>NC_088838.1:16745872-17985872 GCF_904066995.2 Poecilia reticulata
GATCAGAGCCATGAATCGCCATCAGTTCACACTTCTGCAGGTTTAGGGTTAATCCTGATGCTTTGGAGAAACTTATTAATTAACTCAAGGACTTTAGGGGTTTGGTCTAGATTTTTCAAAAAAATTGTGGTGTCGTCAGCTAGCTGACTGATTATAATTTGGTGATCAAAAACTTTCAATTTAGGTATATTTGAGTTTTTCATAAAAATACTCATCACTTCAACGGCCAAGATGAAGAGGAAGGGGGAAATATTACATCCCTGTTTTACTCCCCTATTAATGGTGAAACGAGGAGACGTACCGTGTGGAAGCGCCACTGAACCTGAGGTACCGTTATAAAAGCTTCAATTATTCTACAGAAGTTGACCCAAATCCAAACCTTTGTAAACCTTGAAAAAGAAACTGATGCTCCAACATGTCAAAGGCTTTGAGAAGCTAGGAAAAGGATGAAGCCTTGTCCTCAATCAGGTCACTGTACTCCAGTAAATCCTGCACCAGTCTGATGTTATATGTATAGACCCTTTTGGACATAAAACCTTCTGTGTTTCAGAAATAACACCCTTAATCCCAGACTTTAGTCTGTTTGTGTAGATATACGTCATAGCTTATAATCACAGTTTAGAAAGAGTGATTGGACGGTAGTTGTCTAGAACCTTGCTGTCTCTTCCTGGTTTGGGTATGAGGGTGATAACGCCCTGCTTCATGCTGTGTGGAAGTGAGTTATTACACAGGATCTCTTTAAAAACCTGGAATAAAAAATCTTTGAGACAATCCAGAAATGTCTATAGAAATTGGCAGTAAGGCCATCAGGACCGGGATTATCAAAGTTTCAAACACATATGGCACCATCTAGTTCTTCGATATTAATGTCTTTGTCACAATTTTCCTTGAAATCCTCAGAGATTTGAGGGACGAAGTCTTTGACTTGGTCCAGCAGAAAGTCGCAGTCCTGGGGTTGAGAAAGAAGAGCAATAAAGGTTTTGATAAAAGTTGCTAATTTCTTTTGCAATTAGAATTTGGTCCGTACATTCGTTGTTGTTAATAATAAGGGAATGAATGTGATTTTAACTTGCCTCCTCTTTTCTAGTCTGCAGAATATGAGCTATTTTCTCCCTTCTTCATCCATTTTGCTCTGGATCTGACAAAAGCTCCTCGGCCTTTGTTTCATAGATTGAGTCTAATTTAGCTTGTAGGGCAGGAGGTTATTTTTGTCTGCATCAGTCAACATCTGTTTAACACATAAAAGGTTTAGCTCTTTCACTAACCTTTCTTCTTCCAGGTCATTGTTTCTTTTTAAGTTTTTGCTAAAGTTAATAGAGTAAGCCCGTATCTTATATTTTAGGTATCCCATTTTTTGGTGTAGGTTGTTATTGAATCGTCTAAAAGGATCTTTTCATTAGTTCTTTGATTTCCTGGCAATACAGCTCATATTTTAAGAGATTTGCATTGAATTTCCAATACCCTCTATGTCTCAAACTCTCCGGAAGAGGAGTAATTAATAAATTTATGCTGCAATGATCCGTCAGAGGAGTTGGAGACATATTACAATCTGAAGTTAGTTTGAGAATATCTGTTCCTAGCCAAAAGTCTATTCTTGATCTGCTTGATGCGTCTGATTTAAACCAAGAGAATTGTTTTTCGTTAATATGTTTGTCTCTCCATAAGTCAATAAGTCCAAAGTTGTTACAAAAATCGGACAAAATCCGGTTTGGATGGGCATTTTGGAATTTGTTTGGGTATCTATCAAGAGCTCCGTCCATAACCATATTCCAATCTCCACCTAATAAAACATATTTAATAGAAAATGTTTAAGTTGTTCAACATTTAATTCAATAATTGTAAGAAGCTCTTTATTTTTGAGATATTACAATAGCCATAAATATTACCTAGGATTATTAATGAGTCCTCAACATGTAGTACGGAAAGAGACCAATGGCCATCACTATCATGTTTTGTATGAATTATTTTCCCTGGAAAGTTATTCAATAATATAGCCACACCTGCTGATTTTGTTGTTCCATGTGAATAAATAATCTGATCTCCCACTGATTAGACCAAAATTCTCATCAGAGTCCGTTGAATGGGTTTCTTGAAGAAGAATACAATGTGGATTATTTTTTCTACAATACATAAACATTGCCTTCCTTTTGACATTTTCTCTTAAGCCCCTTACATTTAGCGACAAAAACCTAAGATTAGTTTTTAAAGACATAAAATTGATTAAAAAAATATAAAATTAGTTTTAAAGACACAAACAGTAAAGTTGAAAGTTTTGTTTAGATAGAACGAATTAAAGGCAAGCCCCTGGAAAGTCAAAGGATGCCCTTTACCTTATACCTTGGAGAAAACAACCTTGCATCCACAACCTTCCCTAAACATAATATAAAACTACTCCTTTTTCATTTGAGCAAAAACAGAAACAACCTCTGGAGCGCAAGTCAGATTCTTTCTATGACAAGCAGATATAATTCAATATTAAAAGGGAAGGCAGTGCTGTTTTTTAATCCTGTAATAGGAGGATGCAGTGAACAGGAATAATCTATAGTCTCAGAAGGGAGAAGAAGCCTTGGTCACCTTGCCGTCGATCACTGCGATGTGACCTCTGTAAAAGGCCACCTTACCCTGGGATCTGGCTTTTGTAATCTTAGGCCACAGTTCTTCTCTTGCCAGCCGGTCTTCCTTAATAAGATCTTGAGCAAAACGCAGACCTTCTTCTTTGCAGACTGCTGATCCTTGGTCACTTTCCAGACTGCGTCTCGATGGCGCCTCCTAGTGAACTGCAGGATGACCTGACGGGTCCGTCCTTCTTCCTTTCTTCCCAAACGGTGTATTGTGTCGATCACATCTCCTGCCTGGTTTGCCCATTGTGGTACGATTCTTGAGAGAAGATGTTCTGCCTTTTCTCTGAGGTTTTCTCCTTCTTGCTCTTTGAGGCCCGACAGCCTCAGGTTCCAACGACGCTTGTATCTTTCAGCCTCCAGGAGTTTTTCTTTCAGAGCTGCGTTTCTTTATTCATTGCAGTAAACTTCTGTTCAAGGTTTTCCATAGTAGACTTACATTCAGCAATGCCGAGTGTGTTCTGCTCCACTTGGAGAGTGATGCGGGCAAACAGGGCAGAATTTTCTTTTAGCTGTTTTCCAAAGTCGTCAACCTTGCTATCCAGGCTTTTAATGGCTGCTAACACGGCGGCTAAGGAGACCTCAGTCTCAGTGGCTTGTTTTTTAGCAGGTGGGAGTTTGGTTGGAGTCGCGTTTAGTTGCCGTCTTGTACCGGAGGCATTTTTTGACGTCTCCATCGGTGTTTCCGCGCTAGCAGCAGCAGCATAGTTATGCAAGTTTAGCTTAGCAGCGTTAGCATTCTTCAGACTAGGGAAATCTTTCTCATTAACGGCCGACATCGTTTATAAAAACTCAATTTTTTTCCTCCTTACTTTAGAACGTGGTTATTCGGGTCCACCTTGAGAATGAAATTATGTGTAAAGGGCCAGTTTATGTAGCTGGTTGAGGGCTGCACGAACGGAGCTCAGAGTAGCACGTGTGCCCACATCGCCGACATCCGTTCCCTCTCTTCTTCTTCTTCTTCTTCTTCTTCTTCTTCTTCTTCTTCGTGTGAGAGGAGGGTGAGTGGAGAGCGGAAGGAGAGCGAAAGAGCGAGCGAGTGGGTCTTTTCCTATCTTTGCGTTTTCTTTCGTATCATTGTTTCACTTGGTGTTTATGTTTATAGTTTAGTTGTGTTTTTGTGTTAACTTGTATCACAGTTTGTTCAGGGGGTTTTGTGTTTCGGGGTTTGGGTGTGGCCGTCAGGCGTGCCTGGCTTGGCCGGCGTCTGACGCCATGGTGGTGGTAGGTGGTGGTGTTTTCTCCACGCTGACACGGAAAAACGGAGTCAAGGTGGGCGCCGGTGTTCCGTGCAGCGTGGAAGAAGTGTGTCTGGCGGTGGGGACGTTAATAGGACACGGGGCAATTAAATCGGCGGCCAGGATGAACGGGGCAGTGGTGATATTTGTGGAAAAGGTCGAGCAGGCCCAACGGTTAGTGGAGGTGGGGTGACTGCAAACGGCCTTTTCCTACAGGTATCACCACTAGCTTTACCTTCAGTTAAGGTAACCCTGTCCAACGTCCCCCCGTTCATTAGCGATGAGTTCCTGGTGAGAGAACTGTCGAGACATGGCAAAGTGGTCTCACCGATAAAGAAAGTACCGTCAGGCTGCAAGTCCCCGCTCTTGAAGCACGTTGTCTCCCACCGGAGACAACTATTCATGATTTTAAACAGGAAGGACGAAGAGCTGAATTTAAGTTTCCGAGTAAGGGTGGAAGATTTTGATTATGTTTTATTTGCGACTTCGTCCAACCTGAAGTGCTTCGGATGCGGAAAGGAGGGGCACATCGCCAAAGTGTGTCCCGCCAGAGCAGGGCAAGCGCCACCGGGTCCGGCCCAGCAGCAGCCTGCTGCTGCCGAGAGGGGAGAAGACCCACAGGGCGAAGTAGAGGAGGTGCCCGCTCCGACCGCGGGAGAACCTGCTGCCTCGGCGGGGGGACCCGCGGCGGCCTCGGCGGGGAAATCCGCAGAGGCCGCGGAGAGATCCGCGGAGGCTGCGGAGGAACCCACCGTGGCGGCGGAGGAACCCAGCGCGGCAGCGGAGGAAGCAGAAGAGAGGGCTGAGGTGGTGGTAGATGGAAGTGTGGGAATGAATGAAAGAGTGGGAGAGAATGAGAGCACGGTGGAATGTAGTGACGGGAGAAACAGTAACAGTGGTGAGATGGATGGTGGTGGAGGGAGAGATAGCGCACAAGGGGAGCAGCAGGCAGAGGTGAGGGAAAGCAAGGAGCAGCCAGAGATTGACAACCAGGGAGAGAAAAATAAAGGCGAGAATAGCGAAGGTTTAAACTATGAATCGACATGGAAAAAATGACAGGGGAAACGGAAGAAACTATGGAAGTGGAAGTTTCAGACCCACAAAAAAGACGGAGTAAAAGAAAAAATGTAGTAATGGCTGAAAAAGCCAGCAAACAGGCCTACAAGTTAACTGTTGAAAAGAACGAGGCATCCGACAGCAGTGACGCTGAGAATTACTTCTCAGATAGTAGCGACATGTCAACCACCCAGTTAAACAGTAGAGCACCAAAATATCCAGTTGAGTTATACAGAAACTTTTTAAGAGACACCAAAGGGTTTAGAGGGATAAAGATAGAGAGCTACTTCCCTGATCTTAAAACCTTTTACTTCTCCGCAAAAAGTCACATCCGCAATAAAGATACATCCGGTTTCTCTGACAGAGATATATTCCGACTAAAGAAAATCATGACAAAAGTTCGAAAACAAATTTGATGTAATGATGCAGAGCACCATTTTATCATTTTGTACAGTTCTTTTTTACTTTTTCTACCTTGTTTTTAGCCTCTTTTTACCCAACATGGATTCCTTTAAAATAGCATCTTTAAATCTTAATGGGGCAAGGGAGGCTGAAAAGAGAGCGATGATCTATCAAACGCTCAATCAGAAAAAGATCGACGTAATATATCTGCAGGAAACACATAGTGATCAGCAAACAGAAACGGACTGGGTCAGAGAGTGGAGAGGGGAGGTTGTTTTAAGTCATGGCACCTCCCAGAGTGCAGGGGTGGGCTTCCTCTTTGCAAGAGCGTTCACCCCAAACTCCACAGAGATACAGCACATAGTACAAGGGAGGTGTCTTTTAGTAAAGGCACATTTTGACGGTTTTAGTATAGTTTTTATCAATATTTATGCTCCCACCACCAATGCAGAGAAGAAGCGTTTTTATGAGAAAATTGGGGAAGGGCTGGGTGATTGTGGGTCAGGAGATTACGTTTTTATAGGTGGGGATTTTAATTGCACTGAGAATGAATTTTTAGACCGCAATCACGCAGAGCCGCATCCAGCAGCCCAACGTGCTCTGCGGCAGCTGGTCTCGTCCGCTGGCCTGGTGGACGTTTGGAGAAGGATGCACGCAGGTGCCAGGCAGTACACATGGTCCCACCTTAGCGAAGGTAAAATCTCTTTAGCCCGGCTCGACCGTTTTTATTGTTTTAAACACAATTTTAATGTGTTTAGAACATGCCAGATTTTACCAGTAGCTTTTACAGATCACTCTTTGCTTTTGGGTAGTGTTTTTATCCGAAACATTGTACCCAGAAGCGCCTACTGGCACTTTAACGCGGCATTGACACATGACCGGAGTTTTAAGGAGGTTTTAGCGTTTTTTTGGTGCGGTTTTAGACAAAGGAAATCTGATTTTACTAGTCTTAAACAGTGGTGGGACCATGGGAAAGTACAGATCAAGCTACTAAGCCAACAGCATACTCTTCTTCTTCTTCTTCTTCTTCTTCTTCTTCTTCTTCGTGTGAGAGGAGGGTGCTTGGAGAGCGGAAGGAGAGCGAAAGAGCGAGCGAGTGGGTCTTTTCCTATCTTTGCGTTTTCTTTCGTATCTTTGTTTCACTTGGTGTTTATGTTTATATTTTAGTTGTGTTTTTGTGTTAACTTGTATCACAGTTTGTTCAGGGGGTTTTGTGTTTCGGGGTTTGGGTGTGGCCGTCAGGCGTGCCTGGCTTGGCCGGCGTCTGACGCCATGGTGGTGGTAGGTGGTGGTTGTTTCTCCGCGCTGACGCGGAAAAACGGCGTCAAGGTGGGCGCCGGGGTTCCGTGCAGCGTGGAGGAAGTGTGTCTGGCGGTGGGGACGTTGATAGGACACGGGGCAATTAAATCAGCAGCCAGGATGAACGGAGCAGTGGTGATATTTGTGGAAAAGGTCGAGCAGGCCCAACGGTTAGTGGAGGTGGGGGTGACTGCTAACGGCCTTTTCCTACAGGTATCACCACTAGCATTACCTTCAGTTAGGGTAACCCTATCCAACGTCCCCCCGTTTATCAGTGATGATTTTCTCGTTAAAGAGCTGTCAAGACACGGCAAGGTGGTCTCACCTATAAAGAAAGTGCCGTCCGGTTGCAAGTCCCCTTATTAAAGCACGTTGTATCCCACCGCAGACAGCTCTTCACGATTTTAAACAGAAAAGACGAAGAGCCAAATTTAAGCTTCCGGCTAAGGGCGGACGCTTTTGATTATATTTTATTTGCTACTTCGTCCAATTTGAAGTGCTTCGGCTGCGGGAAAGAGGGGCACATCGCCAAAATGTGTCCCGACAGAGCAGGGCAAGCGCCACCGGGTCCGGCCCAGCAGCAGCCTGCTGCTGCCGAGCGGGTAGAAGACCCACAGGGCGAAGCAGAGGAGGTGCCCGCTCCGACCGCGGGAGAACCTGCTGCCGCGGCGGAGGAACCCGCGGCGGCCTCGGCGGGGAAATCCACAGAGGCCGCGGAGAGATCCGCGGCGGCTGCGGAGGAACCCGCTACAGCCGCGGAGGAGCCCGCCGTGGCGGCGGAGGAACCCAGCGCGGCGGCGGAGGAACCCACCACGGAAGGGAAAGCAGAAGAGAGGGCTGAGGTGGTGGTAGGTGGAAGTGTGGGAATGAATGAAAGAGTGGGAGAGAATGAGAGCACGGTGGAGTGTGGTGATGGGAGAAACAGTAACGGTGGTGAGATGAACGGTGGTGGAGAGAGTGAAGTGAGAGAAAGGGAGAGCGTGCAAGGGGAGCAGCAGGTGGAGGTGAAGGAAAGCAAGGAGCAGTCAGAGATAGACAACCAGGGAGAGAAAAGTGAGGCGAAGGTGGGAGGAAAGAGTAAAGGCGAGAATAGCGAAGGTTTAACTTATGAAATCGACATGGAAAAAATGACAGGGGAAACGGAAGAAACTATGGAAGTGGAAGTTTCAGACCCACAAAAAAGACGGAGTAAAAGAAAAAATGTGGTAATGGCTGAAAAAGCCAGCAAACAGGCCTACAAATTAACTGTTGAAAAGAATGAGGCATCCGACAGCAGTGACGCTGAGAATTACTTCTCAGATAGTAGCGACATGTCAACCACGCAGTTAAACAGTAGAGCACCAAAATATCCTGTTGAGTTATACAGAAACTTTTTAAGAGACACCAAAGGGTTTAGAGGGATAAAGATAGAGAGCTACTTCCCTGATCTTAAAACCTTTTACTTCTCCGCAAAAAGTCACATCCGCAATAAAGATACATCCGGTTTCTCTGACAGAGATATATTCCGACTAAAGAAAATCATGACAAAAGTTCGAAAACAAATTTGATGTAATGATGCAGAGCACCATTTTATCATTTTGTACAGTTCTTTTTTACTTTTTCTACCTTGTTTTTAGCCTCTTTTTACCCAACATGGATTCCTTTAAAATAGCATCTTTAAATCTTAATGGGGCAAGGGAGGCTGAAAAGAGAGCACTGATCTATCAAACGCTCAACCAGAAAAAGATCGACGTAATATATCTGCAGGAAACACATAGTGATCAGCAAACAGAAACGGACTGGGTTAGAGAGTGGAGAGGGGAGGTTGTTTTAAGCCACGGCACCTCCCAGAGTGCAGGGGTGGGCTTCCTCTTTTCAAGAGCGTTCACCCCGAACTCCACTGAGATACAGCACATAGTACAAGGGAGGTGTCTTTTAGTAAAGGCACATTTTGACGGTTTTAGTATAGTTTTTATCAATATTTATGCTCCCACCACCAATGCAGAGAAGAAGCGTTTTTATGAGAAAATTGGGGAAGGGCTGGGTGATTGTGGGTCAGGAGATTACGTTTTTATAGGTGGGGATTTTAATTGCACTGAGAATGAATTTTTAGACCGCAATCACGCAGAGCCGCATCCAGCAGCCCAACGTGCGCTGGGGCGGCTGGTCTCGTCCAATGGCCTGGTGGACGTCTGGAGAAGGATGCACGCAGGTGCCAGGCAGTACACATGGTCCCACCTTAGTGAAGGCAAAATCTCTTTAGCCCGGCTCGACCGTTTTTATTGTTTTAAACACAATTTTAATGTGTTTAGAACATGCCAGATTTTACCAGTAGCTTTTACAGATCACTCTTTGCTTTTGGGTAGTGTTTTTATCCGAAACATTGTACCCAGAAGCGCCTACTGGCACTTTAACGCGGCATTGACACATGACCGGAGTTTTAAGGAGGTTTTAGCGTTTTTTTGGTGCGGTTTTAGACAAAGGAAATCTGATTTTACTAGTCTTAAACAGTGGTGGGACCATGGGAAAGTACAGATCAAGCTACTAAGCCAACAGCATACTCTCAACGTTACACGCGACATTACCGGATCTATCAGAGATCTGGAGATAAACATAGTGGAGTTAGAACAACTTTGTGTATCCACAGGAAATCGAGAGCATATTGAAGCTCTCAAAGCCAAAAAGCTAACCTTAGCAAACCTGCTGGAGAGCAAAGTCCAGGGCGCACTGGTCAGGTCCCGGATCCAAAACATCACAGAGATGGATGCTCCCTCTAGCTTCTTTTTAGCTTGGAGAGGAAGCACGGGCAGAGGAAGCAAATCCACTCATTGCTATCGGACGCAGGGCAACAGCTGAGCGAGCCGGGTGAGATAAGGAGGAGGGCGGTGGGTTTCTATCAGTCGCTGTACAAGAGCGAGTATAGGGAAGACGAGAAACTGTTTGGGGAGTTCGGGGACGAACTACCCCAGGTCTCTGAGGAGATCAACTCCGAGATGGAGCGTCCCCTAGGACTCCAGGAACTCCACGCGGCCCTCCTCGGAATGCAGGGCCAGAGGTCCCCGGGCGTTGATGGGCTCACGGTGGAGTTTTTCAAGGCCTACTGGGACCTTCTGGCCCCGGACCTCCTCGAGGTCTACAATGAAAGCCTCACCACCGGCTCGCTCCCTTTGTCCTGCCGCAGGGCAGTCATTGCCCTGCTGCCAAAGAAGGGAAACCTGCAGGACATTAGGAACTGGCGCCCTGTGTCCCTCCTCTGCACCGACTATAAGATCCTCTCCAAGGCCCTGGCCGCGAGGCTGGGGAAAGCTATGGAGCAAGTCATCCACCGGGACCAGACCTATTGCGTCCCCGGCAGGTCCATGGTAGATAACATCTACCTGATTCGGGACGTTTTGGAAGTCTCCCGTTCATTGGGTGTAGAAACAGGCTTGATCTCATTAGATCAAGAAAAGGCATTTGACCGCGTTGAACACGGCTTCCTCTGGAAAACCATGAGGGGGTTCGGGTTCAGCGAGGGTCTTATTGCCAAGATCCAGGTACTGTACAGTAACATTGAGAGTATGTTGAAGATCAACGGTAACCTGTGTGCTCCTTTTAGGGTGTGTAGAGGCGTTCGACAGGGCTGCGCCCTCTCCGGGATGCTCTACACCCTCTCCCTGGAACCCCTCCTCCGGAAAATACGTTCGTGTGTGCATGGTTTGTTTTTACCTGGTTTTACTAGCAATGTTGTTTTATCCGCTTACGCTGACGATGTTGTCATTTTTATAAGAGACCAGCAAGACATCAAGGTTTTAACCGCAATCACAAAAGACTTTTCCACACTGTCCGCGGCGAGAGTAAACTGGGGGAAAAGCGAAGCCCTGGCCATCGGCGAGTGGAATGCTGGACTCCCGCTTCTCCCCAAGGCCTCACATGGAAGAGAGATGGTTTTAAGTACCTTGGTGTCTTTTTAGGGAATAAAGACATTGTGAAGAGAAACTGGGAAGCCACTGAACAAAAAATCAAGGAGAAACTAGCAAAGTGGAAGTGGCTACATTCCCAAATGTCATACAGAGGTAGAGTTTTGATTTTAAACAATCTGGTAGCAACACAGCTGTGGCACAAGTTGTCCGCGTTAGACCCGCCAGCAGACTTGCTGGTTAACGTACAAAGGGAAATGGTAAACTTTTTCTGGAGCGGTCGACACTGGGTGCCACAGTCTGTGTTGTTTTTAACCAGAGAGGAGGGGGGCCAGGGCCTAGTCCACCTGGCCAGTAGAACCGCAACATCCCGTCTTTTATTCATACAAAAGTACCTGACGGGATCCCCTGTGTGGAAAGACGTGGCCAGCTGTATCCTCAGACGCGTTAATTGTCTGGGGCTGGATGCTGCTCTGTTTCTAACCGATTTTAGTCTTTTAAAGCTAAAGGGGTTACCTCAATTTTATCAGGGTGTTTTTAAATCCTGCGCTCTTTTTAAATGGAAAAGAGCACAAACGCATGACTCTCTGCATTGGCTTTTAGCAGAACCTATGGTGAACGGAGCCAGAATGGATGTGCAGGACAACAGTGTACCGGGACTGAATGAGGCGCTGACCAGATCTGGAGCCGTGACGTTACAGCAGTTGGTACGGGTGGCCGGACCGGACCTCGCGAACATCGAGGAGGTTGGCTCACTGCTCGGGGTCCGGTCCGCCAGACTGGTGCGGCGCTTCTTGGAGCGGGTCGAGGCAAGATTAACACCTGAGGAGAAGCGGCTCCTACAGCTGCACGAAAAAGGAGAACGCATGCCTGACCGGAACGACCCGTTCCCAGATGTGACCATGGAGGCTGACCTCGGGGAGGACAGCGGGCCCCTGTTGGAGGTGGCGGATCTGAGCCTGTGTGCGGCAGGCTCCAAAAGCATATATAGATCCTGCGTGAAAGCACTAAATAAAAGGACACTCAACAAAAGACCAACCGACGTATGGAGTGATAAACTGAAAGGACGAAAACCGCAATGGAGAACATTATACAAGCCGCCAATTAAAAAAAGAACTGGCGACCTCCAATGGAGGATTCTCCACGGAGCGATTGCAACGAACGCGTTTTTATCGGTTATTAACTCTGAGGTTTTTAACGAGTGTCCTTTCTGCAAACTGTCAGAGAGTGTTTTTCACGTTTTTATAGATTGTACACGTTTAACCAGTCTTTTTAGTGTTTTAATGAGAGTTTTTAGCATGTTTAATATGGTTTTTACAAACTCTGTTTTTATCTATGGTGTGCATTATAACTGAGCCACCCGCATTTTAAATTATTTAATCGCCGAAGCCAAAATGGCTATATACATAACTCGGAGAGACAGAATGCAGGCAGGACCTCAGAGTGATGTTGTGGCTCTGTGGAAGGGTAACATAAAAGCACGGATTAGACTAGAATTTTACTTCCACAGAGCCACCGGGGATTTTAATGGTTTTGTACAACTGTGGGGTTTTAATGGTGTGCTGTGTAACATTGATGACAAAAGAGAACTAAATTTTAACAAGATGCTAATATAACTATATATTTATTTATTTATTTATTTATGTATCTGTTTTTATTTAGTTTGTGTTCTTTTGTCGTGAAACAAATGTGAAAAGAAGAATGCACCCTGTTTTGTTGTGAAATTATTGTCAAATAAATGTGTTGTTAAAAATCAAAATCTTCTTCTTCTTCTTCTTCTTCTTCTTCTTCTTCGTGTGAGAGGAGGGTGCTTGGAGAGCGAAAGAGCGAGCGAGTGGGTCTTTTCCTATCTTTGCGTTTTCTTTCGTATCTTTGTTTCACTTGGTGTTTATGTTTATATTTTAGTTGTGTTTTTTGTGTTAACTTGTATCACAGTTTGTTCAGGGGGTTTTGTGTTTCGGGGTTTGGGTGTGGCCGTCAGGCGTGCCTGGCTTGGCCGGCGTCTGACGCCATGGTGGTGGTAGGTGGTGGTTGTTTCTCCGCGCTGACGCGGAAAAACGGCGTCAAGGTGGGCGCCGGGGTTCCGTGCAGCGTGGAGGAAGTGTGTCTGGCGGTGGGGACGTTGATAGGACACGGGCAATTAAATCAGCAGCCAGGATGAACGGAGCAGTGGTGATATTTGTGGAAAAGGTCGAGCAGGCCCAACGGTTAGTGGAGGTGGGGGTGACTGCTAACGGCCTTTTCCTACAGGTATCACCACTAGCATTACCTTCAGTTAAGGTAACCCTGTCCAACGTCCCCCCGTTTATCAGTGACGAGTTCCTGGTAAAAGAGCTATCGAGACATGATAAGGTGGTCTCACCGATAAAGAAAGTGCCGTCCGGTTGCAAGTCCCCCTTATTAAAGCACGTTGTATCCCACCGGAGACAGCTCTTCATGATTTTAAACAGAAAAGACGAAGAGCTAAATTTAAGTTTCCGGGTAAGGGTGGACGATTTTGATTATATTTTATTTGCTACTTCGTCCAATTTGAAGTGCTTCGGCTGCGGGAAAGAGGGGCACATCGCCAAAATGTGCCCCGACAGAGCAGGGCAAGCGCCACCGGGTCCGGCCCAGCAGCAGCCTGCTGCTGCCGAGCGGGTAGAAGACCCACAGGGCGAAGCAGAGGAGGTGCCCGCTCCGACCGCGGGAGAACCTGCTGCCGCGGCGGAGGAACCCGCGGCGGCCTCGGCGGGGAAATCCACAGAGGCCGCGGAGAGATCCGCGGCGGCTGCGGAGGAACCCGCTACAGCCGCGGAGGAGCCCGCCGTGGCGGCGGAGGAACCCAGCGCGGCGGCGGAGGAACCCACCACGGAAGGGAAAGCAGAAGAGAGGGCTGAGGTGGTGGTAGGTGGAAGTGTGGGAATGAATGAAAGAGTGGGAGAGAATGAGAGCACGGTGGAGTGTGGTGATGGGAGAAACAGTAACGGTGGTGAGATGAACGGTGGTGGAGAGAGTGAAGTGAGAGAAAGGGAGAGCGTGCAAGGGAGCAGCAGGTGGAGGTGAAGGAAAGCAAGGAGCAGTCAGAGATAGACAACCAGGGAGAGAAAAGTGAGGCGAAGGTGGGAGGAAAGAGTAAAGGCGAGAATAGCGAAGGTTTAACTTATGAAATCGACATGGAAAAAATGACAGGGGAAACGGAAGAAACTATGGAAGTGGAAGTTTCAGACCCACAAAAAAGACGGAGTAAAAGAAAAAATGTGGTAATGGCTGAAAAAGCCAGCAAACAGGCCTACAAATTAACTGTTGAAAAGAATGAGGCATCCGACAGCAGTGACGCTGAGAATTACTTCTCAGATAGTAGCGACATGTCAACCACCAGTTAAACAGTAGAGCACCAAAATATCCTGTTGAGTTATACAGAAACTTTTTAAGAGACACCAAAGGGTTTAGAGGGATAAAGATAGAGAGCTACTTCCCTGATCTTAAAACCTTTTACTTCTCCGCAAAAAGTCACATCCGCAATAAAGATACATCCGGTTTCTCTGACAGAGATATATTCCGACTAAAGAAAATCATGACAAAAGTTCGAAAACAAATTTGATGTAATGATGCGAAGCACCATTTTATCATTTTGTACAGTTCTTTTTTACTTTTTCTACCTTGTTTTTAGCCTCTTTTTACCCAACATGGATTCCTTTAAAATAGCATCTTTAAATCTTAACGTGGCAAGGGAGGCTGAAAAGAGAGCACTGATTTATCAAACGCTCAACCAGAAAAAGATCGACGTAATATATCTGCAGGAAACACATAGTGATCAGCAAACAGAAACGGACTGGGTTAGAGAGTGGAGAGGGGAGGTTGTTTTAAGCCACGGCACCTCCCAGAGTGCAGGGGTGGGCTTCCTCTTTTCAAGAGCGTTCACCCCGAACTCCACTGAGATACAGCACATAGTACAAGGGAGGTGTCTTTTAGTAAAGGCACATTTTGACGGTTTTAGTATAGTTTTTATCAATATTTATGCTCCCACCACCAATGCAGAGAAGAAGCGTTTTTATGAGAAAATTGGGGAAGGGCTGGGTGATTGTGGGTCAGGAGATTACGTTTTTATAGGTGGGGATTTTAATTGCACTGAGAATGAATTTTTAGACCGCAATCACGCAGAGCCGCATCCAGCAGCCCAACGTGCGCTGGGCGGCTGGTCTCGTCCAATGGCCTGGTGGACGTTGGAGAAGGATGCACGCAGGTGCCAGGCAGTACACATGGTCCCACCTTAGTGAAGGCAAAATCTCTTTAGCCCGGCTCGACCGTTTTTATTGTTTTAAACACAATTTTAATGTGTTTAGAACATGCCAGATTTTACCAGTAGCTTTTACAGATCACTCTTTGCTTTTAGGTAGTGTTTTTATCCAAAACATTGTACCCAGAAGCGCCTACTGGCACTTTAACGCGGCATTGACACATGACCGGAGTTTTAAGGAGGTTTTAGCGTTTTTTTGGTGCGGTTTTAGACAAAGGAAATCTGATTTTACTAGTCTTAAACAGTGGTGGGACCATGGGAAAGTACAGATCAAGCTACTAAGCCAACAGCATACTCTCAACGTTACACGCGACATTACCGGATCTATCAGAGATCTGGAGATAAACATAGTGGAGTTAGAACAACTTTGTGTATCCACAGGAAATCGAGAGCATATTGAAGCTCTCAAAGCCAAAAAGCTAACCTTAGCAAACCTGCTGGAGAGCAAAGTCCAGGGCGCACTGGTCAGGTCCCGGATCCAAAACATCACAGAGATGGATGCTCCCTCTAGCTTCTTTTTAGCTTGGAGAGGAAGCACGGGCAGAGGAAGCAGATCCACTCATTGCTATCGGACACAGGGCAACAGCTGAGCGAGCCGGGTGAGATAAGGAGGAGGGCGGTGGGTTTCTATCAGTCGCTGTACAAAAGCGAGTATAGGGAAGACGAGAAACTGTTTGGGGAGTTCGGGGACGAACTACCCCAGGTCTCTGAGGAGATCAACTCCGAGATGGAGCGTCCCCTAGGACTCCAGGAACTCCACGCGGCCCTCCTCGGAATGCAGGGCCAGAGGTCCCCGGGCGTTGATGGGCTCACGGTGGAGTTTTTCAAGGCCTACTGGGACCTTCTGGCCCCGGACCTCCTCGAGGTCTACAATGAAAGCCTCACCACCGGCTCGCTCCCTTTGTCCTGCCGCAGGGCAGTCATTGCCCTGCTACCAAAGAAGGGAAACCTGCAGGACATTAGGAACTGGCGCCCTGTGTCCCTCCTCTGCACCGACTATAAGATCCTCTCCAAGGCCCTGGCCGCGAGGCTGGGGAAAGCTATGGAGCAAGTCATCCACCGGGACCAGACCTATTGCGTCCCCGGCAGGTCCATGGTAGATAACATCTACCTGATTCGGGACGTTTTGGAAGTCTCCGGTTCATTGGGTGTAGAAACAGGCTTGTCTCATTAGATCAAGAAAAGGCATTTGACCGCGTTGAACACGCTTCCTCTGGAAAACCATGAGAGGGTTCGGGTTCAGCGAGGGTCTTATTGCCAGTCCAGGTACTGTACAGTAACATTGAGAGTATGTTGAAGATCAACGGTAACCTGTGTGCTCCTTTTAGGGTGTGTAGAGGCGTTCGCAGGGCTGCGCCCTCTCCGGGATGCTCTACACTCTCTCCCTGGAACCCCTCCTCCGGAAAATACGTTCGTGTGTACATGGTTTGTTTTTACCTGGTTTTACTAGCAATATTGTTTTAACTGCTTATGCTGACGATGTTGTCATTTTACAAGAGACCACAAGACATCAATGTTTTAACACAATCACAGAACAATTTTCCACACTGTCCGCAGCAGGGTGAACTGGGGGAAAAGCGAGGCCTGGCCGTCGGCAGTGGACTGCGGGCTCCCGCTTCTCCCCCAAGGCCTCACGTGGAAGAAGATGGTTTTAAATACCTTGGTGTCTTTTTAGGAAAAGGACATTGTAAAAGAACTGGGAGACAACAGACAAAAAATCAAAGAGAAACTAGCCAAAGTGGAAGTGGCTGCACTCCCAAATGTCTACGAGGCAGAGTTTGATTTTAAAATCTGGTAGCAACACAGCTGTGGCACAACTTGTGTGTTAGACCCACCAGCAGACTGCTGGTAACTACAAAGAAATGGTAAACTTTTTCTGGAGCGGTCGACACTGGGTGCCACAGTCTGTGTTGTTTTTAACCAGAGAGGAGGGGGGCCAGGGCCTTGTCCACCTGGCCAGCAGAACCGCAACATTCCGCTTTTTATTTATACAAAAGTACTGACAGGATCCCCTGTGTGGAGAGACGTGGCCAGCTGCATCTCAGACGCGTTAATTGTCTGGGGCTGGATGCTGCTCTGTTTCTAACCGATTTTAGTTTTTAAAGCTAAAGGGGTTACCTCAATTTTATCAGGGTGTTTTTAAGTCCTGCGCTCTTTTTAAATGGAAAAGAGCACAAACGCATAACTCTCTGCATTGGCTTTTAGCAGAACCATTGGTGAACGGAGCGAGACTGGACGCCCAGGACAGCTGTGTGCCGGGAATGGCGAAGCACTGACCAGGTCTGGACAGTGACGCTGTGGCAACTAACACGGGTGGCCGGCCGGACCTCGCAAACATCGAGGAGGTGGCTCACTGCTCGGGGTCCGGTCCGCCAGACTGGTGCAGCGTTTTGGAACGGGTCAAAGAACGTTGGCACCGGAGGAGAAGCAGCTCCTGCAGCTGCACAAAGAGGAGAACTCCTGCCGGACCAAGACGACCCGTTCCCAACGTGACCGTGGAGGCTGACCTCGGGGAAGAGCGGCCCCTGTTGGAGGTGGCGGAGCTGACCTGCGTGTGGCGAGCTCAAAGAGCACGTACAAATCTACGTAAAGACAATGAACAAAAGGACTCCACAACCGACCCACCGACGTATGGAGTGATAAATTAAAAGGACGAAAACCGCAATGGAGAACATTATACAAGCCGCCAAAAAAAGACTGGCGACCTCCATGGAGGATTCTCCACGGAGCGATACGAACGCGTTTTTATCGGTTATTAACTCTGAGGTTTTTAACGAGTGTCCTTTCTGCAAACTGTCAGAGAGTGTTTTTCACGTTTTTATAGATTGTACACGTTTAACCAGTTTTTTAGTGTTTTAATGAGAGTTTTTAGCATGTTTAATATGGTTTTTACAAACTCTGTTTTTATCTATGGTGTGCATTATAACCGAGCCACCCGCATTTTAAATTATTTAATCGCCGAAGCCAAAATGGCTATATACATAACTCGAGAGACAGAATGCAGGCAGGACCTCAGAGTGATGTTGTGGCTCTGTGGAAGGGTAACATAAAAGCAGGATTAGTAGATTTTACTTCCACAGAGCCACCGGGGATTTTAATGGTTTTGTACAACTGTGGGGTTTTAATGGTGTGCTGTGTAACATTGATGACAAAAGAGAACTAAATTTTAACAAGATGCTAATATAACTATATATTTATTTATTTATTTATTTATGTATCTGTTTTTATTTAGTTTGTGTTCTTTTGTCGTGAAACAAATGTGAAAAGAAGAATGCACCCTGTTTTGTTGTGAAATTATTGTCAAATAAATGTGTTGTTAAAAATCAAAAAAATCTTCTTCTTCTTCTTTTTCTTCTTCTTCTTCTTCTTCGTGTGAGAGGAGGGTGCTTGGAGAGCGGAAGGAGAGCGAAAGAGCGAGCGAGTGGGTCTTTTCCTATCTTTGCGTTTTCTTTCGTATCTTTGTTTCACTTGGTGTTTATGTTTATATTTTAGTTGTGTTTTTGTGTTAACTTGTATCACAGTTTGTTCAGGGGTTTTGTGTTTCGGGGTTTGGGTGTGGCCGTCAGGCGTGCCTGGCTTGGCCGGCGTCTGACGCCATGGTGGTGGTAGGTGGTGGTTGTTTCTCCGCGCTGACGCGGAAAAACGGCGTCAAGGTGGGCGCCGGGGTTCCGTGCAGCGTGGAGGAAGTGTGTCCTGGCGGTGGGGACGTTGATAGGACACGGGGCAATTAAATCAGCAGCCAGGATGACGGAGCAGTGGTGATATTTGTGGAAAAGGTCGAGCAGGCCAACGGTTAGTGGAGGTGGGGGTGACTGCTAACGGCCTTTTCCTACAGGTATCCACTAGCATTACCTTCAGTTAAGGTAACCTGTCCACGTCCCCCGTTTATCAGTGACGAGTTCCTGGTAAAGAGCTATCGAGACATGGTAAGGTGGTCTCACGAAAGAAAGTGCCGTCCGGTTGCAAGTCCCCTTATTAAAGCACGTTGTATCCACCGGAGACAGCTCTTCATGATTTTAACAGAAAGACGAAGAGCTAAATTAAGTTCCGGGTAGGGTGGACGATTTGATTATATTTATTTGCTACTTCGTCCAATTTGAAGTGCTTCGCTGGGGAAAGAGGGGCACATCGCCAAAATGTGTCCCGACAGAGCAGGGCAAGCGCCACGGGTCCGGCCCAGCAGCAGCCTGCTGCTGCGAGCGGGTAGAAGACCCACAGGGCGAAGCAGAGGAGGTGCCCCGCTCCGACCGCGGGAGAACCTGCTGCCGCGGCGGAGGAACCCGCGGCGGCCTCGGCGGGGAAATCCACAGAGGCCGCGGAGAGATCCGCGGCGGCTGCGGAGGAACCCGCACAGCCGCGGAGGAGCCCGCCGTGGCGGCGGAGGAACCAGCGCGGCGGCGGAGGAACCCACCACGGAAGGGAAAGCAGAAGAGAGGGCTGAGGTGGTGGTAAGGTGGAAGTGTGGGAATGAATGAAGAGTGGGAGAGAATGAGAGCACGTGGAGGTGGTGATGGGAGAAACAGTAACGGTGGTGAGATGAACGGTGGGGAGAGAGTGAAGTGAGAGAAGGGAGAGCGTGCAAGGGGAGCAGCAGGTGAGGTGAAGGAAAGCAAGGAGCAGTCAAGATAGACAACCAGGAGAGAAAGTGAGCGAAGGTGGGAGGAAAGAGTAAAGCGAGAATAGCGAAGTTTAACTTATGAAATCGACATGGAAAAAATGACAGGGGACGGAAGAAACTATGGAAGTGGAAGTTTCAGACCACAAAAAGACGGAGTAAAAGAAAAATGTGTAATGGCTGAAAAAGCCAGCAACAGCTACAATTAACTGGTTGAAAAGAATGAGGCATCCGACAGCAGTGCGCTGAGATTACTTCTCAGATAGTAGCGACATGTCAACCACGCAGTTAAACAGTAGAGCACCAAATATCCTGTTGAGTTATACAGAAACTTTTTAAGAGACACCAAAGGGTTTAGAGGGATAAGATAGAGAGCTACTTCCCTGATCTTAAACCTTTTACTTCTCCGCAAAAGTCACATCCGCATAAAGTACATCCGGTTTCTCTGACAGAGATATATTCCGACTAAAGAAAATCATGACAAAAGTTCGAAACAAATTTGATGTATGATGCAGAGCACCATTTATCATTTTGTACAGTTCTTTTTTACTTTTTCTACCTTGTTTTTAGCCTCTTTTTACCCAACATGGATTCCTTTAAAATACATCTTTAAATCTTAATGGGGCAAGGGAGGCTGAAAAGAGAGCACTGATCTATCAAACGCTCAACCAGAAAAAGATCGACGTAATATATCTGCAGGAAACACATAGTGATCAGCAAACAGAAACGGACTGGGTTAGAGAGTGGAGAGGGGAGGTGTTTTAGCCACGGCACCTCCCAGAGTGCAGGGTGGGCTTCCTCTTTTCAAGAGCGTTCACCCCGAACTCCACTGAGATACAGCAATAGTACAAGGAGGTGTCTTTTAGTAAAGGCACATTTTGACGGTTTTAGTATAGTTTTTCATATTTATGCTCCCCCACCAATGCAGAGAAGAAGCGTTTTTATGAGAAAATTGGGGAAGGGCTGGGTGATTGTGGGTCAGGAGATTACGTTTTATAGGTGGGGATTTTAATTGCACTGAGAATGAATTTTTAGACCGCATCACGCAGAGCCGCATCCAGCAGCCCAACGTGCGCTGGGGCGGCTGGTCTCGTCCAATGGCCTGGTGGACGTCTGGAGAAGGATGCACGCAGGTGCAGGCAGTAACATGGTCCCACCTTAGTGAAGGCAAAAATCTCTTTAGCCGGCTCGACCGTTTTTATTGTTTTAAACACAATTTAATGTGTTTGAACATGCCAGATTTTACCAGTAGCTTTTACAGATCACTCTTTGCTTTTGGGTAGTGTTTTTATCCGAAACATTGTACCCAGAAGCGCCTACTGGCACTTTAACGCGGCATTGACACATGACCGGAGTTTTAAGGAGGTTTTAGCGTTTTTTTGGTGCGGTTTTAGACAAAGGAAATCTGATTTTTACTAGTCTTAAACAGTGGTGGGACCATGGGAAAGTACAGATCAAGCTACTAAGCACAGCATACTCTCAACGTTACACGCGACATTACCGGATCTATCAGAGATCTGGAGATAACATAGTGGAGTTAGAACAACTTTGTGTATCCAAGGAAATCGAGAGCATATTGAAGCTCTCAAGCCAAAAGCTAACCTTAGCAAACCTGCTGGAGAGCAAAGTCCAGGGCGCACTGGTCAGGTCCCGGATCCAAAACATCACAGAGATGGATGCTCCCTCTAGCTTCTTTTTTAGCTTGGAGAGGAAGCAGGGCAGAGGAAGCAATCCACTCATTGCTATCGGACGCAGGGCAACAGCTGAGCGAGCCAGGTGAGATAAGGAGGGGGCGGTGGGTTTCTATCAGTCGCTGTACAAGAGCGAGTATAGGGAAGACGAGAAACTGTTGGGAGTTCGGGACGAACTACCCAGGTCTCTGAGGAGATCAACTCCGAGATGGAGCGTCCCCTAGGACTCCAGGAACTCCACGCGGCCCTCCTCGGAATGCAGGGCCAGAGGTCCCGGGCGTTGATGGGCTCACGTGGAGTTTTTCAAGGCCTACTGGACCTTCTGGCCCCGGACCTCCTCGAGGTCTACATGAAAGCCTCACCACCGCTCGCTCCCTTTGTCCTGCCGCAGGGCAGTCATTGCCCTGCTACCAAAGAAGGGAAACCTGCAGGACATTAGGAACTGGCGCCCTGTGTCCCTCCTCTGCACCGACTATAAGATCCTCTCCAAGGCCCTGGCCGCGGGCTGGGGAAAGCTATGGAGCAAGTCATCCACCGGACCAGACCTATTGCGTCCCCGGCAGGTCCATGGTAGATAACATCTACCTGATTCGGACGTTTGGAAGTCTCCCGGTCATTGGGTGTAGAAACAGGCTTGGTCTCATAGATCAAGAAAAGGCATTTGACCGCGTGAACACGGCTTCCTCTGGAAAACCATGAGGGGTTCGGGTTCAGCGAGGGTCTTATTGCCAGATCCAGGTACTTACAGTAACATTGAGAGTATGTTGAAGATCAACGGTAACTGTGTGCTCCTTAGGTGTGTAGAGGCGTTCGACAGGGCTGCGCCCTCTCCGGGATGCTCTACACCCTCTCCTGGAACCCCTCCTCCGGAAAATACGTTCGTGTGTGCATGGTTTGTTTTTACCCGTTTACTAGCAATGTTGTTTATCCGCTTACGCTGACGATGTTGTCATTTTATAAGAGACCAGCAAGACATCAAGGTTTTAACTGCAATCACAAAAGACTTTCCACATGTCCGCGCGAGAGTAAACTGGGGGAAAGCGAGGCCTTGGCCGTCGGCCAGTGGTCCGCTGGACTCCCGCTTCTCCCCAAGCCTCACATGGAGAGAGATGTTTTAAATACCTTGGTGTCTTTTAGGGAATAAGGACATTGTAAAGAGAAACTGGAACCACGAACAAAAAATCAAGGAGAATTAGCCAAGTGGAAGTGGCTACACTCCCAAATGTCATACAGAGGTAGAGTTTTGATTTTAAACAATCTGGTAGCAACACAGCTGTGGCACAAGTTGTGCGTGTTAGACCCACCAGCAGATTGCTGGTAAACATACAAGAGAAATGGTAAACTTTTTGGAGCGGTCGACACTGGGTGCCACAGTCTGTGTTGTTTTTAACCAGAGAGGGGGGCCAGGGCCTAGTCCACCTGGCCAGTAGAACCGCAACATCCCGTCTTTTATTCATACAAAAGTACCTGACGGGATCCCCTGTGTGGAAAGACGTGGCCAGCTGTATCCTCAGACGCGTTAATTGTCTGGGGCTGGATCTGCTCTGTTTCTAACCGATTTAGTTGTTAAAGCAAAGGGGTTACCTCAATTTATCAGGGTGTTTTTAAGTCCTGCGCTCTTTTAAATGGAAAAGAGCACAAACGCATACTCTCTGCATTGGCTTTTAGCAGAACCTATGGTGAACGGACCAGATTGGACGTACAAGACAACAGTGTACCGGACTGAACGAGGCGCTGACCAGATCTGGAGCCGTGACGTGCAGCAGGTGGTACGGGTGGCCGGACCGGACCTCGCGAACATCGAGGAGGTTGGCTCACTGCTCGGGTCCGGTCCGCCAGACTGGGCGGCGCTTCTTGGAGCGGGTCGAGGCACGATTACACCTGAGAGAAGCGCTCCTACAGCTGCACGAAAAAGGGAACGCCGCCTGACCGGAACGACCCTTCCAGAGTAACCATGGAGGCCGACCTCGGGAGACAGCGGCCCTGTTGAGTAGCGGATCGAGCCGTTGTGCGGCAGGCTCCAAGAGCAATAACAGATCCTGCGTGAAAGCATTAAATTAAAGACACTCAACAAAAGACCGACCGACATGGAGTGACAAACTGAAAGGACGAAAACCACAATGAGAACATTATACAAGCCGCCGATCAAAAAAAGGACCGGCGACCTCCAATGGAGATTCCCATGAGCGATTGCTACGAACGCGTTTTTATCGGTTATTAACTCTGAGGTTTTAACGAGTGTCCTTTCTGCAAACTGTCAGAGGTTTTCACGTTTTATGAGTGTACACGTTAACCAGTTTTTAGTGTTTAATGAGAGTTTTTAGCCTGTTAATATGGTTTTACAATCTCTGTTTTATCTATGGTGTGCATTATAACCGAGCCACCATTTTAATCCCGTTTTAATTATTTAATCGCCGAAGCCAAATGCTATATACATAACTCGAAGAGACAGAATGCAGCAGGACCTCAGAGTGATGTTGTGGCTCTGTGGAAGGGTAACATAAAAGCAAGGATAGATTAGTTTACTCCACAGAGCCACCGGGGATTTTAATGGTTTGTACAATTGTGGGTTTTAACGGTGTGCTGTGTAACATTGATGACAAAAGAGAACTAAATTTAACAAGATGCTAATATAACTATATATTTATTTATTTATTTTTATCTGTTTTATTTAGTTGTGTTCTTTTGTCGTGAAACAAATGTGAAAAGAAGAATGCACCCTGTTTGTTGTGAAATATGTCAAATAAATTTGTTAAAATCAAAAAAATCTTCTTCTTCTTCTTCTCTCTTTTCTTCTTTTTTTTTTTTTTTTTTTTTTTTTTCCTTCTTTAATTAAACAATCAAGCTGTACAGAGTCACATGGCATGTACATACATAAGACATAAGTCTCAAGATGACAAAAAAAAAAAAAAAAAAAAGGGGCACTAGTTTCAAATAACACATCATATAGGCACCAAGAGCTGCAGTCCATGCTGTTTTTCATCCGTTTTAAAGTTCTGAAGTGCTGTCCGTTAGAAGGTTTTAAAGCAGTAAAGTCAGGTTTTCTATTTCCCCATTTACAGAGTGGATGAAGATTTTGCAAGGATCAGTAGGTGTTAAGTATGAGGTCGGTTCTTTTGTCTCTGTGGGTGGTTCAATATTATATCCTCTCTTTTTAAAGGATGATTAGGAAAGTTTTGATGAGATCCAGTCCTGAAATTTCCCAAAATGTCCAGTGTGCACACAGAAGAAAAAGAGATGATCTGTTGTTTCAATGTCATTTCACAGAAAGTACAGCTGTTAGTGTCAAAATTGAATCTTTGTCGTAATAGTTCCCTGATGGAAAATATTATGAGAATTTAAAATGAACTTCTTTAGCTTTAGGGCTTAGAGGAATTTAAGGTAGCTGTTCTCCACTTATTAACCTCTGAATCAGGAAACAAATTTAAGATGGAGTTTTATTTGACCGGACAGGAATATAAATTGGTTAGATGTTGGCGCATCCTTTTGTTAGAATTACTTTGTCCAAAAGGTTAACTCCAAAAGCTGAAGTGCAGGTAACTGAAGTCAGCTGATTGAATTTTATATTCTGAACCAGAAATTTGACTGCAGTGGGAATAGAGTTCAATACTGTGTAAAACTGAGAGCGCGAACAGTCCAAATTATGTAATAAGCAAAATTCATCATAAGACAACCAATCTCCACTGTCATTAAGAAAATGTCTTATGGACCAAATACCCTTTTCCATCCAGTGATCCAAATACAGAGACTTATTCCTGTGCAGCACATATCTGTTGTTCCAGATGGGAGTCTGGTGAGGAGTAAAGTTGTGCGTGTACATGAGTTTCCAGCACAACAACACTTGCTTGTGAAAGGCAGACAACTTAACAGGAAGTCTGTCAACACCAAAGTCACATCTAAGAACAAAATCTGTGCATCCCATTTTTTTAAAACCCTTGGGGAGACAAAACCAGATACTATTTCCATTAATTAAAAATGATTTCAGCCAGTTTACCTTTAAGACTGCATTTAAACATTCAAAGTCAATAGCTTGTAAACCTCCATCTTTAAAGTCTTTAACCATATTGGCTTTCTTTAAGTAGTGAACACGATTTTTCCAGATGAAATTAAAGTTCAGCTGATTTATATCTTTAATGTATCTGTTAGGTATGGCCATAGAATAAGCTGGGTATATGCATCGGGACAGCGACTCCATCTTGGTTAAATAGGTTCTCCCAAACAGGGTCAGATCTCTTTGGAGCCATCTATTTAACTGAGATTTACAATTCTGTATCTTATTCTCTATGTTAACAGTTTCACTGAGTTTGGCATCTTTAGTTATTAGAATTCCAAGATATTTAACTGAAGATTTAATGGGAATATTATAAGCTTCTGTCAGATCAGAGCCATGAATCGCCATCAGTTCACACTTCTGCAGGTTTAGGGTTAATCCTGATGCTTTGGAGAAAGTATTAATTAACTCAAGGACTTTAGGGGTTTGGTCTAAATTTTTCAAAAAAATAGTGGTGTCGTCAGCTAGCTGACTGATTATAATTTGGTGATCAAAAACTTTCAATTTAGGTATATTTGAGTTTTTTATAAAAATACTCATCACTTCAACGGCCAAGATGAAGAGGAAGGGGGAAATATTACATCCCTGTTTTACTCCCCTATTAATGGTGAAACGAGGAGACGTACCGTGTGGAAGCGCCACTGAACTTGAGGTACGTTATAAAAGCTTTCAATTATTCTACAGAAGTTTGGCCCAAATCCAAACATGTGTAAAACCTTGAAAAGAAACTGATGCTCCAACATGTCAAAGGCTTTGTAGAAGTCTAGGAAAAGGATGAAGCCTTTGTCCTCAATCAGGTCACTGTACTCCAGTAAATCCTGCACCAGTCTGATGTTATTGTGTTTAGACCTTTTGGACATAAAACCTGTCTGTGTTTCAGAAATAACATCCTTAAGCCCAGACTTTAGTCTGTTTGTGTAGATATACGTCAATAGCTTATAATCACAGTTTAGAAGATTGATTGGACGGTAGTTGTCTAGAACCTTGATGTCTCTTCCTGGTTTGGGTATGAGGGTGATAACGCCCTGCTTCATGCTGTGTGGAAGTGAGTTATTACACAGGATCTCTTTAAAACCTGGAATAAAAATCTTTGAGACAATCCCAGAAATGTCTATAGAAGTTGGCAGTAAGACCATCAGGTCCGAGGGATTTATTTAGTTTCAAGCACAAGATGGCACTGTCTAGTTTTTCCATATTAATGTTGTTGTTACAGTTTTCATTGAATTCCTCAGTGATTTGAGGGACGAAGTCTTTGACTTGGTCCAGCAGAAAGTCGCAGTCTGGGGTTGAGAAGAGCAATAAAGGTTTTGATAAAGTTGCTAATTTCGTTTGCAAATAGAATTTGGTCCGTACATTCGCTGTTGTTAATAATAAGGGATTGAATGTGATTTTTAACTTGCCTCCTCTTTTCCAGTCTACAGAAGTATGAGCTATTTTTCTCCTTCCTCAATCCATTTTGCTCTGGATCTGACAAAAGCTCCCCGGGTCTTTGTTTCATAGATTGAGTCTAATTTAGCTTGTAGGGTCAGGAGGTCATTTTTGTCTGCATCAGTCAACATCTGTTTAACACATAATAGGTTTAGCTCTTTCACTAACCTTTCTTCTTCCAGGTCATTGTTTCTTTTTAGGTTTTTGCTAAAGGAGATAGAATAAGCCCATATCTTATATTTTAGGTATTCCCATTTTTTGGTGTAGGTTATTATTGAATCTTTTTTACTAGTTCTTTGATTTCCCGGCTATGAAGCTCATATTTTAAGAGATTTGCATTAAACTTCCAATACCCTCTATGTCTCAAACTCTCCGGAGGAGTAATTAATAAATTTATGCTGCAATGATCCGTCAGAGGAGTTGGAGACATATTACAATCTGAAGTTAGTTTGAGAATATCTGTTCCTAGCCAAAAGTCTATTCTTGATCTGCTTGATGCGTCTGATTTAAACCAAGAGAATTGTTTTTCGTTAATATGTTTGTCTCTCCATAAGTCAATAAGTCCTAAGTTGTTACAGAAATCAGACAAAATGCGGTTTGGTGGGCATTGACGAATTTTTTTGGGTATCTATCAAGAGCTTCGTCCATAACCATATTCCAATCTCCACCTAATAAAACATATTTAGTAGAAATGTTTGTTTAAGTTGTTCGACATTTATTTCAATAATTGTAAGAAGCTCTTTATTTTTGAGATATTACAATAGCCATAAATTTACCTAGGATTATTAATGAGTCTCAACATGTAGTACGGAAAGGACCAATGGCCATCACTATCATGTTTTGTATGAATTATTTTCCCTGGAAAGTTTTTCAATAATATAGCCACACCTGCTGATTTTGTTGTTCCATGTGAATAAATAATCTGATCTCCCCACTGATTAGACCAAAATTTCTCATCAGAGTCCGTTGAATGGGTTTCTTGAAGAAGAATACAATGTGGATTATTTTTTCTACAATACATAAACATTGCCTTCCTTTTTACATTTTCTCTTAAGCCCCTTACATTTAGCGACAAAAAACTAAGATTAGTTTTTAAAGACATAAAATTGATTTTAAAAAAAGAAAAGTTAGTTTTAAAGACACAAACAGTAAAGTTGAAAGTTTTGTTTAGATAGAACGAATTAAAGGCAAGCCCCTGGAAAGTCAAAGGATGCCCTTTACCTTATACCTTGGAGAAAACAACCTTGCATCCACAACCTTCCCTAAACATAATATAAAACTACTCCTTTTTCATTTGAGCAAAAACAGAAACAACCTCTGGAGCGCAGTCAGATTCTTTCTATGACAAGCAGATATAATTCAATATTAAAAGGGAAGGCAGTGCTGTTTTTTAATCCTGTAATAGGAGGATGCAGTGAACAGAGAATAATCTATAGTCTCAGAAGGGAGAAGAAGCCTTGGTCACCTTGCCGTCGATCACTGCGATGTGACCTCTGTAAAAGGCCACCTTACCCTGGGATCTGGCTTTTGTAATCTTAGGCCACAGTTCTTCTCTTGCCAGCCGGTCTTCCTTAATAAGATCTTGAGCAAAACGCAGACCTTCTTCTTTGCAGACTGCTGAATCCTTGGTCACTTTCCAGACTGCGTCTCGATGGCGCCTCCTAGTGAACTGCAGGATGACCTGACGGGTCCGTCCTTCTTCCTTTCTTCCCAAACGGTGTATTGTGTCGATCACATCTCCTGCCTGGTTTGCCCATTGTGGTACGATTCTGAGAGAAGATGTTCTGCCTTTTCTCTGAGGTTTTCTCCTTCTTGCTCTTTGAGGCCCGACAGCCTCAGGTTCCAACGACGCTTGTATCTTTCAGCCTCCAGGAGTTTTCTTTCAGAGCTGCGTTTTCTTTATTCATTGCAGTAAACTTCTGTTCAAGGTTTTCCATAGTAGACTTACATTCAGCAATGCCGAGTGTGTTCTGCTCCACTTGGAGAGTGATGCGGGCAAACAGGGCAGAATTTTCTTTTAGCTGTTTCCAAAGTCGTCAACCTTGCTATCCAGGCTTTTAATGGCTGCTAACACGGCGGCTAAGGAGACCTCAGTCTCAGTGGCTTGTTTTTAGCAGGTGGGAGTTTGGTTGGAGTCGCGTTTAGTTGCCGTCTTGTACCGGAGGCATTTTTTGACGTCTCCATCGGTGTTTCCGCGCTAGCAGCAGCAGCATAGTTATGCAAGTTTAGCTTAGCAGCGTTAGCATTCTTCAGACTAGGAAATCTTTCTCATTAACGGCCGACATCGTTTATAAAAACTCAATTTTTTCCTCCTTACTTTAGAACGTGGTTATTCGGGTCCACCTTGAGAATGAAATTATGTGTAAAGGGCCAGTTTATGTAGCTGGTTGAGGGCTGCACGACCGGAGATCAGTGTAGCACGTGTGCCCACATCGCCGACATCCGTTCCCTCTCTTCTTCTTCTTCTTCTTCTTCTTCTTCTTCTTCTTCTTCTTCTTTTCTTCTTCTTCTTCTTCTTCTTCTTCGTGTGAGAGGAGGTGAGTGGAGAGCGGAAGGAGAGCGAAAGAGCGAGCGAGTGGGTCTTTTCCTATCTTTGCGTTTTCTTTCGTATCATTGTTTCACTTGGTGTTTATGTTTATAGTTTAGTTGTGTTTTTGTGTTAACTTGTATCACAGTTTGTTCAGGGGTTTGTGTTTCGGGGTTTGGGTGTGGCCGTCAGGCGTGCCTGGCTTGGCCGGCGTCTGACGCCATGGTGGTGGTAGGTGGTGGTGTTTTCTCCGCGCTGACGCGGAAAAACGGAGTCAAGGTGGGCTCCGGTGTTCCGTGCAGCGTGGAGGAAGTGTGCCTGGCGGTGGGGGCGTTGATAGGACACGGGGCAATTAAATCAGCAGCCAGAATGAACGGGGCAGTGGGGATATTTGTGGAAAGGGTCGAGCAGGCCCAACGGTTAGTGGAGGTGGGGGTGACTGCGAACGGCCTTTTCCTGCAGGTATCACCACTAGCTTTACCTTCAGTCAAGGTAACCCTGTCCAACGTCCCCCCGTTCATTAGCGATGAGTTCCTGGTGAGAGAACTGTCGAGACATGGCAAAGTGGTCTCACCGATAAAGAAAGTACCGTCAGGCTGCAAGTCCCCGCTCTTGAAGCACGTTGTCTCCCACCGGAGACAACTATTCATGATTTTAAACAGGAAGGACGAAGAGCTGAATTTAAGTTTCCGAGTAAGGGTGGAAGATTTTGATTATGTTTTATTTGCGACTTCGTCCAACCTGAAGTGCTTCGGATGCGGAAAGGAGGGCACATCGCCAAAGTGTGTCCCGCCAGAGCAGGGCAAGCGCCACCGGGTCCGGCCCAGCAGCAGCCTGCTGCTGCCGAGAGGGGAGAAGACCCACAGGGCGAAGTAGAGGAGGTGCCCGCTCCGACCGCGGGAGAACCTGCTGCCTCGGCGGGGGGACCCGCGGCGGCCTCGGCGGGGAAATCCGCAGAGGCCGCGGAGAGATCCGCGGAGGCTGCGGAGGAACCCACCGTGGCGGCGGAGGAACCCAGCGCGGCAGCGGAGGAAGCAGAAGAGAGGGCTGAGGTGGTGGTAGATGGAAGTGTGGGAATGAATGAAAGAGTGGGAGAGAATGAGAGCACGGTGGAATGTAGTGACGGGAGAAACAGTAACAGTGGTGAGATGGATGGTGGTGGAGGGAGAGATAGCGCACAAGGGGAGCAGCAGGCAGAGGTGAGGGAAAGCAAGGAGCAGCCAGAGATTGACAACCAGGGAGAGAAAAATAAAGGCGAGAATAGCGAAGGTTTAAACTATGAAATCGACATGGAAAAAATGACAGGGGAAACGGAAGAAACTATGGAAGTGGAAGTTTCAGACCCACAAAAAAGACGGAGTAAAAGAAAAAATGTAGTAATGGCTGAAAAGCCAGCAAACAGGCCTACAAGTTAACTGTTGAAAGAACGAGGCATCCGACAGCAGTGACGCTGAGAATTACTTCTCAGATAGTAGCGACATGTCAACCACCCAGTTAAACAGTAGAGCACCAAATATCCAGTTGAGTTATACAGAAACTTTTTAAGAGACACCAAAGGGTTTAGAGGGATAAAGATAGAGAGCTACTTCCCTGATCTTAAAACCTTTTACTTCTCCGCAAAAAGTCACATCCGCAATAAAGATACATCCGGTTTCTCTGACAGAGATATATTCCGACTAAAGAAAATCATGACAAAAGTTCGAAACAAATTTGATGTAATGATGCAGAGCACCATTTTATCATTTTGTACAGTTCTTTTTTACTTTTTCTACCTTGTTTTTAGCCTCTTTTTACCCAACATGGATTCCTTTAAAATAGCATCTTTAAATCTTAATGGGGCAAGGGAGGCTGAAAAGAGAGCGATGATCTATCAAACGCTCAATCAGAAAAAGATCGACGTAATATATCTGCAGGAAACACATAGTGATCAGCAAACAGAAATGGACTGGGTCAGAGAGTGGAGAGGGGAGGTTGTTTTAAGCCACGGCACCTCCCAGAGTGCAGGGGTGGGCTTCCTCTTTGCAAGAGCGTTCACCCCAAACTCCACAGAGATACAGCACATAGTACAAGGGAGGTGTCTTTTAGTAAAGGCACATTTTGACGGTTTTAGTATAGTTTTTATCAATATTTATGCTCCCACCACCAATGCAGAGAAGAAGCGTTTTTATGAGAAATTGGGGAAGGGCTGGGTGATTGTGGGTCAGGAGATTACGTTTTTATAGGTGGGGATTTTAATTGCACTGAGAATGAATTTTTAGATCGCAATCACGCAGAGCCGCATCCAGCAGCCCAACGTGCTCTGCGGCAGCTGGTCTCGTCCGCTGGCCTGGTGGACGTTTGGAGAAGGATGCACGCAGGTGCCAGGCAGTACACATGGTCCCACCTTAGCGAAGGTAAAATCTCTTTAGCCCGGCTCGACCGTTTTTATTGTTTTAAACACAATTTTAATGTGTTTAGAACATGCCAGATTTTACCAGTAGCTTTTACAGATCACTCTTTGCTTTTGGGTAGTGTTTTTATCCGAAACATTGTACCCAGAAGCGCCTACTGGCACTTTAACGCGGCATTGACACATGACCGGAGATTTAAGGAGGTTTTAGCGTTTTTTTGGTGCGGTTTTAGACAAAGGAAATCTGATTTTACTAGTCTTAAACAGTGGTGGGACCATGGGAAAGTACAGATCAAGCTACTAAGCCAACAGCATACTCTTCTTCTTCTTCTTCTTCTTCTTCTTCTTCTTCTTCTTCGTGTGAGAGGAGGGTGCTTGGAGAGCGGAAGGAGAGCGAAAGAGCGAGCGAGTGGGTCTTTTCCTATCTTTGCGTTTTCTTTCGTATCTTTGTTTCACTTGGTGTTTATGTTTATATTTTAGTTGTGTTTTTTGTGTTAACTTGTATCACAGTTTGTTCAGGGGGTTTTGTGTTTCGGGGTTTGGGTGTGGCCGTCAGGCGTGCCTGGCTTGGCCGGCGTCTGACGCCATGGTGGTGGTAGGTGGTGGTTGTTTCTCCGCGCTGACGCGGAAAAACGGCGTCAAGGTGGGCGCCGGGGTTCCGTGCAGCGTGGAGGAAGTGTGTCTGGCGGTGGGGACGTTGATAGGACACGGGGCAATTAAATCAGCAGCCAGGATGAACGGAGCAGTGGTGATATTTGTGGAAAAGGTCGAGCAGGCCCAACGGTTAGTGGAGGTGGGGGTGACTGCTAACGGCCTTTTCCTACAGGTATCACCACTAGCATTACCTTCAGTTAAGGTAACCCTGTCCAACGTCCCCCGTTTATCAGTGACTAGTTCCTGGTAAAAGAGCTATCGAGACATGGTAAGGTGGTCTCACCGATAAAGAAAGTGCCGTCCGGTTGCAAGTCCCCCTTATTAAAGCACGTTGTATCCCACCGGAGACAGCTCTTCATGATTTTAAACAGAAAAGACGAAGAGCTAAATTTAAGTTTCCGGGTAAGGGTGGACGATTTTGATTATATTTTATTTGCTACTTCGTCCAATTTGAAGTGCTTCGGCTGCGGGAAAGAGGGGCACATCGCCAAAATGTGTCCCGACAGAGCAGGGCAAGCGCCACCGGGTCCGGCCCAGCAGCAGCCTGCTGCTGCCGAGCGGGTAGAAGACCCACAGGGCGAAGCAGAGGAGGTGCCCGCTCCGACCGCGGGAGAACCTGCTGCCGCGGCGGAGGAACCCGCGGCGGCCTCGGCGGGGAAATCCACAGAGGCCGCGGAGAGATCCGCGGCGGCTGCGGAGGAACCCGCTACAGCCGCGGAGGAGCCCGCCGTGGCGGCGGAGGAACCCAGCGCGGCGGCGGAGGAACCCACCACGGAAGGGAAAGCAGAAGAGAGGGCTGAGGTGGTGGTAGGTGGAAGTGTGGGAATGAATGAAAGAGTGGGAGAGAATGAGAGCACGGTGGAGTGTGGTGATGGGAGAAACAGTAACGGTGGTGAGATGAACGGTGGTGGAGAGAGTGAAGTGAGAGAAAGAGAGAGCGTGCAAGGGGAGCAGCAGGTGGAGGTGAAGGAAAGCAAGGAGCAGTCAGAGATAGACAACCAGGGAGAGAAAAGTGAGGCGAAGGTGGGAGGAAAGAGTAAAGGCGAGAATAGCGAAGGTTTAACTTATGAAATCGACATGGAAAAATGACAGGGGAAACGGAAGAAACTATGGAAGTGGAAGTTTCAGACCCACAAAAAGACGGAGTAAAAGAAAAAATGTGGTAATGGCTGAAAAAGCCAGCAAACAGGCCTACAAATTAACTGTTGAAAAGAATGAGGCATCCGACAGCAGTGACGCTGAGAATTACTTCTCAGATAGTAGCGACATGTCAACCACGCAGTTAACAGTAGAGCACCAAATATCCTGTTGAGTTATACAGAAACTTTTTAAGAGACACCAAAGGGTTTAGAGGGATAAAGATAGAGAGCTACTTCCCTGATCTTAAAACCTTTTACTTCTCCGCAAAAAGTCACATCCGCAATAAAGATACATCCGGTTTCTCTGACAGAGATATATTCCGACTAAAGAAAATCATGACAAAAGTTCGAAAACAAATTTGATGTAATGATGCAGAGCACCATTTTATCATTTTGTACAGTTCTTTTTTACTTTTTCTACCTTGTTTTTAGCCTCTTTTTACCCAACATGGATTCCTTTAAAATAGCATCTTTAAATCTTAATGGGGCAAGGGAGGCTGAAAAGAGAGCACTGATCTATCAAACGCTCAACCAGAAAAAGATCGACGTAATATATCTGCAGGAAACACATAGTGATCAGCAAACAGAAACGGACTGGGTTAGAGAGTGGAGAGGGGAGGTTGTTTTAAGCCACGGCACCTCCCAGAGTGCAGGGGTGGGCTTCCTCTTTTCAAGAGCGTTCACCCCGAACTCCACTGAGATACAGCACATAGTACAAGGGAGGTGTCTTTTAGTAAAGGCACATTTTGACGGTTTTAGTATAGTTTTTATCAATATTTATGCTCCACCACCAATGCAGAGAAGAAGCGTTTTTATGAGAAAATTGGGGAAGGGCTGGGTGATTGTGGGTCAGGAGATTACGTTTTTATAGGTGGGGCTTTTAAATGCACTGAGAAAGATTTTTTAGACCGCAATCACGCAGAGCCGCATCCAGCAGCCCAACGTGCGCTGGGGCGGCTGGTCTCGTCCAATGGCCTGGTGGACGTCTGGAGAAGGATGCACGCAGGTGCCAGGCAGTACACATGGTCCCACCTTAGTGAAGGCAAAATCTCTTTAGCCCGGCTCGACCGTTTTTATTGTTTTAAACACAATTTTAATGTGTTTAGAACATGCCAGATTTTACCAGTAGCTTTTACAGATCACTCTTTGCTTTTGGGTAGTGTTTTTATCCGAAACATTGTACCCAGAAGCGCCTACTGGCACTTTAACGCGGCATTGACACATGACCGGAGTTTTAAGGAGGTTTTAGCGTTTTTTTGGTGCGGTTTTAGACAAAGGAAATCTGATTTTACTAGTCTTAAACAGTGGTGGGACCATGGGAAAGTACAGATCAAGCTACTAAGCCAACAGCATACTCTCAACGTTACACGCGACATTACCGGATCTATCAGAGATCTGGAGATAAACATAGTGGAGTTAGAACAACTTTGTGTATCCACAGGAAATCGAGAGCATATTGAAGCTCTCAAAGCCAAAAAGCTAACCTTAGCAAACCTGCTGGAGAGCAAAGTCCAGGGCGCACTGGTCAGGTCCCGGATCCAAAACATCACAGAGATGGATGCTCCCTCTAGCTTCTTTTTTAGCTTGGAGAGGAAGCACGGGCAGAGGAAGCAAATCCACTCATTGCTATCGGACACAGGGCAACAGCTGAGCGAGCCAGGTGAGATAAGGAGGAGGGCGGTGGGTTTCTATCAGTCGCTGTACAAGAGCGAGTATAGGGAAGACGAGAAACTGTTTGGGGAGTTCGGGGACGAACTACCCCAGGTCTCTGAGGAGATCAACTCCGAGATGGAGCGTCCCCTAGGACTCCAGGAACTCCACGCGGCCCTCCTCGGAATGCAGGGCCAGAGGTCCCCGGGCGTTGATGGGCTCACGGTGGAGTTTTTCAAGGCCTACTGGGACCTTCTGGCCCCGGACCTCCTCGAGGTCTACAATGAAAGCCTCACCACCGGCTCGCTCCCTTTGTCCTGCCGCAGGGCAGTCATTGCCCTGCTACCAAAGAAGGGAAACCTGCAGGACATTAGGAACTGGCGCCCTGTGTCCCTCCTCTGCACCGACTATAAGATCCTCTCCAAGGCCCTGGCCGCGAGGCTGGGGAAAGCTATGGAGCAAGTCATCCACCGGGACCAGACCTATTGCGTCCCCGGCAGGTCCATGGTAGATAACATCTACCTGATTCGGGACGTTTTGGAAGTCTCCGGTTCATTGGGTGTAGAAACAGGCTTGGTCTCACTAGATCAAGAAAAGGCATTTGACCGCGTTGAACACGGCTTCCTCTGGAAAACCATGAGGGGGTTCGGGTTCAGCGAGGGTCTTATTGCCAAGATCCAGGTACTGTACAGTAACATTGAGAGTATGTTGAAGATCAACGGTAACCTGTGTGCTCCTTTTAGGGTGTGTAGAGGCGTTCGACAGGGCTGCGCCCTCTCCGGGATGCTCTACACCCTCTCCCTGGAACCCCTCCTCCGGAAAATACGTTCGTGTGTGCATGGTTTGTTTTTACCCGGTTTTACTAGCAATGTTGTTTTATCCGCTTACGCTGACGATGTTGTCATTTTTATAAGAGACCAGCAAGACATCAAGGTTTTAACTGCAATCACAAAAGACTTTTCCACACTGTCCGCGGCGAGAGTAAACTGGGGGAAAAGCGAGGCCTTGGCCGTCGGCCAGTGGTCCGCTGGACTCCCGCTTCTCCCCCAAGGCCTCACATGGAAGAGAGATGGTTTTAAATACCTTGGTGTCTTTTTAGGGAATAAGGACATTGTAAAGAGAAACTGGGAAACCACCGAACAAAAATCAAGGAGAAATTAGCCAAGTGGAAGTGGCTACACTCCCAAATGTCATACAGAGGTAGAGTTTTGATTTTAAACAATCTGGTAGCAACACAGCTGTGGCACAAGTTGTGCGTGTTAGACCCACCAGCAGATTTGCTGGTAAACATACAAAGAGAAATGGTAAACTTTTTTTGGAGCGGTCGACACTGGGTGCCACAGTCTGTGTTGTTTTTAACCAGAGAGGAGGGGGCCAGGGCCTAGTCCACCTGGCCAGTAGAACCGCAACATCCCGTCTTTTATTCATACAAAAGTACCTGACGGGATCCCCTGTGTGGAAAGACGTGGCCAGCTGTATCCTCAGACGCGTTAATTGTCTGGGGCTGGATGCTGCTCTGTTTCTAACCGATTTTAGTTGTTTAAAGCTAAAGGGGTTACCTCAATTTTATCAGGGTGTTTTTAAGTCCTGCGCTCTTTTTAAATGGAAAAGAGCACAAACGCATGACTCTCTGCATTGGCTTTTAGCAGAACCTATGGTGAACGGAGCCAGATTGGACGTACAAGACAACAGTGTACCGGGACTGAACGAGGCGCTGACCAGATCTGGAGCCGTGACGTTGCAGCAGGTGGTACGGGTGGCCGGACCGGACCTCGCGAACATCGAGGAGGTTGGCTCACTGCTCGGGGTCCGGTCCGCCAGACTAGTGCGGCGCTTCTTGGAGCGGGTCGAGGCACGATTAACACCTGAAGAGAAGCGGCTCCTACAGCTGCACGAAAAGGAGAACGCCTGCCTGACCGGAACGACCCGTTCCCAGAGGTAACCATGGAGGCCGACCTCGGGGAGGACAGCGGGCCCCTGTTGGAGGTAGCGGATCTGAGCCTGTGTGCGGCAGGCTCCAAGAGCATATACAGATCCTGCGTGAAAGCATTAAATAAAAGGACACTCAACAAAAGACCGACCGACATATGGAGTGACAAACTGAAAGGACGAAAACCACAATGGAGAACATTATACAAGCCGCCGATCAAAAAAAGGACCGGCGACCTCCAATGGAGGATTCTCCACGGAGCGATTGCTACGAACGCGTTTTTATCGGTTATTAACTCTGAGGTTTTTAACGAGTGTCCTTTCTGCAAACTGTCAGAGAGTGTTTTTCACGTTTTTATAGAGTGTACACGTTTAACCAGTTTTTTTAGTGTTTTAATGAGAGTTTTTAGCCTGTTTAATATGGTTTTTACAAACTCTGTTTTTATCTATGGTGTGCATTATAACCGAGCCACCAGTTTTAAATCCCGCATTTTAAATTATTTAATCGCCGAAGCCAAAATGGCTATATACATAACTCGAAGAGACAGAATGCAGGCAGGACCTCAGAGTGATGTTGTGGCTCTGTGGAAGGGTAACATAAAAGCAAGGATTAGATTAGAGTTTTACTTCCACAGAGCCACCGGGGATTTTAATGGTTTTGTACAATTGTGGGGTTTTAACGGTGTGCTGTGTAACATTGATGACAAAAGAGAACTAAATTTTAACAAGATGCTAATATAACTATATATTTATTTATTTATTTATGTATCTGTTTTTATTTAGTTTGTGTTCTTTTGTCGTGAAACAAATGTGAAAAGAAGAATGCACCCTGTTTTGTTGTGAAATTATTGTCAAATAAATGTGTTGTTAAAAATCAAAAAAAATCTTCTTCTTCTTCTTCTTCTTCTTCTTCTTCTTCTTCTTCTTCTTCTCCCCTGACGTCTTTATCTGCCTCCATTGTTTTTCACATCCAGCTTCTTCTCCCCTGACGTCTTTATCTGCCTCCATTGTTTTTCACATCCAGGCTCCCAGGAGGAATCATGGAGGACATCAGGGAGCTGAAAATGGGACATGAACTTTAGAAACGATAAAAGATACAGAGCGCCGTTTGTAAAGTTACCAAAGTGCCAAAAATGAACCACAATAACCTGGATTTACTCTCAGAAGAGAAGGAATGAGTTTCAGTAAGTCACATTTTCATCAGGTTATAGAATCATTTATAAATATTACAGTTTCAAACACAATGTTTAGTTAACAACATGTAGTTTGGAGCAAATATTAGGTTAGAAAGCTAATTATTTAGCTCCAAATGAAATATTTAGTCAGCTACCACGCTAAGTAGTTTGTAAACTAAATCTTTAGCTTGCTAATTAAATATTTAGTTTGAAACATTGACATTTATCTATGTGAAACATTTTCCTTTTTAGCTAAATAACTAAATGTATTACTGTAAATTTTTGACTGTTGAACTTTATAAACTGTTACAGATCCGTTTTTAGGAACTCACAGCCCAGAGGGGGATACAAAGGAAGATGGACATTTTTCTAGAAAAGCTAAAACGACAACTGAAGCTCCAGATCCAACAGAACCAGTTTCATGACGCAACCAAACCAGATTTTTTCTGTGTTTCATCTGAACGATGTGGGTTCGTCAGATCTGCTCCTCCCTGTACTGGTTTCACTGGACCGACTGGACCCAGAGGAAGGGATTGAATATCTGTTTGCATTCAGGATCACTTGATTCATTATAATGAATCAGTGGTTCTGGATGAGTCAGGATGACAGATTCTCCTGAGACGAATGAAGTGACCAGCTCAGGAGGAAACCAGCAGAACGCGCCCATCAGGTTCACCACCTGCAGCCCTGCTCTGTCCAATCAGAGCGCTCTGTCCAGCCGCTGCCAGGTGAGCTTCCTCAGCGTTCAGGAGCAGATCCTCCCTGTTAGCTGCTGAGGTGAGATCCTGCTGCAGGATGAGCTGGACGTTCTCCACGCCACCACAGACCGCCGTGCTGGTTACCTCTCAGGAGGGCGACTGGTCCACTGGGATCTGCGACTGCTGCCAAGACAAGAAGCAATGTACGTACACAGCACACACTAACAAGTCTTGAAGGAGAGAGAATAAAACTAACCCGAACCGCGCTGTGAAACATGGTGGTGGCAGTGTTATGCTGTGGGACCTGTTGGAGGCTTTACACCTGAGAAAGAGGTCAAAGTTCAGCTTCCAGCAGTACCACTACCCGAACATCCAGCCAGAGTTATTATGAGAAAGCAGACTCATGGGTTAGGATGGCCTAGTCAAATCCCACAGAGAATCTGTGGTAAGATGTTTAGTAGTGAAGGTTCAGACCGTGAGCGCCTCCTTGTGGTCTTCAGGCTGCTTCGCCTTCTGGTGCGGCCCCTGCTTCGCCTGTCGGACCACCAGGGAGTTCGGCCAGTGCCTCTGCCTCCCCCTGCTGGACGCTCTGGGCTGCGTCCGTCCCATCGCCATGTCCATCAGGGTGTCGCTGCGCCAGCGCTACGGCATCAGAGTAAGGACAAAAAGCTGCTGCCTCCGTTTCTGTTTCTGTTTAATTAAATTAAATATTTTACTCATTCTAAATATTGACATTAACGGCTCAGAAAATTAACATAAAAATCTGATAAATTGGTCAACAAAACAGATTTTTCATCTCTAGTTGTTTAATTTAATTTGAATTATTGAATTAGCAGCTTATTTAAACATTATCTAATAATAATGTTTGTTATTATTATTGCTCTGGTTCTGGTTGGACCCTCTCTGACTGGTTCTGGTTCTGGTCGTGTTCAGGGCTGCTTGTGCACCGACTGCTTGTGCTCCACCTTCTGCCTTCCCTGCGTTTGGTGCCAGATGGCCACAGAGATGGAGAAGAGGAAACTCCCGACTGTTCTTAGTGACATCATCAGCAGACGATGACGTTATCAACAGACGATGATGTCACCAGCAGTCGCCTTTGATGAATCATTTCAACCATAGACAGGAATATTACTTCATGTTTAATTGATTTAAGGTCATCCTGTTTGACATGTTTGAATATTCTCATATTTATTCGGTTTGTTTCCGTTTTTATTTGATGTTTTGATGTTAACCCTTAAACTTTGTGGAAATGCTTCATATAAAGATTATACATCACATTTTACAGCTGTTTATTATTTATCTTTATTTCTTTATGAAAAGATGATAGATGTGTAATAGAAACATGAAAGAGGAGCATAACGGATCCAGAAGCTTCATAGAATATTTTGGAACCCTGACCAGGAAGTTAAAAGCTTCATTCAGCGTAGAAAGACCGCTGGATTAAAACTATAATTAATGAAAATGAAAATATTCAGATATAATGAAGCAGAACCAGAATATAGGATCAGTTTCACCAAACAAAAGAATGTATTTTTTTAAAAACATAAGAAAACAGACAAATTACTCTTATACCTCCAATTAAAAGCAAAAATAAAGAACAATTTAAAGTTTTATTGAAGGATCTAAGACAGAATCTACTTTAAAAATCTGACTAAATTATTTTTGATAAATGCTCAATAAAACTTTAGTTTTACTTTATTTTTCTATTTTTAAAACCTCCACTCAGCCGTCAATATATTGTAACAGAGCAGAATATAACATATCAATGTCAACATCTTTTCAGGAAATACAAAAAATATATCTATAAACTAATTTTAAAAAACTATAAACACATCAAAAACAGAGTCAGATTATCAAATTTAACTGGATTCAAAGTCATTTTAATAATGCCATATTATTAATATGGTATTCTGCTCAGATCTAATGTGCAAAGATTGATTATTATATAATATCAAATATTATAAATGAGTGCAGTTCCCTTTCTTGTCGCTGGTGGCGCTGTGGTCGTGCTGTTTTCCGGTCAGAACAGAAGAAGAAGCTGAACCTCGTGTGTCTGCCTGCTGGAGAGGTGAGGCTGGATGCTGTGATTGACTGGGATCATAAAGTAAGCAGCAGATAATCGATTATCGATCAGAAATGACTAAAGTGAAGAAGGAGAAGGTTTCGGACGGAGAGGAAATCGCGGCGGTGGAAGCGGGGGGACCCGAGCGGAGCTACGCCGAGCTGGTCGTTCACCTCAACCCCATTGCCCAGCCGCTGGCCTCCAGGAAGCTCAGCAAGAAGCTCTACAAGTGCGTGAAGAAAGGTAGGAAGCCCGGGAAAGGTCCTGCACGTTTCCGCGTCCCGGTTACCTGGTACCGGAAGTCACAGCTGCTGTTTGTGTTTGTTCTGTAGCTGCGAAGGGGAAGAACATCCGGCGGGGAGTCAAGGAGGTCCAGAAATTCATCAACAAAGGAGAGAAAGGGTGAGTCCCAGGGGTCAGAGATGTTGTAGGCTGACAGCTGCAGGGTGCTAACACTTTTGGGAATGTATTCACACCCTAAACAGGGAAAACTTTAATAACGATTAGTTCTGATATTAAATATTAATGGAGAACATCTGAAGCTCTGAGGGCTTCAGAGCATCAGGTATAGCTACCCATCATGCACTGGGGCTCAGGTGTGCTAACGCTGCTGCTCTACCTGCAGCATCGTGGTTCTGGCCGGAGACACGCAGCCCATCGATGTCTACAGCCACCTTCCGATCATGTGTGAGGACCGCAACCTGCCCTACGCCTACATCCCGTCTAAAGTGGTGAGTGGGACCAAACATCCGGTCCGGTTCGGTCTCACCGTTGGGAAAGAACCCGGTCCACAACCTGAAAGGTTCTTTCCCCATCTGCAGGTTTTTATTGTGAAATGCATGTCTATTTCTGGCTTTTATTGTGAAAAGTTTAAAAGAGGGTTATTTTGAAAAGCACAAATTTTATTGAGGTGTTTTTAAGATTCCTGATGTATTGTGAAAAACTGGTCTGTTACGACTCTCACTTTAAAATGTACTGCTTTTACTCGATCTTTTCTTATTTTGGAGTGTAATTATCTTCCTCTTACTTTGAAACGTTTTTTTTTCCAGCATTAACTTTTAAATTTATATTTAATTTTACATCTCACTAATAAAATACTGTAATCTTTGAAAGGAATGTGATTAGTTCTATTTCCTGCTCTTATTGTCTTAAATAGGCTCATTTGGTTTTAATCGAATGTTTCATTATAAAATACTGATAGTATTTTAGATCAATTTATAAGATCGTTTTAGTTTTAATCAGATATTTTATTGTGAAAAGTTCCTGATATCAGACTTATTTTTAAACGCTTTTTTCATTCTATAATTTAAATGCTGGTTTAAGTTCAGCCTAATTTATTCTGAAATACTATAATTTAGAGCTCTTACTGTGAAATTGGTGTGATCAGTTCAGTTTCCAGCTGTTTTTTAATGAAGCTGGTTTGGGGTTTTAATTAGGTATTTTATTGCGAAATGCTCCTGAGCTCAGACTCTTATTTTGAAATGCCTGTGCAGGATCTGGGCTCTTCCGCCGGCTCCAAGCGGCCAACCTGCGTCATCCTGATCAAACCGCACACCGACTACCAGGACGCCTACGATGAGTGTCTGGATGAGGTGTCACACCTGCCCAAACCGCTCTGAGCCAATCAGGACGCCGCTCATCTGAACTCAACCAATCAGGACGCAGCACCCGCCTTATATTTAAAGGCGCAGTTCGCCCTGATTTCTCCCAGAATCTCCTGTTTCTCTGCTGCGCTAGCAGTTTTCACCCGTTTCCAGTGTTTGTGCTAATCTAAGCTAATGATGGACTGAAGGACGCTGCCCCTAGCTGAACTATGGAAGCCATGTTTCTAGTGTTTTATATTAAAAATGTTAAAACTGGAGTCATTTGTTTGAATAAAGATTATTCATAAAGTGTTTTCAGGATAAACACTGCAGGAACTTGTTTTCTCCGGTTTCTCTTGTGCAAAAGTCTTCAGCCCACTTACTTTTTGTGAACCTTGGGAGGAAAATATTTAAAAAATAAACCAAATATTTTTATTTTTCATTCCCACAAAAAGTAAAATAATTAGTTCCATATCATTCAATATAAATGTCACTTCTGTGTGCTTTGTGACACATATTTAAAAACTGAGTTTTTGAACAGTTTTGTTTAATACATTTCTTCCACTTTATATAATACAATTTGGTTTTCTAAACAGAAAAAGAATAAAACTATAATGGCTTCATTCATAAGTTTTAACATTTTTAAGTGAGTTTAAGAAAGTGCTAAATTGTTGCAACACAAAAAGTCCAATTGTTCCACATTTAAAAATCATCTTATAATGAGCTGTTTTTTTTATTTCTTTAAACTACATTTTTCTGCTTGGTTTGTCTTCTTAAATTGAACACTTAGTTGTGATGTGCGACTTTAAAAATTGTTTTTGTATCTAATAATTTTTTTTAAATCACCTGCAGATCAGAGGTTCGGCCACATGGCGGCAGCAGATCTGTTTTAAACCACAGTTCTGTTTGCAGAAGAACAAGTCCGATTTATTTTCATTGATTTATAAGTTTATTTTTACTTACCTGAGTTTATTTTAATTTTATTTTTTTATGTATTTACAATTAACCTAACCTCTGGCCGGGTTTTGTTAACTGGGCCGGTTCTGCTGCGGTCCGTTTGTCAAACCGTGAACTTTGTCCTCAGAGGTTTTGAGGAGTCCGCGTTGTCAGTCCATATCCGGCTCTGAGCTCTCAGTAAAACCCGTTCGGAATAAACCTGTTCTGACCCACAGAACCTTTTAGTTCTCGCTTTTATCTCCTACACCTGCTGGCCTGACCTTTGACCCCGGGACTATTGGGTCCGTTTGGCCCAGCCGGTTCCCGACGGTTCCTGAACTGCTGCAACAGCTGAAGGTTCCCCTCCTCCCTTCCGCTGCAGACCTGCCCGGGCTGGTCCCGAACCGACCCGAACTCAAAGCCTCCCCCCTTCTCCACTCGTTGCCCGGGGCAACGGGAATTTTCCACTGCCGAGCCGGAGGAGAGAGAGATCCGGCTGTCAACAGGTAGCTACGGGTCGGTTCCGTTAAACCGGGCCAGTGGTTCTGAAGTTTTATTAAGAACCTCAAAGTTCTGCCAGATAGTCTCGTGGTTCCGTTGGGTTCTGTTTTATTTTCCAGCTTTGTGTCGTTCGTTAAAGAGTTTGAAATGGACCCAAAAGATTCTGCTGGCCCATAAACAGCTGCAAAGATTAAATCCATCCGGTTCTGAAGTTTGGTCCAATCATTTTGTCCTGCTAGTTCTGTTGGGTTCTGATGCGGTTTCAGATTGAAGGGTCCATTATAGGTGTTAGAAGTTCTGGAAGGATTATTTGGTTCTGAAGGTTCTGCAGATGTTTCTGGTTCTTGAAATAATTTGGGTTGTTTAGCCTGAGAGAAGAAAAATATTCATTAAATCATTCAGTCATATTTCACTGAATGATTTATGTCATTCAGTGAAATACGTCATTTACAACAGTCAGTTCAAGTTAGCAATATAAATAACCTGATTATTGCTTTTAACTTTTGACTTTATTAGCACTACTAGTTTTATTTGTTCTTTGTGATTAAATTGTAATCATTTTTATATTTATTGTTGGAAAATCAACTTTTTCTGTTTTAATTTCTATGTGCTATGTGTGTGGTCTGCTTCAACACCAGTAGTGGGAAGTAACGAAGTACATGTACTTTGTTACTGTACTTAAGTACAATTTTCGTGTATCTGTACTTTACTTAAGTAGATTTAATAATGGGTACTTTATACTTTTACTCCACTACATTTTACAGTAAATATCTGTACTTTTTACTTCACTACATTTCTACTAAAGTGTCGCGTTACTCGTTACATCCAAGTCGCATTGAGCTTTTTTTTTTCCGGAGCAGAAAATGTGAAGTTCAGTGTCTTAAGGTGGCGCCGTAAAATCCTAGCAATAACGTGACTTACGTGTCTGTTGTCACCCATCGCCTCCAACTTTACTCGCACGTGAAGCTCCCGACATGTGCAGTGGTTTCCTCCGAGCGGGAGAAGATGTCTGTCTAATCGTCAGTTATATAATAGCGCTGCATAAACCATAAGATATAGTGACATGTAAAATCAGCAGCGCTGATGTAGAGTTGAGATGTATAATATTGTATACATCTGAAAATGAAGTTGTTTAAATTCTCATTCCTTATGATAAAAACATACTTTTTATATTTAGTTCACATTCTGATCCTGTAAATTACTGTAGTGTCTGTTGTAAATCCATGAATCCATGCAGGAACACCAGGTTGCAGAGAGTCAGAGGGAGGCAGAGACAGAAACACATATCTGTAGATATTTTTAATTAAATGTTTGCAGCTAAAAATGACAGGAGAATAAAAACATTTAGGCTTTATGCCTCAGTGTTTTTATGGCTCATGTTTGCTAAGTTACTGAATGCAGGGCTGGAAAGTGAGACTGAGTTAACAGTGAGGAGCTAAGGTGTCAGACGTGAAAAGCATCATTTTTATTTATTTTGTAGATCTAACTGTTGCACTGATGTAGAGAGTTGTTCAAGAAGAACAAAATTTGTTTTTTAGATTTTATTTTTGTTGGTCAAACTGCTGTATTGAGTTTAAAACTGCCGAGTCCTATTTTATTATTTGTTTTTTACTTTGGTTTTAGAAAGAAGTAGAACCAGTTCAACTGCAAGTCAATTTATATCAGTGCATTTTGACCAATAATATGTCTTTTGACCAACAGGCTACCAGATATATCAGAATCTGGTAGCCTGTCTGTGCTACCAGAGTACGTAGCTTGCTAGTTGTGAGGCAAATGCTAAAGTAAGTGTTCATCCTGGAATCCTGATTATTGGATTGTAAATAGTAACGTGTTAGAATACTTGTTACTGAAACAAAGGTCAGATTAGAGTAACGCATTACTGATGTGATGATGGCATAATTGTTTGACATTTCTGCTCAAAATATTTACTGATCTGTCAGGTTTCCGATATGCGTCGCCCCCAATGACAGACTCGTTCATACGCACTTGCCTAGAACACTGTAAAAGGCAATACCTATTCTTACTTAAATTAGATTTGTATGCTTTACTCAAGTCTCACTAGATTGTTTATGCAACTCAAGTAATGTGAGCAATGTACATGTTTGGCCTGAGAAAAGTACAAGACTACATTATTCTGAGTAAACTGGATTTGACTATTTTTGTCACTGGAGTGAATGCTTCAGCTCAGCGGTGCACAGTAAAGTGCGGGAAGCTTCCACTGGAAGAAACAGAGCTTCTTTAAAGGTGAGTTATTCGTCTTCAGTATATTTTCATGTGTCATGTATGCCTTTACTACTCGCATATATGGTTACAGGTACATTTTTCTTTGAAAAGATGACGCATAAAAGTCTTTGCAGGCTAATATGCTAATGTTAGCATTGGCTCATGGGTCCAACATTAACTAAAACTGCCACGCTTTTTACTTGAGAACCTTTAATGTTTTTGTCCATTGTTGTGGAAAAAAACTTACCAAGGACTGTTCAGGTAAAATCACTCAATCAGGTTTATTTATGAATTATGCACAATACAGAGAGCTTGCAGGGCAATCAATCATAAAGCAATTCTGGATGGAAAGCTCTGCCAGGCAGAGACAACACATGAGTCTTTTAAACACATTAAAGTTAATTTTAAATTGACTTCTCTTATGTCTAGAAGAATGAATTTCTAAACTCTTAAACATCCTCAGGAGTCAAACAACTAAGAATGATCATAATTAAGCTACCCAATTTCATGTGTTTTCTAGAAAACCCAACAAAACAAAAAAAATTACATTAGTGCAGTGAAGGTATAGATAAGTGTCCGTTCAAAACCCAACAAGAAAGCGCAGATTTTCCATCTGGAAAGTAGGTAAAGCGTAGAAACAGGAACACTGATCGCCTGCTCAGGAGGGTTTGTTACCTCCTGTCATAAAAGTATAAATCTTCACTCTCTGCTTCGGTCACTCGACAGTGGACCAGCAATAGTTCTGTGAGTGGAGAGCCTTTCAGAAACATCTAAACTAGCTGTTGCTCTGGACATTGTCCTCTTTGGTGTCAAAAGTTGAAGTACTTGATACTTGGTAGAGTGAAGTTTTGCTGCTCACTCTGTTGCTCTGTTGTTTCAGATTTAAAGTCGTGATCTAGATGGACAGTACAGACAGGTCGTCCTTCACAGTGGTTGATGCAGATTCATGTTGTTCCTTCCTTCTCGCCCCTCTCCCCCACTCGGTCTCAGCGTTGCTGCAGCCAAATCCTCCCCCGTCTCTCTTCTCTGGCTTCCTGTCAGTCCAACTGGTTCTGGTGTTGGATCTTTGGGTTGTCCAGATCGTCCCTCAGGAAATGTCCATGTTGTCCACAGATGAAACAAGCGTCAACAGTTCAGAGTCGTCTTCTCTCACAGCTCTGAAGCATGTTTAGCTTTTCTTCCTCTACGCTGATACTGGACAGCAGACCAGTGGAGGTTGTTAAAGCTCAGTCTCACAGTTTTCAGTCCAAATGCCCAACAGGAGACTGACAGTTGTCCCCTGGAGGTGATGGAGGTCTTTTCTGTCTTCTTGATCCTCCAGATCTTCTCGATCATTTTCATCGGCTGGTTTTGTAGGAGGGACATCATCTGGTCCATGGGAGGACAGATGGGAAGAGTTGAGGTCAGAGGTCAGATGCACCGCGCGAGGCTCAGACAGAGAGAAAGAGAAAAAGCAAATAGAAATCAATTAGGGTTTGTTTTGTCATTTTTCTTGTTGTTTTCTATGCATATATATTTATGAATCTTATTTTAACCTTTTACGTGATCATATAGTTTTAGTCATTTATTATCCATCCAGTATTATGGCTCCTGTTTGTGGAACAGTTTGTTATTTCCAATAAAGGTCTTTAGGATTCCAAAAAGGTTTGGTTCCCTCAATTTAGAAAACTCAAGGAATCACCTGCCTTATTTACCTTCCCTACGACTCGTGTTTAGTCAGAATGCTAGATTTGGGGTGGAGCACTCCATGCATGGTCAGTAGTTTCCGAGTGTCTTAACATCGGTGGTCTTCATCTCCTCCTTTGGCCAGCTGATTATTCCTGCAGGGTCTCTGATTACTCTGGAGTAGGGCTGAAACGATTCCTCCCTCGAGTGATTCGAGTACCTCGATTATTAAAATTCCTCGAGGAAAATTGACCTGCCTCGAAGCTTCGTTAATTTATGTTTTATCATTTAGCGCACCGTGTTTCAGCCGGAACATTATTTGCGTTGCGCGAAGCTCTGACTTCCGCCTCTGAGTTGTTGACGGAAGCTACGTGTAAGCGGCATAACGTCCAATCTTCAAGTTCGGCCCGCGGGGATTTTACTGATTGGTGATAATTCTGGGTTTTCATCGTTTTTGTGGGACCAATAAACATCCTTAAAATGGTGCCGGGAGTTCGGCAGCCTTTCTGCTCCGGAGCTGCTGGTTGAACGGCGGGAAGAAGCTGAGGAGGATTTATACAGGTGAGCGGAACACGGCGGGCGGCTGAGGGTTGATGCTTACACGGTAATAAGCAGCTTTACGGACGAACCGCACAATAAACTTTTATCATCCCGGTCTGAACAAACGGGAGGCAGAACATGGCTGGTAGATGAGTTTCTGAACGGAGGAGCCGTAAATATCCCGTATTGCTCCCCCGGTCTACAAAAACGTAACTGGTAGGGAAGCACAAATGTGGAAAAAATAGACTGATGTTCATATCCGATAGTAGCACTGGTGTTATGGAAGATTTACCAATATTTTATTTCATAATTGTTTTTATCCGATTACTCGATTAATCGTAAGAAAAATCTATAGATTACTCGATTACTAAAATAATCGTTTAGAACAGCCCTACTCTGGTGAGTAGCTGTTTATCGCACGGATCTTGTTCTTGCCATTAAGCTGGCTTCTCAGGACTTGCCTTATTTGTTGGAGGTACGAGGGGGTGCCCAAAAGTTTCCAGAATGACGCTGCTGCACGCGCAGTTTTTGTAGTACACGATTCTGCCGCTAGGTATTTGTTCAACCACGCCTTCTCAATCAGTGTGCCAAGCAGCGTTGATGTGGAAGGTTTCATCTACCCACAGTGAATTTTCTTGTAAGAGCTGTTTTGTCCAGCAGTCGTTTTTCTTCAAGGAGAAGTTCTATGAGCAGCACACGGCTGAAGCTTTGCTTCCTGCTCCGGAAAAAAGCGGTTGATCATCAATTGACAATTCACCATTTTTAAAGCGGGTGAACATGAGTAAACTTGAGCTTGACACATAGCGTCATCCTTGTAAGCGGTCTTTAACATTTGAACGGTTTCCGATGCTTTTTTCCTGAGCAGGAAGCAAAGCTTCAGCCACGCAAACTTCTCCATGAAGAAAAACGACGGCTGGACAAAACAGCTCTTACAACAAAATTCACTGCGGGTAGATGAAACCTTCCACATCAACGCCGCTTGGCACACTGATTGAGAAGGCGTGGTTGAACAAATAGCAGTGTTTCTCAACATTTTTCAAGCCAGCGCCCCTCTAGCCCTTATCCAGGTCCCTCACCGCCCCCACCAAAGAATTTGCAGGCTACTTTGCACTGACTATATTTTATCATTAATATTACTATCACTATTGTAGATGTTTTGATTTTTATGCTTGTTTCTATATTTATCATCAAAAATAATTTCCCAGAGAACAAAAAAAGTCATGGGAATAGAAATTATTTTCACAGGCGTCTACGAAAAATGCAATGAACATTCACGTTAAAATTTGTAGGCCTAACAGCAGCCAATCAGAGTGGGAAAAAATCTTATTTGTGCCGTTTCTAGTTGTTAATCTGCACAAATGACCAGATAAAATACACAATGCAGTTAAACTTGAATATTTGCAAAACGACTGAGCTCTGCAACATAAAATGATAGAACTGTAACTACATCAGTGTTGTCATTTTGGTGCAGCTCTGTGCTGCTTCAAAAATCAAGTATCATCCATAAAACTTCACCACATGCATTATTGTGCAAACTAGAGTTAGAAAAAAAAGTCCTTTAATGCCATGCAAATATGAGACAAAAAAAATCAAATCCTAATGAGTCAATGAAAGTCATGGAGTCTCAACCTCATGACACTGACATAAAATAATATGAAGAAATAAATATATAAAGCTAAAAAACAAAATAAGTGATCAGTTTTACTGTTATGGTCTGTAAGATATATTTATTCTCAGTACTAGATGGGGTCTCAACAAAACATGACATTTCAACAATATTTACCTTTATCTGGAAATAGTGTCTGTTTATTCTTGCCATACAGTCCTCTGTATTAATTATTGCTTGAAAGATCTTGCCATACCAGTTTATTCCTCTGTATTTACTTTAGTTTCTTAGTTTATTCTTGCATTTTGTTCTTCATTCATTTCCATTTAGTTTCCTTTGATTAGTATTGTCCTCTCTTGGTTTATTGCTATGTCCACTTTAGTTTCTTTCCTGTTGCTAGATTTATTTTATCATTTATTGATGCTCACTCAGTAATTCATCATCACCTGCTGCTCCGTCTAATCGTCATGTGTTTCTCATCTTGTGTTGATTTTTTTCAATGTTCAGTGTCGGATTCTCTGTTTTTATGCCATAATTCACATCTAGTTCGTCGCTCCGTTTTATGTCCCGCTTCTCCTGTTTCAGAGTTTTGCGCAATGTGCACGTCTTTTTTTTAAGCCCCCAAGGTGCTCGGCGGTCGGGAAGCGTATCGATGGGGAAAAGCGATGCAGCACATATAGGCTATACTGCATTCTGATTATTGAAATTTAAAAGTGCTGTGTTGTTCTATCACACCAGTTTCATACCGGACCACTTACAGCACCGGTGTTAAGGCTATAAAATGAACGCCCTCTATCGTGGTATCACCCATGGAGGGATTTCTTGATTTCTTTATTTAAATGGGTTCATTTTTCAGAGGGATACACAGCGAGAGTATCGTGATTTTAGCTACCAGTAGAAGAAGAACGGAGCTGCGCCAAGAAGCTAACAGAAGCTACAAACACTGAATAGAAGAAGAGCTGCCATCGATACAGCTGCAGCCAAGCATGGTTTAATGTTACACAATACAGTTTTACCAAGTTGCTCAAAGTCTAAACTGGCATTGTTGTGCATTTAAGGTGTAAAGTTTACCTTCGACTGAACGCCCCCCAAAGGCATCCCAGCGCCCCCCTTTTGAAAAAATGTCCGCCAGCAACCCCCGGCCGTCCTCTGAACGCCCCCTGGGGGGCGGCACCGCCCACGTTGAGAACCGCTAATCTAGAGGCAGAATCGTGTACTACGAAAACTGCGCGTGCAGCAGCGTCATTCTGGAAACTTTTGGGTACCCCCTCATATTTGGCTGTAGCTCCTTTCCTTGTGACCTCATTCAGGTTGCCATTTGCTTGTGGTATTCCCAGGTACTTGTAACTGTCCTCAATGTCTGCTATTGTTCCTTCTGGGAGTGAGACCCCTTCCGTGTGGATGACGTTCCCTCCATCCGCCACACTTCTCTAGTCCGAATGACATCCCAATGTCAGTGCTGTAGGTCCTGGTGGTGCGGATCAGTGAGTCGATGTCTCGCTCGCTCTTGGCGTACAGCTTGATGCCATCCATGTAGAGGAGGAGACTTTTGGTGGCTGCATTCTTGAGCCGGTATCCGGGGCCAGTCTGGTTGAAGTTTGGAGCCATCCCGTTTTTCCAAACAGCGATGGTGCTCAGAGGGGCTTTCCTCCCTCATTGCTCCTTCCCACCTGCCTCACCCGGAGAGCCAGGCAGCCGCTGCTGCTGGGACCTCTGTCCGTGGAGCGCCTGCTCCTTCGTCCAAAGAGGCGCAGGCGATTCTTCTTTGTGCCTGTGTCCTTGAGCTACAGGCGCGCCACCTGTAGCTCTGTATGTTCTTTTTTTTGCCACCATTCGGATCACAGAAACGTGGGTGGGCATCTGCCTGCGCCTGCTTACCAGCAGGTTTCTGGAGGTCCATATGGTGGCTAGGGTGAGCCACATCTCCATGAGGCCCTTTTTTATGTTTTCCGGTGGCTCACCCTGTGCAGCACTAGCTGCATGTCGAGGACCTCCCTTACTGGCAAGTATGGGAATTGCAAGGAGCCGGCCTTTGCCCACAGGTCCACAGCAGCGCTACACTCCCACAGAAGGTGCCTAACCGACTCCGGGTCGGGGGCAGATGTCGCGGGAGTGCATGACGGCTCTGACTGGGAGGATCCCATGAGCCACCATCCTGGAGTCTGTTTGGAAGAACGGGATGGCTCGCGTTGATGATTTGGCTGAGGGGATTCAAACCTATGCAGAACAGCAGTGGGGGCAGAGAGTTTCCTGGAAAGAATTATGATTCTTTCCAGAGTTTTTGATTTCTGCCCCATTTGATTAACACTTGTGCAAGTGGTTTGCAGTTGCAGGTTTTTTTATTTATTTATTTTTTAATATATATACTGCAAACTGCACAATTGGTTTTCAGTTGCAGTTTTTTATCCATCCATCAATTATCTTACACCCTTGTCCCTTAGTGGGGTTCGGAAGGGGTGCTGGTGCCTATCTCCAGCTAAAGTTCTGGGCGAGAGGCGGGATACACCCTGGACAGGTCGCCAGTCTGTCGCAGGGCAGTTTTTTATTTATTCCATCCATCCATCCATTTTCTTTACACCCTTGTCCCTTTGTGGGGTTGGGAGGGTTGCTGGTGCCTATCTCCAGCTAACGTTCCTGGCGAGAGGCGGAGTACACCCTGGACAGGTTGCCAGTCTGTCTCAGGGCAGTTTTTTATTTATTTATTTTATTTTATTTTTTTAAATATATACTGCAAACCACTTGCACAATTGGTTTGCAGATGCAGTTTTGTTATTTTATTTTTTTATTTATATATAATGCAAACTGCAAACCACTTGCACAAGTGTCCACTGCTGTTCTACATCTGAACCCCCTCAGCCAAATCACCAACAAGACTGGCTACGGATACCGACTCAAGAATGGGGCCACCATTAATGTTACCCTAACCCTCCTCTACATGGATGACATTAAGCTGTACGCCAAGAGCGAGCGAGACATCGACTCACTAATACACACCACCAGGATCTACAGCACTGACATTGGGATGTTATTCGGACTAGAGAAGTGTGGTCGGATGGAGGGAAGGTTGTCCACACAGAAGGGGTCTCACTCCCAGAAGGAACAATAGCAGACATTGAGGACAGTTACAAGTACCTGGGAATACCACAAGCAAATGGCAACCTCGATGAGGTCACAAAGAAAGGAGCCACAGCCAAATACCTCCAACGAATAAGGCAAGACCTGAGAAGCCAGCTCAATGGCAAGAACAAGATCAGTGCAATAAACAGCTACGCCTTACCAGCAATCAGAGATCCTGCAGGAATAGCTAGTTGGCCAAAGGAGGAAATAAACACCACGGATGTTAAGACTCTGAAACTACTAACCATGCATGGAGGGCTCCACCCCAAATCCAGCATTCTGACTAAACGAGGAACAAGGAAGGTAAATAAGGCAGGTGATTCCTTGAGTTTTCTTAATTGAGGGAACCAAACCTTTTTGGAATCCTTTACTGTGGCGATTTAAAATAAAACCTATTGGGTGTATGTACAGTAAAAAGAGGAGTGGGCCCAAAACTGAACCTTGGGGAACCCAAGCAGAGCAACAAGGTCCCAGAATACTGAAATATTAAAACTGTACAATTCATGTTCAAGGTCAGAAATCAGCAACTTCCACCCAATATACAGAAAATGTTTTGTGACAGAGAGGCAAGATGCTAGCAGGGAAAGCATACATGGAATGACATAACCAAGTGGCAGGCATAGTGTACAGGAACATCTGCAGAATATGGACTGGAAGATCAAAGTGGGGAACACCCCCAAAGGTGGTGGAGAATAACTGAGCTAAGATCCTGTGGGACTTCCAGATCCAGACAGACAAAATGGTAATGACGAACCAACCGGACATTGTGGTGGTGGATAAACAACAGAGGAAAGCCGTTGTGGTGGATGTAGCAGTACCAAGTGACTACAACATCAGGAAAAAGGAGCAAGAGAAACTGCAGAAATACCAGGGCCTCAGAGAGGAACTGGAAAAGGCCTGGAAGGTGAAGACCACAGTACAATACCATCCCATACCAATTTTATTTATGAATCACTTTATACATCAATAAATTGATTAAAAAGAGAAGAAAACTGACCATCAGTAGAAGGGTTAAGAACACGATAGAACTGAGCTGCAGCGCATGCTTTAGCTTCAGCACAGGACAGCGTTATCTCAAATAAAACAGGCATATGGTCTGAAAATAATGAGTCACCAATCACTAAATTACAAACTGGTAGACCATAAGATAAAACCAGATCAAGACTGTGACCATGCTCATGGATAGCACCAGTCAGACTACACAAAATTAAAAGAATCGGTAACATTAAGAAATGACTGAGCCATAGGTGAAGTAGGACGACAGACAAGAATATTAAAATCACCAACAATAAGAACTCGGTCATACCTTGGCATAATATCAGCCACGAAATCAGAAAAGTCATTTATAAAGTTTTTGTTGTACTTCGGTGGCCGATAGACCGCTGCACACAGCACAGTGTGAGAGCTGCCGAGTTCAAATAGGCTGATCTCAAAGCTACTAAACGAGGCCAGAGGCAACTGTTTACAAGTAAAACTGCTTATAACAGTCACTATACCTCCACCGGACCCCGACATCCTTGGAGCATTAAAATAGCCGCAGTACCGCGGTACAAGTTCATTAAAAATGCTGGAGTCACCAAACCACTTGTCCATGATTCTGTTAATAAAACATCCAATCAATAAGAGGAAAAGAAATCCCTAATGACGAAAGTTTTATTTGTCAGCGACCTCGCATTTACCAAACTGATCCTGGCAGAAATCGGCGGGTCTACACCATCAGGTGGCATCCGGTGCTCCCGGCAAAGAGGCCGCAGGTTGCTAGGATTCACCCTGCGTCTACAGGGCCGAGGAGCGCAGGGACCTGTGGTCATCGGGGCCCTCGGGGCAGTCACCCCCAAACTGGAACAGTGGCTAAAACAGATCCCAGGAACAGCATCGGCCATCTCAGTCCAGAAATGTCAGGTTCTAGGCACAGCCAAGATACTGTGCAGAACCCTCAAGCTCCCAGGCTTCTGGTAGAGGACCTGCGCTCAGTGGATGAAAGAGTCCACCTGCGGAAGGGTGAGAAGGGAATTTATATAAATATGAATAAATATATATACACATTGTCTGAGTATCCCTAAGTAGGTTTGATTTTAACTAGCGTTTCACCTAGCAGTAAACTACATTATTTTTTTCTTATGTGCACAACTATCAAACGTTTCCCAAATACAATGTGACCCCAACACTGAAACTGTGAGTTTCTGTAACAGTATGTATTGAGTAACTAAGGGAAATAACATAAACATACAATATTTAGGGCTCTCTAAAAAGCACCATGATGTGCAGAAGTGCTTACATCCCATAACTATTTCTAGCATTTGCAATGCTGCAGCCACAAATTCCAAGATATTTTACAACAAAGATGATTACTTCAGATCAACACAAAGTGCTGCATAACTGTAAAGTGTAAGGAAAATAATTTGCAAACTTTCTACCTTTCTGATAACATTTTAAAACTTAGAAATCTGACTCGTTATCAAATTTTTGGGCTTTGTCAGAGAACTTAGGAACAGGAAATTTAACAAGGCAAGTGATATCAGATCTGAACCTGTCCGAACAATATCAGATGATACATTGGATGCTCACAGAAAGGAACATTTTAAGTCTGCTTGTAAAGCAGGTGTTTCTGTTTTTTAATAGAATTCCTTTAACTCAAGAATTAAAGCCAGTTCTAGGAGTTTAAGATAAATTGTGTTTTTTTTTTCTCATTTCTTCCTTTGCAATGATTCTGCTTAAACATCTCTTTTTGTAAATATTTCTGTCTTTGTTCTGTAGCCTATACTTGGTATCACAAAACATTAGGCAATATCAAGATCGAATAATGGTAATATTAGCCTAAATGCAGCCAGTGGCATGTGGGCTATAACTAGCATGTTGTCTTACATTGACTTCCTCCATTCAGTGTGCTAAACATGGTTAATAAATAAACAAAATAGCTAAAAAGCTTATTTTAGGAAAAAGCCTACTTTTAATGTGGGCAATAGTTACGTTAGAAATGTTGGTGCTCTGCTTTTTGTTCACTTCGTGGCACTTGGTTACCAGTAAACACACTCATCTCTTAGCAACAGATTAGCAACAAAAAATTGTTATTGTTCAAAAAACATAGGATTTCTTCTGCTATCTCTCAGACGTTTACTTTATGGAACTTTGTGGACCTTGGTTACCAGAAAACGCGATCATCTCTAAGCAACAGATTAACAGCGTAGCAACAAAAAATTCTTATTGATAAAAATGTATAATGTTTCTCCCGCTCTTTTGAAATACCACTTATTTTACACTAACAAGAATTGTGCAGTTGGTCAATTTTGCAGAAAAGTAATTTTTTGTCATTAATGGCAAATAGGCTATATTAAACACACATTGAACACAAAAGTAAAAATCTCGATTTATACTTCGTGGCAGTTCGTTACCAGAAAAACCCCGTTTATCTCTTAAAATCAAATGAATAACAAGTAGTTTATAAAACAAAAGCTCTTTTGAAATAACGCTTACCTGATTAGATACAAGACATTTACCGTTGGCAAATTACGCTAAATAAATATCTGAAGTTCACTTCATGGCTCTTGGTTACCAGTAAACACACTCATCTCTTAGCAACAGATTAGCGACAAAAAAATGTTATTGTTCAAAAAACATAGGATTTCTTCTGCTATCTCTCAGACGTTTACTTTATGGAACTTTGTGGAACTTGGTTACCAGAAAACGCGATCATCTCTTAGCAACAGATTAACACCGTAGCAACAAAAAATTCTTATTGATAAAAATGTATAATGTTTCTCCCGCTCTTTTGAAATACCACTTATTTTACACTAACAAGAATTGTGCAGTTGGTCAATTTTGCAGAAAAGTAATTTTTTTTGTCATTAATGGCAAATAGGCTATATTAAACACACATTCAACACAAAAGTAAAAATCTCGATTTATACTTCGTGGCAGTTCGTTACCAGAAAAACCCCGTTTATCTCTTAAAACCAAATTAATAACAAGTAGTTTATAAAACAAAAGCTCTTTTGAAATAGCGCTTACCTGATTAGATAACAGACATTTACCGTTGGCAAATTACGCTAAAGTAAATATCTGAAGTTCACTTCGTGGCTCTTGGTTACCAGTAAACACACTCATCTCTAAGCAACAGATTAGCGACAAAAAATTGTTATTGTTCAAAAATCATAGGATTTCTTCTGCTATCTCTCAGACGTTTACTTTATGGAACTTTGTGGAACTTGGTTACCAGTTTACACACTCATCTCTTAGCAACAGATTAGCCTGGGAGAGCGGCGCGCGTGATCCGCACCGAGTTGCAAAGATCCAGAGATGCACGAGGCGCTGCGACACGCTGCGCATGCGGCGGCGTTAGCTCGTGCCGCTGCGTGTCCCCTTCAACGCGCACAATGAACCGAGCTCCGTGCTCATGATTAATTAAAACAAATTCAATAATTTCCATTGGCATGATTTATCACTTCTCTTTTTATTTCTCTTTCTTTCTACAAAAAACTGTATGATAAAAGCTTTCAGGTTGGTGCTTTGGTCTCAGCTAAACCTTTTTTTGAAGGAAATTTTTATTTACAAAAACTTCAAAAATCATTTTATTTTTGTCATTTTGTTTATTTATTTTGGATATTTGAGATGTCTTCCAGTTGCAGTGTTAAATGTTCATTATAATTTTAAGTTTACTGATCTTTCAGATTGTGTTCTTGCATTATAATTTTCCCATTAACATTTATTACTTAAAAATGGTCTAAAAATAATATTGTTTATCAAAAATCAAAATTTGTTATTGTGACAGGTCAACACACATATGATTTATAGTGTAGTTAGTTTATTGCCATGGATGGCATAGTTACTTTGAAAGAGTAATTTGATCACTCAATAAAAAATTCATCCATCAGCTAGAAAATGTGCATCTCTTTTCCCTCCAAAAAGAAGCACATATTGTTTCTTCTTTTTCCCCAAGGAAAAAGAAGCAACAATATGTGTTTTCTAAAAATAATCACAAATACTTAACTTGGATACGTAATTTTAATCTGATTATTGGATTGTAAAAAGTTAGATTACGGGTTACAAGGGGTCAGATTAGAGTAACACATTGATAACACCATTGTTTGACATTTTTGCTCAAGCTATTTACGGATCTTTCAAGTTTCCGATATGTGTCCCCCCCCCAATGATAAACTTGTTCCTACGCCCTTGGTCACTTGGAAGGAAAGCTTAAAGAAAGGTAAGCTCCGTGGACGTGATGCTAGCAAAGCTAGCTGTACTGACTGATGTTGCATCTGCGATGAGAAAAAGTTGTCACTCATGCGCTGAATCATTGTGTGGAGGTGTTGACTGAGGTGTCGCATATATGGGACAACGCTGGTACCAAAGTCTGCATTGATATGACATTCAGGAACGGTCCGATTCTTCTGGATGGATCTTTACCGATTAAATTTATTTCAGCTCTAAGTATTTAATATCTAGGTGTTTTATGGAAATGTGGATCTTTCAGATCAATTTGAGAAGCAATTTTGATAGGTAAAACTAAATTTTTTGTGTCACGTAGCGCGAGGTGCTGGTCTTGACTTGGTCTTCTTGGGTAGGTCGTCTTGACTACAATTCTGCTATGTGACTCCTTAGTTCCATGTCCTCTCCCACCCACCTTCTTTCCATCCCCTTTCTGTTGGATTTCTTTCAAAATAAAAGCCACCAGTGGCAAAAAAAAGTGAAGTTCATGCTATGTTAGGACAGGAGACGAGATGTTTCCATCCCTGAAATTATGATGCATAGAATCACATATCTAAGTCTAAACTATGTTACACAGAGTAAACATAATAAAAACATGCTTTATCTGTGACATTGTTCATTAAATGGCACATTTCTAATGTATTAAAATTAAATACGATCGGTACACTTAATGATATTAGCGATTAGGTAATCCATTCAGTACTTTTACTTTTAATCCTTAAGTGTTTTTAAAAGCCAGTACTTTTTTACTTTTACTTAAGTACAAATGTTAATGTGGTAGATTTACTTTTACTTGAGTACATTTTTGTCTGTGTATTTGTACTTTTACTTAAGTACATTTTTTGAGTACTTTCTCCACCACTGCTTGTAGGACGATCCTGTTATATCAAAATTTAAAACCATGTAACTCAAACTAATCCCCTCAAGAGAAAGAAAAAAAATTATATTGCTATTAGCCACCACTAGAGGGAGCGTAATGCCCATTCAGTTTTAGACTAAAATTATCCGGAAATATTCTTCTGATTGACATTTTCTCCCGTTCTTCCTGATTCAGTCACACAGTAACTAAAGCTTCATAAGGGATAATGAAATGTCAGTACGAGGTTCGCTGTTCATTTCTTCAGTTCATAACCAAGTATTGTATTCATATGTGATCAACAATAAGTGGAATTGACATTATCTAGCTTATTCATAAGAAAGTGAAAGTATAAGGCTTCCCCTCTGAGAAACCTGCGAGTATTACCAACTTTATTTTTCCGGATCGCATCATTTCTGTTAGCATGGTCCTCCCACAAACTAAATCCGGTTCTGTTTTTATATATATATATATATATATATATATATATATATATATATATATATATATATATATATTGAGCTAAATAAACATTTAAAAGAAAATTAAATTTCTTTTAAGCTATTTTCAAGCTAACTGTCCGTTTGTTGTAAATTTGTGGGAGACATTAGAGGAGCATGAGATATCCAACATTAAAAAATGTATTTCCATCACATAAATAAGTTGGTAACATATGTATGGTGAGAACATACAACTTCTATTGGCTGCCCATGCTCTGACCAAGATAAAACACTATTCATAGAAATACTGGAATCATTAAGCAAGTACGTGCAGAGCCACATGGATGAAGACATGGGTCGGTTAAGTCCAGACTCTGGAGGCCTTATTGCTAAACTGCTGTCCAGATCGTGTGCTGACTGTGTTGCTGAATACTGGACTGAGGTAGGATCAACGTGCAGAATAATAATCGATATGAACAGAGATATCTTGTGGGTATTGCATGGGTGAATAATGTGTGTGGGTAATTAAACATAATGTTCTTATTTAAAATGGGACAGTGTTTCTTATAATTAATCCACTGTGCTTTGGTTGGTGAGTGACAAGATGTTGATTTATTTTCCACTTTGACTTGTTATTTCTGAAAACAACAAAATTTTCATTGTTGCAATGACCCCATCACTAACCTCCAAATCTACACATCTGAACAGGACTTCTTGTCTGTAGTGACAATATGAGAAGCAACATATTGTAGCATCATTGCAAACTACAGACTATTTAACTGGATGTTTTGTGAAAGGCAAACACAGTGTTGTACGTAATTGCAAAATTGATAAGAGTGTATGTGGCTTTAATCTTCTTAAATAAAAATATCTGAAAAGTGTGATGTGCTTTGCATTCTGCTCTGAGTCGACGCTTTGCTTGGACATTTAAGAAGTATACATCTACCATATTTGGAGACTGATACTTTTACCCATTTTTGTTTGGAAAATATCTCAAGAGATTGGAAGATCTGTGAATATTGAATTTCAAGTACTGCATTCTCAGCTAAATTTAGGACTTTGATGGGGCCATTCTAATATACAAATATGCTTTGAGCTAAATAAACATTTTTCAATTCAACAATCTTGTCATTCTTTCATAAAAGTCAAAGTTATAGGGCCAAAGCCTGAATATTCACCTACTTCAACTGTTTCTTTGCAGCTCCTTCAGATTTACTGCAGGCTTCTTTTGTGCTTTTCTGATAAATGATCTCCCTTGTTTAAAAAAACTGGCTAATCTACCTTGTGATGGTCTGATATATAAAATTCGATAATATACGCTGTAGTTTGTTGTTATGCAGTGTCAAAAGTGAAAATTCTACAAGTATACAATCATTAGAACAGAGTCCAATTCTGATGTGTTTTATTTTGAAATACCGGACCGGAAATAATGGAAGCAGTCCTGGTAGCTACGTAATCTGCCCCTGCATCTTCCTCCCAAACCTAAAACACCGAAAGGCGCTGCATTCTCCCGGCTTACATTAAGTCTGTAGTCTTGTGTTTGTTATTTTTAAGTGATGTAGAATGGCGTCAGGCTTTGGGAAGATAGTCGTCGGTACTTACGTGGAGATTAAGCGGAGTGATGGTAAGTTGTCACTCTGTCCGCTCTTTTTATCTTCTTCTTGTCGGACTTAGTTGTTTGGGGATCTTTGTTGCTGTGGGTCTGTTGAATATAGCAACCGTTGTTCCCCAGCCTCGGCCGCAGAGCCTAACGTTTGCTTTAGCATTAGCCACATCCAGACGGAAACATAAGCCGCCAGGACAGGTTGGGCGGCGAGTTTCAGCTCGGCCTTGGCATTTGAATGGAGTAGGCTTATCTTTGTTAGCAAACGTCTGGATCAATTTAGGACATTTTTGCCGCACCTGTAAAATGTTATCGTTTAATAACATCAATAGAAGAAATAAAAAAATCATAATATATCTGTAAATTACGTGTGTTTTTAGAGCCATACTAATGTATTTTGATAAATATTTATATTTAGGCAAGCTAGGCTTGCTAACTTATTATCGTTGCTGAGAGCGGCATTAGCTAGTTGTTAGCCTAACGGCTAACTGGGCTGTTTCCCGGCTTCATCAGTTACTGGAGTCAAACTTAAGCTCTTATTTTATAAAATCATCTCCCATTTTGGGGTGTCATATTTATTTAACGTTTTCTTTTTAGGTCAAAAATTATCCGGTAAGCATGCGAATTCGTTGTTATTGGAAACATTACTGATCAAAAGTAAAATAAGGCATTCCCTAAACGTTGTCATGCCATGTTCAGCACTGACAAGACAATAGACAGGCGTATTCTCAGGACACACCTGCTTTTAACATCTAGATCAAAAGTGACGACAGTGCCTTTAAAAAGCCGCATTGAGTAAGATGTTTCTTTTAAATAAGCAGATCCAAGTCTTGCCACAACACCAAGATGAAATCAAACAAAACCTTGATGCAGTCAGTGAACGGAACTCCTTGGCAAACTTTGCTTTCATAATTGAAGTCTTTATTTCTCCATTCATCTAAGACATTTTCTCTTTTCTGATAGGTTTTGAAGAGAAGGGGTAGTATATGTGACTGCTTTCTGCTAGTAGCCGTTGTGTCCAGAGCAGGGATTGCCCTCTCTCTGAGGGTTTGTGGCAGGGCTGGTCCAGACTAGAGCCAGATTCAGGCTATTAGCCACCACCCCATCTGTTCCTGTTTCTGCCAGGACTCTCGCTTATCCACCCCTACTTTATTTTCCGCCTCATGTTGATTCCTCATATAAGTAAGACTGGGAAATAAAATAAAATAAAAAAACAGGGATGCCATGGAAGTAACTATTTATTGTTAGTTTATTAGTTGGTTTATATTATTATTTTTTTAATAAATGTTAAAGTACATTACATGATCTTATCAAGTATTGGCCATTCTTTTATTATTACAGCTTGCACTTTTAAGCACTTTTTTCAATTTGATGAAAATCAAATAAAGGAAGATGTGCAGCAATTCTAGACTGCATATTTTAATAATAATATCACTTCTTTGTGAACTCTGAACTCTTGAGTTCACCTGAATACCTTTTGTCTCTGTGGCTACACGGGGATGTGATCTTTCGGTTTTATTTCTTCCCGTCGCTGTTGACTGGAATGAATACTGCAGGTACCGCGGTGCTAAATGGTAGCGCCGGGCTCATCAAGTCTGTCTGGCTGGCAGCAGTTCTGTGTCCTGCCAGATATCATCGTTGTTTCCATTCCAGCTTCGTAGTGGAACATCGACTAGGCCGTGTGATTTATCTTTATAAAATAACTTTGTCCATACATTAAAAATCTATGTCACATTGCTAGAGCTCAGATGCTTCCCAGAAGTTGTGTACAGAATACAAATAAGCACTATTTGTATTCAGAATAAATGGAATACATTCATTTCCTCTTAAAATGAATAGAAATGACACTAATGCACAAAATAAAAATGACTCTGCAACTCGTATCAACGAACTACCTTATGTGACATCAAAAGAGATGTAAAAAAAAAAAAGTTTTTGAATGGGTAGATTTAGTTGCAAATGAGGGACAAGCTACAGCAGAAAAACAAAACTAATTAACCGGCACCATTATTTTCAATTTTCCTAGTCACAGAAAATACATGCAAAGGGTTTGATTATGTTCAAGCTCTGCATCTTTAGCTTAAATAGAAACAGGTTGAAGATTTTAAAATTCATCATGTGCTGCTTCCCGGCCTCGTATCCGGAGCATGCAGGTGTACAACGTCGCTCAAAGAGCATACGCTGTGCGCTTGATGCTCTTCACATGGTGACCAGATGAATAAAAAAGCAGCACCGATGTACAATCAGGTCACAAAGGTGGAAAACGACGTCACTGGTTATAGATCAAACACTTTATATATCTACTTTTCAAACTAATTCTGCATGCATTCACTACATTTTTGTGGTTATATTGTCTTCCTCGTAATATTTGATTAGAATTTCTTTAGTCTATTCATTTTTTTTGTTTCATTAACAATATATAATAACAGAAGGAGCGCCCTTAATCACACACATGCATAAGTATAACAATATTTGGGGTAGTAGACATACTAAAAATAATGAGACGTGAAGAACAAAACGAGCAACGTTGTTTTGTTCTTGCATTCTAAGGAGAAAGAAGAAATTATCCTGTTTTTACTGGTCGATCTTTTCTCCTGTCCTCATCTATAGTTATAGAAACAATATGTTAAAAAGTGACTCATGTCGACCAATACCAATGTAAATGGTAATATATTGTGCATCCTAGTGATGGGTTCACTGGAAGGCATGTGTTTGAAGACAAAATGTTTTTCACTCACTACAGATTTGTGAGTAAAAAAAAAAAAAACGTACACATTTCTGCTAACAGGTTGCACAGACTTCTTGAGTGCAGCCGAGTTAAGTTTTCTTCTGTTTATGACAATCACCAGGCTTTGGGTTTGCTTTATATACACATTGTGTCTTAAACATGTAAAACTTTTATTATAAACGAAATAAAATCGACCCTATTTTTTGTTTAACAAAGAGATGAAGTCCTGTCACATAGAGTAAAGGCAGCTCTTCTTGATGGCTGTTCAAACATGTGCTGAGTTTGGAGGAGACGCATTGATTTGTGGGAAATTTATTTAAATAAACTTCTTATCTATCTAATCCAAAGGACAGTATCATATATTGGTTAAAGTGTTTTAGATTTTGATGCATAAATTTTGCAATACATGTTGTGACAGAACACTCGCCATCATTGGTAATAAAATGCATCGATATTATAGATGTATGGTCTGATTTACAGAAGAAAAACATAAATCATGTCAAAAAACAGCTTTGGAGAAAGAACCAGGCAACAAGTATTTATTTTATATAGTAAAACTGCAAAGCTGAGTGAATTGATCTTTTTTCTTTTTTTTTTTTCTAAACTTTTTCACCTTTTGCCAAACTCATCCATTTTCAGGCATCCCAGTGGCTAATTGTTGAAAAACGCCTCAAAGTATTAAACATTCAGGTCAGCTCAACTGCCTCCTCTTCCAGGTGACCTTGGCAACAGCAAAGATAAAAAAATCTGAGTACTTAAGTCAATTTCAACTTAATTTATAAAACGCGTAACATAGAAAAAGTGCATCAAAGCGCTATTCAGTGATGATTGAACACAACCAAGAGCAAACAAAAACGATAAAAAATCTGAGGGATAAATATGAGAATAAAACTTAACATATTTATTACATAAAAGAGAGGGATAAATATAAAAAGATACAGAAAATGAAATGTTGATTCAAGTTACTGCCAAGTCAAAAGTTTGACCCCGGTGTTACAGAGTCGACTTATTGTTGTTCCTGCCGATAATATGGGGCCAGACAATTGGGAACCTTTAAAACGGCAATAAAATCCTAATCAATCCTGTAGTGGACAGGAAGCGGGTGGAGCGAGTCCAACACGGGATTTATACGTTCCTACTTCCTGTAAGTTGCCTCATTAAAAAAAATGACTAATCAATGTTTGCATTCAGAGAATTACAGGAGTCTGAACATGTGATAAAGGCACGAGCGAAAACCACTGGCAAGACTACTCAGACTGCTCAACTTGATATTTTTTATTTTGTTGTGCTTATTATTATTTGTTATACTTCTTAAAAGTTTACGTTACTCAAGATTATATTTGAAGCACGTCTGCTGGTCCTCACTATCGCACACTTGGTTTTCACAGCGTCCAAAGTTTTAGGAAGGTGTGTGTTTTTCAGTGAAAGTGTTCCAGGCAGAGACGGAAAGCAGTCGCGTATCTTTGTCGCTCAGGCTGGAAAAGCAGCAAAATATCATTTAAGGTAGAACCTCCTGTTAAGGTTACTCACATCTTCCCCAGTTTGTTTCAATCGTATATGTTAAAAATGCAGAAATTGTATTTAGAAAGCAGATTTCTAGTCCCCAGTAAACAGAAACGGGGGTGTGGGGGGGTGATTACAAGTAGATCTTTTTTTTTTACTGTTTTGAGAGGAAAATAACGAGGGCATGTTAAATCAGTCGGACCTACAAGACTTGGGAACACCGAAAACATCTTCGCTCGCTGGCTTCTGAGCTTTATCTGAATAATAAATAACTGGAACACGGTGTTTCCTGGGGCTGAGAGAGGGGAGCTTACAGCGTGCTGTCACATCCACAGAGGCGAGGAGCAAAGCGGCTCCTTACAGCTGTTCCTGTTCCACCACAGACAGACAGAGGGGGCGGAGAGAAGCCTGTGGCCCGGCAGCAGCTGGGCTCTGCTCCGTTATCTGTGGCTCTAATTGTTGTTAATCAGACACTCATAAGCTGAAAGAACTGAAATTAGCCCCAGCTTGTTTTCCTGCTCTCACATGACAGCGGCCCGCCGCGCATAAAACGCACTCCTCTGTCTTCTATTAGGTTAAAAATAATTATTAAACTTGTCTCAGGATTAAATTTGTTTCACTTCACACTCTCGTTATTTTTTCACTGTCCGTGACTTCGACTTTCCCGGTAATAACATTCGCAGAAGCACATCTATCCAGAGGTAATCAAACTTTAGTGTAGATTTATAATTAATATTTGATACCAGAGGAAATGCAGGTAAATGCTTTACCTTTGACCCAACTTAAACCATAAGCCCGACTTTGTCTTATGATTATTACTCTTTCCCATTTTTCCCAGGACGTATACATCAGGCAATGGTGACGTCTATGAATGAGGACAATGAGAGCGTCACAGTGGAATGGATAGAAAACGGGGACACAAAAGGGAAAGAGGTAAAAGCACCACTTTACCAGCCATTTATTGCCTCTCAGAGCCGTGTCCCCAGCAGGCTCTGACTTTCCATTGCGATGAATAATGCATCCTGAGGCATTCCAGTGCTGCCAGGATTATGCAACTTTCTTGCACGTCCTGAGATCCCACTGAACGTCACCTTCTGCATGTAAACCTGCAAATCCTGTTTTTTATTTTTAAGTTACGGGTCCATCATTTTTAACTGGAGGGCTGTTCTGTTCGTCAAGTACCCGGGATGTTTATCGCAGTGAAATGTTTTCACTGCGAATTCAGAATGTTAGTTCTGAATTAAGTGTAATTTCAGAACTAACATTTTTATTGTCCTCGTCTTTTGTTTTTCCTGTTTATTCCTATTTTTTTCATAACCATTTAACTCTAAAAAAAAAAAAGTTAAATTAATCCATGCAAATAAAGTAGTTGAGTATGTTAGTATTCATGTGCGTATTCTGTAAAAAGAAGGGTTTGTTATGTCTGTGGAAATGTGTCCAAACACATCAGATATTTTATTTTTCTATCCTTCGACTAGAGACACGACTCACACAATCAAACTGAGGTCCACTTTTTACATTTGGCTTAGTTTTAATTTTATTTCTATTTTTGTGCTTTTATGTACGGAAGAGGATTAGGGCCACTGGAAAAAAAAAAAAAAACAGTTCTGACTTTTTTATCAGAATTCTGACTTTAATCTCAGAATTCTGACTTTTTTTCCTCAGAATTCTGAGATTAAAGTCAGAACTGTTTTATTTTTTTTCCAGTGGCCCTAATCCTCTTCTGTATTTATGTGTATTGTATTAAAGTAATGTGTTATTGTACACTGTCAAAAAAATTAAATAATTGGCATGTGCTCATCTAGGCTAAACATGTACTGTTTTTTTGTACTGTAGATCGATTTGGAGAGTATTTTTGCACTTAATCCAGACGTAGCACCAGATGAGGAGATTGCCCCCAGCCCAGAGACTCCTCCCCCTCCCACACCCACATCTGCTAAAGTCAACAAAATTGCAAAGGTAAATATTGTAACACCAAATAAAAAACAAACAAACAAAAAAACCTTTAGTACAAAATATTCTTATTTTCTGTTAAAATACTCTTTTTGCAGCTTTGCAATCACTGTTGCAGGGCCTAACAACATTTGTTTGTGGATATCCAAGTGTCATTTGGATAATTTTGTGTAGTCTTGTTTTGGAGTATCTAATTTATTTATTTAATTTTTTACAGAACCGGCGGACGATAGCACCTACTAAAAATGAAACTCCTTCCAAGGACAACAGAGGTTTGCTTCAGACTGTTAAACTGCATTTATGTATAACTAGTGGAAATACTTAACCGCATATCCAACTGTGTTTTAAAGAGTCGCTATAAAGTTTTAACATGTTGTATACATGTATAACTCGTGTCTCAAAATGTTGTCAGACCATTTGAAAGTTTTGGATTGAATCAAGTGATTGGAATAAAACTTTTTTTTTTTTTTTTTTTTTTTTTTTTAAACACAGGAAATGTAAACGCATAGATTTATTTTGTGACTTTTTGCTCTTAGCGATTCCGACTCGAACCAGACCGCTACAGCCTCAGCAGCCGGATCCGGCTCCACCTCCTCCAGTCCAGCAGCCCACTCAGCTTCAGACGCAGCAGCAGCAACAGAACGGTAAACGGACAAAGCAGAACGGTTTCCCATCCAGCACAGTTTTCTCTCATTTTGCCAAAAGCACTTAATCACTTCTGCAAATGAAATGTGTTGCATCCATTTGTATTTTAATCAAAAACGTTAAGACGCTTTCTGGTTATGGGACAGAGCTTAATTCTTCATATTTTATCGATCACATTTATCACAGAATCCTCACTGATGTCCAGAAAGGAGCTTGGACAGCTGTGTATGTATCTCCTGCTCGTTACCCCGGCCCTCAGTGCTTCGTGGTGATTCTGTTAGTTTTCCCCACTAGAACCTGAGCGTGCTGTCGGGAGCTGTGGTGCGGAGATGAAGCAGCACCACCCAATCCGTGCCTCGGTTAAGCTTTCTGGGTATTAGGGAGCAAAACGAGGACATCAGTGCTGCTGTTTGGCTGCGCTGATTTCTGCTGAGTCACACACATGCACACATGGAGAAGATGCTTGTGTCGCACTGTTAGACTTCAAAAACACAAAATCTTACCAAGTATTTTCCGTCTGGTTTCTCGTGCAAACATCTTAGTAGAAGTAACTTTTCATCAAGTAATAGGAGGTTGTTTTAGGTCAGTAATTCCTTAATATTGATGAGATAGAACTGGTCACGTGTGACATAATCTGCCGTTGGAACATGACAATTCTGTCATACAAGTTACATTATGGAACTTAAAACAAGCTCCTATATTTTTGCTAAAAAGTTAACTGGAAGTTAGTTTTGTCTTATTTCCAGTGTACTATGATATTAGCAGTAGTAACTAGACCAAAACTCTTTAATATTTAGTGTTTTTGCAGTGAATTCAGTTACCTCACTGAAAGTGCTCACTGTTTGGACTCGGAGGAAGACGGGACCCCCCCCTCCTCTGTTTTGCTTCTTTACCCATCAGCCTCTTTTCCATTGGTCTGAATAACTGGGCGACGCGTGGTGCTGCACTCCTCTCCGACTTTCTTGTCCTGGTACTGACCCAGCTCATCATCTTCTCGCAGATTAGAGCAGATTATTAATCCTCCTGCTCTCATAGTCTAGGTTTAGTGGTACTGGAGCCAGCAGGGGGGCCAGCGCAGTATCGCAGCTTGAGCCAACCAGTTGATCACAAACTGTTTTTTTTTTTTTTTGGTCAAATTTGAAGTGTTTTTTACTCACATTTCTCTAACATGTATCCTGTTGTGGTTACTAATTGTTTCTGATTGATCTGAAGCAACACTAATCAGGCTGGGAGTTTTGGGTAACAGTCAGGTTGGTCTCGTGTTTATTGAGACAGTTTTATTTAGCATAAGTTATGAAAGAATGGAATAAAAACGAAACATTCTTATTGCTTCCAGTTCTTTTGTGTCTGATAGAACAGATTAAAGGCAGACGTAACAAGAGAAGGCTTTTGGACTCTCTGAAGGCCTTTTGTTGGCTACGAAGAGAAAGCAGCTAGTGTTTAATGGTGGAAACACGGTGTGCCAGCCACTGCACTGTCACTCTTCAGCTTTGCTGTGCAGGGTTTCCCTTTAGTTTTGTGAATGCCACCAGTGTGGAAAAAGTGGTGAAATAAACAAGCCACTGATGCGTCGTTTTAAAACCGGAGGTGTTGCCGTTTCTTCTTTCCCAATGGCAGCGAGAAGGAAGTCGAACTGCGTGAAGGAGGTGGAGAAGCTGCAGGAGAAGAGAGAAAGGCGCCGGCTTCAGCAGCAGGAGCTCAGAGAGAAACGAGCTCAGGTGCAGCAGCGTTCAATCAGTTTCCTGCAGACAAAAATGACATTTTATGTGTAAAGCGTTTTGTTTTTGTTTTTTTAAATTCCTGATCTCCATGTTGTTTTCCAGGAGGTGGATACCACCATCCCCAACTATGAGATCATGTACATGATCCGAGATTTCCGGGCCAGCCTGGACTACCGGCCCCTGACCACTGCTGATGTGGTGAGCAGAAGCCAGAGCTGCTGCTGCTGCTTTTTTGTTTGAAAGTTGCAGGTTGTCGATAACTCATTTAAAATCTTTATCTCTTCCTCCTTGTAGATCGAAGAGCACAGAATATGTGTTTGTGTGAGGAAACGTCCACTCAACAAAAAAGGTGCGGCCGTAGTTTAGAGCGAACCAGTCCATTTTCTTCCACATTACCGTTGCAAACTTCAGCGAACTTTATTGGAGTTTGATCCAATAAAATCTGCAGACAGGACCACTATTAGTTGTGCACTCATAAAATCTTCATGGAAAAGTGGGAAGAAGAGGTTGCTGTGGTCAGATGAGACCAAAGAGCAACTTTTTCCCCTTCCTGAACCCAAATTATATCCACAGACTTAGCAGCTGTGTTGGGATGTTCTCATTTTTAATACATTATTTGTGTGAAAACTGTCATTATCATATCAAGTATTCCCTATTTTGTGTTTAATTCCAACAAAACACCCGTGGAAGTGAGAATCTTTGACGGATGTTTGCAAGGCGCCGTTCATGCTGCTGCTTTCTGCTGGCTTCCAGAGCTGACCATGAAGGACCTAGACGTGATCACCATCCCCAGTAAGGACGTGGTGATGGTCCATGAACCCAAGCAGAAAGTGGACCTCACCCGCTACTTGGAGAACCAGACGTTCCGCTTTGACTACGCCTTTGACGACGGCTCCAGCAACGAGATGGTGTACAGGTTTGTGAAGAAGTGTGACGTCCAGCTCTCCGTGTGTTTTGTGCGTGTCCTAAAAGCGGCTCGTCTTCACTGACGTCCGCGACGTTGTCTCATCCTGAAGGTTTACTGCCAGGCCTTTAGTGGAGACCATTTTTGAGCGGGGCATGGCCACCTGCTTTGCTTATGGTCAGACAGGCAGCGGTAAAACACACGTGAGTTTAAAGCGGCGAGAACCTGTTCGAAAAAGAAACGTTTCGAAGAACTTGGACGGGATATTTAAGTGAGATTTGTTCAAATGTTTACCGTGTTTTAGACGATGGGAGGAGACTTCTCTGGGAAGAACCAAGACTGCTCTAAAGGAATTTACGCATTAGCAGGTAAGCACGAGGCATCTTTGAGCACTCATTTTAATCCTTTAATTGATTAAACGAAACAAACTTGGACTGTTTTGACATCAAACGGATTCAAATGTTGCGTTTCCTTTTGCGCAGCCCGGGATGTCTTCCAAATGCTGAAGAAAGCCAACTACAAGAAGCTGGATCTACAAGTTTATTCAACCTTTTTTGAAATCTACAGTGGAAAAGTAAGAGCTGTTTAACGGTTTGCTGGACCGTCCTGCGCTGCCCAAAAGCTGACTCTTGCGTTTGCATCTCCAGGTGTTCGACCTCCTGAATCGTAAAGCTAAGCTGAGGGTGCTGGAGGACGGGAAGCAACAGGTGCAGGTGGTGGGGCTCCAGGAGAAGGAAGTCAAGTGCACAGAAGACGTCCTAAAACTTATTGAAGTGGGAAACAGCTGCAGGTAGAGCTGGGCTGGGGTGTTGGAGGTGGAGGCTGATGCATTATGGTCTGTTAAAGGCTCCTGCAGTAAATGCGCACACACCCAGTTTACAACCACAAACCTCAATGCGTTGCTAGCTCACAGTTATGCACCACTACACTGGTCTATCCCATTCAAATACTTTGAGCTTCTTGTTTGTAACAAACCTAACCTGAAACTTGAAGGGGCAGCATTTCCTTGATCCTTTCTCGGTTTGCTTACTAGCAGCTGATCTGATGATTATCCCTACACGTTTTCTTCCCGTTTCCTCCCAGAACATCTGGGCAGACGTCGGCCAACGCTCACTCGTCGCGGAGCCACGCCGTGTTCCAGATCATCCTTCGACGGAAGGGGAAGATGCACGGGAAGTTCTCGCTCATCGACCTCGCAGGGAACGAGAGAGGCGCCGACACATCGAGCGCCGATCGGCAGACTCGTCTGGAGGGAGCCGAGATAAACAAAAGCCTGCTGGCCCTGAAGGTCCGTGGTCTGTGCGACCGTGACGCAATCATGCGTGAAATATGTTGAAAGGCTCATGCAGTTTTTTTTTTTCTTGTTTTGTTTTTTTTTCCCCCACCCCGAACGGTATTCCTCTCATTTCTTCTCGTCGTTTGTGTTTGGTTTCAGGAGTGCATCCGAGCTCTTGGCCGTAACAAACCACACACTCCTTTCAGAGCCAGTAAGCTCACCCAGGTCCTCAGAGACTCCTTCATCGGGGAGAACTCTCGCACGTGCATGGTCAGCTCGTCGTCTGTGTCCACATTGGCCGTTCTCTGTAATCCCCGTTGATCTAAATGTACCGTATCCCCACAGATTGCAACAATCTCTCCTGGAATGACGTCCTGTGAAAACACGCTCAACACGCTGCGCTACGCCAACAGGTGGGAGGATTTTAGCCTGATTAGCACTTCTACCTTCTTTACATAGTCCAGACTGCCGGTGTGTTTTCTACTGTCGGTTTGATCTGCAACTCTCTCTCTCTTACTCCTCCTCTCTCCTGCTTTCTCTCCTTCCTTCCTTCCCGCCTCCCTCGCTCTGCTCCTTTGGGCGCCGCCACTCAGAGTGAAGGAGTTTGGGATTAGTCCGTCAGACATCCCCTTCTCCCAGGGCGGTCAGGGGAGTCGCCCTGACCACTCGCCCACCAATACCTTTGAGTTCGATGACTTTGCTGCGACCTCTCCCAGCAGGTCAAACACCGCACGCTCCTCCTCCTCCTGATAAAATCACAACTCATCTGTCGCTTCACCAGCCCATCACCTTTTTTCTTTTTTTCCCTACTTCTATTGCATTTGCGCTTTCACTATTATTTCCAACTGGTGATTTCTGACCGTCATCACACATCCGTCTGGTCTTTTGGTTTTTGTTCTGTGTTGTCAGTAGTTGTGACATCTGCATGGCTTGCTGAAAGCTGTGAAGTCAGAATGAAAATGTGGCTCAAAGCTTCACTGTTAGCTGTTGGTAATGCAGCCAGGATGAGCTTTTTGTTTGAGCCAGCTCTCAGCAGGTAATCCCGCTCTCAGTACCGATTAATTAACTGGGTACTTATCGGTCAGGGACATGGCAGTAATCCCTCATTACCTCCATGATGCCTCGTTGGATTTTTATTAGCTTTTAAACTCTTGTTATGAAGGCTGAGACTTTTTTTTAATATATATATACATATATATCGTTGCATGGCCTTGCTACTGTAATAACCCTGTAATAATAAGCAAATAATAAATGCTTTCAACCCATAATTATTTCCATAAACTACACGAAACAGAAGCTGACCTCAGAGCAGAACTGGACCTGATGAGTCGTCTGTTTTTGCTCCCGCAGGGTGAAGGAGCTCACGGTTGACCCCAACCAGGTGTTGGAGGGCGGAAGACCCAACATCCACGCCGTCAACCAGCTGGACATTTTGGACGAGGAGTGGCTGAGCATCTCTCCGCAGAGAGACGACCTCAAACTGCTCTGTGAGCAGAATGTAAGTCCCGCAGGGAAGATCGGAGCCACAGCAAAGACGATGCGAATTCTTTAAATTTCACCTACAAAACAAACTCATTGTGTTTAGCTTCTAGACTGCCTAAGAAGTTGCACAAACATTTCTGAAAATGGAATTTCTTAAATTATTTGTTGTCGCACCAAAACGTCCTTCGGCATCTAAACTGTGATGTTTGTTCCATGTTGTCAGGTTAAAACCACAAACTGATGAGAAATGCCAGTTTTGAGGTTGAACTGCAAGGTTAGGTTCTGAAATATCTCCAGCTTTGGAAATTTCACCGTGAACCGTTTGACATAACTGTAAACCTAAAACGTAGCCAACAGGCTGCGGAGTTAGAAGCTTTAGCAAGCTGAGGTTTTGTAATCTGACTAAATGGGAATAAATTTAAGGGGAGTGTATATTATTTGTGATGACTAATTTTATATGTATGTTTCTGTGTTTCTATATGTAAATGCCAATGATGCTTTAATGTTCCAGGAGGAAGAGGTTTCTCCGCAGCTCTTCACTTTCCACGAAGCCGTTTCCCAGTTGGTTGAGATGGAGGAGCAGGTTCTGGAGGACCACAGAGCGGTCTTCCAGGTGAAAACGAGAATAAACGATCCGATTCGGCTGATCACGTTTTGATTCCTCACTTAAAAACTCTCGAGTCTGAGCCGTGTTGTCTCTGCCTGGGGGTCAGGAATCCATCCGGTGGCTGGAGGACGAGAAGGTGCTGCTGGAGATGACCGAGGAGGTGGACTACGACGTGGAGTCTTACGCCACACAGCTGGAGCAGATCCTCGACCAGAAAATAGATATCCTCACCGAGCTCAGAGGTGTGACTGCAGCATGAACACTGAAGCAGGGGGGAGAGAAAAAGCTGACTCAAGTTGTCTTTTTTTTTTTTCTTCTTCTTCTCTGAAAACAGATAAAGTGAAGTCATTCCGCTCTACACTTCAGGAGGAGGAGCAAGCCAGTAAGCAGATCAACCCCAAGAGACCACGAGCTCTTTAGAGGCCGAGGACGCTTAGGTGGCGCGTTCAGAAGCAGAACCACTAGATGTTTGGCACAACTCTGGCTGTCTCCAACAGCTGTGAAGACAAATAAAAAAGACTATTTAACACAGCAACAGACTCAACAAACTGTATTTGTTCTGATCTCTCCTAACAGGACTGACTCTGCTCTTAACTCTTATATTTCAGGAAGGGAATCGTTTTTCCTTCCATTTTAGATGTTTTTGTTTTTTTCCCCATGAAGAATGTTTAGTTTTCTTTCTGTGTACTTAAATTATTTTTTTTTCTTTTATACTTCTTTATACTTTTAGCTAAATTCTTTTGACTGGATATATGAAGAAATTCTAATTGAACTCGGAAGTTTTAACACAAAACCAGCGTTTCTGGTTCTGGCTGACATGCCTGCATGCTGCGCTCTATGCTAGTTTATCTATCCTCTGCTTAGCGGTCCTCGGTTCACATTGTGACGTCGTATTTCATTGTAAGTGATATCTTCTGTTTTACTCTTGAGTTTCTAGCGGTTGAGGAGAAACCTTGAAGCTCTCGTTTGTCTTTGTTTCCTCGTGTTCCTCAGAGGGTTTTTTTTTTTAACTGTAGCTTGCTTCGTTCGGTCTGTGCCATGTTGTCCCAATACGTGGCGACGACCGCCTCCGACATTTTCCACCCGTTTAACTGTGTTTACAAAAAGGAACTAAGAAGAACTGTTGATAAATGTATAGTGAAGACCACTGACCTACAACTGGTTGGTGTTTCTCAGCGTTTGCACTGGATGTAATGCTGGAGGGAGTTAGGAAAAAAAAAAAATGAAAATCCTGTTTCATTTGAATGACTTCTGTGACATGTTCTCCAAATAAACTGAACAACTTCCATTTTATTAATACGGACCCTCTGAACGTGGTCTGTGCTGCACAACATCCTATTTGGTCTTGGTACATTTTTATTATATTTTTGCCAAAGCTGCATGAGAAAACGAAACACATTTTATGGCAAATTATAATAAAAACATTTTTTGCATCTAAACTCATTCGGGTGCCTGATTTCCATCTCTTTGAAATGAATAATTTTTATATGTTGACTTTTATTCGCAGATGGAACTAGTGAGTCCAAACTCCTTCTAATCTTGACTCTTTCGCCCCCTACTGTCCACTTTAAGTATTCGCTGCCGACTATTTGGGAATACCATCTGTATGAGGATCGTTTGTTTTCTAGTTTAGGCAACTATTTACTAGGTATGAATGTGGCTCAGTCTGAGAGCAATCTTTCAATTTGAAGGTTGTAGGTTTGATTCCTGCTCCCCTTCAATGGTACTCCTGAGCAAGGCACTTATAGCCCAGAGTTGCTTACCAATCTGCATATTAATGTGTGGGTTTGACTGGGTGAAAGTAGCTGTAGTCTGAAGCGTTTTAAAACCAGCTCTGCAGAAATCTGCCACAAATTCATATTTAACTTAAGTATACTTTAAAATGGTCAAGATAGACTTAAAATCTCCAGAAATGTCTACAAAATATTTTTTTCTGAGCCCAATTTTTGTTTTTGAATGACTGATTAATGTACAGGGGATAAAACCGTTTTCTACCCTGATTCTAATTTTTGGTATTTTATTTAACATAAAAAATTGCTATTTTCTACGTTGTACTTTCACTTTTCTATATTTACCCAGATGATCGACACCAAGGAGCAAATCAAACTTCAGACTTTGAGAACCTGTGTGTTTAATCCTTGTATATAATATTTTCTGGGAGCATAAAAAAACCTGGTTTGATTAAAAAATGATGGATGCATATTTTAAAAACTTCACAAGGAGGAAAATGAGGAAGGTGATGCATGTGGTTTCCATAACCCTCTACGAATTGCAGTCAGCTAAACACTCATACACTTTTAAAATAAGGACAAAAAAAGGAACCAATACATCCTTATACACGATTTTAATGGTGCTCAATATGAGCTGTTTGACATGTTTTATCCAAACATTCACAGTTCTATGGCAAATCTATCCCTCATCTACGAGAGGTCAGATCAGTCAGACTGTTTCCGTCTCCATTCATAGTTCTGTCTCAGCTCTTCATGAAAAGTGGATTCCTGCAGAGTTGAACGCATGCAGCAGCCTGAGGATAAAAAAAACAATTTAAAAATTAATCTTGGATCGTGTACTCAAGAAAAATCCAGTGCAGATTTGGATCATGCAGCTTACACCATGAAGTCATCGATATCCATGGACCTGGCCCTCTTCTCGTTGAAATCCGCCTCCTGCAGAACGCTCTCGATCTTCTTGCTGATGCTGAAGTCAGCTGGGACTTCCTGTTAAGATGGAGGGATGAGTTTTGAACCGGGTAAATGAATGAAACTAGATGATCTTCACTGTTTTTTTTTTTACTCACCATGTTGTGTAACGAGCAATGGATCCTGTAGTTCTTCTCTAACAGCTGTTCCACCGCGGTAGACCTGGTAAATGAAAACACCTGTTAGATCCTCCGCTAAGGGAAACCAGCTCAAGTTTTCTGAGTAAAGCGGGTTGTCTCTCACTTAAAAGCTGCACTGAGGGTTTTGTTCTTCCGTATGAAGGCGATTCTCACCAGACCGTCCCACTCCTGTCACATTCAGAAGAAACGGTTGTATTTATGACCGAATGTTTTTTTTCTCAAAGACCAACCAGAGGCAGTAGGAGCTCACCTGGAAATTAACAGGAGGGGGAGGATTTTTTGGCTCAATCCTGACGACACTCGACTCAACTTTCGGCGGAGGACGGAAGTTATTTTTCCCCACCTGGGAGGATCGACAGAGATTCTTCCAACATTGCGTACATTGCATAATTGAAAAGCATCGCCGTTGATCTGAAGAGTTCCCTAGCCGACCTTCATGAGGTGATCCACGCGCGCCAGCAGCTGTGTGTTGATGGACAGCCTGCAGTACAGCTTGTCTCCAGGCGGGGCAACCAGTCGCATCGCAAACTCTCTCTGGAACATCAGAACGGCACATCTGCACAAAACAACACAAAGAGGAACCTTAACACTAGACAGCTGCATCTCAGCTGGAAGCTTCCAGTCATCCTGACCTGAAGAACGGTCGGTGAAGCAGCAGCTTGAAGACGAACGGTGAAGAAATCTGCACAAGCAAGTAGCAAAAGTTACACTGAGATAAGAATGAGGAAATCTGGATCATAAGCAGGAAATAAAGTGTTTACCTGATAAGGCAAGTTAGCGACACAAATATCGAAGAAAGGGAGATCTGTCTTTAAGACGTCGCCGACTAATATCTGAAGTTTGTTCTGCAAAGGCCTGTCGAAAGAAACAAAGCTTCACTTGGTCTCGGAATGGTCATGAATCTGACGATTTCTACTCTACACAGAGCAGACTTCAGCACAGACTGCTGTCCTCACTCACGTGCACTGCACTCTTTTCTGGAGTTCAGCCACCAGCCTGCAGTCCAACTCACAGGCCACCACCTGCACAAGGAGGAAATCAGAGTAGGAATTTTATGTTATAAACACAGAATCACAACATAAAACCTTTAGCATGTCGGTCAAATGTATTTAGCGCATAGCTAACGGTTCCACTATTGACAGCTTCCCACCTGAGCTCTCCTTAAAGACTTAAAAATGTTGTGAAACACATTGGATGATGAACTGAAAAGCGTTATGCGAGATGTTTTCTGAACTAACTCTTTGTTCAACTTTTCCACAACTTTCTACCTGACCCGTCTGCTGTGTTCCTCGGTCGTCTTGATGCCGTTTGCTCACTAAAACTCTCCAACAAAACCTCAGAGGCCTTCACAGAACAGCTGGGTTTATGCCGAGGTTAGATAAGGCTTTTAAAGAAGAATATACCGACAGTCTGGAATCGGGATCGACAGCAAAAGCTTTAGAGAACTAAAAACAAACATACTTTAGTTGTGCAAACGTGCGCTGCTGTATTTGATATACGATTCATTTTACACATTCTCCATCCGAATGGAGCGGGACAAAACTCTAGATGCTCACCTTCTTTGCTTTTTCCAGCAGTTTTACCGTCATGTTACCCGTACCGGGTCCAACCTCCAGAACCACATCTGTTGGCCTGAGAGCAGCCTGGAAAACAAGTTACATTATAAATCACCTCCAATCAATTACAAAAGAAGCATGTTTCTGAAGCCAGTTGAGTAGATCCATTTGCTTTAGGCTCAAACATTGCTATAGGGACACACTGGTACTAATGCTAGTCGCTGTCAAAATCAGAATAATCTCATAGTTGAGAAATGTACAGGCATGTATGTCTAAAAAATAATTCAAATATTGTGAAAAATTTCAAAGGTTTCCTGGCAAACGGTTACATTGACTGTGGACTTCAGAAAGCACAGTGGACAAACACCGGGAGATGACGCGGCACCCCGAACCACCACGGAAACACCACACTGGATTTCAACCATCATTATGCCCCTTTCAACTCTACCTCCAGACGGCAGCCTTTACTTTCATCTAAACATAAGACTTTGGACAACTGAACAATTGTCCAGTTCCATTTCTTTTTAGCCCAAGTAAGACACTAGTTGCCAATTCGATGAGCTTAGTGGCTCTTGTTGCGCCGACTCCAGCCTTAGCAAAGATCCCTTGAACTCTTGAATGAATTTAAAATTTCTTCAGGTCAGTCGTTTTTGACGAGGTGAAGTCAGTGAAAGGGGGCCATCAAGGAAATCATAAATCGACTTTCAATATGTCCTAATATACCTGAATTCACACAAGTATGTTTTTACAAGTCAGTTTTTAATATCCTTTGTCAGCCTAAGTTCTGCCTTCAATATTCAGATTTAGACAGATTTGTGGCTTCAATTCTTTTTGCTCAGCAGCTGAAACACCCAATAGTGAAGTGTGTGGTTTCCTTCCACCAGGCTGAGACTCATACCTTCTCAATTATCCCATTGACGATCAACGGATTCTTCAAGATGTGCTGACCAATGCCAGTTTTGAACATGATCCCTGCAACAGACACCAAATATTTCTCATTAAGAACTCATCTGTCACACCAGGGTGTTTGCACTTTTACTGACTCAAATTTTCAGAGGTCCCAGTCAGTTTTAGGGTGAGGATATAAGGATGCACAGACCGACAGGAAAATGAAGAGGACAGATTGGCCTTTGGATGAATGGGCAGGTGGATGATGTGTGAATAGAGGAATTGATAAATGGACGAATAGACGATTACACATACAGATGGACAGAAAAATAAACGGAGCCAAGGATGTACAGGTGGACAGATTAAAGTTAGTGTAATAGATGGACACACTTGGAGAATGTAGTACAAAATAAAAGATGCTCAAACATCCGTGTGTACCTAGTTTGTACAATTTAACTTCAGCACCTTAAGACATTTATTAGATTGTTAGTAGAGAACTGAGCTTTAAAACTGTCAAATGACATGAACGTCATCTCCGTGATTAGATGTGACTGAGTGTCCTCACTTGACTGAACCCCTAAACGAAGAACTCGGCATCCCTTAAAAAATTAGGCAACATTTCAGTTCATTTTGTCATCCATTACGATCATGTAAATATCACAATTAAAGTTCTAGAAAGGAAACAACATGCCACATGTTGGTGTCCTCCAATAGTGACACAAATCTGTCCGCATTGACATAACCTCTGTTGCCTCAACAGCTGGCAGACCAATGTTTGCTAACATGCTAAAGCTAACAAGCTACTGCTCGGACAAACCTACCTTGGGTTTTAACATCTTGGTGCTGCCTGCTCTTCTTCTCCGCTTTGACCTTTGGCATTTCCTTCTTTAATTCTATTCAAAGAGCTGTAAAAATGTTTCGTGTATGTTTCTTGTTAATCCAAATTTCTAAATACTGAGTGAATTTAAACTACACTAAGGCCACACGTGTCTTCCTTTCTTCTTCTTCAATGACAGAATAGCTAAAAGTCCTGGAGCTCCTTGCTGCCCTCTAGTGGGAGCTCATGTACACTGTTTAAAAAGCAAGGAAACCAAACGGGGTTTAATAGATTTTTATTAAATAGCACAATACTAAAAACATATAACTGAGATAAATTAATGTTTGCTCTAGTCAGAGGTAGGAAAGTCCTCCAGCGTCATTACAATTTCACGAAGGTTTGGCTCATCCAGCCAGTTAACTTTACACGCCAACAGGATGCCCTGAGGAGAGAAAGAAACAGATTTAGAAACTATATGTTAATGTTACTAATGAGCTGTTCAGAGATTTTTTTGTTTTTTAGTGTGTGTAACTTACCCTGAGGACATTCTGTGCCATTATGGCCATCTTCTTATAAATCTCCAGGTTTTCTTGGCCTTTCTCCAGCACCGCTTTGTACTTTTCTGAGTCTGGATGCTCTTTGTTGGACAACAACTCCTGCGTCTCTTTCATTTTCTCATGCGTGAGTCGTTTAATCTCTACACACACAAATATCATTTAAAGTAAGCCATCGGCAACACGAATAAAACCTGCCAGAGAACTCCTGACAATTTTCTTTTTTAAGACTCAAATCTCTAAACTTTCTGGTAAAATTTTAAGTCATTGGTCATGATGCAAAACTTCAAATGAACCTTTTACACGGGTATAATGCTGTAAATACATGAACCTGTGAAAAACCACAGTTTGTAAAGATGGACGGCCACATGGACAAACATAAGAATAAACAGATGATTGAATAAATTACTAAATGATGAATGAATAAATGGATAGATGAATGCCACAACATACCCAGTCTCTCCTTCTGTATTTCTGTAATTTCATCTTGCAGATTTCTGGTCTCCTATTAAAAAGCATGAAAAACTGAGGTATGAAATTCACTTTTTTTCAAGAAGTCTGTGCCACACAACTGATATGACACAAGCCAAAACTTACTATCTGGAGCTGTTTTATCTGCGAACACAGAGCCATGCAGCGAGCACTCACAGCCTTCAGGTCTCTAAGAAAAGCAGACGTTTGTTACAAACAAAAACATCTCGGGGGCGAAACAGTAGCGATTCTGTCAAGTTACGAAGGTACTTACGTTGCATCCGGATCCGTCTGCTTCATTTTTTCTCCTATAGCGTTCCACATCTGTATTCTGAGGAACAAAACGAAGACAAATCACCGACAGAGGTTTGCTACAGTTTAAAGCTGAACGGTGGAAGGTTAGTCTCACCTGTGCAGAGCCAGGCTGCTGTTGAAATGGACCGTCTTCACACGTTCAAGCTCCGAGACGCAGTCTGGCCTGGAATGTTGGCAGTTTTTAGTTTCCTCCTAATGTTGCATCTGATTTAACTTCTAGATCCAAATAAAAGAGGCTTTAAAAAAAAAAATTACTCACAGCTCTCTTTCTGCCTGAGATGTGCTGCAGGGCCGCTTACTTTTTCCTGAGTTTCAAATCAGCTTTTTGTGAACTTGATAGCGTAGCAATTCAATAACACAGTAAAATGTCTGGTTGTGTACCTGCGTTGAGCTGCACAGTCATCTCAAAACACTGGTTCGCCATCTGCTGCTTGATTCTGAAATAATTTGAAAAAGATCAGCGAGGTTTGAATTGAGTACAATGTTGAAATATTAGGTAAGAAGAGGATACGGACCTCAGCATGTCTGCTGGTGAGGTGTCTTCCTGTGCTGGGTAATCCTCGGCAGCTGGACCCTCATTCTGGCCCACAGTCACCACCATCTGATCTAAGCTGCTGTTGTCCATCTGCGGGATGTCAAACCAACACCAACCCCAAAGACTGATAAAAATAAATAAATCAACTGGATTGAAATCAGAGAATAGATTTTAAATCCATTTCTAGTAGAATCTGCTAGTAAACTACAAACCAGGTTGTGATTTTTAGTAGGATAATGATGCAAATGCTGCGTTCAAATCTGCCAATGCAGAAACGGTTCCGAACAAGAAAAGGAGTGGGAACTATTTACCAGTGTGCTTAGCAGGATGTTTTTATATCCTGTGTTGCACCGTGAGATTGAAATACGTTACATTGATATGACTCCTGTGTGTATTAAGGTATATTTTAATGCAACTGAGTTTTCAAAGCTTGAGGATTATCCTGTTTATTTGCATAGAACTAATAAAAATATTTTTAAAATTGCCTGTTCACAATGAATGTTTACAGCGTACAGAAAGCTCATCTACACACAATTTGCCACTGGTTAAAAAAGTGTGGTTGGAGCTACGTATGTTACGAATATCCTTTAAATAAAACAGACTAGTGCATCATGAAATGTTTGCATGTAACAATTCTCGAAAAAAATTCCTGTCAGACATAAAAATGGGGAACTATTCCCCGATATCTGAATATGACACCACCATTACTACGATTAACTATTGTTATTTTAGCTTAAATATCTCACCTTAACTTTGCAAGTATCCCGAGTTGACGTTTATAACAGTGCAAATCTCACTTCGGCTTCACAATATGCCAAGCTATTATATCACAACTTAGGAATTAATAAGGTTTTACTGAAGGTATTTTAATAATTTAATTACATAAAATTAAGAAAACGCTTGAAGTGAATCCTTGCTAGCTATGAATAAGTTTGTCTTAGTTACTAACACAGCTCTTGTCCGTCATAAATTCACAATTAATGCGTCGCGGATTCTGTTTGCATGATGGCCCCTTCAAGGTCCGTCGGATGTATGAAAAATTAAACACTTTAACTATATCCTCAAACAATTTCTGCCCGAGTTTTTATTCGGTGTTTATAATTGTATCATAATTCGTTTTATTTGCAATACTGCAAAAAAAAATTCAGAGGTCTCCTTTTTCATATTTGTTACATAATTCTAAAATTTCCGTGTTTATTTAAAGCAGCTTGCTGTTTGAATCCCGCCAGGAAGTGAGTGTTGTTTTGTTTGGTTTCTGATAATCTCGAGCAAATCTTACAGCGCCCTCTCCAGGACAGAGTACAGATTTCCTCATCTCCACATTCAAAACACTTCATCAGACCTGAGCGTGCATAACCCATATAATAACCCTCTTCGTGTTTAACACGGAAAGAGATATCTAACAACTGAGTGGCGAATCCAAGTACATAAACACTTGAACGTGTTTAAGTTTGGAATCCCTGCATCCCAAACCCACAGCCCTGCACCTGCTTCATACGAGAAGCGAATGCAACATTTTCGTGTCCCACTTTGTCTGAAACTGCCAACAGCACCTGCTCCACAGAGGTATTTGGCTGTGGCACCACTCTCATTCCCTGTCCCAACGACAGGGACGGTGTCCCTAAGGACGTCATCCCTGCAGAGAAAAACACGACCAGTAACAAACAAACACTATTATTTTTAAGTCAAACTATCACTATTATTATTTAAGTCAAACCACCAAAAAAATACCAATCTCTTATAACAATTTAAACATTAAAAGGAACAGAAATAAGAGAAAGAAAATGTAAAAGAAAAAAAGAACAGTTTTATCTCTGTCCACTCACCACACACACGCAAAAGAAAGATTGAAAGAAAAAGAAAGCCTTTAAATGTAAACCACACTGTTTAGATTTGTTTTTAAAAATGAAAATGGAGGATAATTTGTCCCTCCACTTCACACTAATACATCTCTTTGTATTAGTCTATCACATAAAACGTCATTAAAATATATAGAGGTTTGAAACTGGAACATGACAAAATGTAAAAGATGAAGAGAAAATACAAAACATAAAACAATATCAGAATTAAAGGCTGGAGAGATAAGAACACATGTTGTAAAATTAACCCACATCTAATTACTTTTTTTTTTTTTGACAATGAAACATGTTTATATAGTTCAAAGAAATGATTTTAACATGACCACATAAAATAGCTGCACCAGTAGTACTGTTGCCTTGCAGCAAGAAGGTTCTGGGTTCGATTCCCGGCCAGGGGTCTTTCTACATGGAGTTTGCATGTTCTCCCTGTGCATGTGTGGGTTCTGTCCTGTCCATCTCTGTGTTGCCCTGCGATGGACTGGCGATCTGTCCAGGATGATTGGTCTCTTGCCCGTTGAGGGCTGGAGATAGGCACCAGTGCCCCTCCCAGCCCCAATAGGATAAAGGTGTAAAAAAGTGGATGGATACATGAAATATTCATCCACATTTTTTGCATTGTGTAACAATATCTTTAAAATGTTACAAAAACTTACAACTTCATCACTTTTTTAATGCTGAGTAATGGAGTTACTACAGATTGAACTCTTGGCTGTAGAAAACTGAAACAAATATACATGAAAGCTACACGGTTTAAAAGGTTTGACATATAAAGGTTGCTCTAGTCTCTGCTGAAGGTTTCAGAGAATTACTGTCTGTTGGTGTTGCTACTTTATTTATTGTTACCGATGCTTCCTCAGATGTTAAAAATACACGCTGATTCAGGAAGAGTGTATGCTGCAGTGACTCGATACAAAACTTGATGGAAAACCTTTTAGCCTTTTCAGTAAAAAGCTGAACTGACTTCATATTTTAGTAGTTGAGATTAATGTGGATTGTCTGTGACTGAATTTGTGCACGATTAGGTTGAACTGACTATATATTTCTACAGATTAATAGATTTTAAAAGATTTTAAATAAATTTTGTTATCTTTTCTTAAATATCTTTAGGTCATTGCATGCATTTTTCAGATATTTTAGTTCATGAGAACTTCATGCTCTCAGTATTATTAATATTAGTATTTGTAGATGTTACAGTAATAAAGTCTAAGGGGCGATTCTTGTTACCTTAACAAGAATGCAGAAAAAGAGAAAGTTTAACAAATGATAAACAATAGCTTTATTAACATAAATTATTATTATTTATTTATTTTGTTTTATTTCTTTGGAGAGTCACTGAAGAACTCTCACTTAATGTTTTATGACTCACAGTGTTGTTCCGACCCCAGTTAGGGAATATGATCTGCAAATCCAATACAGGACGTCAGCGCGTCTACGTGCACTGGATACGTCGAGATTCCATTGTTGCGTTCAAATGCTTCCTAAAGAAGCCGTCTTTAATTTTAAGACGTATACTGTCGCTCAGATTTTTTAACTATAGCAACATATATAGAACAGGTGTATTTCTGATAAAATAATTCGACAAATAACCACTAACTTCTGGCTTGGTATTGTATGTGAACGAGCATTTTTTTTAACGTCAGTCCTCCATTTCTGAGAGCACTTTAATGCAGCACCATTCTGTGCAAATAATGAGAAATAACTCGGACTTGCTGTCAGTTTGGAGAAGATGCTGGCCTTTCTGACAACGCAGTTTGACAAACGCATTCATCCTACTCATGCATGTCCTCGGCGTGGTGTTTTTGAACGATGTGCCCTTCTGCTTCAGCTCTCCGCTGGTGCTTTATGATAAGAAGGGAGGTCTGGAGCCGAGGGATTGAGGATAACGGGACGCAGCTCGGAGGCTGCGGCGGCTCTAACGTTGGACTGGTGGTAAACACAAATACACTGCCGCCCGTTGTTGCCGTGTGTCCGTGTATGGAGCTAAAAACAAGGCTAGCGGCTGCAGGAGGCTGAAATAGACAGGAAGACATCCGAGTTAGAGGCAGGTGGGCCAGAGATGGGAAATGACAACGCACTGCTCCAAATCCATCCGCCCAAACGAAGGAGGGTAGCCCCGCAGGAAAATAAGTACCCCCGGAGAGAAACGGTTAATTTTGTTTCAACATTGTAATGCTCTCCGTCTAACTGCGCTCCGGGTTTTCCGCAGTTTCTTGGAAGTCTGTTTTAATTACTTGGCAGAAATGTCCTTCACTATGGAGGATAATTTAGAGTCGGGATGGGTAGCAGTTCGCCCCAATGCGTTTGAGGAAAAGGAGAAGCACAAATTTGTTTTTATCGTCGCCTGGAATGAGGTGGAGGGGAAATTTGCCATTACGTGTCACGATAGGACGGTTCAGAGGAGAAGCGTCGGCAGGGACCCTCTGGCGGAACTGACCAGCCTGGATGGGGACAAAACAAGATGGCCTGAAAGTCCCGCCAGGGATAAAGTGTCTCGGAGTCCAAGTAAAGCATGCAACCCTAAAACCAAGTCGGTCATAGCGACTAAACCGAGTCCAGTCAAGATTCCGACGGATGCAGAGATACTGGGAGAGGACGAGCTGTCCCCTTCGTTGGACTCTCTGGAGCTGGAGGAGCTGGACAGCCTGAGCAGAGAGGACTGCAGCTGGGCAGGACTCTTCTCCTTTCAGGACCTGCGGGCGATCCACCTGCAGCTCTGCTCCGTGAACTCCGTCCTGGAGCCCTGCCTGCCGGTGTTTCCGGAGGAGCCAGCCGGGATGTGGACGGTCCTGTTCGGCCCGCCGGGAGTGTCGGAGGCCGAAATGGACGAGCTGTGCCACGGCTTACAGGTGTACCTCGGCCACGCGCTCGATACGTGCGGATGGAAGATCCTGTCGCAGGTTCTGTTCACGGAGAACGACGACCCAGATGAGTACTATGAGAGTCTGAGTGAGCTGAGGCAGTCCGGATATGAAGAGGTTGTCAACCGGGCAACGAAACATCTGCAGGAGGTGAAAAAGTGTTTTTACTTTTACTGTATGTGACACATTTTATTTACGTGACAATGTAGGTGCGGAGCTATTGGGGGGGGGGGGACGGGGGGGGCGGCTGCCCGATGGGGGCCCGGGTCTGGAGGTGCCAGGGAGGGAGGAATGGTTTCAAGTCGCTTTAATGTCTGATTATAGACGGAGAAAGTGCGCCCTCGCGTGTTTAGAAAGATATATATGTAATGTTAAAGTTACTGTCCCTCAATGGAATATAGTAGTCAGTCCCAGTGACTATTTTCTCCCACGGTTTAGCTAATATGCTTCCTGGGTAAAAATGAAACAGAAACGCGGCGCAACCCCTTCCCCCTCCTCTCAACAGTTCCAGCAGCGCAGGCGATACACGTACCGACGCTGACTTGTACCGCTAGTATATATATATATATATATATATATATATATATATATATATATATTTTTTTTTTTTTTTTAAATGAGATGGGCAGTGACGTCACTGTGGTCTTACCCAGTTCTGTGGGTTTACCCAATTAAGTGGCAAGGCAATCATGCCAGTTAAGTATAAGATTATATATTTTTTATCATTATGGAAAATCCAGTCATAGCACCTTTTTTAGCAGTCTCCAATGAAATAAACAATTGATAATAAAAAATAAAACACACATTAAAGTAAGTTTGTGTACATATGATCTAGAAAGCTACTTCTAATACTAAGATGTACCACCATACTGATAGACATTGTAATGTCGATACTGAACTCATTAAAAAAAAAAAATTTACTATTGACACCACATTACTTTGTGCATTGTATTTCGACTCATAAGTTGACATTTTATTAATTCAAGCTGAAAAGCTGAACGGAAAAGTTGGTTAGGTGGAAATCTGAGTGTGAAAGTTGGTTTCTTATCTACCTCAATCTCAAAATCAAACAAGGCTACACCGGAGTTTAATTTAATGAGTGCTTTGGTAAAAAAAAAGAAAAAAACTTTATTTGCTCTTTTGACATGTTTTGTCTGAAATTTGATGCACACACATTGCTGTTCTGTCTTTATTTAGTGAACAAGTTGCTATACACTGTTTGGAACGTACAAAATGCAATGGAAAAAAGCACAGTGTTACCAGTTTGTATTTCTTATAGTAATTAACCGATTTTGGAGCATATCAGTCAGGAAAACTCACTAGTTTTTTAAACCCATAACTCTTCCCACGTCCTATTTCTGGCATTTCAGTTCAGACAAGGTTTCTCAAAAGTGTTTCCAATACACTGTTTTTCGAATACTTTCCAATGAAGGGCAGTGTACTTGAACAGCCAGTCCTTTTGGCTGGTTGAGCTTATTACCCACACATCATAAATAGCTACTTTTTTCTAGCTTGCCTTGCACTGATACCAGACCTCCTTCAGAATACCACCAAATGTAGCTCATGTCATTCCAGCAGTATTGTCTCCAAGCTCTGCTCAGGTATGCCTAGTCTCTCGACTCCAAAATTAGAAACCACTGATCCAGAAGAATAAAGAGAACCAAACTGATTAAAGCCCAACAAGAAAGATTCTAATTACAACAACAGTATAAGTTTGAACTAAATGCAGTAAAGTATGTGAGATTTAGAGTAAATCTCAAAAAGTGCCAGATTCACAGTGTAATGGATCGAGCGACTCAGCTGGACAGTCAGTAAGGGGAGATTTAGTAAGACTGGGCTGCACCTGTAAGCATGTCGGCTTTGAGATATTGCGCTCTCAGCGTGACTGCTGCTGGCTGCTTACACAGCTGACAGAGGCAATAGCATCCACACACACAAATCAATGAACCACACACACACACACACACACACCACACATGAACAGAGAGGCACAATTAGTCCATTTCAGTTTTCATAATTAGCTTTTTGAAATAAAGTAGAGTCGTCTTCGTTGATGGAATGTCTGATGCTGCTATTTCATTTAATAGTAGCATTTACAGTGATTGCGGTGTCCTGATCTGGATGATGGCTAACATGGTCAGCCATCATCTACAACATAAAGATCACTCACTGACAGGTGAAGTGAGTGACATTAATAATCTCTGGAAAGCACCACACTCTGCTGTAAGAGCCTGGATGTCTCTATGACTTTACTTCAATAATTTAAGTATTGTCGCTCACCCAGTCCCACCTATGACAGTTGCATGTCCTGGTGACCCCCTGAATAACCCGCTCACCTATAACTCGCTCAATATGAAGACGGGTCCAAGCATCTGTCTCGTAAAACCTGAACGATTTTAGATAAAGAATCTCTGCAATACATGTTGGAACAAATCTGAAACCTTAACCCTAACCCAAAGGTGGTTCTGCTAATATCATATTACCAGGTAACATAGAGGTTCCCAAAAGCACTGGGACCACACTGGACACCCTTAGGCTCTCTTTCAGGTTTGCTACGGGTTATTATGAAATTATACGTGGTGTTCATATTGTGCCGTTAAGTCCCATTGTGATTATCATCACACACACACACAAAAAAAATGATTGCAAAGAAAGAGTTATAAAAAGTGTACCTGGTCTTATAAATAATAATTTAACAGGATTCAGTGCATTTTATGTAGGAAGTCGTAACTTGTCAATCAGCTGTGTTGATTTTAACTTGTGTATTTAGCCTCCGTAGCTGCAGTCCTATCTGATTCTATCCAGAACTCTTGAGTGGGTTTTTACTTAACAAATGTCTCAAGGCTTGACTACACTCTATTGGTTGAGTATCTTTTTAGTCAGTTTTTCATTCCATTCATCTTGTTAATAATACTGTCGGTAACAGCACTCCTTAATAACCAACCAGCATGTTCAGTAATTGTCACCTACACTCAATGTCTGCTGGACTGCTGTGATCACTACATTTTTGTAAAAAAAATAAAATAAAATAATTTAATTACATTTTCTGCAAAACTGTAATTATCAAAAATAACAGATATAAAGTCTAAAAATAGACTTTGTCTCTGTTTTAAATAGAGATGAGGTCAACTTTTTATTAAATGATAGAAATAACTTTTCATTTATACATGTACACTGCTCAAAAAAATAAAGGGAACACTTAAACATTTAAGTGAACACTGAAGTGTTCCCTTTATTTTTTTGAGCAGTATATTTTAGATCATTGAGATGCAGAGCTGCATATGATTGCTATCATGGTTCCTTTCTGCTCCTATGAGCTTTTATGAATTGTGTGCTAATATCTGTGAATAAGTTATAAAAATGATCAGAAATGATAAAATATGATAAAAATGGTCTTATATTGCTTAACATTGTTCTTTAACACGACTAAAACCTGGCACTAAATAAAGATGTCATGTTCCTGACTCTGATTTTAACTGTGCTGCAGACAAAATACAAACTCCTGACCTGCTCAAGTTACATCCCAGCAGCAGCTGCTGATTGATTAGCTGCTCTTAATATAAACAGACATTATATTTATGCACACTGGCTTTCATTGTGTCTTGCTAATCAATGGAGGTAGGTTAATGCATTCTTGAGTGGTGGAGCCAGAACAGCGTGTCCTCAGAGAGATAAGGTGAGAGTGATATTAATGTTTCCGTTATTTATTTTACAGCATTGCAGTTCTCCTCCTTGTGTCGTGCAGCTTTTGCTAAAGAAAAGTGCATATTTATGAAAGTATGCTAATGTGCTCATCAAGGGCATTTTCTTTCTGCTCTACTTTTGGCATCGAAAAAGAGGCCGAGTCGCATTAAGATGCGATCCACGCCGTTTCACCCAGTCAACTTAGACACATTGACGGAGAAAAATAATAATAACACACAAAAAAAAAAAAAAAACCAAACAACCAGATAAAGCAGCAGATTTAGTCAGTCATTGACTCACAGGTTGTGATCAGATCATCAGTCCCCTGCAGCTCATCCACACAGTATAGCTGGTCGCCGTGTAGCCGGGTTTCACACACACACACACCCACACACACACACACACACACACACACACACACACACACACACACACACACACACACACACACACACACACACACACACACACACACACACGCGCACACACACACACCCACACACACACAGGATTATTGATCCCCTGACTCCATTTGAGGGCCAAGTTAATGGCTGTTTTAGTGTTGCTGGTAACCAGCAGGCCTGTTCAGCCTTACAAATGTGTGTGTGTGTTCATTGATCTTTTTTTTTTTTCCTAGCAGCAGCAGATATGACTTTGCTTATTGAGCCTTTTACTCTGTATTAAAAGACTTCTATTATTTACAGCTACAGAGAAGCTTCACAGTGAAGTTAAAGTTTATTCAATTAGAGCCGACTGTCCTTTGAATATGTTATATAGTTATTCTTTATGCACACAGTCGATCATGGGATTTGGAAAAAAAGTGCTACAAACCTTGACCAACTAACATTTTGAACTGAATTTTGCTGCGTTGCCACAATATGGACAAACAGACTTAAACTGAATAGAACTGCAACTACACTATGTTGTATCTATGTTTGCCCTCCATGCCATTCAGTCAAAAGGCACTTAAATCAAGCCAAAATACCCAGCTGTTAACATGTGACAGAGACATAAACTTTAATAACTACAACATAAATAAAATCCAGAAGTAAATTTAGCCAACAACTACCTAACATTTGCAGAATCAAGGATTTAGTATCACGACATTGATCCATTTTCTCACACCAAGAAAATAAGTTAGAATTTAAGATATATTTGTTCTCTCAGGGCTTGAATGGTCTTGTATCTGAATGCACGTCAAAGTTGCTGGTCAAATATGAAACATGCAGAGCCACCCAGAGACCCGTTCACTCTGGACCAGAACTAAACAACGGGAGGCTGTTTGCATCACAGAAGCATTACTGTTTACCCCTGAAGGTCAAAGAGTGCTTAATCATTCCTGTCATGTCTTAGCTTTTCAATTTAATGACATTGACTCATTTAATCAACGGTTTTAAGGTTTCTTTCTTCAACTGAAGTGGTTTTCATGTAAAGCACTTCACAAGTGCAGTTACTTGTGATACTGTACAAGTAACGCACATAGTTACTGATGAGTAAAACACTGTTTTTGATGCAGCTGCTCGACAAGCACAAATCCATGGACAGCATGGTGGAGCTGCTGGAGTTATATGAGGAAGAAGACCAGGCCTACGGAGGCCTGCTGGACGCTTCCACACAGCTGTACCAGTACCTGCTGCAGCCCTTCAGGGACATGAGGGAACTAGCAATGCTGCGCAGACAGCAGATAAAGGTAAACTTTAACAGCTGGGATCCTGTTCGTTTATTTATTTATTTGCTTTTGCAGCTTTTCTGCTTTGGATTGTTGCAGCCTAATTTAATCTCAAAGTGGCGATGAGAAGAAATGCTAAAAGCAAAGCTAGTGTGGTCCAGAAGGTGTTGAGACGCTGTATTGTGTACATGTAAAAGCTATCCCACAGCATCATACTACCACTACCTTGAGTCACTGTGGAGGTGATGTCATCCAGGCTGAAGTGCAATGTTTTGCATGTTGTCCAGTGTTATCTGACCAGAGCAGTTTATTGCATGTATTTGCTGTGTGACTTCTGAAGGCTTTCTTTCAAACAAAGGGATTCTTCTTGCCACTCTTCCCTGCTTGCTGCCTGATTTGTGTCCTTCTTGCTTGTCCTGTCGGTTTAGATAAGCGTTAGCAGCACGCTTAGAGTTGACATACTTTCCATTTACAGACGATGGGCTAAACTGTGCTCTGTGAGATGTTCAAACCTGGACATGTTTTATAATCTAATGTTGTCTTAAACTTGATATGTGGCCAGTTTGTTGCTGTTTGTTTCCTAAGGATCTCTAACAAATCTCTGCTGGGTTTCACTGTACAACTGATCTTGTACTAAGAAGTAAATTCGTGCATGTGAACCCTATAAATTGATTAAACGCTGAGAGCTTAATAGTTTTATTTAAGACTGACACATTAAGGGCTTTGAATGCACAGGTTATTTGTCAAAAACTGAAAACCATGCATCATTTTCTTTCCAGGTCAAAACTACACACTATCTTGTGTTGCCCGTTCATGCAAAATCTCAATAATTTGCGTAGATGTTTGTGGTCGTATTCTTCTTCGACTCATATCTTTTACTCCCACATCACACTATTGTAGACCTAACACTCAATTTCCACTGCAATACCTTCAATAAACCATCCATCCATTCTGCAACATTGCTTTGAGGTTAGTCCGTTTTTGCGCTGTATTCGGAAGAGTAACAGGATGTGGCTTCGGTGACGTGCTGGAGTGGCTCTCCAGTTTCTTATAGTCTCAGAGAAACATAAATAAGTCATGCGTTGTGTGATCCTATAGGCTTACTGCAGGTTCAGCCTTATGCTGACAGGGTAATGTCAGCAAATGAAAAGATGGAGAGCAAAGTTAAGCTTCCAGTTAAGGTCTTGTTCATTTCCAGCACCTTAGAGGGATATAGTGTAGCTTTTTTATCTAGTCAAATTTGAGAATTTTAACATGTTTAACTCATATGAAGGATTGCTTCATCCAAGATGAACAAGAAAAGATTCTCACAACAGACTTTTGATTAGCATTCATGTAGCTGGCCAAAGATAAAACTCAGCTGTGTATTTGTCCTTACATAGGAAACGCTTCTTTACTAGTGAGCTGTTTTCACTGACCAACGCTTGTCCTTTCTACCTCCTTGCTGATGTTACACTCTTTGTTTTTTCACTACAGTGAACAGATCTTTACAAAGGTCACAAAATATTAAGGTCCCACCGAGATTTGAACTCGGATCGCTGGATTCAGAGTCCAGAGTGCTAACCATTACACCATGGAACCTCTCCTGGGGGAGGGGAGCTTTGAGTGAGGGTCGTACTTCAGGGTGTATTTATATCCTACAGTGAGTGAGTGTGTGAGCATGTTTAGGCTTTTACTGAACCACCTTTTTGGAACATTTCCTTTTACATTTCAGTTACTGTACAGGCGACAGGCTAAAGTTAAGCCCAAAATTATTCATACCCTTGGCTTGAATTGGATAGACAATCTGTCAAGGGAGATAAAGATTTGGGTGATGGCAGGGAGGCGTTCCAACAACCAAAACGTGGAGCTCATCCAGAGTGTTTGAAATCCGACTTATTAGTAAAATGTAAGATACATTTTAGTTTTCTAAGTTGATGCTTCACTTGTTTGCATAATTAGCATTACAAATGGTAAACATTAGACTCATTTTGTGTTCCTTCAAGAAAATAGATCCTTAGCTTGTGAGATTTTTCATAAAACTGCTAAATCCAGCATCTTGAGAACTGAAAGGGGATAAACCAGGGCAACTTGCTCTACTGCACTCAGCCTTCCTGGTGTCTACTGAAGTTGACTCAGGAGCAATTCACCCCTTTGTTAATGTAATGAAACACCCCAAATGCCACCAACGTGAGGATGAAGCAACATCTTTCTTTTGTAGATGTTTAACACAATCTTAAAATGCATTCGTTTTTTTTTCTGCTCTTCCCCATTTAATTGTAAAGTTTAAGCCAAGTTTTTTTTTTCACTTGAACCATGAATTTAGATTGTAGTCTGCAGTTGATTGCACCTCAGAGCCATGTAGCTTAGCACAGGAAATATAAGTAATACATCAATACCAGCTCCTCATTTTGAAGCTGCTAATTCTTTATATTGCTTTTTGTAATTTGTCTTTTAGTAATGTACGCAGGTGTGTAATATCTAAAACATTCCTGCAGATTGCTCAGATGCCAGTAGACCTGAAGTGGGAAACAGCTCTAGGAAGTGAGACAGATTTAATATGTGACCCTGACATTAATACTTGTGATAAATGTGGTAATATCCTTCTGTGAAATTAATGTGCATTTGTATTGTAAGTGTTACTATGCAGAGATGTGTTAATATTGGAGGCGTTAGGCTGAGCAAAGCCTATTAGCAACTTATTAGGCTATAGGAGAAGCAAAAATTTTGAATCAAATTTTGAATTTTGTTCAAAATGTGGTTGAACTGAAGGAACTAGCAACACCAAAACTCTGCAGAAAGCCTTAATGATTAATAGCAACAATATCCCAAATTTTTTTATTTTTATCTTTCCAGCCTCTTAAGAGATTAAAAGTGAAATGATAAAGTTATTTTATAAAAACCAATTCATCGCAGTCCAAGTGGATTTTTAAATCAAGAGGTGGTGGAAACTTTTTGTTTAAGAAACATGAAAACCTAATGGCTTCATTTCAAGTTGAATTTTTTTTTATACTCATATGTCCAAACTGGGATGAAAGTGACTCTGTTGAGCTAATCTCAGTCTGGTGTTAAATAAACTTCTTTTAAAGCAGATTTTTCTTTTTAATTTCATTATTATTATTATTTTTTACCTATACAGCTGCATAACTTGAATGTCAGTTTTAAGCTATTGGACTGATTACCATTATTATCATTGAACCGTGTTTTTTCACTCAGTTTTGTTCTCCGAAGGCAAATTTGACTGTCTTATAATTGTGCTGTTGATATATTACTTTATTTCTTTTGGTTGCAATAAAAATTTCAGGTAATATTTTTAATATGAGTTCTATAGCGCCTTATCTTTTATCTACACAGTCAAAGAGCTATTTTTGAAAAATATCTTAGCATAGCAGCTTAATGTTTTATTTAATTTTTTTCACTGAATACATTTTTGAATCTTTCACTGAGGGGGATAAACATGTTAAACCTCTTTCATCAGATTTCCATGGACAATGACTATTTGGGTCCCAGGCGGATTGAGGCTCTGAAGAAGGAGGACACTGACTGGCAGAAGAAAGCTCAAGAGGCAGTCCTCAACATCCAGGAGTTCACTGTAAAATACTTTGAGATCACTGCCAGAGCCCAGAAAGGTAATACAAGGCGTTTCAGACAGACATGCAGTGAGAAGAATCAGGAGACTAGTTGATCCATTCTGCAATTTATGAGAGCCCACACCTCCATTCACATATGTTCTGTGTTATCTCTGTATTTTAAATATTCTTTAAGATACAGGCTTTGACCTGCAAAAAGACAATAATCACCAAATGTGGCCAATAGATGTCTCTGTTTTGTCAAGCATGAAACACTCTTAAGACATTATTGACTCCAGTAATAAAAGCTGACTCGTCTGCTCTCTGGCTTCATTCACATGAGCATCATGTTAAACTCTTGAAAAGTTTCTGCCCTATCTCTGTTTCCTTTTTCTGTGTAGGAGTTTATGAGAGAATGAAGGTGGACCAGCGAAAATTTGGGAAGTCCTCTTGGACGGCGGCAGTAGAGCGCATGGAGAGGCTTCGCTACTCTGTGGCCAAGGAAACCCTGCAGCTTCAGAGGGCCCGGGAGATCTGCCTGGAGCAGAGGAAGCACACACTTCGAGAGGAGGTGTGCTGCGGTCAGCTCCGCGTGAGACGAAACGGGCTCATCTAGACGTGTTGTCGACTTTTAAAATGTCCATCCGTCTCCTCTAGATGCAGAGCCTGTGTAGCGGTGAGGATGCGATGGCCCTCCTGGACCACATGGAGACACAGTACTACGAGCTCCAGCTCCAGCTGTATGACATTCAGGCTGAGATACTGCAGTGTGAGGAGCTGCTGCTCACTGCACAACTAGACAGCATCCGCAGACAGATGGCAGGTATGATTACTAGATTTGTTTTTTTGTTTCTTTTTTACTTGTGAAACAAGATTTAATTACCAGCTAATGTGCTGACAGAAAGTCAGAAAAACTTTTCTAATGAGTCAAATATAAAACTTTTTTTTTTCCTTAACAGTTTGTATTTCACCACAAAATTACTAAAATGAGCCACATATTTCAAATCCTGAAACACTGAAATATTCAATTTACATAAAAAGTAAACATTTTTTGATATGACACTTGAAGATTAGCCCAGGTGGACAGCACGTCAATCTGCAGTGAATAATAATAACGATGGCAATAATAAATAATAATAATAATAATAATAATAATAATAATAATAATAATAATAATAATAATAATAATTAAAAAAGTTTAAGCGGTATGCAAAAATAACAGTTCAGTATTCTAGTTTTAATATAATTGTTGAACTAGATTATTTTCCCTTTTTTTTACCCACGTTATTAAACATAATTATTTTAAAACTCTAAAATAAGTTTTGTTTTATTTAGTTCTTAACTTAAAAAAAGTGGGAAGTATAGAACTGAATAGAGATTTTGTTAATGAATAAATTAACACATTCAGACATAGCCAACGCCTGAATAGGCTTGACAATTATCATCGCTATATGCTTAGAAATGTTTAAATCAGACTGGACATATTTGACCATGAGAAATATTTTATACCCTTATATGTTGTCACATCTTGTTATGTTACAAACCCAAATTTCCTTCCTGTGTTGGTCTTTCCAGAGCGCCAGGATGAGGTGGTTTATTACGACACCTTTGAAAGCGCAGACGACATAACGCAGGACGATACTGGAGAGAAAGAAGAGCTGCGCAGGCTTCAGGTCAGCGCTCGACAGCTTGAAGCCAGAAGGGGGCGCATCACCACCAAGCGCTCCTATCTGCGCAACAAAAGGGTGTGTGTTCCTGAAACTCTCTTCTCTTTAATTCATGAAGTGAACCTTGAACTCCACATCTGTTAGCTTACATCGGCTTCCACTATGCAGATCTTATTCAAACCAGTATCATTTTATGTTTTAAATTGCAGAAAATGAAGAACGACTCAATCAGTCTTTACGTTATTTGTGTAGATGTTTTAATTTGGACCAGTTCATTGCCGTCTTTCTGCAGGAAATCTGTGTATCCAACCACATCCAGAAACAGCAGAGACGCCACACCGTCCTGAAGAACACATTGTCCCACCCTGTCTTACAGGTATAACTCTATTAGAGTTATTTAACACTTTTGGAGCAAACTATTTGGTCAGTCGCTAATTAGCCACAAATATTTGTAATTTGAGTCTCTCTGTGTTTTGTTGTGCTGTTTAAATAAGCTAATATGAATCTAAAATTTTATTTGGGTCCCAAAGAAACACAAAAATCAACAAGAAACGGTTTGTTTTGTTTAAATTATTGTCCACATTTTCTTTTGCAAGTAAACTCATATTTTCTTGTGAAGTGCAACACGTTTCTAAACTCTAGAGTGTTAATTATTCCTGATTTCAGTGTTTACCAAAATGACTATGCATTTTTCCACAGTCATGAAGCCCTGAAATCCAGTTTGATTTCCTCCTTTTAAAGCTGGTTGATGTTTAAGGGACACATCTCACTCAGGTTTACAGGCAGGGGCTAAAGAATACACAGAAAAACAGATCTATGTAATATTCTTGTTTGCAATTGTAAAAAGATTTGAACAAATTATGAAATAATTTTTTTAAATTGTAAAACACATTGTCTACATTATGAGTAGCCCATACATTTTCTGATCCTCAAAATGTCTCAGCTTGGAAACGAGGAGGAGGAAGATGAGGAGCGGAAGAACAGCAGAGTAAGTCAGGAGAGGCAACGGACTCTGGACAGGCTGCGCTCCTTCAAACAGGTACTCACACCTTCATTTACAGGCTGCTTTTTATCAGTGCTTTTCTTACCGAGCTCTCCCTGTTTGCGGCTCTGCCCAGCGGTACCCGGGCCAGGTGATTCTGAAGTCTACTCGCCTTCGAGCGTCCCACGGCAGACGGCGGGAGCGAGGCAGAGCAGCCGCCGAGCTCGGCAGCGTCAGCGGGAGGGACGAGTGCGTGGACTCGGTCAGCGTCCAGACTCAAGACCAGCCGCTGTGCCTGAGCACCGGCGTGCAGACGGACCCCAGCGCCACCCTCACCACTCAGCCCGTTGCGACTCTCACGGCGCCCGTCCCTCCTCTGCCCGTCACCAGCCCCGCAGACTCTTCCTGCTCCCCCTGCTCCCTCTCCTCTCTGCTGGCGTCCCCCGTCTCCCCTCCTCCACCGCCGCCCCCGCCGCCTCCACCACCAGTGAAGGAGGAGTCCTCTCCGTCCGGCAGCGTGGGTCAATATCGCCAAATCGCTGAAGGGAGGAGCGTGGAGGAGGAGCTCATGCTGTCACCACTCGGTCCGTTCATTCCTCGCTTTTTTGACAGCAGCCAGCTGGTGAGCGCGCGCAAGAAACTGAGGAAGACTCCAGAGTTTGACTCCCACAGCAGAAGAGGTAATGGTTAAGTTGGGATCTGAAAGCTCTTCATGTTTAACTACCAATCATATTTATGTCTATAATACATGAATATCTAATGACACCATTCAAAATGTCTTTTCTTGCTTCCCAGCTGTGAGTGATCATTAATAGGAGGAGATAAGTTTTTTTAGCATCTCGTTTTAGCAATTTGTGCCATATAAAACAGGACACTTTCTGTATTTTCCATTCAGAATGTCAGATCTTTGAGATTTCCAAACAACATTTCCGAATCCAGCGTGTTTCATTCCAGTCCGAGGCTGAAAACTCTGAAAAGGATAAAAGAGATACATTTTGCTTGTTCCTGGTTGTTGCGCTCGTTGCTCTCTTTCTGCCTGAATCAGCTGCAGGCATGTCTGATCTTAGCAAAGCAAGTCAACTCCAAAGAGTATTGTTAAGGAAGAGTTGGTAGCTCTTACATAGTATGTTCAATGATTGGGAAAAGAAAATGCGTTTGAGTGTCCCGCCATCTGCTCTCCGGTCAGTGCAAGTCAAGCTTAACGTTTTCTGAATCTGCTCACCAAGTGCGTCTCTTAAGTTCACTAATCAGCCATGTTGCGTCTTTTCTGCCCTCAGTGAGCTCACCTATGGACGAAGTGCTCGCATCACTAAAGAGGGGAAGCTTCCACCTGAAGAAGGTCGACCAGCGCTCTCTGCATCCTGTCAAGGGCGACGACGACCCCAACAGCATCCTGGCTCAGATACGCAAGGGGGTCAAACTCAGACGCGTCCCCTCGAAGGACAGAAAGGACCAGGGAGAGCTCCCCGCATCCACCGATCCGCTGACCAGGAGCATCCACGAGGCGCTGCGCCGCATCAAGGAGGCGTCGCCAGAGTCTGACTCGGACGATGACGGACTGACGGCCCCCGATTGGGAAAACTAGGGTTCAGATAAGACGGCCAGAGAAAACTGCACACAAGACAACACTCAGACTGTTCTGCACTGTAGAGTTCAGCGTCGTACTGTAAACACACATTTTCACTCATCACCTGGTGATTAAGCCAACGCCAGGGTCACAGCCGCCGTCACCAAATGCTCCAGAGGCCTACGATCAGCTTTACTTTGGATTTTTACACAACATTCGCCATCATGACCGGGATGGTCTTGTTTTTATGGTTTTTACCTGTCGAATCACACTGAACGGTTGCCATGTTTATTTATTTTTTTCATGTTTCTATCACTTGTACTGTCAGAGGTCTGCACTTTTAACACTTGACACCAACCCACTGAACTGACTGACACGCTGCGTACGGGACCTTCACAGAACTGAGAGAGGGTTTATTGCTGTGTTCAGGCAGGGAGCTTCGTGTACGAGAGGCAGTGAGTGCAGGAAAAAAAATATGTTAGGAGTGCGCAGGGTAATCTGGGGGCTTTACAGGAGATTTAAAAAATGAATACATGATTAGACAAAGACTCAGACTGGGATTACTGGATTTACTGTCCAGATCGGAAACCATTACACCATCAAACATCACTTTCCTTTTTTGTTTTTGGGCACTCTAAAAACTGCTGGGTGAAAATCGGCTCATCTTATTTTGCTGAACCGGTCCTGGGTTGTGGGTTAGTCGCGACATACTGGGTTAGGATTAACAGGGCTGTGAATGTTGCTACCAAAGAGCGGATTGAAAAGAATAAACAGTAAACTAGATTATTAAACAATTTAAGTCTGAATAAAAAGGACTTTGGCAGTTCTTTCACAACCACTGTCAACAATAAAAAACCAACCCCATAACGTCAAAGGACACTTGATTGACAATCAGTTTAGTTTGGATAAACCAAATCTATACTCAGTACATAAAATGTTTCCTTTCTATTATATCTACCATATTATATCCCCTGCTAAATACTCAGGAACAAAGTTTATCTCAAGTTAACAAGCTCTCTGGTGTAACGTTTTACTGACTGAGGCGTAACAAATAGTTGGTGACGAGGATCTCTTCCGCTGTTACTTTCTGGGTCAAAAGCTAAACATTCTGTGAACCGCTGCCCTACGTGAGTGGAAGTCATCAACACAACCCACTGACATTAACATTGTTATGCAGCGTAAATCATGTATTCACCATCTCGCCATTTCTTACTTTATTCTGCGGAAGAGACTCAGGGAAGTTTGTTCAGGTCGAACAAAAAAAACAGTGAGGCTCCTTCTAAACTCTTCTCTAACCCAGCGGACCGGGTCGCGTGTTCGGTTAAAAACGATCCGGCTTCCATCCCAACAGCACAAACTCAGCATCCGGGGTAAAGAAAACAGCCCAGCAGTCTTTAGACAGCATCAGCAAACCGCTTTGGCTGAGCCTCGTTCTCTGCTGTGGGATTGTCAGGCTGTTCGACGACTACTGCTGCTGCTGCTTTTGTAATTAAAAGGCTTTTGTTGGCAACGTCAGATTTTCCTCTAGTATTCCGCTCTGGACTCCTCACCAGTGAATTTTACTGTCCTCAGTCTCAGATCTGAGGCTGTTAACTTTGAGAAGGAGACGACTGAAGATGACGAGGGTCCTGATTAGTGGACGTGTTCTCTGTGTTGAGAAGTGAACATTTCTGCTGGTGATTCCCAAACTCTGTGCATGCGTGCGCACGTGCGTGTGTGGGATTGTAGAAGCTGAACCAGTTGCACGTCTTCCAGTGACGGATGTTCAGTGGGAGGCCAGATTGCCTCACCGTGGGCTCATGATTTATGCTCTTCCTCCTGCTCTCTTATTCATTTACTCTCTGCTCCTTCATCACATCTTCTCTTCCCTCTCACTTTGTAGGCAGTAGCACAGACAGGGGGGGTTATTACTCTTAGACGTGAAAACATACACACACGCAAGCACACGCACACACACACACACACACACACACACACACACACACACACACACACACACACACACACACACACACACACACACACACACACACACACACACACACAGACATCTATTTCACAGCCAGTGTGTGTATAAAGATATTCCAGCAGCAACTTGAGATCTACGTTTCTCAGAGATAGTTTCAACCCTTTTGCATACGATAAAAGTTTTCTGGTTTAAATGAACGCTGAGGCATATGTCGCATCGTTAGTAGTTTAAAAACACCAAGCAGCTTTTGGAATCAGACCCTGATATGTGTGAAGTGATTACTCAGACGCCGAGCAGCACAATACGACTCGCAAACGTGACTCGAAGCAGAAGGATGTGAATTCACACACGTAAGCTCAAACACTGGAATAACTCCATTTTGCTCTGTGTTGAACAGCTCTGATGCGATGTATTGTACTTTCTCTTTTAAAATTCATTCGTTCATAAATTCAGATAATAGTAAACAAAATTTTTTTTTTTAAAAGTAGCCCAAGTTATTCAGGACTTTTCTGGGTACGTTGCAGGTGTGTTGAGTCCATTTTTTATTTATCACAGTTATTTTTATTTATTCCAGCTTAATTGTCGAGGCTCGAAATCTTTTGAGACGCCAATACTGTCCAGAGTGGCGTCACTTTGGACAGTATCGGCAGTTCACTTCACCGTTAAGTTGAAGTGAACTTAATGGTGTGGTGAACAGCTTCGTCTCTGGACATTAGCCCTCCATCTGGAGGGTCCTTCACTGAGATACTTTGCTTTTCCATCAGTCTCTCACCTGTGGAGCCAATCAGACACACCTTACATGTGGCACCATCTGTTCCTGTTACTTTCCTGGCAAAGCAAACTTGAAGAACGGCTACTTCTCTGTTTTAACTGTGAATACTATGTTCTTCCACTCTTATCATGTAGCATGAGACAAAGCTCTAATCCCTGTCCTGAGTCTTTATCCTTAGCTTCAGTTAAATCTTACCAGACGTAATAATGGCAGCATCTATTTTTCCCGTGTGAGTTTTAATGTTTAGGTTGCTTTAACTGTGGAGAAAGTTGCCCCGGAAGGCGTCAGCGTCCATAACTTGCCTCAACTAATGTTCCTGTCGCTTACCTTCACCCGTAACTAACCTTAAACGAGCTTCTTTATCAGCAGACTGTTTTTTTTCTTTTGCTTAAATTGTTTCCAGCCAAATTGTTTTTGTGATTGCGTTTCTTACGAATATCTTCTGCAAGCACCTGTTATCCAGGCAGGCTGTGTGTGATCCTTTGTTGTTCCTTTGAGACGATGTGCAATATAACAATATGGAAGAAAAAAAGGGATGGAAAAAAAATTGTACGGTTGATAATTAGATTGATGGTCTTAAACAATGACTCGGTAAATCTCTCGGTTGCTTTTACACCTTATGAAGTGTTCACAAATTGTTCCAAATGTACCTTTTTGCCTTTTTTTGTCGCGTCATTTTCATGTTTTCAAGTCTTTCTTTTTTATTCTTATTTTACATCCTCACCCTTGCATTGGAATAAATCCTTGTAATGCAGCAAAGACGGTGTTGAATCGTTTACTGAGCCTTGCATAAATATTCACACTCCCTTAAATTGTTCATATTTTGGAACAATTCCATGAATGCATTCTTTAACTGAAGAACATTTTAATGCACTCTGTCTGATTGACAAACCCAAAGTAGTGCAATAAAGTAGTGAAGTGGAAGGAAAAGTCAACCTGGCTGTCAACGTTATTTGCATATAAAAACCTCAGTCATTTACTGAACACAATCCACCTTCATGTAAGAGGTTTTGCAAACTCAATAAAAGGTTAAATAATCTCAAATCTATTCATTAATCAATATCTGACCGTTTCAGGTTTGATCAGTTCAAGTAATTCTAATTGTGAAAGTCCTTTAATTTAGCTTCAAATGGGAACCTGATGCTAAATACAACATGACAGGCAGGCATCAGGGTAAACCCTCAGCTTGTTTGGGGTGAAACGGAGCGATAATCCAAACCCCTCATCCTGGGCTCTTGCTGCCCACAGACAAAATGCTGCCCTGAGCAGTGAACCGCATCGACCACATCGTCACAGCTTTAATTAACCGGGTGGGCCTCTTGACCTGTTTTCAACCATAACGTTTAACAAAACCTATTTACCTGCAAACGACCAAATATCACCAATCTGAGAAATCTCTTAAGCCTGAGGTACCTCTTTAATGTCATGAGTTCAAAATTACTTTAAATAGTCAAAAATATTGCCAGTCTTCTCATACCTCTAAATACAATGTGAATACCTACACTGAAATACCATAAGTTACAAAAACAGGAGAATGAAAAGCATTTTATCCACTACTGTACAAAGGCATTCATTAACAATAGCATTAATATTAAAGTATTTCATCTCTGTCACTCCACTCGACACATACATCAGACAGAAAATAAGTAACATTCCCCCTTTTACATGAGTCTTATTCCAGTGTATTAACCTGTGTAACTAACTACAGAAGGTCTTTAAACTACATAATTATACTGTGCTAATGCTAAATGCAAGTCTGTCGGCATATAATGGAGTTACAACGGTGTCATAACAGTGCAAACTGGGCGCTCAGATAGATATAAGACCAGCAGCACCTTGTGGAGATACAGCTCTGTAAAACATAAATAAATAATTTTTAAAAAAAATTGCTGACTTTGGAGGGTGAGAATAGAAGATTTCACGGGGCTTCAGAGCTGCTTTTATACAGTAAGAGTATAAAACTTGTAACACGGTGTTATTACATGGTGTTGTAAATCTTCCAGTACACAGAGAAAAAGCTTTCAGCCGTGGGTTAATACACAACAATAAGTCACCGCAGGGTGTTACTGCATTTTGATTTGTCCATCCATTCATTTACAATGCCAGCAAGAATAAGAAAGTTGTGTTGTACAGTTTTATATTTATATCACCAGTGTTATATCTTTACTTAAAAAAAAAAAAGAAAAAAAAAGAATATAAACTGAGAACGGTTGAATAGTCACCAGTGAGGCGTGACAATCAGTGGCCAGTTTCACTGAGGGTGGAGATTTACAGACATGAGGATGACGCTCTGTAAGCCCTTCGGTTTGCACTACTTGCACCACGCAGGGCTGCCACACAGTAATGCGGTCAGTAGTACACTTTCTGTTGGAGAGGGGGGGTATCAGCTTAATCATGTTTGACCCTTCAGGACGGGCCCACTGAGTAGAGTACCTGATAGAGTTGGTGTTGTATAGAGCCTGTCTAATATTGCTCAGTGTGTGTGTGTTTGAGTGGGTGTGAGGGTGTGTGTGCAGGCCTCTCTAACAGCACAACGTGCCCAGGTACAGATTCATCTCAACAAAGTAGCATACCACTGAAAGAGTCGTTTGTTTCATCAAAAGGTCAAACGTTTCAAGCATTTATTTCTAATTTTGATGATTATGGCTCACAGTTTGTAACAATACCATTTTTTTTTCAGAAATTTGGATTGTTATACAAGACAATGAAAATTTTTTTTTTTTTTATGTAGAAGTCGCAGCAGGTACTATCGGGAACCTTCCTCAAGGAGTGAAAGCCAGTTTGCTGAAGAAGCTGGCTGTTCAGAGTGCTGTGCCCAAGAATTCTAATGAAAAGTTAAGTGGAAGGAAAAAGTTTGATAGGAAAAGAAGCATAATACATTGTATATTTGCCTCATGAGATGGAGCTTGGTGCCACAAGTTTGTGTTTGATGTTAGTTGATAACTACAGTTAGCAAGATGAAAATAATGTGTTGTTAAATATGTTCAAGCACTAAATGAACATCTACATTACTAAACATTACTGTGATTTAATGAGATATAAATCATCAGGAGTGGAAGTAAATGCTTTACAATTAAAACTGTTGCTCTGTTTTTGATGTGCAGCAGCAGCCATATTAGTTTCTGATCTCGAGGTTGCCATGGAGACGATCCCACGATCTCACACTCAGCAACTTCCGAATTCACTAGTTAAAAATCCGACTTCAGGGGATGTTGCATTTTACACATGGACCTCAGAAAGCTTAACTTTTGAGTACAAAAATAACGCAGCATGAGAAACAGGAAAGAGCTCTGAATTGTGGGGGAAAAAAAGCCTCTTCAAGAATTTATCCAACTGTCTAAATACTTTATCAATATGCACGTGTGGGGGAGTGAATGCAGTGATCTTGAAATATGGTATACTACAAAATATTTCTTCCGAGTGAAGCTTTAAGATTGCAGTATAACTCTCTCTGGCTTTGCATTTGCAGTTGCGGTTCAGTATGTTTTGCAGATCTTTTGCACAGAGCTTAATTGGTCAGCAAAACCCACCTGAGAATCTATCAATCCCAGACTTACATAAGTCAGGCAAAATGAAGGCCATTATTACAGCAACCTGGGCTTCCTTAACACCTCAGCAGATCTGTAGGCCGATTACATCCATGTCACGTCGCTCTAATGCAGCAATTTGTGCGAATAAAAAGAAGAAACCCTCAACCAATTAGTGAATGCATATAAGATGTAGCATATGGACAAAATGTTCAGTTGGCCCATGTTTATGTATTTAAATTCTTTTTCATTGGCCTTATGTAATATAATTCTAACATAATTTTAAGGTTCCCATTTGCTGTAAGCCATAATCATCAAAGTGGCATAAATAAACACTTTAAAAAACACAATTATCTGTGTAATCAAGCTAAATAACAATGAATTCCAGTTTTTAAATTGATTTACTAGTTTAAAATAACTTTTTGGTGATGCAATTTATTTAGATGCACCTATGCGAGTGCACACAATCATATCAAACCTCGGGACACACACGCCACACTGAGTTTGGCAGGAAGACAGGTCATGTCTACTGTGATAGTGGAAGCTGTCTGGATACGAGATTTCTCATTTCAGCTATAGCACTCAAATTTTTGTGTTGCATGAAAAAAGGCCATCTGGAAGATTCATTGCTTATCTGTCATATAGGTTTTTGTAATATGGTGGTGGGGGGCGGGGGGCATACAGAAGTCCTTCATTTCTGCTAAAAGAAAATATATATATATGTATATTTGTCAGACTCCATTTCCAAGCAGCCTCGTAAATCCAGGCTGGGGAGGTTCAGCGATGCGAAAGCGAAACCCGGTTACATTCCTCGGCAGCCCGGGCTCAAACATGGGTTCTTCTGTTCAAAACTTTCCTGTACAGTAAGTCACTTTGGATCAAAGCATCTGCTAGTTAGAGGACAACATTTTTTTTGGGGGGGGGAATTTGGAAGCTTTGGCGCAGTTCTTTTAAGTCTTAACAGCAATTATTTCCACATGACTTTCAACATTTCCCCCTGGAGGGCCGCTTTAAAGAGGAGTAATGTGCAATGTGTGTGTTTGAGTAAATGCTCCGCACTACGGTGCAGCTCTCCCATTCAGACAGCAGATGGCGCCGAGGCACAGTTTTCTACAACTGAGCTTCACCGGTTTGACCGAGTGTACAACAGCCAATCAGAAGGCAAGCTGAGGTAGTCCCTGCATCGTGTTCAACTACAGGAGTGCTTGCAGAAGGTAGGAACCTGATGCCTTCAAGGTAAAAATCAGGGATCAGCTGCCCCTTGTGTTTAAACTGTAAGTGTGGGCAGTGCATTGTCTCAGATGTATGTGGGTGAGGGTACACGAGGAGTTATGGAGGGTGGGATTGGTCTGTGTGCTGGGCTGTAAATAAATCATCATATGGCTCTGTCTGTGAAGGTTGACACCCTCTGTCTCTAGCTGGCTTCCTCTATGAGACGAGCCAAGGTGTCTCTGAGCTCCGTCAGCTCAAAGATCTTGCCGTCTAGCAGCTCCAGCAGCGTCCGCAGGCTCTTCCTGAAATTCTCCTGCTCTTCCTGGTTCTCCTCCAGTCGTTGCTCAGCTCCCGCTAGCTGCTCCTCCAGCACCCGACTGCGCAGCTCCGTCTCCTGCAGAAGATGAAACCGAGTTATTGGTGTGTGTGCGTTTGTTTGTAATACCTTGTGGGATCATTTTCCTGATTCATACTACGTTGTGGGGACCCACTGCACCTTGTGGGGATCGAAGCCTAGTCTCCACAAGGGGAAACGCTGTTTTTGGGACAGAGGTCAGATTTAGGACTAAGGTGTGAATTGAGTTTTGCTTAGGGTTAGGTATGTAATGGATAGTAATAGGGCTAGGATAAGGGTAAGTTTAGGATGTAGAAATGAATGGAAGTCAATGGAAAGTCCCCACAAAGATAGTCACGCAAACGTGTGTGTAGCGAGGTAGCTGTTTGCTTTTAAAGACACAGTGCTTTATGAAATGATTTACGTCTCTTGAAATTTTCCACATCCAATTGTGTCTGATGTTACAACCAGTAGTCTGAGATTTTATGTGACAGACCAACTCAAAGTAGTACAGACAGATTGGTAGAACTGAAGAATCGTTCTCTACAGGTATCCACTCATTTGTGTTGGTTTATCTCACAAAATCCCAGGAAAAGATATTATTGTTGCCGTGGTTATCGGACAAAATGTGAAAAAGTTCAACAAGTGTAAACAGTTTTGCCAGGTACAGCGTGTGACAAAGGGAAGAGAGGCTTACCTCAAGCTTCTGAGTCAGAGTGTCTTTCTGCTCCATGAGGTCATTCATGTTTTCCAGTTCTTCTTTCAACTTCTCCATTTCCTGAAGGGGCACAAACATGGATGTGTGATGTTAACTTTACTTCTACTTCTCCCCTCTTTACTCTTGCAGAAACACACCTCTTCTTTGTCTCGCAGCACGTTCTCCAGCTCCTCTATGGTTTGGTTGAGTTCCGTCTTTTGGGATTTGATCACCGGGGTTTGGTTACTCTGGCACTCAAGCTCCGTCACCTGCAGGGATACGATGGGTATTTTGATTTAGTCACCAAACTCCTGATCTCAATCTGTCTCCCAGCATGCCTTTTTCTTTACTCCCCCCACCCACCCTCTCGTCTGTTTCTTGCTTTCATCTCGACTTCACAGTGTCCCTTCCTAAACGAGTGCTCCTATTTGATCAGAATGATTTAACCACACATGAAAACAAACACGCGCTCCCTTTGCTCACCCGTTTGTGTAGTCTCTCTGCCTCCTCTTGGTAGGCAGCCAGTTGCTGTTTCCACTGTTTGACGTTGGCCGTGGATTCCAGCAGAGCCGCCGTCAGCTTGGCGTTGTTCCCCTTTAGCGCCTCCAGCTCAGCCTCCCAGTGTTTTGTCATGGCCGGGCTGAAGAACACAGACATGTACAGAGCGTGTTTTCAATTAGGCAACGTTAGCTGCTTGTGGATGCCAGCCGTAAGCATCGCAGGCGATGAAAAGCTTGAACTTCGTGGTACTTGGTACAAATACGCAAAATGAGGTGGAGCGGGATATGGACGCGAATATGTTTGAAAGTGGACGAGCTTTTCTACAGAGGTGTAAAACATAATCTGGTGACACTTTTTTCTTCATTCTTAACCCTTGTGTTTACAACTTGTATCATTTGCCACAGTCCTCCACGTTTGCCTCAGTCCTCGCACGCACAAGGGTTAAACCAGCCTGTATGGGCACTGACCAAAAGACTAGGTTATCTCCCGTCAAGTAAAAAAAAAACCAAAACTTCTCTTTTAGCCGAGACCAGCTGACTATTGTGCTGAAAAGTGTTCTAACAGAGTTTCCCTCTTTTGAAAAAACAAACTATTCACACCATGATCATCACAACACATTAAGGAGCCCCATGTGAGATCTGTCGATTTGATCCCATATGATCTCATCTCTTTGAACACCCTGTCGACTGACAGCGACAGGAACAGCAGGATCAATTTGGGATTTGAGGCTGTGTTTATCTACGGTGGTTATTTCCTCCAGACTTTCTCTCCATCAAGGTAAGGATAAACTCCAGAACAATTTACCTCTCTGCTGCTGCTGTTTCATCCTTTGACATTTATTTACATTTACATGCTGTGCGCTCTCCAAAGCGCTAAATGGGCTCCAGAGTGCTTCTTAATGTGATTGCTTATTATTATCAATAAACAATCACAGCATTATTGCAATTATATGGAGCAAGCTGTTTGAGGAGTTGTTTAAAAAAAAATCAACTAATGTTGGGTCGGATCAGAGAAATCATACCAGCTATCACCAGTAAGTGAGTCAAATGTCTCTTTTTTTGGTCACTTTTCAGATTCTTTGGCTGTGAATCTCATGGGTTGATTATAATCCTACACTGTTTGCAGACGTACAGATTGTGCGATAAACGAGACACTGAATACATTTACTAAGACAAAGTCAGGCAAGCAATAAAATATTCTTGGTTGAATGCAGCAATACAGTTCAGCAGAGTTTTAACTGCATGTTAACGCTTATTGCATTATAGTAATAAAGCGAACTGGGATTAGAGGAACAGAATGTGTAACATTATTTAAATAACAGCTGATAACGAAGTTGTTATCTGCGAATAGTTGCATTCTATCTAAGTAGGTCAGTAGAGTGTGATAATTCACACTTGAACAGTCAAATCAGTTTAATGTTGTAATTTAAAAAAAATCTAGGCTCAAAGGAAGAAACAACCAAAAGTTAAATAAGACAAACCACAGAAAGATGCATTAAAGAATATTCCAAAGCAGCTTAAACTTCAAATATGTTTGCATAAAACATACAATTTTAGAAAATATGGCATCTGTTTTGAGTATTTTTATTTAGTAGAGATCAAACTAGGTGAGGAATAACTGTTTATTACAAATAAACAATGTCCAAGAAGGTATAAACTTCAGCAAAACGTTCCTTTTGTCTCTGTTGTTATCACGATAAGAGATAACAACAGGTAAATTATTATTATTATTATTATTATTATTATTATTATTATTATTATTATTATTATTTATGATAATATTTCAGAGAAACATATTGCTGAATAAGGCAAAGGTGTCCAAAGTATGGTACATGGGCTATTTGTGGCCCTCACAATGATTTTGTGTGGCCTTCAAGCGCAATTCAAGAATGGAATGAAGTTGTTTAGTACGAGTGTCTACGGTAGATACTGTTTCTAATCTTTAATGTAGGGATTTTCACTGACAAAATCTTAAAATGATAAATATTTGGCACAACACAAAGCATTGGTCTTTTATAGGCCATGTTTTTTGCTGTCATTTTGATTTCAGTAAATAGGACTGAAAGATCCAGTGACTTTTACTGAAACACTGACTCCATCCCATTCATTAATTAAATACAGCAATGTTTAAAGAATCACATCTCTGTGTCTGCTCCTATGTTTTCTGCTGAGGAGAGACCAAAAAAAACTTTAGATCAAGGAAACAGGAAACAAACAACCCGAAACATTTAGGAAATATTACGCCTTTTATTACCAGGCAAACTGCCAGCTTCCTTTTTATATTTCAGATTCCCAATGATTTTCATATTCCATTTATATAAAAAAAATTCTGCAGTTTTGTTAATTTCTTTAAAATATCGCTTTTAGAAGATTGAAGATTTTGACCCTCAAAGCAAAAGACATTCAACTAATTGAAAGGAAAGCTCCAGTTTCTCCCAAAGTCACTGTAACAGATGCAGAATTTGAAATTCACTCATTAAAAATGCAACTCACTAAATATCTGATCTTGCCAGAATTTGCAAAACTTGGAACTTTTTAGAGGCTCTTATGTTGACTTGTGTATATGAAAAAAAAGAGACTCCGGGACAGATGGAGGCGGCTATATTCTCAGTTTCACTCCATCTTTTCTCTAACACAAGCACACACACACTCTGTATCCTCTCACACTGCAGCATCCCTCTGCTGAGCCACAACACCCACTCTGTGAGGTGTGAAAGACGGAGAAAGCCCTGATATGATTCCCACTGAACTCCTACAGCTCGCCTTCAGTCCTTACGCAACATCCACCCCGCTCCGCAAGCGTGTCTGCATGTGTGACGCATACGAGGGAGACGACACCTCGTCCTACACGTGCACATGCAAAACTGACACTCAGCCGTACGCGCACACACACACGCACGCACGCACGCTCACGCACAAGGACGGAGCGGCGCTGTCACCGCTCCCGCCAATGTATAAACCTCACACAGCAGCTCGGAGAGGCAGAGAGCGGGCGAGACGTCAAGATGTGAGGATGGAGACAGACGGAGGGAGCGCAGGGACATCAGCGGAGGGAGACAAGAGACAAAAGGACAAGACGCCGCGGCGCTTTTTTTAGAGGCTGAAATGGTTGGAGGGGGTGGGGGTCGTCTGAGAGCATTTCTGGCTGAGGACAGAGACATATGGTGGGTAAGTTAGAAGCTGCTATGTTGTTGAGATACTGACGGAAGATGATTTTTCATTGCAAAAAAAAATTATAATAATCTGTGCTAGGCAGTTTTCTGTGTAATTTTCTGCGTTGCTAAACAAGATTACATGATTGTGTGTGTGTTTTTTTTAAACTTATTTTGTACATTTGTATACAAAGCAGAAAATATTTCATGGAAATTTTTGAAAAAAAATTCAGGACCAAATTGTGTGATTTTTCTCAGAAGAACAGAAATTTAACGCGTCCAAAAAAAAGTTGTGCTTTTAAACTTTTTCTCATTTCTGAATGTAATTGTTGCTACTTGTACATATTACCGGTATTTCATCAGCTGTAAATAAACTCTTAACTCTTTGCTATGTGTTTTACTACATAAAAACATATTTAAAAGTTTGTTCATTCTGAATAAAAAGACAAGAGAGCAAAGTGTAAACGTGTGACACGCACACAGGTTTTTTTCGCAGCCCTCCCAAGTGTCCTGACCACTGTTGGTATTCAGGTAGGTTCTCCCTCCTCACACAGCAATTCAAAAAATAAAAATAAAAAAAAAAACAGCGAGGCACAGCAGTTGCCATGGCAGCAGAGGAGGAACCGTGGAGACGTCGCAGCGATCTCCTTTCACCCAAACCCACAACCTGACGCCTACATCCTCCAACACCAGAGGACCGTTCACGTGCAACCCAGGAAGTCCAAACCGAAAAGGTCCAATAACATCAATAAAAACCATTCAGAACCACTCCAGCGAAGGATCTGCCAAATGCGCCCACATCCCGATTTAAGAAACTCGTCTTTCCTCCACTTCTCTCCTCATCTGTTCCCTGCTCCCACATACACCTGCCCACGCAGAGCGCTGCGCTGCGCTGCGTCCCGCAGAGACCAGCGCACATCCAACTCCAGATGTGCCAAGACTGCTTGCGGAGGTCTGGAATTTATTTTATTTTATTTTTATTTTTTTTTGCATAAGTATCGCTACTAGCACCTGCATTTTTTGAGGGTTTTGGCTCTGCATACAACGGGACACACACTCAAAATTCATTCAATGTACGTTTTAACAAGTAGAAATACACGTGATGAACCTTCTTGTGTGCATGTAGGAAGATGTGAGTCAGAGAAATAAAAGCAGCAAAAGCTTTATGATTCTCACATCCTCTGTTGCTGCATATCTGCGAAAGTGTGAGTGAGGTTCGCTTGTTACATGCACACTTGCAGAGTCGACCCCGTCTCCCACGCACGCAGCATTAATAGAAACACCAGCTAAGCTGCAGCAGGCAGTGGGTGTCCTCTCCACATATCGCTCGGTCTCTCTCTGTCTCTTTCGCTGCATTGATCTGTGCAGCTTCACGTAATGGTAAGGTACTTCAACAATACCCAGAAATCTGTCTGATAATCTCTGGATGTTGATGTTTTCCTACAGTTATGGTCAGGAGTTTGCAAAGCTTCACTGTGGGCTTCAATGCAGTAATATTTGGATTTTGATAAGCATTCAAAGTGTTTCTTCTTAACAGCAAAATGATGACACAACAAACCCCTGGACATGAATTTTGAGGTGCAGTTTTGAAATGATACTTGAGCTTTCTTTAATCCCCAAAGGGTCGCAAGAATATACGATCAGGCTCAAATATACACATACATCGTCCTCAATGCTTGTTTACATATCCTGAAGTGATCTGCAGGAACATCAGGTGCTTTTTGTAGAAATGAAAAAGCTTCTCCTGTAATTCTGGATTTTTTTATTTAAAAAAAAAATTTTTTTACCACTTGTCTTTGTAGAGATAAAGTTTATTGCCTCAGACTTCAATAGAGTTTTCCGTCATTCCAAAAGCTCCTTAAATCCTAATTTATCAATTTTAAGACCAAGTTTGATGATTGTTTGGGATCATTGCTCTCTTGGAACACCTAATAGTCATTACGTTTCAACCATCTAACCCAAACTTCCAGGAGTTTGACATGTTCAGGAAAAACCCAGGAACAAACACGACAAAAAAAACTTATCACGAACAGCAAAGGAAGTTTCATTTTAATGTGGCCTGAGGGGCTGCAAACCGTGAAAAAAAGGTCAAAATGACACTCAAATTTGCCACTTTAACTTTTAAAGACCATCTCTCTTATGGAGAAAAACATCACGGTCAAATTAGCCATACATTGAGATGTTTGACCTCAAACATCTCTGAGTAAAGTTTAGACTTTCAAACTACAGGAACACTGTATCAGCTGTGGAGCAGAGTGGTGGCAGAGTCATGCTGGGGGTTTTATTAGTTGACAGTGACACTGGCCATTGCGCAAAATAGATGGAATAAGGATAAGGAAGTAGGATGGCAACCAAATTCTTCAAGTTTCATATAAAATAAACAGACGGTTGACACAAACTGATAACCTCAAAAACACAACAAAGTTGGTATTAAATTGGATGAAACATAATACATTAAGGTTTTCTGGAAAGCCCCCAACCTCAGCTGTACACAAAGTGGGTGATAACATTTGGCCCATTCAAGAAAACTAAACAATTTAGGTCAAATCTGTTAATTCTGCTTAAAAGGGTGCTCAAATATCCAGCCAAAAATTACACCTGAAGTTTGATTAGGGTGAAAAAACGTGTGTCGTTTCCCTACGACGCGCTGAAGAACATGTAATCTGATGTTAGTGAAAATGTATTTACACATTTGAATCTGTAAGTACAATTTCGACCCTGTGTGGTTTAAAGGAAATCCACAAGCAAACTTTTCCCTCAAGTTCTTGTTGAAAATCACTCCAACCCCGATAGAGGGAACTGTTCAAATGTATCATTTGGGACCTAAAGTGAATGACATTCATGCCAGTAGTAAGTGTATGCAAACTTTTGACCAGAGCTGTATTCAAAAACACACTATGCTTCTTCACTCAAACACCAGAACAACCATATTTGAAGTCAGGAAGTGACATCTTTAATTAAAATGAATCTCAGCTACAGACAACAATAGAAGTGGCACAAAGTTACAGATATTTCACAAAAAGGAAAAGCCTGTAGTGTACATTTCACGACAAAATAAGATGTTACTCTTTAAACAACTCAAACTGATCCCCCTCTCTCTCTCTCTCTCTCTCTCTCTCTCTCTGTCTCTCCACTTTATTTACTTCAGCGATGCACTGTACGCTGATCCTGGACATTTAGGTATCGGTGACTCACGTACAGACTTTATACAAATCACGTTCCTCTCTGACACACACAATCTGTGTGTCTGTCTTGCTCTCTCCATGCCTCCCACTACCCACATCGTGTTACATAAGTCTTACATAAACACTTCGTCGACACATTTTTGGCGACGTACCCCGCAGCCGCACCTTTCGGAGCCATTTTACACCACAGTGAGCCCGAGTGATGTCTTAAAGAGACAGGTGCACATCAGCAAAGGTTGGAAATCACATTTTAGTTTGCAGTCTGCCCACAAGACTTGGAGGAATGTGTACAGCGGTAATTGTGCATGCATAGGTGTCACAGCAACACCTGCTCAGACAAGAGATTTGAATTTGCATTCATGTTATTGCACTGCAGTAGTCGTACATATACGAGAGCGCGTCCGCGCCCCCGTTGAAACTTTCCCACACGGTTTGTCACGTTACGATCACAATTACCAAAAGTGATGGACCAACACAAGTTGTTTTTTTTCTCCAATAAAAACTTGATTAATGGAAGAAGTTCTTGGTTTATAACAACATGTCAACATTCGGGGTTAAATCCAATTTGGAAAACAAAAATGGGCACAAATATTAACCTCTACATGTCCAAGATACACCCCAAAAAACACAAATGGTGGTTTCACAAATTATTGACCCAGATAGTTTGAATACAAATGCACACCACACTTTTTAGAGTTTTATTTGTAAGAAAGAAAAAAAAATTCCTTCTACATTAATAAAATACTTTGTTGCAACAAACAACTGCATTACAACGCTTTGAATTTTGTGATTGAAACGTGACAAAATATGAAACCAATCCACGAGCGCGTATGTATATTAGCAAGGCTCTGTAGATGGACATGTGTGTGTGAGGTTCCTCACAGAGCATGCTCAGATTAGACAAAAAAAAAATAAAGTGGATAACGGTTCATCAGTCCTGAGAAACAATCTAAGTTACATTGCTTGCTGGTTGGAACAATTGAACAATATGTAAATGCTATAATTCCAGTAAAAAAAACGTCTTATGCACCCATTTCATTGCATCCCTCCTTACAGGAGTTTCAGTTATTCTTACGTTGAGTAATAAATATTCAGTGCATCATGATGTATCGGAAAACAGCACCCACCCTTCTGCAAACCTGAAGTCAGGCTCTTATTTTAGAAAAACATTACATGTAAAACTGTTGTGATTTTTTTTTTTTTTTGTGTGTGTGTTTAGAGAAGTCACGGTGTCGCAGCAGTCGGGACTATCAGAAAGAGCAGACCCGACAAGTCTTAAGCTGCTCCCTAAAGAGGAAAAAACACGAGAAAGCAGCGGTGAATACAGGGAGTTCACTCTTCTGTGCTCACATGGAACGGATATAGAGGTGAACGCAGACACACGGGAGAGCGACAGAGAAGGACTGTTAACGTCTGCACCGACGGACAAGCGGACAGAAAAAACAAAAAAACTCACAACCATCATTGCTCGGGTGAAGTAATAAAAGTGATCCTGGTGCTAATCTTTTGCCGACGAGCACTGCAGCGGGATATACCTGTGTGCGAAAGCCAGAGCGTTCTGCGACGGCTCCGGACGGCTGTCCGAGTTGGGAGTCGTGTCGCAGATCTCATCCGTGCCGTTGATGTTTTCCATGGGGGGAGTCACGGGGGTGAGGGGGGAGGCGAGCTCACCGGCCGGAGACTCCTGCAGGTGGGAGGACGTTTACAGCGTTATTATCTAATATGGAAGCAAGCCGTGATTATACTGCATGACTTCAACTTCATCCTGCTTGAGCTGCAATCTGCTTGCACAAGAAAATCAGTCATTTACTTAAGGCCTCTTACAGCGAATTAATAATCAAACAAATAAATAACTTTTAGTGCAGAAATGTTAATACTGAAACATGAGGTCAGTGATAAGGATATTTTCAAAAGTTACCATTAATCTGATCAACAAGCCTCATAGAACTGCACACCCACAGCCTGTCTATTATGAGGCAAAAATGTCTTTCAGCAAGTCGCAGAGAAAATATGTGCAGTATTTTTAGCCATCAACAAGCTTCTGGTATAATTTGGTGAGGTTTTTTTTATTTTTTATTACTGCTCTTGGTAGAGCAGGTTGAGCTCTTTAAAGTTCTTGGTTTCCAGGCACAGAATAAAGTTTTTCATATGTTCAAACATTTTTAATAGGATTAAAATACCAGTCTAACAGCCTGATGTTTGGCTCCTCTATCCAATCCTAAACTAGTATTAGATGTTTCTTAGTTTTTGGGATTTTTTTTTGGCATAATTGCCTATTTCTCAGTCACCTGACACAAACTGTCCTAGGCTAGAATAAGAACAACTAATGAACGTACAAAGCTCACAGCTTTCACACTAAGAGCTACAAGAACAGCAGTGTGAGCATCCACAGGAAAGTCGGCTGAACATCACTGTAGACTGAAAAGGCACTGAGCAAAAAAGAAGCATCAGCTCCAAAGTTGAGTCTTTCCACATGGACAGCAGCGCAAATGCTTTCTAAAAAAAACTCAAAAACATTCTGTTATGGTCAGATGATGCAAAAGTTGAGATATTTTGCCGCGTTGGCAAAAAACGTAGTTGGAGGAGTTTTAGACCAGATAACAACATACCACCTGTCAAAACGAGTTTTGACAGGTGGTATGTCAAAACTCATATCATGATGCTGATATGAGTGGCAGCATCATGATATGGGCTCTGTTTAGCTGCAAAAATTTTTTGTAAATTTTAAACTTTAGTTCAAATTAAGAGCCAGAATCAAACACAGGTGCTCTAACATCGATTCAAACACAGTTTACATTTTACCAAACTGAAATATATATTTGAGTCTGTGTGTATAAATCTACAATTAATTCAACCTTGTGCACTAATTCAGTTTTTTTTTTTTCATATTAACTGAATTTGTATGCAGTTCAACCAACCCACTTTTGGAAAAAACAAAACAAAACATGGATGACTAAACCTGTCAACAGGCCTTAATCCGAAATGTAAACGTTTCAATCTTACTGACAAAATAAACTGCACCTCACTTCACTTGTATCTTAAAAGAATAAAAAAAAAACAACCTTTTTGCCCTTGATGGATTCTTATTCTGAACTGGAAACAGCAAATTAACCTGCAGACAAAGACGTAGAAAGGAAGAGCTGTGCGACGGTCAGGGAGCTGAAGGTCCTCTAAGCTCGTAGAAAATTGTGGCGCAACAAATTTAGTCCATCTTAGTGAACAATTCCACATTCCCACAGGCGATTAAACTAGCTCGCTTTGGCGCAGGGAAATTATAAGAAGTACAGATTAATTCTTATCTTTATACCCCATAGAAGAACAGAATTATATGAGAGACAAATCATTTAGCTGCTGCACTCACATAAAACAAAGCTGCCAGGACTCTGGACCGGAGCTCAATGCAGCAGTACAATGACACAGAACCGCACGCCTCTGATGGCCAAGAAGGCGGAGAGAGATAAGAGGACGATTGTGGCTGGTTTTACATTCTGCGCTCCAAGTTCATTAGCGCTTTATAAAGTATTTGTTTGTGATGTATTTCCACCGGAGCTTAGGCCTGCTGGGACCAGCTTGACGGGCTCTGGGTCCGTGTCTTCTCTTCCTTGTCTTTTTTAGAGAAAACGTTTCTCCTCCGGCTTTAAGTTGATTTGGAGTGGAGGAAAGAGAAGGATCTGAGTGCCAGCTGGCCCGTGGGTGAAGCTCTGACTCTCAGCGATGGAGAAGCTTAAGCAGACCTCTGCAGGCTCCTATCAGCCAGGCTGCAGCCTTCACAGTTACGGCCTGTCTCTGACTTGCAGCGCTGCTCCGTCGTGTGGCACATGCAGCCCCCGGCTCCCGGCGAGCGCGAAGCTGTCCTCCTTGCCTCATTAAGAGGCATGCGAGAGGCAAAGACTGCAGCACAGCGCGGGGGCTTTACACCTTGCCTCCATATTGAAAAGATGCAGATGTGAAGCCGGGTAATGGTCTTTAGATTAAAACCCAGATTTCTCCAGGGATTCCCTCCTCCTGAAACAAGTTAATTTTCTCTCACAGACACGACTGAACGTCCCTTGAAGTGTGCTGTTGCCGCACTTTCTGTACACACTAATGCCGTATCTAAAGCAAAGTGTGTTCTCTGATGTAGAGTCAATCCCCAGCTCTGCATTTTAAGCTTTCTGGTTGGTTGTGCAGAGAGATGATGCGTCACGTTTGTAAAATTAAAGATTCAAGACTGATAAATACCTAAATGATGAATTAAGCAGATGGATTAAGTATAACAGAGTTCATTATTTACTACTACTTGTTCATTAATTCTTTTGAAATTGCAAGTTGACATTTGGAAATGTCATCTTTTCATCAAAATTTTATTTTGCTTTCCAAGTGAGAAGTCTATCTGGGCATGAAACTGTCAGGCTACCATAAAGACCAAAAAGTTGATATCCGTCAGTGAGATGTTTGATTTTCTGAGTTTCTAGTAAGAAAAAAACACAAGAACGCCACTTGAAGTTATGTTTCCTACAAGAAAACATTGCAGTTCAGCATCCAGCACAGCCTCTGCGCACATCGTGCACTGGTTGCTGTTTGTGTTTTATTAAACCAGTACTTGTCTAGCAGACAGAACAACTAATTCAACATGGAAAAATGTTTTTTTTGAATGTGGTGAAAAATAAGTCATCTTATTATGCTACTGCCATGGTAACAAGACACAACAGTTACCAAATCCCCCCGTTTTTTTTTTAATTAACAAATCTAACAAGCTCTACTCAACCGTAAAGTAATTTCCAGTTCTACGTTCCAACTTCATAAGCAAATTGAACCCAGTGTTTCATCTATCACTACAAGTACTACTGGGAGATAAATTTGAACATGGAAACTAGATTTTCAAGCTTCCAATTGTAAATGTGTCTAGGATTACGTTGTGAACTGACATGTCGAAGGTTGCTGAGCTGCTCTGAGCTCAGTATCCAATATGGCTGCCATGCAAATAAAATGTTGCGAAAGTTGCAGGTACACAGATGATACTTGGTGATGCACGCGACCTGCCCAGGGTGTTGCCGCCTGGATGGACGAATCCAGGCACCTCGTTTTGATGGAGCCACTACCATCAACGTGGGCACAAAACTTTATATATTTTTGTGCTGCCAGTTTTAGAATAAGTTTAACAATACAAAAAGTCTAAACACTGCAGGGATTTTTTTCCCCCTTCATCTTTGAGCTTTGACTCATTTTCAGCACAAAGACTCGACTTCAAACTTGTGAAGATCTAGACAAGTGAGAATTGGATTGAGATCCTGAATCTCCGTGGCATCACATATACCGTATTTTCCGCACTATAAGGCGCACCTAAAAACCTTCAATTTCCTCAAAACCCGACAGTGCGCCTTATAACCCGGTGTGCCTTATATATGGACCAATATTGAGCCACAACAGGTCTAGCAACTACGGTAAGCAGCCGCCGACTTCATTTTCGCCCGTAGAAGAAGAAGCGCGCGGTGCATGCTGGGATAGTTGTCAGAACGCTGGTTTGTTAATAAAGTTTGACTGACCTATCTGCCTACCGACCTGATAATCAGGTCGTCTGCAGGGCATTTAGCACCACGTTCTCCACCAATATGCTGCGCGCGAACGGAGAAGGGTGACAGTCGTCCGGCAACACACCCGGCCCAGTCGCGAAAGGCTCTCCTGGCCGACCGGAGAGATATTCATCCGGGGTGCTTCGACTAGAGTTACCAAGGGACCAGCCTCTATACATTTAAAGCCTGGGGGCTCGGGAGAAGAGAGAAAGAGACTGTGGTGGCAGCGTGTCGGTTGGTCTGTGTTACCCAGAAAGCAGTTGAACACAATATCGCAACACCAACACCGTGAGTGAAACAATGAATGGGGCAGGATGCTATATAAAGTACTCTAGACCTCTTTTTTTATTATTATACATCCACATTTGTAGAGTACAGAACAAATCTTGTCCTGTATACGTTCAATACGGTACGGGTGGCAACCCTAACTGTAGCGCCTATTTTATGCGCCTTACAATGCGGTGCGCCTTATATATTAAAAAAGTTTTAAACTAGGCCATTCATTGAAGGTACGCCTTATAGTGCGGAAAATATGGTGTATATAAAGGCAAAATAGAATAATATAATGTGCATAATGGTGAAACTGAACCAGTTATAGTAGTAACCTGCTACACAGTTCCTACAGTGTTTAGATTTCAAATATTCATAATTTCCAGATTCCATTTTCTGGCATTTCTTTCCATCCATTATGGACATTTCAATTCAAAATATCTATCTAGTCGGGGTTTATTGAGTTTTGAAACAACACAGTGACTGGCTTACAAGATTCATAAAGGGTTATTTCACTCTTTTTGGCAGCTGGACAAACTTAATCAGATTTAAAAAAAAACTTTAGAGTTCACGATAAACCCAGGTTTAGCTTCCAAAAGCGAAAGTATTTGGAGGCCAAAGAAGCAACGAAAGAGCAGCTCTCTGGGATTTTGATTGAGTGAGTTTAAATCAATATGAAAACAGATATTGATTTATCAAGATCAATTAAAGACTGGAAATTTCAACATTTCCATGCTCAGTTTTAATGTTTTCATGTTAATCCAGAAATGATAAATAATCAAATCAAATTTTGGATTTTGGAAGACTTCAATACCGTGAAGCAAAACTGTACATACAAGCTGTAGGAAGCGTTTTGTGCTTTTGCAGTAATATCATTATTTTAATATAAATGAGGAATCTGAACACTTCTCTTACCAATACTGGGCACAATGAATTTTATCGTCCTTCCTTATTTAACCCTTCAGATTGGAGTGATTGTGTAGAGAACGCTGAACTTACCTGAGAGGGAGACGTGGCCATCTCCATCTTCTCCTGGCTCTTCTCCTTCGCAAGCCGCGCTGCTTCTTTGTATTCTGCAAACTTCTCTGCAAACTGGACAAGAAAGACATCCGTCAATATTGGCTCTAAATCCTACACTGTTGTTTAATCTGCTCAGCACAGTCGTTCATAAGAGAAGAAGTCAGCATCTAATAGGGCAGATTTAAAGAATATGGAAAAGCTGCTGGACCAATACCCACAACCCGGCATTACTCCTGCAACCCCGCCTCCTGAAACAGGCTGAATAATGTTGATCTCTGGTTATTTTAGTCCCGTCATGTCAAAGTCGATCCAAAGTGGAAAGGCAACCTCATCTGAGGGGCTTTAAGCAAATATCAACACCACGTTTCACAGGCACATCTCTGGTTTACCAGAAGGGTGAGGTTCATAGCTCACACGGCTACCGCCGAGTAATTTAGGGTAAGTACAGCAGCAAGCTGAGTGCTGAGGAGGAAATTCAAGACTCCTCTTCAGCCGGTCCTGTGTCGGCCATTAGTCCAGTTACAAAGACTAACCTGATATCATTTCGCTTTGGTGTAACATAAGAGTTGTGCTGCAGTGATCTAAATGCAGCGGTTCTGAGTTTAAGTGCTTCAGAGTCGTTCTCACAACAGACAGCTGAGAACTAAAGCTCCTTCCTAAAACTTTGATTCAGAGGAAATGCTTCCTAATTGGCATCCAGACTGTCTACTGACCAATTCCTGCAAACTTTTTTTTTTTTTTTTTTTTACTCCAATCCTCCACTTTTGTCAGAGTCTGGTCAAGGTCACATCTTTTTAAAGTTATTTTTATTTGTCTATTCTTCTTTGATGTGATGAGCGGAGCTTATAATAGGACTTTAACTGGATTTTTTTCCTTCCACCCTAATATAACAGAGAATAAAGAAAACATGAGAGCAAATCACATTTGCACAAGGTCACAGCGAGATTTAATAGCTTTCCTTTGGAAAAAGCTTCCTTTTACACCCAATAATTTAACAACTGTGTGTTTTCTAATAAGAGCTACAACCAGCGAGGGTAAAAAAAATATTTCAGCATTTAACAGCATCTAAAAACATATCTTAAGTAGATTACTCCTGTATAAATCCAGATTGGGAGGTTGAACCTAAGTGGACGTCTACAATTTTAAAATAACTATCAAAAGCATCACATCAGTTAGAAAGTTGTCCTATGGACCATTAACTTATTTACCACATTTGTATCTGGTGCTTATTTACAGAAGCTGCACACATGCCAAAAACGCAACATGTGAAGGGTGTCCATTCAGACTTTTTGTCCGATACTGAGGCTAATAAATAAAAAAGTATATATATTTCTATTAGATAGCTACTCTTACACATACTCCTTCATTATGTGTTTCACACAGGAAGATACGCACTGCTCTCCCCAGATTTGTTTCCTCTCACTTTTTGTTGATAAAGATGAGATTTTATCGCTTTTTTCACAAATTAACGTCCCATTCAGTCAAACTGAAGAAGGAGCTCTGTTTTTGTTAAATAAGAAAATTCTCTTGACTTTTACTCATACTTAAAGCATTCCCACAGCATTTTCTGCCTTCCACCACCATGATGCTTCATCCTAGAGGGAAGACGTATTCAGAGTGCACGCAACACCTTAGAACGCCGCAAACAAGCTACTGGAGTAGAATACGGCATCTGATCTAATAACATCTATTTTTACTTTCATTTTCAGTATATAACAGAATTCACAGGAAATGCCTTTAATGAGCTTAAGCTTACTACTGAGTGATGGTGATGCATAACTATTTTACCAGTTTAGATGTGTGCAGAAAACTTCCCCTAGAAGTTGCAGCACAAAGCAGTGAAAGCACTTTGAGAACGTGAGGTGCATTGATACAAAAATACTCTAAGGCAGCAAAGATAACCAAACCATCCAGCAGCAAAGCTTAGAAGCAACAGATTACTTGTGGCTTGTCGTGTTTGTGGAAGTGTTTGTTTTAGCAGTGGCACCTTGGCCAGATGATGCTCGGTGGAGAAACCCAGTCCGTAGACGGTGTTCGCTCGACTGTCCGCCCACTGACCAAACTTCTGTGACGTCTTTGTGAACGTCATGTTCGGACTGATGGTGCTGTTGATTATTGCCTGCAAAGAAAAAAAGAACCCATCAAATTTAATGGGCAAAATGTACTGCGTTATGATACAGTATAAGTATTCCTCAGACATCTAGCTCTTTACAAAGTTAGTTCTTTCTTATAAAACCTGGTGTAGGTAGAAATTGTGTTGCTAAAAAGCTTTTACACATTTTTTTTATGAAAATCCTGACTATATGGGAAAAAAAACTCCATCTTATTGATTATGGAATGTGCATGACAAAAAAAGCCTAATGTGTCCAATATGATACAAAAGATAACTGGGAAAGCAGGGAATGCTTTTTTGTTGTTGTTAAAAAAGTAAAATAAATAGGTCCCAAAAAATGACCTGAAATATTAAATAAACATATAATAAACTGACCCAAAATCTTTTTTTTTTGTTAAGACAGTTAAATTTTAAAAAATGACGTCTTGTTAAAAAGCATCAAATAATTTTGATTTTTTTTTTCCACTGCTGTTCAATGTCTTATTTTTGTTAAATTGATGTTAAACTGTCTGCTTTTCCAATAAACAGGTCTTCCCCTCTGGTATTCCCCACCCTGACAATTACCTCTTGAATCAGGCTGTAAAGATCACAAATGTTCTTGTCAAAAGATTATCGGTCATCCAGTGGCATGGCAATTAGATTTCTGAACAACGTTGTAATTTTAGCAAATAAAACCAGTAAGCTGTTTCAGATTAAAACTTGTAACTAATTTCTTTTTTTTTCAACTTACCAGATTTTAATAGCAAATTTAAATAGTTTTCTGTCATTTTACAAGCTGATTATTTGCATTTAAAGTGTTACTTTCTGCTACGGGCAAGATGGACAGAAAGTATTTTGTGAAAATATTGTGATAATAATAAAAGTGACAAAAATCTCTGTCAGCCACTTCTTCGTAACTCTTTATTTATGCATAGAGCAAGCAAGTTCTTGTGGAGACTCAAACGGGTTTCAATTTCATTGTCAAATTTATAATTTCATTTCAATGGTAAAAACTGAAACAGAAAAATCCAGACTGATGTGCAACGATCTTCTTCAGGAGAAGCAAAACGCATTAAACCAATGCCAGTTTCAGTTCAACCAAAAACAGAAACGTAATGCAGCTTTACTCAGAAATGTGGTTTACTTCTAATTCCTGGTAAATTATGCCACCTTTACAGAACATTACTAATAAAGACAAGAATTGGCTGCCGTATCGGCAGGATTATGCAATAGCTGGCGCTCCCGTTGGCGTCGAGAAATGAATTTGAAATGGATAGCAGCAAGCCAAGGTGTTTTTCACACAACTTAGAGGTCCAGTATTTTCTCACCAATATGAGACGATAGTTAAGCTTGAGTCTCAAAACATATCTACAAAAATCAGTGGCAATAAAATCAGCAGAAGCAGAAACAGGGGAGGAAACACAAAATAATTCAATGCAGCATTTTAAAAAAAGCAAGCAAACAAAAGAAGCACTTCAGAAAATTTCTGAAAAAATGCAAGTGTCAACAGAAATGATGAAAATGTGTTTGCGTTAACCCACAAAAATAAAAATAAAAAAAATGTCCTGTCTTTTTATATAAAGTTCTCATGCTTTCTGAAATGTTGCATTTGGACCCTTTCTGATCGCCACAATCACCTTTCTGGATCATGTTGTCCACCTGGCTACCTGCCAGTTTCTTCACTCTCTTTCTAGTCTGCTTCTAGTAAACCCTGCTACCTAAATAAAACCCAACCGCACTGAGTTCCTCACTCTCAGATCCTCTAATCATGATCTACTTGAGACTTTCGAGTTCAGACGATGAGACAGACAAAATGAATCATGAGCCCTCTGGCCCCGGAACGTCCTGCAAACCTGAGCATGTTTATGAAGTGTCTCTGCTTTAGTGTTTATTGCAGCGCTTATTAACAGAGTTATTTACACTGGACATCAACCGAGATGCACTAACAGTATCCGGTAATGATATGAGGCGTCGGCCCACCTTGGTTCCGTCCAGGCTGATGATCCGGTAGACATTGCGCGTGCTGTCGTAGAAGTAGGACACAGTGACGGCGTGCTTGCTCGCGGGCAGCCAGTTCTTCTTGGTGTTGGGGTCGATCTGGAAGACGTGGGCCCTCGTGCTGTAGATGGGCTGCTCCCTGAAGGGGACAAAGAAGAAGTGGTGAACCTCTTTGTGCCTCAGCACCAGGGTCTCGCCTAACCCACCAGAACCCCTGCTGCCCAGTGGGGAGTCGGATCGCCCGGGGAGCCTGATCACCAGCTCGCCGTCCTCCATGGCTACACCTCAGACAGCGGTCCCTGCTCTCATTGTTCGGGTCCTAACTTATACTGGATTCACTTTTAAACTACTTATTCTCGTACTTCTGGCTGAAAAAGAACCTGCACTGTGAATGCAGCAGGCACCCCCCCTCCCCACGCCCCGTCTGTCCGCGTTTCTCTGTTTCAAGCAGCACCGTCTCTGTGCTCAGATATGGGAATGCCTGCAGCTCTAAGTGAGGGTCACACAGGAGAACTCAGAGGGTTTCAAGCTAAATATAGACAGTAGGCCAATGTTAACTACAGTAGACACACCCCACAGAGTTGCAGTTTCCACATGAACTCACACACATCATGCATAAACAGCCGTGAACATTTCCACCGTTTACAAATGCAAATGTAATTTATTGGGGTTTTAGGTGGCAGAAGCGTGATTAGTATCACTGAACTACACACAGTAGCCGCATTTAATCATGTCTTCAAATGTATTCATGTTTATTGACACTCTCATTGAACAAACGGTGAAAAGAAAATAGCAAAAATAGCAATTCTGACAACGCAGATAGATTTGGAGGATTTGAAACATCATTGATTGTAATTTATTGTGGAAAAAAAAAATCAAAGTTCTAATCATGATGAGGCATTTATCATAATAAATAATATAATGAATGCTCACCCCTAACTCAGAAGTCACCAAATGGGTAAAGAGTTCCCATGTCTGTTATCTATTCCCAATATAAAGACTTCAGGGATTTTTAGAGAATATTAGTGAACAAACAGCATCACGAGGATCAACCTGTGCCTAGCCTGTTTGCCACCCTGGGTGAACAATCCGAAGCAGGAAGCTGCAGAAAAATTGAGACACCATCCAATAGGACATCAACCTTGAACATCCAGTGAGGGCTCCAATGGAAAGCTCTAAATCAAGGGTGTCAAATGGCAGCTCACAGAAAAGTTTTATTCTGGGTTCAACACTGTGATAAAGAAAGTGTTAACTTTCTCCTCAGCATCCAGTCAAGGTCTACAGAACTGATGATCTGGTTGCTTGATTCAGGTGTGTTGAAGCTGCGACGCATCATGAAGCTGCAGGACGCTGACATAAGGACCTTTGGTTTTGATCGATCACCCCAAATCTTAATCCAGCTGAGAATCCAGGAAGAACTCAAACATTTATGTTCACCAACACTCTCATTAAAGTCTGCGTATTTCACAAATTGCTATAAACGTGTATATAACTGGCTGAGACACCCAAACGACCAGGTGTCCTGAAATATTAAAAAGTGGGCATACGAAGGGAAGCTGAATGTAAATGCATGCCACACTTTTAAGATTTTGACAAGCAAAAATCATTTTTCATCAGTTTCACATATATGCACTTCGTTATGTTAATCTGTCACCTGAAATCCAATAAAATACAACATGTGGAAAATTTCGCTTTAGCAAAGGAACTGTATGACATGACTGCGCGAGAGTTTGAGATCTGCATTGGTGCATGTGTGTGCGTGTTTAAGCAGACTTGTTGTTTATAGTTTAGCTGCATTAATTCCTACCTGACCTCTGTGTGGCTTTGGCTGCGCTCTAATAGGACGAGTTATCCCTTGACCTTGCTTTCATAAATCTGCTCACTTTGCTCTTCCTGTGTTGCTGCATTGTTGGGGCTTTCTTGGGCATATATCTACAGTCGTTACACACACTCGGAGCGCAGGGTGCTGAGGGAGATATTCTGGGCTGGCAGCGCTGGCAGAACACGAGATAGAGAAGTGCTTACACTGCACTGTGGGGGTGACAGGGAGCGGAGGGGATGGGGGGCATCAAAGGCTGGCCGTATAAATGAATATTAAAATTCAACAGCAGGGCAGCGCCCCTCCTGTGTGTGATTAGCCAAGACAGGGAGAGACGAGGGGACAGAGAAGACAGTGAAATCGAAAGGTGTTGTTGGACAGGGAGACAAAGAAGATGATTGGGAAGGGAAGAGCATATAGCGAGTCAGAGAGTGAATCTGGGATGATTAATGCCGCTCCACAAAGCTGCTGGTGGAGTGCTGCGCACGAATTATCATAATCATCAACAGCAGTGTAAGTGGCAGTACTGTGAGTCATTTCAGCTCTCTCTCTCTCTCCATCACACATCATGCTAAAGCACGGCCTGTTTGTATGATCCCTGCTGTAGCCGCTTGATAACTGCCAGTATTTTTCCTTCTTCCTCCTCCTTTTTCTTTTTCCCATTTGATTGCATAATTTTGACAGAACAAGGCAATTTTTTTTTTTTTTTTTTGCGGTTCTTGTGATCGTACAGCAGTGTTGTTCAGGCCTGTGCCGAGCAGTTTTGTTTCAAAACGCCACCCACCAGCTGTCAGAGAAGCAATAATTACTCCCACAACACAACTTTGAAAAGAGAAGGGAAACAAATGAAGGACTGAATAGCGCTGCTTTCTTTCATTTCCTCAGAAAGCGTCTGATAAAACATGTCTGCCATCAAATTGAGGACGCCGAGGGCCTGGCGTAGCATGCCCAGGTGAAATAAAAGTATACTAAATTTTAACATATTTTAGTATACTTTTATCAATGTACTTAAACTGTACTATTTTGGAACAACTAATTTTGTGCTTAGTATAATTTAGTAGTATTTAAATAGTATTAAATTACAACTAATATTTTAGTATACTATATGTACTTTTTTGGAACAACTTCAAGTGTACTTAAAGTATACTTTTTAAATATATTTCAGAGCTTTATTATTATATTTTGATATAATTATATTTTGAGTGTAATAATTCTGTCTCAGAATTATATTAAAAATATATATTTAATATAACTCAAATATTTTTTAAATATACTATTAATATATTAGTAATGTATTTAAATTACACTTAATTTTTATTTTTGATTTCCTGCTATTGATAATAAACTACAATTTTAATTACTCATCAAAGTCTTTATTCCTACGTACCTATTTTGTACATGACATGTACTCACTACAGTACTTACATTGTTTTAGGCTAAAATTACATGGGAAGATTAATTACACAAGATGTTCAAGGTAATTCAAATATTGTTTTATTACAGACATTTTAAAACTGTCTAATTTTAATCAAAACATTACAAACTTAACACAAATTATAATTGTTCAGGTCAAAAGTGAACACATGAACATGAAAATGTAAGGGTGACAATAAAACATGAAAGTGAGGATCAACGACAGAACATTCCCGTTCACTGATCCTTACAAGAACCTACAAAAAAGAACAATAGAGCAATTAAACAGAGAAAGTATTTGTATTTAAAGAGAACAAAAAAATGGCAAATTAAAAAATAATACTTACAATTTTAAGGCGTTGTGGACTCGCCATGTATGGGACACCATCAGAACTGATGATGATGATTGGGACCAGATGCCTGGAGTGGAAAAACATTTCTGGGTGTCTTCTTTGCCTGTTTATGTTAGAAGTAGAAAAAAATAGTCAGCAATGTCATTGATGTTGGCATTAACTATGAAGCTGTTTTAAGTGTGGACTTAAGGAGACAAACTACCTTAAAATCTTTCCATCCATGATCTGAACACACTGATCCTTACAGGGTGGTGAGGGGGGGCTGGTGGTGCCCATCTCCAGCAGCCATCAGATTAAAGGCAGGGTTCACCCTGGACAGGTCACCAGTCCATCACTGGGCCCTGAAAGTCAGCAACAAATAAAAAAAGAGAAAGATAAATGTTAGATTAACAAGGGGAAAAGTCTGTCCAGTTATCTTTAAATCAAATCATGTTTATTAAGCACCTGGTGCTTAATACACCAGTTTTTGTTGTTGAAAATGTAGCTAGCTCCTCATTGAAAAAACAAACTTGCATCATGAAGACAATGTGAAGGTTCATCCTTAGAGCTGGATGGTGATCTGGTGGAGTCAGAGCTTCTTCTGAGACAGAAAGTCTTTAGGTTTTCCAACACCTGATTTATCTGGCTTCCTCTTTCATCTTCATTTGCTTAGTTAGACTGCAAACATATTTTGAAGATAAAATCATTGATGAACGAGTTAAAACAACAACCTCACAATATCAAAGTCTCTCTGTCTTATGGAGCTTAATTAAAACCAGGTTAGTTTATGAATTAAAGTATAAGTCGCAACAAACAGCCTCCATGCAGTTATAACATGAAGCTGAATGATTCCTATTGTAATAATCATACAAGTCACAATAAAATTGATAAAATAATTATTTATGAAACCAACGTAAGTTACATATCTTTACTGCACTGTTTATAATTAAATGAAGATAATTAATAAGCAAACTTACCACCAGCTAACAACACTTAGCAGCCTTCGTCCCTCCGGGCTCCTTTTGTGACACACATTTCATTTCCATCGTTTGTTGTCCCGTTGTGTTGTCGTCTAACTCGGACTAGGACGTCACCAGCTTGAATTTACCAAAATTAGTAACTATTGTCAAGGCCCTCTCTACTTTGAAGACAATATTATGCGAGTAAAAATGGCGAATTTGAACAGCATCTGTTATCTTCCCTGCGTTCAAGTTTTTTCTTCTTTTTGTGGCGTTTTTAAAAGAAATGAAAATGTGCAATACCGCCACCATCTGGTCGGGAGTATGAACTGGAGCTAATGCCGTTGATTACAAGGTTTTACATCACACATCTGAAAATTGATTGGATACTTTCTTAAAAATTACATCATGATTACCATTTTATTATTGTTTGCAATTTTAATAAATAGTAAAAGATTATTAAGGCACTTAAAAATTCATGCATATCCATTCATATTTTGTTCATTTAAAGTATACTTTTATTTAATATATTAAAAGTGTATTTTGGTACAGTTATGTTTAAGTGCGTTTAAAGTACTAATTTCGAAATTGTGTGTTTTTAGTATACTTCAGATATACTTATAGGTAGTACACTTAATAATTATTATACTTAACGTGTACTTTCACAAATTTAAGTATGTTTGAAGTATACTAAAGTATACTTCTTTTTCACCTGGGTGGCGCTCGCTCCGACGTGTGTTGACCTTCCTGTCTTTTCCAAGCTCTATTAAAAAAAAGTTTAAGCTCATCAGCGCGTGACGGGAGAGAAAGTGCCTGGTCACCTTTTTCTCCTTTAACAGACTGAAAGAAAGAATGAGCGAGAGAGAAAAAAGAGAGGAAGAGGAGGAGGAGAGGTGTTTGGCGAGTGCAACACACAACACGAGGGCAGCTGAGAGTGGAGGCCTGGGGGGCGATAAAGGAAGGAGAGATGGACAATGTGAGAAAAGAAGAGAGAAAGAGAGAGTGAAATGAGGGAAATGTGGAGGAGGTGATGAATGTAAGAGAAGAAGCTGGAGTGATGAAGAATCCTTCCATCTCCTGGGAGAAGAAGAAGAGGAGAATGAAGGCAGTGGGAAGCTTTAAACTGCAACTCTGTGTGGTGAAAGAAATTTTGGGGAACTTTGAGGAAATGCAAAGTGAGAGTTTTTAGATGGTTATTGGGAGTTATGTAGAGTTTTGTCCACAATGCTCGTCTCCTCTCGTAGAGATGTAAGAAGCCATAAAATAAACCCGTCTTCAGCAGGACGTTCTCACGTCCACAGCGTGAGAACGTCTAGTCAGGTTTTCTTTACGAGATCCTTTCATCCGTTTTCAGTGTTATCTGTCTCACTTTCAGCTGTTTTAAGCGGCTTAGTTTGTAAATTTCGGAGAGGATAGGCGTGTTATTTTCCTTAAAAGTAACCCAAAGCTTCCTTGCTTGATCGTGATGTTCTGTTGGAAATTATATACGTACTAAAAGTTTCAAGACATTATTTTCCTTTCTCGCTGAGTAAACATACGAATCGAAGATTGGTTTTTTTAAAATTATTATTATTTCTATAGGTTGTGATGTTATGTTGCTGTAATAAAAGATCAATTCATCCTAAAGACCCTTTCACGTCTGTAACAGAGGAGCACTCTTAGGTGTGTTCTGTGAAATGACGATAATGATAATAACTTGTAGACGGCTGTGGAAACACACAAACCAACTTACACACATCAGCATGTGTTGATAATGTTGGTAGTTCTTCACTGCGTAGTCAGTTTGTCATGGGCTGTAGTTAAAAAAAAAATCTATTTTTTGTTATGTAAACAGCTGTAAAAGCAAATTACATTTAATCATCAAACCAATTTTATTCGATAATTACTACTGGTCTCTGATTTGTACTGCTGTTTTGTACCAGAAACATTGCCAAATGTTTATTTTGTTTTAGGAAATTAAGGATTTAGATGAATTACGAGCATATTTAACCATGAAGATGCTGGAATGCCAGATATTTAATTTAATTGTATTATTTTCAGAAGGTTTTTTTTGTCATCATGCCCTATTTACACTGACTGGGTTTCTGATCTCTGTGTGAATGAATTAACTCTTCTGAAAAATGCTGTAATATTTTGACCCCTGATCAAATCAGACCTCTGCAGCGTGAGCAGACAACAGAATATTTCTTTAATATTTCTTTAAGATGCCGCTTGGCATCTAGTTTCTCCTGTGAACTGATACATTATTTTACTGATCGGCCATCCGGCTGCAAACTATTTATGTTCAAACCCAGGAAATCAGGAACAAAACAACCAAATCTACAAAATGATCTGTTATTTTCTTGTTTGAAGCCTCCATGCAAACAGTAACGACTAAAAAAAAATACATCCCACAAAAATCACAAGGTTTTACATATTTTGTATGTGTCCCAGCTGTTTTTAATGTTGTTTACTAAGTTTTTCCCACAATGTTTTCATATTTAGATTCATATTTGTTTGATAAAATATTAATTGGCAGAGTTTGTGTGTGTATGTGTTTGTTTGTTTTTTCACCCCCATGAGATTAGATTTAAATACATTTAAGAACTTGATAGGGACTCGACCTGAGATCTAAACTTTAGGGTTCTTGGATTCAGTGTGCACGGATCCACCAAAATCTGGTGTGAATAGAAATGAGAAAATATATATTTTTAGAAGCAGCCATGTCCACTGTAAATAGAAAAAAAAATCATTGTTTTATTCTGCCTTTTATTTTCAGAAATGTAATGGCATGTCTTTTGTGGAAAGCTTCCTTTTACCAGGCAAATCCAATAACCTGAAAGTGTGAAACGTGAGAGAGTTACTTTTTCTTGTGAAGTCAGAAAGTGCACTATTATTTCTGCAATTACAGTGATGACCAGATGTAATATGGTAAAAGTAAAAAAGGTGACGTATCTGGCCCTAGCTTTCCTTCTTTTACATTTACTACAGATATACAGTCTTAAAATCCCCCGATGAGTCGGATCCTCGTCTTACAGTTTTACTTTACATCTAAATGACTTATGTGAGGACAGGTCCATCCTGACGTGTTGTCTAACAGTCACAATGAGATGCACGCTTACATTTTCATCCTCGGAATGGAGTTTTTCACGAGGAGACGCAAACATGTGGATGAGAGGTCTGGGTGGACTCCACATGTTTGAAACCAGATTGCTAACGCTTCAGTCACACACACACACACACACACACACACACACACACACACACACACACACACACACACACACACACACACACGCCACGCACGCACGCACGCACACACACACACACACACACACACACACACACACACACACACAAAACACCCACAGTTGCAAACGCACACACCTGCAGCTCTAGAGATGACAACAGGTGCTGCCTGTGGTACCTATTGTGCATCAGGGGTTTGATGCACAGATGTGACTCACAGCATGAAACCAAACAGATTGCACACACATGGCTCCTGTTGTACCTCAGAATGCTGTGATTTATTTCTCCCTCAGTGTGTCCTCTTTCATCATGCAGCTGGCTCTCTTTTTCAACAGATTTTAACGTGAAACACTTACTTAACTCTCACTTTCCACTTTCCCTTTTCTCCTTCCCTCACCACTAAGAAGCTGCCCCTCGTTACCGCGTATTTCCAAAGTTTTAATAAAGCAGTCCTTATTTAAGGTGCACTGAGGTTATCAAAGAGACGCTTTCAGTTGCTTGACCGGCAGGGAATGGCCGGATTACCGCTTCGTGGTCTGATTGCATTTGCAAAACAGAAGTGTTGATAGGGATCACCTCCAGCATGTCCTGCACCGCAGTTTCCCTCCCTGCCATTATCAGAGCTCCAACACGCTTCGTATTGAGCCACGAGTCTGGAAGTGAAATATGACTCTATCTGCCATTATTACCAGTCAGGCAGTCAGGGAACTGAGCCGCAGCTATGTGTGTGTTCATCTAATCTGCTCCTCTGCATATATGCGGTGCTTTGCTGACGTTTTTCAATCCAACTTTTTCATATTTTCTCATGCTAGAACCCACCCACCCCCACCCCCCCTCCTCCTCCTCCTCCTCCTCCCACCTTCGATGCATTCCACTTTATGTGACAGGAAATTTGACGTTTGCGGTCAAATATGGAAAAGTTGAAATGCTTTTGCAAGTTATACTGAAACACAGGCTGGCAGCAGCGTATAGCGCTTTGGATCGCAGTTTACAATAAATTCCACTGTGGATCAATTGAGTCATTGAGTCTGTTGCATAACAGCAAGTTAGTCACCAGCATGACAGGGCCCAGTGGAGAGCTGGAGCTGAGTGGGACACGGCTGAACGATGTGCTGCCCACACCGTAGGAGGACAGCGTGGGCGACCAGGGGGGTGATGGAGGGTGGGGGGGGGACGGGGGGGGAGGAGGGGAGGGGCTGGCTCTCCAGTGTATTGTAAATAGTTAATGCAGGAGTTTTGGCTGACATCTAGAAATCGCTCTGTGGCCGTGCCACATTATTATTAACCTCCTGCTGTGTAATTAATCACAGTGAAGAGCAAGAGACAGCTGTTAATGAACGGCAGGCTGAGTGGAGGAAACGGACCGCTGAGCTCGCGGGGTTAGGGGGACATGCAAATGAGCAGCCCTCTCTGCGCCCCCTGTGTGTGTGAGGCTCACGGCTGATTCACTTACGGGCGCCTGCGGTTGGAGGAGGCGGAGGGGCGACGACGGGGGTGTGCGGCGGCCGCTTGTGCTGCCATAGAGACAGAAAGCGGCTTTCTGTCAGCTCAGAGTGCAGCTCAGGAGCTTCAGCTGACATTCCTCTGCTGCTGACATTATGCTCTTCTCCACACAGACCAGCAGAGTAAGGAACAGGATGTACAGCTCGTATCCGAACCATCTCCGAGTGAGAATAGAACAGAGCAAGGATGCCGGTACGTAGATGTGTGCTCGGTTACATAACAGTGTAGAAATAATTGTGCATCATTCCAGTTTCCAAGCAGATATACAGAATTAAAGCTGCTAGCCGGAGCTTTTTTTTTTCAAACATCAATCAAAACCTGCTTTAGATGCAGCTTGTCACCCACTGGGCAGCATGGTTATTTTTTCTATTTTTGCCGTGCACTGATATTTAATCAAGGTAAAGATCGACCCTCTCAGATATGTCATCGGAGTCACGTGACTCCGATGACATCACATAAGGCAACACATCAGAATCCTTTTGAGAACATCAACTTGTATCTTTTATTTACTTATTTTTTCTTTATTACATCTTAATCAGCTTCCTCTTTCAAAGATGTTTACTTGTTGTGTCCTTTTTGGCTGCAGAAAAACGTTCAACTCAGATCAGAGAACATCTTTCTACAGTGAAACAGTTTGAGAGGAGGACGAGGACAAACCAAAATTGCCAGATCATGTTGTCAAAGATCTTCTGGGATCATTTTGAACCAAGTTGTGATCAAAGCAAAATGCTTTGAGGAGATTCCTTTCATTAACCCTTCACGGCAGAAGTGCTTCCGGTGATGTCACTGACCCTGCTCTACAAAAATACAAAAAAAATTTGCTTATTTTCAGTCAATTTTTGTTTTAATAGTATTTTATAAAATCTTTTACCGAATTTTTTTTTATCTTTATTGTGCTTTGTTGTTTTTTGTATACCTGTCATTATGGATTAGTGAGGGGAAGAAAAGCCAGAAAATATTTTTTACGGAGCTATAAGAAAGAATAAACTGTGCTTCATTTTTATGAGGATCTCCAGAGCACTGGTCGAGAGTCAGCCAAGTAATCATAAAAGTTTGATGGTGAACTACTACCCCAACACTGAACTTCATTTCTATATTTATTTTACAGAATTATCGTGTATTTTGTCTCCTTTTCCACTTTAATTTTGAGTTTTTTAGTAGCACATCAGAGGCCTGAAAGCGATGCCACACTGCTAACTTCCACATCAAAAATACATCCACCCAAAGCTGTCCAGGAAATGTAATTTAAAAAAAAAAATACATTTTTGAAGCACATAAAGGTCCAGTCCATTTATGCCTTTAGAGGTATCCATGCCAAACGCTGAACATGTATTAAAAAAATAAAAAATAAACCCCCCTCCCCCAAAAAACAGGTAAATGAACGCAGCTTGTATAAGGTTGTATATTATCCACACTTACCCCATTGTTGTGGTTGAAATGAAAGGCGACACCTGACCACTGATCGCTTCTCGCTGGAATAAAAAAAGCGAATGTGCTGGATGGGCTGCTGCGTATGAAGGGTTTTTTTTTCCCCCACTCTCTCTCTCTCTCTCTCTCTCTCTCTCTCTCTCTCTCTCTCTCTCTCTCTCTCTCTCTACACGACAGTCTGCAACGAATCGCCGTCGGTGCGTCTACAGGAATGCGTTGACAGCTGCTCCATTCCCCCCTTCCTGTGTCACCGCATGAATTCACGCATACATGTCGTGGTGCACATGGCCCGCTGGTCAGATGTTCTCCTCTGGTCGCCTGGTGATGGAGCAGCAGCAGAACAAGCGGCAGCGCGGGGCTGGATCCAGCGCAGATGCTGCTGCTGCTGCTGCTGGTGGTGGTGGTGGTGATGATGATGGAGAAGATCCCACGGACGCCCCGCTGTTGCTGTATAAATTACAGATCCTCACTGGAAGGGTGGAGAAGCCCTGCTGAAACTCAAACTGGGAAAAGACTATCCTCAATTAGCAAGAAGACAGCGCGCAGCGTCACCGTCCACGTCTGCCCCCACTCCCACTCTTTCTCTCTCCCTCGCAGCCTATTACCACAGGCTGGCAGGCTACACCCCCACTCCTGCGCGTCCACGCCGCAGCTATACTTCACGCACGCGTTATTAGCGTTTCCTTTTAAAGTTGCCTCCCGATGTTTCTGCAACATCAGTGCACGCTTCCCCCACCTTCCACTGGAACACGAGTGAAAAGTCCAACAGAAGCCCGTGTTAAATTCTCCTGCAGCGTGTTATTGATCCAAGCCCCAACAATCCACAGAGCCCTGATTGCACCCCACCTCCCCCAAAAAAGCCCCACATCTGGGTGATGCATCCGCTTCCCTCCCACTGCCGACGTCACCACACCATCCTCCGCAGTGACGTTTCTCCGTGCTCAAGGGACTGATGCCATTCGATGCTTTTTGTTCTTTAAAATAAGTTTGTCGAGGTGAAATGGGCTCACTGGGGCTGTCAGGGAGAATGAAAAATACTGAACAACACGACCGAGAAGGCAGTAGTGTGGACTTAAAGAGTAAGATCACTCCAGGCTTGTGTTTTGCTACATTTATTTATTTATTTTTTATCTTCCAGCACAGAGAGATAATCAGTCTTTATTGGTTTTAAATCAGCTAAAAGCATTTCTTTGTTTGTAAAACTCCGGACACTTTCTCAGCACAAATAGAGACTCAGGATAAAGTAGCCATGTTAGTTGCAAATAAATATTTATTAATATTTATTTTCAGATACAGTTTGTGACTGACTGAAGCAATCACATTATTATAAAAAAGACAATAACAAAAAATCACAATACCTAATTTATCTGTAAATGATCAAGCATAAAACATCCTTTTTCTTCTGGGTCACCAATAATCTCATGGTTTAACACATAATTTTAGAAATTGAATGTATTTTCTGTGGTCAATATTAAACTCGTCTTTATTGAGCTGGTAAAGAAAAACAATTATTAATCATATCCAGGACGTCTGATGAGCTTTTCAGTGCTTCCACTGACTTTCTGAAGTGTGGGAGGGAGGAGATTTAAAACTGGATCTTCTGTTCATTGCAATGGAGGAGAGATAAGCTAATATCAGCCATGGTGATTTTACTGAACTTATCTGATTTACGTCCCACATGCAAATCAAACTGATTTGGATTTTTTCAGAATACCTCTCTAGCACTGCAAGCAATATGTTAAAGGGTGTGTACAGACAGTCCTGTAATGTTGTGCGTAAAAAGGATTCTGCTTAGTTCTGTTAGTGGCAGTAAACTGGAGCACACAGGCTGCAGGTTAATTTGACCACTTCCACTAATTTTCTGTCCCAACTTGGAAAGGGTCAGCAACAATAACCAATCAGAGTACGGATTATGTAGTACTTATACATACTTTTTGTTTCTAATAGTTCAGCCTTTCTTGGTCCTATGAGTAAATATTGGCTAGATATTAATAAGGAAATTCCACTGGATGTCTGCAATAAAATCAAAATGTTTGGCATATAAGATAATTACAAGGAGCTTTCAGACAAACCAGGCATATAATAATCACTCCATGTTTGTTAAATGTCTGGCCATAAGGAAAGTAAAGGATCCCCATATTCTGGTGCTGCTTTAGAATGAATTTGTCCAACTCCAGGCCTTTTTGTTTGTTAATTCTTTAAAATGCTTTATTGCATTTACCACTTATTATATTCTTTAAAACATTTTAATAGAACAGAGATACAGTTAAACAATAACAGATTTTACATTAAGACAAAATTTGCCAGTAATAATGATAATAATACATAATATTGTGCAGTTATTAAAAATACCAGTGATTCTCAAGTCAATGCGTAAAATAAAATAAAATAAAATTAAAAATTAAAAAGGAATAAAATATTAAGCCGCTCAACACATCTGGAAAATAATGTTAAAAGCCACATATTTATAGAAGCAGAAGTTAAAATAAATAAAAACACAGGCCAATTACAGAAACATAGCTGGTCAATGGCTGATCCCTCATGATCTGATTAGAAAATCTAATCTAATAGGGCAAAATCTCAATCCCTGTTTACCTCCTTTCAGTTTAGTTTTCAGGTACATTTTTTTCAATGAAAATAAACACACGTCTCCTTTAAATTCATTTCAGTTACGTCATCAGATGAACGCGGAAGTTCTTAAGCAGGGATACTTAGATTTGTTTACATGTGATCTGGACTTTGGGTAAGTGTTACAGGAAGTATGAATGTGGAAAACTAAATGTTTTAATCACTTAGTGACATATTAGCTTTGATGTACTCCTCTCCTAAATCTCATTCAGTTTTGTTTTTTTTGCTAAATGATGGTGAACTTTTAGCCAGTTAGCTTCACAAACACAGGCACGGCGAGTTTCGGTTTCCTAGGTATCATATCTTCCTGCTTTCTGAGAGTTTACTACAATTAGACATGTTCGGGCTTTTCCTCAGCCCCAGTTGATTCCGTTGGATGTTTTGTTTGTTCTCTCTAAAACTTCAGCAAAGTTGATGTTAGAGCTTAGTGGAGTTCGTCGGCATGTTTCACCGTAACAAGATTGTTTCGCGGCGGGGAGCCTCCAGTAATACGCCGTACCGTCCGCCACGAGCCGCCTGGCATTCTGACTACCAACACGGAGAACCTGAAGCTGCTAACAGGTGAGCCCAACGTAGGGAAACGCTGAACAGGTTCACAGTACTATTGTTTTCCCAATGTTGTCTAAGTTATCCAATCGATTTCCCATTTCCTACAGTCCCTGTGTTTCTTTATAGGTTACATATGGCAAACAGATAGCTTCCCATATTTGGCGTCGTTATGTTTATCCATCACTTGTGCACAATCTTCAAACAGGGGTCTTTACTAGCACACGCATCCATAGATGGATGTGACTCACTGTCTGTTTGCCTTGTTTCACACCACAGAGCCAAAAACAACCAACAAAACAAAAATAAAAGTGACACTTTCACTAATCCCTCACATACACAGTTGGGGAAAAAGAAGGTTATTTGTTTGATATTTTATGCTCTGAATAATAATTTATCCACTCTTTTTTTTTTTCAGCTTTAATGTTCTCAACATAGTGGAGCTGCCTCCTTATACATGGCAGCCTGCACCGCCCGTCTTTGCAGCCTTACCTCCACCCCCAGCCGGTGTAAACCATGGGCGCAAGTAAGTATTTTTTGTTTAGAACTGAATGACCTCTGCCCATGCTGACCTCTGCTTCTTGCAGGAGGCACTATAACGAGCACAGTGCTCGTGCTGTCAAACGCCAACGCCTCAACCCGTCTCCGACCTCCTCTCCAAGATGGATTCCTCATAGTAACCTGGCAGTGGGAGAGCCCTCATCGTTCGCCCCAGTGGGGTCTGAACGGTTTCATTCCAGGCCTCCGAACACAGAGGTGCTCACCGAACCACAAAACCTAACGAGCCTTCGGGTCTTCGTCAAGGACAAGGTAGACCTGATCTTTGTAAAGTCTGGAGGTGTTTCCGTTGAGAAATGATTAGTCTCGGTTAATGTCGAATGTGTTTGTGCGTCCAGCTGAGCGGTCAGATGGTGGACCTGTTTGAGGCCTGCCAGCAACAAACTTCAGATTTGGACAGGAAGGAGGCGTGTCGAGCTCGGCTACAAGTTGACATCCAGAAACAATTTCCAGGTTTGGTTCAAATGGATTTAATTGTCTTCCTCGTACTTTGTCGTTGTCTTTTTTAAATTTTTTTTTTCATTAATTGTGTTTTTGTCAGAGTCGCGGCTGTACCTGACCGGATCCTCGATGAGTGGACTGGGTTGCCGGAGCAGCGATGCCGACCTCTGTCTTGTGGTCACGGGAAATGTACGTTTGCATCAACCTTACGCCGTTTGTTTTGATTCAAATGACAAATCATTTCCTGTTTCAGAGACGCCAACATCCATTGGATGTCCTTCGTCAACTCCAAAGGGATTTCAGGTCTCTCTGTAAGGCAATATAATTTTACATTTTGTCTGAAACCATCTTGTCTTTCTTCTGTAATCTTTTAATTTTACTTTATCTACTGTATTTCTTCAGTACCTTACCAAAATATTAACCCCCCCTTGAACTTTTTCCACATTTTGTAAGGTTACGTTCTCAAGACATTATGTGATATTGACCATAAAGTATTGAGTGGATCTGCTGTGGAATTCAAAATGTTTCACAAATAAAATATGAAATGTCTCCTCTTTTATATTCACTATCTTTCTTCTCTGATACTTTGAACTGATGAACGTTTTGAACTGATAGGCGAGATATTTTAAAGACCACTAGGAGGAGCTGTTCACCTAGTTTAAAGTTTCAAGTGCTTTGAGGTTCTTGCAAAATCAGCATCTGTAAGTCTTGTGATCTCTGTTTTGACGGGCAGCATATTTGGTGAGGATTCAGCTGATTAAAGCTAAAGTTCCCATCCTCAAGTTCAAAGAAAGAGGCAGGTAGGAGGCGTACATTACTTGCTCATATTTGCGTCCCAGTTTGATCCTGAATGATCCTAATCCTCCCCACGTTAGTTTTCTGGAGTTCGACCTGAATGTCAACAACACGGTGGGCATCAGAAACACATTCCTGCTGAGAACCTACGCTTACGGTGGGTGAAGTGGTCAGCCGTGCTTTTTGTGACTGGGAAAGCGTCGCTTGGCTAACTGTGTCCGTGTTGACTCGTTCAGCCGACGTCAGGGTTAGGCCCCTGATCCTGGTCGTGAAGAAGTGGGCGCGGCACCACCAGATCAACGACGCCAGCAAAGGGACGCTGAGCAGCTACACGCTGGTGTTGATGATCCTTCACTATCTCCAGAGTCAGTGAAGCCGCACATGCAGAAAATGCCGATGTTTGCTTTGTTTTTTCAGACATAAGGCCTGTCTTAACTTCCACAACGTCTTGTTTTCTTACCAGCTCTTGAACAACCTGTCCTCCCATCTTTTCAACAGACTCACCCTGTAAGTTTGAACTGCTTATTTGTCAGCTCTTGAGTCTAGTAAACTCAAATTAAGTCATATAAATGTATTCACTTAAGCGGGTTATGTCTAGGTTTCAGCTGTGACCCTCTTGTCCTGCGTCCTGATTTTTTTCAGGAGTGTTTTGATCCGCTCATGGACATAGACGAGGTTCCAGACGGACCCAAACACGTCCGGCCCTTCACCTCAACAAACCAGTCGTCTCTGGGCGAGCTGCTGCTGGGCTTCCTCAGATACTACGCCACGCGGTTCAGGTATCGGAGCTGAAGTGAGGCTCATGAACCCCGCGCTCATTTTCTCGCTCCCGTTCCTCATCTCGTTCTTCATCTCTCCCTGCCAACTTTCTCCTCCCCTCTCGACTCTTCCGTCTGTCCTCACCTTCCTGCATCCTCCTCTCTGGTTTTATGTTTCTGGCTGAGGGGCAGCAGCAGGTGGGACCTTTGGCCTTATACAGCACTAACATGACATACATGATCCGTGTATTTGCAGAATGTGCCAAGCCAGGTTTGAAAAGTTGAACTAAAAACCTGCGGCGTGACCACACATTGATTGGTGTTTGTGCAGGATCAGAACAACAAATATAACAATTCACTGTGAGCTCCTTTAAAGATGTAGGAAATAAGACAACTTTAAAACAAAAGTTCATACTGGAAGATTTAGAAAATCCTCCTTAAATTTGAGAGCGTTCGTTATTTTGCGTAAAGACCCAGTGCTAAAACAATTATTCTTTTTGACATCAGTAACGTTGATGTTAGTACTTCACACACCCTCTGTTACCAGCAGAATGGCATTTGATCTTTTCCTTTAACTTCTCGCCAGATCAACCAGTCCTGCATCGTTTCTTCTGTTTTCTGTCCCTCAGCTTTCTACAGGATTTAGGTCTGAGCTGTAGCGCCTACGATGCTCATTAGAGAAGGTTAATTTTGTTTCTGCTGATTTGGTCATTTGTTTTCATCAGTTTTATTCTCATTTGACCAAAGCACACAGCTCGAGTTAAAGTGCCGGTAAAGTATTGCAAGCTTGCAATCAAGTGTTTGGCATGTGAACAACGCCTCTTTCCCTCATTTTTCTTACAGTGGGCAATGGGAATTTTTTCTTTTTTCAATCATTTTTTCCACATACTTTAGTCCTAACCTGGCATTATTTGTCACAGTTTATGTTATTTTAAGCTTTTGAATTAATTGAGTATATATTTTCCATACCCATTTCCTGACTTATAGAAGTCAGCACACATTTTCCTGACTTGAACGGCACATTCCCTTTTCTTTCCAACCTTTAAGAGCGGTTTAAAGAAGAAAGACCATATTCACACATAAAGTTATGGAGTCCCTAGAAACTCTGATCAGCTCAACGTTTAGGCTAAATTTAACAAAATGGTTCAATAACATTTATTTTGTGAAAAAAAAAAAAAAAAAACCTTTTCTTTCTTGATGTCATTTTATTTTCCCTAATGAACAAATGTAGTCAATTTAAAGGCTGGATTTTCAAACATTTTCAGTGTGAGATCATTCTATTGAAACAGAAGATGAAGTGAGGCGCATGGCACCTTTTTAATTTTTATGCAGGTGAAATGTGAATGTGAACCTGGAGAGTTTGACCGTCTGCAGACCTTGTAGTCCGCTAACCGATGCCGAATGATGACCACTGTTGCCTCGGTGCCAGGTTGGCTCTAACAGCAGCCGTGTTGTGATTTGATGTGTTACAGTTGGGACAAGCAGGTGATCTCTGTGCGCCAGGCCACAGTTTTGCCCAAGACCAATTCTAAAGAGTGGAGAAACAAATTCATATGTGTGGAAGGTAAGCGTTTATATGGCCGTGCCGCGCTGCGGGCGTCACGACTAAAAATGAATTTCAAACCCGACATTCGATTTCTGGTGCTTTGCAGGCTAAAAATGCAACTTAAAATCCAAAAATCTCTAGACCTCGTTGGTATCCAGACAGAACTGAACTCCAGAAATGTTCTTTGTCAGTTTTCTGTTTTATTATTTAAAAGTTAAACATTTCGATTAGAATAACATCAAAAGGTAAATTTCATTCCAGTACTTTGTTTCAAAAAGTAAAATTCTAACACAGAATCTCCTGTTAACTTTGGTGGTTTCATGTTTATAGGTAAAGAAAACCCAAAATTTAGTTTCTGAGAAAATTACTGGATAACATTTGAGCAAATAAAGGACGTTCTGATACAGAAATCTTAAATTATGGCCTAAACAATCACGAGGAAGACTACTGACTTGACCGTTGTGACGAAGAGCGAGTCACAACATGGCATTGCATAAAATGGCTGTTTTGTAATGTAGTATCTAAGCAAATTAATAGAAAATTATGTGGAGGAAAAATATTTGTTATACCTTAGCTGTAACCTGAAATTAGTTTGCATTGACTGGAATAAAGGAACCTTTAGATGATCATTTATTAGAATAAATCTGTAGTTTAATAGTAAAATAAAGCAAAGGCAGATTTATCAACATTTATGCATGGGACTTTTGTCTCTGAACATTATTAGATTTTTTTTCTTATTAAAGTGCATTAAACCACAGTATGACATTTTAGTTACCATGCATTTATGAATAGAATAAAAAAAATCGTAACTATTTAGTATTTAGATCTGCAGATCGCCAGTCAGAGCTGACTCAACATAAAAAAATGACCCAGATTAGAAACATTGCAAAGAACCCAACATCATGTGTCTGCAGAAGCATCACTATGACATCTCTTTATATATATATATATAACAGTAAATCTTTCTGTTTCAGAGCCATTCGAGGGGAATAATGTTGCCAGAGCCGTCCATGAGAAGATTAAGTTTGATGCCATTAAAAAGTGCTTTTCTGAGGTAGATAACATTCATCAGGACCCCTTAAATTGTTCTCTGTTCTTAACCACATTCCTGATCTATCTCTCCTCTCTCTCTCTGTCTGCGCAGTCGTACCGGATGCTGAACGATAGGAAGGACCTGGTCTCCATCCTGGCGTTGAGAGCCATCATCAACGAGGAATTGGCGAGGAGATGAGCTGACTGGCCTTTCGATGATGAACATTGGTGTTGTACAGAGGAAAGTTTCAGCGGCTCAGCAGCGCAGACTCAGAGGAGAGGAGAACTGAATGGTCTTAACGGTTGAATGTTTTTGCCGCCACTTTTGGTCAATTTCTGATGCTACAGTTATCACAGCAAAAAGAAAATAAACGTCAAGTGAAGGTAAACCAGAACCCATAAAGGCAACTCCAGTCGCTAAAAATGGAGAATCAGAGCAAGATAACCGTTTTTTTTTTATATAGAGCTGCTACTGTTTTGGTTTCCTGGATGGAAATGATATTTTCTGTCATGTAAGAAGGGCTTAAGTGGAACTAAAAGCATTTAGGTTTAATGTTGTCTTCTCTTCTGAGCTTATCCTCTTTTTGCAGCTGTTCTCAACGTCATCCTTCTGAGGACGATTATTTGAATCTGCGTTATGCCGACGATTTCTAAATCTTGGTGATGTCGAAGCCTTTTTTCTATTTTTATAAGTCAATGTCGACATCGTTATGTTTTTTCTTTTCTCCTGCTGCTATAAGTTAATGATGCCATTTTCTGCTGATCTCTTCTGTGACGTTTGAGGTAAAACGACCACAAAGAGCTCATCATCGAAACTGTTCTTCTGGATTTTAAGGTCGTCGCTCCTCGTGTGTGTCTCTTCCAGCTGTCGTCGAGGATTTGAGTCTCAGATACTTTCTAGATTTCTTGGGGCAAACACACCAGTTTACATTTTAAAGAATTTGAATATAAATATTTCTTGCTGTTTGATTTTGTTATTGCTTTTGATTTCCATTTTTCCGGAAAGCAAAAGCACATTTGTGATTTGTGGAATTTTGTGTATTTAAAAAAAAAAAAAAATCTCCCAGGATATACAAGTTAGTTTTTTTTTTGTATAAACTATAGCTATGTTAGTAGAAGTGCCAAAAACAATTTGATACCTTTGTGTATTTCACCAACTAGATGGATGCTGATGCAAAGTTGCTCAATCTGGTTTCCACAAAATGGGATGACTGTATAAAGTCAAAATAAACAAATATATATCATTACAGTGATAAGATAAAGTGTTTTTTTTATCTTCTCAACCACAGCCCCTGACTACATGGGGACATCTTAACAAAACCAGGCTACTAAACACACGACATATAGATATTTATAGATATAATTTGTTAATGACCCACCTTAAATAGGTAATTTAATGGAAACATTGCAGCCAAGCTAGCCTACAAAGTGCCATGAAAATGTATTTTTTAATCATTTCATTTTAATCAAACATTTAGATCATTAAATACATGTTATTATCTGACAAAGATAACACAGTAGATGCACAAAACAGTTTTAAATGAGTATTTTGTTTAAGGATACAAATCTCCCCAATCTAGCAGTTGTGATAACTCTCAATAAGTCTTATAGGGTAGAATATAAATACCCTTTATTGTCCACAGTGGGGAACTTGACAGGCGATCAAAACGTGTAGATAAGCTAACGGTCACAAGCTGATGCTGATCCTTCAGGTTTTTCTTTTAAGGGACCAAGTCCATGGTTCCATCTGCGACAAGTCAGTCATGTTTGAATATTTGAATATAAATGTAAGATAAACCTTTATATTCTCTTAGATCACCGTTGGTTTTGGCTGTAGAACACATCATCAACGCTCATCTTAATTGAGGCCAGAGGTGTTTTAGATATTGTTTTAAGATCTTTTGTAATATCCTGGAAAAGTTGTAGACGCTCTCTTGGGGAGCTTGATAAATATCAACTGGTCTCAACTCTATTAAAATGTATCAAAGTTTGTCACTGTAATTTGACAAAAGGTGACACATTTAAAGGGTTATGAATACTTTTGCATGGGGCTGTGTGTCTGAGGAAAGGCAATCTTATGAGTCATCATCTGTCGAGTTAGTTCAGGCAGTTGGCTGATTGTTTCTACTTATGGTGGTTTGACGGCTTATTAAGCCTAATTTTATGGCTCCAGCATAGTGCCAGCTATGCTAGGTGGCAGATATGTTACAAAACACATGTCTGCTTTTGAGAAGTACCCCATCTCACCAGCAGCAAGGGGACCAGAGGTACAGTTTCAGCACAAGGGCTATTTATAACTTGGCAAATGGGGGGTTTTGAATTTAAAGCTGCATTACCTCTGTTGGCCATGAGCCACTGGACCTCACAAGGGTGCAGCGTCATAAAATACTTGTTCTACCATCTGAAAACCTGGGACTCTCCTTCAGGCCACCTGTAGGTGTGCTTTTCTTAATTTACTAATTAATTACAACCTTTCTTTATGTCTCCTTTGGCCCTCTCTTGTCTACACTCCCCCGTTTTCATACCACATGCTATTTCTGTCCCTCTCTGAGTCAGAGACGAAGCTCACAACTTTGAATGACACAAACAGACAGACCACCTCCCAATTCGGAGTAACTGTAGTCTAAAACGCACAAAAAAACCAAACCTCGGAGGGCTTAAAGCAAGAGATCCAAAGAAAATTACCAAAATGGAGGAATCTGAAAGTCTGGACTCTGAAATGACTGAGCTGCAGGAGTTTCAGGATGAAGCTCTCAGCCAGGATGATGAAGACGAAGTGGAAGAACTCCAGAACAGGTACTTTTGAGGTTTTACTTGCTGTAAAATCTCACTAATGGGTCACTTAGTTTTTGTGATGAGAGGTTTCTCCTATCTTTGCAGATGAGACATTGGTGTTTTCAATTTGTTACACATTACTGACTTTTCCAAAGAAGGAGCAATAATACCCAAATGCCCAAAGTCAGGATCTCTTAATGCTTGAGAACTCACATTGGGATGAGTCGCTGTTTCACCTTCCATTTATCATGCTTTGAATTGACTTTGCCTTGTCATAAATAGTGGAAGACACTGGCATGTTGGGTGTATCTGAGAAAGCCAGGCATCTCTTCTCGAACATTACATGAATGACGTTTTGTGGACGTCACCTTACCGTAACCCAGCAAGGGGCGAGGTGTATTCATAGCCCAGGGGACAGCTCGGGGTGCAGGGTTTATGTAGTATCGCTCACTTTGGCAGCCTGGCTCTAGACAGTTGACCCAACACAGCAGCTCTACAATGCTTGAGTAATCCTCTTAAGAAGCAAAATTATGCGCTACCTAGTTTTCACCTCATATTTGTCAAGCTGCAAGACATGAATCCAGGTCAGGGTTGCTCAAATGTGTTTTGATTTGATTCATTAGTTTGTTCTCTGCTCGGATTTCCAAGAGCAGAGCCAGAAAGATCTCCTCTTGCACTTGAATGGCACAAACAGCCTGCTCTCCTGCCTTTGACTCCGTCCATTTCTCTCTTTTTCAAGTCTGCGAGAAGTCATCCAGGACCAGTCCGTGAAGCCCAAACTCCAGTGCCTCATGGTGGACCCGTCCTTTTCCATGGTGACAGTTCAGAGCGAGGACAGCGGTATCGTTTGGGAGACGGCCTCCAGCCGTTGCTCTACACCCTGGGCATCTGAGGCGAGCTCCACGTCTGAGGCTTACAGCATGGAAGGTTCTGGAGGTGCGGGGAAGATCACCATTGTCTTCGATGAGGACAAAGTGGTCCGCAGGAGGACAAGATCCGGGGCAAGAAGCAGCAGGTTGGGAGACCGACTAAGCCGACCTGGTAGTTCAAGGTCAGCTTCGGCTTTGGGAGTAGAGAGACCAGAGATGGCGGAGGTTTCACTCCCTAACATCAAAGAGGAGAAAACACCAACAGAGGAAGACTTCGAAGAGATAAAATCCAAAGATCAGCAGCTGTTCAGTTTGATATCTGAAGGATATGAGATTCTCAACATCAGAGTGCCGGCCAAACTTCCTACTGTGGACGAGGAGGAGACTACGGACCTGCAGGACAATTTGTCTTATCTAGACCAGACTCCGAAGATCAGGTCCAGAAACCAGCATGACTGGGCACATCTCGGGGACCAGCTGGAAGCAGAGCAGACACTGGATCATGCTGAGGTAAGTAGCTGAGATATTTTTATCTTCGCTTTATCCATGCTGCGGATCTAAACTTGAGGAAGTATTTCTGTGTTTGAGTCGTCTTAATCTCTCCATAGGCCTCAAAAGAAACTTCACGGCCATCGCCGGACAAACTGCTTGGATCCTCAACGTCAGAGACAGAGAGCACTGCCGACATCGACTACATCGAAAAGTTCACCCTTTTGGATGTGGCGATACCTGGAGAGGAAGCTCCACAGCTACAGCGAGAGGAAGAGAAGTCGCCTGGAAAAGCCCAAACAGAGCAGCAGGAAACCTTAAAGGAGGCAACCGAGGACGGTGCCTCTGTGTCCGAAGACTCTTTTGTGTTTGTCACAGATGCTGACATAGTTGGGGAACACCTGGATGAGGTCTTCTATGGAGAAGGACCTCCCATAGAGGCACTGAAGGAGAAGCAGGAAGGCATAGAAAAGATGAGATCAAGACGTGAGAGCCAGCGATCAATGGTGGATGGTGGTTTGGTGCTGTTTGAAAGTGAAGAGACCACCCTCACTCCTATTTTTCTCTCCCCGGGGCCCCCCAAGATCATTGACCCCATTCTCCTGGAGGAGCCCACTGCCATGTCTTTCATGTACTCGGACCTCTACGAGGATGCTGTGGGGGAGAAGAGAAGGAGTGACGAGGAGTACTCGGAGGCGGAGAGTGTGGCGTCTGAGAAATCCTACAAGAGGCGGCTGTCAGATTCAGATGAGGCGGATGGGTACCTGGAGAAGTTCAGGCTGAAAGATGAAACACCAGCGGTGGACGTTCAGTCAGAGTCATTAGAGGATAAGGCTGGGGGGAGGATGATATGGCCACAGAGTAAGTTTGAAATGACAGGATCCTTAATCAGAGCAGCAAAAGATGAAGAAGAGGCAGAAATTCTAAAAAGCGATGAAGTGAAAACACAGGAGGGGAGTAAAATACTGAAAGAGAAAGAGGAACATCAAACGGAAACAGAAGGAAAACAATCATCAGTGATACTCCATGATGAAGGTTTAGGGGAAATTCCAGAAGAGCCACGCCAGGAGACTAAATCAGTGGATCAGAAGGAGAGTAAACAAGAGGAACAGGCAGTGGAGCCAAGCACAGAAAAATCAATCGTAACTCCTCAGATGGAAACAAAAGTGGATGAAACCTCACAGGGCAGAGATGAGACGGTCACTCAGCAAAGTTTTACTGAAACAGAACCGCCATGTGAGCAACAAAGAGAGGCTGAAAACGTGTCTGAGCTGCTTGAGGTGACACCAGACATGACGGCGTCGACTCTACCTGATAGCAGAGAGGATCCTCCAACCAGCACTGAACCCACTGTACTGACAGAAACCAGGGAAAGGAGCCCGTGTGAAGAAGGAGCCCCTGTTGAGTCAACGACGGGGACTGCTGATGAGAAAAATCCACCTGAAGTAGCAGCTGAAGTGAAAGAAACTGGAGATGCAACACTCACCTCAACTGAACTCCTCACAGAGTCAAAGCCATCCTCTGAAGTAACTGTGCATGAGGACAAAGAAGCAGTGTCTGCAGATTCGGCCCTTCTAGAAGTCATCACTGACTGCGACTGCACAGTGCAAACAGTGGAGGAGGTGATGGAGAAAGCAAGGAATGACGAAGAGATCCACAACCAAGTTAAGACTGATGTACAGGAGGTCATGGAGGCGATACCGCTTGCTCCTGAGGCAGAAAATCATCTCAAGCCCCTGACAGAAGAATCTTCTGAGCAGAGCAAGCCTGCAGCTGCTGATCTGGAGTCAGGAGTTGAAACTGAGACTTCAGGGGAAATAACCCAACCTGCAAAACCCAAAGAAACCATCAAACATCACCAGACGCAGCAAGACAACACAACTGACTGTGAATCAGACAACCTGCGACAAACAGCAGAATCCACAACTAGACTGTCTGGAGAGGACTCAAAGACCTGTGTGCAGGACGTAGTGAACATAGGTGATGAGTTAATCCTCCTTGTTCCCAAAGGACAGGCTGTAGAGATGGACATACAGATTGATAAGTGGTCAGAGGACATTATTAAAGAGACGGTCTCTACTCCTGAACCTGACATCTCATCTGAAGTTCAGACACCGGAGCCTCAAGTTGAGGAAGAGCCAATAGTCACAGAAATAGAAGAAGAACTTTCCAGTAATGAGTTGGACTTGAAGCCTTTAGCACCTGCACCTGAAGAAGAAGCCAGCACTGAGGACCTGGAGACTCAAGAGGACAAACTCACCTACTCCCTGCTGAGAAGCTTCACTCCTCAGGAGGATTTATCCGAGCTTCGTGGAGATGATGTACATGCAGAAGAATCAGAACAAAAAACAGACCTACGGGAGGTGGAGGACAAACCAAAAATAAACCTTCCTAAAGAGGAAGCAGAGCTGTGTCTTGATCTGCACAGTGAAGATGCAGAACAAATTAAGGAGGAAAGTGACACAGTTGTTGTTGAAAGTAAGGAAGAAGCGGTGGATGACTTTGGATATGAAGTGATCGGAGAGGAAGATGCAAAAGCTATTGAATCTGCGAACCAGAGAGAAGAAGAAGATGATGAGTCCCATCAGAGACCTGAGGAGAAGATGGAGACGGAGGTAGAGAAGGACGAGCTCAATGAGGCAGATTATGAAATTATTGATGCAGAGGAGGAGAGTCAGGCCCGCCTGGCTGCTGAGCTGCAGGGGATGGACTGGTTCTGTCACACCTGTGGATGTCTGCTGCTAGAGGACCAGTGCAGATCTGCAGAGCATCTCGACCACCAGGTCTGCTCAGTGGAAAAGGCCTATGAGGATGTCAAGGTCAGTGAAAGCAGTTAAACCATGGATATGAAGTTATTTCGGATTAGATTTACATTTTTCTACTTTTTGACAGCAGGAAGACAAAAGACAGGAAGTGTCCAAATTACTTCAGATTGATGTCCTTCATTAACATCAATCCATGCAATGTAATAAAAAATAATAACTATGCTACAGGGGGCTGCACAGTGGCGCAGTTAGTAGTACTGTTGCCTTGCGGCAAGAATGTTCTGGGTTCGATTCCCGGCCCCGGTCTTTCTGCATGGAGCTTGCATGTTCTCCCTGTGCATGCGGGGGTTTTCTCCAGGTACTCCGGTTTCCTCCCACAGTCCAAAAACATGACTGTCAGGTTAATTGGCCTCTCCAAATTGTCCCTAGGTATGAGTGTGTGTGTGCATGGTTGTTTGTCCTGTGTGTCTCTGTGTTGCCCTGTGACAGACTGGTGACCTGTCCAGGGTGACCCCGCCTCTCGCCCGAAACGTTAGCTGGAGTTAGGCACCAGCAACCCTCCCAACCCACTGAGGGACAAGGGTTTTAGAAAATGGAAGGATGGATGGAACTAGGCTACATGAATCAAACTTGTCAATCAGAGGAGAGTTTGTTGGATTGTGAATAGAGATTCTACAATCTGAATTATTTTTGCCCACATATCTGGTTATTTTTGCATCTTTGTAAACTCAAAGTAAAAACCTAACAACTCATATCTCACTTATCAGTCAGAGTATTTTGCCAAAATTAGGATTTGGATTAATAACTTTGAATTATAGTTTCTCCATTGACTCAACTGTTAGTTGATCATATTTATATCCAAAAGAATTATTTGGGTTTACACTCAAAGTTCCTGAACATTTTTAATTGTAAATTAAAAACAAAGTATTTCGGAAATAAGGAAATGTACTGTAATTTATTGTCGTACTGTAATTTATTGTCGTACTGTAATACAAAAAGGTTATTATGTATGTTTTTAATGTGGTGTACGTGCAGGTATGTGACTCTTTTACAATAACCAGAACACTGAAGATCTCTTCAGTTATTTTTTTTGTTAATGTTTGTCCACATCCATCAGTACTCAACATGAAACTTTCCCAGGATTTGCTATATGTTAAACTCCAATTGACTTAGTTTAAAACATGTAAAACTGTAGCTAAAACTAGCAAATTAGATTAATGCAAAACGAATGACAAGTTTGGGGGGATTAAAATTTCATTTTACAACCTTTGATTATTTGAAAAGAGTGATAAAAGGTCACTTGTTTCTGGTGGAGGTTCTGGTTATGGTGTTTAATCTTCCAATTTTTTTTTTTTACAGAATCCCACAAAAAAAACTTTTTTTCCCTTCAGTGTCAGCTCTGCACAATTTGCTCTTTATTTAAAAATGAATGTGGCCCATTGAGGGAATAGTCCTCTTGCAACCAATAAATTGTAGGTTTGATTCCAGTTTCCTCCTCTGCAACATGAGAAAATGCCTCAGGGCAAGGCACTCAGCACCCAGATTGCCTGCCAGTCTGTGTATCAATCTATGAACGTGTGCATTTGTGAGTGTGGATGTAAATGCAACTCCACTGCTTAGGTACTTTAAGTGGTGAGCATATTAGCTCTTTCTAGCTTCTCTCAATGTAAAGTTAAAATTGTCAACAGGGCACCTTAAACCCATCTGGAGACTGAGTTCAGTAAAACAAGCTCTCTTCTGATTGGTCTGTTTGAACAGCTGCTATCCAATCAGTTCAAGGTATTTATATTGTAGACTGGAAACTCAACAGGCACACGCAGAGAGCGGTTGAGTTTTATGTACAATCTAGATGATTTTGCATTGGAAATTAAAAAAAAAATTTTCTTCTATTGTACAAACTTTTCATGCATTTGTTGTGCAATGCTACAACGAATGGAACAGAATATAAGCAGCCTTTTTGCAAATAGCAGTTTGTTATCACACATTTCCTTTACTTTATTACAACATGTGTCAGTAATGTGCATATTAGCAGGGCTACATTTGGGTCATCACATAATTCACTAGGCTTAAGTTACCCAGATATAAGTCATCTACTGACCCTGTGTGACTCTCAGGAAGCTTTCAGACTGCAGCCAGCACATTGACTTGTTATGATGCAAAGCTCCACTTTGATGGATGAAAAGACTCAGTGTGACATTAGGAAGCAGAGGCTGACATGCAATCTGTTCACACACTCTGTTTTCTGTCTCATGATCAGCAAGGCGTCACAAAAATTTTCTTTTTGCATTTATGACTACACCTTCTAACGATCAGAGAAAAGGATTTTGCGTGTAACTGAGAATCCGCGAAAGCGTCGACTCTGCAAAACAGCTGCACAAAACGTGACCCTGCAATGAGTAGGTTCCCAATTGCATCCTTGCTGTATTTCATCGTGTAATCCAGAGTTAATGAAAGAAAAGGAAGCTGATGCAAACGCATAATTTCCAGATGATGTTTGAACCGGGCTGAGTGTTTATGTGACGCTGTATTTATGTGAAACTCTGACAGCTTGACGGCAACCGAGGAAAAAGATCAAAGCTGCAATGCAGCGGAAAAGAAGTGCAGCCCATTCAGACCCTCCACATAGCAGAAAACCGATCCCGACAAGTTAACCAAAACAACTCAGCAAATCTGAATCCGGGCCAGTTTTCTGAGGCCAGAGAATGGACCCTCCCCTCCCTCGCCTCTTGACACAGGCAGAGAAAGCAGGCTCACTCATTCAGTGTAGCCTGTGAAGACGCTCCTGTGGACTCCTGCTGGTGAGGCGGTAGGTGTCCGGAGCTTGACCTCATTAAATGTCAACTTAAAGCTACAGATGACTTGGAATGGGTTCAGTCCCAGGAGGTAGCGCCGTTCAACAGTTTCTATACCCTTTACCATTGGGATTTCATGCGACAACCAACACGACGTGGTGCATAAAGATGTGCATTTGTATTCAGAGGCCCTTTTTTTGTCTTTCGTGGTACATCTCTACCAGATTTACTAGCATGAAGACAGAATGTTTTTGCTGATTCATCTTCACAATAAAGCTCAGGAGGCATAGCATCTGTGAACATCATACTTGAGCTCGTCGTTCAGCCGTCTGACGATGCTGTAATGTTCACCATTCTATTTTAGCTCAGGCTGTAATTTTGTGTCGCTTTCCTGGTGGGAGTCGAACCTCATCCCTCAGTCTAAAGCCTCTGTCAGGTTTTGTTTCATGTCAGCCTGCGTTTGCACCTTTCATCGTCCTATCACCGGCTTGAAGGTGTTGAAGGTGACATGCAGCGTTACTGGCACCACAAGGTTTTTTTTAATTGGGCCAAACATATTCAAATTTGGTCTCATCTGACCAAAACATATTCTTGTAGGGTTGCTATGTTTTTCAACATGATTTGTGGCAAAGTTGAAGTTTGACTTGTCCGGATTTCTTTCTCGCCCCTCTTCCATAATGATCAGATTTGCAGAGTGTATTAGTAATACTTGTCTTAAAAAACAGATAATCTTACTTAAACTGTGAATCTCTGCAGCTCCCCCAGAGTCACTATGGGGATTTTACTGCTTTGTGAGTTTTTACCTTGTCTTGGTAGTTTTTGCACTACTTTGCTTTGATTCTTCACATTAAATTCCAATAAAAAAACCCCACAAACATATATTATAATAAAATGTGAAAGACGATGGGGTTGGAAGACTAATATGGCATATATTGTGCATATAACCTTGATTGTTCTTTTATGTGACGTTCACTATGACTCTGCACCTACCTCATTGCTCCCTTAGGTACAGAATATGTTTGATCTTGTCTAACAGGAGACTCTGGGTAGCTGGATCTCAGAGCTTCAAGCCAGATCAGAGAACATCGAGGACCTGGTGTCCGAGCTGGAGCTGGCCTACAACTCTGTAGAGGTACGGCGTTTTAGCAGCTGGTCGCCATGCGAGCCGGTGGAATCCAAACGTTGTCTCTCTCTCTCTCTGTCTCGACTCTCCTGTTGTCCAGGACCAGTTCACGGAGAGCGAGGCAGCCATGCGGGCTCAGAACGAGGAGATGATGGCTCTGGTGATGGAGCAGTACAACACCATGTCCATCAGCATGGAGGAGGAGAAGAAAGCCAAGCTGGAGCAGCTCTATGACAAGATCGTCTCCTACCAGGAGGGCATAGACTCGGCCAAAACCACTCTGGAGACCACGGCCAGGGAGGTGGAGACGGACGCCAGAGTAAGTCCTGGACACTCGCTCGACTGGATTTATCGGCTTGGCAAATTATTCAAACGTTGTAACACAGATTGTTAATCTTTTCTCCCAACAGTCACCAGAAGACATTCACGCAAGGTATTTATACCGTTTCTTGCTCTGCACATGCAAAGCTGTGATCCTCATACTTGTGGTATGAACCACATTGTGCAAAAGTCTTGATTAATCCTTTTTGCTGTACCTCCAAGTATATAGAGATTATTGATTTTCTTTGCATTTTAGCTTTTTGATTTAATTGTAAGATTATTTTTGCAAAAAAGGAAAAAAAAGAAGAAGCTGTACAGAGAACTGCAAGCCTCCAAACTTTCTAGGCTTGCTCAACTTGTTCAGCTCCACAAGACACATCATGTACTGATTTAATTTCCTCTGACATTTGCACCATTCAGACACTTATATACCTTTTAAATTAAATATTTAGGCACTTTTTTACAGTATTTCATTTGGAGGGCATTTATTTCCCTCCTGTTTTGTTGAATCAATGAAAGATAACATGTGTAATAACATTTTAGCACCAAAGAGCTACTAGTTGTAGTAGCTCTTTGGTGCTACTACTACCAAAGAGCAGTAGATTTAACACTACTGTGTTAAATCTTTGCAGATTTTCTTTCTTGATAAACAATAAAAGACCCAGAGAGCCCCTAATAAAATCACTTTAACACACTACCAAAAGTCTGGCTTTCAGAAACTAAACACAAACTAACTCAAGCTGACTCCAAGCATTTTGTATGGACAGACTCCAAGCTGCTCTGGACTCTGCCTTGACTCTGGAGCTGGGTCCTAAGGGACTGCTGGTGTTCGAGGATTACACCAAGACCAACTCCTCAAGCTCAAACCTCGCACAGCGCAAAGGGATTCCAGGTAGCCCCTGCTTTAACTCTCTGGCTCTCTCTGCACATGTATCTTCTGTCTCTGTCTGTGAAGCATTTGTTCCAGTCACTGATGATGTAATTCCCACAGTGCCCCAGAGGCCCACTCTGCAGCCCCAGGAGCGCGGCTCAGCCTCCGGCAGCAGCGTCACCGTTTACTGGAAAGTCAGTCCAGGAGACATCATAGACTGCTTTCAGGTCTACTGCGTGGAGGAGCCACAAGGAGGTGAGAACGGGGGAGTTAGTGGCAAAGTATATATTTTTTTTCTTTTAATTTAATTTTAACTAAACTTCCATTGGTGGATTTTACTGCGTCCAGCTGTGTCAGAGGAATACCGCGTGACGGTGAAGGAGAGCTACTGCATTCTGGAGGACTTGGAGCCTGACAGGAAGTACAAGGTGTGGGTGATGGCTGTCAACTACACAGGCTGCTCTCTGCCTAGTGACAGACTCATCTTCACGACAGGTTAGCACACATCTTGAAGTCTACTTTTATTTTCATTTGGGCTGATAAAACTGCTCTTAACTGCTCTTTAATGCTTTTTTTTCACCGGAAAGAGCTTCTTGAATTTTTTGAAATGGAATTTCAAGTCTTGATGTTGTTGTTTCTGACAGCTCCGTCCGTGCCAGCGATCGACACCGAGCGCGGCAGCGTCATGTGGGACTCCGCCACGCTGAGGTGGAGCTCAACTAATCCGTCTCCAGGACTGAGTTACACTTTGGAGTACTGCCGACAGTACGAACTGGAGGGAGAGGGACTCAGGTGGGGGTCTCCTGGTGGGAATGACACACATCGTAAACGGTTCATTTCTGGTGCCCATCATTGGGTATAGAACCAAAATATTGATGTTCCTCGAACATTTTGTCAGATTACAGCCACAAACTTCTATGTATGTGGGAATTTATCTCATGGATCAACACGAAGTAGAAAGAAAATGATTTGTAAAGTTTTTAATTGGTTTTACAAATAGAAATATGGGGGGAAAAAAATCGATTCAGTGAATCCTGAATCAATATTTTTGAAATCAACCATCGGATTAAATGAAAGTTTCTGTTCTTTTGTTCTTTCTTGAACATAAACATCGGATTTGTGGAATGCACAACCAATCGCCCTGATGGATTGATACTGAGATCAAACTATTTATGGGTATCAGAGTAGAAGGTTACTAAACACACGTTCAAGACACACTTTTCAGATTTTTTTGCAAAAAAAAAAAAAAGTAAAAACATATTTAGTTTTTCTATTAATAAACAGTGTTTTAGCATTTCTCTTTTTTGTCATGGTCGATCACACTAAATTTCAATTAAACAAAGTAAACCTTTGTGGTGGTAGCCCAACAAAAAGTAGAAAACTTTAGGAGGTGTGAATATGTTTGCAAGGCACAGTGCAAATGTCTTCTGTTACATTTTATTATATAGAACATACATGTCAAACCAATGCATGTGCTGCGTGTGGGTGCATGTTTTCAGATCGATTGCGGGAATCGAAGGGTGTGAGCAGACGGTCGTCCTGCAGCCGAACGAGAACTACCTGTTTTACATCAAAGCTGTGAACGAGGCTGGCGCCAGCGAGCAGAGTGAGGCCGCGCTCGTTTCCACTAAAGGTGCAAAAGCCTTCAAATCTCTGCGTTTATTGGTGGCTGTTTAATTTCCACGTATTTCGCTCATATCTGTCTTGTGTTTTTTTAGGGACCAGATTCCAGCTGCTAGAATCCTCCGCTCACCCGTCTCTGAAGCTGTCAGATGATCGCACCACGCTGCAGTACTCCCATGATGCTCACCGCGCCACAAACCAGGAGTAAGCTTCACCCAGAAACAGTTGCTTTACGCAGCCTGTATAGGGAGATTCTCGTGTAGCCACGGTTTGTTTGTTTCCAGGTGTCCGTCCATCCTGGGCGAGTTTCTGCCTTCACGAGGAATCTACTACTGGGAGACACTGGTGTCAGAAAGTCCAGCTTACAGGCTTGGGGTAACGTGCAGTGCAGATAATCTGAAGAGCTCACTCGGGGAAAACAGCTCCTCGTGGTGCCTGCAGTGCAGTCCTGGACCATCAGGGTGCGCAGAGGAAAACCGCTATTCATTACAAAGGAACTTCTTGTCATGATTTGAGTCTAAAGCCTTTATGTTCCTCTTTCTGTCCAGCTGTAGGTATCAGTTACTGCACAGCGACGTTCAGTCCTCCGTGTTTGTCACAGAGAGTCCTGAGCGAGTGGGAACCCTCCTGGATCACCAGCTGGGATGCCTGTCTTTCTACAACGCCCGCAGCGGCCAGTTGTTGGGTTCCTTCCCGCACCACGGTGGCCGGCCCTGCCGCCCTGCTCTGGCCCTGGATCAGCCAGGCAGCCTGCAGGTCTTCATGGTGCCAGAAATACCCGAGTTCACAAAGGACCGCTTGCTCTGACACTCGCCTCGCTCACTGTAAGGTTTACAAAAAAAAAAAACACTGGACATTTATTGGTTTTATATGATCTCAGTTTGTAATGATTCAAAACGACCGACCACTGCTGGAGAATACTGTTAGTGACCTGATTATAAATGTGCGTTTTTTTCTAAAACATCTCGATCAGAACTGACTTCTTAGAAGTAAACTAAATTAAATGTGTCAGTGTATCTTATGGCAGAAGTTATAAACCTCTCCTTCACACCAGACTGCGACTGCAATGTGACATAAAATCAACACGTCGCCCACTGTTTTAAATATGCTCCAAACTTCTGTGGTGAGATAGTTATGGGTCATTGTCATTGTGACTGACTATCTGGGTTTTGGTGCTGCATGAGGCAGCAGTGGTTTATCCATGAAACGTGACCCAGATGTCCTTCCAGTTGAGTTCGGAAAGACGAGGTTGTCACAGCAGCCAAATAGTGATGACTCGGCTGCAAAAACAAAACAAAACAAAACAAACAAACAAAAAAAAAACAGAATGGCTCCAAACTGCTGAAATGCACAATGCACACTCTGAAAAACAAAACACTAAACACCCTCCCTGTTCTCACTCTATTTGCACAAACAGATCGATATGTGAAATTTGGAGGCGCACACCTCCAAATTTCACATACCGTTTTGACCCGAGTTCATGGGGATGAAGTTTATATTCAAAATGTGTCTCCCTTGCTCCTAAAGACAACTCCTGTCCAGCAGTGAGGAAGGATGAGGAAGAGGAAGACAAGATTATGACTGTAGTTCCCTCCCGACACATTATCACCAAAGTAATGGTGGAGGTGCGGAAACCTTCCATGTAAAACCAATGTGATTAAATTTAGTGAAGCTGTTACAGCTGTGGTCAAATAATCTTGGACGTTGGAGAGTCTCAGTCTGGCGTGAGGGTGGCCTCAGTTTCCAGATTATTATTATTTTTTTAAGAGACAATGGGAATGCTGTGGTAATTTTGTAATGACTCATCCATGTTTGAGTTTTGTACCGTTTTAAAACTGTTTTATGTTTTTGTACATGTTACATGATCTGGTGGGCATGCATGTTGTCAAATCAAACATCGTTTGCGTTTTGTGTATGTAGTTCAGGGCTTCTCTTCTCATAGTACGACTGTAAGTTTATACTTCCAAGCAGATAGTTGCACCTTTCAAACTGTTTCATACTGTGAAGTTTTTTGTTGAGGTTCTTTGTTTTTTTTGTAAATAACCTTTTTAAACAGAAGTGGCCTCTCGTCAGCGTCATGTGTTACTGAAACTCTTTATTTTTATTATTTTGTAAAATAATTTCCTTTTCTGAAAAGTCTGGATGTTTTTAAAATCGAAAAAAAGAAAAAAAAAGTTTTGTTGGTTTAACATCATTTCACCGCTAGACGGCCTCAGCACGCCGTCTGCTGTAATGTTTTCCTGTACATTTTCCTCATAAATAAAACCAGACCTGGCTTCACTCTAACCCAGGACTCACACATTTGTAGAAACACATCAACTTACTGATCTGTTTCACTATTTCAAACTTCTTTGTTAAAAATAAAAAGGCCTTTTGAAGCCAACGTCACCCACTGTTGTACTTTCCCGAAGGACACGTTCAGTTATTGTGCAGCCACTCACCTTTTCCAAGGGGAAAGAGAAAGTGGGACAGAGGAGGGCACACACATGCAACCTATCAGGGACACTTAGCGGCCTCGGCTTCAGGAGTTGGACTGCTCTGCTGCTGCATGACTTTTCTGAAATTATGCTTTCTGCCTTCCTGTAGGTGAGACAGCAGACGTATACAAGTTGTTCAAGTACAAGTGGGGGCAAAATGTAACTTTTAGCTCTTCATGCTACCATCCTTGATCATGTTGAACACTTCAACATCACGCTGTGAGGAAGGATGTTTTTCTTTAGCAGAGCTGGGGAAACAGGTCAGAGTTGATGGGTAGATAGTTTGAGCTAAATTCAGGACAATCCCTGTAAAAACCCCAATAAAAACACTTTGACATTTGTGATTGTAATGAACCCAAACATGAAAAATCTCTAGAGGTATTAATACTTTTGCGAGGCATTATAAAACTAACGCACCTCAGCAGGAGCCTCTTTTTACAAGACCAGCTTAGCCTGTATCTGATGTCAACAAAAGCGTCATTTTTCCACATCTGCAGCCAAAACCAGACTGAAGTTCTGTGTCTTTTCCAACATCCAAACAAGGGGCCACATTTATCGGAAAGGTGGGTGTTGTTACGAGAAAGCACGAGGCGCCCAAAAACCTGCCTGTGTGACCTGAAGGAATCATTTTCACCATTTAAATGTTTGGAAATGCCACCAGGAGTCTGTTCGGTTTACAAAAGAAAAAAAAACCTAAAAAACCCACAGATGTCGTTTCTGTTTGGTACTTTCTGTATTTAAATAATGTAAAGGCATGTTATGAATAAAAGCAACAAACATGGGAAATATCATTTATGACGTGTGTATAAAAACTCACAGGAACATTTTGGAAGAAGAAACCAGCAGTCATGAAGGCACACTGCAACCATCTGTTGACTGGCAGCAACAATATTTCTAAAAGATGGCGCTTCAAAGGGAATGTAACACTGAATGTGAGGAAGTCTGATCAGAAGATGGAAAAGACGGGGCCTGTTAACGCATGAAGAACTTCATAGTATTCAGTCCATAAACAAAAACAAGCAAAGCAGCAAATGAGACTCACTTGGGTTTAAACAGAGGAAATAAACAGGCACAGCAAATCACGCAAAACATGGCAGAAAAAAACAAATAAATGTGCAAAAATAGCTGCATAGAAACGAAGGCAACAAACGAGGCGGTTTGATTGTTAAATGTCACCATAAGACACACATATGCACACACACACACAGAATCAGTCCCAAATGTTATGCGTGAGCAACTCGATTCAAAGTGCAAATCCTTAGTGTTTTTGATAAAGCTGATCAGCCCTAATAGGAGGAAATCACAACAAAGCAATTATAATCATCTTATTTAAAACTATGCAAGAAACCCTCGACAAAGAAAAACTGACTAAATACCTGCCATCCTGATTGCATGCAGACTTTAGATTTACTACTGCAAAAGAAATTACCAAACGTTTTACAGCCGATGCGAAAAATCTAAATAAAACATTTTGTGCTCTCGGCATAGACCCTCCACAGTAAATAACGCTTTTTAAATGGACGGATATTAAATATTCTCAGGCTTTAACAAAAATCTGCACCACAACACAGGCTGCAAGAGATCAACTCTAGCAGGAAGAACTTAGAGGTATATCCCTTTAAATAAAATCAGAAGAACGATAAAAAAAAAAAAAGCAGTCTGCACCACTGATATTCCTCTCTGGACGTTTCAGTTCCTTTGGTGTCCCTTTCAATATTTCGCGTCTTCGTCATCCAGCACCGCTTCGTAGATTTCCACTCTTGACCACATGCATGCTCTCTTCATTTTTATAAATACATCTCACATGCACTTTTCCTTCGTTCCTGATGAGCATCTTTAAAATCCATCGTCGTTGTCATAAAAATAGTCTCTTAATTATACAGTCTTAATAACATGATTAATGAAAATTCTTCCATTTCAGCCACAGTATGACGTGGTCCTGGTTCATGAGTTTTTTTCCCCCCTTGTCAGTATGTTGGGTTTGGTTGAGGTCAACATGGCGCTGCCCGATGAGTCGTGCAGCTGGATCAGAGCTGGACAGTCGGTCGTTAGGCCGGGGTAGAGTTCTTTGAAGAAGACAGACTGGGTTTGGGTTCGGTTCTGTGAGGTTTGTGCTGTGGGCTGCTGCGAAGATTGTCATCCATCTACAATTACAAAAAATAAAAAAAATAAAAAAAAAACAATTCAGCTCTTTCTGCAAATATATAATGTAGAAAGTTATTAAGAGACCCCATTAAAACAGTTGCCTTACTGATTTCAGGATCTCTAACAATGTTCAAATGATCCCAACAAATTAGGAAAACACAATTTCTGTGTTCCTGCTTCACTGTTACTCAACTGTTAAATACGCCACACACTGCGGATGTCCTCTCTATGTTCTATATTTATTTCAGCATTACATGGACAGGAACACACTATCTTTTGTTTTCAGCTGCATGAAAAAATATGTAGACAAAGAGATTTTCTTCCCAAGTGAAGCAGATGGCATTTTGCACATTATTTTAACCTGGTGTAACATTCTGTGTCAAAAATGTTCACAAGTCCATTTTCCTCATCGCATACATGTCGTCTAATCATGAATTCAACACCAGTAATCTTTGTCCTTAAGCCTAATTTCACAAATAAATATCTAAATATTTGTTTGTAGATTTATTTTGCTTTGCAACGGGTCAACCTAAGGTCATATAACACAGTGTTCAGTTACACAGTAAAATAAGTTTGGTAAATGTGATGAAGCAGAAGCCAACAACGACAGATTCTACTGAGCTGATAACAGACCTGTGAACATCACAGGTTAAAAAAAAAACAAACAAAAAAAGTTTGAGTTTTTAAAGTGTAAATGTTCCAGTCAGATCAGGTCAGTTTGGCTCAAAGAACATAAGTCTGCAAGATAAGATGAAAAGATGCTCATATTGCCTAAATCTTTGCTTTATTAAGCCAATGTATTTAAGCTAATAACAACAAGGCTATAGACTTTTGCCATTCCTCTTAGCATCACTAAATATAACGATCTGGCCTTAAAAATTCACAACTTCCTTCTAGCTTCCTTCAGCCAGTTTACATGTACAACTTGGAGGTGTGGTCGCTTCTCTCCAGCTCAGAGCTCAACCATTAAGATGCGCAGTGGAAACAAATCTCTAGGGAAAGGGTTTTTTCTGAGAATTGTTTGGATTGTTCATTAGATTGATGAGACCCTTTATGTTGCAGACAGGTTAATCTGAGCATTACTAGCCCTACCAGCTAATTCTCATTAAAATGATCTGAAGAAAGAGCCACACAGGTATGACCTAGTTAAACATCATGAATGAAAAAGAATTTGCAGATACCAACTTCTGCTTTATTTTTAATGTTGCGTTGCCATTTTAGCATCTAAATACACGACTGTGTTGGTGCCTGCTGAGAGCGTCCAATGAACAGATGCAAAAGAAGAGAAATGGAAAGCAGAAGCACCTTTTCTATTAAGTTGGACTCTTTGTTTACAAGCTGTGTTAGTTTCTGCAGGTTGGCATCCATTGTTTCCTGAACAGGCGGAAGAAGACCTGGAAAGAGGTAGAAGGAGGACGATACACACAAAGAAGAAGAAACATCAAAATGAGAGAGGTTTGATGAATTAGAACAGAAAAGTAAAGCAGGTGCAAAGAAGCAAAGAGGTGGTTGTGTTAGTTTTGCATCCTCATTATTGACGTGATTTCATCACGATTAAGTCCTACAGAATATTTCCACTGCGTGCAGCGATCTTACAGGGTTTATCCGGACTGAAGTGGGCTGCGAGGACGTTGTCACAGAAACGAGTGAGGTTGTCCAGCTGCCTGAGGTGGCTCTGCAGAGGGCTGCTGGCCAGGTCTGCTTTGTGAAGCGGAGCCAAGAAACCAAAGGCAAAAGCATCCAGACTGGTTGGCCTGTGTAAATGACATATTGACATATGTAGAGATAATAACTTACAAACGCTTACAAAGATTTGCTAAAAGGTGAATTAACTCACGAGTTGTCAAAGAAATAGTCTGCAGTTCCCAATCTGTAGGAGAGGAGGTTCAGGCACTCTTTAGCATCACTGTAGATCTGATGTGAAGCAGAAAAGAAGCATCACCCATGAAATACCAACATCTGACTGGAAACCAGCTGGAGATAACGGCGCTTTGGGCGGACTTACCTTTCCCTCCACCTCAGAGATCCTGTGCAGCAGCCCCTCTCCTCTGGTTACCAGGATGCGAGCGAGGGCAACATTTGCAAGGCGACTCGGGATGAAAAAGTTTAGCGGGAACGGTGAGCGGGAAGCAAACCATGGCCGTGTCAGGTTGCTGTAGTTCTCTGCATCCACCCAGAATGTGTGCAGCTGTGGGAAACAAAAACATTGTCTTGAAATTTTTTGTTGCATTTTTTATTTGGAAAAAAAAAGGTGAGAGGGGCAACGCTGGTACCAGAGCTGGTCGCAGTTTCTCCTCAAGTAGAGCAATGTAGGCCATTGTGTCTGCTCCCTGTCTGGCTGTCAGCTCATAGTCTGCATTAAACCTCTGCAAGAACAGAACAACAGTGATGCACATTACTGCTGATTCCATCAAATATGCGTGAAAAATCTTATTTTCTTCTTTTAGGTCTGTTGGGTTTAACAGCACTGATACAAAATCACCTTAAACTGCCTCTGGCTGTTAATGCAGCCAAGAGAGCTGCTGATGTCTATTCTTCACATTGCAGGGGTCAAGTGCAAGCACTGTGCTGCCAACTAGTGGTCAGAGTGCAAACAACAACTGGCTGTGTGTGCTGTAGTTAAAATTCAAAGCCATGTTTGGCAATAGAAGCAACAATGAAATAATCTAAATAGTACCCAAAAGTGGTAAATCTGTTAAATTACCATTATGCCCAAGTAAACTAGGTAAAGATGCTAATACTATCCTAATATTCTGTTGTTGATCAAATAGAAATCGTAAGATTATTCTGACTTCATGTAAGCAACAGTAGCTACGCGTTAGGGTGCGCCGTTTGCTGTTTTCTGGCCGATCGACGATCTTCAAAATGTCCGACCTGCCAATACCGGTCAGACTCGCTAAGTTGTCAATCATGGGGTGACTATTGCTAACCGTGGATGTGCAAAACATGACTTGGTCAGTCAGCCCTCTCACAGCAGAGCAAGATGGGTCAGTGGCTGATTTTCAGACCTATCAGAAGGTAGAATAGATTGTTTTCTAATGTATCGGTTGGCTGATTTCTTGGTGCTCATTGTGTAGACCCTGAACAAGCCGACCCAGTCACCTGTTTCCTCAGGAAGTTCAGAATCTGTGTTGGTTCCTCAACAACAGTGTCTCCACAAACCAGCTCTGGGACGCTCGCTGTGGACAAATGAGAAAAAAATAATGAGCAGATTGAAGGTGATGATGCAGATATAGATAAAAAGCATCCTCATTAGAAACTAAACTATGGATCCTGTGAACAAGATATGAATAAAGTCAATGTCTAAACAGTTTACCAATGTTTAAAATGCACAAACCATCTCAGGAGGGAAGAGCATTCTCCTCTCCTGTTACGGTACTCTGACCACAGAGCTGCACAGGTCAGGTCAACAAGAGGCCCACCTGTTAAGGTTTTCCATGTCCAGTCCACAGGAGAAACTGAGAGCTTCGCTCCTGAAAACTTTGCATATGCCTGCAAGGAAAAAAGGAGGAAAAACTGGTAAGAAAAAGAGAAAATTGAAAATTAAAATTTGTATCAAAAGGTTTTCTGCAGAAATAACAAATCCAGATAGAAAACATTGTCTAAAAACTGTTTTTAGATCAATATTTCTCACAATTTTCTATTTCAAAATTCCACATTTTTTCAGACATTTACATGTTTAGTCATATCCATCTTTCATACTTTAAAGGGCAATTTCACAGCTTTTCAGAATGAATAACATCTCCACTTGTCCAATCTGAACTGGATTATATTACAATACACATCATCTAAAGCGCAAACTGACATCTTTGAGACTTTTATTGTTGTTTGAAAAAATGTACCAAAAACAGTTCAATGGTTTTCAATTTGTTCTACTTCAGATAAAAAAAAAATCTGAAGCAGAACCCAGTTTAAGAGCCATAGTTCGAGGCTTTAAACGTTGACTTGAAAGGGACTCGCTATCAGTAACAGTAAAACTTTAACAGCTGCTGCATTTTGCGTGATTAAAAAAAGCTTGTACATGTCCACTGAAAGATCCAGGTTGGACATGAACAGTAAGTGGCAAAATATGGAAAATAAATAAATACATTTTCTCAGATCAGTTCTTTCTGAAAATTAGAATATTACATCTTCAAAACAGGGATTAATAAAATATCTGATACAATGCATTTTATTACCACTGAATCACATAAAGATAAGCAATAATAAAAAAAATACAATAGACTGTACACTAAGATCTAATGTGCAATGTAATAAAATTCTCTACACAAATACAAAAATACTGAGTATTTTTACTTAAACTAAAGAACAAGACTTAATGTAAAGTTGTTTCCAAATACACCTTTCATTATAAGACACATATTTAATCTGTGTAAGTATAAAGAAGTAAATGTCCTTACAGATATAGGAGGAATTAAGAAAAGTGCATACATTTTAACTTAATATTTTAGTTGATGACATTTACTAAATATTTTTGAGCAAAATGAATAAGAACTAAAATGAGAACAAATTATGCAAAAAAATATACAATTTTAGTCAAAATGTTTTTGACTAATAGGTTATCATTAACACTAGTTTATACTACATACTTTAAAATACTGTAAATGACTATATTATGACTATAAACAAGAAAAAGTGCTCCCTTGTGGCCAGAGTTGGTACTGCATGTGTTCAATGACAACACGTCCTACAGCAATCAAACGCCACCGTACACTTCCTGCAGGTTTCATAGCAGGTTTATGGTCAGTGACTAGCTAACAAATAAACTGACATAAAGTCAAAAGAAACAAAAACAAGAGTTTTATCAAGCTGACCTTGAAGGACAACATTTATTTAAATGAGGAGTGACTTCTGACGGGCAGCTACACATGAAGGACAAACCTCTGCAGGCAGCAGCTCTTTCTGTGGAGCTGCGGCATTCAGCCGGACAGGACATTTCATCTGTTCATCCCACAGAGCTTCCTACTGTTTCTAACAAAACTGCAGCAGCTGCGTTAGCATTGAAGCTAACGAGAGGAACAACAGGAGACACTCTAACGAAAACCAAAAAAAGGTACCCAGGCTTGTTAAAAGCTGCTGTGGACGAACAGACTGAGTTTGTTGAGAGCAAACGGGGATCTTACCAGAACTACGAGAGAGTCGGTGTGGACAGAGGGAAGCCCCCAGTCTCCTCCCCAGCATCTCAGCTCCATGGCAGCCGCCATATTTTTGATTCATACAGAGCCGAGGACGTGACGGCGTAGCTGTCACATCTCTGCGCGCGAGACAAACAGATCAAAGAAACACGGGCGATCATTAACAAGCAAGATATGAACTTGGTCAGGAAAATTAGGTGACAAATACGATCACTTTGTTGAACAAAATGTCCAACGTTATAAAGGAAACATTTCTCTGTGTTTTTACACCAAGTACAAAATGGTTTTCTTTTTAACTGTCCATTGCAAACATATAGAATTACTTAAATTAGATGATTAATGTGCACAAGTCTTAAAATGTTATCTTTTATTTGGATTACAAAAACATTATTAAAAACAATATGTTTATTTACCGTATCTAAATGGTGTTTTGTAGGGAAAAACAAATATTTACAACTAAAAATGTATGCAACCATTTGTGTATATTTTGTCCCTTACCAGAGTCAAAACTTTGTCTTTCAGAATCGCCCAAGCTCACTTAGATTGAATGAAATGCTACATGTTCTCTATTGGATTCAGGTCTAGACTTTGACCGGGCCATCTTAACACATGGTAAGTCGTTCAGCTGTGGCTGAGTCGTTTTCTGCTGAAAGATGAACTATGGTCTCAAGTTGGATCCAAACTTGGGATGCTGATTTATAACTTAATGTTGCTTTAAACTTCTCCATAACTTTATCCCTCACCTGGCTGCTGATCCTGGCCTTTATGATGCTGTTTTCTCAATAATATTCTCTAGCAATCCTCCAAGTGTTCACAATTTATACTGAGATTATATTTTAGAGTCTGAAAACAAAAGCGCACCACACTTTTCAGAGTTTTATTTGGGAAAAGAAATTTTGAAAACCATGAACACTTTTTCTTCAACTTCAACATTGTATTCTACATTGAATAGGTCTATATAAATCCCAATATAAATCCAGTAACATAATAAATCATGAAAGCGTTGAAGGGGTTTGGATACTTTGCAATGCACTTCGAGTTTTATCCCACAGCTGATATAATGCTGAAGTTTGCCAGCCGTTTGGTCAGAATCCAGAGAGCCAGACTCAGCCGGATGTTCAATGGAAATGCTCCGAGGAATGGTAAAAGTCTCTCTCTGTCTTAGACAAACAGCTGTTAAAATATGCTTGAGGTCAGCAGAGAAAGCGTGAACCAGACGTCTATTGTTCCATATTTCCACTCAAGTCTTACCCTGTTTGTCCTGCTTTTCCTGCAAGCCTGCACTAGATTAGAGAAAAAAAGGGCTGCAGTGGCGTGTAGAGGACATTACCTGGAATCATAAGGAGACTGAAAACATCTGCCTTAGATTTATACACATCAGCAGGCTGTTTAAATATTACCCAAGGGGATCACATCCATTTCTGAGGCAAAGTTTTGCAATATGTGGGAAAAATGACAATTTCGAGAATGGTAATTTTTTTCAGATGGCTGAGTTTGTCTATAGAAGGTTTAAAATATTTCATATTAAAACACAAGACACACAAAACTCAAGAAATTCTATGTTTATCTTGAACTGTATACGCTCATTAGAACAGAAAATTCACCCATGCAATGGAAATAATCGCTCCAGTGCCTTGTTTTGTATTCAGATGTTTGCAATTACGGTAAGGGTGATGATATTCTGACCAAACTGTATACATAAGACGATACAGAGAGGCAACTCCCCCGCAATTATAACCAAACACAAGTACTCACTTACAGTGCCACCAGTGTGCAAGGACACTCCCCTTTACTTTATAAGCTGTGCCTGTGGACAAAAAAACAACATCTAACCTCTGCCGTGTGAGATCTGTCCGTTCACCTTCATCAGTCGACAGGAGACTTATGAAATCTTTTCTCGAGGTGCGCGCTTGGTGACTGGAATGTGTTTCAAAGCAGCAGCTCTATGGCTGGTGCTGCAGCAACTGCTGCTCACTGTCGCAGCTCAGGGTATTGGTAAGTACCGCTTCTGCTCTCATGGAAAACATATTTACCAAAGATTTTGGTAGTCTGTAGCTATGAAACGTTTTCCATTTCAACATGAGAAAAAATAGGAGTGCAGATGCAGTGGAGGGTGAACTTAAAGCAAGTTTTCCCCCTGAGCTTTAGAGTCTGATATTGTGCTCTAATGACAAACTGACCTAGACCAGATAGTTTAGGGGAGCACATTACTGAGATCTAAGCTTTCCCAGAGTGTGCATTCAACTTTTTTCATTCAACTTTATGTCACTTGGTGTTATTCTTTGAATCCGTCATTTGTGTTTGTGCGTGTAAGTGCAGCGCAAAGAGGTTTGCTCCAGTGGACAGAGTTTGCTGCGGCTCTATAAAAACACAGCAGGATGCTATCATGAAAGTTCATTTGCACACACAAACATACATATATGCACGCACATCACAAAGGGGTTCTGTCACACTCAGTAAAGAGCCGCAACACAGTGACTCAGGAGTAGTAATTGGGCTACACCGGATCACAGAACCACTTAAAGTCTGCCAGATGGAGCACTTTACCTTCGTCCGCTCTCTACTGAAAGCATTAGTGTGATTTACTGAGATTTCACTTTATGAATTGTTTTCATTTTAAATTCTCTTACACATAGACATCTGAAAAGCTTGGTGTACATGTGAAAAATTCCCTGAAGCTGAAGTGGAGATTAAAGACTCCACACATGCAGCCAAAGCTGAATTATGCACTACAGTAGTTTGTGTTTACAACATGCAATCCCACTAAATTACACTGAAAAAGGATTAATAAGCTCTTTGGTCCCTCTAACTTACTGCTTTGCTGTTATTTGATGCACAGCCCACTCCTCTAACAGCTCTCTCCTGTGTTAGTCTACGACCTGCTGGTGTCTCCAGACTGCCTGCCAGACTTGCTCCAAGGAAGCCTGAAGAACAAAGGCAGGGATGAGGCGTTCCTCCTCTCGTCCTTCAGGCTCCAAAACAGGGCCCCCACCTCTCTGTTCAGTGTGCTCAACCCCAAAGACAACAACAAGTACCTGGAGCTGAATGTGCAAGCCAAACTGAGCAAAAGTGGGTTTGTTCTGCCAACGCTTCATTGTTCTGCGAGTCCACGCCGGTTCTGATGCCTCTGTTTATCGCTCCGTCTCCAGTGACGCTTCGTTACCAGAAGACTGACGGCAGGTTTGGCACCACCAGTTTCAACCACGGCTCCCTGGCAGACGGACGGGAGCACCACGTCATGATGCACGCCAGCGGCCTCCAGCGCGGCCCGCCTCGCCTTAACATCTACGTCGACTGCAGGCTCGCTCATACTGTGAATGACCTGCCGGCCGCGTTCGGGTCACTCCCACCTGGGCCCAACAAGGTGGCACTGAGGACCCTGCAGTCAAGCGGACAGGTGAATGAGAAATCTGTGATGAAAATGTATGGCTCTGGCCGTTCCTCAGGCTTTTATGCGCTCCGTTTTATTTCTCTGTCAGGATAATCTGACAGACTTGAAGCTGGTCATTGAGGACACCATCGACAACGTGGCCACCCTGCAGGACTGCAGCATGGAACCTGCGGAGTCTCTGCACCTGCTGGGTGTGTTGACATGGGCCTACGGTGTCCCAAACTGGTTGTGTCTGAGAGTTTTTATGCTGATTCATAACTTTGCTCAGGTTTCCAGGGAGGCAGGGTGGTGCAAGATCAGACCAGCATCCAGGAGCTGAAGAGCATGCTGTCTGAGATGAGGGAGCTGCTCCACAAGCAGGTCACGTGTCCTCTGTCTGCATTTGTCAGTCTGTTTCTAATGCCTGGAAAGGGAGAACACTCTTAAGAGTTGCTCTGAAATAAAGTAAAATGGATCACAATGGAGAGTAGATTTGAGAGAATCATACTGGAAGCAGCTGGAGGTTAGAAGTTTTTTGATTCTTTTTTCAATTTGGTTGCTATGGAGATCGAAAGATGCTGCAATTCAATAAAGAAAAATATATTTAAACAAAAGTTTATTAAATGTTTAAATACTTTTAAACATTACATCTACTTTTTAAAGTAGATGTTAGGGGCTGTGTAAAGAGCCGCAGTAAAAGTTAGTCAAATATGAATGTCAAACAGTGAGGCAGAAACATTCTGCTATTTTTTTTGTCTGATTTTTAAGATGTCATCATTCAGAATTTCCATTGTAGCTGAAAGATAATATTCTAACAATGTTCATGATGCTCTGATGTAGATTAAGGAAACAAACTTTCTGAGGAACACCATTGCTGAGTGTCTGGCTTGTGGTAAGCAGTCAAAAAAGGTCTTCCTCCTTGTTTACAGTGTTTAAACTCTGTTGAAACAAGAGACATTTACTTTTTTCTGTTTTCACCCACAGGACTCGAAGGCAGTCCCACCAACCCTGTCCCAGGTCAGAGTCCTAAGCAGGTGGTGTTTCCTTCCCATCTGACTGGGTGCCCTCCAGGGACCTGTTTCAGACAGAATATGTGCATTTCCTCAGAGTCAGGGGGCTTCCAGTGTGCCCCCTGTCCTGATGGATACACAGGAGATGGGGTTCACTGTGACGACGTAGATGAGGTATGGATTAAGCTTTTTAATTCGCACTACGGCACCTGGCAGCGCTCAGCTACTCATAATCTTTCTTCTCTGCTTTTGAGTTTTAGTGCAGCTTTAATCCGTGTTTCCCTGGCGTCCGCTGTGTGAACACCGCTCCTGGTTTTCGCTGTGAGAAATGCCCTGTGGGATACACTGGACCAGAGATCAATGGCGTCGGAGTGTCTTACGCCAAATCACACAAACAGGTCTAACTCAGCCCTCCCTGCTGTATATTGTAGATCTTTTTAATTCACAAAAATACCCTATCTAGTGTTTGGTTTCTGACGTTTCCTCCTCTCCCAGATGTGTGAAGACTTAGACGAGTGTCTGGGCCCGCCTGAGAACGGAGGCTGCACCCCCAACTCCCTCTGCTACAACACTATTGTAAGACCACTTTATGTACAGTGTGCCATTTTAATAGATGAGGACAGCCGTCTCTGACTGTGTCGTCCTCCTCAGGGCTCCTTCCGATGTGGAGAGTGTAGGGCTGGTTTCACTGGCGACCAGTTGACAGGCTGTCATGGCACCAGACTGTGCCCCAATGGTCAGCCGAACCCTTGTGACGTCAATGGGGAGTGCATTGTGGAGAGAGATGGAAGCATTAGTTGTGTGGTATGTATTCCCAACAGGCATCGATGTAAGAATATGTTTGTCACTGCAATATGTGATGATAAACTTTTTTTGTTGTTGTTGTAATCGTAGTGCGGTATTGGTTGGGCTGGTAATGGTTACGAATGTGGGAAGGACACAGATATTGATGCATATCCAGACAACAGTCTTGTGTGCAGAGACAACAACTGTAACCAGGTACTCCATTCCTGCGTCCTTCTCCCATACTCACGTTCAACCCAGGCTTGCGTCAGAAACTATTGTTTGTGTGTTTTCCAGGACAACTGTGTGTTTGTGCCCAACTCTGGCCAAGAGGATGCGGACAGGGACGGGTCTGGTGACGCCTGTGACGACGATGCAGACGATGACGGCATCATTAACGTAGATGTAGGTGACTTAGCTCATCATATGCACAGTAGATTCGGTGCCTTTAAGAATGATATTTGCGCCTTGAATTTTCATATTTTGAGAGTTCACAACCATAAATTTGATTGTGGCTTTCCCATTTTTGCTGAAGTAAAGCATTCCTACAGCATGATGCTCTCACCACCATGTTTCTCTAAGGGGCATGTTATGTTTTGGGTGATTTGTTAGAGCATTTTTAGCTTCACTTCAGAAATATGCATGTCATGGTAAAAGAGCTCTCTAAATGTGGAAGTTGTCTTTCCCTGGCTTTAGTTCCCAAGTTTGATATAATAAAGTGAGAAAGTTGCATTGAAGACAGTAATCTGATAAAACCATTTCCACTTAAGTGTTTAAATGTATAATTTTTTGTCTTATCTTTGTCAAAATGTTAAAAGTACGAGGTATCGTTGCATGGAGGTGTGTGGAACTTTTGTGTTGAAAAAAAAACAAAAAAAAAACAAATTTGTCTGTCCCAGGATAACTGCTGGCTGGTCCCAAATCTGGACCAGAAGAATAGTGATAAAGACATCCATGGCGACGCCTGCGATAACTGCAAAACAATTCAAAATCCCTCACAGAGGGACACGGACAAGGACGGCCTGGGAGACGAATGTGACGACGACATGGACGGAGACGGTAAGAGTGTGAATAATTAGTTGGATAGCTGTTTATCAGATCGGAGTGTAAGTTTTTGTTTTATATGTGGTCAGATTATGGGAAGTGGCCTTTCCCTGGTTTTATTGCCTAAATTAGTTCAAGAGAAAAGAAGAACCAAGAGTGAAAGCAGTCATCTGATAAAAGCATTACCGGTCGGAGAGGATTTTCCAGATTGCAGTCTGTCTGGACATAAGAACCTTCCTGTTGGGAAGACACAGACGGGAACAATTGTTATTGCCTTTCTGTGAAAAACATCCCCCTGCTTCTCTGTCTGTTTCAGTCAACAACATCTTCTACCCGTTAGATCTCTGGGTTTCAGGATATGCTAATACAGAGCAGTGTTACATAAAAAACTCCAACTGCTAAAACTTTCCCCCTCATACCTTAGTTAATCGGCGTTCTGTGGGAACTCTGATTACTGATTAACTCTGATGGAAAATTCTTGCCTTTTGTGTATACTCATTGTTTGGTGTTGGGCTTGGCGGTTCTCCCTCGTCTTGGTCATTCGGTAATGTTTTCAACTCTGTGGTCAGATTGCTGAGAACTAGCTCATGTCTGCCTCGTCATTTAGATAATTTTTTCCGTGGAAAGCCATTGCCAGGAGCTGAAGACCACTGGAAACTATTTCACCATCAATTTGAAACAAACGCTGCCATCTGCTGATGCATTCTGACTGCCCTGTAGGCTACATCCAACCAGCCGCTGTGCTTTTAATCCTGTTTCCAGGCTTGAAAAATGTTCTTGACAACTGCCAGCATGTCCCGAACCCAGATCAGGCAGACAGGGACAACGACGGCGTAGGGGACGCGTGTGACAGCTGTCCTGACGTGGCCAACCCTAATCAGGTAACAACAAAACACAACTAGGGAGATTTCTCTTCCATGTCATCAACTGAGTTTGTTCCACTCGCCTGCAGTCGGACTCAGACAATGACCTAGTAGGAGATACCTGTGATGACAACATAGACAGGTACACCCTGCTTTGTCTTGATTGACTTGAAAGTGTTTCTTTCTTTTTTTTAACCTGTTTTTTTAATTTATTTTTATCATCAGTGACGGTGACGGTCACCAGAACACGAAAGACAATTGTCCCACTGTCATCAACTCGTCTCAGCTGGACACGGACAAGGATGGAATGGTTTCATCTCGTTCTTTATATTTCATTAACACCTGGTGATAATCGCCGATTCATATCGCTAATGTAGAGAGAACCAATCTGTAGTTTCTTTCTTGCAGGGAGATGAATGTGACGACGATGACGATAATGACGGCATACCAGATAGTGAAGATAATTGCAGACTGGTTCCCAACTCAGACCAAAAGGACTCAGACAGTTTGTGTTCATTATTTTTTGAATTGTACAGCTTAGGGGAGAAGTTTGCATACAGTCATCATCTTATCATGCAAAAATAAGGTTTGAATATGATGGACTTTTTTCATCCATTTAGAATCCACGTCTTGAGTTACATTTGGATAAATTTTTCTTAGCAAGTTGCAGAAAAACTGCATGTGTTTTGTGGAAGAAAAGTATTTAGAGCTTAGTTAAATGAGGTTGGTTTCCAGGCAAGGACTTAGTTTTGAAACATAGTCAACAGATGATCAACCAGGGTTGAACTTGGAGCCACTGCAACAGCTTAATGTAGACTGATTTATCCATACCAAAGTTTTTACTTCACCCGCTTTGTGCAGCGCACCATCACCACTACGCGTCACTTTTCTTAAGCTTCAACCCCTTTTTGTAATTCCTCCAAGGAAACTTTTTGTCAAAATGTGAATTCTTTCCTCCATCTGATCATATTTGGCTTGAATAGCTGAAAATTTCAGTGTAGCTTGAAGATTTAGTGTTGGAGCACGGAGTTTATTCTTGTTCTGTATGCCATAACATGTCAACATGAAACTTGCTTCTCTATAGACAGTGACACTGGCGTTTAAGCACTTCCAGTTCATGAAAACTTCGGGCCTGGTTGTGGATTTAAATCAAATCCACAATAAACCGAAACTTGAAGTCACATGTAGAACCATTCCACTTCAATACAAGAATACCTCAGGTTGTTTCTGATCACTCTCTTAAGTTTTATTTCATGTGGGCCAGACACTTGGGTTCAGGTGAAACTTAGGCACAGTTGGAAATACCAACAATGCAATAATCCCAAACAGACTTTAACACAGTAAAACTGACCTACTTTATCCAGTTCAGAACCAGTTTTGATGTTTGTTTGGGATCTTTTTCCTGTTGGATCACCACATTGTGTTCAAGTTTTACATCCAGCTGGTGACTGGAGGCGAAGTTGAAGACCTTGGAAGTTCTCCTTCTGTACCATCCAACAGTAAAAAGACCCACAGCATAATGTTGTCGACATCGTGCTGGAGACTTACAGAGGACCTGCATCTCTCTGCATTTGCATCTGCAGCATCTGCAGATGCATAATCATCTCAGCCTTATGGATTTATATATATATATATATATATATATATATATATATATATATATATATATATATATATATATATATATATATATATATATATATATATATATATATATATATTGGAATCGGTTTGTACCATTTGAACCAACCGTGGATTAAATAAAATCCACAATAAACCGAAACTTGAAGTCACATGTTGTAAAACCATTCCACCTCAATACAAGAATACCTCAAATGAATCATTTAAAGGCCTAAAGTTAATTTAACAACCATACCCATGATGTTGTACATTTCTGACTGCGGTTGTTCAGTTTTAGCATTTCCATGACAACCAAACTCTACTGATGTATTTTAGTGGACAAAGTTGGAGATGCGTGTGAGGGAGATTTTGACAAGGACAACGTGATTGACATCATCGACCACTGCCCTGAGAACGCTGAGGTCACGCTGACCGACTTCAGAGCCTACCAGACCGTGGTGCTGGACCCGGAGGGAGACTCACAGATAGATCCCAACTGGGTGGTGCTCAACCAGGTCAGCAACAAAACAAGGCTCATCTTACCTTTCTTACCTCAGACTTTTAAGCCCATTTGCAGTGGATTTTCCTCCAGAATGTCTTTCCTCGTCAAAACTCTTTCAAATTATTTTGTTAGGCCTTATAGACAGCATGTTTCCTCTTCCAGGGTATGGAGATAGTCCAGACCATGAACTCTGATCCAGGCCTTGCTGTTGGTAAATACTTGAGTATCTTTGCTTTGCCGTGTCCAGTTTTACAATAACTCCAGCTATTTCCCATCTCCCTCCATGGATCCTCTGATCCGGGCCGTTGTTTGTCTCCTATGTGCATCTCCAGGCTATAAAGCCTTCAGTGGAGTTGACTTCGAGGGAACCTTCCACGTGAACACAGTGACGGACGATGATTATGCTGGCTTCATTTTTGGCTACCAGGACTCGTCCTCCTTCTACGTGGTGATGTGGAAACAGACGGAGCAGACCTATTGGCAGGCCGCGCCCTTCAGAGCTGTCGCTGAGCCTGGAATACAATTGAAGGTTTGCGTGACGTCTGTTTCCATCGGTTTGACGGAGTCCTCCTCGATCCTACATGGCTCTTCTTCAACAGGTGGTGAAGTCTAAGACGGGTCCTGGTGAGTACATGAGGAACTCCCTGTGGCACACAGGAAACACAACGGACCAGGTGCGTCTCCTGTGGAAGGACCCCAGGAATGTCGGCTGGAAGGACAAGGTTTCCTACCGCTGGTTCCTCCAGCACAGGCCGCAGGTCGGATACATCAGGTACAGACAGACATGCTCCATCAAACACACTGTAGACACAGTTTTAGTGGAAGGCTAACCTGCTGTCAATGTTGATGCGAAATTCATTTTCATTTGGGGTTTTTCCATCAAAATCTGTATGCACAACCATATGTTTTACCACTCTTTAATTTGCGCCAAAGCCTTATAGCATAATGCATCTCAGCCTTATGGATTTTGTTGCCATATTTTCTGAGGTCCAGGTCAATCCTGAACCTTTTAATGGTTAACATCCCAGAAACCAGTTTTGATATTTTGGACTCATTGTTCTGTTAGAAAACCCAAACGAGTTAAAGTTTCCACCACCTGACCTGAACTGTTTCTCTTTTAGGAAAGCAAACTGGATTGTAAACCCAAATGAGAAACCGATAGCAAATCACAAACAGTGTCTTGTGAGATTCAACACAGCGTCACATGGGAGAGTCACTTTCTATTAAAATCAAGGAGATTACTCTTCCCAAATCTGGAATCAACAACAAAGAGTGTCTGCATAATGTAAAATGTGATGTGAATGAAATAAAACATTTTCCAGTATCCAGTCGGCTTTAGGTTACAAGCTTGTTTATTGCTACAAAAGACTGAAGTTAGAGTTCAACTTATATTTTAGGGGGTTCATGCATGAATTTGAACCTTTGTGTAAAATTTAACCAAGAGACAATAAATTTATATTATGCAGAAAATATTTGTGTTTAAAGATGGAATTGTTTCTTTTGCATCGTTTAAAAGAAATTTACATATAATCCCAGTATTGAGTGAATTTATATTTCTGACCAGAAGTGACTTGTTTTTTTTATGTTTTACTCAGAGCTCGTTTCTATGAGGGGTCCAAACTGGTGGCGGACACTGGGGTGATCATTGACACCAGTATGAGAGGTGGGCGACTGGGTGTGTTCTGTTTCTCTCAGGAAAACATCATCTGGTCCAACCTGAAGTACCGCTGTAACGGTGAGTGTCTGCTGACTAACAATGCTCTCGGAAATGGAAATAAAAGCTCTGATCATAGAAGTGAGATTTTATTTTCTCCTTTTTCTTCTTCAGACAACATTCCTGACGACTATCAAGAGGTAGAAGGGGCAGAGTGAAGGGGCAGAACACCGACGGGGGATTTTTACCACAAAGAAAGACGCTGATATGTGTTGCTGTAGTAGGTCAAAGGAAAATGGAAGTGTTGGAAGAAAAAGAAACCATTTCAGTGACGGTATTTAGAGGAGCTGAACATTGTGCTTTATATCCTTTGTTAGTTCAATGATTAAATCAGCAGTTTTTCCTTATGTTTATGCAATATATCTTCAGTTTATTAGTGCTGCTCAAACATAATAAGCTTTCAATGGACATTTCTTAAATATAATAAAAGCTGCCGCATGTAAGTTTTTTTTTTTTTTACATATTTGTTTAAACTGTCACGATATAAAATAAGGCAGCTCAATTTTTTTCAGATTGTCTTATATTGTCATGACAAAGTGGGAGTTTTAGCAAATATGTAACGTTTTTTTAATTTTTTATAAAAGTTACATACTGCAGCTTTAAGTAAAATAAATCTTGAAAACTACACAGTATTAAGTGTGCTTTAATCTCTGGAATGATAACTAGGTGAAATGCTTGAACTCCAAATTTCAGTTTTAGGTTACACTATGTACGTACACTCGCTCGTATTCAATTGAATGTCTCTAAACAAGCTTCTGGCATAATTTAGATGGACTCCATTTCTTATCAGAAATGGTAGCAAGCAGAAGAAATTTCTGCATCTACTAGTTTAGCGTTTCTCTCCTGCCTCAAATTAAAAAGTGAAGAAAAGCAGGTGCAGGTTATAATTTGTTGTATATTCTCCTGAAGCATGGACCCGACGTGCAGCTATTGCGTTCTGACCCTGTTTTTAACAATGTTTAATTCTGACCTTGTGTGACCTACATACAATCCACAATGAATTCAAATTTATTGAAGTTGTGAATGATGAATAAAGGCCCTAAATTACTGTACGTCTCATCTGAACTTTTCTACTGACCTGTACACAGAAAAACCACATCTGACGGCATGTTATGCATGTTTTTATTGAAATAACGTGAGCGTCATGCCACCTACAACTTTGCATTTCAAACATTTTGGTCAAATTACTGTCAGTCATAAACCTTCGTTTACAGTGGTTTTCAATGTCTTACTTTATTGTGTTTTTTTTTTCCTTGTTTGAAAGCACCATTAAATTTCTACATTCACATTAATCACTGAAATGCAGAAACAAATGAATATCATTAGTTTACAATGAAGCAAATTAAAATGTCAGCTCTGTTGCTATGCATGATTCTGTCTCCTTCTTCGAAACATGTTAAGAGAGCGATCAGACAAAGAATTGATTGAAGGAACTGTTCAGCTTTGCAGTGTGACGTCATTTTTTTTTCTATAATACAATTTAACTCAGCTGTAAATTCAACATCCAGTGTTGAATAAATCACTTTTGACATCAACCGTGCTGGCTTTTTCCTAGACATCATGATGACGAAGAAGCATAAAACGTTTAACTGTGATTACATGAGTCAGCAAATACATAATGTTCAGAGTTGTATCTTTTCCTGCGACAGACAAAACAATGTGAGCAGTTCTGCTGGCTACCTTTGGCAAATGCAATGTTGATTCAGTGGAGCTCTTCCAGAGAGGTGGCACTTTACAGATATAAAACCTCCTGCCATGCATGACGATGACCAGAAACACGCAGGTGAGATGGATTTTCTCTAAGAAAGGTTTCGGCTCAAAGGGAGCACTGGCGATAGGAAAACTTTACCCTTGTGATCTAAGTGGAAACTTCACAACAGTGGGTGTCTAATATCAACAACTTGTTCTGTTGCATAGAAAAAACTACAAAACACAATATATAACAAATCACAACACATGGAGCTTAAACAATAAGCCTGAGGAATGAGTTTTTAAACATTGTTAAGAAGCCAAACTTGCTCAATTCACACCATAGTTCATCTTTCCTTCAGGATTAAATAAATACATCTTCTGTAACATCTCTCCAACTAAATGTATCCCACAAACATATAAACCTTTGCTACAACTTCTCGATGGTTTGATTTCACAGAACTGAAGCATCTGGCTGAGATAAAAAAAAAGAAAAAAAAGGAAAACAATAAAATAAAAAGTTTGATAATGCAACAAAAATCCACTTCAGAGAATCTACAAAGGCTCAATGGTTTTCAATGTAACGCAACTCCAGGTGTTATTTTTGTAACTCCAGACCTGTAGGAAATACAAAGACAGTCAGTGGTATTAAAAGAGTTAAAAAATGACCATCAAGGTATTACCAGCTTAACATTGTAAAACAAAGACTGTAACATGTAAAACAAAAAGATAATCCTCCACTCTGAATGTTGGGGGTAGTGAAGGGCTGTGTTTCAAGGGCAGGCGGGGGGTTCGCGGTGGTCCCTTTGCCTCATCCATCAGAGAGAAGAAGGTGACCTAAGCCTCGAAGCGCTTCGGACACATCATGGGAGCGAGGAGCGTCATTATGTAGAGGAAGAGGCAGACCCAGCAGGACACCACCTTGAGCCAGAACACCGACCAGCTGCCGTCCAGCAGCTTCTCGATCTTATGGTCATCATAACTGGGAAAGGCAGAGGAACAGGAAAACTGTCTGAACTCAACTTCAGATTTCAACCAGAGTAAAAGCTGAGACAATAAAACATGAAGTATGAGATCAGAGGCAGGGGGTAAAAGAGTCGACGGTACAGTCCCCCGAGAAAACGCGTGCAAAACAATAAGACACAAATACAGAGCGCTGAAACAAAAAAATTACTTACTGAAACCAGTTGGTTATGGACATCATGACGTAAAGAGAGCCCAGGAAGAAGACAAAATGGAAGAAGGAATAGCAGTAGATGGTTCTTTCGTGCTCGTCGTACACCACGCTCTGTCCTGAGGTGGTCTTCTCCTCTTCATAATCTTCTGGAAACGACAAAAACAACAATCATGCATGAAAGGTGAGGATCAGCAGCGCACATAAAGTTTAAAACTTCCTTAATGAGAAGACCTGGTATTTCTAAGTGCATGTGTACTTCCAGCAGGTGGCAGTGTGATCCAACACATGCTTCTCCTGCTTTACTTTGCAACAATAACCTCCTAGTAACAGTGACATCATCTGTGTTTGCTGACCAATGCTTTCTCACCATCCTCAATCTAGCTGCTAAGTAGCAGCTGGATTGAGTGTGTGGACTCTGACTGTGAAGGACAAATGATCAGAATTTCCTCACCTGTGTCGTCCCCGAAGCAGAAGCAGCAGCGAGCTCTCTGTGGAGGAGAGAAAACATTACTGCTGAGAGGGACCAGAAAATGACGCGGGACAAAAACAGATGCCTCATGTACAATTGGCCACATCTGTCTGAAAGCGAGTCAATGGGGTTTTTTACTGTTGCTGTTTTTTTGTTTTACGAGCGTGTATTTTAATTTAGCTTCACAAGCCCCGTGAGGTCTGAATATTTGTGTGTTTACCTCAGTTTCTGGCTCACTGTTCCTATAGACCCGGAGCGCTGCAGAGCTGCGCTTAGTGGTCGATGTTAAACTGAAGGAGAGAAAAAGGGAACAAAAATAGAGAGAGAGGTTATAATTCCATCACCCTGTTTTTTTTTCTGATAATTTGCCGCTTTAGCAGCCTGCGCGACCACAAGAGACAGGATGCCTCCAGTTGATGGGAAACACATGTGAACAAAGACGTAAAGCCACAGTTTGCGTCTCCCCCAGCTTTTTGCTCAGATACAGCCAACTGGATGGAGCTTTGCAGAGCCAGCCAATACAAAGTGAGCTGCCTGCGTCGTTATCGTTTCTCTCATCATCCTGAGTGCTCCTGAGGTTCAGTTGGGTTTCTTTTGATAAGCATAGCACTGTATGAAATCAGTGAAGGCTCAGTTAAAAACTTATCTGCTTTACAGAGGCTGTGTCCGTTTGTTTTGTTAGGAAAATTTAAAGAAAAACAGCATAAGAAAGATATTTTAGCCAATTCTTGTTCTTCAACTGATCCTCTGTTATTGTTTTGCTGTGAATACTAGTAAAAAACAATGTGTCTGAAAAATCAGCAAAAAGAAACAGAGTTAGGGAGCAAAACTTAACTAGAAACCTGCAAGGCAGTTTGTTCTTCCTGTTTGTCAGAAAAACAAAACTAAAGGCTGAGACGAGTCAGAGGTTTCCAGGATAATACATGCACATGATCCAACTGTGTCATTTTGATAATTTCCCCAGAAACAGACACTGAAACTACTGCAGTTATTTATTTAGCTGCCTCAGTTTTATGATCTCATGTCAACATAAAGCTTAGGAATCACGAAGCAGTTTATATGGATCAGTGCCACAACAAAGAAAATGCACATCTTTTGACTGTGGTCACTTTTTTAAAGGGATTAACCGTAAAGTAAGATCAGTAAAAGTGATGGGTGATTCTGTTAAAGCTCAGTGAAAGCAGACAACTTCTTAAAGCTCTGTGTTTGCTTTGGTGGAAATACTCTGGTTTCCTCACTTACTTTCCATTTTTAGACAATTTAACCTGCCAGATAAAGATCATCATTTCAGAAAGATTATCACCTTTCTGAAAATGTGTGAATGACAATCAGAATGTAAACCAGATCTGACTGAATCTTTCTATGCATTTTTTTCTGTCTGAACGTCAAAAAATATATTTTTTTTTAGCAGCTAACTTGTCTTTGAGCTGTCACGTCACGAACCTGGAGGAAGACGCGTGTTCATCTTTAACGGAGGCTACAGCTCAGCACATGTTCACAACTGCTTCAGTTTGTGACCGATAACTTGCAATATGTTTTGCTTCCTACCAGGAGTAAATGATGCAGGCAAATAAGATCACTGCTCCCAAACCGGTGACGATCTGCTTGTCACTTTCTGACCCGGAGTTGAAGGGAAACACGCAGACAGTTTGGTTCATGCCATCGACTTCAACCACTAGCAGAAGAAAACATGTGGAAACACATATGTGAAAACTAAAACATATTTACAACCAATGAAGGATTTAAATGTAGAGTAGAACATTTACATTTTATGGCTTATATCATCATATTTATAAACATGAAACTGTCTGCAACGAATACTAGCTTAAGCTAATTATCAAATGCTAACCTAACTTGTGAATCAATTGACCTAAGTTAGTATTAATTACAGATTGTTAGTATTAATTACAGACTGTTACAGATTGTTAGTACTAATTAATTACAGATTGTTAAAATTAATTACAGACTGTTACAGATTGTTAGTACTAATCAATTACAGATTTAGTATTAATTACATATTGTTAGATTGTTTAGTATTAATTACATATTGTTACAGATTGTTAGTACTAATTAATTACAGATTGTTAGTATGAATTACATATTGTTTCAGATTGTTAGTATTAATTACAGACTGTTACAGATTGTTAGTACTAATTAATTACAGATTGTTAAAATTAATTACATATTGTTACAGATTGTTAGTATTAATTACATATTGTTACAGATTGTTTAATATTAATTACAGATTGTTACAGCTTGGTACAGATATGTCTGTTCTTACCTTCTTTTGGTTTGCTGGAGAAAGCGGAGAAGGTGAGGTACATGACGTACACGCTGATGACCCCGGGCTGCAGTAGCCCTGATCTGGGTTGCACTGCACAAACAAAAGCAAACAGACATTTTAATAAAATCTTCAAACAGGTCTTTACGAAAGTATTCACACCCCACATTTTGTCACATCCTAATCCTAATAAAAAAACATCAGTGTATTTTATTAGGATTAGGAAGCCAGAAGAAGTCATGTTTAGCAAAAGCCACATAGAAAACATCAAACAAGGAGTTCTGGACAGAAAAGACCAACAATCTAACTTTTTGGATCAACTCTATGTGACCTAGTGCAAAGCCAGACCTGAATCCAACTTAGACATTTCATAGAACCTTTTCATCCAATCTGACTCTTTCACCCAACAATTATGGTTTCTAGAAGTGCAAAGCCAAAACATTTCCATCTGTCACTGCAGCAAGTTCAAGAATCTGAATATTTTAGCTACATTGTTTTCAGATATTTGGTTAATTTCTATGGCGAACTACATTACAACAAAAAAACACTATAATAAATAATAAAGACTGAATTGTATTGACGTTTCTTACATTTCTGTATGTAGGGGGAGATGGCGAGCAGGGACACAATCAAGCAGAGGCTGCCATTGATGCCCAGAAAGATCTTGTTCAGAAAGCAGGCCTTAGGATGGGTGTAGTACAAGCCCATGAAGACCACCGCTCCCACTGCGATGCTGAACAGGATCAGGGTCACAAACGCCAGAGCCGCGTACCACAGGCGGTTGTACTCCACACCTGAACTCCTGCAGGCGGAAACGGAGAGGGCGTCGGGGGGGGGGGGGGGGAGAAAAAGCAAAAAGCGGAACAGAAAAAAACAACAGAATATTAACAAGGGAATACAAACTGAATGAGAATAATTTAACAGGGGAAAAAAAAACAGGAGTGAAAATACAAAAATACAACCCAGGAGTAAATGACCTAAAGGAAAAATCACAGGAAGGGAGACAGAGTAATGTGTGATGAGTTGCAGCATCACCATGGAAACACGACAGGAAAGGTTTACAGCTGCGCAGGTTCTTTCATTTTACTTCGTCTGGAAGTTTTATAATTAATACAGTGGCATGAAGACAAGCAAAGGTTCACATTTTATTTCTTGTCGATTGAAACCTTCACACATCTTGGAAACAATCTGCCACCATCTACCAGAAACTTTTCTGCAAGATGCATCTTTGCTGAACAATGCGCCCCATTGAAACACAAAACTGTCCATCTTCTTCTCTCATCACAACTTTTTTTTTTAGAGCCTCCAAAGAGTAAATAATATTTTTAGGGTTTTCTCTAACATACAAAGGTCAGCACTGATCTTTCAATGACAGCCACACTGTTCAGCTCTCACCAGTTTGTGTTCCATCTGTGAGCAAACTCCACCAGCAGCATGAGCTGGATCAGCAGGAAGATGGCTCCTCCTGCAGCTCCAATGTAGCGCCACACTGTCAGGTTAAACAGAGACCAGGACATATGTTGGACAAGATCACATTCTGAGCTCAGGAGAGCCGAATAATAAATAAAAGACGCAGGTTTAGAAAGAATGGTCACTGTGGATCTAAATGATTCATCGTATCACACTGTTATTTAGAGGCACCATTTTTCTCATCTTATTGGTAAAAGATTTTGAAAGTCCCACTTCTCTGTAACTGCACCCTATTTCATGTTGACGTGTAAAACTACGTAAAACACACTGAGGTTTGTGGTTAGATGACCTAATGGAAAGATAAAATGCTAAACATAAACGTTCTCCAATACAACAATAAGGACGAAACCAAGTTTATCTTTTATTTTAACTTTATACAACTGAGTATTTTCACATCCCCTAGTATCACATCCTTATCAGAAGTTTAATCTTTCTTTTTGCAGACTTTAAAACTCAGATCATTCAAAATTGTATTAACGTAGCAGACATGACTGAAACGATTAATCGGATTTTCTGATGTATCAATTATTGGAATAATCATTAACAAACTTTGTAATCAATTGCACTTGAGTATACAGACTCAAAATATGCCAATTGCTGAAAAGCAACATATTCACAGCAGTAATTAAACCAAAACTGTACAAAAATGTGAACATTTTGTCACAAGCAGAAGCTTACGATAAAAATACTTCATCTGTAAATATGTGCTACCCAAACTTCCTCAAGTGGCAGCTTTAGCTTCACCTGGTTCAAATGTTGTTAAAAAAAAACCTATTAAGCACCTTTTGTTATCCAAATATTAATTGGTTAATCCAAAACATACTCAACAGATTAGCCTGAGTATTGATATTAAGTCAGGCAGAAAGGCCTGAGCTTTTCACATGTTGATGTTAGGAATATGTTTTAGCTGCAGATGCATCCTTTAGAACAAATGATCAAACAAACACCAAAGGAATGTTATAACATTTTAGGCAAGAAAATGATTGTTTTCTTATTAAAAAAAGAAATGTAATTATTTATTTACATCTTTTAATATAAAATAAAAAGGCCTACACAGTTAAATAAAAAATCAGCTAAATTTTTTTTGTGATTAACTGATCAATCATCAGAATAACCAATAAAATAATCAATTATTAGAATAATCATTAGTTGCAGCCCTAACAACAGGCTTTATAGGAATACAGTAGAAAGTCCTTTGGTTTTGCAGAAAAGGCGTTTTACCTTCCAGAAAGATTTTCTCCTGGGGAATGAAGAAAGCTCCAGTGCAACAACCAGCCAGCAGGATAAACTTTAGCAGCCAGAAGCTGATCGTCAAGGGAGGCAAGAAATACAAATATATCGTCAAATCTAAACTAATGTAATATCAATTAAACTATTTAAGTAAATATTCAAGTGTAAAAATGTAAACACGATTATGATAAATGCATCGTACTTCAATACGATGCATCATAAAATATTTACAAGTCAAGACAATTTGATTTTTATTCAATAATTAGATTTTTATTCAATCATCTTATTTTCTGTTCTTAAGTCAATAAATGTGAAACCAAAATCTGTGAACAACTTGCTGACTCAGCATGCAATTTTCTCTAAACGAGGTTTGGGACCGCATTTCATTCTTACAGACAACTGTACATTTGATGAGCTACAGCAGCTCATTTTTACCCGTTGTGAATGGCCGCTCTGCAGCCTGTGCTGCTGTTTATCCGAAGCGTGAAGACGGAGAAGAAGAAGAAGAAGCAGGCCATTCCAAAGCACATCTTGTAGACAGCAGAGTATCCCACCAGAGTCTTGCAGTTCTCCCCGGCATTCATCTTCTCGCACAGTTCGTTGTAGAAGGGGATCTGATGGGCAAAACCAGAGAGCAAAAAGAAGAAGAAAAAAATACCAGGATTAGATCATTGTGGCAGTGGACAGAGACCCACCTCTGCTTATGTTTGTATTGAGTGTGCCCTCAGTGAAAGGGCCCAATAGTGTCTATTCTCTGAGTCACGGCTCTAAATGAGCTGAAAGACGGAACAGGCAGCAGCAACAAATGTGCGGTCTCTCTGTGGAGCCCTCATTCATCCTCGGTTCTCTGCAGCCTGTTAGAGGGGCCTTAAAACCAACTGACAGTGTACACACACAAAGGCCGCAGATGAATAAATTAAATGCTTTATGTCACCAAGTCAGAAAAATGTGAAGAGGGACAAGAGACGGAACAAACTACACGGGGGGGGGGGGGAGAAGAAAATCATGGTTCAAGCTCCAAAAACTGCATCACAAGAGGAGAGGCAAAGCAAGGGTGAGTAATGAAAATGAGAAACTTGGTGTGGCTTTCAGCAGGAAATTATACTTTGGTGGCTGAGGTCCAACAGAAGAGACAGCTCCTGGATTTAAAAAGCAAAGAATGAAGTCTGATATATGGTGAACAGACCTGCCAGCTTCAGAGACGAGGGTCCAAGTCAAATGGGAAAGAAATGGAAAACAGAATAAGAGTGGTAACTTTTTTTCTGTCACCCACTTCTTTTGTTGGCAGCCCAAGCAAAGGAGTTGGAATCAGCCTGCAGTTCTTAGAAGCTCGAGCGTAATTTATTTAGACCACATATAAAGCTGTACAGCGCTGGAATCTACTGACATGCTGAAAAACTAAAGAGAGAGCCAGGTAATTAGAGCACGATGCATACAAATCCCTTTGGGCAAGCACACCCTGTACAACAGGCTAGATTTTTGCATCACACAAATGATCTCAATTCTAAGACATTCTACAGCTCAAGTCAGTCATGGGAGATGTGTGTATTGATTTTATTAATGCCTCCATGTTTCATTCAGCTGAGTAACTAGTACAAAGAGGATAAAATAAAAAAAACGCCTTTCTTTCCAAGTGAATTGCATTTAAAATAACTTTGCTGATGACAAAAGCAGTAACCAGAATGTAATTTTTTCAAAAACTTTGAACTGCTACTTCAAATCGCAAGAACCAAACACTGACAATAGTTTGAATAATTGTGGTATAAATTTTACCCAGTCAATCCTTCTAGTGATTATGGTTTATTATATGAAATGAGTTTCCCAAAGCAGACTTTTTGAAGATAAATATGTATGAAAATAAGCTTGTCTTTTTCAAAAGTAAAAGATGAATGAAATCCAGTGCTCTTCAGAAAGGTATCTGTACTACTCACCGCTTGGGGACTTCAACAGGTAACAAATGACAGCTGAACATGTTCGATTCGGGCAGATTAAGCCGTCATCTCTTCAGCGTGTGGAGCCACATCATGACAAAGAGCAAAAAGCCTTTTTGGAGCTTTTGTCTCCTATTAAGGATCATATTAGCATGTCCATGGTGTTGTAATTACAAGAAGAATGGCTGAACTGTTTCAAACTGCTGTAAATCTCTTTATAGGAGACCAGCACTCCAACACACACAATGGCTGCTCTCTTAGGAGGGACTTCCCACTGTGCTCAGTGTGTCACTGACAGCGTCTGCCTGAATGTGTGGAGGGGTTTATCAGAGGCCATTTTGTGCTTGGGTTGTTTTTTTTTTTTGTAGAGAATCCTCGTATCACAGAGAAACACACAGCAGGGGGTCCTGTCAAAATGTTTAACACATACTGGAAAAGGGATACACAAAACAGGAAGACTAGCGGTTAAATATCGTCACCAAGGAGCCTCTTCTGGAAGAGGAAGCTTGGCTGTTGTTACGGTAACAATCAGCAAAGGATTGTATTCCTTTAACACACACACACACACACACACACACACACACACACACACACACACACACACACACACACACACACACACACACACACACACACACACACACACACACACAAATATATGGCTGAACATTATAAATATATTTATATATTTTTTTATTTCCTGGCCTTTTTTTCTAGGTCAGCTCTGTGTTGTACAGTGAACACATTACGCTGAATGAATTGGATCACTCTTTATTGGATGACAAAAATCTAACATAAACTTAAGTGAGTTTATAATACAATTATAAAAACTGACTAAACTGGATTTGAGCTTTGAGGTCACAAATTGCTTGCTGGATTTTCTGTATTAAGGATTTCCAGGTACACAGCAGAATCCCCGGGTTCAATAAATGAAAACAAAAACTGCACGTTTCAAAGAATCAAAGCATCCACAGACTATCAGACTCTCACTACCATGTCTGACTGGTGGTACAGTGTTTTTATGTTCATGTTCACAGAATGTTTGCCCCAAAGTTTTGTCAAAACTAGAAACAGAGAGCGAGACGGTGAGCCAGCTACTCAGAAAACAACAGGACAAAATCTGGGTTAAAGGTTGTTGGCCTAATAACAACTATACTATGCAGGAAGTTACTCTGAAGAACTCCAATTTGAGTGATTAAAGAGATCTTACTGATGCAATCATCCTAGAATCACAGAAGAAGTCATTTATTAGAAGTAAACACTTGCTCCCACTCTCGGTTTAAAGAGTGGGAGGAATGCTGCACATTTCAGAGATTTATTCAGCAAACTAAAAACAGTAAGCAAAGTGGTATTTTATTGATATAATCCAGAGTTTAGCAGTTATTATCTGCATACATCCTTCTAAATGTGTTTGTTAATTAATCAGTTATTTCAATAATGTACTCACATTGTCTTTCATCATGTCCTCCACAGTGGGGGACATCATGATGACACAGATGACGGTGACCAGCAGGAAGTACAAGGCGTACATAATCCTGGTTCCAGTGGACTGCTTGATCTTCGGACAGCAGTTACAGCAGCAGGAGCAGGCCGCTGAGCCGCAGCAACAGGCCAGCTGGACAAACACAATAAGGACACCCTTAGCTGAGCTTCTTATTTCAGACGTAATGAATACTGACAATCAGGAGAAACAATGTGGTGGATGGACGAGAGAAAAGTTCTCTAAAGTCATTTACAAATTCTATTAAAGTCTACATAAAACATAAAAAGTAAGAGCAGGTTCATCCAGAACCAAAAGGGAAAAAAAAAAAAAAAGATTTCTGCTGAAATAAATTTGCTTTAAAAACGATGATTCACACCAGCTGACAAATTCCCCGACCGCAGGAGCAAGTCCAGAGAATCAGTGAGGTGCAGAGGAGGAACACAACAGATGAATCAACAATTTTAATGATCTATTGTCTGTCATGGTGGCTCCATCTTTATCGCAAAAGACAGAAGGAAGATGGGAGTGGACACAAACCTCTAATAAAAAAATTATTCACCCTCACACAGGATGATCACTTTGTTAAAATATCCACCTTACTATTTGACTTGTCAGCTAAAATATAAGGTTGGATCAAGTTGGAAGCAGAAAGGGACTATATATATATGGCCAAGCTATGCTAACCGCTAAAATAACATGCTAAAGCTAACTTAAAATCTCAACTGTGTAGATATTTTGTCTTTAAGTGTTTTACAAAGTGACTCTGTTCTTATGTATTCTCATAATAAAGCGCTTTAAAAAAAAAATCAAATCATCCAAAAATTGATAATGCCTTTTCAAAAGTCAAAGACTGGAAATCTACCACAAACACCTGATTGGTGCATCTTGTTTATAAGTGACCCTTATAAACAAGTCGTCTCCATGCAGACACACTGAAGAGGGTCCAAGTTGCCCAAAACGCTTCAAAGCCGTTTTTAACCAACTTTTGGTTCATCAGAAGGGAATTGAGTTTGTTCAACCAATTTTACTGTCAAACTAAAACAACTGATTGAAAACAATGACGTTTTTTTCAACCTGGAAAAATACAAAATCCAACAATACAGAGTCATAGCATCTCCTTAACCAGTAGTAAACTTGAATACAACCACAAGTGACTGTTCATATTGGTCATTCATGGTTTCAGCCACGAGAGACAAACAGCCTCTCTTCTGCACGTCACTACGGAGAATGAAAACCCAGTCGAGCACAGAGGCCTGCACTGTTTCCTCTGTCAGGGCGTCACATAGGAGGAGGATAACTACATAAAAGAAGTCTTTGTATTATATTTAGAAAGCAAGGCGCTCTATGATTTTTTTTTTTTGCAGCCACCTCACCCAGTGCCAAGAGGTCAACCCTGTGATCTCCATCTGTACATCTATCTGATTCATCCACTTATGATTCAAAAACCACAAAAACAAAAGATTAACTTGGATCATTTTTAATGTTTCATTCTTTCTGGAGGTTTAAATGCAATTTCAAACATTGTTGTCACTTAAAGATTCTGCACAAGAGGAAAGTTGTGAAACACACGACTCGAGAGCAGCAGGAGGACAGCACTTCCTGTGGGTTTCCAGCATAAACAAGAAAGCATTTATCTGGTGATTGCTTCATCTTTTCTTTTAATAAGCCTTTGTGTGTCATTACAAGAACAATGTCCCGTGAGCAGGAATTTGCTGTGTTTGTAGGTTTTTTTTTATTTTATTTAATAGGAAAGCACTCTTTTACACCTCACGGGATTTTTTTTAACACTTATTAATGTGTTAAAAACACCCTCTAGCACCTGACTGACAAATGTACACCAAAACTTACACATTGTTGGAATAAAGCTTTCGGTCTCTGACTCCCTGCTTCTCCAGCCTTGAGATCTTCCCGTTAGCCTTCCTGCTGCCTGTCCAACTATTTACCCATCCATCACCTCGGGCTCCAGCATGGTTGCTTAGAGCTCTGGCTTTTCATAGCAGAGCAGAGCGCTGTCTTTTTGATGGCTCTCTTTACAGATTCCTGATTGAAAGCAGAACCAAAACTGTCTCCTTTCTCTGTTAAAGCAGGGGAAACTGCATCTCTGTCTCAGTTGCTCATCCTGAGAGAGCATTTATTTTACACACTGTGACAAAGAGAGCACATATAAAACTAAGATTTTATAGACAAGATTTTATATGTCGGATTCAAAAGGGTTTTGAAAAACAAACTTGTCTAAAAGATGGGCTCAAGCCTTTGGAAAGCAGACATTATGAAGAAGAACTGAATCAAAATCAGTCCTGACTTGTGAACAAGTAGGAAAATATCAATCTCTTTCTGATCAGTTTATGCAGCATATGTAAACACTACCAGGTTCAGCTGACAACATTTTTTGGTGTAGATGCTGTTACTGAGGGAAACGAATTCATGATTAAAGATTTAGTCGAGGTAAAGATGAAAGCAGCTGTCTAACTAGATAAGACTCAAATAATTTTCCAACTAGAAGAGCAAGAGGAGGAGACAGAAAAATTAAATTTGACGAATTTGCCCGGCCCACGACAGGATTGCTACTCTGAGTTTGTACATCGTCGTCTCCATTATCCTCACTGCTGTCGTTTCCACAAGCCTTCAGATGTGCACAATATACACTATACGAACTTTGTTTTTATTTCCCAACAAAAGGGTGTTTATTTTACTAAAATAAACTCTAAAAAGATAACTAATTTGGGACCCATTGACTCTAAGAGCATTTTTAAAGAAGCATCCCTTAAACTGGTAGGTTTATTCTGCTGTAGAAATTCATAAACAGAGAAAATCTGGCAAACTTAGAATCTATTTAATTACTTTTATATATAAAAGCACAGTTAAAGTAGCTCTCTGCCAGGCATGGCGGTGGCACAGGCGTAGATCATGTGGCCCAGAGTCCACTATGTCACCGTCACGGGTCCGAGTCAAAACCCGTTGACCTTTGCCTAACGTCTTCGTCTTCTCTCACAAACCACTTTGATGAATGAAGGATGAATGAAGTTTAGCCTTGATTCGATGTTTGTGCCTCCTGGTTTCCATTTGCATACAACAGCCGAACAGGGCAAGCTGTCGCCTCTAGTGTCTGCTGCAGACGCATGTCTCTATCAATGGGCAATTAATTAACCACAAAATGCTGCATACAAGTAGAGAAAAAAAAACAGAACAACTGAGGATCTGATGTTGTTTAGATTTCATTAGTTAGGGGGTGTTTCGCCAGCAGATTGCACACAGTGAGGCGGGCAAAGAGCAGACCGAGGAACAGATCTGGGAACAGGGAGAGGGATCCGAGAGATGGGAATGTCTTGAGGAATTCCTCCACACCCAGATGCAGAAGGAGTACCCATAGCAACCCACGCTGACCTTACCCACTTCACAGGCCGTCCACTCCCCCGGCCTCCCTCACTGCTAGTGCCCCTCGCCAGTATAATGACAGGTGGTTGGCCTCTCTGCAATTCAAACCACCAACTTACATATGATCAGCAGCCTCCCAGCCGTTTGTCCTGGTGCTGCAGCTATTCATCCTGAACAGCACAAGCCCGGCCCCCACACAGCTCTTTCCACGCCTGTCTTCAGTCAGACCAAGGACAGATTCTCAGAAAATCTTACAATACAGTCAGTGTAGACAAACTCTGGTCTACTTCTCTCTTATCTTAGTTGCTGTGTTTCACTCCCTTCATCAGTCTTTGTTGCGTTGCTAGGATGGTAACCATTATCTCTTTTGAGTTTTTCTCTTTTTTTCCCCACAGTTCACCTTCTTCTCCACTCGCTCCCATTATACTGCTTCAGAAAAAAGCAATAACGCCATTTGAAACACAAAGGAGATTTCCCCTCTACTAAATTTGAATCTTCTTGATGTTGGCCTAGCACATTTGCTTAAGATGTGAAAGAACGTGAAACCAATGTGGATGTTTTTGCAAGACAAGTAACTAATGATACCTGCTGTGTTATGCTCCTATACTCTTCACTGCCTTATTAATGCCAATCAAAGCGATAAAACAACAACACTGTTTGGCCTACCTCAGTCAAACCCAGAAGGGTTAGGCTGTGCAGCACGTAGCCACAGAGAAGCAACCGCTTACACAATACAAACAGCCCTATCACAAATTCAGGTCAGCCACTGTCCGCACAGCGAGGCTGAAAATCCCAGCCAGATTTACAATAAAGTACGGGGCTTCTCCGTCTAGCAGTTCCTCTAACAAGCAGAGGTGTCAAAATACTGCTAAATACAGGTCGGAGACCTGTGGGAGCAGGAAGCCAACACCGTTCGGTTTCACCTAAACACACTGGGTCTGAAAAAGAAAAGAAAAAAAGCATGGCAGAGAGAAAAGACGTGACTCACACCTAATGTGAGCTCTGTCAAAAGCAGCAGTACAGACACAGCAAAGCCCTGCAGCCATATTTTCACTACCACAAACAGTAACTCTCACTTATCCTGCATCGTGTGGTTAAATATGATGCCTCAAAGTGACAACACTTCATAACATCTGTAATAAGTTGGTCACAATGAATCATCCCAGACCAAAAGTTCAGATAAAACTGCCGACCCACCCATTTTTCTCAGATTACATCCAATGCTTTGTGCTGGAGGCAGTCGCAGGAAGCCAGCAGAGTGAAATGAAAGTGATGCAGGCGAAACAAAACGAGCTTTAACATACGACTCCATTACTCCACATACGGTGAGTGACAGTCCTGCTATTGTCTGTATATCCAGGCAGCTGTATACACACAGCAAAAATGTATCAGTGCTCCGTTTCCCTGTACACACAGGGAGATCTTTGCTTCTCTCTTTGCAAACGGATCCCCTGGATACAACCAGCAGCTAGGAAACTTTAGTTTGTTGGGAAACAGCTGAACTAAAAGGGAGGATTGAGTTACAGTAAAGAGGAATAACTGAGGGCAATGATCATGAAACTCCTCACAGATGAAACTCTTTGTCACAAAGGAAACAGACTGAACCAGAACAGGAAGGCGAGACAATATGAGATCAACAGATACAGGAAAATCTACCGTCGAGCTGTGTTTATGCCAACACAAAGGCCAGTTTCGCCTTCAAAGTGAATGTTTTTATCACTAGCTGTTTTTCTTGAAAAGCCACAAATTAGACAGAGCTAGCTGGTATTTCACTATGTTGCATCACTGACTTTAGACCTTGCTCACTAACATAAAAGTGCACACAAAACCTAAAGAAATAATACACAGACTGGAAAAAAAACAGGGTCTGTCCCAGTGAACTCACCACCACAGAGCTAATTAGAGATGCATGGGTAAGGTTTTTCTGGCTGATGTTGTTCCTTGTACTGCGAGACATGAAATCCAACAGAAAAGTAAAGTACTGTAGACATCATTTGTGCCATCAGATAGTAGACAGACACTGCAGGAATGAAGGACAGGTAGTAATGTCCCACTGGGAAAACAAACCCCTGCCGCCGCTGACTTCAGGAAAAATTCCTGAGAGTTAGCTGAAGACTAACGGCATGTCATGCCCGTGTTACGACGGCGGGCATCGTAAATCCTGCAGGCTACGGCAATAAATCAATGGGGTGAGGAAAACTACTCTGCAGATTTTGTTACATCACAAAAACTAATTGAAATATCTGTCCGTCTTTCCTCAAAGAGAGCTGCAAACTAAATGAAAACACTTGTTCGGAAAAGAGTTAGATTTAGTGATAAAGGACCTTTAAATTAAATAGGTTTGGTTACTTTTGACCACCTTGATGACAGAAAAATAGCAAATGTGTTTTGTCCTCCAAAAGAGACGTCCAACCATTTAAAAGTGAAAAACACTCGTTTTATTTAAGGACATTTCAAGGCAAAACGAGCCAACTCCCATGGCACAGCTTGCATCCGTCATGCCTCAGTTCATAACCACCAGCAGGACATTTTGTACAAACCTTTACAGCCGAGGGCTAAAAGTAATTTTCTAACTTTTGCTGTAAAAATGTGATTATATGTATTACCGTATTTTCCGCACTATAAGGCACACCGGATCATAAGACGCACCTTCAATGAATGGCCTATTTTAAAAAAATTTTCATATATAAGGCACAGCGCATTATAAGGCGCATAGAATAGACGCTACAGTTAGGGTTGCCACGCGATTTGTTCTGTACTCTACAAATGTTGATGTGTAATAATAAAGAAGTGGTCCCCGAGTACTTTATATAGTAGTCTGCCTCAGTCATTGTTTCACTCATGGTGTTGGCGTTGCGATATTGTGCCCAACTGCTTTCTGGGTAACACAGGCCAACCGACACGCTGCCGCCGCAGCCTCTGTCTCCCTCTTCCCGCAACCCCCCGGCTTTAAATGTATAGGGGCTGGTCCCTTGGTAACCCTAGTCGAAGCACCCCAGATGAATGTCTAAAGCCACTTTGTTGACATAAAGAATGTCAACAAAACAGTTCGACTCCGGTCGGCGAAGAGAGCCTTCTGCGACTGGGCCGGGGCGTGGCCGGACGACCGTCATTCTTCTCCGTACACGCACAGCATATTGGTGGAGAACGTGGTGCTAAATGACCTGCAGACGACCTGATCATCAGGTCGGTAGGCAGATAGGTCAGTCAAACTTTATTAACAAACCAGCATTCTGACAACTATCCCAGCATGCACCACGCGCTTCTTCTTCTACGGGCGAAAATGAAGTCGGTGGCTGCTTACCATAGTTGCTAGACCTGTTGTGGCTCAATATTGGTCCATACATAAGGCACACCGGGTTATAAAGCACACTGTTGGCTTTTGAGGAAATTGAAGGTTTTTAAGTGCGCCTTATAGTCCGAAAAATACGGTACACGATTATACTGTGTATGTGCAGGTGGTTGGCTCTGTTGTTTTGTTTCAGCAAGGATCAAAACCTCCCATATGTAAGAAGGTGTAACTGGCCCAAAAGGGGATTTTCAATTCAAAAGAGGTATGGTGCAAGATACAACATTAGCAGATGATACAGTTGAAATAAAAATAAAACATGAGATCTAGACTTTTCTAAAAATACAAATAAAATGATACACTATGATTAAGAAGATGGATACATAATTGTTTGTTTACAAGTGTGAAATGAAAGGAGGATGGAGCAGAATAGCAAAATATGGCTCTCAAAGAATAACCTTTAATTTTCTTCTAACTACTGAGACCCACCCATAGCTACTACACCTCCGCATTACAGTGCTTACAGACGTGTCCTACATTGCCTCTCAACATCCACAGCACTTTGGACACCTGGCCGAAGCTTATCCATGGGTCTTGTTGCCACTCCAACATTTCATAGATTGCTAAACTCAGTGACAGATTTCAAAGATGTCCTTCTACACCATTACTTCTTCCCTCACTTTGAATCCAACCCAAACAACATTCGCCCATCTCCAATTTCCAACCTTGGAGGCAGTGCGGAAATTGCCGGACCACACATCAGGCTGGGCCTCTCAAAACTTCAAGTGTGGCACATAAGCATGGAGAAAAAAGTTAATTAGAAGTACACAAATAGATGGTGACGGACCAAATGGGCTGTCTGTGGCAGGGATTAGTACACTCCCCGTGCAGCAACTCTCAACTGGTCTTATTGTTTGCCATTCATTTTCTCCTAATCCTGCCCCTTTTCCATCATCCCGGCTCTTTGAAAGGCACAGGAAATGGAAGTAAGCTCCCCCTTAGATGAGGGGTGAATGTGTAATTAAATTCCTGCCCAGACCAACGCAGCAGCAGCAGTGACCCTGCGGTCAGTATCAGTCTGGTAGTTGTAAAAAAAGGCACTAAGCATTAAAGAAAACACTCTCAGGCTCGGTATACAAGTCCGCTGCCTTTAACAAAGTGTTTCCGATACGATAGGGTTCTTCACATTTCAGGGATAGCATTGTGTCCCAATTACTTTAATCCAATAACAAATTAGAGCTGCATAATCAAATCGTTGGAATATCACTATCATGGAGGATCGCTTGGATGCTATATTGAGAGGGCTATTATATTTCAAGTGTTATTCAGTCCCACTCTGCTTGTCAGTAATGCGTTTGACCAATTGGAAAACTTTTCCTGCTCTTGATTGCTGCCGATTTTAGAGGATGAGATGAGATGCTAAAAATCCCAAAGAGTATTGGAGACATTGTGATGACGGAAAACAACAAGGGAGGAAAATGTAGGTTATACCAACTAGCATTTTAACGGTTCAAATAAAAGACAAACCGATCAGAATTTTGAGGCCTATTTCCGATCAAAGGTTCTGTAAAGCTTCCCTATTTTAGCTGATTTCAATTTCTTTTTAAGAGTTTTACTATAATAGAAGCATTCAGTTTTACCCTGCTGCTTCCAGCCAGTTATTTATTAGCATGACTGACATTGCTAAAACAATATCAAAATAAAGACATTTCCAAAAGGCTGCCAACATTTAAAAATGAAAATAATTTATAATGCAGCATCTTCTCTGTCATTTGTTCTCCCTTCCTGTTCTCTCCTCTCTAAATCTCAGTGAACTATGGACATGTCTTGACATGTCCTAGAAATAAGGGATGGGCACTATAGCTTTTAAAATGTCAGAATTTATGGTAATAATTGCCATAAAAATGACAGTATTTAAAATGTAATCATAGACTTTTTTGTGAATATAGCTGTCACAACTGAAATACAAACACAATTCCTTCTATAACAGTAATAATCGCACTTTTACTGATATTATATAATTCAGAATAAAGCTAGTTGAGAAGTACAACTAGGATTTTTGCTCAATGTCCAATCATATTTACTAGAGAAAAAATGGTTTGTCCAACAGTCTAGTTTCACAAACAACATGTAAATAAATTTCATACAGCTTATCGTAACATATTCTGCAAAATTTGTTTTCAGAACAAATTAATTATACACTTTAAGTTAAAATGTGAAGGATTGGACCTCTTCACCAGTATGGGCTCCAATCTATAATCGGAACATCAAATTGTGGGGAAGAAAAGAAGAAAAAAAAGCTTCTATCCATTTTCAGCTTACAAAAACATCCAAGTACAAAATATACTGCTTACACTTTTTCTAAGTCTATCACAATCATATAAACAAATGCGTGCAAAGATACTGTGAGTAATCTTCTCGCTTGACAAAAAGGAGAAGGTCAAAGCACAAAGAAAATCGGAACTTGTTATCGAAAAGGAAAGAAGTGATTGGTGCATCTCTAAATATAAACGCAGACATGTTATTTCGCCTACGCTCTCTCCATGTCTCTACCCCTTCACTTTAGTGTGAATAAGCAACTTTAACAAGATTATACTCCTAAAAAAAAATAAAAGCAGCTTCCTGTGAAGTTTTAGGAGTCAACAGGATTATGGTTGAAAACATGCAACAACTAAAACCCACAATGAAGAGGTGTTTGCAACTCATAGCCAGCTTCCAGAGGAATGTGTCGAGAACCAGCATGCTTTGAAAACCCTAATGCTCGTCCTTCAGTCCAGCTAGTTTTGATAGTATCTCGTTTACAGCGCTGTTTCAGCTAGCTTCGCCTCGGCTCGCTTTGTCCTCATCCCCACGGTGACGTTACCGAGTGGATCCACAGCGTGAATTATGCATTTCTTTCATGCTATGAGTTAATCAGGGCAACTGGCGGGCAAACATTCCCCACGAGGAGAGGGGAAAAAATAGGTAAGTCTCAGTAGCTAAGGTCGAGCTGAAATTAACGCTGACACGAAGTGTAAACGAGACTAAACGCTCTGGACGCCACAGCCGCTTCGTTGTAGCGTTTGAACCCGGTGGACAACACAAGACAGCCGCCTGTCTATTGTTCCTCACCTGCGAGACGCAGCACGGAGTACACATCCTGCTCCGAAGAATCTCTGAAATCCGCTTTGGGGTGAGAAAGGATGGCTGTTTTCCTCCTCTTCAACATGAAACCACCCGCCGCAGCAGCAGACGAGGAGCAACGCGCTTGTTCTTCCCTGGTTCGCAGTAATGCCCCTGACCGCTGCCTCCGTCCTTCCTCCTCTTCGTCGTCGTCTCTCCTCCCACAAACACCCCTCCCACAAAAGCCGCGCTGCGCCTGACACGCTGACCACCAAACTCACCATAAAGGAGGTCATATGGTCGTAGTGTTTCATTTAGGAATTATTCTGTTCGACCCAAAAGAAATTTGTCCACGAAGGTGACCCATTTTAACATCTCGGAGTCACTTTGCATCTTCTTAGCATAAAATGAGTCTCTGTTTGATGTTTAGCTTTTTAGCTGGAAGGTAATATTGTGACCTTTTTGACCCATGGAACTTTATTATGCAGTTATCCTGACCCTATGAAATTAATCAGGGAAGAGGCCAATTTCAGCATTTTTAACAGAACAGCAGCTTAGGATTGGTAACATTAATTAAAAAACTGTAAGCCGAGGCAAAAGTTAAAGGCATTCAGTTTCAGACAATTAAAGGAAGGCATTATGTATTTTACAAGTACTTTGGGCCACAATCAAGTAACTATATTACCATCAGATGTTATAAAAATGCCTTACATATAAAACATGGCCTAAAATAAATATCACTTAGCAATTTGACACCTTGAAATTGGCCTCTTGTTTCTTTAAAAAAAAAAAAGCTCCTGCTCTGTTACCCTGCCTTTAGCACACTGTCACAACAATGTTCCTCCAGGTGTGATTTTGATGAGGGAATAACATCATAACATGATATGAAGCTCAAAAAAGTTGACATTACATAACACTTCCCAGTTTGAGAAACATAAAGAGAAAAATGAAATCTTTAATTTTCTTTCCTTTGGTCTGTTTGGATTGTGGCGCATCAGGGTATCTTCCACCCTTGCTGTGTGTCTCATTTGAGTCGTGTTGGAGCTGCCACAAGTTGCCAGTTTGTGAAGCCTCCCTGACATGGCCAACACTGATAAAGCTGCCAGCGTAGCTCCATGTGTTGCCGTTTGCCAAAAGCTGTCATATGACTCATTCCCACACACTTCAGTGTTTGCTGCCATAAAAAGCCAACGCTTTATTTTGACTATATGAAGACTTTCGTCACTAGGAAGACTCTTTCTGCAATGCACGAATCCCTCTGCTCAGAAAATCACTTGATGATCCTATGCTGGGACTTTAAAACTTTGTGAATCTAGGCACCTGTTGTCTGAAATTAAACAGAAAATAGAAATGTGCAAATAAAAAAATGCTACAAAAGAGAAATCTTGCTTTATATCTTATGTGATGTTACAGGGGGCATGTTTATGGAGCTAGTTTTAGGAGAGCAGATTAAAGCTGGACTAAATGATTCACAAATTAACAATACCAACAATAACATTTTCTAAAAAGAGTTTGATTTGACAAAAAAAAAACTGCCAAGAAGCTTTAAAATATCCCATACACCATCAACATGGTACGCATTCATAAATAATACTAACAGTTTCATGTGGAGATAACCAAATGCAAAATGTCAGAGATGTATTCACACCTTTTATTGGAAATACATAAAAAATAAAACATTCATGACATGAATAAGACTCGTGTTTTCTTAAGTAACACATAGAAATATCCTAACGGGCTTCCACAGCTGAATTATCAGTGAAAGCCCGTCTTGAGTTCAGCAGCGCACATCTGGAGCTAACATCAGGCCTCGATCCTCGTATAAATACTAAAAAGTCCTAAAGGTAGTCTCATCTGAGCCAGACTCGGCCAAACCTGGGTTTTTATTTGCTTCCGGAGGAGATTCCTGTTGCATCCTGGGAGAAATCGATGGATTTCGTCTGATTTACCGGGTCCCACGTGGTCAGAAAATGAGCTTCTTCTTCATAACAGCTGAAAAAACAAACATTGTCATGTCACGAACGACGTATCCACATATTGTTCCTACATATAGAAAACACCACGCTGAATCTCTGCAGAGTATCATTAGTCTTACGACAATCTCTCTGTAATATAGGCTGCAGAAGACAGCGTGAAGTCAAACCCGAATATTTTCCAAACCACAGGAGCTTTGAACCTCCCAGAAACACCAACATTCTGCTCTACTAAAGCAAACCTTCCCACTAAACTTCATGTGCATGCTCAGCTTCAGAATATTCTGCATTTCTAACCGAGGCTGTAATTACAGCCAACACCCACTGAATTGCTAGTTCCAGTGTCAGGGTCCATTAGATTTATACTAGTGTGTGGGCCGTGAGAAGTGCAAGGGTTTATGAGGTCTTAGGGTCTGTCCAAAAAAACTTAAAGTTCCTTTTAAAAAAAAAAAGGAAACACAAGTAAATTGTTAGCTTCTTAGCAAATAAATTTAAACCCAGCTTGTGGGTGTAAAAACGCAAATACTAGACTACGTTAGTTATTATTTACTTGTATCCAAGCCGTCCGTTTTCCTCTTGAGTCCAACTATTTCCTTCTCCCTCAAAGCCTCTACTGAGGAGTTGGGTCGGGGAAGCTGGGCACCAGGAGTGGGACCAGGGCGATTACTGAAGTACCTCATCTTTAGAGCCTGGAGAAGAAGAGGAAAGCACCGTCAACTCTCTGGAGAAAGACAGCAACACACAGACAATTTGGAAAACGAATGAATAGCTCTGCCTAAGTAGGGATGTATGAACTACTAGTACTAATCCTTTAGTACCTACTAGTAGGTACTAAAGGATTTTCAGTCTGAAAAACCTGGCAGCCACTGGTGGCAGATGAGCCAAGCCAACTCTTACATTAGGAGCCACAGTAAAACAAATCCAGTCTGAAAGTGTTAGAGCAGACTGCATGAACTATATGGTCTACACAAAATGTTTCCCGTAAAGTTGTTCTGCCAACAAACTAAACGGCTATGGGAGACAGAGCTCTGCTGGACTTGAGGGAGGAGTTGCAGAGGAAAGAAAAAGGACATTAATTTATAAACTGATAACTGAGTGAAAATCTCCAGTAAGGAGGATTCTTTTTGTTTGATTTTTACTATTATCCATCACATTAGTAGTTGGCTTTATTCTAGAAAATGGAGAGAGAAACAAGATAAAACATTTTATTTTGAAATGTATCTATTTCCTTATATGCGAGAGGGGAAAGAGTTATTTTAGTTGAGAGAAAAAAATACTTTAAAACTTGTACAGCTTTTCTTTTTTATAAAGTATGCAAGTGAGAAGAGTTAATTTGCATGAGTATTTTGTCTTTACCTGTGTGGCCGTTGTTCTCGTTGATGGGTTAAAGGTGAAGAGGCCTTGCAGGAGCTCGAGTAAATCGTCTCCGGCCGCACTAAATATGTGCTCCAGAGGGGTGCCAGGAAATATCTTGAAGGAGACATAATCTGGTAGGCTCATCATCCCCTGCAGGGAGATCCGGCAGACAAATGTTGAAGCTCTCACACTTCGAATAAAAGAAAAAATGTAGAAGAATGGATACGGACAGGCCACGTCTCTTCTGTGGGAGTCCCAAGAGCTTCAAAGATTTTAGTCAGCTGGTCAAGATCCGAGTCTCCAGCGAGAAACGGTATCTGCAGCAGAGAAGATAATCAGAATAGGGATTAAAAAGAAAATAATAATTAAAAATTAAGTGAAGGGAGGATTCTCTACCCGAAGTAGTAACTCGGCCAGGATGCATCCCACAGCCCACATGTCTACGCCCACACCGTACATCCTGGCACCAAACAGGAGCTCAGGAGAGCGGTACCACCTGGAGGAGAGAAAAGGAAAGGATAAAATAAGGTTACATTTCAACTATCAAGTTTGGGTTGAATTGATGAGAAAAGCAAAGTATTTCCAGAAGCCCTACTTGAAATTTGTCACGTCAGTTGAGGGAAACAGTAAATCTGCCTAGATAAGACCAAAACCACAAATCGAACTGGACACACCTCCCCTATGGTGAAACACGGAGGCAGCAACATCATGCTGGAGGAATAATTTGGTTCAGCAGGGAAGCTGATCAGAGCTGATGAGACTAGATACCAATCGAGGATGCAAAAGGACTTGAAACAAGACAAAGGTTCACAACCCTAAATATTCAGCCAGAGCCGCAACAATACATCAATGGCCTAGTCAAAGTCTAGACCCAAATCCAACTGAAAATCTGTGATAAGACTTTAAATTCATGAATGCCCTCCATCCACTTTTGAAAAGGTTTCAGTCTTTATATGTGCAGAGCTGGCAGAGAAACATCCTGAACGAAGAGTCACGGCTGTACCTGCATTGACTCAAAGAGAGCTAAATATATAAGCACATAGCGTGTTCCACATTGTTTTTCATAAAAAGGTTTTGAAAACCACATTTTCTTTATCGATGAGAATTAGTACCCAGCTCTACTTTGTTTTGGTCTTTCACTAAAAATATACTTGGGACTCTAACACAACAAAGTGACAAAGTGAGTATTAATGCTACATATTCAGTAAAAAAAACACAATGCAATCTTTGTAATTTGCTCCTTTCTGGGTGTTTATCCAAAATATGAAGGTCAGCTGAAATTCCTGTAATTTGAAGACATTTTTTAGTTGATAAAATATATGCTATTTTCTGAGGAAAAATAAATAAATCCCTGAAATGTGTAACTTTTAGTTGTTCTTTGTGTGTTAGCACAACATCTCTGACCTGGTAACAACTTGATGTGTGTAGACTCTGTTGGGGCTGCCAAAAGCTTTGGCCAAACCAAAATCAGCCAACTTCAACACTCCGTTCCCGTCTAACAGCAGATTATTGGGCTTCAGATCCTGGAGATGAAAACATAAAAAACAGTAAATACACACAGGATCAAACGTGTGCTTTTGACAGGCCTGTTTCTGCTTTCTTACTCTGTGCAGGACCCAGTGTTGGTGCATGTACTCCAAACCTTGTAACGTCATGAGGATGTAGGCTTTAATGTGGGCTGGAGTTAAGACGAGGCTGGTGTCTTTGATGATGACCTGAACAACAACAAAAAATGAACCATAAGTCAAAATCAGAGCTGGATCTGGACAAATGATCAACAAAAAAAAGAAAGATAAAAACAAAGTAAAACCTGGAGGAAATAAGTTTGAGGACAAAAAACAGAACGGTTCTAGTTTACCTTTACACCAACCTAACCATCTGCAGGCATATCTGCTCTCAGAGCGACTGTTATTCTAGCCAGTGGTATAATGTTATCAGTAATTAAAAAATAACAGTGAGGATATACGCTATTGAAACAGTCCATTAGCCATAGCGAAAAACATGGAGCGCCGTACGTCAGCCTCCCCTCTCCTCTCCTCACCGTCTTTTGCCCACCAGCCGCTAATGGCATGAATTTATTTCCAGAGCCGAGACCAGAGCGATATTGATTTTCTTTCAAACATGTTTATCTTGCGCCCCTCACTTAAAGTCTAAATGCATTAGTGATCACCGCCCATCTGGAGCCTCGGTACAAAAAAAAAAAAAAAAAAAAAAAAAAAAAAAAGGTTAATGGAGGACTGAAAATACAAAATGCCAAGGTGTATTCATGCCCGTGGTCTTTATCATCACACTTATGTTTTAATTGCTACTCTTAAATGTGAGCTAATCTCACATTCAATGTTTCCATCTTTTTTCAATGATGAGGAAATAGACATAAAAGCTCTTCACATAACTGAAGCTCTTAGGTGTTTTTTCCATGATTATCAAAGAGAAAGAGTAAAAAAATAGAACTTGAAGTTCTTTTACAAACTTTAACACAGACGTGACTCCACCGCAACATCTGGTCCCAATTCTAAATTTCTTTCTGCGATGACTCACAGCAAGTCATCGCAAACGCTTGATTGCAGTTGTTGCTGCTGAGGCTGGACTAACCAGTTATTAGGTTTATGGGTAATGACTTTTTTCACATGCAGACGTGATGGTTTGAATTATTTTCCTTCACGTAAACACTCAGTTTTGTGTGTGCCACGTCTCAAAACTGTTTCGTATCTTAGTGTTTCCATGCTGGTGTTTTTCTAGTTAGTTGGAGTGTAGAGCAACCCCTTCTTCATTCAGAGCACTGCTGATCAGCTGGCTGAAATAAGCCTGCTTACACTTTGTCCTTAGTTATGAGGAAGATAGACTGAGACTGTTCAGAAATCGTTCAGGGAAAAAATTGTGCAGTAGAGTTGGTATAAATTGCAGCTTTTCTGTTTTACATTAAGGCAAATATATGATGATATACTGTCCAATACTTTGCAATAAATGTGGAAAACCGGAAAAGATTCCTTCCACCTTGACGCACTGTGTTGAAATAACTAGAAATGTATTTAAATGTTCAATGTAGATTAAACATATTCCTCTAACTAAGAACAAAAAAATGAAAGCAATTTCTCTAAATGTCTTCAATTAATTTAAACGGATAAAATTGGTTCAACAAAATAATTAAAAATGAGACAAGTCTCACCTCCAGGTCCGTTTCCATGTAGTCAAACACCAAGCTTATGTTTGATTTATGTCCAAATGCATCCAACAGCTACAGGATATTAAATTAAAGACACAAAAAAACCCATTCATCAGCACACCTCAAATGTTTGGACACATCTACTCTGACTTAAAAACAAATTTTTTTTTTTAATTTTTTTACCCCTATGATGTTTGGATGATGCAGCTCCTGGAGTAATTTGATCTCCCTGAGAGCAGTCCGGTTTATACCTGCAAAAACAAACCTGCAGTGAAATAACCTGCAGGACGAGGTCAGTGTTGGAGAAGATTACTGGAGCCCACAACTCACCATCTTTGGCCTCGGTTCTGTGTCCGACCTTAATCTGAGAGAAGGATGAAAACATGTCTGCTGTTATTAAGCTGAAATTACTGCAAAAGCTTAACAGTGCAGGCTGTGATTGTACCTTTTTAATTGCAACTATCGTGTCAGTCACTTTATCCCTGGCTTTGTATACGGTGGCGAACTGCAGAGCGGAAAAGGAGAACAGCATATGCTCACAATTTCTGGCTTTGTTGACATTAGCAACCAGCTAAGGATAGTCATCATGCTCCTTTGTAAGCCGACAAAGCAACACGAAAAGCAATAAACCTGTGAGATAATGCCTGAACTGATACAGTGTTCCTCTTCCTACCTGACCCTCGCCGAGGAAGTCCAGCTTCTCGTATCGTTTGGCTCTAGTTTTTACATCCATCGCCATAATGAGAGCTAACAGTCTCGCCGCTTCATCGACACACACTTCCTGTCCCATTAAAGGTCCGCTGCTGTTTTCTTCTACTACCGGGTTAACTCAGGCTGTTTAAAAGTACCAACTGCGCCACCTCCTGGTTATATTCGTCATACAATCAGTGGGAACTTGATGTTAAGTAACTTTAGTTTTCTGAAAGCTGTTATTGAAAAAAAAAAAAACAGTTCTCATAGCCACACAACAAAGCCACGAAAAAACTCAACATCTTTTGGAAAATAAAATATTTTATTCAGAAAATATTGCATTTTATGAAAAATATATTTTCATCAGGTTGACTATGTTCATGTATGTAACCTTTGTTGTAGTGAAGTTCTGCACATACTGCACCTAAAAGACATGACACTTTGACTTACTATTATAGGTCAGGTGAACTGAGAATGTCAGGGGAAAGAAAAATCTTAACTTTAATATTATTTTAATTGTATAGTAAATATACTTATATTGTCTGTTAATTTGCTTGTGGTTTTTCTTCTCCAAAGCAACATTATTTGAAAGTCTCTATATTGTTTATCTGTTGGGTTGTGGTTCCTCAGTTCTACTTTACTTGAAATGAGTCTATCTGTGACAAATGCAATTAACTAAATATGATTTAACACTCTGGTCTATTACAAAGTCTCACAGAACATTTCAGAAACCATCTAAAGAAGTAGCAGAAAAAAAAAGTCTTGTTTTTTATGTTTGATGCTGTGATTAATTACTCTGTCCAAACGACATTCATTAGGGGAACCATGATGCAGTAATCTACACAGTTTTATCTCAGATTTTTGCTTGCGTTTCTTTCGTTTACCTTTTGTGAGTTATGGCATTTTCTGATTCATAGTCGTGTTTAAAGTCAGGCGAAAAGTGAAAACGGTTTCATTTGAGTCTACTTCATGATGCACTTTAGACCTTTTGGAAGGAGAGATGTGATGTTTTTGCCATTTTTCTCTCTGCATGCCCTGATTATCAAGGCCTCTAGTGCTGCTTGATAAGTTTTGGACACACAGTCCTGCCGGCTCATGGCCCATTACTTTTACTGTAATTTTATCAGAAATTTCTTGTCGTTACAGTCACTGTTGTTATCCTCCCCATCCGCTTTCTTTCACAATGTGGAAATCTCCCATGTTGTTTTTATTTAACTTGGTGTCAAAGTGTTGCAAAAATGAATTCAGGCACTTCATGTGTTAGACTGGGATACTTAGTTTACCCTTTCCTTACAAAGGACAGAAGAAAAGGTCAATCTACCAACTTCCCTTTCCCTGCTGAAGAGTTGCATGCTGATAGCATGGGGTGCCACCACCGTGTTTCACAGAGGGGGTGATGTATTCAAGGTGTGACACAGAGTTAGTTTTCCACCCCACACAGATTTTACATGCTGGCCAACAATTTTAGTGTGATCCTTGGCTGATGTTCCTCTGTGTTGAATAAAATTGTGAGAGGTATCTTCAGATAAACATTGGCTGAATCAGATGCTGCACTGCTAAAGGGCAACCAGTTTACAAAACTGGAAATGATGGGAGGTCATGGGTCAGTTTTTATTTTTATTGAACAAACTTGAAGGAGACCAACATTTTGACACCTTTTGTGTCTTCACACGCAGAGTCATAAGTGAACAAGACAAGTAATTGCAGACAACTTGTGTAAAAAAGTCACTAAAAGCAGCGCAAAGTAATGTTACATACCCATTGGTCAAACAGAATGAGAACACAGTTCACCAATGTGATTTACTTACTGTTATTCGCCAAACAAATTTTCTACAATACCTAAAGAGCATAATATAACACTCTAAGAACATGCATTAAAAATAAAATAAACATTAATCAGTACAATCATATGACTTTGATATGAGTCTTTAGATCTCTTTTTATAGGTCCAGCATAAACCAAAACTCTGAGATCTGCTCCTGCTCCCTGCCTCCTGCACTTAGGCACCCAGCCCCCTTTGACCTTAGATGAGGCAGGAAAAGAAACTGGATGGATGCTTGACATGACAGATCGATGCTTGTGGAACCCATACGGAAATTTTATGAAACTTGAAAATTTAGGTCTGTTCATACAAAGAAATGTAAACGTCAATTAAAATGTTTCCCCATTCAGTTCTCAATCATTTTACTAGCATAATGGAATCATGTTGCTGATAGTTTGCCTTTTTCCTGTCATTTCTCTCCTTTCACCAGTTTTGACAATGGTCCCCCAGGACTCCGTTCTGTCAGTTAGGAAGTTTTTGTGATCCATGCACCACTGAGCACATCTCTACATCCCATCCCCATTCACAGTAAAATACCACCACATCCCACAGGATTAGGCATGCCTCCTCTCCTTTGACCCTACTTGTCTCCTTCCTCACACACTCACACAAACACAGCCTGCACACTCACACTTTCTAAACACTCGCCACTGACTTTCATTTAAATGTTAAGTTTGACAAGGGGAGTGTGAAGGATCAGCATGCCTAATGCACCCCTTTTCCCTCCACCCCGCTTCAGATGTATGCATGTTCTGGGTCTGACAGCTCACAGATGTGACTGACAGTATGTGCCCATGCAACCGAGAAGAGGAGAGAAGACAGGGGGAAAAAATAAAAAATAAAAAAGGAGAAGCAGCGCTCCAGTCTTTTCTGCCACCAAATCATCAACCTTCAGAAACACAGAGAGTGAACTAAAGTGTAATGTTGTTGTTCTGCAGTGGCTGTAACTCAGATCCTTTTAGATTTAAGATAAATGTGACACATTAATTTCCTCTGATTGTTAATTGACGTGAGGCTGTTGTTGTCTGAGAATAATCTGAGAAGTGTGGCGTGCATTTGTGTTCATCCCTCTTTACTCAGTTACCCCTGAGTTGGGCTGGATAGCAAATGCACAAATGAACAGGAATTGTGAAAACCACAATCAAACTTAAAAACATTGCATTAATTGGTCATAAGTAATCAAATGAAGTTCATACAAGTTAATTTATTAGATTTATTAGTGAAACAAAAGTAAATCAGTTCAGTTTGACAACCTTTATTCAATTACTTGTGACCAATTAACACATCTTTTAATTTTTTTTATATATTTTTAATTTTCAGGCTCTGTTCTCGTTTTTCAGTCCACAATCCAACCCTGCTCAGTGTTGGTGTGTCATGTAAAATCCCACAGAAATACTCACAAATTTGTGACCAAATCCGATAAAATTCAAAGGGCATGTGAGCTGTTCCAAAGTACCTAATACTTCAGGACACTTGTCAGTCTCGTTTCTCCTGGTCTCGTGAGCAGATGGTGGCGCTGTCGAGCCGAGGTGTGCTATGTGTACTCCCCCGTGTACGACAGGGCAGGAGGAGAGTGAAACCACAACGCTGTTTATCAAACTCATAGGAAGTGGTTGTTGTTGAGCGAGGACGTGTCGCACCACCACATCCTGCCGCTGGGAAGCTGCTTTAGATGGGACAGTGTTCACACAATGTACAGTAAACAACAAATGCAGGCCAGATGTTTTTTTTCTTTTTTTTTTTCATAGTACGTGTGCAGGGGCGAGTGTGTGGTGTATGGGTGCTTCCGACATTGTACCTTACAGCTATGATTATTCAAAGAGGAAGTTGTTCGAGTGCGTACCACGACAGATTTCATAACGTTTTATTTAGCATTTCTTGCAATTTCTCTTTATTACAGCCTAACATAGACTAGGCTGTGATAAAACCTAGTCTATGTTTTTAGCCCCTACAATCCTTAAACTAACTACATCACACTGACATACACAAAAAAAGTGTTCGTAACCATAGCTTCAAATTGTTCCTTTGCAAAGCAGATTTTGTTTTCACATAAGTTTTTCTGTCATACTTATAATATTTTTGATGTTTTTAAGAGGCATGTTCAGGAGTGATAGTTGTAAAAGCTTTTAACGCAACTTTGACCCCGTTGTTGGACATGTAAGCCATGAATGATTCAGCATTGTGTTTCATACACCTGCTGCATGTTTCTGTCTTCGTTTCACTCACAGGGGGAAGTGGCAGTGTTCTCTCATCTGGGGAGTTTTCCTCGTTTCTCTTTCTGACTCTTTCACACATGCACGCACACACACACACTCACTCACAGAAAGAGAGAGAGACATGCAGCTGTATTTGACCACAGGCAGGGCTCTAACACAACAGGATGTTGCAGGGTGGATGTGCGAGGTGTGAAGATTCGCACAAGCTATGACAAACATCGTCTGATTCTCAGAAGCTTATTATTCCTTTTTCAGTGGTCTAATAACCGCCAACACATTGAATCCATTGCTCTTTTTGGGTCTGCAGAGAGAGCGACAGCACGTAAGCCGGGATTTAAACCCACATTTATGAAACTCCACTGCACGACACTCAACCGTGTTCTGCACTGTCGCTCACTTTGTCCTCTTCATTCCTCTCAGATGTCTGCGGTGACGAGACAATGAGAAAACAGAGGGACAGCAGAAGGACGGTCTTTATCTTCCTTGCTGCGGTGTGTTTACAAGCGATGTACAGATCCATCAAATCTGCGCTGTCAGTTCTGTGTTGCCTTGTTACATGCAAGAACTGTCAGGCTGAATTTCCATTAGGGCATCAACCCCCGTTCAGCACTGTCCTCCCTCAGCATGCACCAGGCATGTGGAGGACTTCAAGATGAGCCCACTTCTCATAGCTCATCTCAAATAGAGCCAACATTATGATAATGTCCCTATAAGTAGCAGGGGGATGGGTGCAGTGTCATCTCCTCACAAAGACAGAGCCAGCAGGGACTCCACAGTCAACTGCATTTAAGGCTTTGTTGCTGTCTGAGCGCCCTCGTCAATATTGTTTTTTCTGTTCCGGTCCGCATCCTTCATTATGGTTCTCATTAAAATGATCTCTTTCTGAGCTCCTGAATGAAGAACAAAGTCTTGCGATATTTTCTTTTTCTGTCCCTTTGTCTGTGTGCCTGTGTCCTCGAGTCTGGCTGCATATGCAAAGCACATGTGGCCAATTGAGAGCTCCAGAAAAGCCAACACACTGCTTGTGGAGCTGCGCTATTTTAATCAACTGCTCTGAATAGCTTGCGGTTTGTCCAATAAGTCATGGAGGCTTAGTCGTCTTTTTTTTTTTTGTTGTTGTTGTTGTTGCAGAAGCAAAGAGAAATGACAGGAGAACACAGTGGGGCAAATAAGAACGGGAAACATCTAGGTTTTCTCAGCAAATATATTTCTAATGGGGCTTTTTACATGCCATTCACACCCCATTTTGGTCACAAAACACATATATAAATGAGAGGAAATGTCCAATAACCTTGATATAAAGAATTATATAAACAGGACAAAAAGGAGGGTCGAGAAGGTACCAAAACCAAAGAAACAACAACAACAAAAAAAACTACTGAAACCTGCTGGTTTAGTCTTAAATGATTGTCTCTACAAAGGTTTTTCATTGTCAAAGTATTTCATAAGAAACATTTTAGGTGGGGGAAAGTAAAGGGTTCTCTCCTGGGAACTTTACGTCTGTATTGTTGTAGAATATTTAGATTTTTCCAAGAGTCAAAGATCAGCTGTGGAGAGCTTCAGAAACACTTTGAATTAGTAGGATTAGTTTCTCTATTAAAAAAGATAAGTAATGTTCAACAGCTATGGCCTCTATGCTCACTCACAGCACAACACTCCACTGATGAAGAAAAAGCACTTTTCTGTAGAACAGATGGAGAAGTCCATTAAATACTGGAAGAATAATAGATGAGGCTTAAGTTATGCTTTTTAGATAGCATTGCAAACTGTGAGAAATACTTGATTATATTCTTACAATGAAATAAGGTTGAACTTTTCATCAACACATTGAGGGCAAATGCAGAAACGAGGCTCTCAGATGATTTCAGAGAAAGTAAATAAGGCTGCTAGAATATTTTGAATTCACATTAAAGTTTATTTTAAAAAAAAAAACCACACAAATGGAGATGGTGAGTACTACACCTGAGTTATCCGTGTCACTAGTTTCTCCGTAAAGAAGATGTCTGGAAGTTTTCTCTCCTAAAAGGATTCAATGCATTTTAGTAAGCTTGTTTAACACTGATTCTCTGTGTTATGCATTAAATAGTCATAACCTAATATGTAGATTTATTATTTTGGATTTCTACTTATGTTACTTGAGCAATACTTGGTTTCCCTTCACTCAGTGCTTCAAGATGGGTCTAAAATGATGAGAGCACTCAACATGTTTGCTGCAGCTTTTGGCTGCAGAACGTTGTTATCTTTGGAAGGTAAATGAAGGAGAAGAGTCCCTTTGTGTGTTTCTGTGTGCGTCTGCAGCCGGAGACAGCCTTCAATGGTGTGCGACCCAAGAAGCCATTTACTTCATTAACCCCTCCAGATCAGCAAGGGCTCCGCAATCAGCCTCGTCACACGTCCCATTAACTTCTCCTTCTATCAGGATGGCCCTCGCTCCTCCTGGCACCCCACACAGTCATGCATGCATCTCATTTTGTTTTGCAACACACAACCACGTGGTCTTGCGTTTCCAAGGTACCTCGTCCTTCTGCACTCTCAGATCAGCGCAGCTCCTCTGTCTCTGTCTCGGCTAACCCCATTACCTCTGCGGGTCCCAGGGGTCCCTCGGCTCTGATGAACCCTCAGCTGCCCTGTGAGATTAGTGGACTCCCTGAGAAAATCCCCCTCATTGATTGAACGAACGCGAGTCTCTCCTGCTCACAATGTCAGCTCAAGGTTGGCACGTCCACTCTCCTTCCCCTTCAGTCCTGTCAGGAGTTGCTACTTTGCCATTAATATCAGAGTTATTTCATCTCCTGCTGTCTCTGCTGTTCTTGTCTTTCCACAAACCTACTATTGACATTCACTCGCGTTTCCTTCCATCACTTTTCTCCACCGGCCCCACTCAGAGCATTTATTAATAGTTAGGTAATTTCCCCCTCACTTCCTCCTAATCTTCCCATCTCCTTCAGTCTGCTGATACTTTGTTGTAAAGTAAAAACTTCAGCCTTTCATAGGGAGCTTTGAACGCTTGAATTCCCTTTTATGAGTTGCACATTAAATGAAAGAAACATTTTTTTTTTTTGCATGTATCCCTCTTGTGGAATAAAGGCGGAAAGAGAGATGAGGGAGTAAGGCCACTTAGATGAATGACTGAATCTTTTATTTATTTTTGATGCTGAACCTGACGAGCGATGAATGATGCACCAGATTTCCTGTAGCGTTGAATAGAGATGAAAAGATTATCCAGATATTTGGATCGCTCAGGCAGGAAGGCTTCTCCTTTCCTGGTCTTCCTCATAATTCAATATTTACAGTTTAGGCTGAAAACGGCTCCCTCTCGGCCCTCCTGGATCCGGTATCCATGGCAGCAGATTGGAGAGCAGAGGGCCTTCTTCGTGTGTCTGTGTGTGTGTATTTCTGAGAGGGTAATCTCTGCTGATACACTGCCATTGATTGGTTGTTAGGGAGCAGCTGTTGACCCCTCGATCTCTGGGGTCTCTTTGTGCTTTCACACACATACCAGATCAATGCATGTGATGATACACACACACAGACTCACACGATTTGCTATTCTGCAAGATATTTCAGAGTTCTTTTCAAAATGATAAAAATCAACCTAAATTTAAATGTGGTATTAATTTGAAGTCAAATCCCCGTGGCTGGTTTTATGAACATATTGGAACAAATGACTTAATTTATTTGACATAATTAAAATAGTTTCAGAACCCCTAAGGCTCCAGAACTTAGGAGCAATTTTAAATGCCGCCATTTAAAAAAATTATCATTAGTTATTTTTAGACATCAGGCTCTTGTGAAAGAAGTAGTAAAATTCACAAATATACATATAGATCATAACACAATGCGCAGTGCAGTGATTTGCAAAAGTAATGATACCCTGGTTATGTCATGACCACAAACTTCAATATACAGCACTTCACATGGATTGAATGTGATAGAAAACACACAATTAGCGCATAATTGTGAACTGGTATACAAAGGACACATTTATTACATGTGAGACTTTGAAAAGGCTGAACTTTACCTGTATTTGGTGCCAAGCCTCATCTCTGTAGAAGCACATTTAGCTACAATCATTACACATGTCTTTTGGGGTATTTTCCTACCAGTTTTGCACTTCCACAGGAAGGAAAATGTTGCCTTTCTTGTTGGTGAAATAGCTCAAACTCAGACAGAATGGATAACTGGTGCCAGTACAGTTTTCATGTCATGCCTTAGATTCCCAGTTGACAAAGAGTGGACCTTTACTTTGTCACTTCTAACTCAAGGATGTGCTTTAATTTGAACCACTCCATTGTTGCTCTGGCTGCACTTTCTTCCAGCATTGGCCAATATTGAGCTCCATTCACCAGCTTCTCTATCCCTGCTGAAGAAAAGCATCCCCACATCACTTTCACTACCTTTTCACTGTTTCAGGGTGATTCGGTATTTATCACAGTGAAAGAACACCTGAACGCAACCAGGAGGAGGAATCATAGTGAACGGGTAACATTATTATGTCCAGCACCATGGAAGGAGTATACAATGGAAGTACAAACATGCCAAAACCTGAAAGCAAATCGAAGGATAAACACAGAGGAGGGAGATTACTGAATCGGCGCTCAGGCGGGTCTAACTGACTGCAAGTTGCAGGTTTGGGGAAAAACAGGGAAATACAGAGAACTGATGGAAAACTGAAAAGGAATGTCTGGTAAACATAAAAGGGAAACACGAGGAACTAAGCTAAACAGAATAATTCCAAACAAAAATTGACAAAATTTCCAGTGTATGTCCTGGTTGTTTTTGTGATTAGAGTATGACAAGTATTTACTTCATAGACTATAATTAAAACCATTACTAAACCCCCGAGGCTCTAACGCAATATAGAAATGTGGAGAAATGTTAGATATATGCCATTTAATGAATGTTATTGGCACAATTCATAAATAAGGAAGTGAAATAAGTATCTAAAGGGATTCAAAATCGGTCACGTATTTATAAATAGAACATTTAGTGAAATTTGCAGAAAGCTGTGACACTGCTGTGAAAACACTTCTTTTGAATCAGAGCACACAAACACTAGGTTTGTGAATCTGGTGTAACTCAGCAGGGGAAGTGAAAAGTATCAGCACACGGGCTGCTGATGGCACTGCAGATTTTTAACTACAAGCTTGCAGTCGAGTGTTTACCTACTACTGACTTCAAAGAGCCTCCACCCTAATGAAACATCTCTCTGTGGGCGTTCTGCACAAACACACGCATACATGCACAGGGCTGGGCTGAGGAACTGCTTGTAACTGTGGCTCACCAAGGGAGAAAAAAGGTCGTGTGAGGTCATTTGCATGGCTCGTCAGTGCTGAAGTAGGTTTCCAACGCAGGGAAGGTCAGGTTTTGCATGGGACCATGATACAAACTGAAGCTCTGATAGCGATGAGGCGGCGGAACAACTGCGGCTCGCTCACGGTGATTTGATGTTGAGTTTTCCATCCTCCTTTTTTATTTTTTTTAAAATTCTGACATATTAAGGGGAAATCACCGGCACTCACATGCATGCACACAACACCCACGCATCAACAGAGCCTCTCAAGTCTCCCTCCATTCACCAGCTCAGCCCCACGCGAACGCCCACCTTGTTTTACTCTGAATAAAACGTGTGGGCGATGTGAGATGTTGCAGCTTCTGTCTTACTGGGCACACGAGATAAATTGGAAGGAAGTGCACTGATGCTGCACGTCATCCCAGGAGTGCAAACTATTTCCTGTTAAGACAAAGGTGATCATTTTATTTTTAGGCTAAGTCAGGAGGTTTTAAGGTCAAAACGCCTCCCTAGCGTACGCACACATAGATAGTCAAGATTTGTTATCACTCATCAAAGGTCTGTTTTGTGGTCTCCCTGAAGGGAGTGAAGTTGAAACATTTAGTTAATCCTGTTTGTATTTGTTTGGAGGAGAGAGGATTTTCTCCAAAGATATGAGTCTATTATCACGTTATAAGTCCACTGTAGACCAGTGGTGGTCTGTTTTGCTTTGTGATGTTTAATCTGCTCTGAACTGCAGGATGGTTTGCCGTCTGGACTCTCTTCTGTCCAGGACATGCTGTTGTCCTTTCAGCAAAATATGATTTAGCGATTTCTTTAATCAACAAGTCCCTGGACAAGCTGAGAACCGGATGGCTGAATGAGAATGCCTTCAACATTTTTGCAATTCAACTTTGCATCACATTTTCAGCATCTGTCCATTAACTCCTTAAAATACGTTTTTATCAGCTATAAAGCTGCACACCTCAAAAAGGTTTTGTTGATGGACGAGGATCAGGGGTAAGGAGTAAAACAGGATTCAGTTCAATCACTGATTTTCAGCTTTTCAGCAACAAACAAATGCCCATTGTTAAGTATAGTGGAGGTTCTGTGATACTATGGGCCCCTTTCTCCTCCATAGTTTATAGCATTCATATAACATACATTTAGATTTATGGTTGTAATGAGAGAAAATGCTGAAAAGTTCAAAAGAGTTTAATAAATTTACTAAATTGCTGACCTTTTCTTTTTGAGAATGCTAGAACAATTAATTTATTTGGCATAATCAAATTGTTTCACTATTTTCGATCAATTTATGAAATTCAAAGCCAGAATATTTTTCTCCAATCATAATTACTCCTTTAAACATGTACGTTTTTAACTTCCTTACTCTGCTATTTTCATTCATACAAATTAACCATCTGAAGTAATATTTTTTCTATGACCAGCACTTACTCAGAGCCTTTCCGTAGATGCATGTTTTGCGTGTGCAGAAAAAAGCTTGAGCCCCACACCTCTCATTTACATTACATTAAACTATCAGAATGTCTCTATAAGCTGTCCCCCTTGGAGAAAACCGATGAAAAGCAGGTGGACACAGAAACGAGGGACGTGCAGAGGCTGGTTGCAGCCAGAAGGAGGCGATCTCGCTCCTCCTGTTTCTCCTCTTCCTCCTCCTCCTCCTCCTCCTCCTCTCCTCTGGTCGGCTCAGCTTGGCCAGAGCTTCCAGTCTGCTGGGTGAGATCATTACCAGACACCAGGCTCCGGGACCTGACATTCACCGATTGGAAAAGCAAAGAGAGAGAGAGGGAGAGAGAGAGGCACACAGGCTCAGAGAGCGAAAGAAAGCCTTGATCCAGTGCAGCCGGCGACCTAAAGCGAGCTAACCCGCGGTGTGCAGCCTCGGCTCCCCGGTCCTCCGCTGCACGGACACGGCTCAAAGCGCGCTCTGTTGTCGCAGAAAATCTTTTCCCCCCTCGCTTGGATTTTTTGGCTTGTAGTCGGATGCGGGCTGCTTGTTTTGACTGCAGTAACAGAGCTGCTCCCCCTCCTTCTCCTTCTTCTTCTTCCTCTCCTCCTCCTCCTCCTCCCCTCCTTCCAGCCGAGTAGCGGATTTGCGAGGGATCTCAGCGCCGACTCACCAGCGATCCCGCAAGGCACCGGGACACGCTCTCTGCACCGCTGCGGCTCTCCGGCTGCTCCCGCCTGCAGGAGACCCCGATCGGTTCTCCTTTCTGGCAGAACCTGGACACGACCGCCAAGTTTCCTGCTGGATTTTTCTTCTTTTTTTTCTTTTCTTCTTAATCTCTATTTTTTTTTTTTTTGCAACCTTGATTCTCATCGGATCGCCCGCAAGTCCTATCCCCCCCCCACCCCCCTCGCTCCTCTCTTTCCAAAGCGCTGTTGACGCCATTTTCCCCGGGGTTTTCTGTCAGAGAAAAATCCATCCACATTTACTCCCCGGCACCGTTTGACAGCTCCCCGGGAGGCTGTCATCCCATCCGTCGCTTGTGTAAAAAACGTGTCTTGGCTAAATGGATTGTAAATGATCTTGATGAAATATTCACACGTTAGAGCCGACTGTGTGACAACATTAGACATGGGTAAGTAGCCCCCGCTTGGCTGAGCACATTCCCGCACCTGAACGCACCTCTTCCTCTGTCCATGTCGGCAGTGCCCGTGCTGCTGTTTGAAAGTGTTTCTTGTTTTGCACGCAGATCTGAAGCGAGAGTCGTGTGCGCCTTCAGGTTCACAGCTCGTCTAAGTGCGGGAGTGCTGCTCCTCGCAGCGAGCGCGCTGAGAATGCTTGCAGTCACATGCCCACAAAATAAGCGGGCAGATTCACGCACGTAGGCAACCCAAACAAGGCTGTATCACCCAGGGAGGCAGCGCTTGTTATCGCTGGGTAGCACCTTGGCGCTTGTGCGGCTTTGATTAGGTCTTCTCTCTACCGACACAGGAGGAAAGGTTCACCTCACTCATCAAAAACCGCTGCTAGATCAGATATTTTCCTGCTGGGCTCTGCCTCCTGCGTCTTCATTTGACATTGGTAATCCGTCACATTGTGCAGGGGCGGGGGGTGTTTGTTACTTTTTTGGGGTAAGTTGTACCGAACTGATTTGGGCTCTATGGGTTTTGATGTGTTGTTGTGGCGTTACGTTTTTGAGATTTTTGTTGTTGTGTGTGTTAAAGATTCCAGAAATTCAAACGCCTGGAAGTCGTCTTTCCACATCTTTGCGATGCTTTTAGTTTGCAAAGATGGCTCCGAATTTGTTTTTACTTTGCAGAATATCGGTTGAACTAAGGTTTGGACTTTGACTAGGCCACCCTAACGCATGCTTTGATCTAAATTGCTGTGTGGTCAGCCTTGTTGTTGAAGTTTGTCCTTAGTCTGCAATATCTTGCAGCCTCAGTCAGGTTTTCTTTTTCCGGGATGGCTCTGTTTGTAACTCCAGTAAGGGTAACCAAAGAAAAGCATCCCTGCAGCATGACGCTACCTCCGCCATGTTTCACCACAAGGAGGATATGTTTGGGGGCAGGTTCAGTGTTAGTTTTCAACCCCACATGGTATTTTGCATGTTGAAAGTTTAGAAAGTTTTAGCCTGCAACTTCTTCCAACTATCTCTTATGCCACTCTAAACTAAATATTCTCTCTCCTGAGTCGTCCACGCCTGCTGCTCACCTGGGGTTAACATGACTCTCTCACCTAGGTGATTCTCTGATAAATGATCTTTAGTTTTGTCAGTTCAGGTGGACAGCCAGGACCTGCTCGAGCTAAAACACAGCTCCCTTTAATTACACTGCAGAAACGATTAGGATGACTTACTGCTGAGAAACACACGACCGGAGGCCAACAGTAGCATCAAGGGGAATGAAATGAAACCAGAGTCGACCAAAGATCAAATTTTCCCCCAACAAACAGCCAATCCAGGGGCATGAAACAAAGGATGAATATATCGCCTCGTGCCTACTCTTTAGTACAGAGTGGAGGTTTTGTGATGCTATGGGCCACTTTCTGTTCCAGTGGCCTTGGACTCTTAGAGTACTAAGAAATGTGGCGGCCTCCGTTGCCTCGGGATCTTTTAGCAGGATAGTGATCAGATGATGCAGCATCAGCTCTTGCTGATTACACGTGCTTGAACGTACGGCCCATATGTGACATGTAAACAGACAGGAGTCCTGCATTGGATGTCGTTTTCTTGCTTGTTCCACAAACCACTGTTAGGATGTAGTTTGATGCATGTCAGTGTATTTAGTTTCTACTTATTTCAGTCACAATAACAAGTTTCAAACCTGGTTAGGTCTACTTGTATGTAATTTCAGCTTTCACCCTTGTGTAAAAAAGTACTAAATTCAATATTTCAAAGTTTGACACGCTTCACAAAACTTGCAGTCAGATGAGTAAACCTCGGTTCTTTTTGAAGGACATTTAAAAATACTGTGCTTAATTTATCCTATTTAAGTCATGAACCTTATATTGTGTTTCATTGATAATGGATCACAGAAACAATCTTGACTATTTCAATTACATTGAAGTAAGTTCATTTTTAGCTTCTTAACGCGAGGAGCGCCTGACATTTCATTAGAATGTGCCTGTCTTTACCTGAGTTCAGCGTGAAGGGTCAGAGGTGACACCAGGAAATGGGATTCAAGGTTCTGCTCTGCATCTATTGAGCAGAACTTTGATGTTTGTGGGTCTTTGGTCCAGGGAAATGTTCACCTCGCTACAATCTGCCCTTCAGTCAGACGTTTCTCCCACTTCCTTCATCTTCATTTATCATTGACAGTTCATCGCATAGCATCACATTACGTGAAGCATAAAACCCCCCCACAGATGTTTCTGACTTTTTCAGGCTGTAAAATAACATCAAGTTCCTTCTGATTGTTGTTCTGTTGGAGTTGAATAAACGAGTCCAAAAGTCCCAGCATCCAAACCCTCATGTAACGTTGTAATAAATCTGATTTGTTCTGTAGTTTCCACTATTAAAAGATCACTTTGTTGGAGCTCTGGCCCCTTCGCCTCCTCCCTATGTGACAGAAACTATCGGGACTCCCAGAGAAAAGTAGGGTCGAAGGCTAACGATGAAGGATAAGTAGCAAAATGGGAGTCGGCCATAGACTGAGTGTTTTGGCAAGAAACACCACGAATGAGTCAGGGCTGAGACAAAGAATGAAAAGCATCTCATACCCACTGTACAGCATGGTGGGGGTTCTGTGATGCTGCGGGACTGTTTTTCTTCCAAACAGTGTTTTGGTCCACTTCACTGAAGTGTGGGGCCTTGTTAAAGTGAAACACATTAAACATTCTTTGATATTCCAAATCGTTTAAAGTTAAAAAGCCGCTGGGTTCTGTTCATTTGGCATCTTAACAGGACAGTGATCTGAAAAGCATGACTGAGTCGTCACTGACACTTTCAAACAGAGACAAAGTCAGCCGTCTTCAACGGCCACCTCAGTCTGCAGTGCTAACTCGTTGAAAACCTGTGAATTGAGCCTAAAGACAGAGTGCATAATAGATACATTGTAGCCTAAACGCATTACACCCCGATGCAGAAATGCTAGAACATGCACGTTTCTTCCAGTCTGTGCTCTCTGGATCAATACCTGGTCCGTTTTTTTTATGTTCTGGGTACGAGAAAATAGAATCGAAATGAGTGAATGCACGTGCTGGTGCTGTGCCGTTGATGAAGGAAGAATATCGGCCTTTTAAAAACTCCTGTCCGGTCCAGATCCACCTGAAGACGAGCGCAGCTGGAGGGTGGAGGGAGCAGAGGCGACGTTCGGTCAGCTCTCCTGAACGTGCGGGAGTGAAGTTGTGGAAGTGAGCTCATGTGGGTGATAAAGGGCAGGCAGTGCATGACCATGTTGAAGGATGGATAATAGAGGTAATTTTATCGATCCTGTCTCGTTAGCACTTTCAGCCCCCCTCCCCCACTCAAAAAACAGGGCAGCAATTTCATCTTTTTTTTTTTGTTTTTTTTTTTCTCCCCGGCATAAAAAGTACCAAGCTGGCTGTTGTTACTCCCCTATTGGGTAACAAGATGCCTGTGCCACCTTTAAATTAAAGCATGAGAAATCGATTAGGTGTATCCCCTTCTGGGCTGAGGACCTCAGGTCGAAATAGGATCACAGGGAGAGGAGAGGGGAGGGAGGGAATGTGAACGGGATCCAAGGACAAATCTAACTGTTGGCAGTCTCTGTGAACAGAATATCGGCACTGGAGCACCTTTTGGCAGAGCGCTCTGAGAGAAAGAGGGAGTGAAGTGAGGGGTGGGGGGGGGAGTGAGGTGGAGGGCGAAGGAAAGTGGTAGCAGAGGGAGAAGAGAGGAAGAGAACGGAGGTGGGGAGTGGGGGGTGAGGGGAAGGAGGAAGACAGTGGGAGAGTAGGGGAGGTGTTTTTTTTTTTTTTTTTGCTGACAGCCATTTTGTGGCTTCTGCTGCAGTTAAAATGGTTTAACATTCATCTGCTTGTGCAGGGTGTAGTTAGGTGAGGATGGGTTTCTTGCTACCTGGCATATGGTTTGTCCTGGGGATCTCTGTGTGTGTGTGTATGTGTGTGTGTGTGTGTGTGCGTGCGCGTGCGTGCGCGTGCGTGTGTGTGTGGGTGCGTGTGTGTGTGTGTGCATGTGTGTGTGTGTTTCTCAGTATGTGTGTGTGTGCGTGTGCATCTCTTCATGAGCCAACTCCAAGGACCATCATTTTCAATTATGGCTGCCCCACATGTGGTGTTTTATGATCGTCCTTCCTGCCACCTTACAGTCGAGCTCATGCATGTGCCGTCCATGTTGAGCAGCCAGAGACGGGAGCGTTTGTTCTAGGAGTCATGATCTTTAGAATAATCCGTTTGATGGCTTCTTTCACCTTGCCGGTCATCTAAGTTAGAAACTCGCTTCTCCGCTTGTTTGATTTGTGAACCGAGCCTGTCCAAGGCTGTCCGGGACCTTAAGCTGAATTTGATTTGGGGCCCCTTCAAACAACCATAACTCATCAGAGCCCACCTAATATCCCCTTTATATCATCCATGTTCAAACATTAATGCACTATTCTTCTAGTAGCAATGCGGTCCTGTGAGAAGGATTTGCCCCCTTGCAGAGTTAGCTTGTTTGGCTTTTTTGTTTTAGCTTAAATGTTTCAGATCACTAAACAAGTGTTGACGTCGAACAAACTAAAAAGGCAGATGCAAGAAGCAGGTTTTTGTTTTGTAAGGTCTCAAACTAATGGCCAGAAATTCCTCTTCCGGATTTTCACTTAGAGATTCAGAGTTTCTTCAGTGGCTGCTTCAAAGCTGCCCCTAACAATAATACCTCCGCCTCCATGTTTTGCTCTCGGTAAGATGTTCTTTTTCTGAAATGCTGCGTTTTGTGCCAGATGAACAGAACACGCACCATCCAAAGGTTCTGCCTTTGTCTCATCAGCGTACTAACATGTAATGCAATATGCACAGTGTACACTTATCAAGATGCTTTTAGCAAATGTGAGAAGAGGCTTGGTGTTCTTTCCAGCCACTCCTGGGAAGGTTCCCCACTGTTTCATGCTTTCTCCATGTGGGGATAATGACTCACTGTGGTTCTCTGTAGTCCTAAACACTTAGAAATGACTTTTTAAACCTTTTCAGACTAGTATATGTCAGTAACTTTCTCTTCTTTTCTTTCTTATTTTCGGAATTTGGGTCATAATGTGCTACTTTTTTTTTTTTTAGATCTTTTAGATTTCTTCTATGTTTTAATGACTTCTTGATTGCACAGACCTAGCAGTGCATTGAATCCAGTTTTCTAAAAAAAAAAAATCAAACAAACAAGTTATTCACAGTTAATTCTTGATTTATTTAGGGGGTAATAACTTTATCACGAGGCATCTTGTTTCCTTCCCCAATCAATTTTTTTCTGAAGTGAATTTTTAGAGCCCAGTTGTTGACTCTTTTCACCTACTGTGATCTCAGTCTCAACCTTTGGAGCCACTGCTCCAGGAAATACACATTTAGGCCACCCTAATGTTAATGCTAGCTGAGCTAACTGTGCTAATTGCAAATATGGGTCCCAAAGGCTTTTAAAAAAAGATAGATTAACTCTCTAATCTTAAAACTTTGAAAGATGATGTCACTTTGAGAGTGACATCATCTCTGCTTTTAAAGTACTGTAGGGACAATATCAGTAGCAAGGATATAAAAAAATATTCTGAATGCTGTTTTTTCCTTCCTCTTCCTATATATTATAGTTCTCAAAGAGAAATCAGATTTTGGGATCAGAAATTTGGTTCTCATCAGCGTGTCTTCAGCAGGTTCTCTGTGTTTCTGTAGTTAAGTTGAAAAGTAAGATGGTAAAATTGTTGAGTTGCTTCAAAACCAAAATCTGTTTACTCAGAAAAAGTCTGAGTAAACAGATATTACACACAACCTTTTAAAAATAGAGATGAGAACTGTGGTTACCGCATAACACACAGTAAATATTGACATTTTTTACATATTTACACCTGACTTCTGTGACAGCCGCTCAGTTTGCTTATGCATCAGGCAGGCTCTGCTTGTGAACACCAGAAGACGACCGGGCCCACTTCTTAGGATTTTCCTCCAAGCTAAGACTACGTCCTGTTGGAAACATTTCAGTGCTGTATTAAAAGAGTAAATCAGATAAATGTAAAGACAGTGTTCTGCCTCTCATTAAGATACTCATCTGCAGCCACAGACTGTGCTGGTTCTCTCACATGAAAAAGAAAGATGGGGGTATCACTAGCTTGTGCAAATAAAAAAAAAAATCAGTCATTTGGTGTGCATCTGAATCTGTAAATGTGTGTGTGTGCATGCATTTGTCTCCATGTGTGTATGAGCTATTTGCGAGTCCACCTCAGGCACTGAGCTGCTGGGTATGCAGCCTTAAAAGGTTGTGTTTCTGCTGCCACCCCCCCACCCCCACTCCTCCTTCCCCTCCCTCTGTCTCACTCTCCGTTTTTTCGCTAACACTCTTTTCTTCCTCAGTTTTGTCTGTACGTTTGCATCATGCACCGTCTCTCTCCTCTGTCCATCTGTGTTCCATTATCGGTGTTTCATCATTAGACAAAACGTTGCGTGGCCCTCCTCGCTCGACCTTATGCTATTTGAGAGCGAAGCTGGTTAGCTCTGGCAGTTCTGAGAGCATAATAAAGCTATTTATGCAGCGAGTCTGGCCTCTCTCACAATCAGCCTGCTGTTTGAGGCTAGCTGAGGTGTGTATGTGTATTCCTGCATGTGTGTGTGTGTGTGTGTGTGTGGGTGTGTGTGTGTGTGTGTGTGTGTGTGTGTGTGTGTGTGTGTGTGTGTGTGTGTGTGTGTGTGTGTGTGTGCGTGTGTAGGAGAGAGGAGACAGTGAGGCTCGGGCTAAGTAAGTGAGGGAGGCCCGAGGAAGGGTCAGGCTTACATAAACTCTCCGGGCCTGCCAGTAACTGTACTAAACACTTCTTAGGGCAGCTGAGCAGGGAGGGAGGAGAAGGAGCCATGACCTAGCTAAGTAGTTTACGTAGTAATAGCCTGGACTAATGCTTAATACCACTCTTCTGTCATATAGGGTCATGGTGGTAAAAGGCCGCAAATCTTCAAAGTGTGTGTTTTCGATCTGTGAACCTGTGTGTGTGTGTGTCTCGTTGTGGTTGGCATCGGTGTCTTTTTTTTTCCTGTCATTGTTCGCAGTCACATGATGACCAGGGTGGCTTTCACACATACCACAGGGGGCGAGTCACTCGGCTGGCATGAGGACCAAAGTGGGTCATGTGGGCACTCTGAGAGATCAGGCCGGACCTAATATCTGCTGTTATTTCTGTCAAACCCAGAAGCCATCAAAGCCACCACAACGGTGGTTTAGAGCTCCTCTTTTTTTTTTTTTGTTGTTTTTTGCAGGGATTTCTTACTGGAAGCGAGCGGTTTTCATTCTTTCTAGAGGGGTATGAAAGACACCCCTGAGATGGGCAATCCATCAAGCTGATCATGTTGGCTGCTTTATTTATGTATCATTGTTACAGACTGATGTAACCCTTCCCAATGTGCGGTCGTACAGTGAGCCGGATTTGTTTGTAGAACTGTTTAGGGGAAGACTTAAATCACGGAGGCTGTGACATCCGAGACTTCGGGCTGCCAAAAAGGCTTTGCATTTAAGATGTGGAGATCTACCACAGAGGAAAATAATGTTCGCCACAGAGAGACTGATGGATACTTTCTGCAACTTGAAAAAAAAAATCTGTTAAAAACCGAAGTTTTCTTAAAAGGAAATAAAAACTTCTGAGTAGTCTGTACCCTTGAATCTGAAGAGTAAAACTTATGCTTCAAGCAATTAAATATTTGATTTATTTATTCATTAAAAGAAGAAACCTTGTCTGAAATGGGTTTTTCTTCTCCCTGCTGTGAGCATCAGTGATTCTTATTGTGGTGCAGAGCCTTTTGATTGCAGCTTCCTCTTGCTTTTCTTTTCTTTTTTTTAACAGTATCAGTTTCGGAGCTAAACTGGAGGTGGTGGTGGTTTAGCACTAGTTCTTTCTATTTGAGCTGCATAAAAACATTGACTCAATCCGATGATGGCAACAAATCTTCAGGTCAGAAGACCTGCCTTCATCTGGAACTGGGGGTGAAGTTAAAGAGTCCGATCACCAGTTAAAATGTTAACATTGTGTTGGGAGCAGAGGCCTGTAATGGACAGGTGGCCTGTCCAGGGTGTAACCCTCCTCTCCCCCAAACTTTGTTGGAAGTAGGAAATTATCAATCCAGGTTTTTGTTGTTATATTGAAACAAAAGGAGAGTAATTAGAATTCACATTTTAAACTATCTTTAGATTGCGACGTTAGCGTTTAACACGGTTAGCATTACCAGATCTGCTTTTCTGTGTTTAGCTGAGAGAATTTCCTTGATTTCACTCCAAAATGCTGCCACTCTTTCTAAATCTTGGATGCTCATTAACAGACAGGGGCCGAAAGCTCGAAAAGATAAACCAGAGCAAATTGTGTGTACTCTGTTCGACCTCCCTGTTGTATTTTTTTTTTCACTCTGTCACCGCTCGAATGAACCACAGACTCCTCACGACAGGCTTTTAGAAAATACATTTTAAAATGGATTTACTAAAGTGCATGTTTTAAACACCTGAAAATTGTTGGCTTTGAGTCTTCTTCACACAGAATCCACATGAAAGAGCTGTTTTAGCGTCATCTGGTCGCACTTATTGTGGAGCTTTCATTTATTGATAGAGATCAGCTTTTTGACTTCTTGGCCAGCCACAGCTGACAGTTGATCAATTCTTGTTGCTAGGCAGCTTCTCTCTGCATCGTTACTCCTAGTGTTTGTTGAAATATCACCATTTGCGCACCGAATGGTGTTGCATAGGGTTGCAGTTGTAGTTTTACTTTTTAATGAATCTTTAAAGGTTAGGCAGCTCTGTTGATAAGAACTCTTTCATTTGATATGTCCTGCTTGAAGTAGCTTTTCTAAATCAACTTTCAGCTTAACTTTATAACGCTAGCTGCTTTTTAAGCAGGGTTTACAAATTAGAGTGGATTTACTTCTAGGAGAAAAACACAAACACCATGACCAAAGTAAGATGACTCCCCTCGATCCTTTACAGAAAAGTAATAGATCATTTTGCTCTCAGGCTGTGCGAAATAAAACCAATTCTTTAGGACTTTTTCTGTTTTTATAAGTGGCTCTTAGCTCCAGAAAGGCTTTGGTAGAAACGTCTACTCTGTGCTTATTGTAGCTACCTAGAAGCTTCTTGCGCTGGTTTGCTGACGGTTTCTGCTACCTTTCCCTTTCAAAGCTCTCTTCAGGTTTGGATTTGGTTGTGCATGAGGTTATTCTACTGGCCAATGAAAACAGTTCTACTCTTATTGTTTTTTATTGAATGTTTGGTTGAAAAGGGATTCAAGAAGTTTGTCTTGATTTTTGACTTTGGGAAACACATTTTTCAATGTCATTTTGCGAAAAAAAATAAAATAATAATAATTCGAAGCTGCATGGTGGTGAAACGGTAGGAGAACCGAGTCCAAATCCTTTTTCTGTTCTTTCTGGCGCATGCCTGCTTCTCTCTGGATTTCTCCCACAGTCCAAAACATCACTGTTAGGTTAAATGGGTATTTCTAGCTATACCAACCACTCAAAGTGCTTCACATTAGAACCGCATTGACAAAAATCACTGCTGTGTCACACATTCATACCCACACATGCAGATCAGGCCACTTGGTTAGAAGTCCCTTGCCCAGAGGCACACCAACATGTGACGGTAGGAGGCTGGATCTGAACCCACACATTTAGGATTCAAGACAACGACACTTCTCATTGAGCCACAATCAGCTAGCTGGCCTCTCTAAAATGCCCTGCAGTGTGTGCATGCTGGGCTGGTTGTCCTCTGTGATGAACTGCCTGACTGACAGCTGGAGACAGATGTGCTTCAAGGCAACACAGTTATAAAACATTTTAACAAGTCCGAAATGTTAAAACCTGCGACCATTATTAACCGTTAAAATCAACATTTCATACTATTGCCTTGTGATCTTTGGGGATTTGAATGTTTTTACCACTGTGACGCTTTCAGAAAGCTTGTCTCTTTTTACACTGAAAACCGATTGTTGTTTAATAGCTTAAAGTGTTTTGGTGAAAAGCAGCGTTGTTGAATGGGAACAGTAGAAACACTTTGGACTATTTTAAGCTCCACAGTCTGCTCGAAAAAGGAAAAGCACATTTAATGTTAAAATACACCTTAACAATAAAACCACTGCTGTTCTCTAATTTTCAGATTCCTATCAGGAAAGCTTATAAGTTGTTTCAGTCTAGTAAAGTGAAGTTTTTTAGGATTTGCAACTTTAAAACACAACAGAGAGTTAAACTCTGCTTTAAATAAAATCTCCGAATTATGATATTTATTCCTAAGAGCTTGTGTTATGGAGGTTTCTTCGGTATTGTGATTGAGAGGATTGCTTTTTCACTCTTGCTCAGAAAAAGCACATTGAGAAAAAACATCCAGGTAATGCTAAGCTTAGGGTCTCAAGGCATAATAGTAGAGAGGAAGGTTTCTGGTTTGGGTTTTATCCGAACTGTTTCAGGGTGGCAGTCGGCTCCCAAAGTCTGGATCCTGGATCTGGTCTGGTTCTTAAATGGAAGAGGCTGGTCTGCTGTCCTTATCTTGCCATCTTGTTCACAAGTGATCATGGGGTGGAAGGTGGGGTAGCAACCACTGCGGTCTCTTCAGTCTGTTAGCAAAAAGCAGAACTCTGAATTTACAGATTTATCCACCACTCACCGATGGCCATTAGTAAGCTTGTCGCCATAAGGAATGAATCGATTAATCACGTGATAAATTAAAACGAGCTTGATTATTTCCATTTGCATGATTTTTATCTTTCTTTACCAAAAGCTGGATGACAAAGAGCTTCACTCCAGTGTGTTGGTCTCAATTAGCTCGTTTTTCAAAGAGAAATTTTGTTTACAGAAACTTTAGTGTCTGTTTCTATTTGTTGTTTTGATTGTTTTATTTATTTTGATATTTAAAATGTCTTCCGGTTCCAGTATTGAATGTTCGTTGGAAATTAAAGTTCACTGATCTTTGAGAGCGCGGACTTCCATTTTTATTACTTAAAAATGGATATTATCATTTGTTACTATAATTAATGGGACAATTTGTCATCCAGCAGAATTTGTTGTCATGACAGGCCTGTTCATGAGATGAGAACAAGCGGCTGAAATAGGCCTCACCCGTGGGACGGCTTGATTCGCCTTTAGAGACGGAGAGAGGAGCTCTCCTCCTGGTGGTTATGGCAGCTGATCAGGACGCCTCCTGGGTTTCTCTCTTTGGAAGTTTCTCTGCATGTGCAACTGGGAGGAGGCTCTGGGGGAGACCCAGAGCCCACTGCAGGGGCTGTGCATCCCTTGTGGCCTGCATTCGTCTTGGTTACCGTCAGAAGGAGCTGGAGAGTGACGCTGGGAGATAGATGTCTGGGATTCCCATCCTGGATGTTTTTCCCCCCATTACCTGATGTGGGATGGATGGATGGATGGATGGATGAATGGATGGATGGATGGATGGATGGATGGATGGATGGATGGATGGATGGATGGATGGATGGATGGATGGATGGATGGATGGATGAATGTTGTATTCCAACCCTCATGATGTGTAACCCTGAATAGGGGTTGAGGATGTTTTCTTTTTGCCGCTTGCTGTGAACACTGAGGTCTTTATGTGTCTCCAGCGAGCAGCAAAGCTCCTACTTGAGTCATGTTTGCAGACAGTGGTCCGGTCCGGGTTCACATCAGTGTAAATGGTGCCAGACTCAACTCAGCATGTGAGACAGCATTCCCCACTTCCACTCAGTCCTGCCTCATGTCATATTGACTGATGGGATTCCCTGGAGCTGTAGTAAGAACTGTAGTCTAGTGTTTGTTTTGGTTGCTTTCTGTTTATACCTCGGTGTATTTGGCCTGTGTCAGTATGCGCGTGTGTGACGGTGACGACAGCGTGCATGTGCATATACAGTGATCCGATGCTAAAATCCTTAATCCTGTGAGAAATTCTCCTCTCTCTAAATAGCAGTGTGAGTGCAGCAGTGCAGCCTACTCCATGACAGCAACACTGTCATTTGGATGTGTATTTATGTGCATAACGGGTTTTTAATGCATGCGTGCAGCAATGCTGCTATGTGAGTGTGTAAAACAGTTCAGACGCTGGTTTTTCCAGACCAGCTCGTAAACCACATCTGGGGAAGGAATTTAGATTCCTTCTCTCCTTCTTTCTCTGCTGGCATTTGCTTCTCCCCGGAGAAGCCCCCCCCCCCTTCCACGGCAAGACTCCCTCCCTTTGCCCCCCTGCTTTGGATTTAAAGGAGAAAGTCATTTTTGTTCAGATTTTCTGCCCTGTGTCCTCAGGATAACTTGAGCCTGGCTCTAGAGCAGAGAAGAGGAATGTCTTATTTGAAATTGATCACGAGCGCCAGCACCGCTCTGCTGGAATCGATGAAGGCAGCTACTGAGACAACACTACAAAAGTGAAAAATCAGTTTATTTATGTGAGATTCAAAATGCAAATCAGAGTCTGGCAGCATGCCTCTGCAGCTCTGTGATGATTATGTCTGTCTTCGCGTCCAACAGGCTGCCAGTGAGGCTGTTGACAGCGTACAAGCCTGTGCTGAGAGGTTGTACGCGAACAGAAGATGCAGAGCTCCTTTTCTCCCTCTAATCGTGCTCTTCCCCTGCTCTTCTCTCGCAGATTGTCCCTGGCTTCGCTGCGTTCCTGTGGGACTACGGACGCAATCTCAGTAGCTGACTGACAGCACCAAGCAGCCCACCAGACCCCTGCACTGAATCTTCCCATTGGCCGACTGCCAGAGCTTCGCCCCCCTCCCCCATCCTGACTGGCTCTGGCGGGAGCGTGGATGGAGCCGAGGGATCTGGTTGGCTCAGCCCGACCCAAAGAGGCGGACCTTCGGGGAGGCAGGGCAGGGCCCGGCGAGGAGCATCAACTGGCGGCGGGAGGCGCCGGGCCGGTGCACGGCAATGACGTGATTAACGGCGCTGCCAGTGAGGGGGAGGGGCTAGAGGAGCAAGGGGAGGGGCTTATGGAGGAGCAGGAGTTCTCCATCAAGGAAGCGAGTTTCCAGGAGGGAAGTCTCAAGTTGAAGATCCAGACCACCAAACGCACCAAGAAGCCACCCAAGAGCCTCGAGAACTATATTTGCCCGCCAGAGATCAGGATGACCATCCGACCTCCGGCTGGAGAGGGCAAAGGGGGGCGACAAGGGCGGACAGGAGGCGGGGCAGGAGCAGGGCGGGGCCCCAAGGACGAAGAGCGAGGTCCCCCGAGAAAAAGGGTAAGTTCCCACCCCCCCCACTTTCCTCCTGCTTCTTCTTTACTCACTTAGAGTCAGTAATAAATCACCAGGTAGGCTACGCTGTGTACGCTTTATGGGCTTTAAGTGAAAAACACTTCTGTCCAGCCTAACGTCTCAATCCGTAGCTTTTGTTGATCGTCGCCTCCAGCTACGTTTACAAAGAGTCAAAGTTTGCTGTAACTGAAACCACTCTGACTGAGATCACACACACGCACGCACGCACACACCCACACGCACGCGCGCACACACACACACACACACACACACAGAGCTGCTGAGAATAGGGCTGACACAAGCAAGTGACAGCTGGTGTCTGCCCTCTCCATTTGTGGTCATAGACTCGGAGACCTCTCCGGTCCCCTCCACTCACTGCTTGTTTCCTTTCCTCTCCTGTTCCCTCCTTTAATGAAATCAGCCTTTGTGGGTCACAGCCTTCACCTCCTCCTCACCCCCCCTCCATCACCCTTCCCACACTATACTGGTTTCTGGTGTGTGTGACACTGTGTATGTACAGGTCCTTGGGGAATCTAGTGTTTGCGGGCTGTGTTGACCTACACGGTGCTGTGTGTGTGTCCAAACCTGACAGCCATCTCCGCGGCGCTGAGCGCGACAGGCCCAGCAGGACTAACGGTGTCATGTTGTCAACATGCTGCAGAGTCGTGTTCTGCTCTGTTGTTTGCGCTCCAACTCAAGTGGCTCACAAGGTAAAAGAGCCCCTCGGTAGGCGTCTGAGCCGGCTTCCTGTCTCTCACACACTTTGAGGCGCTTCATTGGTCGACACGATCGCATCAGCAGGAACATTGCGAGGAAATGTTTATCAAGACTTTGAGAAATGCAAAAGCACTCACAGCCCTTAAACTTTTGCAACCCAAAACTTTAACGATTTGAAGACAAGTTTGCATAATAGTGAGGTGAAAGGAAAACGGCACATGGTTTTCAAAGTGTTTAACATATCACACTGTAGAGCCCCCTTTTGCCTCAGTCACATCTGAACTTTGTTTCTTTTGGGTTTCAAATACAGAAGCTGAACATTTCTGCTCAAGCTCGGTCAGACTGCATGGAGAGAGTCTGAACACACGCTTTAAAAAAGTTTTTAAAGTACATTTGAATTTAAAAAGGGCAGAACATGTATACGCAACAAACTTTTTATATATTTTATATTAATTTTGCTTCAGTTTACAGTTTTGCACGGTTTTTCTTGGTGTATCTCATAAAATCCAAATAAAACCCGTTAATGTTTGTGGTTTAAAAGTGACCTTTGACCTTTATGTACCCATTTACTCTGAGCAACAGGGCCAGCTTTCCTGTCCCTGCTGAAACAGCAATCCGCCACAGTATCATTCTGCCACCACCGTGTTACACGAGTTGTAGCAAGTTTCTTTTTGCCATTCTTCTACAAAGGTCCGAAGTAAGTGTGCATGACAGTAGCTGTCCAGTAAACCTTCATCCTGTCTCAGTTTGGTTTATTTACTGCTGCTAGATTTATTCATATAATTTTTTTTAGCTGATTGTAAATCTTTGCAATTAATGTAAGCGGAGAGTCATGGCCAAGATGGAAGGAAACATCGTGGTGTGTTCCTGTTTATTAACCTTTTTAAACATTTGGAGCGTTTGCTTGGAAAGAAAACAAAATGTGGTTTTTGATTTGGAGCTGGCAGAGAAAACTTATCCATCTCCACAGCCAGAGTTCCTGTTGGTTTTCTCTTGGACTCGTCGTCTAACCGCACAGTGGACCTTCTGACCTGCCTGTGGGATTGTTCAGGCAGGAAAATAAAAAAGCATGACAAGATGCGCGTAGCACGAACGAACGTCAGCGTTTATCTCCGTTGGTAAGCATGGTGGGCTGAGCCTCGCTTTCTGAAGCCCGGGCAGCCGGTCATAATCCAGCGCCATCAGCCCCCTAATTAGGAAGCCCGCCGGTTGGCGATGATTGACAGATTGTTGTCATAGTGACGGCTCTGAAACGCCGGTGTCTTCTGAGCTTTGCTGAGGGGAGGGGAGAACGTGTTGGTGTTGGTTCAGATCGGTTTCAACCCTTCATCCCCACCGCTCCGTCCTCCAATTACAAACACCCTCCCACCCCTCGTCCCCCCCAGCCCCTCGCCTCACGTCGTCTGCCTGCATCCACCCATCACCTGCCACCCCAGGCAGGCTCACTGGAGAGGAACGGGTTAAAGAGACCCTCTCTCTCTCTCTCTCTCACTGCATGCCTGGATATATGTGTGTGTGTGGGTGTGTGCGTGCGTCCGTGCGTGAGAGCGTGCGTGTGTGTCGAGGTTAAAAACTCTCTTTGTGGTGTAGGGGAGGCTGTGTGTCAGAAGGGGAGGGGAAGTGAGGTGGGGAGCAGATGGACAGCCTCTCCACTCGCTCTTGTATTGTGTCCGCAGCTACTTCTTTTTCCCGCTCTCCCTCTTTATCTCTTTTAGCCATCTCTCTTTCCACACTTGTCCCTGCCATTTTTTTTCTTCCCTCGCATCTTCCACTTTTTCCATCACTCTTTTCAGCCCCTACCAGATGGCAGCACGGGGCAGCGGCGGCAGCAGAGCAGGAGAAGGAGAAGGGGGTTGTGGAAAGAGGAGGAGAAAGGAGGTGGAGGTCAGGCATATGGAGAGCCTGGTTAAGGGGCCCCCTCAGAGGGAGTGTGTTTGTGTGTAGTGCGGTGAATAGAGGAGGGGGCTGAGGGAGGATACAATAGAAATCCATTAAGAGGGAGATTTGCCCCTCTAATAGACAGAGAACGGGAAAGACGGCCAGCCCGATTAGAAGCTAAGCATGTAGAAAGAGATGAAAATGGTGCCCTTTTTTAAAAGTTATTTTCTGTTGTGTGGTGTCACCCAGTCAAGGAAGGTGAAATGATTTAAATAGGGATTGTGTAATTAATACCTTCGACAGTAAATTAAAGGGCAGAAAACATGCGTGTGCAGACTGGGAAACATAAATATCAGGTGCGTGAAGAGATCGAAACTCCTCAAGTCTTCCTTCCCAGAGTGAACTCTTTCATATGAAGTCCTATCCAGTTTCTGTCAGAACATGACTTCATCTGATGAAGTAAGAGTAAGCTGCTATTATGACCTCTGGGTCTGAGGGCGAGTACTTTAAGCTTCACACCTTGTTCTACCGCTAACTAAAACTCTTAGGAAGAATTTTTGTAAATTTCGTTGAGTGTTGACAGTCTGCTAACGATCATCATCAGGCGAGTCGACAACACATTAAAGAAGCTTCAACCACTTCTAAGTCGTTCATGTGGCATTTATAGGATTCAGTAAAAAAAAAAAAAATAGAACAATGCCATATAAGACTGATTGTAAGCACTGTGAGAATGCCACGACTGACTGTTAGCAGCCAATATCATAAAAAGGACTATATCATTTGATCAACTATAGTTCAAAATCTAAGTGTGAACACCGTAAGGGAGCAATGAGACATTAATCAATCAATCAATCAATCAAATTTTATTTGTATAGCACATTTCAGCAGCAAGGCATTTCAAAGTGCTTTACATAATTAAAATAAAAACAGAAATAATCAGTGAGAAAGAGAGAGATTTAAAAAAAATAAAAAATAAAAAAAAATTAGTGAGTGCTTTAAGCTCGACACCTCTATCTACTCTTGAGACTCTTAGTTTGAAGTAAGAACGAAAGAAGTTCATGAGTTGCATTGTTGTTTTGATACTGTCAGCCACTGTCATGAGTCATTAAATGCCACCAATCCAATTTTAAATTGAGGTATATGCATTACCTGGACGTCCCTCATATACATTCCATAATGTATATGAGGGATTTTTAAACACTGGGAGAATACAATGACTAACTACTTGAACATAATAAGACGTTTAGCTTCAGATGTTAAATTTTAGTGCATAGAAGCTCTTTAAACAGTAATTCTGCTTCGAACAAAGAACTTTGTTTACTAAGGTTCTTTAGTAAACGCAGCACCACCAATGCAGAAAGTTGGTCTAGAGTCACCATGTTGTATCACTGCTGCATATTTTTATTCTGAAGAAAGCAAAGAGGAACTTATCGGGTTTCTCTGTTTTGTTTACAGTCATTCACAGTTTGAGGCTCAGAATTAGACAAGGATGACAAAGGAGAAAGTCATTTTTGCTCATAACGGTTTTGTATCTCTTCATCTCAACAAATACACATAATTCTACAGCTATCAGTAACAACAGTTGAGCCTTATTTGCTTTTTTACAATAAACTATTCTATTAGTGAGAGGATTATGAAAGAGGGAGGGCAGAAAGGGGAGGTGCAACGGGGGTAATTTCCTTTTTTTTCTTTTAAAGGGAATCTCACTCTTCTATCATCTTCATAGCAGGCATCCATAACCAGAGGCGTCATAGAGCGAGCGTGCCGTGTCAGGGGACGGGGCCCACATTAACGCAGTATGATGGGCTCCCCTTTTCTGTCTCCAGCTGACATCACACACATGCTGGATGTCCTCTCGCACGCGGCTCTTTGTCTGGCCCACGCCGTGTGCGCTCAGAAGATGAATGTGTGTGATTTAATAGATCGGATCCCGGGTCAACCGCTGCATCACTCCTACGGACACGGAGGAGGCTCGTGCAGCCGCGCACACGCAGGCACACAGTCTGCAGGTTCGATGCCTTCACTTGGCAGAAGCTACCTAAAGAGCATTTGCTGCTTTTTTGCTCCCAGAGAGAAACACATACACACACACAAATCATGTTGAGCGGTGATTGCAGTTAGAGGGAGTGTTTTCCTGGTTATCTGTCCAGTTCCCTGGACGTGCCAAATGTGGCTCTTAATCCATTTTGCTATCTGTGGGGAAAGATAAGCCAGAGCTTTTTCAGGAGTCCGGGCCAGGGCTGTGTGTGTTGTTGCTGTTGTTCTGCGTGTGTGCGTGTGTGTTAGTGGACCCATCCGAAAGCTTGACGCTAAATACACACTTATCTTGTCTTGACAGCCCCTCTGCTTGGTGGTCCTACTGGCTCTGTGTGCGTGTGCATGTGTCTGTGTTGTTGCTTGGTGGTCTTCTCCCAGCAGTGTTTGGGATTATTATGTGTTAGTCAAGTGCATACAGGGAAATTAATGCTGTCACAGTCGCAACGCCAAGTGTGTGTACGCGCAATACGTGCACGTGTGTGCACAGGGAACGCTTGGACGTTTGATGTGGATGTTGTTTTTCTTATTTCTGTCGGAGATGGCGGTTGGTGACCTGAGGGACTTGATGAGCTCATAAAAGCAGCAGCGTCTGTGTCAGCTTGTGTGTGTGCGTGTGTGTGTGAGATGCATCATGCTTTGCCCACAGAGAGTAATCCATGATTGATTTATGAATATGTATAAACATAAAATGATCACCTCTGCTGCGGTCTGACCCTACTGTCCCATTGACTGTTTCTGGTATCTGTCCGTTTGGTTAAAACCCCCCAAATTGTTCATTTAGATGTTTTTGGTGTGTGCATGTGTGCTGTCAGTGTTTGCAGCCTTTGAGTCTCTGATCTGGGAAAGCTTTAAGGGGCGTCTCCCTTTAGTGATTGGGGGATGGTAGATGTGAATGTGTTTGTGTGCATGTGAGCTGGAGTGGGGTGGAGGGGTAGTGGGGGTGAGTGATTTAGCACCACGGAAACACCAGCTGTCCATCTGTGTCTGACCCCCATGCACACACACCAGCACACGTGCACACGCGCGCACACACACGCATGCATGCACACACACGCATGCATGCACACACACACACACACACGCCCCCCCCCCACACACACACACACACACATATCGCATCTAACCTCTGATCTGCTTCTCGGTATCTCCCAAATCTTCAGAAAGTCCAGTCAAAACACAATCTGTTCACTTGTCTTTCACTCGCCAATCACATCCACAAGGTTTTCCTCTCTAAAATCTATTTCCTGGCGATCTGCACTAACCTTGGTCTGCTTTTCAGAACTAGACCTGGGCCAAGAGGAGATTCTCACAGTATCTTAATACCAAATTATGATGCCAATATACAAAAACATTTACGCTGCGATATGTAACGTAAAACAGAAAGTACTGGTAGTGTTGCCTGCACCATGTATTTATTATGTTTTAGAAACATATTTAGGGCAAACTAAAGGGAAAGTAAAACAAAGCACGAGACCCCAGGCTCAGTTCAGTATTCAGGGATTCCCCTATTTATGGGTTCAAATTATTTTTGGAAAATTCACCCATTTGTAAATATTTTTCTGAAATATTTGAAAGTGAATGCAGCTCAGGAAGCAGAAATAACTACATGCAATACTACTTTACATGCTGTTGGGTGATGTTTGTCAAACATTGATGTTCTTTGGTGCTCCTTGCTGTAGCTTCAAAGAGTTGACATACAAAAGACTCTAGATATTAGTTGCAATGCTAAGACTGAGCATATAAATTCATAGTACAGTTTAATTGGTGTTTGAATTATTAAAATGTAGATTTACAGGGATCAATGAGGAACAATCTGGGTGGTCTCCGGTATTGGCGGACTGCTGTGGTCTCTACTATCGAGTAGTTTTCAAGTATTTTTGTACAAATCATCATCAATATCTCCCTTTCTTGGCATTCTTTCTATTTTAAAAATGTCAAAACAATATGGTTTTATTCACTACGGAAAGGTTTGATACTATTGTTTTTTGCAGGAGTTTGAATGGTTATCCCTTGTTTGTTTTAGAGTCAAAGACATTCGTTCCACATTAAAACATTACATAGTTTTGTTTTGAACTTCTGTATGAAAACCATGATACCGTGAAACTGTGAGAATCTCGTATCGTCCTACGCCTAATTGAGAATGATGATGACCCCAAACAGTGGCAAGTCCTCACATAGCGATGCCTTCGATGATTAATGACTCTAGAATATGAGTAACGATCATAAACTCAAACACACAAACATACTCAACGCTGCAAGGTTGACTGAATGAGGTCTGCAGCAGCGCTCTAACTGCTTTGGATTTATAATGAATGAATGAATGAATGAATGCATGGTTAGCAATGGTGAACACACACACAGAGCCACACAAAGAAGTGCTGGAGGGGAAGCAGAAGAAGAGGTGAACTTTGACCCCGCTGGACATTCAAAAGCAGAGGTGATAGCTGAGCTCCAGCCTGTGTGTTTGCGTGTTTGTGTGTGTGTGTCTGCGTGTTTGTGTGTGTGTGTGTTTGCTGTATTGTTGTTTGTACGATTGGGTCAGGGTTGAGACAACTGGAGTCTGGCCTTTGCTTTCTTACCCTCAGGACTGGATTTGATGCCTGTCTGTTTGCATGTGTGTGCGCGCGCGTGTGTGTGTGTGGCTGTGCTGACCATTTGGTGGGGACTGTAGCTAATTTCTCAATCAGACACACACATACCATCTTCTCACTTGGTCTCAAAAGGTCAAGCCTTATTCTTTCTCTATTGTGTCCGGGTCCCAGTAGGTCTCTCTTCCTCCTCCAGCAGATGCAGACGTGCTATAAAAGCCGGTCCGACTTTAGGTGCGTTTTTTTAAATATATTTTATATAAAAACCTGAGGCGCTCGCTCGCATTTAAAGAAATGCTAATGGCTCTGTGACAAATCAGCTCATTGTGCTGAGGCGTTCTGAGACCTGTTGTGTTGACAGGTCGGTGCTGGAAAGTTATTCGGGATGTGTGTGGGAGCACAACACACTGGACCTATGCTGAGCGATTCTGGCTTTTGGACATGTGAATCAGCCTGATTCACATCACTGAGGGACAGTGGTTTCATGTTCTCTGTGGTCATAGATAACGTTGAGTCACACCATCTTGAGCTTGTGGCGGTCACTTCATTATCTTCATCAACCCTCTGTGGTTGGTCAGTGAGTGTGTGTGTGTGTGTGTGCGTGTGCGTGTGTGTGTGTGTGTGTGTGTGTGTGTGTGTGCATGTGAGAGAGGAGAGGTGCGGCGTGTGGAGATCCAACAGGAATCGGTGCTGGGAGAGCAGGAAACGGACTGCGGATTCAAAGGAGAAAAAGAAGCAAGTGCTGAGTATCGACTTTCACTAAGTCCCACTACAAGCGCTTGTCAGTGAAATCTGATGGCACCATCAGCTGTCTGGAGCACGCCAGTGTGTGTGTCTCTGAGTGTGCGCGTTTCTAAATCGCTGAAAGAAAAAGACGTTAAAGTGTCCGAAATCTGACGATAAGGTCCTGAAATCAAATTGTCTCCAGAAATAGATGCATGGTGTTTCAGAGTGAAAGTGTTACAGCAAAACCTACAAAGGAGTGGTACTGAGGACATTTTGTTCATAGGACAAACCCTAAGTGAGTAGGTTGTTGCTGTCTGTTGTTGCAATGCATTCCACTTGTTTTCAGTCTGCAGGAGGCTTTTTAGTAATAAAAAGATTTTAGGTTTCTCCAAACGTTTCTTTTTTTTTTTTTCAGAGACGCGTGCACTTATTGATATGTTCTTTAGACATTGTTTTCACTCATTAATCCAAACTTTCTGCTAAAGATTTCATAATTTTTATACAGTTAATCCTTACACTCCGGGTTCAAAGCAAGCCCACAACATAATACCGCCTCCACCTTGCATCACTGTTTGCAGCACCATTCTTTCCTCCTTCCTTCCTTTCTTTTGATCCAAACTAAAATTTCTAGTTTGGTCCTCAAAACTATTTAAAAATATATTTTTTTCTAATATCTGTGTGACTTTGTTTCTTTTATGAATTTATGGGCTAATCAGAGATTTGTGGCCAATTTCCAATGTTTGTGTAGCTTTGACCCATGGATACACTTTGCAATAAGTCTTTAAGATCTATGATCTCTGTACATATGTATGGATATGTTGTACATGTAGGAACGACATTCTCAACATTTCACTGTAATAAAAAGTCAATATTTATTATATCAGAAGCAGAGATGTCACACCATGTGTGTGAACAGGTGTTGTCTCAAAACAAATAAAAAAATAATTAGAGGTTTGACATTTTAAACTGTATGTATTGTCCTATAAAAGCAGTTTTAGCACTGATTATAAACATTGTGTGCTTTTCCTGTAGTGTAGATCTTTACCTTTGTTGCTAAATCCGTCGTGTTCTGTTCGGCTTGAATGGACAGCTGATGTATCTCTGTCAAAAATGCTTCTGACTTATGAGTTAGAGCTGGATTTGATCGATTTATGAAATTTTCTGTTTTTGAAGATTTAATTTATGAAAAGTCACTTCTTTCATCATTGCACTAGTTGGGTTTCTGGACTTGTGAGTGATATCAGCCCACCCAGGGCCTTCCATCTCGTTTTACAAGCATGTTTTACAGCTTGAACTTATTTGGACTTTGAATTCAGGTCAACTCCCAGAGGGGAAGATTGAAATAAAAGCTAGTTTTTGAAAATATTTCAGGTCATTTGTAATTTAAAAAAAAAAAAAAAAACAAAAGGAGAGGGGAAAAATGATTAAAATCAGAAACTGTATTTAGTATTTAAAAAATCTGATTTTATTTTGAAGCCATGTTGGCCACGTCGACCGATTTTAATTTTTAAACATTTCAGCGAAATATTTAATATTCACTGACTGGATGAAAATTGACTTTTTGGGTTTCCAACAAGTCGGGACAAGGATTGTTCCAATCAATAGCTGATTTCCATGCGTATCTCTTTGATAGGTTATTGCTTATCAATTTGCATGTAAACATTTAGATTATAGAGCTAAACTCTTTTTAAGTCCGCAGATAATTGGCAACAGAGAGGGACTTTCTGGTTTTCTTTTTTATAAAACGTAACTGTGTTATAACCATAGCTTACGCTTAACACCATATTATTGCCCCGCATGTCTTCTCTCCAGGCTCTGTGAAGAACTCCTGCTGTAGTTTGGCTGCATATTTATGCTCTGTCTCTTAAGTGTGGATCCCAGCATGAATAGGACTTGTCTGTCTGTCCTTATGTCTGAGTGTCTGTCCCTGGGCACGGCTTAGACTAAACAAACAGCAATGTTTATGAAGCAGAGAAGAAGCCACGAGGGTTTTCTGTTTGCTGCTTCATTTCACCACTCAAACATCTCTGCACGCACACACACACACACACGCACGCACGCACGCACGCACGCACACACACGCACACATACGCACACACACGCACACACACGCACACACACAGCCTCGGCTGCAGCTCTTCCTGCGTTTCTCTGCCCCATTCTGTTGCATTTTTTTTTTTTTTTCACCTTCTGCTCCCCCCCCCTTCCAGTTCAGTGTCTCCTTCTCAGTCGGTCTCTTTTGGACCAAACCGCTCAGTGAAATATGCGTCCGCTCTCAGACCGAGAGGAATGCCACTCCGTGTGACCTCTCACCCACTGCGAGGAGGGGGTGTTGGTTTGGACGAGGGAGAGAGGGGGCAGCTGCAGTCATGTGCCCGGGCCTGGAGAGAAACACGCAGACACGCACGCACAGGCATTTCTGAGATCATGCACACACACTTTAATTCCTGCAGTCTGCTAAGCTTTGACCCAGCTCTGGACCTGCAGCTCTCCTTCACCCGCGTCTCTTTGTGGCTGCTGGGAAGTGCATGATGCTTCACTTTGGTCTGCGTGCGTGTCTGTGAACACACGAGTGGAGTGCAGCCTCGCACAAAGGCATTATTGTTGGTAAGAGGGGGCCTAAGGGGAGGCAGGCAGCCTGATTGGTTAAGACTATTGTGTCTCACTTTTCCCATTCTCCCTGTCACTGAGGATGTCATTACAGAGCCTCTCTGACTCTCTCCCTGTTCCTCTGCTGGCAAGCTGAAGATCCATCCAAGGATACGAGATGATCAAGGAAGAAACTGTCTGCTCACAACCGTAAAACTTCAAAGGTGGACAGAAGAGTCTATCTGAGACACATTTAGGGCTTGTTAAACCATGGATTGTGCTAGAGCCAAATCTAAACTGGTCTAGTTTCCCACAACTGGAAACAGGGTGTCCGTGCATCCAGGTCTTTAATTCTAAAAGAGGCATAATGTAGTTTTTCTGTCAAGCAGTGACCTGCAGACATCTTCATAGCGTTCTGTGACTGGCGAGCTTTTTTGCGTCTATCATGGATTAAGTTCAAATTTATTGACTTGATGACGTTGGTCGTTGCCTTTGTGCGGAAAGCTTGGAACTTCGGGGTTAAGGCTGTAGAGAACCATATGCAGTGTGAGAAGCACAAAGCTGCTGCCAAGAGCCACAGACCTCAGAAATTTCAGTTTTTTGCTATGCCCGATTGTAATGCAGAAAACTCTCCCAAACATCCCCTACATTTATAGTTTATTCCATCTTAAATTTCATTCAAGGTGGCATTAAAAAAGGTCTTAAAAGTCTTAAATTTGACTCGCTGAAACCTGCAGATACCCTGTGGAAAGGCACGCCATCGTATCTCTATAAATGACTCACCCGGTTCATGTGTGAGCCTCCCAGGGAGACAACTCAATGACACAAGTCATATTATTAACCTCAGTGTCCCTATAAAAAGACGTCACCAACAGCATTGTGCTTTTTTGGATTCTGAATCTCCTCCTCTTCGGTACCGTAGAATGACTGACTCATAAGTTGCTCCAATGTCTTTCTAAAGTCCTCAGACAACTGTTTGAATCTCATCATGTTCACTAGTCAGGAGCACAACAAACAAACAAAGGTTGAAATGAGACAAACCTTTAAAACTCTGAGTAGTGAATGTTCTTATCATGCTCATTTAAAGTGGTGTGCCTGCGTGTGAAGTTTTAAAAGGAATTTTCTTTGGTTTTTATTGTTTGATTGTATTTTTTTTAGTATAATTAAACTGTACATTAACTACCCACATGTCCAAATATGCTGGAAACACCCAGATCTTTCTTGGGTGGCTGCATTTTGTGCACTATACTCACTGTTAAATGAGTAAACCATGTTCTCGTAATACTCCACATGGCACATCTGCAGCTAAGACAGACTGCCTCTCATGAACACATGAACTAACCATCATGGGTTCATGGTTGTGGTGACCGTCTACTCTTATCAGATCTTTGCTGTCCGCTAACACAGGCAGATAAAATACATTAGATTGCATAATTTGTGAATAACTAATCAGTGAGTGGGGCTTTGCTGTTGCAGACCGCAGAGAGGAAGCGTTTAATCTGAGCACACAGCTTCTGTCTTGAATTACCAATCATTCCACACAGGAAGTCATCCCTTAAAGCAGCTCATTGGCTGTTAATTGTTTCCTGTTGGAGAGAAGCGGTGCGATTGGGTCACATGGGGCCCAGAGAATGCAAACAACTTCTCCTGTTGGTTTGTGCACTTTGTGCTGCACGAGTGTCTGCGTTGGGGAAGTGAGTTTTGACTTATCTTGAGGCTTGCAAAGGGTATCAAACGTCTCTCTGTGTGTGTGTGTTGTCTTTATGTCGAGAGTGTGTACTGATTGTCATCTGTGCCGTTTCTCAGCTGAAGTTCATTGACCCCCATGAAAGGGACGATTGGTACATAATCGCTGTGAAACGACTCTAATACGGCTCTCAGTGCCTTTCTGTGGCGGGCTGCACATACAAAAGCCCAAACACGCCATTAACGGTAATAGTGGGGATTAGACGTATACTTTGTGTAGCATGTAAATGTGTGTGCTATTAAGGCGCGAGTAGAAACCTCTAACTGCCTCATAATAACATGCTCTGGCTCAGCCAATCAGAGGTTCTTGTTTAAATTGAGCCATCAACTTTTCAGTGTGTCGGAAGAGAGCGTGACAAGGAGGCTCTTTGGTGGTTTGCTGCTATCTTTAGGAGCACTCCAGTCTCAAGGATTACTGCTGAGGGCGTATGAGGGACCGTTTTACTCCAGACCCACCACTGCGCCTCGCGTGTGCGCTGAAGCTCCCGCGTTTGATCGTGTCTAAGAGGATCAAATGTGTGCCGTACGTGACGGCGTGCAGCATCAATGATGCTACAGAACAGGGTTTTTAGAGAAAAAAAAATAAAACTCTTTGTGGTTGCAAATAGGCGTGTCACGATAATAAATTTTGCTAGATGATACATTGCCACAAAAGTTATTGGGATAAATGATAATGTTGTTGTTTTGAGACCGTTTTCAAGTAATACAATAACAAAGACATAATAACGTAAGTACACAAAGATCAATTAACTTTCATTTCTAACAAACGTGTACCACTGGAACTGGAAGATATTTTAAATATCCAAAATAAATACATAACAGAGCAAACAAAATGGATGCTGAAGTTTCTGTAAGCAAAATTGCTCCTCATAAAGGGAAGACCAATGCAGCTGTTATCATGTGATTATTGTGTAGTGCAAATGAATGTGGCTTGATTCAAAATTTTGTATAAAAATGAAAATTAGAAAAGTCTGACATCCAGTTTTTTTTCAGCCTTCTTTACTTTGATCCATCTAATTGAAATCCAGTGCAGCCTATTGCTGTCAGAAATTATTTGATTAGTAAATAGAGTCATCATTTAATCTCAGATTAAATCCGTCCGATCTGGCGCACATAGAACAGGGAGAACGCTGTGAAGAAGTTTATATCAGGGCTATAAAACAATATTTTAAGCTTTGAGCATCTCATGGAGGACAGCAGTAAATCTAGAACTGTATTATCAAAAACCATTTCCTCTCACTTCATAATTAAGCCCTACATTCTGCTGATCTGTCACTAAAAAATCCCATCATGGTTTCAAGTTGTAGCTTGACAAAATCTGAAAAGTGAAGAAAATATAGATGCTTTAGCAAGGGGACTTTATAGTTTGCGAGCTTTTTGTCTTCGGAGCCAAACTTCCAAATGTTCCCACCCAACTTTCCCAGAAGCCGCTTGAATCTGAGGTAGGGAAGAGCGTGTTGAAGTGGAACATGCCGAGTAAAAACAGACGTACAGTTTCAGGCAGCGGTGGGTCTGATCCCAGCCATCCGCAAACCGTTCACCTTGACAACCCCTCCTCTTCCCACCCCCTCCTCTCTCTCCTCCCTCTTTTCTCTCCCCCGCTGTGGGTCTCCTCAGGCGCATGAATGGAAGTCTTTATTCCCAGGAGAACTGGTGGGAAGAACGAACGAACGAGGAACAGGGATGAGGGTGGCGGTGGGGGGTGGGGGGGGGGTGAATGGGGCTGGTTAGATGGGTGAGGGGTGGGTCTGTGAGAGTGGCCACAAGATCAACACAGTGCCACAGCTCCTCTTTTCTACTCTGCTGCTTTTTCCCTCCTTTTTCCCCCTCTCTGTTACCCCCCCCTCCTGCCCCGCCTGCCTCTTCCTACCCCGTTTTTAAGTGCTGTGGATACAAAGCCCTGTTAGTATTCATGGTGTTTGTTTGCAGAGGAGCTGCATGTGTGTGCGTGAGCGTGTGTGTGTTCATGGAGCTGTCAGAAACACAGATCACAGGGAAGCAACGCTCTGAATGGAGCTGGAGAGAAGCGGGCATGTCGGGGAGGAGGGTGGCGGTTCCCACAGGAGGAGAATGGTCAGCTCCAGAATAGACGAAAGAAAAGAGAAAAGGACGAGGAGATGGGGGTGAAAGGAAGGGTGGAGGGGAGGGTGCACAGGGGCATGGTGTGTGTGTGGGGGGGAGGGGGGGGGAGGGATGTTGGGTTCCTACATGGTGTTAAAACCAAGACTACAAGGTGAGAGCGAGGGAAAAAGACAGGATCATATCAATCATAAGGTTTCAGAGGAAAGTGGCGGTAAACGAGTCCAGGCACCTCTGTTCTTGTTTTTCTGCCCCCCCCCTTCTCATTCTGCTGTTCTCATTCTTTTACTAACAGCCCCCCACCCCTTCCTCCTCCTCCTCCTCCTCCTCCTCCCCACCTCCTTCGCCTCTTCCCTCCCCCCGCGCTCCCTCTTTCTCTTTGTGTGTTTGCCTGGACAGCTGCCCAGTTCCATACACAGGAAAAATGAAACACTCTAACCGCTGGGCGCGCTGCCAAATAAAAGGCTGCGAAAAACTATTTGAAGGGCAGCGCGATTGTGTGTGTCTGGGCACGAGGATTTCTGTGTTTGTGTGTGTTTGCGTGGGCCGGTGTGCGTGTGGTGGGATGTTGAGATTTTTGGGTGTGCCTGTTTAGGGTGTTCTTTTCCCAGTGCAGCGGGCTGATCGGTCTGCCTGTGCGAGACGGGAAGAAGCTTCAGCTCGCCATCCGACTGGGAGAGGAGAGAACGCGGCTCACATGCGATCACAAATAGTCTGGAAAAGCAGAATCGAGTCTAGATTAAATAAAATTGAGCATGGAAAAATGTATTTGAGTTTTCAGTCTTCAGTCTGTGTTCAGGTGTGTAGGAACTAATCTGAAAGCCACAGCATGATGCTCCCACCACCATGCGTCACAGTGGGGGTGGTGATGTGCAGTGTTGGTTTTTAGTCACACATAGTAGCATATATGCAGGTCAACAAGCTTTGTTTCAGTTTACAGAGCGCATGTTGGGTTGGACATAAAGATTTTGAAAAAGAAATTGCTTGAATTTTCTGTTATCTCCAAAAAAAGATGTTAAATAATTCTTCAAACCCAATTAAAACCCAACTTCAACATCTTGCTAATGTTTTCATGAAAAAAACTTTGCATGATGCTGCCACCAGTTAATCCCAGAATTTCTCTGTTTTTAACTATATTCTTCACATTTTGACGTCTTCTTTGTGATCAGTGGTTGTAGAAACATGATACTGCCACCACCAGGTCCCACTGGGGGACTTTTCAGTTGGTTGCAGGTTGCAAAGAACTAAACTGGATCATGAATTGAAGGTGTAACCTGAAAGGACTACACCTCCTTCATCTTGTTTCTATTTTACATCGCCTTGATATCCCAGAACAGATCTAGATCTGAGACCAAGAGTTGTTGATTTTGAAATGGAGATTATTTAGGTTTCAGTATTTCATGAAGAAAAGCATCCCCTTCATGATGCTGCCACCACTGTGTTAGTTTTCCACCACAGGGTTTTGGGTGCAGACCAAAAAGCTTGGGTCTTAGTCTCAGCTGACTGGAGCGGCTTTACATCCTCTGCTCAGCTCGGACGGCCCTGTCCAGATGCGAGTCCAAGTATTATTTGAAACTGAGCTCATCTTAATCCGTCCAGATCCCAACAAGCAGAGAAATGGCCCTTAATTGCCGTGCTGAATCAGAAGCCAACTTTGGCTTTGTGTTGTTTCTTTATTTGTGGAACACATAGATAATAAAACCCAACTAGTTAAATGTTTTGTGCTGAAATGTCCTTAATGCCATAAAATCTGCCATAAAAAATCTGAAGGCTCGAGTCTGGGAAGGAGTGGAAATTTTTACTGGAACATTTGTGGGAACCCCGAGAGCAATACTTAACTTTCAGATCAGATCTCAATTTATAAAAGCCCACTGAGAGGCTGAGAGTGATGCGTTCAGGCGCACGCCCACGTATCTGTCCGTAAATTTATGCTGACTCATTTGCAAAGTGCCTTTCAGTTGGGTGATTGCAGCACTTAGTCACATATTATCTATGACCTCCCGAGCTGCTGCGTGCTGACCTTATCTGATGGTTACATCACCGCTGAAGGAGGAATGTGTGCGGCTCAGAAACGGCGGGCGCTCAGGTGTCATGGAGTCGATGGTGGAACAGTGGCGGCGTCTTACAGGTGTGCGCAGATCTGGGACCAGAGCAGGCTGTCAACAGGAAGGAAAATGCACAACAGGAACTGAGGACTGAATGTGCTTCAGCGATCTTTATCCTTATCTTCTTTCTGCTGGTTGAGACCTGTAGATGGCAGAGGGAAAGGTTGCGGACGGCAGGTCTTGTGCTTGTTAAAAGGTCAGAGTCCACGCTTTGTGCTGCTGATGTCCTAATTTCCTGACTGCTGCCCCCTCCTGCAGGTTAACAGTAACACAAAAAGAAATTGCGAATATTCTGGTTAGGAGCAACAGATCCATGTTTAGCAGTTTTCAGCCCGCTGCCAGAGTTGTTAAAGGGCAGCAGAGAGCAAAAACAGCAAACTCTGGTCAGCCTAAAAACGCATTTCTCGGTTCGGTTGAGGTAAACTCGGACCCAATCCGAATGAACGCCAAGCAGACCGGAGACCGCTCCAAAAGCAGAAGGTGGAATACAGGGGACGGCATCCAAAACAAATTTGCGAGTTTTTTTTTTTTGTTTGTTTGTTTGTTTACATTTCATGAAGACGGAAGTTGTGCTGATGCTTTCTTCAGAGGTTTTCTTGTCGTTTCCTTCACTGGTTCGTGGTGCAGCGCCACCACAGGCGAGGAGGTGAACAGGTTCTTCAAAGGGTTTGGTTCGTCTTAAAGAGCGCAAGAGTGAAAGCAAAGCGCATCAAAAAGAAAATGTAGCAAATCTTTCATTCACACACTTAGGACTGGCAGAGGCATGGCTGCCCAAAAGCCAGTACCAGGAGAGACCAGTCCTGCAGACAGACAGAGAGAACCTGATGTGGCCGAAGGAAGGAATTAAACAGCCTTGTTTGAAATAAGATGCCACAGATGTTTCCCTGAAGTTCTGATTGTCCAGGAAGCTTTTGGAAATTAGCAGTAGAGGGCCTTGGATTGATATTAGACATAATAATCCTCTCTATAGTGATAACTGTTTGATGAAACTGAGGTATTTCATCCATCTCCTAGCAGCCCGTGCCTATTCTCAGCTGAACGCCTGTCAGGTTGAGGCTGACATTGACCTTATCTGGAAACAAAGAGCCCAGCACAACTCTGAGATCCACTTTGTTGACTAAAACACAGCCCTGAGTACCGGCAGCTCACTCTTTATGACCGCTATTTACATCTGACTGTGAATATCAGACAGTGTGTGCGTTTTCCCTGGAAATGCCTCACACAGAGAGACACAGAGACGGGGTGGGGGGGTGGTGGAGGAAACTAAGAACAAAAAGCTGAACTGGTGCCAATATAACCCAGGCTCAACCAGGAAAAAGGGGAGGTGTGTGTACTGGTGGTGCTGGAGCACCATTTGTATTTTTGTCTTCTTATTTCTCCCCTCTTTTGCCTCCATGTTTCCTCGCTTTTATTATCTCTCTGTGGTTGCTTTGTGGTCGGTGGGGAGGATGTGTATGGTGCATATGTGTGTGAGACTGTCTGTCTTAAACCGACGTCCCCGCCGACGTCCCCGCTCCCCTTAGTATCTGTCTCTGTCATGGCTGCCCTCCTTTAACCCAGAGCAGCAGGTTTTCTAGGACAGGTTAAATGAGAAAGCGAGCGTGTATCAGGTGCCTGTCATCTTACTCCTCTCTGGACTCTCCAGCTCTCCTCTCTGGTGTCAGTGCGTGCGCATGCACACACTCTGTGAGCTTTGAGATAAATGGCAGCATGGGTGTGCGCTGAAGTGCATGCATTTGCTGGCTTTGTTAATCATTTACGCTGCTTAGTGTTTGTTTGCCTGGGCGTGTTTTGTTTTTTTTCCCATGTGCTGTGCAACTTGCTGTGTGTGTGTGTGTGTGTGTGTGTGTGTGTGTGTGTGTGTGTGTGTGTGGGTGTGTGGGTGTGTGTGTGTGTGTGTGTGTTTCTGTGCTTTGCCAGTGAACAGACTCTGGAAACAACTCTCACTATTTGACTTCCAATAGAAGACAAGATGGCATGAAAAGTGTTGAGGGGATTGAGCAGATGAAAGCAGGAGCAAACGTTAACACAGTGAACAATGGAGGGTGTACAAATGCCCTGTGTGTGCATTACACGTTTTCACACAACGTATTTGCAGAGCACCTGCTCGCATAGACGCATTTTGTGTTTCCGTATAGAGAACTCGTTTTTTTTTTTTTTTTGTTTGTTTTGTTTTTCTTTTTTAAACCGTTCAAAACTTAAATTGACTGTATGGAAGTGTGAGGGTGTCTTTGTGTGTGCACTGGCGCGTCGACGTGTGTGTGTGCATGACCATGAGAGGCAAACCTGTGGTTAGGTTACATCTCCCTGCTGTGCAGCAGTAACAGTGTCTCGTTGCGTCATACTGAGTCTGTTAATAACAGGCTAAACCACAAAGGCCATCCGCTGCTCTATTTCTCATCTTCCAGCGGTACACTGATTATGCAGCAGTGATACATTAGGCACGGTTGTCTTGTCTGATGCAGCACATTGAGGTCTTGCACATGTAGCTTATGCATTAAGTACAATGCCTTGATAAAGTATTGAAACCAATTGCTTTTGCCACTTAACACCCACAAACTTCAATGTGCTTTATTGGAATTTTATGCGATAGACCAACACAAAGTAGTTTCAAATTAAAAGCATAGATAGGTTTTCAACGTATTTTGCAACTAATAATCTGAAAAGTGTGGCAGGCATCTGTAATGAGTCTTTCTTGAGTAAATATTTTCTCTGCACGTCTAGAGAATGAAAGACTTGACAATTTGTCAAACGTGGAATTTTATTTAGAGCAAAGAGAGAAAGCATGAGTGAAAACAAATGCTAAGCACCAATTCTATATTTTTATTAGTAAAACATGTAAAAGAAACACACCTTTTTTCTTTCTCCCCATGCAAAATCCCAATAACATGCATAGAAGCTTATCAATGACAAAATGTGGAAATGTTCAAAGGGGAATGAATGACTTTGAAAATTTATTTCTAACGGTTAAACATTCGATTTGTTTGACACTCAACTGACAATCAAAAAGATACAAATGAAGTCCAGATCTGAGTCAGAAAGGTGCGGCGACGAGGCTGGGTTTAGCTACTGCGATACTGCGTGAGCTCAAACATCTCCAACTCTACCCTCCCTGCTCTCACAGCATGAAACATCCTTGCCACAGGAATTTAATTGCTCTGTAAACAAGGCCTTTGTTTTGCTGCGCATTGTTTGCTCTCACACAAAAGATGTATTAAAATCCTCGGTTTTACTATGAATAGAGATGAATGTCATATCAGAACTCCGTGGTTCACTCATTCAAAGAGTGCTTACAAAATGAAAAATGTACACTAAGCTAACTGAATGGTGATGGTAGTCGTTTCTATTTACCCATGCAGCTATCAGTCTGTCCCTTGCAGCTGTTTGCTGTAAGTTGTTCTCTGGTTCTCTGAGTAAACAGTGAGATTCTTTTGTCTTCTCTTGTCTCCAGACTTACGAGCGCCAGTTCAGAATGCCTGAGCAGAGAGAGGGGGGTCTTCTGCAGCTACTGGGTGATCCCGCTCCACCCAAACACCAGCCGCGCGGCGCCCTTCTCTCCAGCGCCCAGCAAACGCAGCATGGCCTCAGTCAGAAGTTCCAGCACAGTCACATGCAGCAGCACCAAATCGGTCCCGATTGGATCACGTCTGCGGCAGCTTTTTCCTTGCCGGGGCAACCGGCCGGCGTCGAGTCATCCGGAGACTTGGCGGGAGGGAGCAGAGGCTCTTCGCTCGACACGACGCAGCCTTACTCCCGGGTGGCGACCTCAAGCCCGTCTCCTCAGAGATCAATGACTCCGGACCTGCAGCTGCCGGTGGTCACAGACGCCAGCATTCTCAACCTCACCTCACTGAGCAGGTAGGGTTTGATGGGCATCAGGGGTGTCCAATATGTGGCCTGGGGGCCACTTGCAGACCCCTGGACTGACTGTGTATCCTGACTTCAGTTCCATAAAGATGCAAATTTGGGCCCCCAGCACAGATATTTGATGTAGGTGGAGACTTTCTATGAATTGAGAAAAAATTATCACTATGTAAAATATTGTATTAAATAACCCCGCTTTTTGCATTCTCTTGCCAGAACCAGTGACTTTTGCTCAAAAGCAAGCTTTGCTGCACCCCAAAGTGCTATTAATTAACTTCATAAATTTAATACAGCAAACCTTTTCAAAGAAAGAGTGACCTAAATCCTAATGTTATTGATCAGATTTTACTTAATTGCATTCTTTTTTCCCCCAAGTGAAACCTAGGAAATTTGCACAATTATTTTTATTAAGGCAAATGTGCATAACCATTTTTAAGTTTTGGATCTAGAATAATTTACACATCCCTTTTCAGCAACAAATCTGACTACTTTATTTGCTTAACTGAAGTAATCGCATGCTTTATTACCATGTGACAAATAGTTTGGACATCCCTGCTGTATAGATGCACTGTTCGAGATGATTGTTGAATGTATGAAACTTAATCTTTCTTTCGTGCATCCCCCTCTCCGTAGGGGAAAGGGTTTGCAGGAGGTCAGTGAACAGCTCTTTGGAAACATCAAGAGGAAGTATGGAAGGAAAGACTCTCAGAGGATGTTCACAAACCCCCAGTGCGCTGATGCACCTTGGGGAAGGCAGTCGGAGAGAGAGTCGGAGAGCCCCGCTAACTCTGAAGAGAGGCAGAGATACAGGCAAGAGGGGACGGCTGAGCAGTTCCAGGAAGCAAGGGAGGAACGAAGGAAAGACGAGCGAGACCAAGCAAACACCGGGAGGAGAGGCAATGAAGAAGAGAGAGGAATGCCTGTGCAGGCGGAGGACGGGAAAGGAAGAAAAAGGCGGAGGAGGTCTTCATTTGATGAGTCGTTTTCCATGGAGGAGCGGTCCCAGCAGCAGACTCTGGATACTCCAGAGAAGCCCCCGGCCGGACCCCCAGAACCTAAAATGGCACACAAGATAGAGGTCCACAAAAATGATTCTCGACTTTCAAGTCACAGGGACGGCAGTGCAGAGAGGGTAGAAAAGGCAGACAAAGCTGATAGGAGGGATAAAGCAGAGAGGGGAGAAAGAGGAGAGGCGGGCACATGCGGACCTGACCTGGAAACCGATCTGAGCTCCAACAGGGTGAAGAAAAACCCGGTGGGCCGACCCAAGAGCCTCACAGATTCCCTGAAACTCAGAGAGGCAACATACAATCAGATCAACAAACCCAGTCTTGGCATGAACCCCAGACTCCCCAGCCCCAGCTCTAGAGTTAGCTTGAGTCCAACGTCCAGCCCTAAATCCAGGATTAACATCAGTCCAAGTCCAAGTCCCAGACCGAGGATGGACCTGAGTCCCAGTCCCAGTACTGGGAGCAGCCCTGCAGCCAATTCCAGGCCAACCAAGGCCAACGAAAGGTGGTCCTACCTGAAAGCTAAAAGTCATACGAGTCTCACCTCCCCTCAGAGAGACAGCATGGGCAGCCCCTCCGCTCTGTCAGATCCGCCCTCTGCCTTCCCAATCACCCCCTCCAGTCCTCTCTACACCAACACCGATAGCCTGACCGTCCACGCTCCCATCAAGAGAAAGCGTGGACGTCCCAAGAAGCAGCCGCTCCTGACTGTCGAGACGATTCATGAGGGCACGTCCACCTCACCTCCGAGCCCGCTGGCGAAGGAGTCCAACCCGGGGATAAGTCGCAGGAGAAAGATGCACACGCTGAACCCGCTGGTGCACGCGGCATCCTCGTCTCCCAGCGACGGTTTCAACAGTCTGAAGATAAAGCGAGGCAGAGGTCATCCCAGAGCGGTGATCAAGACCAAGCTTGGGAAAATGCAAAGCATCCTGAACGAGATCCTCTCTGGATCCAGTCAGAACGGCTCTCTGGCTCTGAAGTCGGCTTCTGCTCCAGTTACCTCAGCCATGAGCGCCATGGCGACGACCATTGAGGCTCGATTGGGTAAGCAGATCAATGTCAGCAAGAGAGGAACCATCTACATCGGTAAGAAGCGAGGGCGTAAGCCCAGAGCGGAGACCCAAGGCTCTGTGGCCCTCAAAGCTAGCAGGGACAAGCCTCAGATGTCTCTGTCCATGTCCAGTTTTTACGACAGCCCTGCAGTGCCTTCCACCAACTCGTCTCCCAGCTCATGCGCTCCGTCGCTGAGAGCCAGCAACACAGACGCCACCATGCCCAGTTTGCAGCCCATCTCAGCCTTGCCCACCAAACCGTCAGGAAGAGGATTTCTCTCTGGGGGCTGGAAACTTTCTCCTCCTCGCCTCCTGGCTAACTCACCCTCCCACCTGTCGGAGGGGGCGTCGGTGAAGGAGGTGACCCTGTCCCCCATCAGCGAGTCCCACAGCGAGGAGACGATCCCCAGCGACAGCGGGATCGGGACAGACAACAACAGCACCTCGGATCAAACCGAAAAGGGTCCCGCCTCTCGTCGCAGGTACAGTAAACTGTTCAAAAGTTGCCGACCATTGATTTAGCTGTATCACCATAAATATAGATAATTTCCATATTTTTATCTGTTGAACATTTTGGAGACTATATTGAATTTTCTCTTCACATAAAATCCCATTCAAACTTTTGGTTGTAACCTGACAAAGTTTGGGAAGGTTGCTAACTACTGTTTTTCAAGTTACATTCACTCTACTGTTTACAATTTCTGAACTTCCTGCCGTGTATTTGCAGGTACTCGTTTGATCTCTGCGGGTTCGAATCCCCGGAGGCCGCCGCTCTGGATACGTCCACCAGGGGGAGCAGACCGCGCTGTGAACGAAAGGTTACTGCCGTGGACAACTATCTGTCACAGCAGGAGAAGAAGCAGAAACATCACCGGAGGAAGAGGAAATGCCTGCAGACTCGGGACCATCTTCACTTTCTCTCTGAACTGGAAGAGGTTTGTAACGGCGTCATGAAACATTGTTTCATCTGCGATAAAGTGTGAGTGCTAAGCCGGTGTGATGATGTTGTTGTGCCTTCCAGGTTGTGTTAAAGTTCCAGCAGCTGCGGGTTTCTCACAGGCTGTACACCTGCTACCCTCAGCATCCGTACCCGTCTATCTTCCGGCTCAACTTTCACCATTACTACCCGCTCAGCTACGACTCCTACGCCTGCGACTCCGGCTCATACCTGCGCAGGAGTGCAGACCTGAAGGCCAAACGGAGGCGTGGCCGTCCGGCCAAAGCCAGCGAACCGATCACATCCAAGCTGCCGTTTGTCCCCGGATATGGCTATGCGCTAGGAGGGGGGAATTACTATGCAGCGCCGTATGCGATGCCTTACGCACCTCCTCTGAATCTAGGCTACTTCCCCCCGACGCCACCGTTTTACCTGCCCCACCACTCGCTCGGGCCTGCACCCCCGTCTCCTTTCATGAGGCCCGCCGTCCCACCGCCAAAGGCCTTCCTCTCGAGCGGGCACCCCAAACTGCAGGTGGGGGCGAAAATCCGCAGTGCCAGTGGCCCCCTGCAGGGCCCCACTGTGAGATCGGAGGCTCTGGGCTCCCTGAGCGGCGGCAGTGCAGGCGGTCTGGCCGGGGTCCGCCTTCATAAGAGAAAGCACAAACACAAGCACAAGCACAAGGACGAGCCTCTCCTTTCCCCGCGGGACCGCCAGGAGTTGGGCGGACTTTTCAGCGGCGCCAAGACCAACGTGCGGCTCGGCATGCTGAGCGAGAGGAGGGACTTGGCCGGTCAGGGTTCCTCAAAGCTTCTGGAGAAGCAGAGGGGCAACGTGAGGGGCCCCAACCTGGGGTCCGGCCTGGGGATTTTCGAGTCGGACCAGCTGTCCGGCCACGCACTCGCCGACGGCCAGTTCCACTCCCGTCAGACTGCACAGCCTGCTAAGGGCTTCATGAGCGGCTACGGCAGCCAATCGCAGCGGTTGGAGGCGGCCTCTGACCTTTTCTCGGGGTTACGGGAGGATGAGTGTGCCGGGAGGAGCAGAAGGACTAGGCTCGCTGTCTTCGGAGATCAGGGCTTAATGTCTTTCCAAACGGCCAGGCAGCAGCCGGAGCAGATGAACGAGTGCTCTAGTCCAGCTCTCACTGGTAAGTGTCACATTGCGACCTTTCTGTTTGTTTCTGAAGAGAAAGCACTCACTCTTTGATTTCAAACAACGCAGCATACATTTGAATATGTCAGAACATTAAAAGGTTAACTTATTTTAGTACTGTGGTCTAAAATGTGGAACTGTAGTGACTCACAAAATTAGAATATTTATGGGATTCTTACTAATGGAAAATGTTATTTTACACAGTCATAAGGCTTGATTACCTGTCATTGACACACAAGAAGGATTAGTCACAAAAAGTAAATTTAAAAGAAGCTGACTGGATTACTGTTTCCAGGCATGTTAATGGAAAGTTGAGTGGAAGGAAAGTGGTAGAGAGCAAAGGTGTGTTAGATGACAGAGCAGCTGAGGAAAAGAAAGGTAATACATAGGACATCAATAGAGCATAAAACGCAACAAGTAGAGCCAGATTACCAAACTACACTGAAAGCCCAAAGGAAAGTGAAGGGGGAAATAAGGGTAGGCGATATAGATGTATTGCTTTTTGTGCTATTGTGATAAGGATAGATAAAAAAAAACTATTTATTTCTGTTTTTGGTATGACTGTGACTGCATGGCACAGCAGTAATGGCACCCCAAACACAAATACAGTTCCTGAAACCATTCCCATTTGAAACAGGCTTCTTCAGGACACCACTTACTTAAAAAGTGTGATTTATATCACTAACATTTACACAGTAACCGCTTTTAATCGTGTTTTCACATTTACTGGTACTTATTGTTGCTCTTATGGAACAGTGGAGAAAATGGTGAAAATAACATTAATGTCATACTGTCAGTTTTTTTTTTCATTATTTACCATCAAGAACTGAAATTTGTCATAACAATATATCTGAATTCTTATCATAATAAGAAATGTAAAAAAAAACACACAATAAATGCCCTCCCATGGGAGAAGACTCACAAAATACTGCTGAACCAGAGAACCCCAAAAGTCTCATCTTCAAATGAAAGTAAATTTTACATTTAACTTGAATATTAACAACAATGGGTTGGCGATCTTCTGATGATTGATTGATTGATTAATTCATTCATTTGGAAATGAAGTTCTCAGAGTCTGAAGTAGAGTTGCCTGATGTTCAGGGTCAACAGAGAATCTGTGGCTCATCATCAAGAGGAAGACGAGAGACACCACATCCAGGAACTCAGACCAGCTGAAGGCTGCTATCAAAGCAACCTCACGCTGCAGTGATCCAGTTATTCATGCACAGGGAGCCCTGACTGAAGGCTCATCTCCTATACTTACTTTTCAGCAGGCAGATATGTCGGCATTAAAATATTCCTGTTATTAATGATCTCATAAGACATTCTAATAACCTGGGAAACTAAATTCTTGCTTTTCATTTAACTGTAAGCCATATTCCTCAACAGAAATATGGAGACGTGTGCATCAGTTCAACATTTTGAACCAAACTACTAAAACTAAACGAACTAATGCGCCGAGTTGCACCTGTTGTGTCGGTGCCGCCCAGTAGGCCCGTCGCACTGAGATCCTGACTGAACCCACATGCAACCAGGAAGTTTTCAAAGGGAAATGAAGTTTCCCTCTCGCACATGCTCATCGATGAACACTGCATGTAAACAACAAAGCCCAATCTGCCGCATAGCCACTAATTGCTCCGACGCCGGTGACGGGAGAGCGGATGCACATGTGTTGTTACAAAGCAGCTGTGTGGGATCTTAACCTGCCAAGGTTACTGGACTGTTAACATCGGCAGATTGAGATCACTCTCTAGCTCAGTGATAATGGACATCTGCTACGCTCTGTGTCTCCATGCAGGCAGAGCTAATAGGGCTTTCTTGACTAAAGATGCGGTACCTGCAAAAGCTGCTGTTGTTTATAAATAAACTCGGGTGCAGGTTAGGTCCGCGTTCTCAGAGAGCAATGTGTAATTTGTTACATTCTGTATTTGGCTGTCTCCGAGCACATCTGGCCGGGGATAAAGAGAACGTAATGCATGGGAGACAACCATAATTCACCGATCTCTCCGTCCCCCTCCCTCCCTCTCTTCCTTCTCTCCTGCCAATGCGTTCGCCAGAGATATATTATTCACACAGTGTGATTTATTTTCTACAGACACGCCGTAAAAGGCTCTTGCCTGTGTTAAAAGAGCTGGCTGGGAGCCAGGGATTTAATGACTGGGGCCCAGTCCAGTGGTGGGGAGGAGAAGCCAGGGGCTCGGGCAGAACGCACCCCCCTCACCCCAGGGGATCCAGGACGGATGACTCATATGCGCGGCCCCTCAGCCCACCCCCACCTCTTCCATATTATCGTTATAGTACCTCATCTACTCCTGCACATCCTTACCCTTTTTTTTTTCCTCCAGTTTTGCCTTTTCTGCGGCTCTTGCCCTTGCTCTCCTCCTCTACCTTGCTCCCACAGCTCTCACATCCACTTCTCCCCCCCCTGCTTCTCTCCTTCCTACTTACTTCCTTTCTGCCTCTCACCCCCGTCTCCCCCTCCTCCCAGATTACCTTCTCTATTCCCCATTCCCGTTGCCCCTTCTCTAGCATGACTTACTGCTTCACTTCACCGCCTTAGTCCAATTAAAATACAGGCTCGTGTGCATATGAGTTCTGCTGCGCGCGCTTGCACATGCAGGCACGTAAACGGACGGGGAGGGGGGGAAAAAAAAAAAAAAAAAAAAGAAAATCATCCACAACCTGCAAAATTCACAACAGATTTCAAATCCAGTAGTTAGAAGAAGCTGCTCTGTAAAATGTTTCAAAATGGTTGCTAAAAATATTATAGTTACTTGAATATTTTCTGTTACCTTTAATAATTTTTAATAATGTTTTTCTACTTCCAGAAATATTTCAAAAAGTCCAAATCATATGCAAAAAAAAAAAAAAAAAAGGCGTCTTTATTCAGTCATCTGATCAGCAGTGTGCAGCAACAGTGGGCTGCAGCAATGCTAGATCCCTTTAAGCCTCATGAAGTTGGAGCCATTTTTGTTTAGTTAGGCGTTTACTCTGGAATCTCATTAAATCGGTTCTAAACCAGAGGAGAGGCATTCAGAAAGTTTCTGCCGGTGTGAAACCGAAACTTTTTAAAACTTTGACTGTAGCGGCAGATCTACGTTTGGTCGCAACTATTCTAGTCAGTTGATTTATTATTGTTTTTATTGCAGTAGCGAATGTGTCAAAAGTTGTTTTCCACATTGGCATTGCTGAGGTTGTTTTGTTAATATTACTAATTGCATGGTTGCCCAGCATGGTTGGAGTTTCTCTAGTTACAGTTGTATAGTATGTGTAGAAAAAATAATTTCTCTGTGTTTCTTTCTTTTTTTTGTATGTCATTAAAATTACTTTAAACCACAGGAATGATGCAGTGGAAAATATAATTGGCTTTGTTTACTACTCTGGACTCGGTCAATCTTTTGCATGAATAACTGCATAAATGCACGATTTCATTTACTAAATGACAGAATGCTCCTGTAATGAGCAGAGCCAAGATGCGGTATTTAAAAAAAAAAGAAGCTTAATGTCTGTAAAGCATAGAACACTGTCTGCTTACCTCATCCTTAAATGAGATTAGTTCACATTTCCCATGAAAACCTGATGGAGGGGGAAAAGTGCAGCCGCAGCAGAGGTAGCTTTTAAAATCATAAACAGACATAAATATTGAGGAGAAGAAGAGCGCATGAGGAGAAGACGATAAGGAAAATGTAAGACGGAGCGAGAGCAGAACGCCGGAGGACGAAGATCAATATCTAAAACATCTGGAAAGAAGCGAGAACAGCCAGGAAGGCCGATTCACATGACGCTACAACATCTGCATGCAGACAGAACCTGAAATAACTTTCATCGTATTCCATGCTTGGAGGATGACTTTATCCTGCCAGTCAGATACGAAGCGGGCCGTGGAGGTGGGGATGCCTCTCTGCTCCTCAGAGGAACAGGTCCTCGACGCTGTAGAGTCCCTCGCGCCGGTGAAGGTCATCGGTTTTATGTTCCGTGTATGGAGCTCATAAATTTCTGCTACTTTGTAGTGTGCATGTGTGCGTGTGTGCTCACTTCTGTGCAGCTCATAAACCGCTGCTACTGAGTGCTTTCTGCAGTCACTAATTTCACTGCCCCTTCTAACTTTTTTGGCAACCGTAGTGAAAATTTACAGCATACAGCTGATATAAGCAGCTTGAATGTTATTAGTCAAAACTCCACACCTTCTTGTGTTATTTGTGAAGTCACAGCGGGAGCACTTCCACTCAGAATTACGAACTGGTGCTGGTCCGATATGAAATGCATGTTTCAGCCACGCAATAATTCGCAAACATCCGGAGGATTGTATTTTTTTTTTATGTGCTTTGACGGTGATTTAATGTTATTTACTAAACACTGCTTAAAGTAAGTACAGTTATATTACTCAAATAAGTAGTAAAAATAAAATGTTTGTACAAAATCCCTTAAGATGGCATTGGATTCATCAGCAATCATAATGATTCATGTCATTTAAATAGTCAATTAGCCCAAAATATATTGAAATAAAGTCTACTACAAAGATTTGAGAAAATTAACAATGAAACAAAATTATGATGACAATTAAGCATTTTTTCTTCTATATAACACACCTTAATTCATGGAAATACCCAGCAACAAAGTGAAACCTGATGTGAAACGGTTTGGGTTTAAATACAGAGCTACTAATTGTGTTTTTACGGTTCTGAAATGGAGCCAAGAAGATATTAAATGGGGATATTATTGGGCAAAGAGGTAAACAAACAATTTAGAAAAAGAATAATTGAAAAATTAAAACTACCATTATTGAAGAATATCTTTATCTTCATTGAAAACTGTCGGAGGAACAACTATGAAAATGGGAATAATCTAAAATAAACGCACACGCAGCGAACCGTTCTCTGACGAGCCTCTTAGCCTCACACGGATCTGAACGTAGATTTATGTTAAATATTTCACCCAGTTACAGTAAACTGTGATGACACAAGAAGACATGAACAGAAAAGGAGCAGAGTTTCCACAAATCATTTAATACACGTTTTATAACGTGTATGTAAAGACCAGAGCTGGTTTCAAAAGTGCTTCAAATATTTCTGTCCTGCCGCTGCTGCCGTTTAAAGTCCTTTAAGTAAGACGTTAAAAAAGGTTCTGGAGTCACCCGAGTTTTCTTCAGCTCTACCGAGCTTAGAATCAAACAGAGCTGCACCTCCCCCACCTGTTGCTGCACACTGTCAGGGAGCTGGCTGAAAAAAGGCTACTGCACCTTTCCCCTGCTTAAAGGAAATATTGAATTGAGCATTTGGGGATATTTGTGGTTGTGAAAAGCGTGGCTAGACATGGTGTGGGTACTAGCTGAACGCCCTGCGTTACTCTTATTAAAGTAATGTTAAAAGTTGTTACAATTCTGGGCTAATTGACCAACTGCATTAAATAAAAACAGATTATGTTGTTCCTATTAAATTAGAATATTTTTATTCATTTTTATGATGTCATGCCTATTCTCATTTAACTTGTGCATAAACTTCATTATTTTACAATCCTACCACACTTTTATTGATGTGCTGGATCACAACAAAAACCAGCTAAGCTGTAACAGCAGGATTGTGGACCAAAACAAGAAATGACCATTTGGGAACCAGCGGCCGATTGTGCTTCTCCCTCCATTTTGGCTATTGCTAGCTCTGAGCGCCGGGAACGGTGCCCAGACAGGGAGGAGAGGGTACGAGGAATTTTTTGGGTGTGTGCGTGTGTGTGTGTGTGTGTGTGGAGGAGGGGTTACGGTGTAGGGGACAAAGATCGAAAACAAAAAGAGAGACTGAAACAGGCCCAAGATCAGGAAGCTGTTTGTGAAATGAAGACGGAAATGAAACGGTGCAGTGTTTCCAGTTTAATTGAAAATGAGAGAGCGGCATATTGCCTCCCATGAAGAGCGGAGAGGAGAGAAGAAAGAGAGTGATGGGAAAGAGGGAAGGGGAAAGAATGGAACAGCGTGTAAAGGGCACACTGCCCAGTTCATCAGTGTGAAGGAAACAATATGGCTCGAGTTTCTTCTGCTCAGCCATTCTGAACTGCTGAATTCATTATTCCTGCATGTTGGGGCCTTCTGCATGCGTGCACATGTGTTTTTCTCTTTGTGTCTATGTGATGCTGGGGGATATTTGGATGTGTGTGTGCGTGTGTATGTGTGTGTGAGTGACTTTTTTGGCTGCCTGTTCTCCAGATGCACCAGTTTGTTTCTGTGTGGCGACACATTAAATGGTTGAAGGAGACATTTCTTTGGGTTTCCTGCGAGCAGAATAGGATCTCCTCCTCTCTGCTCTCTAGCAGACAATTACAGGATAGGATCTGCTCTCCTGGCTCAGCTGGGCTTTGAAAAGCTTACATGAATATCTCAAAATTAGCAGGAAGCTCTTGAGGCAAAAAAAAAAAGAGACCTTCTTCCATGAGCTAAATTACACGATGCCTGCATGAAAACTCCTGCTTGCTTTGCAACCTATTTACTCACCTAAATCGCTCCCTTTTACTCCCCAGGTGTCCCCGCTAAGAGGAGGTATAAACGCCGTGAGGTGGAACAGATCCAGAAGGACGTCAGGAGGATGCATTCTTTGAACTTTGATCACGTGCAGAAGATCCTGCGTGCCAAGCGTCTGCAGCGACAAGCCAAAACAGGAAATAATGTCATCAAGCGGCGGCCCGGGCGGCCCCGAAAGCAGCCCCTGGAGGAGTCACAGCCGGCCAGCATGAGGGAGGAAGTCTGGGCCAACGCTCGAGGTCTGGACGTTCCAGTCAGCAGGAAAGGTGACGGCAGGACTTTGGGGATGCCCGTCCTGGAGAGGTGCGACAACCTGCCGGGTCGGCACAGCCTCAGGCCGAGTCTGGCCCTGGAGTCTCACGAGCTCCCCGCTCACGACTCCATCGCAGCGACTATTGAGACTGTGGTGCATCAGGCGCGATGCGTCCCTCCTCCTGAGAATAAGGAGGGCAAACGCAGAGGCAGGGGCCACAGCAGGGACCAACTGTGGGCCCCTGGCAGTCAGTAGATGCCCTGAACTGACGGTAGAGCAGCTACCAGAATCAGAGCTGCTTGAGGCCTAACAGATGCAGTGCCCTTAAAGCGGGAACCCTTTGATGCACTTTGACTTGTATCTCCTCCTCCGGTCGGTGGAGAGGAGCCCAGGCGGCGGAGCGGTAACGGAGGAGCGACAGCCTCCCTCCGTCTGCAGAAACCCCGACCAGACAACGGGCTTCTCAAACATCCTCCGGACCTGTTTTCACATCGGCACTCTACGGTACTCTGCGATACTGAATCTGATGCTATAAAAGTGTGTGGTACTTATGATAGAGTAGGATTTCATGTGATTCTTTATGTATCTGATACAGTGACGTGTATGGTACTTTACGATACAGTATCTGAATGTGGCTTTAGCCATATATTTACCAGCAAAGGGGAAGTGGGTGGGGGTGGTTCATATAAAACTGTGCAGCTCTGCTTATTTTTTGCCTTTTTGTGGAAGCTTGTGAGACATGCAGGATAACACATCAGTAATTAACCCTCCCTAACATGTCTGGGATATCCCCCCCTACCCCCCTTATCATTTTCTAAGGTTTCTCGCCCACTTTTCGAAGAAATTCACACTTCCTGGCAGCTCATCTTCCCCGTTTAACCCCCAATTCTCCTCAGATTTGCTCCTACTGATGTTTTCAATCTGCAGTCCTTGAGCTTCCTTGTTTTCAGTTTGTCTGTCGTGTATTTCTCCCGTCTCGCTCAGGCCTCTCCTGGCCAGGGAATCAAAAGGCAATACGGTGGCTAAAACTTGTCCCCCGACTGTACATAGAACTAAAAAAGTCCACTGTTGCCTGCCTTGTACAATGGGAAAAAAACCAGCTCATAGATGTGTACTGGCTTCCAGTATAATAAATAGAATTGTAGATAATGAAAGTGTGTATTGTTTTATAACCAAAAACAGACATGGGTGTGACTCAAGACAAGTATGTTTTCAGACAGAAGAATACCACGTATATTCATTCATACGCTCATTATTGTGTTTGTATCCAGGGGTCGGGGCGGGGAGGGAATGTTTTGGGTAAAAAGAGGAATGTCGGATGTGTTTTTTGCTGAACTTTTAGAGTTTGTTAAATGCACTATGAAGAACCGTTCACTTGCATCAATCAAAATGCAGCACTTACATGCTTGTTCTAGCCTTATGTGTTCTTTGCATCCGCTGGGTTGGGCGTCCGGTCCAGAGAGCATGCGTTATTTTTTTAATCAATTTATATATGCAGGCCACGCAGCCAAAAAGGATTTAAAAAACAAAAAACAACACAAAACAAATGAAGCCTGAGTGTAAGTCATAATTGGACAGTTCAATTAACAGCCCCATCCTCCCCTTTTATGTTTCTACTTAAGCTGGTTTCAGTGAAGCAAATCCAGTGTTTCGACTTTGAAACCAAAGTCTTAGAACTCCGTAAGGATGTAGTATTTGAAAGTATTAACGTTTGGCAAACTCTCCACCGCATTGGCAGCAATGTAAAGCATTCCTATGTGCACTGTAGAATGTAGCCATGTTGGATCTCGGTGTCAATGAGCCTTTTGTTTCACTCCTTTTTCTTCTTCTTTTTTTATTTTATCAGTATATGGGACTTTGGATCACGGTTGGATTTTTCTCAGTCATAAACAATAGTTCAGTGTTTCTTTGGGAACGTTTTCAGACCGGTGGATTTGTTTTTTTGGTTGTTTTTTTTTTGGGGGGGGTCAGGTGATATTCTCAGTTGCAGCAGCTCAACTTGTGCCTTATGTTTCTTTTCTATCACGGATTGCATTTGACTGAAGAAACAGAAAGTGGCAAGGAGTGCCCTCCCGAGAGTGACCCAAGCATGTTCACGATTGTGCATATCGACCCTCGTGTCTTATGTCATCAGATCCCTGACGCTGCCTGTGTCCCCTCACGTCTCGCCGTCTCTCGGCGTCCTTCTCGTTTTCTGATCGTTTCATCCTGACAGAGCTGGAAGGGTAGGACTCGCTGTGTTTAATGCGCATCATGTTCTGACCTAGAAACCGCCGTGCAGCGGTGGCAGAAGAAGAAGAAAAAAAAAACCAACCACTGAGTCAGATCTGCTTCTGACCGGAGATATCGATTCTTCTCGCTGTCTTTGATGTGGAATTGAACATCACTCGCTCCTAACGAGTGAGTTATCTGACAAATAGAGGAACAGAAGCAGCTGTCAGGAGAAAATAATAATAAAAAAAAACACACATTTGCGTATATTGTTTGCTATGCATCTGGCCATTTCCCCTTTCAGTGACCTTAAACGAAATCCGTGCTCCGGGTCCACTTTGCGACAAAGAGAAACAAGTGGTCTTATTTGCTGAATAAAGTGAGCTCATGTAAGGAGAATTGTGAATAATACCAGTAATAATTTGTAATAATGACAAAGTTGTGCAGAAAGTGACTATCATTTCAAGAAAATTATACTTACTGCCTCTCTATGCAGTACAGCCTTAAACAGACGTAAAACTACAGTATTGACGTGTTTGTTGTAAATAGTGTTTTTGTGTCCATCGCGCATGAATACCTAACCAGAGACCGCCCCCATCAACCCGCCAGAGCGCCACCTGTCTCCACCAACACACAAATAAAGTACCTTGGTATCAGGCATGGGTCGGTTTCTGAGCTTCTAAGAAATGACAGCTTTAAAAAGAATAGCTGAAGGTTTTCCCTCGTCCAGATTGTTCAATTGACAGAAGACGGTTTCGTCACTTTTGCTCACAAGAAAAGTAAAACCAGCACTTTCTTTCCAGGTGTGAAAAGCAAATGGCCATGAAGTGGAAAGGAGCACGACCCAGCACTCTTGTTAATATGATGATATTTTTAAACCACAGTGGGCAAGCTACAATAATCCCTTCAAACCGCTTGTTTTTAGTCTAAGCTATGTATCAAATTGAAAATCATAACTATTTGCTATAAAATCCAATATTAATGTTATTTCAAATGTAGTAATATATTATTTTAACTGCTTCTCTGTTCCGATTTAAAGCAATTAGGCCAGGCTGTGGTGTTATAATTTAAATTTTTTGTTATTAACCTGACATTTTTGCTGAAGGTCATCGTGTCATCAGAATCTCGTACCGACCCATGCCTATTTGGTACGGTCATTATCCCAGCTCATTAATTTACAAAGAATGCTAAAATAATCTTCCTTACTTCCTTGTGAAAGCTCTCAGAGGTCCGACTGCAGTACACTGGACCAAAAATAGGGATCTCTGTTGACTTTTGGCTTCCGCCTGCAGCTTGAAGGTGCGTTGCTGTAGCGCGAAGAAAGCTTGTGTGTGTTGGGGGAGCTCTCAAAGGGAAAACACCAAAAATACTCTCAACCTAATGTTAGCGTGCTTAGCCTTGCCTTGGTAGAGGACTTTGTGTGGGTCTTTGGTGGAGGTTAGCTGTGTATCGACTCCTCCGTGCTGCGGTGGGGCGGTGGTCTCTGACGGTGGCGCTAAAGGCCCCGGGTAATGTCTGCGCTGTCCTGTCTGTTTCGTCTCTTCCTCCACCAGCCGATGCTCCGGTGCCTTTTAACACTGACAAGTATTGTCCTAGTCCAGAGCTTTCAGTCGACTCGGAGACTTCAGAGGAGATGTAGTTGTGAGTGGGGATTCATGCTGTCCTGTTAGCAGCCCGTCTGGCTCAGCTGGTCAAACGTTTTACGTTTTGCCGCTTCATAACCGCAAACTTCAGTGGATGTTGTTTCAGGCTGATATTGGTGAGATAAAAGGAAAACGATACATGGTTTTCTTTTTACAAAAAAAAAACAAAACTGGACATTGTGGCTGTCATTTGCATTCAGCCCCTGTTAGGCAATATTTTGAAGAGTCGCCTTGTGCTGCAGGTCTATGTAGCTCAGCTCATTTATAGGTCTGGACTTTGACCTGGCCACTCTACTACAAGAATATGCTTGGATCTACTTTTCACTCTGTTTTTTAGTCTTTGTCCTGCTGGAATTGAACTCTTGCCATGTTTCCCGTCCCTACTGAAGTAAAACTTCCCCACATCATGATGCTGCCACAACCATATCTCACCGTTATGAAAACATGATTTATGATATTCCCGTTGATAAACGCTTCTTTGTTAACTGTGTATTCCTGCAAGTGTTGCCAAAGTACCCTCAGCTGCTCCCCTGTTAATGCTCCCCTTGGCAGCCTGTCGGTTTAGATAGACGGTCATGTCTTGGTAGGTTTTAGTCTTTTCATTTCCATATGATGAATTAAGTGGAATTGGTCTTCATGACGTTTGTTCACCAATGTTTTCTAACAAACATCTGAGGCCTGTACAGAAAGTTTGGCTTCATACTGACAATAAGTGAAATCCTTTTGCTCAGCAGTTTGCTTCTAATGGCCGCTGGGGTCATCCAATTTTATTTAAGGGTATCAAACTTGAGGCGTGCTGCACTTTCAGTGTTTTTATGTGGAAACTATTTTGAAAACCATGTATCATTTTCCTTTTGCTTCACGAATAAGAGCTGCTTTGCGTTGCTCTGTCGCATAAAATCCCCACAAAATTGCAGTTTTAACAGGATAGAATGTGAAAGGGTATAAATAGTTTTGTAAGGCACTGAAATCAAGCTTGTAAGCAGCGTTTGAGCTTACAGTAATATTGCATTAAATATACAATTAGTCCACAGGGACACCATGTGGGACGAGACAAACTGGCAACTACGTTCTGGTCTTATTCCCCTGATCGCATGCAGTGATGGGAGTCTGACACCTGGAGTGAGGGAGGGTAGGGAGGGCGGGGGGTCATATCATGGAGTCATAAAAGTTGTCATCCTTCCAGCATCTGTTTCCCATTCGAAGCTATAACGTTGTTCCGAACTGAGAGTGCAGACGAGGCACTGAGAAAACCAATAAACGTACTTCTGTAGAGCACAAAGTGAGCTCTTCTAACAGCGTGGGCATATTTTAATTTGTATACATTGTGTATTTGAAACCTTTTTCTAGAGTGGCTCTCCTTTATTTGCATGCTCAATTTTGATTGTATGCATAAATATTTTAGACAAGTTGAATTTCAATTGAATTTGAACCAAGACTTGTACATTGTTTGATATGTTTCTTTTTGTAATGGATTTTTTAATTCATGAGGCATTTTTGTACATTGTATGAATATTAAAAACTGCAAATATTTGACATATAGAGTAAATACTAGATGCACATGCATATGCATATATTCCTCACAGTATGTATGTGTAAGCATACACATATATTTTGTATTTGCATTTGCCAGCATACAGATATATGTCTTAAGCACATATATACCTGTATTATATATGTATATCCATGTCTGCTGGCATGCTTTTGGTCATGTTTCTCTTCCATGATCTTGTAGGTTCTTTTTTTATTATTTTATTTCCTCTTTCCTTAAAAAGAAATGCTCATTCTTTGCTACCCTTCTGTTGGCTGGCAGCCTTGAGCACTTATTAAGAAGAACTACAGTTGAAGTTGTTCATGTTATCCATTGTGTGAAATAATAAATGACTTTATTGACAGCTCGCAGTGGTTCGTGCTTTCTTCTTTCTGTCAGAGATTGTATTGTTATTCTGTTCCCCTAAAAACTGCTTGGTCACATGCTGAGATTTGCCTCTGTTCCTGCATGTGTGTGTGTGCGCGTGGGGGTGTGTGTGCGTGTGTGGGGAGGTGTGATGGAGCGAGATGAAAGCAGCGGGGTTACTGCACTGCTGAATTTAAGATTCTCTCTGAATGAGTCCTACTCTACAGTGTTGCAGGTAAATGAGAGGGAACCCTCATCAGATTATACTGCAGAATTTCTCTCTCACACACACACACACACACTCGCGCGCACACATCCTCTCTCCGTTCTCGTTAGCCAATCTCGAAATCGTTTTTGCACAACCCCTTCGGTGTCAGTTCGAGGTGGGCCGGGCTGGAGGCTGTCCTGTCATTGGACGGAGGTGAGCGAAAAGTGCCCCGCTATTGGCTGCCGCCAACTAGTAAAAATCTCCTGTTACCATGGTTGCAGAGTGAGCTGCCCAAATGTGTCTCAGTGCATCTGGTGGTGCTGATGGAGCTGTTGGCACCACTGATGTTGTGCTGCAAAAAAAAAAATCCCACTCCGATGGAAAGAAGTCAGAGGAGAGGCGAGCCTGCACCCAAATCACTCTGTTCTGATGGCTGCAAACGAGCCCACATGGCTCGTCTCCACCCTGCTCTTCACGTGAGGGAGGATGAGATGGATGAAGGTGAAACAGCCGTGCTAAATGTATCCTGCATGATGGATGCGCTCCTTAACCAGGGGGAAAAACAGGCTCATCAATCTCAGCTTCAATGCATGGATTTTTGTTTTTTTTTCCACCAACTTTGCTATTAAAGTTGGTTTCATGACCCTGCATCCACTATGGACACAAACATACATCCACAATATGAAACTTGATGAGTAATGTCTTTAAAAAAGGGAAGTATCTACAGAATACCCCTTGCAGAGTTAAGTTTAAAGATTTTTCACTTTATTTTGGCAACATGTGTCTTCGGACTAGAAGTAATGTAAAGGTTTTGGAGTGACCCAGCCGGGGTCCTGAATTAAATCTGATAGAAAACCTCCTTTGACTTTATTTTATATTATATGAGATGGCCATCTCATTTCTTATCTGGAACAAACTCCTTTGTTGAATAAAGATTCTTTTTAACTAAATTTGTTAGATGTTTGAATAATTTTGGGCTGGGCTCCTACAAATTCTGAATCCTACACTTTTCCAGAATCAAATTTCAAGTATTTTTGAGAATTTTTTTTAACCTTTCAGAGATTTTATTACAAAACATTGGCCAAGTTAATGTTTATTATTTTGACAAATCATTCATTACCATGACTAATGAGGGCCTTACAGTTCTGCAGAGAGGTAAAGGGCTTTTTTAAACTCATGAAATAGTTTGAAAATTGATCAGTGTCTCAGATCCATGTTCTTCAGGAAGGGACCAATAACACTCAGAAATAAACTGTGTAATCATCCAAAACCATAAGCATGAATTTATTAAAGTAATAAAGTTTATTAAAGGCTGGAAAATATGTGAAGATAACATTAAATTACTACATCAACCTGCTAAATTACATCCATATTCAATAAATTAGGATAAACGTTCAGAGGCTTGTTAGTCAGATTAAAAGTACCTTTTGAAAATAACCTTGAAGCAGGTATTAAACATACTTTTCATTCAGCTGGCATTTCTGTTCTTAAAAATAGTTTCTTATTAATCTGATGTTATAACTTTAAATGTGATGTTTTCATTACATGTGGGTGAAAAATCATCATAATCAACAGAAATAAAAGTTTTCCAACATCCAACTGTGTGTAGTTGACAAAGTTCCTAAAATAAATGGGCTTTTCAATAACAATCCAATTTATTTACTGGGTCTGTAGTCCTAACTTGTCGTTTCACTATTGTAAGCAACATTTTCCCCCTTAGCTCGATAACTTTTTGAAGTTTGGAAACCTGCGTCTGCCACAACATCTGTGCATTGCACGAAAGTGAATATTTGCAGAATTAGTTCAGAGCTGTTGTGTTTGAATGCAGCTCTCAGTGTGGGAGGAGGACAGGTGTTATAAATTGTCTCATATATCTGACTCCTTAAGGTCCAATGTTCCCGTCTCGCTGTAAAGAAAAGGGTCAAAATTTAGGAGCATCATCCTCCCAACTCTCCCTTCCAAGGAATGTTGGATTTAGTGTTGGCTGAGGTGGAATCTCCAATTCTACTTGAAATACTTAGAAACAACTTTATTAGTAGAAAAAAGTATCTCAACTCAGGCCTCCATCGGTCGTAAGAAATCACCACACACTTAATCATTAAATTAAAAAAGGTAATAGGCAGATATCATCAGAGGTGTTCTCACAGGGATACAAAGCAAATTCCCTCTCTTGTTGATTTCATAATGTTTTTCTTTTCTTTTTCTTTTCTGGGAAAGAACCCAACAAAGGAGAGCTTCAGCCTGACCAGCCTGCATCTATGGATCTTAAGCTTTGTTGCTCAACACGTCTCAAAAGAAAAAAAAAAATATGTCAGAGTTGTGTGGCCTAAATCTGGCCTCTTAAATCTCCACAAATCACAATGTTTTATAGCCTCCGATTGTCCTTCCGAGAACACCAGTAGGGAGTTCAAAATAAATTAGATTACGTCTTTCTGTAGATTTGCTAATAAAACACAGGGGTCCACTGAAATTCATACTCAGTAAGTACTTTTGGTTGTTACATTAAAACATTTACAATAATCAAAAACTTAACATCAAATATAGCCCTAAAAAATACAAATAACAGTTGTTAATTTTATTTAAGTGAGAAAAACCTATCCAAAGCATCTGGTTAAAGAATAGCATGCCACAGCTTTGCTTAGACTTTGACTAGGCCACTGATAAAGACTCATTTTGTTATTGTCAGAGGCAGATTTGCTGGTCTCGTCTACTTTTGCATTCCTTTCCAAAATGTTCCAATTTTTTATTTATTTTTCTCTTTCCTTCCTTATTTATATATTAAACACTGAATTTGATCTGTGAGGGGTTTTACTGGTCAAAATCATTTACTTTTTGTGGATAAAGGATTTCCATATAATTCACATGATTTGCCATTTAAACATATTTTTCTAATCTTTATGTAAAGGTAAAGTGAGGGGAAGGTCTTCTGCACCTTATTAACCAAAATAAAATAAAATTGGCATTGTTCCTTTGATTTGATTTCCTGCATCTGAATAAATGCATTCCTTAAAAACGTCAAACCATCTGGTTCAGATGTATTTTTCCATCCAAAATGTCCCAAGTGCTCCAGAAAGCACATGTCAAAACCAAAAACCAAATAAAACCATACTCTAGGTGAGACCCTGCCAGCTAGATCAGATTAGATTAAATTCTTCTTTTTTTCTAGACTAGAGCATGTTCACATGTGTGTTTTCTTAAACAGACTCCTTAGCCCTCAGTGATGATTTTCTGAGTGAAGATGCATGACTGAATGCCAATGAATGCCAGAGACTGTTTCAAGCACATCCAAAGCCACAGAGACCACCAACAACAAACAGAGCCATAAATTTACAACAGATAGTCCTGCAGTCCTGGCCAACTAACCGGGAAGCTTGCCGTAACCAAGCGTCCTCTCAATTTATCTCTGTTGCTGTTTTCAGAGGATGACTATTGCTTGTGTTTATGAAGATGGATAGAGCAGGCAGCAACCAAAGCACTTCCTCCCTCCCTCCTCTCTCATTCTTCTCTACGCAGCGATGGGAGACACCATCTGGTGGCTGAAAAGTAAGAGTGCGGATCCAGTTCTCCTCTTTAAAAAACAAAACAAAAAAATAACCTTCAAGTCACATCCACAGGAGGGAAAGAAAAATAAGCTTTTTATCGGGGTTAAAGCAGAAAATGTTACCCCTTTTTTATGTGGGGGTCTAAAAGGAAGAAGCTTTCTGGAGAGTTGAGGGACATAAATCTGCTCCCTGACCTGCGGCGGTCACATGCGAACACCTGAAGTGCTTTATGCATTGATGCACTTGAGAGATCTGTGCAGGAATTAGTGCCGCCGAACGATGGTTGTGACTGTGTGTGGCGCACGGGGAAATGAAAAGAGAGATGACAGAATGTGTTCTGCATGGAGTCGGCCGCTGTTGCCACAGTGACAGTGTGACTCATGGCAGTTTGATTTGGATTTAGAGAGGTGCTCTCTATTCTGTGTGTACAGGCTCCCAGTGTTAGATCTGCAGGGCTGCGAAGGAGTCTTTGCTCCTTTAAACAAATGTCAATATTGGGCAAAGACAACCTGAGTGTATACAAAATGCAGATTTCAAATAAAGGCTGTTCAAACTAAAATGGCCCGATCTGAAAAGTAATTGAATTAATGATGATTACTCTTGTTTCTTGGAAAGCTGAGTTCAGTGTCATGCAGATCTGTTTGCTCCCAGACCTGTAAAATCAAGAAATCACTTAAAAATAACCTGTCTGACAACATGAAGTAGGCTAAAGCATCATGATTCAATCACAAGAAACAAACCAGGTGGAAATAGACGAGATGCACTGCTGACCCATTTCACAGGCCTGTCACCAGGGCCCGTCTCACATCATGGCCAGAAACATTACAATGACCACATTTTCGCTCCTTCAGAACATGGAGCTGCCATAACTAACAGAAACATTAACGCTGTGCTCTGACATAATGTCCTGAAGAAGAATGCCATCAGTTTGTGACTGTACTTACCGTACAGTACAGGAAAGTCGTGTAAAACTGCAGGAAAATTATCCAAAGCACACTGGAAAGTCCAACTCCGCACCGATAAAAAAAAAAAAACAACTAAAGTGAGGTTTGTGGAATAACCTAGTCAAAGTTCAGACTTAAATCCGATGGAGTTGCCATTTTATGACCTTAAATATGCCAGAAAATCCACCAATATGAGAGTATTAATGCAGTTCTATGAAGAACAGTGAACCAAATAGCCTCACAGCAATGCAATAGCCTCATTGCCAGTTAAGGCAATTACTTGATGACAATAGCTGAGGAATAAATTTTTCACATAGGGAAATGTTTATTTAGTACTCTTATTATTTCTTTAAAAAAAATGAAACTGTTTCGTAAAAACTGCATTTTAAATAGATTCAATTTAAGACAGAAGAAATCTGCAAGGAGCTAAGTCATTCTTCATTGCACTGTACATTTCAGTAAAAGCACAAGCTGAAACATATAGCAATTATCCATCACTTTATTGTCCACTCAGTTATATTTAAAGCCCTTGTTAGACCTGCCTGTGCCTGTGTCTTATTAATGATACCAACACTTAGTTAATGCGCCTTTTTGATGAGAGCGGTCCACTTAATCTGTCCATTTAGGCTTCATCTCTTTCTCTCCCGTACACACTCATGCCTCCCCCTCAGTTCCTCTAACAAGCTACCTCTCTGTCTCCTGTAATTTGGCAGACAAGTCTATTATATGGTACAGTCATATTTTATTAATGGACTCCCTGCAGCGAACACACACGCACCTTTAATGGATGAGATTATGTGACGCACGGGAAGCGTGTCTCTGTGTTAAAAAATGATTTCAGTTCTCATCTGCAAGGTTCGTCTGTTTGGTTGTTAAGTGTTTGGGGCTGAGAGGCTGAGCGACAAGCATTTCAGCTGAAGTTGCCGTCGTTCTCCTCCACACTTCATTACACATCCATCAGCTCTCAGATAGCGCGGAGCAGCGCAGCTTCAAAAGGCAGAAAACAGCAAAATAAAAGACAGCATTCAATTATAGGCAAGGAGATTTCGTGGAAATGTTCATGTCTTTCTCTCTCTCTCTCTGTCTTTATCTTCCACAGCGCTGTGCAGATAATTCATACCACATGTTTTCAGGAGTGCCAGCCATTTTATGCAATCCTGGTAAAGTTTGTTCCTCCAAAGATATTTTTTTTTTTCCACAAACACCGCATTGTTTCCATAGCCCACTGCTCCAAAGAAAGTCACATTGTTTGCTGTAAAATCCTGGTCCTATGTATTCTCTCTTCATTTCATTTACACTCTCTGCAAAAAGTTTTGCAACTCTTCAGCCTTTCCACATTTTGTCATGCTACAACCACAAGCTTAATTGTGTTTTGGGGGGTTTTATGTGATAGAACATGAAGGCAGTACTTAATTGTGAAATGAAAGCAAAGGACTAATGGCTCTTCGATTTTGTTGTTGTTTTCCAAATAAAATCTGGAAAATCGATGTGTGCATTTTCCAATACTTTGTAGAACTGCCTTTTGCTGTATCTAAAGGGGGAAAACATTCTGGGGTATTTCAGTCTATAAAAAGACTGAACTGTTTGTCCATTCGTCTTTGCAGATTAGCTGGCAGCTCGTATGCACAGACTTGTCCTTCTGAAAGGCGAACGTCCACAATGGTCTCAAATCCCTTGCAGCATCTAACAGATTTTTGTCCTGCATTGCCACTTATTTATCTTGATCCATCTTCACACCTGCTTTAGCCACATTCCTTGTCTGTCTGAAAGTAAAGCTTTCCCACATAATGCCACAACCATTTTTAACAGTGGAGTGGTGTGTTCAGTAAAATCTGTAGCGTTAATGTTTTGCATGTGGGCCAAAGCGTTTCATTTTGGTCTCATCTGACCTTGTTATTGCACCTCCTTCCACATATTTACTGTCTCCCCATCGTGGCATGTCACAAGTCTTTCTTTCACTAATTGCTCTCCTCCAACCCTTTCCATAAAGGCCAAATTTGTAGAATTTGCACAACTAATAGTTCTGGTATCATCAGATGTCCCCACCATGCTGTGGATCTTTCAGCTCCACCAGCTGCATCTTTTCTCTGCTTCTCTGATTAATGTTCTCCTTTTCTATTCAGGTGGACGACAGAGTCGGTGGTGTCTTGGCAGTAGTGTCACTCAATAGAAAAGCATTCAGACCTCTTTACCCTAAAATTAAGACTAAAGAACACACCAGACAGGTCAGGGATAAGGTTATTGAGGGAAACTAAAAAAAAAAAAAACATGACATCCAGAACATACTATCTCTTTGGGGAAACATGATGGTGGCAGTGTGATGATGTGGGGATGCTTTCCGTCAGCAGGAATAGGGAAGGTGCTACTAGTCAAGTTCCCCTTCCAGCAGGAGAACAATGCTGGACGTAAAAGCAGAGCTGCAATGAGATGGTTTAGATCAAACCATATTCATGTTGCTCAGTCAAAATGTAATCCTACATGGAATTTAGACTCTAAAACAAAACTTTAAAACTGATGTCATGAGATTCTGTCCATTCAGTCTGACAGAGCTTAGACTGTTTTGCAAATGGGCAAGAATTTCAGATTAAAGATGTGCAAAGTGAGTAGAGACATAGCAACCAGATGTAACTGCAGCCAAAGGCAGGAAATATTAACCTGGAGGGTTTCGTGATTTAAAAAATGTTTTCAACGACAATGTTGAAAGACATGTTTTCATGTTTTCATAAAATACATTGAAATTAGTGGCTTCAGCTTGCCAGAACAATAGCCTTGATATTCAAATACCATTGCAAAGCAATATGCATCAAGCTCAGACTTCTTAAGTCTGAATGCTTAAGCTACATGAGCTAAAAAAAACAAACAAAAAAGAAACACTGCATTAAGTGTAAAGTAAACGTAGCCCTGAATGATAACATGTAAATAAGGCCACCAAAATCATCATTTACTGACAGGAAGTCAGTGTGTATGCCACATTTCACTGCAGTCCATTAAGCTGTTGTTGAGATGTTTCACTCTAAACCACAAATGTAAAACTCATGGAGCCACAAGAGGAGAAGTCTAGGGATCACCAGACTAATTAGGATTAGTCCTCTGGGGATTGTGAAACTACGTTGTAATCCGCCCATTAGTCTGCAACATTTCAGGCGGGACCGACAAACGGACAAATAATGTTACCTCCAGAGAGACTGGCAGAAGTGTTTGCTATCACATAAAAACAACACAGGACTGTTGCTTTAATTTTGTTTCCTGTGGAACTGAATTTGGCACAATGTTAGTGACTGACATTCACCTGATAGTAGATAATCTTGTTTGAATCCCTTTTTTTCAGGAAGTGCAATATGCCTGGAATGGTGATGCTTCCTGGTCCTGCTGCCATGTAAACTGTTATACTGATATTAAACTTAGTTTTATTTAGTTATTATTGTATGTTTAAACTCTGTTCATAAGATATATATAATGGAAATATTATAGGTAAAATTGCATCATTTTTAAACATTTTACAGAAAAAGTTAAAGCTCAACTTTAATTGCTTATTAATTTCTCAATATATTCTAAAACAGCACGTTTCCCTGTGCCAAACTAGGCACCACGAGTTTTAATGGTTTCACATTACAACACAGTGTTCTTAATATTTCCTCATGTTGTGCAGCCAAGCAGACATAGTTTTGAAATTTTCTGTTGCAATAAATAAATAATTATTTTTAAAAGGATACATCAGCGGTAGTAGTTACTGGAATATGTTTGATGGAGTTCTTTAAAGACATGCACATCCTGTGGGAGTGGCATTTTAATCTGTGCTTTATCAGTAACAACATCCTAAAAAGTACCGATAACGCTTGTTTTTTTGTTTTTTTTTAAATTGTGTTGCTGGAACAGACGATCATATCAAGTTCTTTATCAGACATTTTCTTTGCTTTATTGTCTCCAGTGAAAGCAAAACTTGATCGGATTAGAAATTCTCAAGGAATGTTTTGCAACATTACTTTATGAAAATTATCATTTTGAGGAAAATGTTTCTGAAAATAAGTGTCCTCATACTTCTTGCCCACATAAAGAGTAAGTGTGTGATAAAGTTTCAGAGGCACCTGAAGTTGCTTGTGTTTCAGAGGGAATCTCTTTTCAGAGAAGTTCAGTAGCATCCTCATGTGATGGTAATCAGCTGTGTGGCAGCATCATGCATGAAAAATGTTCTCAGACTTTGGTAACTGAGATTTGTGTGTACAGACAGAGTACAGTTTGAAAGTTTAAAGCTCATGACCCATCAGAGGCCTGTTGAATCAACCAGAGAGACACAGGAAGCTTTCAGGAGATTTTCTTATTTTCTTTGGAACGAAAGTTTAACATTTTTACATTCTGGTCCATAAAAGAGGTCAACAAATCAGGCTTTAAAGGCAACAATACCATAAATCAAGGAAAGAGTTAGTGTGTAGTCCTAGATATAAGCAAACATTGTGCATACTTAAGAGTCCTCTGCTGGCCTGTGATTCCCAAAAGCACCTTAATTTACACCGAACAAGTTTACAGATGTACTAGTTGAATTTATAGGATGGACATCCGTCATGATTTGAAAGTTAGATTAAGAGAGTCAAGTTTTAAAGTTGTGCTGGTGTGAGTTTCTCAGATTTATAGCCTTGAGTGCCCTGATAAAAATAGTTTTCAACTGTTTACTGCACAAAATAATTTAAGTATTGCTATGACAATATAACAAAATTATCTGGTTAGTTAGTTGGGCTGTCTGCTCCGGTGGTCAGCCTGTGGTAAAATACTTAACAGACCATTTTCACACCACATTTTCCACAATTTCTTCCAAGCAGTCAAATTTGTCTCTCCTTTAAGGGTAACTGTAATAGCCTTTTTACAGCACGCTGACCAGCAGTGTGCAGCTACAGTTGGAGGAGGAGAAACACTGCATCATTTCATGTTCCAAGATATCAGAGAACAATGTGGTCACTCCAACGCGGTCTCAGGCAGATCTACCAGTTCTATTCTATAAACAATACGTTACATTTCGCTTAGCTGGAAGTGGGCTCCAAGTAAATTCTGCTTGGAGCATCGTAAAAACTCAGGTTGGAGGTCAAGCAAAAAATAAAATAAAAACTTTTTCCACTTGGCAAAACATCATAATGGTGCACTACCGCCACCCACTGGACTGGAGTGAATTATATAAAAATCAACTTTTTTTAAAGCTTTATATGGTGTCATAATATTATCCCCTCATCACAAACCTATCTAAAGTGTTGCCTTGGTTCTTTCTTGAATGTTGAGAAATCCTGGAATCTCCCCTGGCAGCCGTTTGGAGTGAGAGGACCCCACTCCCACTTCTCCCCCACTCAGCTCCACCAGACTAGCAACAGCATCCTTTTTTTAAATGTTTGATATTTACAGCAATTTTTGACCACTGAATGTAACAAAGTTACTGGATTGGGCAATAAAATAGCACTGTGTGGCTGGGGAATATAATATTGCCCCTTCATCCAAACCCATCTGTTGCAAATCAAAACATGGTTAAGTTTTACCAAAATGGTCAAATAACAAACAAACGATCAATAGGTGCTTAAAAAAACAGTGAATGGTTTCATTCTCAGTGAGAAAGTAACATTATCTAGGTATTTCTAAACAATGTGATTTATTTTCACACATAATTCCAATATAAATGGTATTTAAATACACAAGAGTTACTATTCAGACCTTTGCTGTAAAGCAGCAGACATTTCTTGTGTGTTTTCTGTTCTATTTCTTGTAAGAAAATAAAGCTTGTGTGGTTTCCATGGAAATGAATTACTCAATTCCCAAGTCAAAAGAGCGTCAACAGCTCGGCATCTGGAATTAATGCTTGGTTTACCAACATGTAAAATTAGTCAAAAATTAGTGTTTGTTGGTCCAGTAGAGGTAAATATTTCAGTGCCATTTTTATAGAAAACAGAAGCTCCCGTCTGATCTGTGCAAGCCCCTCTCCGTGGAAGCAGAGGTGTTTTACTTTTCCTCTGTCTGCGTTGTTTCCAGCACTCTGAGGCACATAACATACCTACACTATAACCTTTCCATTCCCTAAATGTTACTGTCTCACCGGCTCTCAGAAGAAGCCCAGAGACAAACAGGACCATAATTCTACAAGACGGGACGATTTGTACCGGCAAGATGTTTCTCTTTGCCTCTCTTGTCGTCCGTGTTTCGTGTCTCGGTAAGAGTTCACATGCTGTTGGAACACTGGATTTCCATTAGTTCATTTCCCATTGCTTCTAAAGCGTGCGTGTTAGATGCACGTGTGCGGGTTCAGGCATGTGCGTGCGTATGCACATGTGCGTGTGTCTCCAGAGTCTCTGAACGGTATTATTGTAAACACATCATTTGATGGGGCGAGTGGTTCAGGTTGTTGGACGACTGCCCTGCTTTCATTTGGAACTGAGCTGCCAACATCTGGACTGTGTCAACACTCACTGACAGTATGTGTGTGTGCATGTATATATATGTATGCGTGCGTGTGTGTGTGTGTGTGTGTGTGTGTGTGTGTGTGTGTGTGTGTGTATGTGTGTGTGTGTGTGTGTGTGTGTGCGTGTGTGTGTGTGTGTGTGTGCGTGTGTGCGTGTGTGTGTGTGTGTGCGCGCGCGCGTGTGTGTGCGTGTGTGTGCATGTGGGTGTGTGTTTTTCCGTGCCTCAGAACCAGGCCTGATGACCACTGGATGGGGAACAGATTTGCTGAGATTAATCAAAGGTGTACCATTAATAAAAAGGAGCCCTCTGCCTCCCAGCAGCCATTTTAAGAGGCCTGCAGAGCACCACTGCAGGATGCCATATGCTGTGATGCATGCACATATTTCACATGAATACATTATGAAACACAAAGGTACGTGCAACTGAAAAGGGAAACTACTATTAGCGTGTGGGGCGAACAGTATTTAAGAGCACCTGTGGGGAAAAAAAGGGCAAGCTATTAGTCCATTCAGTTAGAGTCTAGTGCGTCGGTATGACTGAAGCCAAAATGACACATACATGAAAGCCACTTCCACAGGTTTAGCCCAGAGAGAATAAATTAAGATTTGACATGTGACAAAATGTGCAAATCTGAATCAGACGAGAATTTTCTAGAGTGCAGTTGGAAGTCATTTAGCCCCAATAATCTAATATATAAGTCATTTGCTCTAAAAGCCCTCTGTGTTAAAACAAACTCAGTGATAGTACCTGTTGCGTCGTTTATCTTTGGCTTACTTTTATCTTTGTTATTCTCAAACACATGAACCTGTAGAATTGAAGGAGACGTAAAAACAAAAAAACACACATTATCTTGGTATATAGATATGCCGGAAACGTTTGGCCTCCTGTAAACAAAAGCTCTACATACTTCTAGTACATTCTCTCCAGTTAGTCTAACATTATACATTGCTCATACATTTGTGTAAAATTTGGCCCATTATGGTTGTATATTTTAATGTTCTGATTTGACTGGTTTTCTTTAATTGTTGCTAGTGGCAGAGAGGGGATTCACAGGTTGACCTACACTTTCATTTGTTCGTAGTTTGACTTGCCAAGCAGCCAGGAAGATGGGGTGAGATGTGTGGTAAGGGAATAATCCCTAAAAGTTGGCAACCGGTTGCACCAAGAAAGGTAAACAGGTAGAAATGCTTCAGTGTTAGTGGGACCAGCTATGCTGCTACAGTCTACCCCCGACCCCAGCTTGTGTGGACGGCACCTAGAAATCCTAACAACATGGTCTAAAAATGCAGAAACTGTATTATAATGTAGATCAGGAGAGCTTGCAGCTCCCATTGGCACTGGGAGATGGTGGACATTGGATGACTGGTCTGCTGTTGGAGTTGTAGTTCCTCATGTGGCCCATAGAGGGCCCTCTTCTTGCCCGTAATATTAGACATTAGACACACTCTTAGCACATTAAAGATGATAAGATTATATTTACGTGTTTGAATGGTTCAGCTAAAGCTCGGGTCAAAAACTTGACAGTTGATTTTCACAGATGTTCTCCATCAAATCTGAATGGCAGCTACTTTGCAAAGAAAAGTGTAAATGTACAAAGCTGGCAAAGATCCACAGCATCACAACAATACCAACAAAATACCTCTGAGATGTGTCATGAGAAAACAGAGCCTGTCTGTCTGGGTTTCACTTTTTTTAACCGTAGCGAGCGGAGGTGTGTTGCTCCTGAGCTGGGATGTATTTGGGTTGGCTGGCTGAGAGATGGAGTCTGTTTGCCTACAGGGGCCGAAAACTCTGCAGGGGGCCCCGCCTGATCTGCCGTACCATCCGACAGCTTAATTAGTGTTTCGCTGCTGCTCTCACATACAGTCTGCACACACACACACACACGGCTCGTCTTTTCCACACATGCACATCACACTAGGGCATAGCTCGTTAGTCTAATAAAGAGCCATTAGAAGGTTAAATGTGGGTCTCATTAAAGATTAGTCATTTACTACCATGCATAATAAGACTCTCTTGTGTCACTCTGATAACTGCTCATATGGCTGTGAAAGTGAAGAGTCAACTCATGCAATGTTAATTTACCGTGCTACAGTCTGGGATTTGGCTCGTCTCCTACTGAGAGAATAAACACCATGAGGGACGATGTAGTCTCTCCCAGTCAACGACTGAAGGCCCAAATGTCATCGCGTGAGTGAAACTCCTCGCGCGGGTGGATCCTCCACGCTGTACAGTAAGACAATTTCAACAAGCGACGACCCGAGTATCAAAAACCAAAAAAAAGAAAGTTAGATTAGCTTGAATGTAACTGGGGTAATAAACGTCAATAATAATAATAATTTTCATTTTCATGTTTGCTGAAGATTCCCGCCGTAAAGCCTTTCTGAATGCAGAACAGTGGGCTTCTGTCAATGCAAGAGGGAGACACAAACCTCCTGTTTCCAGTTTCTCTGAGCCAAACAAGGATTTGGGCTTTTATCTCGGACTCCAGTGGCATTTAAAATCACAGCCACATGGTAAAGCAGATGAGCCATATGAAGAAAATTTAGTTTTTAATAAGAGGGAATTGAAGCTCTGAAGCTGCCAAGTGTTTAGCTTAGTGGAGGATGCCTCTGATCGGGTTGAACTGGAGGAAGACAGAGGAAGGAGCTAAGAGAATGTCAAACAGCAGACAGTTTGACAACATGAAGAAAGGGATTAGCCATTTGAAGCCCTGTTTAGGAGCCACTCTGCTGCTGAACAGTGCTGTACACCTGTGGTGTAAAACAAGGTGTTGGCTAAATATCTGGCAGGAAGATTCTTTTCAGAGAAGGAGATGAAAGCTCAAAGTAAGCTCTGAATCTTTCCAACAAAATTCACCTTTTAACCAGGCCTGGCTGCGATGAATAGTTTGCCAAGGCACTGTAAATCATTTCCGTGTCTCTAATTGTGCTGCATTTTCAATCTTCTGATTCGCCAAATAATCTCGCAGCATTTTGGGATGCATTTTCTCAATTTCTGCTTCCTGCGTGTCGCTGGCAGATGTACAACTGGAATGCAATTACAGCTAAATCATTTTGCCATCAAGCTGACAGGTCTGCCTGATCCATTTAGGGTTTGCAAATGTTTTAAATTATTTTTTGTTTGTTCTGGTCCTTAACCAAACCGTTGGAGCAGATTTGGCAAAGCATCATTCAGTGATGTCACTGAATGATGTCGTCACTGAATGATGGAGATAAGCTGGAGGATGAGATCCCATTTTATGAGTTACTGGTTGAGACATCTGTTTAATAATTAAATAAATAAAAATGTTCCCTTCATGAGAAAAAAGTTTTTTATGATCTGATAAATTAGAACTGCTCAGCACTTTGATGTTCTGAGTCATAAAATATGCAGTAAGTTAATATTAGCTGCTTCTCGGCAGTCCCTTTATCTTCTTTCTTAATAAAATGATTTAATGCTCTTAAATCATTTTAACAGTGCTTGGGTGCTTGGAAATTAACCCCCCCCCCCCAAAAAAAAAAAACATATTTATGTTTTTTCACTTTTAAATTTCCTTTTAACATTCAATATAATTAAACTAATAATAAAGGCAAAACTTCAAAAAAAAAAAAAACTTGAAAGAGTTAACTGTTATTTCCTGACTTTATGACAGCTTGTCTCAATAAAGTGTGGTTATTTTTTTCATAATTTATCTTTGCTGTCTAGCCTTGTGCGTATATGTGTGTGCGCCAGCAATTAGTTTTGAGAGTCACTCCTCAGTTGCAGACAAACTTGCTAATTTATCGTCTATCAAACAGATGTCAGGTTTTGTTTTACACTCGAGCACGTATCCCAGCCGAGACCCCGCTCACATCTGCCCATATGGGCGGCTGTTATGGAGATTTGGTCTTGAGCAGTTGGCGTCTCCTACTGCAGCTAGGCTCCTGAAGATTAATTTCCATATTCTTCCTACAGATCTGATTGATTTAAAAAGGAATTTTTCAGGATAAATGTCTACTTAAAGGTGGAAAAAGTTGTTTTGGGGTTATTTTCCTTTACGAAGATGTGGGCAGTTGCCCAGGGCGGCATTAGAAAATTAGACACAGAAGCGCCACATCAAAAATAGAAAATTTTTACAAATCTGAATAGAGTTGACAAACTTGTATATTGAAATGCTGGCCTCTGCTTTCTGCTTTTGCTGTCAGTCACACAAGGCCAGGTGGAGCAAGGTTAAAGGTGATACCTTTAGCTGTACTTAATGATGATTATTTTTTATTAGGTCTGTATAAGCTGTGACTGTTTTTGTGGCTGTTTGAATTATAGAAGACCTACAAAAGAGAGAAATTAGTGATGTGTGTAAGAGTATAAGGGTTGCGCAAGAGGATAAGGGTGGCAGAAGATGAGGAGGGCTGCAATTCATTCAAGTACAAGCACTGATCATCCAACCTAGGTCTCCATGGTATCTCTAGCAGTCACTTGGTGAGATGCGCTGTACACCCAGAAGAGGTCGTCAGTCCATCACAGGGCAACTCAGAGACACCCAGGACAAACAAGCATGCACACATTCAATCCTAAAGGCAATTTAAGGAAGCTACAAGGTCGAGCCAATATTTTGAAAACAGTTCCCATTGTCACAGTCGCGTCATGTTCTCTGCGTCATGCCATCTGCCCCTTCAACTTTTTGCCCTCCTCTGCAACTACTGTGCGACTGGTCTGAATTTTGTGGGTGTGCTTGTTTATGTGGAAAACAGCCCCAAAAATTCAACTTCCAGAAGTCCGTTTTTCAGCCAGAAAGTAGGAGGATGGATAGATTTGAAGAGCGATTATCCAAAGCCTTGAATAGGAATGCAACATTGGATCAAAACATTAAACCCCTGCACAGTTCTGGTTCGATACAGGCAGCACACAAACTTCCCACCAAAATCTCTTGTTCTTTTTTTCTTGTTACATGGAAAATAAAATGAGATATTACAGCTTTCCAATTAGTATTTTGTCCTGCTCTGAACTTGTGAACTCAAAACAGTTGTTCCTCTCTGCCATGATCTCTGTGCTTACTATGCTGTTGAAAACCGCCTATGGGAAAACATCATGATGAACACTGCAGCGGGATGGGTTTCATATGAGCTTGGACCTTAAAGGGTGAGTGTGAAAATGAATGTGGTGAAACCACAGTTTCACTCTATTCCAACCATGTTAGAGAGACCAATTAACTGTTCAGCCATGTTTTTGAACCCAGAGAAAACCCACATGTGTACAAGCCCTTCCTGTGTGTAGCTTTGCCAAATTTTTGCTTCTAAGGACCTGGTAGGGTTGAGGACATTTTAAAAAGATGCGGGTTGATTGCAGCTCACCATGGCTGCATAGTGTCCGTCTCAGCAGCGTCGGTCCGTAGCGCTCCGGGAATCCTTAGTAGCTCCCACCATGACATCTGAACTGACCTTAATATATTCTGTGCTTTTGTTTTATTTTGTCATTATTGTTACTCTTAGTGTTGATATGTGTGTGATGGGCGCGTCAATAGAACATTTATAGAAATACGGAACAAATTGCATCCTGTATCATTTCAATACGGGACTCTACATTTAACAGCCGAATTCGGGACAATTCTGTATTTTACGGGACGAGTGGCAACCCTACGACAGATGCAGAAAGACCCCAGGCCAGGATTCGAACCCTGGATCTTCTTGCTGTAAGGCAACTGTGTCTCCTTAACAACAAGTTTGCATAATCATGTCAGGTTATTTTTGCAGCTGTATAAATAGTTGTTTTATTTTTTATGAAGCCATTAGGTTATGTCATTATTGTTGCTGTTTTAATATTTTGTGTAAATACAGTGCAACAGTTTGGTGTTTACACACCAAATTAGGATATTGAGCGAATCTCCTGCCAGCTCAGCTGTGCATGCCCATGCCAACAATCATTAGATCTCAGCCATGCATCGCTGTGGTCCTCGATCTAATCTGCTCTGGATTACTGGTTAATTTGATAATATCTAAACATATTCTGTTAATGTATCCAGATAAATAATAATAATTTAAAAAACCACATCCTGCATGAAAGCACATTATATTCACATCATGGTTACACATGATGAGATGCATTAAATATTGTAATTTATGGGCTGAAAACCAACCTCTATTAAGTGACCCTTAGTATTATCACTAGGTAGATTTTTCAGATTAAAACAAACAAGAGTATTTTAGCTCACTAACATGTGCAGGAAAAGCAAAGATTGTGTTCTCATGCTGCAGTGTGACCGTAGGTGTATGTGCACAGCATGAAAACTTGGTTTGGCCATGTGCCATGCAGCTGGAAGCCATCATAGCACCAATTACTTTCTGTCTCCTGCTCTCTCTCTTCCTCTCTCTCTCTCTCTCTCTTGGCCGCTCACTTGATCTTTCTCTCTCTCTCTCTTCCTTCTGCCCTTATTTTTTATTTTTTTTACGTCTGTCTGAAATATTTTTCAGGACTGTCTCTTTGTAGACCAAGAGCTCACCTCAAACGTTAACCTCTCAGATTGGCCTTCGCCTGCTCTTTCCCCCGCATGGAAGTCATCATGATCAAACTCACCTCATCCATCCCGCTTCCCAACATTAACTCCAGTTACACCCTCCTCAGTGAGATCTCAGATAGGTTTATCTTTAGGTTTGGATCTGTATAAATTAACCAGCTCCCTCTGTCAGAGGGTAATTTACAGCAGCAGGTTAGAGCTGCACATCGTGTCACGAGTGAAGGGCAGGAAAGGTGTAAACACTGATTACAGACTGTGCACTAAATGAACGTGTCACCACAGTGAGGGATGGAGGAAGTGAGGGGGTTAACAGTGTAAACAAATGATGAACATAATGAGGATGAATTGCTGCTGTGAACAAGAAGCCCTTTGTTTTCAATTATACCTGCTGCTTTCTCCAACTCTCTGAAACTCACACACACACACACAGGACACGGAGGAATCTTGTACATAAACATGAAAAATAAATGGCTGTTGAGTCATTAAAAAGATGGAGAGCAGGATGCGGTAAAGCCATTCGAGGTCAGAGGTATCGGTGTAAACGGCAGCGGAAATCAAATAAGTTTGCAGACGTTTCACGGTACTGGAGAAACGTTTTACCTCTTGAGAGATCTTGTTTGTTGTCAAATGAAACAAATGTTGATATTACACAAGAATCAGGTGAGTAGCTGCAAAATGCAGTTTTGAAAAAAAAAAATCCATTCATGAAATTTATGAAAGGAATCATACCAACCTGGCCGTATGTGGAAAATAATGCCCACTTTTGTCGTCCTTTGAAGCAACAATTACCATGAAGTGTTTGCGATAATTATGGTAGTAAGTTTTTTATTTATTTTTTGAGTCATTCAGAGGTCGAGTATGATGGTGTGCTTTAGATCAGTGTCCAGCTGCATATCCCAAGTTAGATTAAGGCCATGAATTAGTCAGGACGCATTCACCTCCAGCGTTCTCTGGTAAAAAAAAAAAACAGAGTTGATGTTTTTATCAGTTAAAGAAAGTTGTTCAGGATTTTAATCAGCATAGCACTCCCATAATGTCACCCTGTGACTACAACCACCATGTTCGAATTATCTTTTTTCTGAAATGTTGTTAGTCTTCTGAAAGATGCAACACAGCACACTGCTCCACTTTTGTCTTATAGGGCTGCATTGTTTTCCCAACATATAGATATTTTCTCACGCAATCAAAGAAAAACTGAATTTTCTTGAGGGTTTTTTTTTAAATTACAACTGAAGAGAAAGCTCATTAAAAAGGTAACAGTAGTAGAAGGTGTAGCTCCTACAAGTGAAGGTCAAACTCACTACTGCCACCTATCAGGATGGAATGAAAATGTACATTCACAGGTTCAAAACTATGCAGTTGCCTAAAAATATTTTAAATGAATACTGCCATGCTAGCATGGTAAAAAAACAAACAAAAAAAAAACACAAAAACAGCCATTTTTCTATGATTTGCTTTGTACAGGCTATGATTGTTTGCTGTTGAAGTTTGAAACGATAACTAATGTTTAGACATGGCGTATGCAACGTACCAGCTCAATGAAGTTTACCGGAATTTGCTTGTTCTGCAGACAACCCCTGAAGAGAAGGACCACAACATCTTTGCCAGCAATAAAGTATCTTAAACATTTCTCTTTCTCCGACTTTAATAGATTGGTATTTAGACACGTGGCCGACACAGACTGAATGGTTTTGTTCATTTCACCTGCTGCCATTGCCAAGCTACAGCCATGGAAGAAAAAAAAAATCTAAAACAGCACAGAAAGTCAACATCATTGTTCACAACTCCTCTTCCCATTTGACGATTGGCCAGGATGACATGCATCCTGAGAAATCCAGCTCAATGGTACAAATCCCAGATCGAGCACTGAAGGGAGATGAGAGTCAAGCAGAATTGCATAGACAGTCAATGACCAGCCTGACCTTATGCACATGAGTGCGGCGTTACCGTTTTATGCACAAAAAAAGAATCTTCAGGCCTTTACATAACAACATAAACATCAGCGTTTCACTGCCAAACATCCAACCAGGGTGATTTACATTGTAAGCGTTAAATGTAAAAGGGGGATGAGAAACCAAATAATAGACCTGGATTCTATAATCACAAAAGTGAAGAGGTAATGGAGAACTATTTTTTTTTTCAGTATCAATATAGGTTTGCTAAAAACAAACATTCAGAGGTTGTCTTTTTCCTCCCAAATGTGACAGCACAACCATCATAGAAAGAATGTCTCAGTGTGCACAAAGAGGCCACTCATTAAAGGGGGGCAAATTGTAACAAGTAATACTCTCAAGCACACACACAAAGATGGAGATGTGGCCGGGCATCAGGCCAGATGCTCCAAGAGAAGGAAACTCACATTCTTGTGATGAGGAGTCATCAAGTATCAGGTTCCATAGACTGTGGAGGGAGTTGGAGGCCCTCATCACACACACACACACACACACACACACGCACACGCACACACAGGCTGAACACTTCTAGCTTCATGCCACACACTGTTTTTAGTCTGCAAACTTTTTTGGTTTGATGGCATAGATAAGATGCGAGAAGCAACACACAGTGCCTCGCAAAAGTATCTTTCTTTCATTCTTACTTTGTCACGTTACAACCTCAAAGTTCATTTGCATTTAGATGATAAATAACCACAAAGTAGTGCATAATGGTGAAGTGACAAGTAAATGCATGGTTTTCAAATGTTTTTGGACCAATAGGAACAAACAAAATGAATGATGTGTTCAGCCCCCTGAGTCAAAACTTAATAGAAACCATCTCATACGGCAAATATATCTGCAAGTCTTTTGGTGTTACTTCCTGCTTTGTGAAAGAAAGTCGTTTCTTCAGTAAAGGAACCTTTTAAGAAAGACGTAGTTTTCTTGGGTGTTTTTTTGTTGTTGTTGTTGTTGTCATTCAATAACCATGGCTAAATTAGACAAATGTTGGTAGAAATCTACTCCCAGTTGTAGAGAGGAAACATTTTTTGAATGAACCCTGACCTAAAAGCTTAGTCACAAGGTGTGATGATGCCAAACATTTTCCTCGCTGGTTGAACGTCTTTTTCTTTTCAGCCATCTCCTCCACTCATGGTCATATTTTATTTTCACTTTAACTCCTACAGGAGCTTTGCATTTACTGTATTCATTTATTCAGAGACTCAGACGTCCTCTCTGTAAAATAGCTCAAGCTAAGTCAGGTTCATCATAATTCATGACAAAATAGGTGTTTATCCAGAACGTTTGGCAATTTAAATAACTAAGTTTGAGATAAGATGCTGTGCTTAATCTTTTTTTATGAATAACTATCCATCATGTGTATTCAGATACAAGGCAAGATGTTATGTTAGCCATCACTGGATTGGATTCAGAGCAGAACTAAATTTAACGTGGATCCCTGCACAATTTGGTGTGAATTTTAAGACTTGTCAGACAAACTCATAAAGTAAACTGCAAGAATGGCAGTACACTTGAACATAAGTAGGGCTGAAAGTAAAACCTAATTCAACCATTTAAGTGAGAGGAATTAATTATTATAGAAAGAGTACATTTGAAAAGTTAAGAGGTAAAAAAAAAAAAAACGGAGCTTATCCTAACAAGACTGAGATAAGGGCCTAAAGGGTTAAATATCAAGCAAAAGAACAGAGCAAGCACAGCAGGCATAGTTGTCATTATTGCGGTTGCAATTAAACAAAGGAGGAAAAAATACATCAATTGTATCGATGCACTAAGAGTCCCAAAGGCTAGCAGAGGCAGACTCCTGCATGTTCTCCTGCACTCCGGCCATAAACCTTCCCCGTTTTGTTTTTCTGTCCTCCTGCCCAGCAGCTCTATTAACATTGTCCACTGTCCTTTCTCTGTACGTTCATCTAACTTTTTGTCCAAACTGATCAAATTAACATGTCTCTCCAGTGTTGTAATTTCTAATCCCGGTCATTCACAATGAAAACTCTGATTTCTCACAGCTCCACCTTTATTAGAGCTGCTGTCTCAAAGACAAACCAGATATCTTGGAAGGGTCGACTCCACAGCAATCTAGTAAGACGTCCCTGTTCCTCTTTTACATATATTGCCTTGACATTGAGTTTCCTTGCAATGAACTGAAGCAGAGAAATATTATAGACCCAAGGCCGGTTTATTTTTGTAAAACCTTTAATGCGCAATTTAAAGTTCTTTGCAGGAAAATACAAACGAGATGAAGTGCATTAGAATCAAGAAACACATAAGAATAGCAATGTAAGCGTCAATAAAAAAAATAAAAAAATAAAAAACATTGAGATACACAGCTCTGATTCAGATGTAATTTGACTTCTTTCCACTAGATGTCAGTGTCTGTCTACACTTCCAGCCGAATCATTGCTATACACACATAAAAAATGCCTATGGTGACAGAGTCATTTCCAACCATTTTACCACAGACATCTAGAGCTCAGCTTGGTGTTTGTATGCCAGCACAACTTGGACCTGAAGTTAACTGAACTTGGGGTTGAATTTACTGATAAAAAATATATATATATATATAGAAGGATCCAAGCTGGTGACAGCACATTAGCCAGGAACTGGAAAAGTAGGAATGCAAATCTGAAAACTACTTCCCTAAAGTGTTTTCTGTTCAGAACTAAAAAAAAAAAAAAAAAAAAGATTAACAAGAATAGAATCTAGGAGAGATGACAGGTGTAAAGATGTTTCTGATTTGCATAAAATCTCGCAATAACAAAACACCAAAGCAATAAAGTCTTGTGAAGTGTTTTTAGTTGCTACTGTAGGTGATTATTCACTACCCCAGATGCAGAGGAGACTGGTTTTAGCTAAAAGCTCTTATTTACGTCCAAGATGAAGGATAACATAAGTTTTAATTTTCAATGATAAAAGATTTTTATGGGTAATAACAGTTTGAAATAAAAAAAATGCAATAAAACTGTTTTGTGGTAAATGTGTTAAAAACTATAGATTGGAGTTCAAAAGTGCAAGGGAGGGTCATTAAAATGCTTTAGTCTTCACTGCTTTCACAAGGGAGCAAGAGTAAAATAGAAACATAAATCAATAGAGGCAGTTTACATATATTAAGATTTATGACATTCAATTTCCCTCCTGGCAGTTCTGAAGTACTTCCACGAATGAAACATCGCAAGCTCGTACCTGCTCACCTTGGTGTGTCATCATATGAGAAGTCAAATGACTTTTTCGAATAAAACGTCTTCCACAAGTCGTACAGGAAAAAGGCCTCTCACCTGTATGAATTTTTTTGTGCTGAGATAAACATCCTCTATCGGCAAAACTTTTTCCACAAGTCAAACATGAGAAAGGCCTCTCACCTGTATGAGTTCTAATGTGCTGAGATAAACTAGCTTTTGAGCTCAATTTTTTTCCACAAGTCGGACAAGAGAAAGGTTTCTCATCCGAGTGAATTCTCATGTGAACCTTCAGCCTAGCCGCCATTGTAAAGCTTTTTCCGCAAATCAGACACGAGAAGGGTCTCTCACTTGTGTGAATTCTCATGTGATCAATCAAACAACTGGAAGCAAAGACTTTACCACAAACTTTACAAGCTGAAATATTGCAGGTTGTGTGCATTGTCTCCTGCCATTCTGCTTCTGGACCGACAACATTCCCAGTTTCAACGCTGAAATGCTGAAAACTCTTTTCTTCTAGTTCGTCAGCCCTGTTTGACCCAGATTCTTCATTGTTGCTCCTTCCCTGGTTTTGTTTCTCAGGCTCAGGGGAAGTCTGAATGGTGAGTTGGTCCTCGTTTGACTCTGGTTTCCTCTTCTCCGTTTTCTCGCGAATAGTGCCACCTGTGAAGGAATCAGTTGGCCAACGCTGTTCAAGCTGCTCTTTCTCCAGACTGATAAAGAGTTCCTCCTGTTCATCCTTTACCACCGATTTCTGCTCTTCTTCTTTTATTTGTGGTGGTTCGGGTTCTTCTTGGTTTTCTTTCATCTGTTGAGGTTCTGGTTTCCCCAGTTCCTCATGCATACATAAAGGTTGTATCTCATGTAGGTTCAAACTGGAGTTCACCTCTAGGCTGGAGAGCTGATGGTCAGTGAGAACATTATCCTCCTTCCAAACATAAGGCTGTGTGAGATCTGGACAGAAAGAAAAACATTTTGATTAATGCAAGTAGAAAACAAAAATACTTCAGTTTTTTTTTAAATATATATTTCAGGTGCTTTATAAAACACGTAGAAGAAGGTGCTTTGGTCAGACAAGACTAAAGCGTAGCTTTTTGGGAGTTTTCTTACCCGCAATTCATTATGTGGGAAGGAAAACGAGTAACACTTTTGTGAATAAAGAAAACATCAAGTAAGACTTAAATTTATATGTTGTGATGCTCTCCTTCCAGGTCAATTGGTTTAGTTATTTGCAAATGGTAATGTGCAAAGCCGGTAGAGGCGTACTGCTGCAGAGTTCAGTCCCTCTGGTGGTTCATACCTATTCTCTGCAGCTCTGTTCTGGGTTTCCAGCATATTTCCAGCAGTCTCCGCTGACGATCCAGCTCTTCCTCGTACTGGACGATGGTTTTATCAAACTCTGTAAATATTTCCTCAGCAGCAGTGAACAGTCGCTCCCTGATAAAGTCTCTCAGAGGCTGAGATGAAGACATTGTTGCTGCAGAAACACAAATATTCACCACAGAAGATACAATAGAAGAAAGTTAACGCAGCTGCAGAAAGTCTTCTTCCTCGTTCAAGGAGAGGCTATGGAGAAACGCATTTGCTCTTTATCGCCATCTGCTGGAGGGAAGTACAACAGAGGCCAGAATTGATAAAACCCCTAGAAGGAAAAAATATATATACAGAATTTCAGACTACCTGAATCATTTAATTAAGTATCAAATGCTTTCTTGTAGACGTGCTGGATCATTATTACAATGAAAATCAATCGTAGGCAACATTCACAGCAAACCACAAAATGTTAATGCCATCATAATCAAAATATTAATACTTTGCTAAATTTGAAGTGGAGTTAAAAGATGTATGGGCACCAGAAAGAGATGAGTGGAAAAATGTGTAAACTGTCCTTTTTTCCACAAAAGGTCAGGATTCACATACTCTTCTTCCACTAGCAGTTTTCATACATCACATCTAGGTTTCTGTTGCTTCCAACGGAGATTTGATTTGGTTAGAATAAAGACATGCAGGAGTATTTTGAATCAATAATTTTTTCCCATATCTCAATGGTACCGTATTTTCCGCACTATAAGGCGCACCTTCAATGAATAGCCTATTTTTTAAAAACTTTTTTTACCACAATAGACGCTTCAGTTTGCCGCCCCGCCCACGCGGCAAAATACGCGCGTGCTCGTGCTGAGCACTGAGAAAGCACCAGTAGTGGGAAGTAACGAAGTACATGTACTTTGTTACTGTACTTAAGTACAATTTTCGTGTATCTGTACTTTACTTAAGTAGATTTAATAATGGGTACTTTATACTTTTACTCCACTACATTTTACAGTAAGTATCTGTACTTTTTACTTCACTGCATTTCTACTGTGTCGCGTTACTCGTTACATCCAAGTCGCATTGAGCTTTTTTTTCCCGTTAAAATGTGAAGTTCAGTGTCTTAAGGTGGCGCCGTAAAATCCTAGCAATAACGTGACTTAGTGTCTGTTGTCACCCATCGCCTCCAACTTTACTCGCACGTGAAGCTCCCGACATGTGCAGTGGTTTCCTCTGAGCGGGAGAAGATGTCTGTCTAATCGTCAGTTATAGCGCTGCATAAACCATAAGATATGGCGACATGTAAAATCAGCAGCGCTGATGTAGAGTTGAGATGTATAATAATGTATACATCTGAAAATGAAGTTGTTTAAATTCTCATTCCTTATGATAAAAACATACTTTTTATATTTAGTTCACATTCTGATCCTGTAAATTACTGTAGTGTCTGTTGTAAATCCATGAATCCATGCAGGAACACCAGGTTGCAGAGAGTCAGAGGGAGGCAGAGACAGAAACACATCAGTAGATATTTTTAATTAAATGTTTGCGGCTAAAAATGACAGGAGAATAAAAACATTTAGGCTTTTTGCCTCAATGTTTTTTATGGCTCATGTTTGCTAAGTTACTGAATGCAGGGCTGGAAAGTGAGACTGAGTTAACAGTGAGGAGCTAAGGTGTCAGACGTGAAAAGCATCATTTTTATTTATTTTGTAGATCAAACTGTTGCACTGACGTAGAGAGTTGTTCAAGAAGAACAAAACTTGTTTTTTAGATTTTATTTTTGTTGGTCAAACTGCTGTATTGAGTTTAAAACTGCCGAGTCCTATTTTATTATTTGTTTTTTACTTTGGTTTTAGAAAGAAGTAGAACCAGTTCAACTGCAAGTCAATTTATATCAGTGCATTTTGACCAATAATCAAATGTCTTTTGACCAATAAGATATATCAGAATCTGGTAGCCTGTCTGTGCTACCAGAGTATGTAGCTTGCTAGTTGTGAGGCAAATGCTAAAGTGAGTGTTCATCCTGGAATCCTGATTATTGGATTGTAAATAGTAACGTGTTAGAATACTTGTTACTGAAACAAGGGTCAGATTAGAGTAACGCATTACTGATGTGATGATGGCATAATTGTTTGACATTTCTGCTCAAAATATTTACTGATCTGTCAGGTTTCCGATATGCGTCGCCCCCAATGACCGACTCGTTCATACGCCCTTGCCTAGAACACTGTAAAAGGCAATACCTATTCTTACTTAAATTAGGTTTGTATGCTTTACTCAAGTCTCACTAAATTGTTTATTCAACTCAAGTAATGTGAGCAATGTACATGTTTGGCCTGAGAAAAGTACAAGACTACATTATTTTGAGTAAACTGGATTTGACTATTTTTGTCACTGGAGTGAATGCTTCAGCTCAGCGGTGCGCAGTAAAGTGCGGGAAGCTTCCACTGGAAGAAACAGATCTTCTTTAAAGGTGAGTTATTCGTCTTCAGTATATTTTCATGTGTCATGTATGCCTTTACTCAGTGGCGCAAAAAGTGGGTATGCAGGGTATGCAACGCATAGGGGCGCAGCACCAGAGGGGGCGCCAAAACCCCGTCTGGAGGGGGCGGCGCGCCGATGATGTTTTCCTATACACTTCTGCGCGCCTTACGCTCCTTCACCTCGCGCACATAACGAGGTAAATGTAGCGAGTTTTACCCTTCACGTATCGTCGCCTCGGGGGGGGGGGGCTGAGTGAGCGTCGCTCCTTCACCCTGACGTTCCTTCCCTCGGTCGGGGGGAGGGGGGGCGCCGATCTATGTTTTTGCATCCACCTAAATAATGTGTAGTTGCGCCACTGCCTTTACTACTCGCATATATGGTTACAGGTAAATTTTTCTTTGAAAAGATGACGCATAAAAGTCTTTGCAGGCTAATATGCTAATGTTAGCATTGGCTCATGGGTCCAACATTAACTAAAACTGCCACGCTTTTTACTTGAGAGCCTTTAATGTTTTGGTCCATTGTTGTGGAAAAAAACTTACCAAGGACTGTTCAGGTAAAATCACTCAATCAGGTTTATTTATGAATTATGCACAATACAGAGAGCTTGTAGGACAATCAATCATGAAGCAATTCTGGATGGAAAGCTCTGCCAGGCAGAGACAACACATGAGTCTTTTACACACATTAAAGTTAATTTTAAATTTACTTCTCTTATGTCTAGAAGAGTGAATTTCTAAACTCTTAAACATCCTCAGGAGTCAAACAACTAAGAATGATCATAATTAAGCTACCCAATTTCATGTGTTTTCTAGAAAACCCAACAAAACAAAAAAAATTACATTAGTGCAGTGAAGGTATAGATAAGTGTCCGTTCAAAACCCAACAAGAAAGCGCAGATTTTCCATCTGGAAAGTAGGTAAAGCGTAGAAACAGGAACACTGATCGCCTGCTCAGGAGGGTTTGTTACCTCCTGTCATAAAAGTATAAATCTTCACTCTCTGCTTCGGTCACTCGACAGTGGACCAGCAATAGTTCTTTGAGTGGAGAGCCTTTCAGAAACATCTAAACTAGCTGTTGCTCTGGACATTGTCCTCTTTGGTGTCAAAAGTTGAAGTACTTGATACTTGGTAGAGTGAAGTTTTGCTGCTCACTCTGTTGCTCTGTTGTTTCAGATTTAAAGTCGTGATCTAGATGGATGTTACAGACAGGTTGTCCTTCACAGTGCTTGATGTGGATTTATGTTGTTCCTTCCTTCTCGCCCCTCTACCCCACGCGGTCTCAGCGTTGCTGCAGCCAAATCCTCCCCCGTCTCTCTTCTCTGGCTTCCTGTCAGTCCAACTGGTTCTGGTGTTGGATCTTTGGGTTGTCCAGATCGTCCCTCAGGAAATGTCCATGTTGTCCACAGATGAAACAAGCGTCAACAGTTCAGAGTCGTCTTCTCTCACAGCTCTGAAGCATGTTTAGCTTTTCTTCCTCTACGCTGATACTGGACAGCAGACCAGTGGAGGTTGTTAAAGCTCAGTCTCACAGTTTTCAGTCCAAATGCTCAACAGGAGACTGACAGTTGTCCCCTGGAGGTGATGGAGGTCTTTTCTGTCTTCTTGATCCTCCAGATCTTCTCGATCATTTTCATCGGCTGGTTTTGTAGGAGGGACATCATCTGGTCCATGGGAGGACAGATGGGAAGAGTTGAGGTCAGAGGTCAGATGCACCGCGCGAGGCTCAGACAGAGAGAAAGAGAAAAAGCAAATAGAAATCAATTAGGGTTTGTTTTGTCATTTTTCTTGTTGTTTTCTATGCATATATATTTATGAATCTTATTTTAACCTTTTACGTGATCATATAGTTTTAGTCATTTATTATCCATCCAGTATTATGGCTCCTGTTTGTGGAACAGTTTGTTATTTCCAATAAAGGTCTTTAGGATTCCAAAAAGGTTTGGTTCCCTCAATTTAGAAAACTCAAGGAATCACCTGCTTTATTTACCTTCCCTACGACTCGTGTTTAGTCAGAATGCTAGATTTGGGGTGGAGCACTCCATGCATGGTCAGTAGTTTCCGAGTGTCTTAACATCGGTGGTCTTCATCTCCTCCTTTGGCCAGCTGATTATTCCTGCAGGGTCTCTGATTACTCTGGTGTAGGGCTGAAACGATTCCTCGAGTGATTCGAGTACCTCGATTATTAAAATTCCTCGAGGAAAATTGACCTGCCTCGAAGCTTCGTTAATTTATGTTTTATCATTTAGCGCACCGTGTTTCAGCCGGAACATTATTTGCGTTGCGCGAAGCTCTGACTTCCGCCTCTGAGTTGTTGACGGAAGCTACGTGTTAGCGGCATAACGTCCAATCTTCAAGTTCGGCCCGCGGGGATTTTACTGATTGGTGATAATTCCGGGTTTTCATCGTTTTTGTGGGACCAATAAACATCCTTAAAATGATGCCGGGAGTTCGGCAGCCTTTCTGCTCCGGAGCTGCTGGTTGAACGGCGGGAAGAAGCTGAGGAGGATTTATACAGGTGAGCGGAGAGACTGAACACGGCGGGCGGCTGAGGGTTGATGCTTACAGGGTAATAAGCAGCTTTACGGACGAACCGCACTATAAACTTTTATCATCCCGGTCTGAACAAACGGGAGGCGGAACATGGCTGGTAGATGAGTTTCTGAACGGAGGAGCCGTAAATATCCCGTATTGCTCCCCATGTCTACAAAAAAGTAACTGGTAGGGAAGCACAAATGTGGAAAAAATAGACTGATGTTGATATCCGATAGTAACACTGGTGTTATGGAAGATTTACCAATATTTTATTTCATAATTGTTTTTATCCGATTACTCGATTAATCGTAAGAAAAATCTATAGATTACTCGATTACTAAAATAATCGTTTAGAACAGCCCTACTCTGGTGTGTAGCTGTTTATCGCACGGATCTTGTTCTTGCCATTAAGCTGGCTTCTCAGGACTTGCCTTATTTGTTGGAGGTACGAGGGGGTGCCCAAAAGTTTCCAGAATGACGCTGCTGCACGCGCAGTTTTTGTAGTACACGATTCTGCCGCTAGGTATTTGTTCAACCACGCCTTCTCAATCAGTGTGCCAAGCAGCGTTGATGTGGAAGGTTTCATCTACCCGCAGTGAATTTTCTTGTAAGAGCTGTTTTGTCCAGCAGTCGTTTTTCTTCAAGGAGAAGTTCTATGAGCAGCACACGGCTGAAGTTTTGCTTCCTGCTCCGGAAAAAAGCGGTTGATCATCAATTGACAATTCACCATTTTTAAAGCGGGTGAACATGAGTAAACTTGAGCTTGACACATAGCGTCATCCTTGTAAGCGGTCTTTAACATTTGAACGGTTTCCGATGCTTTTTTCCTGTGCAGGAAGCAAAGCTTCAGCCACGCAAACTTCTCCATGAAGAAAAACGACAGCTGGACAAAACAGCTCTGACAACAAAATTCACTGCGGGTAGATGAAACCTTCCACATCAACGCCGCTTGGCACACTGATTGAGAAGGCGTGGTTGAACAAATAGCAGTGTTTCTCAACATTTTTCAAGCCAGCGCCCCTCTAGCCCTTATCCAGGTCCCTCACCGCCCCCCACCAAAGAATTTGCAGGCTACTTTGCACTGACTATATTTTATCATTAATATTACTATCACTATTGTAGATGTTTTGATTTTTATACTTGTTTCTATATTTATCATCAAAAATAATTTCCCAGAGAACAAAAAAAGTCATGGCAATAGAAATTATTTTCACAGGCGTCTACGAAAAATGCAATGAACATTCAAGTTAAAATTTGTAGGCCTAACAGCAGCCAATCAGAGTGGGAAAAAAAATCTTATTTTGTGCCGTTTTCTAGTTGTTAAATCTTGCACAAAATGACCAGATAAAAGATGTACAGCAATGCCAGTTTAAACTTTGAACTATTTGCAAAACGACTGAGCTCTGCAACATTAAAACATGGATAGAACTGTAACTACATCAGTGTTTGTCAGTTTCTGGTGGTGCAGCTCTGTGCTGCCTTCAGGAGAATGGGACATCAGAGTATCATCCAAAAAAACTTCACCCACATGGCATTTATTGTGCTAACTAGAGCTTTCAGTGGAGAAACAAAAGTTCCAGGTCCTTTTAATGCCATACAAATATGAGACAGAAACAAATCCTTAATCAAATCCTCATGAGTCAAATTGAAAGTGTCATGGAGTCTCAACCTCATGACACTGACATGAAAATTAATATTGAAGAAATAAATATATCAAAGCTAATTAAAAACATAAATAAGTGATCAGTTCTTTACTGTTATGGTCTGTAAGATATATTTATTCTCAGTACTAGATGGGGTCTCAACAAACCCATGACATTTCAACAATATTTTACCTTTATCTGGAAATAGTGTCTGTTTATTCTTGCCATACAGTCCTCTGTATTAATTATTGCTTGAAAGGTCTTGCCATACCAGTTTATTCCTCTGTATTTACTTTAGTTTCTTAGTTTATTCTTGCATTTTGTTCTTCATTCATTTCCATTTAGTTTCCTTTGATTAGTATTGTCCTCTCTTGGTTTATTGCTATGTCCACTTTAGTTTCTTTCCTGTTGCTAGATTTATTTTATCATTTATTGACGCTCACCGTCAGTAATTTTCACTCATCACCTGCTGCGCCGTCTAATCGTCATGTGTTTCACATCATGTGTTGATTTTTTTCAATGTTCAGTGTCGGATTCTCTGTTTTTATGCCATAATTCACATCTAGTTCGTCGCTCCGTTTTATGTCCCGCTTCTCCTGTTTCAGAGTTTTGCGCAATGTGCACGTCTTTTTTTTAAGCCCCCAAGGTGCTCGGCGGTCGGGAAGCGTATCGATGGGGAAAAGCGATGCAGCACATATAGGCTATACTGCATTCTGATTATTGAAATTTAAAAGTGCTGTGTTGTTCTATCACACCAGTTTCATACTGGACCACTTACAGCACCGGTGTTAAGGCTATAAAATGAACGCCCTCTATCGTGGTATCACCCATGGAGGGATTTCTTGATTTCTTTATTTAAATGGGTTCATTTTTCAGAGGGATACACAGCGAGAGTATGTGATTTTAGCTACCAGTAGAAGAAGAACGGAGCTGCGCCAAGAAGCTAACAGAAGCTACAAACACTGAATAGAAGAAGAGCTGCCATCAATACAGCTGCAGCCAAGCATGGTTTAATGTTACACAATACAGTTTTACCAAGTTGCTCAAAGTCTAAACTGGCATTGTTGTGCATTTAAGGTGTAAAGTTTACCTTCGACTAAACGCCCCCCAAAGGCATCCCAGCGCCCCCCTTTTGAAAAAATGTCCGCCAGCGCCCCCTGCCGTCCTCTGAACGCCCCCTGGGGGGCGGCACCGCCCACGTTGAGAACCGCTAACCTAGAGGCAGAATCGTGTACTACGAAAACTGCGCGTGCAGCAGCGTCATTCTGGAAACTTTTGGGTACCCCCTCATATTTGGCTGTGGCTCCTTTCCTTGTGACCTCATTCAGGTTGCCATTTGCTTGTGGTATTCCCAGGTACTTGTAACTGTCCTCAATGTCTGCTATTGTTCCTTCTGGGAGTGAGACCCCTTCTGTGTGGATGACGTTCCCTCCATCCGCCACAGTTCTCTAGTCCGAATGACATCCCAATGTCAGTGCTGTAGGTCCTGGTGGTGCGGATCAGTGAGTCGATGTCTCGCTCGCTCTTGGCGTACAGCTTGATGCCATCCATGTAGAGGAGGAGACTTTTGGTGGCTGCATTCTTGAGTCGGTATCCGTGGCCAGTCTGGTTGAAGTTTGGAGCCATCCCGTTCTTCCAAACAGCGATGGTGCTCAGAGGGGCTTTCCTCCCTCATTGCTCCTTCCCACCTGCCTCACCCGGAGAGCCAGGCAGCCGCTGCTGCTGGGACCTCTGTCCGTGGAGCGCCTGCTCCTTCGTCCAAAGAGGCGCAGGCGATTCTTCTTTGTGCCTGTGTCCTTGAGCTACAGGCGCGCCACCTGTAGCTCTGTATGTTCTTTTTTTTTGCCACCATTCGGATCACAGAAACGTGGGTGGGCATCTGCCTGCGCCTGCTTACCAGTAGGTTTCTGGAGGTCCATATGGTGGCTAGGGTGAGCCACATCTCCATGAGGCCCTTTTTTATGTTTTCCGGTGGCTCACCCTATGCAGCACTAGCTGCGTGTCGAGGACCTCCCTTACTGGCAAGTATGGGAATTGCAAGGAGCCGGCCTTTGCCCACAGGTCCACAGCAGCGCTACACTCCCACAGAAGGTGCCTAACCGACTCCGGGTCGGGGGCAGATGTCGCGGGAGTGCATGACGGCTCTGACTGGGAGGATCCCATGAGCCACCATCCTGGAGTCTGTTTGGAAGGACGGGATGGCTCACGTTGATGATTTGGCTGAGGGGATTCAGACCTATGCAGAACAGCAGTGGGGGCAGAGAGTTTCCTGGAAAGAATTATGATTCTTTCCAGAGTTTTTGATTTCTGCCCCATTTGATTAACACTTGTGCAAGTGGTTTGCAGTTGCAGGTTTTTTTATTTATTTATTTTTTAATATATATACTGCAAACTGCACAATTGGTTTTCAGTTGCAGTTTTTTATCCATCCATCAATTTTCTTACACCCTTGTCCCTTAGTGGGGTTGGGAAGGGGTGCTGGTGCCTATCTCCAGCTAAAGTTCTGGGCGAGAGGCGGGATACACCCTGGACAGGTCGCCAGTCTGTCGCAGGGCAGTTTTTTATTTATTCCATCCATCCATCCATTTTCTTTACACCCTTGTCCCTTTGTGGGGTTGGGAGGGTTGCTGGTGCCTATCTCCAGCTAACGTTCCTGGCGAGAGGCGGAGTACACCCTGGACAGGTCGCCAGTCTGTCTCAGGGCAGTTTTTTATTTATTTATTTTATTTTTTTTAAATATATACTGCAAACCACTTGCACAATTGGTTTGCAGATGCAGTTTTGTTATTTTATTTTTTTATTTATATATAATGCAAACTGCAAACCACTTGCACAAGTGTCCACTGCTGTTCTACATCTGAACCCCCTCAGCCAAATCACCAACAAGACTGGCTACGGATTCCGACTCAAGAATGGGGCCACCATTAATGTTACCCTAACCCTCCTCTACATGGATGACATTAAGCTGTACGCCAAGAGCGAGCGAGACATCGACTCACTAATACACATTACCAGGATCTACAGCACTGACATTGGGATGTTATTCGGACTAGAGAAGTGTGGTCGGATGGAGGGAAGGCCGTCCACACAGAAGGGGTCTCACTCCCAGAAGGAACAATAGCAGACATTGAGGACAGTTACAAGTACCTGGGAATACCACAAGCAAATGGCAACCTGAATGAGGTCACAAGGAAAGGAGTCACAGCCAAATACCTCCAACGAATAAGGCAAGTCCTGAGAAGCCAGCTCAATGGCAAGAACAAGATCAGTGCAATAAACAGCTACGCCTTACCAGTAATCAGAGATCCTGCAGGAATAGCTAGTTGGCCAAAGGAGGAGATAAACACCACGGATGTTAAGACTCTGAAACTACTAACCATGCATGGAGGGCTCCACCCCAAATCCAGCATTCTGACTAAACGAGGAACAAGGAAGGTAAATAAGGCAGGTGATTCCTTGAGTTTTCTTAATTGAGGGAACCAAACCTTTTTGGAATAATTTACTGTGGCGATTTAAAATAAAACCTATTGGGTGTATGTACAGTAAAAAGAGGAGTGGGCCCAAAACTGAACCTTGGGGAACCCAAGCAGAGCAACAAGGTCCCAGAATACTGAAATATTAAAACGGTACAATTCATGTTTAAGGTCAGAAATCAGCAACTTCCACCCAATATACAGAAAATGTTTTGTGACAGAGGGAAGTTATAATTTAAGAGGTAATGGACATTTTAAAAAACAATGTATTAGAACAACCATGCAGAGTTTTTGTTTATCGGTGCGTGGAGTAGATGTATAGAATGGATTGAGTGATGACTTCAAAAAAGTAGAAATATAAACCAGCTTAAAAAACTGATTAAAAAGGAGCTTATTGCAAAATGTTCTATAAGATGACTGTTTTAAAGTCTGTAAATACTATTGATGATATAAATGCTGTTTAAATAATGGGACATCTTTAAATGTCATGTAAAATGGAAACAAGTTGTCTCGTTTTGATGTTTTGACAGTTAATTGATTATAAATTGATAAGTATGAAAGGGGCAGGACATTATAAGATATTACATCTTCTGCTCCTTTTCAAACAGAAAATATAAAATGTGCATGTCATTTGGGCATAATTTGTTTTACCTCTTATTTATCTAGTCTGTTTCATTCTATTTTAATTGATTTTTTTCTTTCTTGATTGTCTTTTCTGTCTGTTATAAATAAAAATAAATACATAAATAAATAATTAGCTGGCCAAAGGAGGAGATGAACACCACGGATGTTAAGACTCAGAACCTACTAACCATGCATGGAGGGTCCCACCCCAAATCCAGCACCCTGAGACTAGCCACAAGGAAAGAGGCAGAGGACTAGTGAGTGTGAGAGCCACTGTCCAGGATGAAACATCCAAGATCCATAAATACACCAAGGACAAGATCTCAACAGGCAATGTGCTCAATAAATGTCTCAGACAATGGGGAACAGAGGATGAGGTGCTGGAGGTACCATGATGGGAGGACAAGCCCCTACATGGGATGTACCACCGACAAATAACTGAAGTGGCTGATATCAGGAAATCCTACCAATGGCTGGAAAAAGCTGGACTCAAGGACAGCACAGAGGCTCTCATCTTGGCTGCACAGGAACAGGCCCTAAACACCAGAGCAATAGAGGCTCAGATCTACCACACCAGACAAGACCCAAGGTGTAGGTTGTGCAAGGATTCCCCTGAGACAGTCCAGCACATAACAGCAGGGTGCAAGATGCTAGCAGGGAAAGCATACATGGAATGACATAACCAAGTGGCAGGCAACAGAGGAAAGCCGAACATCTGCAGAATATGGACTGGAAGATCAAAGTGGGGAACACCCCCAAAGGTGATGGAGAATAACTGAGCTAAGATCCTGTGGGACTTCCAGATCCAGACAGACAAAATGGTAATGACGAACCAACCGGACATTGTGGTGGTGGATAAACAACAGAGGAAAGCCGTTGTGGTGGATGTAGCAGTACCAAGTGACTACAACATCAGGAAAAAGGAGTACGAGAAACTGCAGAAATACCAGGGCCTCAGAGAGGAACTGGAAAAGGCCTGGAAAGTGAAGACCACAGTACCATACCATCCCACACCAACTTTATTTATGAAGCACTTTATACATCAATAAATTGATTAAAAACAGAAGACAACTGACCATCAGTAGAAGGGTTAAGAACACGATAGAACTGAGCTGCAGCGCATGCTTTAGCTTCAGCACAGGACAGCGTTATCTCAAATAAAACAGGCATATGGTCTGAAAATAATGAGTCACCAATCACTAAATTACAAACTGGTAGACCATAAGATAAAACCAGATCAAGACTGTGACCATGCTCATGGATAGCACCAGTCAGACTACACAAAATTAAAAGAATCGGTAACATTAAGAAATGACTGAGCCATAGGTGAAGTAGGACGACAGACAAGAATATTAAAATCACCAACAATAAGAACTCGGTCATACCTTGGCATAATATCAGCCACGAAATCAGAAAAGTCATTTATAAAGTTTTTGTTGTACTTCGGTGGCCGATAGACCGCTGCACACAGCACAGTGTGAGAGCTGCCGAGTTCAAATAGGCTGATCTCAAAGCTACTAAACGAGGCCAGAGGCAACTGTTTACAAGTAAAACTGCTTATAACAGTCACTATACCTCCACCGGACCCCGACATCCTTGGAGCATTAAAATAGCCGCGGTACAAGTTCATTAAAAATGCTGGAGTCACCAAACCACTTGTCCATGATTCTGTTAATAAAACATCCAATCAATAAGAGGAAAAGAAATCCCTAATGACGAAAGTTTTATTTGTCAGCGACCTCGCATTTACCAAACTGATCCTGGCAGAAATCGGCGGGTCTACACCATCAGGTGGCATCCGGTGCTCCCGGCAAAGAGGCCGCAGGTTGCTAGGATTCACCCTGCGTCTACAGGGCCGAGGAGCGCAGGGACCTGTGGTAGTGCCTGTGGTCATCGGGGCCCTCGTGGCAGTCACCCCCAAACTGGAACAGTGGCTAAAACAGATCCCAGGAACAGCATCAGCCATCTCAGTCCAGAAATGTCAGGTTCTAGGCACAGCCAAGATACTGTGTAGAACCCTCAAGCTCCCAGGCTTCTGGTAGAGGACCTGCGCTCAGTGGATGAAAGAGTCCACCTGCGGAAGGGTGAGAAGGGAATTTATATAAATATGAATAAATATATATACACATTGTCTGAGTATCTCTAAGTAGGTTTGATTTTAACTAGCGTTTCACCTAGCAGTAAACTACATTATTTTTTTCTTATGTGCACAACTATCAAACGTTTCCCAAATACAATGTGACCCCAACACTGAAACTGTGAGTTTCTGTAACAGTATATGTTGAGTAACTGAGGGAAATAACATAAACATACAATATTTAGGGCTCTCTAACAAGCACCATGATGTGCAGAAGTGCTTACATCCCATAACTATTTCTAGCATTTGCAATGTGCAGCCACAAATTCCAAGATATTTTACAACAAAGATGATTACTTCAGATCAACACAAAGTGCTGCATAACTGTAAAGTGTAAGGAAAATAATTTGCAAACTTTCTACCTTTCTGATAACATTTTAAAACTTAGAAATCTGACTCGTTATCAAATTTTTGGGCGTTGTCAGAGAACTTAGGAACAGGAAATTTAACAAGGCAAGTGATATCAGATCTGAACCTGTCCGAACAATATCAGATGATACATTGGATGCTCACAGAAAGGAACATTTTAAGTCTGCTTGTAAAGCAGGTGTTTCTGTTTTTTAATAGAATTCCTTTAACTCAAGAATTAAAGCCAGTTCTAGGAGTTTAAGATAAATTTTGTTTTTTTCTCATTTCTGCCTTTGCAATGATTCTGCTTAAACATCTCTTTTTGTAAATATTTCTGTCTTTGTTCTGTAGCCTATACTTGGTATCACAAAACATTATGCAATATCAAGATCGAATAATGGTAATATTAGCCTAAATGCAGCCAGTGGCATGTGGGCTATAACTAGCATGTTGTCTTACATTGACTTCCTCCATTCAGTGTGCTAAACATGGTTAATAAATAAACAAAATAGCTAAAAAGCTTATTTTAGGAAACAGCCTACTTTTAATGTGGGCAATAGTTACGTTAGAAATGTTTGTGTTCTGCTTTTTGTTCACTTCGTGTCACTTGGTTACCAGTAAACACACTCATCTCTTAGCAACAGATTAGCGACAAAAAATTGTTATTGTTCAAAAAACATAGGATTTCTTCTGCTATCTCTCAGATGTTTACTTTATGGAACTTTGTGGACCTTGGTTACCAGAAAACGCGATCATCTCTAAGCAACAGATTAACAGCGTAGCAACAAAAAATTCTTATTGATAAAAAAAATATAATGTTTCTCCCGCTCTTTTGAAATACCACTTATTTTACACTAACAAGAATTGTGCAGTTGGTCAATTTTGCAGAAAAGTAATTTTTTTGTCATTAATGGCAAATAGGCTATATTAAACACACATTGAACACAAAAGTAAAAATCTCGATTTATACTTCGTGGCAGTTCATTACCAGAAAAACCCCGTTTATCTCTTAAAACCAAATTAATAACAAGTAGTTTATAAAACAAAAGCTCTTTTGAAATAACGCTTACCTGATTAGATACAAGACATTTACCTTTGGCAAATTACGCTAAAGTAAATATCTTAAGTTCACTTCATGGCACTTGGTTACCAGTAAACACACTCATCACTTAGCAACAGATTAGCAACAAAAAATTGTTATTGTTCAAAAAACATAGGATTTCTTCTGCTATCTCTCAGACGTTTACTTTATGGAACTTTGTGGACCTTGGTTACCAGAAAACGCGATCATCTCTTAGCAACAGATTAACAGCGTAGCAACAAAAAATTCTTATTGATAAAAAAATATAATGTTTCTCCCGCTCTTTTGAAATACCACTTATTTTACACTAACAAGAATTGTGCAGTTGGTCAATTTTGCAGAAAAGTAATTTTTTTTTTTTGTCATTAATGGCAAATAGGCTATATTAAACACACATTGAACACAAAAGTAAAAATCTCGATTTATACTTCGTGGCAGTTCATTACCAGAAAACCCCCGCTTATCTCTTAAAACCAAATTAATAACAAGTAGTTTATAAAACAAAAGCTCTTTTGAAATAACGCTTACCTGATTAGATACAAGACATTTACCGTTGGCAAATTACGCTAAAGTAAATATCTGAAGTTCACTTCGTGGCACTTGGTTACCAGTAAACACACTCATCTCTAAGCAACAGATTAGCGACAAAAAATTGTTATTGTTCAAAAAACATAGGATTTCTTCTGCTATCTCTCAGACGTTTACTTTATGGAACTTTGTGGAACTTGGTTACCAGAAAACACACTCATCTCTTAGCAACAGATTAGCCTGGGAGAGCGGCGCGCGTGATCCGCACCGAGTTGCAAAGATCCAGAGATGCACGAGGCGCTGCGACACGCTGCGCATGCGGCGGCGTTAGCTCGTGCCGCTGCGTGTCCCCTTCAACGCGCACAATGAACCGAGCTACGTGCTCATGATTAATTAAAACAAATGCAATAATTTCCATTGGCATGATTTATCACTTCTCTTTTTATTTCTCTTTCTTTCTACAAAAAACTGTATGATAAAAGCTTTCAGGTTGGTGCTTTGGTCTCAGCTAAACCTTTTTTTGAATGAAATTTTTATTTACAAAGACTTCAAAATTAATTTTATTTTTGTCATTTTGTTTATTTATTTTGGATATTTGAGATGCCTTCCAGTTGCAGTGTTAAATGTTCATTATAATTTTAAGTTTACTGATCTTTCAGATTGTGTTCTTGCATTATAATTTTCCCATTAACATTTATTACTTAAAAATGGTCTAAAAATAATATTGTTTATCAAAAATCAAAATGTGTTATTGTGACAGGTCAACACACATATGATTTATAGTGTAGTTAGTTTATTGCCATGGATGGCATAGTTACTTTGAAAGAGTAATTTGATCACTCAATAAAAAATTCATCCATCAGCTAGAAAATGTGCATCTCTTTTCCCTCAATCGTTTACGTTTGTGTTGCTGGTGTTACATATGAAACGTATCTCCCCAAGGAAAAAGAAGCAACAAAATGTGTTTTCTAAAAATAATCACAAATACTTAACTTGGATACGTAATTTTAATCTGATTATTGGATTGTAAATAGTTAGATTACAGGTTACAAGGGGTCAGATTAGAGTAACACATTGATAACACCATTGTTTGACATTTTTGCTCAAGCTATTTACGGATCTTTCAAGTTTCCGATATGTGTCCCCCCCCAATGATAAACTTGTTCCTACGCCCTTGGTCACTTGGAAGGAAAGCTTAAAGAAAGGTAAGCTCCGTGGACGTGATGCTGGCAAAGCTAGCTGTACTGACTGATGTTGCATCTGCGATGTGAAAAAGTTGTCACTCATGCGCTGAATTATTGTGTGGAGGTGTTGACTGAGGTGTCGCATATATGGGACAACGCTGGTACCAAAGTCTGCATTGTTATGACATTCAGGAACGATCCGATTCTTCTGGATGGATCTTTACCGATTAAATTTATTTCAGCTCTAAGTATTTAATATCTAGGTGATTTATGGGAATGTGGATCTTTCAGATCAATTTGAGAAGCAATTTTGATAGGTAAAACTAAATTTTTTGTGTCACGTAGCGCGAGGTGCTGGTCTTGACTTGGTCTTCTTGGGTAGGTCGTCTTGACTACAATTCTGCTATGTGACTCCTTAGTTCCATGTCCTCTCCCACCCACCTTCTTTCCATCCCCTTTCTGTTGGATTTCTTTCAAAATAAAAGCCAACAGTGGCAAAAAAAAAGTGAAGTTCATGCTATGTTAGGACAGGAGACGAGATGTTTCCATCCCTGAAATTATGATGCATAGAATCACATATCTAAGTCTAAACTATGTTACACAGAGTAAACATAATAAAAACATGCTTTATCTGTGACATTGTTCATTAAATGGCACATTTCTAATGTATTAAAATTAAATACGATCGGTACACTTAATGATATTAGCGATTAGGTAATCCATTCAGCAAGTACTTTTACTTTTAATACTTAAGTGTTTTTAAAAGCCAGTACTTTTTTACTTTTACTTAAGTACAAATGTTAATGTGGTAGTTTTACTTTTACTTGAGTACATTTTTGTCTGTGTATTTGTACTTTTACTTAAGTAAATTTTTTGAGTACTTTCTCCACCACTGGAAAGCACGTGCGTAGGGAACTACAGACACCGTGAAAGCTCAAACAATAGGTTTCGGCAAAGTTGTCACTTTCTTCACGTTTTTGCGGGAAACTAATAATAATAACAATGACAACAATAATAACAGCAGCAATAATAATAATAATAATAATAATAATAATAATAATAATAATAATAATAGTGATGATAAATACATATAAGTCACATATATATTATAACTATTATAAATGTATATATATGTTATATATGTTATTCTTTCTTGTTGAGGCACCTTAAAAGATTAAATTAATGGAACAGACATAGGTTTTTTTCTTTTTTCTATGCTTGTTTCCTTGATTTATTTAGATTTTTGTCTTAGTTTTGTTTCGTTTACAAATCTGTTTAACACATATTTAGCATCCTCACCCACAATTCATGTCATTAGCTAGCGGTAATGCACCATAATGCTGCTACTAACCACAATTAAAATTAACAAGAAGAATATTTTTCATAAAGAAGAATGGGATGCTTTCATAAGATCCACAAGAGAAATGGACAAATGAGGAGAAAAGAAAGAAAGAAGAGAGAAGATATAATTATTTCACGACTTAAAATCGGACACAATGGGCTGAATAGCTCATTAGTTTTGATAGGAAAACATCAGACAGGGAAATGTGATTGTGGGGAAGATTAGATAATATAAAATGTTATTTTGAATTGTAGAAATTACCGGATTCAGAGAAACACGTTAATGAGGAACCTCTGTAATATGAGAATGAAATTTGACATTGTTGATTTATTGCAAAAGGATTTTGTTGTTGTTGTTTTTTGTCACGTGGTCGACACTACTTCCCGGTTGGTGACGGTGTTACGTCGGTCGACGTAAGAGCCGTAAAGCTCACCTAACGTTTTTTGCCAACCAGCCACCATTAAGTTTCAAGAAGAGGAAGAAGTAAGAGACTTTCCGAGATCGTTAGCAGAGTTAGCTTTAATATGCTGAATATTTGTGTTTCTGCAGCAACAATGTCTTTATCTCAGTCTCTGAGAGAGCTTATCAGGGAGCGACTGTCCGCAGCTGCAGAAGAAATATTCACAGAGTTTGATAAAACCATCGTCCACTACGAGGAAGAGCTGGATCGTCAGCGGAGTCTGCTGGAAATCTGCTGGAAACCCAGAATAGAGCTGCAGAGAATAGGTATGAACCACCAGAGGAACTGATGTTGATTTACTGATCATAGAAATGCACGGAAGTCTGGTTGGATGGAGATGTTTCAGATTAAAATCTCAGCGCAGGGCGAGGCCCCACTTGTAGCTTCTAATTTGAGAAAGTGTCAAAAGACGATTTCACTTAATTTTCCGTTGGTTGAACATCTTTACTCTGGTCTCATTTAAAAATAAAAAAGTCAGACTACTAAAATCAGAACTAGATTATACTACACTAAAAGCGGACAATTTCATACGAAGTTTTTTGATTTATTAAATCTTTTAGATCTGTTAAACTTTGATTTTATGCGGACTTCTGCCCAGGTCCCTCTTGAAAATGAGATCTGGATTTCAACGGGGTTTACCTGGTTAAATAAAGAAAATAAAAAAACGTTTTAACATCTTTGTTAAAACTCACCACGTCGTGACTAGACAGAATCTGTGTAAAAAAAACAACTCTATTTCTTCTACCTTTTATAGTCCTGCTGTCATCTGAACAACTTCTCTGCTCTGTCAGAAACAACCAATCAGAGTCAGGAGGAGGAGCTTAGTGCTGTCAATTTTGCTGGTCTATTCTGCCCAGACCGTCTCCCTTTGTCTCTGCTACATTCACTATCTAGTTCACTAACAGAGCCTGTCACGATAGCATGGCCGCTGACGACGGAGGATAAACATTGTTTCTGAAATGGCAAGTTGTGTATGCAAGACTGATTGACAACACTAAGACCCTCCTCCTGGATCTGATTGGTTGTTTTTGACTGGAAGCTGAATAACTTTTCAGAGAGCAATAGGAGCACTTGGAGGAGCTTGATCTTTCCACAGATTATCTGTCTCATACTATAGTGTCACAACATGGTGACAGTTTGAACAAATATGGGAAAAAAACGTTTTATTTTGTAAAAGATATTTGTGATTTGTGAAAGTTCAACACGGGCGTATTAGTGCCTTTTGTTTCAGGCTCACACTAGAACCATTTATGTTTCAATTGGCTTCAGACGTGGATACAAATGTCGACTGACAGAAGAAATGTACATATTTATAAAAGTGCTTTCCAGAACAGAAATATGTGTTTATAATTATCAATAGTTCAAAAAAATTAGTAGGTTAATTTTTTTATAAAGACTCAAATGTCAACGATCTGTGTTCTCTGTGTTTCTATAACAGTTTAGAGCAGGGGTGTCAAACTCCAGTCCTCAAGGGCCGCTGTCCTGCAGTTTTTAGATGTGCCACAAAACACTGGAATGAAATGGCTTAATTGCCTCCTTCTTGTGTAGATAAGTTCTCCAGAGCCTTGCTAATGACCTCATTATTCTGTTCAGGTGTGGTGCAGCAGAGGCACATCTTAAAGTAACAGGACAGTGGCATTTGAGGACTGGAGTTTGACACCTGTGCTACAGAGGGCTTAATAATGTCCAAAACATGTTTAGATGCACAAAATTAGAAATGTGAAGTTTTCTTTCTTATTATCACATTTGTCATCACTTTTCTTTTGTTGCCTCTCCAGACATTTCACATCTGTTCAATGAGCAGGAGAGTCATTTGAATTTGGACCAATGGGAATTAAAACCTCTAGGAGAGAACCAGGAAGATCCAGGACCTCAGCAGACGCATCAGAACCACTGTGATCTGGACCCACTCCTTGTAAAAAAGGAACAAGATGAGCCGGAACATCCACAGATACAGATTGAACAGTTTGAAATTAATCAAGAGGCTGATATAGAAAATCCTTACTATGATGAGAGAAACCTCAGTCAAACTGTACCAAACTTTGACCAGCTCGTCGTTCAGTTCTCTTCCGACAATGAGAACCAAAACCAGGAAAGAAGCGACAATGAAGACTCCGGATCAAGTACAGATGCTAAATTAAAACAAATTAAAGGGCATCAGAAAATCAGAAGAAATTGTGACAATGTAGAGAAACAGAAGAAAAGACAGATTAAGGTGAATTTATTGGCTGGTAAAGATTTTACAAGAACTGAGATCAGAGAGAGGTCCTTCTTGTGTCTGACATGTGGGAAACAGTTCAAAAATGGTGGGAATTTATCTCAGCACACTAAAATTCATTCAGGCGAAAGGCCCCATTTGTGTTTGACTTGTGGAAAAACATTTCTTCGAAAATCTCAATTCATGAGTCACATTCAAATTCATACAGGTGAGAAAGCATTCTCGTGTAAGATCTGTGGAAAACGCTTCAACAACAGTGGAAATTTATCTCGGCACAAAAAAATTCACTCAGGCCACAAGCCTCACTTGTGTACGACGTGTGGAAAAAGGTTTATTCAAAAAATTCAATTAACTCGTCACATAAAAACGCACAAGTAAGAGGCCGTTTTCATGTAAGATCTGTAGAAAACTTCCCTCCAATGTAGTAACTTGCATTGTTTGTGAAACCTTTTGAGCATTGAAAGTGTCTCAGGCAGGACTTTTTTTCCGGATAACGTACTGTCATGCCTCGGATTTGTGGAAATTGGATATTATTCACAGTGGTTCTGAGCTGTTGTGTGTTTTTTGACTTGTGTTGTAAAGTTACAAACAGTGGATATTGTGACGTCTGCATAATGGCATCCCGACACACTCTTCATTCCAGTAGGTGGCGGTAATGAGCCACACTGTTGCTTCCCAGTCGTTATTAAGAAGAAGAAAAGGACTTTCTGTGTCTGAGGTAGCTTTCCTCTATTGTGCCTTCTTTCTGTGCCGAATATTTGTGTTTCCACACCAACAATGTCTTCATCTCAGTCTCTGAGAGACTTTATCAGTGAGCGACTGACCGCAGCAGCTGAAGAAATATTCACAGAGTTTGATAAAATCATCATCCAGTTCGAGGAAGAGCTGGATCGTCAGCGGAGTCTGCTGGAAATCTGCTGGAACCCCAGAATAGAGCTGCAGAGAATAGGTATGAACCACCAGAGGGACTGATGTTGATTTACTGATCATAGAAATGCACGGAAGTGTGGCGTGTTTCAGATTAAAATCTCAGCGCGGGGCGAAGTCCAAATTGTAGCTTCTAAGTTGAGAAGGTGTCAAAAGACGATTTCACTTCATTTTCCATTGGTGGAACATCTTTACTCTGGTCTCATTTAAAAACAAAAAATCAAGACTATTAAAATCTGCACTAGATTATTCCACACTAAAAACGGAATTTTTCATACAAAGTTTTTTGATTTATTAAATCTTTTTGATCTGTTGAACTTATTTTTTTTTTTACATCTTAAAATTGTCACCTCGTCGTGACAAGACAGAGAATCTAAAAAAAAACAACAAAAAACTAATAACCTTCTTTAATGGTCCTGAACCTTCTTTAATGGTCCTGAACCTTCTTTAATGGTCCTGCTGTCATCTGAAAAACTCTTCTGCTCTGTAGGGGTGAAAGTAGTTTTAAATTCTTGGGGGTATTATGACAAGAAAATATATATACATACATATTACTTCTTTGTGTGCTTTGGAGTTTCTGTGCTGATTAATTTTTTTGCGAAGCAATAAAAGCTGGTAGCTCTTGAATTGCTACAAAATAAAGCTGTATTTCTCTTAGCCTGGCTGTAATGTTGACACCTTGAGATGCCATGAGACCTAAATCCTGAACATCATGGCATGGAGTGCATCCTACTTTTCCATGTCTGGCATATAATCATTCATTTTACCTTTTTAACTGGTTCTATTGATCCTGTGTTCAGACAGAGGGATAATCAGTAGCCCAGCATCATGACCTGTTTGTTCTGAAGATCCTTCAGCTTCCACTTCTCTTCCTAACATGATGCCTCCTCACCCTGACTCTCATACTGACAGGAGGAACCACAGAGCTCTTTAAGATTAAAGCTCATCTCCTGAAGTTGGGATGTTTTTCCTCCAACAGGTTCCAGAGGAATCACCTCAAACCAGATGTTGGACAGGATTTTATTTCAATGTCATTTGTGAATGTTAGAGCCTCATTGTCAACAGTGGAGCTATAAAGATCAAAAAAGGTTATTATTTTGGAGAAAATCTCATCAACATCAATATTTCCACTAAATAAGAAGCAAAAAACTAAATTGTTTGATAAAGGACAAGCCTCAGACTCTGAGCTCGACCGCACTAAACTATTTTTTTATATTGGATAATTTAATTTCACATAATTATCGCGGAAGAAGCCATTTGTTTGTTTTAGATTTTTCTTTAAGTATTTAACATGTTTGATGTTTGTTGTAAATGACGTATACTCACAAAGAACGAGGTAATTAGTCCAAGTTTGTCGTTTATTGAATGTTCAGAAACTACAGCGGCTGTGATGAGTCACAGCAAAGGTAAAACAACCCGAACAGGTGATCAACTCTAAACCACTCGCACCTGTTTTACTCTCCGTCTCTGTGTCATTTTAGCACACACGTTGCCACGGCAACCTCCTGCGCTCTACAAGCCGACCCGAGATTACGTTAAAAATATAACATTCAGTCCGTTACGATATTAGGTTTGCAGGGTTGATATTTATTTTGCGATCATTAATAAACCTCAGAGGTGGTTGATTAGTTAATTTTAAACTCCTGCTCTGCTAGTTATTTTGATAATGGAACCGAAACGCACAGACTTGCGCAACACCTTGTAGAAAGAATAATTAGGGGCATGCCATAGCATGGCAGGCACCTATTGTTCTACACCCAATAGAACGTCTCTTTATTTATTAGGGGCATGCCATAGCAATGCATAAGGAGAGCAGTACTGAAGTCAGTACTGCCTCCATGCATTGCATGGCAGGCACCTATTGTTCTACACCCAATAGAACGTCTCTTTATTTATATATATCTTTATTTTTCTTCCATTGCCGTTAATGCGGCTCGTACCGCTGCGTGCCCACCCACAAAAGTGGTATCAAATCGTGCGGCTCGATGGAGAAGGGAGCTATTATTTTAATTGGGGATCGGAGTTAAAATGATTACATAAATTAATAAAAACGAAAAAATTTGAGATTTTGTGTCTCACAGAATCAGTAATCTTTCTCTATGAAACACACACACAGGACTGTTTATGGCTGACTCAAAAACCCTTTTTAACTCCCCCTCACAGGCATAAATATCGCCCTATTGGTCTGAAAGTTGGTCATAACATAGATACACATGCCTGCTCATGTACAATGTTTACAAAAATTTGCTAGGGCTTATGCTTTTTGTCAGGGTCCTTCAGACTGACGCCTGGTGTCTCCCAAGTATAGAAACTGTGTCTGAAGAGGATTTTCCCGCTCTTTGGCTCTCACAGCTGTTGGGGATTAATTACCATAGCAACAGAACACAGTGTCTGGAACTGCAGCTCCCCAGGACTGCACTGTAGGGTTTACTGGTATTTACAACTGCTTGTGTTTTCAGCATTATACTACTGATTCAAGACTATAACCATTACACATATGTCCCCCCCATGTTAAAATCTGACATAAATAAGAATAAATAGTTGATTAAAAGTCTATGGACAGAAAATAACGTCGCTGCTCCTTTAAGGAACCAGCGGCACAGACGCGGCGCCTGGGTGATGCTACAGATCACAAACCTGACAGAGAGAGCAGAAGAGGATTCGTAGGAAAAGGGCGGTGATGAACGGAAACGCATAATATAGTTGAGAAAACATAAATTACCTGGTCGAAAACTGACTGGGATTTAATGAGAACTAAGTTACATCGGTTTTGGTGAGTTTTGTGTTTATTTTCTTACATTTTCACCGTGTTGTACTTTTCCTTTTAGCAGAGAGCTAAGGCTAAAAACGTAGCTGTTTGCAAGGAAATACTCCGTCATAAACTGTTATCAGGTTAATATATAAACTGTTATCCGGGTAATATATTGGGTTTATGAAGAATTTATTTGAATAATTTCAGGATTTAAAAAGACTTTTGTCGTGTTTGTGACCTGTTACACAGGTCAGGTTTTTTGTTGGTTGGAAGCTTGGTCGGAGCAAGGATTGGTCTGCCATGTGTGACGTAAGTAATGACAGACAACATGCTACTGATGCTCCAATAGCATTCATGCTATTGTTAGCATTTTGGCTCATTTTAGCTTATGCAACATACTAAAATGAGCAAAAATGCTCATACTACCGTACAGTACAGCTTAAGAAAACATGCTTCTGACTCCCCGCAGGTTATTGACCACACTGCAGCTTTCTTAAGCATGATTGCTAATTTTTACCATCGGAACGCTTTATTAAAAATCCGACGGCCACACTTTGGCATGCCCCTTTAAAATTTCTGCAGGAATTTTCTAGTTGTTAAATATTACACAAAACGACCAGATAAAAGATGTTCAACATGCCAGTTTAAACTTTGAACTATTTGCAAAACGACTGAGCTCTGCAACATTAAAACATGGATAGAACTGTAACTACATTAATCATAGCTCTTCTTCTCTTCAGTGTTTCTGTCAGTTTCTGGTGGTGCAGCTCTGTGCTGCCTTCAGGAGAATGGGACATCAAAGTATCATCCATAAAACTTCACCCACATGGCATTTATTGTGCAAACTAGAGCTTTCAGAGGAAAAACAAAAGTTACTTTTAGTGCCATACAAATATGAGACAGAAACATGGATTATATCTTTATATAGACATGTCTATTGATTTATAGATTAATAGTTTTACTGGACAGAAATTACAAAGAACAAATCTGGTTCTTAATCAAATCCTAATGAGTCAAATTGAAAGTGTCATGGAGTCGTCAGCCTCATGACATTAACACTGACAGTAAAAACATAAATAAGTGATCAGTTATTTATGTTATGGTCTGTAAGATATATTTATTCTCAGTACTAGATGTGGTCTCAACAAACCCATGGCACTTCAACACTATTATTTTACCTTTTATCTGGAAATAGTGTCTGTTTATTCTTGCCATATAGTCTCTGTATTAATTATTGCTCAAAAGGTCTTGCCATACCAGTTTATTCCTCTGTATTTACTTTAGTTTCTTTGTTTATTCTTGCATTGTGTTCTTCATTCATTTCCATTTAGTTTTATTTGATTAGTTTTATCCTCTCTTGGTTTATTGCTTTGTCCACTTTAGTTTCTTTCCTATTGCTAGATTTATTTTATCATTTATTGACGCTCACCATCAGTAATCTTTACTCATCACCTGCTGCGCCTCCTAATCGTCATGTGTTTCACATCATGTGTTGATTTTTTCACCGTTCAGCGTCAGATTCTCTGTTTTTATGCCATAATTCACATCTAGTTCGTCGCTCCGTTTTATGTCCCGCTTCTCCTGTTTCAGAGTTTTGCGCAATGTGCGCGTCTTTTAATTTATTTTTTTTACCCTGGTGCAGGGCGGTCGGGAAGCGTATCGATGGGGAAAAGGCAGACTGACATAAACCTTTTAAAACAACGGAAACAATATCTGCATTCTGATGATTGCAAGTTAAAAGTGCTGTGTTGTTCTATCACCCCCGTTTCATACCGGACCACTTACAGCACCGTGTTAACGCTATAAAATGAACGCTCTCTATCGTGGTATCACCCATGGAGGGATTTCTTTATTTAAATGGGTTCATTTTTCAGAGGGATACAGAACCGCTACTCTAAATCATTGTTTCTTCTGCTGTGCCATCACAAATAATAAATTTTCCAAAAAATGAATCACCAATGAACTGACTTGAAGGAAGATGGACGAATCTCCAGCAGTAGCAAGCCATAAACAGGAAACAGGCCCTCCTGCCAGTAGGGCATGTGCACAGCGCATTGCAGGGTGTCAAATTACGCAGTTAAAACTCTGACCCGGGAGTGAATTTACAAAAGCGATCACCTGATGTCTTGAAAGGTCAGTCTCTCCCGTCACATGGTACTGATCATGTCCGGTCAGCAACTAAATATGTTGTTTACAAAGTGTGTTTTATAAAACCACGACATGCCCTATAGACCTTTAAATTTCATCAACTGTTTTTAAATAGCTATAAAACCAGAACATTTAGTGCAAAACTTGCACATGGGATTGTTTTCGAAGAATTAAAGACTCCTCTTGCGGACAAGCAAAAAAAGGAAAGTCACGTGTACAGGTTGTTTACCTGAACATCCGCAAAACAGGTGATTAGTTATGCGATTAGTGATCCCATGGGTAGGCTCATCAGGTGCCTAGCAGTCATGCTTTTGGACTTTGGGAGGAAGCCGGAGTACCCGGAGAGAACCCACACATGCATGGGGAGAACATGCAAACTCCATGCAGTTACTACGAAGCCCAGGAGGTTAGCCAAGAGACCAACAGGAATAGCTATGGAGCATTGGAGTTCGGGCAGGAGACTGACAGGACTCGTTATGAAGCCCTGGAGAAGTGTATTGCATATTGCATTTTCAAAAGTGTAGTGGAGAAGTCTCCAACCACACGTCTGACTACAGGCTGCTGCTTCTGTGGCTGGTCTGAAACAGCCGCAAAACACATGATTAGTGATGTGATTAGTGATTCCATGGGTAGGATTGTCAGGTGCCTAACAGTCATGCTTTTGGACTTTGGGAGAAAGCCGGAGTACCCGGAGAGAACCCACGCATGCATGGGGAGAACATGCAAACTCCATGCAGTTACTACAAAGCCCTGGAGGTTAGCCGAGAGACCAACGGCACTAGCTACGAAGCGTTGGAGGTTGGGCAGGAAACCGACAGGACTCGCTACCAAGCCCTGCAGGTCAGACCGGAGACCGACAAGTCTTACTACGAGGCTCTGGAGGTCAGGCAGGAGACCGACAGGACGAGTCCTGGAGAAGCCCTGGAGAAGTGTAGTGCATATTGCGTTTTCAAAAGTGTAGTGGAGAAGTCTCCGACCACACATCTGAATACAGGTTGCTGCTTTGGCTGGTCTGAAACAGACATGCTGTATTCATGATGGCTAGACAAGACTTACTACTGGCAGCTATTTATGCTGCTTCTCTGTGTCCCTCAGCCTTTTCTCCAACTGTTCCACTTGAAGCTGCAGGTTTTTGTATATATTCTCAAAAATAGTGCCCTCCTTCTCCAAGGTGGTGTATTCCTGCTCTAAGGCGGTGTTTATTTCCTCCAAGTAAGTGTTTATTTGCTCCAACATGGTGCTTTTCTGCTCCAGATCGGCCTTTTCCTTCTCTAGGGCAGTGTTTTCCTGCTCCAGGGCAGTGTTTATCTGTTCCAAGACCGTGCTTTTCTGCTCCAGAGTGGTCTTTTCCTTCTCCATGGCAGTGTTTATCTGCTCCAACACGGTGCTTCTCTGCCCAAGAGTGGTCTTTTCCTTCTCTAGGTCAGTGTTTTCCTGCTCCAGGGCAGTGCTTTTCTGCTCCAAATCGGTCTTCTCCATCTCTAGGGCAGTGTTTTCCTGCTCCAGGGCAGTGTTTATCTGCTCCAACATGGTGCTTTTCTGCTGCAGAGTGGTCTTTTCCTTCTCTAGGGCAGTGTTTATCTGCTCCAACACGGTGCTTCTCTGCTCCAGAGTGGTCTTTTCCTTCTCCATGGCAGTGTTGTCCTGCTCCAGGGCAGTGTTTATCTGCTCCAACACCGTGCTTTTCTTCTCCAGAGCGGTCTTCTCTTTCTCTAGGGCAGTGTGTTCCTGCTCCAAGGCAGTGTTTATCTGCTCCAACACGGTGCTTTTCTGCTCCAGAGTGGTCTTCTCTTTCTCTAGGGCAGTGTTTTCTTGCTCCAGGGCAGTGTTTATCTGCTCCAACACGGTGCTTTTCTGCTCCAGAGTGGTCTTCTCTTTCTCTAGGGCAGTGTTTTCTTGCTCCAGGGCAGTGTTTATCTGCTGCAAAATAGTGCTTTTCTGCTCCAAATCGGTCTTCTCCTTCTCTAGGGCAGTGTTTTCCTGCTCCAGGGCAGTGTTTATCTGCTCCAACACCGTGCTTTTCTTCTCCAGAGCGGTCTTCTCTTTCTCTAGGGCAGTGTTTTCCTGCTCCAAGGCAGTGTTTATCTGCTCCAACACGGTGCTTTTCTGCTCCAGAGTGGTCTTCTCTTTCTCTAGGGCAGTGTTTTCTTGCTCCAGGGCAGTGTTTATCTGCTCCAACATGGTGCTTTTCTTCTCCAGAGTTGTCTTCTCCTTCTCTAGGGCAGTATTTTCCTGATCCAGGGCAGTGTTTATCTGCTCCAACACGGTGCTTTTCTGCTCCAGAGCGGTCTTCTCCTTCTCTAGGGCAGTGTTTTCTTGCTCCAGGGCAGTGTTTATCTGCTCCAACACAGTGCTTTTCTGCTCCAGAGCGGTCTTCTCCTTTTCTAGGGCAGTGTTTTCTTGCTCCAGTTCATTGATTATCTTCACCAAGATGGCACTTTTCTGCTCCAGAACGGTGTTCTCCTTCTCTAGGGCAGTGTTATCCTGCTTCAGGGCAATGTTTTCCAGCTCCAGGGCAGTGTTTATCTTCAGCAAGACGGCGCTTTTCTCCTTCTCCAGCTTTTTATTTCTAATTTTAATCATGTTCATGTTCTCATTTTCTTCCGTCAGAGTCTGTCTGTTGACGAACAACATGCTGACTTTTTTCAATATGTCAAACAACCACATACTGAGCTGACTCTGTAGATAAATCCAAAAACACAATCACTTAGGAGACAATACTTAGGCTTACTCTGCGACTTCTGCAGTGGTAATGACCGTAGAATTCAAGACTGCAGCCTTGTGACATCAATGCATCACTCTCTGTGACATCAATTTGTGTGATGTCACAAATTGATGTCACTAGCATGGCATGCCCCTTTAAAATTTCTGCAGGAATTTTCTAGTTACTGACATTATTATTTTTGTTGTGTCATTAATTTGAACATGTTTTGTTGACTTTGTTGTTGTTGTTCTTTAATAAAGTTACAAACGTTTTAAGCGAGTCAGAGGAGGAAGTGCTGCTCTCAGCTTCCTGGCGGCGATCAGTTTGTCACTTAATACCGAGATCGACTCAAAACCTTCCACGATCGACGTATTGCACCGCTGCTCGAGCAAAGCACGAACAGTTCAGAAACAACATGAAATAGGAAAAAAGTTATTTTATAACTGATTAAGTCGTATTTTAGATTGTTCTTGAAAAACGAATCAGTCATGGCTAATTAGTGGGCGCAGTCACGGCTGCACAGTGAACCCATTGATGTTTTACAGCAGACAGCCGCTCCCCTCTCTTGCAGGTACTGCGTGCCCCTGCTAAATCTTTTAGGGGTAAGCAGCACCCTGCCGTACCCCTTTACTTTCACCCCTGCTGCTCTGTCAGAAACAACCAATCATAGCCAGTAGGAGGAGCTTCGTGCTGTCAATTTTTCTGGTCTATTGTGCTCAGACCCTCTCCCTTTGTCTCTACAATAGAGCCTGTCACGAAAGCTCAGGCTAGGTAGCATGGCCGCCAATGACTGTGGATAAACAGTGTTTCTGAAATGGTAAGTTGTTTCTCCACCTTTAGCAAATTCAGAAATGCATATGCAAGATTTATTGACAACACCAAGACCCTCCTCCTGGATCTGATTGGTTGCTTCTGACTGGGAGCTAAATATATTTTCAGAGAGCAATAGGAGCACTTGGAGGAGCTTGATCTTTCCACAGATTATCTGTCTCGTACTATTTTGACAGAACAAATATGGAAAAAAGACTAATTTGGTAAAAGATACGTGCAGCAGTTCAACAAAGGGCCATATTAGTGCCTTTTGTGTCAAGTTCACTGTAGAACCAGTTAATAAAAAAAGTAAAAATGTACAATTTCAAACTTCTAAACATTTTTATCCACATAGCACGTACTTTTGTTAGACAGATCCTGTACTATGTGAAAGTTAGGCACATTTCTCAATTTCAACTTTGTTGTACATCATTTCCTCTTGCATAAAAAGTGGGTCCACATGTCTTTGAAAGTGTTATTTTTAGAGGTGTGCCGATCGATCGGCTACCGATCATAATCGACCGATTTCCGTAAAAAAGTGCGTGATCGGTGATCGCCAATCACACTTCGTAGCCTGCATGTGCAGCTGATCTCTCCTTCACATTGCGCAAGCGCGCAGCAACTCCACCCGCAGTGAACTCTCACACCGAACGTCTGCTTAAAGCTGCAGCATGTAACTTAAAGAAACAAAAAAGATTTTACATATGCATTTAAACTTTCGCTATGTAATAACATAAAATAGATAATCAATCTCCATCTTCCCTGTGTCCTGCAGAATTACTCTGCTCAGTCAGAAACAGCCAATCAGAATCAACATTGATCAGCTAGCCATACTATCAGGAATTTTCGATTCATTAACTCAGTATTGTTTATTTTGATGCAACCTGCATTTGACTCTGAATGAATATTTCTTTTTTTCTTGACATTTGATATAAGCAGTGTTGTGAGATGTATTTGACTCATGTATAATTTAAGCTGTTGAGAACTTTACTGTTAAATATTTATTTGACTATTTCTGCATAATACTTTGTTGTTTAATTTTTTTAATAATCACTTATTGCTGTTTTGGATGAAATGTAGTTCATAAAGAATTTACAAAAATGTATACAACAACTTTAATGTCTAACGGAAAATGACATTAAATTAATTTAATCAACAGAAGAAGTATGTTTTTATTTGGTTATACGTGTTAAATTAACTATCAGAGAATTCATCAGAGCAATAAAACAAAGTAAAGTAATAAGCAATATTAGTTATAGATTATCTTTAAAGAATGCCGGGGTTTTTTAGGTCAAGTTTTCCTGTTCGCAGAAGCTCAACGTTAGAGTAGGTGAGAACAAGCCAGGTTTGTAATTATGGGCAGAGAAGTCTAAAACTTATTTCCAAATATGCAAAAAAATTAATAAATACTGACAAACATGTTAAGGCTTCATGTTTCAATTAGCTGCAGACGTGGATACAAATGTTGACTGACAGAAGAAATATATACATTCATATAAATGCTATCCAAAAGAAAAATGACAGATACATTTTAAAATTATCAATAGTTAAAAAAATTAGTAGATTAATATTTTATAAAGAACTAAATATCAAAGATCTGTGTTTCTATAACACTAAAGAGTTAAATAACATCCAAAATGTTTTAAATGCATAAAATTAGAAATGTGAAGTGTTCCTTCTTGTAATAACATTTGTCATCACTTTTCTTTTGTTGCCTCTCCAGACATTTCACATCTGTTCAATGAGCAGGAGAGTCATTTTAATTTGGACCAAGGGGAAACAAAACCTCTAGGAGAGAACCAGGAAGATCCAGGACCTCAGCAGACGCATCAGAACCACTGTGATCTGGACCCACTCCTTGTAAAAAAGGAACAAGATGAACCAGAACATCCACAGATCCAGATTGAACCGTTTGAAATGAGTCAAGAGGCTGATAGCTTCATAGAAAATCCTGACTATGACGAGAAAAACCTCAGTCAAACTGTACCAAACTTTGACCAGCTCGTCGTCCAGTTCTCTTCTGACAATGAGAACCAAAACCAGGAAAGAAGCGACAATGAAGACTCCGGATCAAGTACAGATGCTAAACTGAGACAAATTAAAGGGCATCAGAAAATCAGAAGGAATTGTGACAATGTAGACAAACAGATGAAGGAGAGTTTGTGGGATGGTGAAGTTTCTCACACAACAACTCAGACCAGTAAGAGGTCTTTCTTGTGTCCAACATGTGGAAAAGGCTTTAGCGCTAGTGGAACTTTATCTCGACACAAAAAAATTCACTCGGGCCACAAACCTCATTCATGTATGACATGTGGAAAACGGTTCATTCAAAAATTTCAGTTAATGCGTCACACGCAAACACACACAAATGAGAGACGGCTCTTATGCGAGATCTGTGGAAAATGCTTCGACAATAGTGGAAATTTAACTAAGCACACTTTAAGTCACGCGAGCCATAAGTCTCATTTGTGTCCGACGTGTGGAAAAGGCTTTAGCACTAGTGGAACTTTATCTCGACACAAAAAAATTCACTCAGGCCACAAACCTCATTCATGTATGACATGTGGAAAACGGTTCATTCGAAAATTTCAGTTAATGCGTCACATGCAAACACACACGGATGAGAGACGGCTCTCATGTGAGATCTGTGGAAAATGCTTCGACAATAGTGGAAATTTAACTAAGCACACTTTAAGTCACGCGAGCCATAAGTCTCATTTGTGTCCGACGTGTGGAAAAGGCTTTAGCACTAGTGGAACTTTATCTCGACACAAAAAAATTCACTCAGGCCACAAACCTCATTCATGTATGACATGTGGAAAACGGTTCATTCGAAAATTTCAGTTAATGCGTCACATGCAAACACACACGGATGAGAGACGGCTCTCATGTGAGATCGTTGGAAAATGCTTCGACAATAGTGGAAATTTAACTAAGCACACTATAAGTCACGCGAGCCTTAAGTCTCATTTATGTCCGATGTGTGGGAAAATGTTTTCTGAAAAAAGTCGATTAACGAGTCACATTCAAGTTCATACAGGTGAGAAGACGTTCTCATGTGAAATCTGTGGAAAACGCTTCAATAGTAGTGGAAATTTATCTCGGCACAAAAAAAATCACTCAAACCACAGGCCTTATTCATGTGCAACATGTGGAAGAGGATTTCTTCGAAACTATCAGTTGACCACTCACATAGAAACACACAAGTGAGAGGCCGTTCTCAACAAGATCTGTGGAAAATCTTTCTGACGATGTTGTAACTTAAAATGTTTGTGAAACGTTTCAGTATTGAGGTGTCTCAAGCCGGACATTTTTGGCTGACAACGTACTCGTATGCCTCAGGTCTGTTTGTGTTCAATTGGTCACACTGGCTCTGAGCTGTTGTGTTGTTGTTTGAGTTGTGTTGTGAAGTTGTAAAACTCCAATAGAAAAAAAACAACTGGATATTGTGACGTCTAACATTTTCATGTTTTGTACTGTACTTTAAACATTTTACTTTAAGGTTTTATACATACAACAAGATACCGCTTCTGCCTTTATGGTTACTGTTTCTGAAGAGGACAACGTTCTGCCTGAAAATAATAAATCTGATGAAGATGATTGTAGGCTTTTGATGAACAGGACTGTGAGACCATCTGTGAGGACTTTGGGGTCCACTTCTGTTTATGTCTCTAGTTAAAAGCTTGATAGTAATTTTCTACAGTTTGAAATGTAATTTAAGTATTCAGTGGTAATAAAACTGGTTTGAGGACACACTTGTTTCTTTGTTGTGAATATTGCTACAAGGATCTGTTTAATAATTGTACAGGTATTAAACAGAATTGTACAAGTTTTTGTACAATTCTAAACATTTTCTACCATGAGGTTCAGAGACTCACTGCTCAGAAAAATGTAATCACAAACACCCTCCATGAGAAAATCTTATATTGATTATATTTTTTATAATCAGAAGAGAAAATAAAAAAATAGCTTCAGAATATGTGCTTTATATTAATCTCAATCTTTGACCTTCGTGTTATGAGTCACTCATAACATTTATTTAAGTCCTGCTTCCCATCTTTGTTTTTATTTTCGTATCACTCCCAGGTCATTGCTGACCCCCATTTATCTCTCTTTAGAAACTTCCTGGATACACACCTGCTCTGAAATCTTGAGAAGGAGAAGATATTCCTTATATAAGACGGCTATAAATGTCTTTTGTACATATTTACCATCCTGACCCACACTTCATCCCAATAGGTGGCGGTAATGAACCAAAACGTTGCTTCCCAGCCGCCACGAAGTCCAAGAAGAAGACTTTCTGTCGCTGTTAGCAGAGTTAGCTTTCCTCTATCGTGTCTTCCGGGTTGAATATTTCTGTTTCTGGAGCAACAATGTCTTCATCTACGTCTTTGAGAGAGCTTATCAGGGAGCGACTGACCGCTGCTGCTGAAGAAATATTCACAGAGTTTGATAAAACCATCGTCCAGTACGAGGAAGAGCTGGCTCGTCAGCGGAGACTGCTGGAAATCTGCTGGAAACCCAGAATAGCGCTGCAGAGAATAGGTATGAACCACCAGAGGAACTGATGTTGCTTTACTGATCACAGACATACAGGTTGTCTTATTTAAACTTGTAAAAAAAAAAAATATATATATATATATATATATATATATATATATATATATTTTATTTTATTTTTTTTAAACTGGTTTTCGTTTGTTCCAGGTGCTAAAATAAGCACTGAAATCGACCTTTATAAGACTATCACAAATCACAAGGTTTGAACGTCCAGTTCTGGTTTCAGGCGTCTAAATATTGTATTTTTCAAACCAGGGCAAACGTTTTTATTGTGTAGCTGCTCCAACACGTTAAAATCCATCCCTGATCAAAATAGGTGAATAATCCATGAATCGAATCCAAACTCACAACGCGTCTGACAAATGTCATTTTTTCTTCAAGTATTTCTTCTGGTATTATGGGCAGAGCAGTCTAAAACCTGTTTCCAAACACGTTGAGACTTCGACAGTCAGAAGTATGTACATTTATAAAAATGCTTTTCAGAAGAGCAATGTTTATAATTGTCAGTTGTTATAAACTTTAGCAGATTCATCTTATATAAAGGACCAAATATAAAACTGTAACACTAAAGAAAATTAAATAACGTCCAAAACGTTTTAAATGCATAAATTAGAAATGTGAAGTGTTCTTTCTTATAATCACATTTATCACTTTTTTTGTTGCCTCTCCAGACATTTCACAGCTGTTCAATGAGCAGGAGAGTCATTTCAATTTGGACCAATGGGAAACAAAACCTCTAGGAGAGAACCAGGAAGATCCAGGACCCCAGCAGACGCATCAGAACCACTGTGATCTGGACCCACTCCTTGTAAAAAAGGAACAAGATGAACTAGAACTTTCACAGATACAGATTGAACCGTTTGAACTGAAACAAGAGGCTGATAGCTTCATAGAAAATCCTGACTATGATGAGAGAAACCTCAGTCAAACTGTACCAAACTTTGACCAGCTCGTCGTCCAGTTCTCTTCCGACAATGAGAACCAAAACCAGGAAAGAAGCGACAATGAAGACTCCGGATCAAGTACAGATGCTAAACTGAGACAAATTAAAGGGCATCAGAGATTCAGAAGGAATTGTGACAATGTAGACAAACCAAAAGTAGAGAAACAGAAGAAAAGGCGGATGAAGGAGAATTTGTGGGATGGTAAAGTTTTTCACACAACAACACACACCAGTGATAGGCCTTTCTTGTGTGTGACATGTGGAAAATGCTTTAGACATAATACAAATTTATATCGGCACAAAAAAATTCACTCAGGCCACAAACCTCATTTATGTATGACATGTGGAAAACGGTTTATTCAGAAAAATCAGTTAATATGTCACACGCAAACGCATACGGATCAGAGACCGTTCTCATGTAAGGTCTGTGGAAAACTCTTTAAAAGTGGCACAAATTTAACTCGGCACACTAAAATTCACTCAGGCCAGAGGCCTCATTTGTGTATGGTGTGTGGAAAAGCATTTATTCAAAAATCTCAATTGACCAGTCACATTCAAACTCACACAGGTGAGAAGGCTTTGTCATGTAAGATCTGTGGAAGACGCTTCAACAATAGTGGAAATTTATCTCGGCACAACAAAATTCACTCAGGCCACAAGCCTCACTTGTGTACGACGTGTGGAAAAAGGTTCATTCAAAAAACTCAATTAACTCGTCACATAAAAAGACACAAATGAGAGGTCGTTCTCATCAAGAACTGTGGATATTGTACATTATGGAAAATATTAAATATTACTTCCTCCAAACAAAAAATACATTTACCAGATAAATTAGAATACAGAAGTACAAAAACAACACCTGTTAGGGAGGGGGTAAATCCCTCACAGAGTGTCTGAAACATTACATTTTTGTTCGACAACATACTTCCATGCCTCGGATTTGTCTCCGTTTAAGGGTGGATATTGTGACGTCTAACATTTGCATATTTTACATTGTACTTATTGTAATAGTACAATAAGCATTTCAATTGTAATACATAGAACAATCCACTGCTTCTCCCTTTATGGTTACAGTTTCTGAAGATGGCAGTGATCTGCTTGTTAGTAATAAATCATCTGATGATGATGATGATGATGATGATTGATTGTAGACCTTTGATGCACAGGACCTTGAGACCAGCTGTGAGAAACTTGAAATGTAATCCAAGTATTCATTGCTAATAAAAGTGGTTTGAGGTCACACTTGTCTTTATTTTAAATATTGTTACAGTGATCTGTTTTACCTTCATGTAGTCTGTCTGCAGCTGTCACAGTCGGAGAACAGGGAAGCGATGGGGGCATCCTGTCAACCGCCAAAAGCACACACACAAAACAAACGAACCCACTTATTTTTAAACATGGGGAACACACTAATATGTGGTTTTTTTCTTTTTTCCTTTTGCTCTTTCCTTTGTTTTGTTATTTTGTTTGTATTTCGTTCATGTAAAGCATTTTGAATTGCCTTGTTGGTGAAAATGTGTTGTATAAATAAAATCACGTAACCTTATCTTAAATGCATCCCTCCAGCAGGTGGCGATAATGAGTCAGCAGGTTTCTTTCTAGATAACAGACTTTCTGTGTCTGTTAGCAGAGTTAGCTTTCTTCTACTGTGTCTGATGAGCGGAATATTTGTGTTTCCACACCAACAATGTCTTCATCTCAGTCTCTGAGAGACTTTATCAGGGAGCGACTGACCGCTGCTGCTGAAGAAATATTCACAGAGTTTGATAAAACCATCGTCGAGTACGAGGCCCAGCTGGATCGTCAGCGGAGACTGCTGGAAATCTGTTGGAAACCCCAAATAGATCTGCAGAGAATAGGTATGAACCGTCAAAGCAAAGAAATACTGATCACAGAGATGCAGAAAAGTCTGGTTTGAGGGACTTTATGGGTAAAATAATTGAAACAGCCTGATTGAATCAGTGTAGTGAATTTTAATAACATCATGAATGTTTCTGATAAAAACCTAAAGATATGACCCTTTTATTTTCAGAAAACAAAGGAGTCATATTTTCAGAAGTGTGTGAATGAGTTTAAAAGAATAACGCAAGTTTGAGTAAAAGCTTTGGGATTTTTTCCCCGTCATTATGAGTCTATCCCCTGTAGTGAGAACAGCTGAGAAGCCTTTCGTTTGACCGCTGCTGAAATGAATGAATGAATGAATCAGTACTTTGTTTCTGTTGTCTCTTCTGACAGTTTACATTTCCGTAATGCAGCTAAGATTGAGGAAATATTATTTAATTGACCATTACCTTGATTTCAGTTATCAGATTCGTAGATTAATGCTGTGACTAATATTTAAGTTAAAACAGATTCATGCATCAATGTTGTGACAAATAATTCACAAAGCCCATCAGAACTCACACACAATATATTTTTGAGTTATATTGATATATTGACTGATAGTTGATGAAGAAGTGTCTCTTTTCTTCACTTTCTTTTCAAAAACAAAAGAAAGTGAACTCTTTTTTTTGTTTTGTTTGGATCACTTTCTGGATCAGTCGACTGGTGTGAACAAATTATAGTAACTCAAAACGACCTGCTGATGATTGGTACTATTGGAATCGTATGACCACTACTTTCCAAAATATCTAGTTATATAAAAACTTGAAAACCACCTGTTTTTTTGTTGTTGTCATAATCATGTTAATCAGCATTTCTACCTGTTTGCTATGTTAGACCTCTCACAGCATTTTGTCTGGAAGGAGGAGGAGGTTATTACTGACCAGCAGCTCTGCAGCCAGGACAAGAACTCCAGTTTGGGCCAACAGGAACAGGATGAACCAGAATCTCCCCAGATAAAAGAGGAACCAGAACGAGCACAGATAAAAGAAGAGGAGGATGAATGTTGCATCAGTCTGGAGAAAGAGCAGCTTGAACTGAAGCAGGAGTTTGATATCATTTTAGTGAGTCCTATTGATGAAGAAGGAGAGAACCGAGAACCAGATGTCTCTTTGTTGTGCCCAGAACCAAACTGGGAGCAAGACACCGTCCAGATCTCTTCTGACCAGGAAAGAAGCCACCATGAAGAATCAGGATCGAGCAGAGCTAGAGAGGAAGAACTGAAGCAGAAAAAATGGTGTCAGAAAATCAGAGGTCACAGTGTCGATCTAGACAACCCAAAAGTTAAAAGACAGAAGAAAGCACACCTGAATGACAATCTGTGTTCTTGTAAAGTTTGTGGCAAACTTTTTACTCGGAGCAATTTGACTAAGCATGTGAGAACACACACCGGTGAGAAGCCGTTTTCCTGCGTGACCTGTGGAAAAAAATTTGGTCAGAGGTATCATTTGACGGTTCACACGAGAACTCACACAGGCGAGAGGCCTTTCTCCTGTCTGACTTGTGGAAAAAGCTTTACCATGAGAATTGCGTTGACGCGTCACATGAGAACTCACACTGGTGAAAAGCCTTTCTCGTGTGTGACCTGTGGAAAAAGCTTTGGCCAAAGAACTCATTTGACCGTTCACATGAGAACTCACACCGGCGAGAGGCCTTTCTCCTGTTTGACTTGTGGAAAAAGCTTCACCCTGCAGATTTCGCTGACCCGGCACATGAGAAGTCACACAGGAGAGAAGCCGCTGTTGTGTGTGATCTGTGGAAGAAGTTTCAGCGAACGAGGAAATTTATCTCGGCACATGAGAACCCATGCATGTTAGCTGTTTCAGTAAACACGCCAAGGTGAGCAGGTGTAATATTGTAAATTTCATAATGCTCTTAAACTAAAGGGGAATATCAAGACAGCTAGGAGAAAAGTTGGGCTCAGCTTTTCATCACTAAACAGTTCTTTTAAAAGGAAAGGTCTGTCTGTGAAGTGTAATGAATGTAAAACTATACTCATTATCAAGCAGGACATTAAATGCAGGTACATCTAAAAAAAATTATAATAATGTGAAAAGCATTTCAGAATGTGAAACTTAAAAAGATTCGTTACACCTACAGTGAAATATTTTAAGCCTTAATTTGTTGTAATTTTGATGATTATAGCTTTTAGGTCATGAAAACCCAGATTACAGCCTCTCAGTAAAGTAGAATATTGTGAAAAAGTTACATGTTGTAAACATTGTGTCACACAATAATCAGCTAATTAACTGATTTATCTCAAAAGGTCTCTGCTAAAGAAGCTGCTTGTCAATAGGATGTTTTATTCAAGCGGATTCATGGAAAGTTGAGTGGAAGTTAAAAAAAAGAAAAAAAGGGAGGAACAGGAATAATCACATCTTTGAGAGGCTAGTCAAACAAAATCTATTCAAGAATTTACGGAAGCTTCATAAGAAGTGGACTGAGGCTTGAGTCACCAGTCACACGACCAGTGGTACCAAAAGCTGGTTAAATGACCACAATGTTCTTGCTCTGGATTGGCACCGCAAACTCCACCGACCTGAACCTCATGGAAAATCTAGGGACTGTTATCAAGAGAAAGATGACATGAAGGCAGCTATCAAAGCAGTCTGGGCTTCGATTGCACCGATTACACAGGGCCACAGACTGATTGCCTCTATTCTACTGCGCACTGATGCAGTAATTCATGCAAGATGAGACCCGACCAAGTATTGACTGCATGAAAATCAACCTTGGTATTTCTGTTTAAGACATCCTCATGTAAAAATAAAAATTTACTGAGCTATACAATTCTTTGTTTTCCTTCTCCGTAAGCCACAGCCATCAAAATTGAAAGAAAGTGATTGGGAACAACAGATGGTGTGATCCACAAGGGTGAAAGTAATGTTGCGCAATTCTGTGCGTTTCGGTTCCATTACCAAAATAACTAGAAGAACAGGAGTTGAAAATGAACTAATCAACCACCGCTGTGTTCATAAGAGCACTTATTAATAATCGTAAAAATCAAGCCTGCAAACTTAATATTATAACGGACTGAATGTTATGTTTTTAACGTAATCTCTGGTCGGCTTGTGGAGCGCAGGAGGTTGCCATGGCAACGGGTGTGCTTAAATGACAGAGAGGAGAGTAAAAATGTGTGAGTGGTTTAGAGTTGATCACCTGTTCAGGTTGTTTTACCTTTGTTTACCTTTGCCTTGGTGCATCACAGCTGCAGTAGTTTCTGAGACTAATTACCTTGTTCTGTGTGAGTATACGTCATTTACAACAAACATCAAACACGGTAAATATGTTTCATTATCTACGTCCGATCTACGTTTTCGCATCCACCTGAATAATGTGTAGTTGCGCCATTGCCCGACCACAGAGTCAGCCATGCCCGCCCTGGATGGGAACCTTTTTTTTTTTTTTTTTTTAAACCTCAGAGTGGCCAATTTTCTTTCTTTTTTCCCTATCTTCATTGGTCAGTCATACAAATCAACCAATCATGACAGGCCAACTGAAAATAAAGAGGGGCGGGTCACTTACGTCACTTACTCATATTTTCATGTTTATCTTCACGAACGGACCTGCTTTTGTTCGTGCAGCATGGGTATTCTGACTTATTTAAAAACTAATAATCGGTGGACAAAAGGTAACAAATCTATTTTTAAAACAACAAAAAAGAGACTTGGTCTTTAAAAAAGACAAAAACTTACACCTTCCCGCATGAGGCGTAAGGTAGGAAACTGGCGCTCTGCGGGGTGGGGGAGGAGGAGTTTTCCCTGCTGCGGTGGCGCTGCACGTCCTGGAGGGCAGACCTGATCCAGGACATGTTACTGACCTCTCCCTGGACTTCCTAACAGCTAGTCTAACAGAGACAGGGAGCTACCATATTATTGAACCTATAAAAACAACAAAAATACTGGATAAGACCATCAGTTTAGAACAGTTTTAAGTGTTTGATGATGCTTCCAGCCAGATGCAAATTTTGCACCTAAATGTCAGAGTTAGTGTGTATCTGTTCAATGACTGTCAGAATCTTAATTCGCAATGATCAGTCATACAATGAAGACTAGTTCTCGAAAATAAACATTTCAAATTTAGATGAATAATCAGCGGTTGGAATTAAACTTTAACATTTCTAGTTCTTTTCAGCAGGGGGCGATAATGAGTAAATGCGCTTCTTCCTAATATCCAGCACACAACAAAGAAGAATTTTCGACCCCCTTAGCAGAGTTAGCTTTGCAATATGTCTACTGATGTCTCTCCAGCAACAATGTCTTTATCCCAGTCTCTGAGAGACTTCATCAAGGAGCGACTGACCGCTGCTGCTGAAGAAATATTCACGGAGTTTGATAAAACCATCGTCCAGTACGAGGAAGAGCTGGATCGCCAACGTAAACTGCTTGATGTCAGCTGGAATCCCCAAGTAACCCTGCAGAGAATAAGAGGTACTGGTGTTGTTCTATTGATCCAAGACGCGCAAAGAAGTATAGTAGGGGAGATCTTAACGTTAAAATGATTATTTCAGAAGCTAAATGATAAACGACGATGAAAGGAATCTGAATTTCAGGTTAATGACAAGATAGAGGTGATCATTTTATGGTGGCGGTGGCTTGTTGTTATTTCGTCCTTTCGCACTACGTGTTTTTTGTTTTGATTTTTTCTGGGCGAAAGATAAATATTGAGGTATTTTTGCACACGGTCTGCGTTCACGTTAGAAATTAAAACATACCGATGAGACATCTATTAACATGTTAATATAACCTAAAATATTTAATGATATATTAATTTCTAATACACTGAGCCGTCTTGCTTTCTGATTTAATTTACGAGTTCAACTGTTATAGTTATTACTCTAAAAGTTCTACTTATAATTATTGCAAAATCTACACCCCTCAAACAGTCACTAAGTTTATACTGTTGTTCAAAGAAAGTTATTTGCAGAACAATTCTTGTTAGCATAAGAAATGCATAATCTCCAAGGCTCAGTCAAATAAATTTTTATATTTGATGAGACATTTTAAAATATTAAAATGGTAAGATTAATATTGTTTTGAAGGAAAAATCCCTGTTATTACAGATTAATTTCACTTTACCTCAATTTCATGTATATCTGTTTATCCTATGTTCTGTTCTTATTGTCATAAGCAGTACAAGATTTCTCAAAATTGTTCAAAATGTGACATCAAAACTATGCGCAATTTCATAATTGAACCCTATGGACTCCTGTCAACTATAAAGCTCAATATAGTCTTAATTTATGAATTTATGAACTGTTGATTAAGTCAATTTCCACTATGTGTCACTTAAAATATTAATTTGTGTTTGCTGTGAAATTTCTTAGTTAAAGTAGGGGTGCGCCAATTGTAGCTTTCTGGCCGATCTTTTGTCTGAAATGTTGCTAAATATAGCAAGAAAGTCGCTGAATTGGCAACTGTAAATGTGTAGATATGATGTTGTGGCGTGGTTTGTCAGTCGGCCTGCTCTCATGGAGGAAGCAGAAATGGACAGTGCTGATTTTAAGGCTTTGCCTAAAAGATAAGATCGACTTCATGAAAGTATTGACCGATCTCTCAAAATTAATACAATTGGTGCACTCCTAAATTCAAGTTATCTTTTTATTTAGTCGTCATGGGCCACTTGAAGTCATTCTGAGGGCTGCAAAAAAAATCCTCTCACCCTTCAGGGTCACACTTTACACCCATGGCTCAATTCTTTCTAAAATCATCTTTAATTGAATGCAGTTTATAGGACTATTATTTTGTAGCTCTTGTTTTTATTTGATCTTATACCCATTCAATCTGCAATGCTGTAACTATTGTGACTCTCTTTGGTCAGTTGAGGTTGTTAATAAAAAAAAACTGTGAGGTAAAAAAAAAAGTGCTGCCATATTTGCATTATTAAGCATTTTTATCCTTTTTCTTGTTTAGATGTTGAACAGCAGGTAGTACGGGAGGAGAAGGGAGTTCATCTTAACCAGAGTTTCTGCAACAAGGGGAGATGCATAAGTTTGGACCAAGAAGAAGCAGGATTTCCACAGATAAAAGACAAACAGAAGGAACTGCCTCTCCGGCAGAAAGAGAATCGGGAAGATCCGGAATCTCTACAGATAAAGGATGAACATGGGGAGATAGAATCTGTACAGATAAAGGATGAACATGAGGAGACAGAATCTAGACAGATAAAGGATGAACACGACAAACTCTGCATTAGTCTGGAGGAAGAGCTTGAAATCAAACAGGAGATGGATACCTTTGTTATAACTCCTTCTTACAAAAGAGATAATAGGGAACCAGATCCAAGCAGCAACCGGCTTCAAGAGAACCAGTACGACGAAAGAATTGATCGTGAAAACTCTGAGTCAAATGGAGATAAAGAACTGAAACAAAATAAGAGGTGTCAAAAAACTGGAGGTGGACGGGACAACTTGGACAACGAAAAAGTAAAAAAACAGAAGAATAAAGACACAAATGAGAATCTGTGCTCCTGTAATGTTTGTGATAAAGTTTTAGCTCGAAGTTATTTGTCTGAACACATGAGAATTCACACAGGTGAGAAGCTTTTCTTGTGCACAGTCTGTGGAAAAAGTTTTCGGCAACAGAATCATTTGACTGTACACATGAGAACTCACACCGGGGAGAAGCCTTTCCCCTGTGTGATTTGTGGGAAAAACTTTACCCTGCAAATGGTCTTGACGAAACATATAAGGACTCACACAGGGGAGAAGCCGTTCTCCTGTCTAACTTGTGGAAAAAGTTTCAGGCATAGTGGGACATTATCTCAGCACACGAGAATCCACACAGGGGAGAAGCCTTTCCCATGTTCAACCTGTGGAAAGCGTTTTAGTGACAAGAGAAATTTATCTCGACACATCAGAACTCACACAGACGAGAGGCCTTTCTCGTGTCCGACTTGTGGAAAAAACTTTCGCCAAGGAGGTCATTTGACTGTGCATATGAGAACTCATGCAGTTAAAAAGTTGTACTTATGTGAAATCTGTGGTGCTTGTTTCACTCAGAGCGTTGACTTGACGGATCACATGAAAACTCACAAAGGTAAAAAGGTGTAATCTTGTAGTATTCTCAAACAGTGATGAGATTTGTGGACTGATGTCTTCAAAGCATCTGCATGTTCATGTTTGACCTTCATTGCTGACGTGTCGACATATTTGAACATAATGGATCATGGCAAAAGTTAACTAACACACGGTTCTGTTAACTTTCTAGATATGAACATTTAGCTCAGTCCATTTGTACAATCATATGTCTTGTTTAAAAGCAGTTGGGTCGCAAACCAACAAAGATGAGCCCCTTTCCATGTTGCCTCTGGTTATTTTGTAAAACTCCAAATCATGCCAGAAAGTTTTTAATTTTTTTTTATCTGTCCAGTTGCACCATTGTTTTGAAAGATGCAACTGTAACCCTAGACATAGCAAGTTAAATGTTTTGCACACATCTTTGTTGGCTGTGGAATCTCATACAAACATTGCCGGTGTACTTTATTTCTGACCAAACAAAAAAAAACACTTATGCCTCTGTCAAAGATGTGATGGAGAAATTTTATGGATAAACTCATGCCGCGATATACCTTGAAATCAGTAACTGCCCTTGCCTGTTCTCTTCTGCCCTCAGTAGGCTACTACTGTCTTATTTTATAAGGATTTTTTTGGCTGTGCTGTCTTTTGACAGTACATTTGTTGTGGTAGAGGGGCAAGGCATACAGCAAAGGTCAACAGGCCAGGAATTGAACCTATGACAGCCAAGCTGAGGACTGAGACCTCCGTACGTGGGTAAATGATTCTGCCTTTGCTTGCTGTACTTTACGAAGTAAATTGTTACATATAACATGAATTTGTAAATAGTTTTTCTATAACTGTTATACATTGCCCTGTCTTTAAAGAGACAGGGCAATATCAGTGACAGTGAATTCCATAAAGAAATTCACTGTCTCCTGACTTTACCCTGTACATATTATTTACAGTATATACAGTATGTCTCAGGATAATGGATAACATATGATTTCATTGTAGCATTCGGTCTTTGAGTAAAGAGATTATTTCTCCGGCTTTCAGGCCAAATCCACCTCTAAATAAACACTTGCACAGACGGTCACACTGAAATCAAAAGGATGGTCTCATTAATCTGATAACAAGAGGGAACAGATTGTCTCCAAACCATAATGTGTGTAAAACTGTGACTGTGAATTTACAAAAAGTAAATAAATAAATAAAAATCCTAAACTACGACCATATGTTCACTTAGTTAGAGCCTGTAGTTCTTCCCAATACAACAACAAATTAATAAACATTTATGAAGATAAATGTACTAACAAGTTAACATACTGGCATTTTATCAGAATCTCCCAGCCAAAAGGCTTATTTGGAGCTCTAATCCCATCTTTTTATGAGTTTTTGATATTGTGGCTCTCATGCATGGTCTATACTAAACCTGAGTGATTTTCTCCTATTAAGAAACAATAGCATTAAATGTTGTTATTAAATTATGACAAAGTTATAATATAACTTTGTTATATAACTTTATATAATATTGCAATTGTATTTTTAATCACAATAGTACTAATAGTAGTATTGTGATAAAAAAAAACAGTGTGTTTATTATATATGAATATATGTGTTTATTATATATAAATACATATATATAAAATATATAAATATGTATATTCTTATAAATATTACTATTTATAGTAATAAATAGTAACATTTATAATAATAATTGTTATATTATTATTACAATGTTTATAATAATGATAATTATTAAATAGTAATTTTATTATATAATTAATTGTTATATAATTTAATATAATAATTATATTATTATAATTAAGTGATTTAATTATTATTAAATTAAAACCCCATCAAAGGACTCCAAGAAGGGTGGGTAATCTTCTCAAGGAGACTGGTTCCAGAACCGGAGCCATGCGTCGAGGTAGTAGGGCCGACTATTTCTGGCCAAAACCTCTCAACCTCACACACCAGCTCCAGCTCCTTCCCCACCAGAGAGGTGACATTCCACGTCCCAAGAGCCGAAATGGGTTTTCTCCGTAGGGTGTCTGGGCTCTCACTTAAAAATAGGGTGAGAAGTTCGGTCATCTTGGAGGGACTCAGAGTAGAGCCGCTGCTCCTTCACGTCAAGAGGAGCCAGTTGAGGTAGCTTAGGTATCTGGTCAGAATACTTCCTGGATGCCTCCCTGGTGAGGTGTTCTGGGCACGTCCCACCTGGAGGAGAGCCCCGGGAAGACCCAGGACACGCTGGAGGGACTATGTCTCTCGGCTGGCCTGGGAATGCCTTAGGATTCCCCCAGAGGACATGGAACAAGTGGCTGGGCAGAGGAAAGTCTGGACCTCCCTTTTTAAGCTGCTACCTCCGCGACCCGACCCAAGAGGAAGAAAATGGATGGATGAAATGGATGGACACTTGTAATTACAACTCCCTTACACTTTACGCAAGTTTTTCCCTGTTCATTAACATATCCATCCATATCTCTGTATCCATGTTTTTTCCTAGGGAAGATTCGAAAAATCATTACCTGGAAAGTGGTCTCTTCAGGTGTCCAGTCTTCCAATTCCGTTTTCATTAGCGCAGAGGTTGAGCAGGGATTAAAACAGGGATTTTAATGGTTAAATATTGAGTTTAGATTGACAATGGTATATTAAAACCATTAATTTAAGTGGGATTTTTTTATGATTCTATCAGGTTTAAAAGGAAGGTAACTTTAAAATTAAATACACCTTTCTCAACAGGCGAGGGCGCACTTTCTCCGTCTATAATCAGACATTTAAGCGACTTGAAACCATTCCTCCCTTCCTGGCACCTCCAGAACCGGGCCCCCATCCAGCCAGATTCAGTGGGGCAGCCGCCCCCCCAGGCCTCCCTAAAGCTCCGCCTCTTGTCTTGAGCAGGGCCTAAAATCACAACAAAAGATTTCTGATGTGTGCAAATAAATGTTTATGTTTGGTAAAAAATATTTATTTAATTTAAAAAAGTCTTTTAAACAAAACTTTTTTTTAAATGGAATCATTACAATTCCAAAAGTTTTGATTACAATTTTATTTTACTTAACTGAGGTTAGTTTTTTTTTCCATTGAATAATTGGGAAACAAATTTAACTTCATACTCTGCAAACCAGACCCTAAACTTAAATTCTGGGTTGAGTTTTTTCCCCTTCATTAATGTCACTTTTATTACATTCATTATATCTATCATGGTAATTCAGGGTGAGCTATTTTAATTCTAAATGAATATTCTTGTTGGACTTTTATTTAAGTGTTATTCTCCTTCAAGATACATTTACCTAACGCTAGAATAAATTAAATGTACATTATGCAGCAAAGGAAATTAGAAGATTGGTCATATATCCATTATGGAGATGATCGGTTTTGGACGGGCGATGTGCCCTTATTGCATAAGTGATACTGAAGAATGACTGATATCATTAACGGTACAGGGGAGAAGCTTTTTAATTATCTTGATTTGCTAGCAAAGTCGTTAGCTATCAGCTAGCTAATAGCACAACAACAGCCTAACGTCTGTGTGATAAAAATACTGAATCGATAGATAAGAACAGTTTTTCCTCACCTGGCTGTCTCCTCCCACTCAGTAGTTCTTCAGAGAAAGGCAGACGCAGAGGCCTGTCAGTGTCTGTTGTATTTCATTACCTCTCTGCTTAAACCGCAACTCCGAGCAGAAGCAGAAACGATACTTCAACGTTTTCTGTCATCTGACAAGTAGCAAGTCTACTCCACTTTATTCACCAAAAATGATTTTTTTTTTAATTCACCAAAAACTGTTCTGTAATCTGGAACATTCACTATGTTGAGCTCTGCAGTTAGCCGCCTTTTCTCACTGCGCGAGAAGCAATTGCGTCATGCGTCACGGGCAAAAGGTCAAAGGTAACAAGGTGACAGGAGGGCTTATTATGTTGTACAAAAAAAAAAGAAAAGAATTTTAGCACATGTTTTTATGTGTCAGAAGAGGGCTTAGGAAATAATAATACCCCCCAAAAAAAAAATTTGACCAAATGGGCACTTGGGGGCAAGGAGCAAAAAGGGCAGGTGCTCAAGCACCCCAAGCTCCCCCCTCTGCACGTGCCTGTAACTCAAGAGCTCGACACCAACAGCAGCACAGCATCAGCAGCCCACATTGCTGATAGCCGGGAAGGAGATAAAGGAGTCCATTTCTATGCTAGAGAGATATATAGACACCCTTCTGTCAAATTTTAATCCGAGTTTGATGGATTAAATGTTATCAAAGCCCGCCCCCTTTAATTACCCCTCCCCCCATAGGACGTTTGTGACGTCCTGACCTTCCCCTATGGAAAGTTTGTGACCTTGTGACCTTCCCCTATGGAAACTTTGTAACCTCCCCCCATAGGACGTTTGTGACCCTGTGACCTCCGATACCCTTCAGTCAAATTTTAATTGGCGTTTGAAGGATTAATTGATATTAACCCCCCCCCCCCCCCCCCCCCCTTCCTGTGACCGGATATCCCCCCCCCCCCCCCCCCCACAAACAAAGACTTTAATCATACGGAAACTTTGTAACCTCCTGACCTCCCTCTGTGACCATCTGCTCGCTGTTAACTCCTCCCAAACTCTTTGAATTAACCAATAGGAATCATTTACTTGTAAGTGAATAAATAAATATACTATATTCTAAACCATGTTGAATTAGATTAGGAATAATGTAACTATCTCCGGTTTTAAACAGATTGTCATGCTGCGTGTGCGTGCGTGTGTATCTGTCATTAAAGAATGGCGCAGGAGAGCCTTGCTGCATGTGTGTGTGTGCGTGTGTGTGTGTGTGCGTGTGTGTCCTCAAGCATGAGAAACCCACAGGATATGTCAGACATTCCTTCTGACAATAGCTTACAGTGCATTATTTGGTGTTAGACAACAGATTTATAGCTAGGTATGAGGGATACCTATGAAGGAAAACAACAGTTTAACTGTTTTACTGCAAATATTTAGCTTACGGTGCGTTATTTGGTGTTGTTGAACAACAGACTTATAGCATGGTAAGAAGGACTGACCTCTGTCCAGCACAGCAAAGTATTTGTGTGTGTGTGCATGTGTGTGTGTGTGTGTCCCTGCATAAGAGTGGGTATGAACCTCTGAATGAAAACAACAGTTTAACTGTTTTACTGTAAATATTTAAGGTAGCACGACTAGTCAGTACTGACTGAGTTTGTAATTTCCTTTATCCGTTCCAAAAACAGTCACTTAAATTTTAAACTCTATAGATACCTTTCTGTAACACCTGCTAGTGTGATACATTTCAGTGAAAGTTCTTCATCTGTAATTGTATTTCTTAAAGATATGTGGCAAGTAGTAAACAGGCCTACATGAGGCTACTCAAATGTAACTTTTAGTTTTCTTCAGTGAAAGTGAAAGACAAACTCTAACATCACTGCCTTTCCAGGATTTGTCCTCGCATCATTGTGAATTCTACCTTGCTTCAGTCTTTTTCCAGCTGTTGAATCAACACTGATCTTCTCAGTGCTTCATGCTTTCTCCAAAATAGTAAAGATTGGTTGAAACCTATAGATTTGTTTTTTCATCAACACTTGCTAGTGTGATACATTTCAGTAGTAGTTCCTCATCTGTAAATTTATTTCTTAAGAATATGTGACAGAGACTAAACAGGCCCACGTGAGGCTACTGCTCATATTTATCTTTCAGTTTTCCCCAAAGTTTAAAGTTTTTACACTGCACCACCACGCTCCAAGAGTTGCTCCAACAATTGTTTTTACCTTTAAAATTACGTACAGCTTTTGTCTCTGACTTATACGTTGTTTGGTTTTTGATACTAATGATTCTTTCCTTCCATCTGTTATCTTACATGCTTAAGTGTGTTCACTAACAAAATATAGTACACCTGTAGTTGTTAAGGTTTCATTACTAAAAACTTATAAATGATCAATGTCAACCATCAGTCTGTATTAAAGTATTTAGTACAATTTCTATTTATTTAGATTTGATGTTTTGATGTGAGCACTTAGATTTCTATCAATTTATTGAATGATGCTCTATGTAAATATTTATCAAACTGAATCTGCGGCGCGTTGCCTCTCCACGTTGCCTCTGCGTGTTGCCTCTGTGCGTTGCCTCTGTGTGTTTGATTTACTTGGAGTTATATTGTGTTGTTTAAGTGTTCTCTTTATTTTTTGAGTAGTATGTATATATATATATATATATATATATATATATATATATATATATATATATATATATATATATATATATATATATATATATATACACATGTATGACCCATATACGTATATATATATCCACTATATACGTATATGTATATATATTTCTGTGTAATCTGTATGATGACATATATACACACACACACACACACACACACATGCACACACACACACAAGAATTTAGAACAAACTTAAAACTTAACTCATTTTTTAGAAACTGTGTAGTATTCACTGCTTAGACCAGTACAACATTTCTTAGATTCATCCTTAGATTACTATCATTATTTAGAGATTGTGGAGTACTCACTTTTAAGGTAAGGTAATTTTATTTATATAGCACATTTTCAGCAACAAAGCAATTCAAAGGAATTCGTTTAGTCACTCTTTATCTTATTTTTTCTTTAGAAACTGTAGAGTGCTCTCTATATAGATGCAGACACCAGAAGCCCAGAGTTTGTTTATTTATTTAGTGATTTTTGTTTTCTATTTTTTACCTTGTTTCTGTTTCTGATGCTCAGGTGGATAGTTTTTACAATAGATGCGATGCGTTACAGAACAGATAGCAAGCACAGGTATCTTCTTTCACTAAATACATTTTTACTTTTTTTTGCCTTCTCTCGGTTCATTTGTGTTATTTTCCCCACTAGGTGTCAATACTGAGTAAGAAACGTCTGTTACTAACCTTCATTAAACCAAGAAGAAGACTTTTATTTTTTAGGGTTAGCAGTGGTAGCTTTGCTATGCTGGATATGGCTTTGTTCAGACCACCTTCGGAGTTAGCCTGAGACATTTGTATCTGCGTTTGCATGGCGGTCTGAACGCAGTCCGTCCTGGGACTCACACTAAGGGATCATACTCTGACCCAAAGTGACTCCATCCAAACAGGAGAGTTACCTGGACTGGGTTCCCCGTGGAAAATAACCTATAAAGCGATTGAACAGCTCTGTAAATACAATATCTTTTTTAGCTAGTAGGTTGAGTTGTAGGAATCGCTCCCAGTAAAGTTCTCTCTGGATTTTTCTGATCAGTGGAAATCACGGGGCTGAATGGGTAAGTCATTTTCAATCCGCTTTCGTCTTTGTTTTTATCGTTCTTAGAGCCGAGTGAAACAGCTGCAGTCAACGGGTTGTAGAATGCGAATACAAAGCAAACATTGCTTTATTAAGTAATATAGCTGTCCATTTTACTCAATATGTAAATTTAGGCGACGCTCGTGTTGTGTTGATATGCGTTTTCCTGTTGGTTGGAGCAGGACTGAGCTCTGCGCTGTTGTTACGGATTAACATGCTTTCTTGTTAGACAAGTGTACGCCGACCATAATAAACTTTATTTGACTTTGCTGTATGACACCCTGACTTGTTACCTGTCAGATCATAGATTTTTTTTTGTAGCTGAATTTGAAATTTGGGCATGTATTTATTAAAGAAATTCATCAGAGGAATAAAAAAAAAAAAACAGCTGGAAGACGCCAGAGTAAATTAACATCCTGATCAAAACGGTGGACTCAGTAAAAAACTTTTTAAGATACATAATTTCTATAAGTGATCAAATGCTGTGTATCACTAAGTGCTTTTAAAGTGCATTGAAATATGTGGATATACATAAAAAGAAGAACAAAACGTATTTTAATGATCCAAATAAAGTTAAGGAGACATCACTTTGCATATATGCAAAGAACAATGGCTAAATGAGCTACGGCCTCTTGATCTGTGCTTTCATGTAGATCTGATGACTGAATTAAATGAGCCTCTCTGAACTGCAGTGCAATGACAACCATGTTGCTTAGATGATAAAATGCTGTCTTTACCTTTTTTACACTCAAAATAGAGCACAGGTCAAACTACATGCCCAATTTCTTTACCTTTTTGTAGTTTATGACTAATCAATTTTTAAAGTCAAATGCTGTGATGAATTGTAAAATTTGTGTGATCCAGTTGATTAAAAAATAATGCCCGCATCTAGACCTTTTTCCAGTGTTGTAGTGTGGCCACCAGCCAGAAGAGGGTGCTGCTTGTCCTTCTTAAGCAGAGCCAGTTGATTCAGAACTAAAGATGGCGGTGCCATCACTGGACAGCAAAGTGAAATGGTCCAAACAGAGTCCGGTGTGAGATGCAAAATCCACTTTATGTGATTTTGTTTAGGAATACAAACACTCAACAAGCTCCTTAAGTTTCACCTTAATAGCGGCCATTCAGTTGTGCTGCATGGTGAAGCAGGGTCAACTTCTCAACCATACACAACTGCTTAGAGGGGCACTTCAACAAAAAGGTAGTTGAATAGGAAGTAAGACTGTACACAGTGTCACTCTCACTACTGATTGACTGTCCTGACAGAAGAGAGTTACTGTCCACTTCTTAGACATTGGATGGACAGTAAACTGTGGTTCTGAACATCTCTTTCATGAGGAATTGTTTCACATATTTTATTCTTTTCATCTTTTATTTTTCTATTTAGCAACTTTTTTGTTTATTCAGTCAGTATTTGATAACTGAAGCAAAAATCATTAAAATATAATGATGTACTTCTTTTTTAAAATTCAGCATTTAATAAAAAATGTAGCATTTCATGTCATAGAAAAAAAACGGTCACTTATCAATTAATTGTTAGTCGATCGGTAAGATCAATAAACTTTAGATTAACTCATTAATTGATAACTTGCATCTCTAATTTGAGGGCTTGTACTTTCTAATGCATCTTTAGTTGCATGAAATCACAAAAGTGAGTTTTTATTTCATTATGCTCTTATTAATTAATCAGCCTGTTTTCTATTCCTTTTGCCTGTTTAGAGCTCCCACAGCATTGTGTCTCAAAGAAAGTGGAGGTTCTCACTGACCAAACGTGGATTCAGGAGAAAAACTCCAGTTTGGGTCAAAAAGACGCTCAATGGATGAAGGACGACCAGGATGAATTTGAACAAGTGCAGATAAAGGTTGAACAGGAGGAACCAGAACAAGTGCGGGTAATGGATGATCAGGATGAAGGAGAACCTCCGCAGATAAATTGTGAAAAGAAAGTACTACAAGTTCTTTTAATAAGTGAGAATGAGGGAGAACCAGAACTTCTCCTAGTTAAAAAGGAAATGGAGGAATCAGAACTTCCACAGATAAAGGATGAACAGGAGGAACTCTGTCTCAATCTTGAGAAAGAACAGCTTAAGCTAAAGCAGGAGACTGATTCCGTCCCAGTAACTCCTTCGTATATGGAAAGGGAACATAGGCAACCAGAAGTAAACCGGGTCAAACTGCATATGCAAAACCAGGAAAAGAAAGATTACACAGACCCAGGATCAAGTAGTGGGAGTAGTGAGTGTCAGGAAATCCGAGATGACGATGACAACCCAGACGGATCAAGCGTAAAAAAACACAAGAACGAGAATTTTTCTTCCTGCAAACTTTGTGGTAAAGTTTTAAGCCGTAATTACTTAAATGAACACATGAGAATTCACACAGGTGAGAAACCGTTCTCATGTTTGACCTGTGGAAAGAAATTTGTTAAAAAAAGTAATTTAATAGTTCATTTCAGGACCCATTCAGGTGAGAAACTTTTCACATGTTTGACCTGTGGCAAGAGTTTCGGCTCAAGTGGAAATTTATTTCGGCACTTGAAAACTCACTCAGGTCAGAAGCTTTTCCCGTGTATTACCTGTGGAAAAAGTTTTAGAGAAAGAGAAACTTTATCGCATCACATGCGAATTCACACAGGTGAGAAGCCCTTCTCATGTATTACCTGTGGAAAAAGTTTCAGGTTGAGAGGAAGTCTATTTCGACACTTAAAAACTCACACGGGTCAGAAGCTTTTCTCTTGTCTCACCTGTGGAAAAAAATTTAGAGAAAGACAAACACTATCTCAGCACATGAAAACTCACACAGGTGAGAAGCCTTTCTCGTGTATGACTTGTGGAAAATGTTTCAGGCAAAAAGAAACTTTATCTCGGCATATGAGAACTCATACTGGTGAGAAGCCTTTCTCGTGTTTGATCTGTGGAGAAAGTTTTAGGCAAAAAGGAGCTTTATCGGGGCACATGAGAATTCACACAGGTGAGAAGCCTTTCTCATGCATCATCTGTGGACAAAGCTTTAGCCAAAAAGAAACTTTATCTCGACACATGAGAACTCACACAGGTGAGAAACCTTTCTCATGTGGGACCTGTGGAGAAAGTTTTAGGCAACGAGCAGCTTTATCTCGGCATATCAGAACTCACACAGGCGAGAAACCATTCTCCTGTGCGACATGTGGAAAAAGTTTCAGCTTGAAAGGAGGTTTGTCTCGGCACTTAAAAACTCACTCAGGTGAGAAAAAGCCTATCTGATGTTTGAACTCTGTCTAGGCGGTGTTAAATCTGCTCAATGAACACACATTCCAGTCAGAAGTAGTTTGTGCTTGTAAATCAAACTGCATAGTTGTGAATTATGATGGAGTATTAAGGCCAGACTAACATTTTTTCCCTATGAGAAGTCATAATAATGTGACAAAGTCACAATATAAATTATTTAGGAATTGTAAAGTTACGAGAAAAAAAAGCTCCTACAGTGTAATCAGACTCCGTAGAAGCAAGAATATGCGGTTCTTTCTGAAAAATCATTATACTTGTATGTATTACAAATATTTTGTAACTGATTATTTGATACTGGTGTGGCAAAAATATTTAGTATTTCTTTTGAAAAACCTGTACTAAAGTAAAACTTCACAAGAAGCTAATTTTAACTAGATTACTACTTCCCCCTCTAATTTTAAAACCTTATAATCTTAGTATTATGTTATTGTCTTATTACGTCTCTATTCTTATGACAGCAGTTTTGTTCTTGTAAGCGTTTACTTTTATTATATAACTTTTTTCATATTTTTACTTTGTTTTCATAACTTAGAAAAAAATATTAGTTTGGCTCTAATACTCCATAGTAATGCATTGAATTTTGTAACCCCAAATTAAAGGGTTGAACATTTATGCTTTGTGCATATGTTGATGGAAACGTGTACAAGTAAAATGTCTGTTATATAAATTTTGGACTATTAAGTTAAAATGTGTAGTTTTAAATAAATCTTTCCACCTTGTAAACCAAAATGTCTTAAATATTTTTTTTATTTTATCTTTGTACATTCATAGATAAGAATTTGAGTTTAAAAAAATATTTGTGCTGCAGAAAAACTGTAAAATTATTTAAAATAATTACATGTTCCATTTTTTTTTTTTTGCCAAAGTCCTTTTACAACTAAAACAGTGTTGAACTGCTCTCAAGTTCCCATGAGATTGAATCTGCTAGCATACATTTTGATCCATATTTTCTTCCTTTCAGTTGATTGGTTAATCCAATCAGATTACAGAAGGGACAAAGGAGATCGGAAGTCGTGACTCCACGCTAAAACTGTTTTGATTGTATAATTCTTCTCCTTTGCTCCAAATATCCAGTTTTTACTCCTGCAGTTAGTTTGAAGTTGTACATGTCAGATTTGAAGTATATATTTCAGCTCCTATAATGTCATTTCACAAATTATAAATGGCTGAATTAATTTTTGAATTGAATGTCAACATATTTATCAATAGCCTCACCAAAGTATTATAAATTTTCACCTTTATTCATGAATATCAGGCATGAAATAAACAATAAAATCACTTAGATACCCCCTGCTTTCACTAACCTTTGTATGTGGTGTGTGTGTCTCTGATGTTTCTCTTTGCATTTGGAAGAATGCTGAAATCAATCGTTATTGTTGGCACATATGGCATTCCTGCAGCTGTAAAACTGGCACATATGGCATTCCTCCTCCTCCGTGCTTTAGGTTTGCTCAGTTGAACTCAGGAGTGCTGAGTCACATGACAACAAAGGCAAATAAATAAATGACATTTTGAGAAATGGACTACAGTTTATCAGTGTTGGTCAAGTTACTTTGAAATAGTTTTTAGTAACAAATAGCAAATGACTTCCCAAAAAAGTAATCCAGATGCTTTACTAATTTAGCTTTGCTAGATGTAATTATTTTCAAAAGTAATTAGCTACTTAATTACTTAGTTACTTTTCAAAAATCACTGCACAACCTGAATATGCTATAAATCAATACATTTCAGCCTATACTCTTTCTGCATATTGGATCATATAAAATTTTATCAATTGAAAGTGCCTCATTTGAATGTTGAGTGTCATCCAATCCATATCCACGTTGGATATTTAAATCTATTCTCACTATATTTTAAGAAAATCAAGTCTGCCTTCTGTTAAAGCTGAGGTTTTACAAATGTGTATATATATATATTTTTTTTTTTACATATTTGTCAAAACTCAACTGGGGAGGATGAATAGCGCCACACCTGATTGTGATTGACATCTCCAAGACTCTTCCTGGCTCTGATTAGTTGTTTCCAGTTAACAATGGGAGCGCTGGGAAGAGGCAGAGGAAAAAGGTAATAAAATTATGAGAATAAAGTCATTACAAGAGTCATAGAATTACCAGAATAAAGTCGTGCTATTACGGGAATAAATTGATAATATAACAACTTATTCTGCTTATGACTTTATTCTCTTAATATTATTTGTGACTTCATTCTCGTTATATTCATAGACGTAATAAATTCAAAATAAATCATGTCGGCGCTTAGTTACGGTCCCTCCAGTTCCTTTTTGTGTTTCCGGTTTATGACTTCCGCTAGTCTTGCTAAGAGCCAGCCTCTTGATTTTTGGGTCGGTTAGCTGCGTTAGCTTTTGTTTGCTATGTGTGAGCTACTCTCTGCGGCAACAATGTCTTTATCCCAGTCTCTGAGAGACTTTATCAGGGAGCGACTAACCGCAGCAGCTGAAGAAATATTCACAGAGTTTGATAAAACCATCGTCCAGTACGAGGAAGAGCTGGATCGTCAGCGGAGACTGCTGGAAATCTGCTGGAACCCCGAAATAAACCGAAAGAGAATAGGTATGAACCACCAGAGGAATTACCGTCGTTTTACCGATCACAGAGAAACAGGATAGTGTTGGTGGAGGGTCTTTATTGTTGAAATAATTTTAAAGCTACGTGACAAAACTGAAGTGAAATGTGTCAAGTAAACTGCTATGTTTCCTTGATATAAGCCAGTTGTTTCCTAACTCTGGTCCTCAAAGCACACTGTCCTGCATGTTATAGGTGTTTCCTTGCTTCAGCCTGGGTGATTTCAGTTGGCAAGGTTTGCTGAACTGCAATCAGATGAATCGGGCGTAGTAAAGCAGGGAAAGATCTAAAACGGTGTGCCTTGAGGATCAAGGCTGGGAAATACTGACTTAAACAGACGAATAGTTTGCTTTTACAAAAACAGCTAAAGCCAACTTCAGCAGTCAAACTGAAGCCTGCAGGACTCTGGGGATTCTAGTTGTGTTGATAACCTCTTCATTTAATGCGATTAAAGCTGTAGGATGAGCCAGGTAATTGAAAAAAATTGAGTGCTCTCTTTCATTCTAAAAATAATCGGTATGTAATTTTTTTCTTGCCTACCCAGACTCTCCGCAGCATTATGTCTGGAGCGGGGAAGAGTTTCTCAATAACCAGCAGTTCTGCAACCAGGAGAAGAGCTCCAATTTACACCAGAAGGAACCCGATCCTCTGCAAATGAAAGGGAATCAGGGTGAATTTGAAACTCAGGAGCTGAACGGGGAACAGGAGAGGACAAAACCACAGATGAAAGAAGCAAATCACGAAGAAACAGAACATTCACAGGTAAAGGTAGAGCAGGAGGAACTGTGTGTCAGTTTAGAGAAAGAGGCTGAGGCAGGAGACTTGAGGCAGGAGACTGATATCTTTGCCGAAAGCCTTACTTATGAAGAAAGAGACAATGTGGAACAGGAACCAAGCCGGGACCCAATTCTCATCCATACCTCTTCAGAATCTGAGAACCAGAACCAAGAAGATAGTATTCATGAGGACCCAGAGTCAAGTAGAGATGAGGAGCTGAGACAAAGTAAGAGGGGTTGGGGAATCAGAAGACACGGTGAACACCAAGACAATCCACGGGCAAAAAGAAAGAAGAAAACAAACAATGAGAAACTGCCTCGTAACGTTTGTGGCAAAGTTTCGTCTCCGGGTTATTTCACTGATCATATGAGAATTCACACAGGTGAGGAGCCTTTTTGCTGTATGACCTGTGACAAAAGGTTCCCCAATAGAAAAACTTTAGCACAGCATATTACAACTCACACAACTGAGAAGTCGTTCTCGTGTATTATCTGTGGAAGAAGTTTTCATCGAATAAGTAATTTGACTGTTCACATGAGAATCCACACCGGTGAAAAACCTTTCTCATGCATGATCTGTAAAACAAGTTTCAATCGCCGCTGCACTTTGACTGTTCATATGAGAACTCACACAGGCGAAAAGCCCTTCTCATGCAAGATTTGTGAAAAAAGGTTTACCAGACGATTCTTGCTGAATAAGCACATTAAATTGCACTCGGACGAGTCCTTTCTCATGTACAACTAAAGTGAAGAAAACAAAAATAATAATGATAGCATCTAGGCTAGCACTGTCATGTTGACTTACAGTAACATACTCCATGCAGTGTAAAAAAAAAAAAAAAAAAACATAAATGTAATTGGCAGAAACATTAAAAAGTAAAGCAGTCTAGCTTCTAAGCAAAATTTATGTTGAAGAATATAAAGAGAAAAAAAATCTTTTTAGCTAATTTACTGCAGAGAAGTTCATATGCTGAAAATGGCTAAAGTGTATTATAGATTGTGCTAATGGCTGTGGGTCACTACCATGTTTCATAACATTAAATTGTTCCATCTAGTGTTTAAGATGTTAGCTAAGAAGCTAACGTTAGATGAAATGCTGTCAACAGCATGCTGACTTCGACTGGCATGTTGTTTAACATTAGCTAAATGTAGTAGGTATTTAAGAAATGCAGTCAAAATAATTTTAGCTAAAGTTTTAGCTGTCATGCTATTACTCGCATGTTGACTAAGTAAGTTAATTCATGTGCTATGCAAATAGCAATGTATCAGCTAAAAGTATTATGAAGAGCAAATCTTTATTTGGCAAATGCCAACATTAACAAGAAGCCTCTCACTAGGATACTGACAATGTGCTCCATGTAACGCAATGTCCTGAATGAACAGAATATAGTGAAAGTTGAAAGATCACAAAGTATGCATAAGTAGTTAAGTGGAGAAAAGTGTACGGGAAAAAAAGACGAGGAACTCAAGAGTGTGAATACTGTAAAACGTTTGCACTAATAAAAAAAAAATGCCAAACAGGTATAACTAAGTGTGTCAACAGTTCTTTTTTTCCTGCACTTGATTTAAAACATCAAGTGCCCTCATAAACTGTAATTATCTTTTATGTTTTCGGCTCAGAAAATGAACAATGTTATGGTTAGTAATCAGTGAGGTTTATGAAGTGTGAAGTAATGTGTTAAATGTGGTTTCGTTTTGAATGTTTTTTTTTTTCCCCATTTGTCTGTAGTAAAATAAAAACTATTATACAGAAAAAAAACCCAGTTTTTTGAGTAGTGTTTCGCTGAGCAGCTCAGCCGTTTGGTCCTACGCATCCGATATTTTGTTTTGCATCCGTATTTTCAACCTCCAGTCCAGTTCAGGCATAAGCTGTGCTGCTACATAAACAATAAACTCAACAATATATGTGATGACATTTCTGGAAAGAACCACCAAAATTGTAATGTTTGATATGAGAACATGAGGAAAATTATAATTTACCACCTAATATAAGTATAAGAGACATACTGAGCAGTCTGTGGAGAAAGAGCAGAAAGACACTGACATTTAGTGGAAAGTTAAAATTGCGCTTGTCATCTGCCATCATGTATGTAGTGCTCATTAGTGTATTCCTTGAACTTTAAATTAACAAAAAAATAATTTGCATCAGTTTATTACAAAAATAAATTTGTTATCTAACCATTATTCTATTTCGTATTTTGTCCCAAACAACAGAATACAGTTTGATTAGTTCTGAGGTTGTTGGTGTCAAAAGGTTTATCTTCTGAAAGTAAACACAGGTTTAAAATTAGAGAAAGGAGAGACACTGGGTATCATTTATCAGGATAATAAATCATTTATCTGGTGATATATTAAACATGCAAAGTAAAATAAATGGATTACGCTTTTCATATTTTCTGTATTTCTGCTCAGTTGTGAGATATATTTTCCTCCAGCAGGTGGCGATGATGAGCAAAGACGTCTCTTTCGAGACTCCGTCAAACCAGGAAGCAGATTGTATGGGGTCTGTTAGCAGAGTTAGCTATGTTTAGTGGTGTAAGGTGAATATTTGTGCCTCTACAGCAACAATGTCTTTATCCCAGTCTTTGAGAGACTTTATCAGTAAGCGGCTGACCGCTGCTGCTGAAGAAATATTCATAGAGTTTGATAAAACCATCTTGCAGTACGAGGAAGAGCTGGATCGTCAGCGGAGACTGCTGGAAATCTGCTGGAAACCCCAAATGAACCTGCATAGAATAGGTATGAACCACCAGAGGAATTAATGTCGTTTTACTGATCACAGAGAAGCAGGAAAGTCTTTTTGAAGCTGTTTCAGGTTGACTGCTGCGGCTTTTAAAAGGTTAATGGTTACTTCGATGCCTGATCAAAATACGAAAACACCTGACATCATACAATCGGTAGGTAATTTTAACAGGTGATTAAACAGAGCCAATAAAGTATTTGGACAAAAGCATTATGAAAATGGCACGCGCTTACATAATAGGAGTCGGCTCCCTTTGAAGTCACCCTTTTCCTTCAGAAACTGCTTTGAAACTTTACCACTTTGATACGCTGGGTTTCAATATAACCTTGCTTTTCTGTCTAAACCGTATTTAGATGGTACAGTGGCGTTCTGCTTCAACACCCAGGATATGGCAGGGAATCCTTATTATTTAGTCAGATCAGATTTATAGGATGTTAGTGGTTTGCTACATTGAATGACAGCCCTGATGTAAAACTTTAGTTTCCCCTACATTTTCAAAGACTTTAAAGGTTTTTCATCCCTAAACTGGGATGTATTGAACCCCAGATGTTATGTCATACGCAGGGGTTTGAAATGAATACCAAGCATCACAAAGACCAAACTCACTCTAATGCATTAGCTGACTGCCAGCAGTAATAATGAGAGACTGCCGAGTCTGTAAAATTTGGTTTAAGTATTAGATTGAGGTGGGTACCACTGTGAGCGTCAATGTGGTGAAAATACTGTAAAGAATGAAGAGGTCATCAACATTTAGAATGAATAATGTTGTAATACTTATTTCGAATGCGTCCTTGAGATTAGAGAGACTTTTATTGCCTATAAAGCTTTTTTTTTTTTAGGATAATCATACATTTGTATTTTTCTTCTTCTCCTTCTCTTCCCTCAGGCTTCCCACAGGAAGAGGAGGTTCTCACTTACCACCAGGAGAGAAGTCCCGGTTTGCAACAAAATAGTCCAGAACCTCAGCGAAGTAAGGAGAGACTAGAAAGATTAGAAAAGGAGCAAATGCTAGAGAAGCAGGGAAATGTTGAAGTATCGCAGATAAAAGATGATCCAGAAGAGCTAGAACCTCTGCAGATGCAAAAGAGCCATGGGGAACAAGAATGTTTTTATGCGAAAGGACGGCAAGAAACACAACCACCAAAGATCAAAGATGAACAGGAGGGAGTGTACATCAGCCTGACTAAAGAGCAGCTAGAACTAAAACAAGAGATTGATACCATCATAGTGAATCCGACTTATGAGGAAGGAGACTGCTGGGAACCCGGTTCAAACTCCGACCAACTTCTTGCCCACAACCAACTCCAGGAAATGAGTGAAAGTGAAAATGAAGACTCAGGATCCAGTAGAGATGAGGAACTGAAGCTGATTAAGAGGCGTCAGAAAATCAGAGGTCACAGTGACAATGTAGGCTATCCAAAAGTAAAACCACAGAGGAAAACACACATTAATGACAATCTGTCTCCTTGTAAAGTGTGTGGTAGGCTTTTTGCTCGGAATTACTTGAATCAGCACATACGAACTCACACAGGCGAGAAGCCTTTTTCATGTTTGACTTGTGGAAAAAGTTTCAGTGAACGGGGAAACTTAACTAAGCACATAAAAACCCACACAGGCGAGAAATCGTTCTCATGTTTGGTTTGTGGAAGACGTTTTGTTCAGCAAATCCATTTGACTCGTCACATACGAACTCACACAGGCGAGAAGCCCTTCTCATGTTTGACATGTGGCAAAAGTTTCTCTCAAAGTAGCAGTTTGTCTGGTCACATGAGAACTCACACTGGGGAGAAGCCGTTCTCATGTCTGACGTGTGGACAGAGTTTTAGCGAAAGAGGAAGTCTGTTTCACCACAGCAGGATCCACACAGGTGAGAAGCCTTTCTCGTGTAGAACCTGTGGAAAACGTTTCTGTCAAAAAAGTAATTTGACTGTTCATATGAAAATTCACAGCGGTGAGCTGGTTTAGTTTTGCGATAATCCCAGTAGCGGAAAACAGTCATATTTAATAAATTGGAATATTCATTCAGATGAGGGCTGTTGTCAGATTAAAAGTATTTTTGAAAATAACCTTTAAGCAGGTATTAAATATACTTTTCATTAAGCCCACATTTTTGAATTACTTTATTGATCTGATGTACTATTTTAATTTTAAATGTAAACTGCAAGTGGAAAAACCACAGTTAACAGAAATAAAGGCTTTCAAACATCCGTCTGTGTGTAATTGATCCATGTAATGTTTCATTTTGTGATAAAGTTCCTAAAATTAGCTTTTCAATAACATTCTGTTAGAATATTGTCAGTTTTTGAACTAAGTAGAGAACTCTACTCATGTTCGTACTTTTTACTTCAGCATCATCTACATGTTCACCGGGACCTTTCGCGTTCTGAGGCCTCTTATTTTGCTCCAGCCCTTTATTTCTATGGGATTCCAGGTCTATTTGATATCTGTTCCTCATTTTGATTCTTGGATTCACAGTAGATCTGAACGAGGGGTCGTCCCCTGTTTGGTTCTGATTCTATGTGGAGCATCTCCCCATAAATAGAATTCACCATAAAGATATTCCTTTGCTTCGGTTCAGGAGGCTGATGTTCTCCAGGCTGATGCAAAGTTCCTCCAGTTCATCTTTTATCTGTGATGGTTCTGGTTCCTCTTGGTTATTTTTTATGTAAGAGGATCTTTGTTCATTTTGTTCTGTTTTTTTCCAGACCTTCTGGTTGTCTACTTTCCTTTTGCGCTTGATCTTTATCAAACATTGTTGTTCACTTTGAAACTTATTTGTGGTCCAAACCGGAGTCTCTCTCCTGATTACAGAAATGTCGGTCATTGAGGACCTCCTCCTCATTCCAGACATGACACTGTGGGAAACCTGGAGGGACAAAAAGGCAAAACTGATTATTAATGTGACCAGTAAAAACACCACTTAATGCAATTGAAAATATTTTGTAAACTGTTGATCCCTCAAATTTATGTATAACCAGATACAGGCCCATTTGCAGAAATAAAAATGAGAAGCGTTAGCCAAATGAACTCTTTACTTATAAACAGTATGTTCTGTAACACAATGTGATCTCTCCCAGATTCCTGGACTCCAGTTTGACTAAAGAAGACAATTTTACTCATGTATGTAAAAGAGAATTATTTATGCTGAGATTAGACAATGGATCTTTTCACAGCTGATGAAATCCAGACTCCTCTCCAACTGAATCAAAGTAACATAAACCATCTTTTGGAATTTGATCCGTCTTTAAAGCCAAGTATCTAATTACCCTTTGGGATCTTGGTGTATTTTTGAATTGATGTAACTTGATGAATTTATGTAGTAAAAAGGAAGTATTAGTGTAGGCAAAAGAAACCATCTCATCATTTAGCTTGTCTATTGTAAACAGAAATAGTCTGCAGATTTCCAAATCTTTTGTAGTGTTTATAAGTGACAAATATATTTCTGTGCGTAAAATTATTCAACGAAGATTGAGCTCATCTGGGAAGTCTGCAATTACTTAAAACGTGATAGGATAGTGACCAGCTTGACTTCTCTTTAAAAACACCAGGTTTATAGAAAACATCTGCAGCCAGACTTCCGTGCATTTCTGTGATCAGTAAATCAACATCAGTCCCTCTGGTGGTTCATACCTATTCTCTGCAGCTCTACTCTGGGTTTCCAGCAGATTTCCAGCAGACTGCGCTGACGATCCAGCTCTTCCTCGTACTGGACGATGGTTTTATCAAACTCTGTGAATATTTCTTCAGCAGCAGCGAACAGTCGCTTCCTGATAAAAGTTTCTCAGAGACTGAGATAAAGACAGTCGCTGGAGAGACACGACGGGGAAAAACTGCTGACGGACGGTATGCTTTTATAGAAGAAAGAAAGAAACGTCTTGTTTCTTTGTCGCCACCTACTGGACAGGAGAACCGAGTTTACGCTCCTGGTCAATTTGGCTCATCGTGGAAAGAATAGCTTTACTTGATGAACAAAAGTTCAGGAATGGCTCAGCATGAAACATCTGTGCGGGATGTTCTGAGTTTGATGATGAAAATCAAAAAGTTTCACCAAACGATATGTGGGTATAAAAGCACCACCAGGACAGATAAAACTCCTTCCACGTTGGGTAATGAACACGAGGGGTTCTTTGTTTTGCTGCCATTTATTTGCAGATAACTGTCACCAAGATACATTTTTGAAAACCAATTAATCTTTTCATACATAACTTCTATAAGCGTGGTCCTTTTAAAAAAGACAGTCATTATTGCTCAGAAAAGGGTAAATCAAGGGTAACAGCAGCAATAAATATATGTTTAAACAAAGGTTCAAGTGATAAGACTATATATAAAAATAGTTTTCCCCATATTCCCCAAAACTGTTGCCCACCAATGGTTGATCTGTACACAACGCCAGAAAATTTCCAAGCTCTCTGAGGTGGTTTAACCTTCTTCACAGCTGGTTTCCCACAGGTGGTTTAATCCCACAGTTAAATTAGGCTTGGAATATTTCAACTAAGCGATTTTAGCCTACAATAAATAATTTTCTTAGATGATGTGCTGAAGTTTCTTCTAGGTGATCCTAATCACATTAAAGAAGAATCAGGAGATTTATCACCTTTACATTTTTTTTAATCTACACCAACACTGACCCTTCATTTCTAAACTAATACTTATTCACTAATAATTTAATAAAAGAAACAACATATGCTTACAAATGTACAAAAACTAATCTACAAACCAATGAGAAAGGGAAGATCAAGGCCTAGACATAGCTCTGTGCTCCATCACTTTATTAATTTGACCTTTATTTATACAGGTTGTCCAGTTGAGATCCAATTTACATGAGAGGCTTGTTTTGATATTAAAAAAAATCACAAACTGCAAAAAAACATTAAAACTTTACTTTAAAAGTAAAAAGCATCAAACCAGAACCACCAGATACAAATATAGCTGTTCTCTTATCTGTTCACATTCTGTTCTCCCATGTGTGCCTCACTTGGCTGGAAGGACAGACCATACAAATTAACTAATTCACTTAAGTCTTTGAAATCTGTAAAGTTTTCTCTGACCTTTTGAGGCAAAATGCTCTCGATGGTTCCTAAGGTGCAATTGGGACTATGGACTAAGATCACCGAGATAATGCACTTCACAGTACGGAGTTATCAAGAGATACTGCTCAACCAATCAGAAGTTGAAGTGTGGCACCATAAGGACTATTCTGAGTTAGATTGTATCTACTAAGACTGTAGTATTTTCAATAAAACTAGTTTTATCAAAAATACATCAATTACATTCTAAATGTAAAAAAGATAACATCAAGTTATCTTTTTATTACCAAAATAACCATTTCCTAAATTTTTTTTTGTTTTAAACACAAACCCTGGAGGTCATGTTTGTTTGTTTGAGTTGACGAGATCTTAAGTTTAACATCCTGTCCTTATTAGAAAGCAAGATTGTCGGTGGAGAAAACCAGCAAACTATTGGCTAAAGCTTAAATCCAAAGAAGGCAGATTTCATATGAAGAACTTCACATCCGGTACTTCAGCTGTTAAAAATAAATCTTATGACTTATAGATTCTCACCTGGATGAGTTCTCATATGAACAGTCAAATGACTGCTACGACGGAAACTTTTTCCACAGCTCAAACATGAGAACGGCTTCTCACCAGTGTGAATTTTTATGTGATCACTTAAGTGTATTTGCTGGGTAAAACTTTTTCCACAAGTCAAACATGAGAAAGGCTTCTCACTTGAATGTGTTCTCATGTGCTGAAATAAATTTCCTCTTTCACTGAAACGTTTTCCACAGTTTGTACATGAGAAAGGCTTCTCACCTGTATGAACTCTCATGTGGTCGTTCAGATGAATTTGCTGGGCAAAACCTTTTCCACAGGTCAAACATGAGAAAGGTTTCTCGCCCGTGTGAGTTCTTGCATGCTGAAATAAATTTCCCTTATTAGCGAAGCCTTTTCCACAAGTCAAACATGAGAATGGCCTCTCACCTGAATGAGTTTTCATGTGCTTTGACAAATTTCCTCCATCACTAAAACTTTTTCCGCAAGTCAAACATGAGAAAGGCCTCTCACCCGTGTGAGTTCTGAAGTGAATTTTTAACTTACTTCCAGTAATGAAATGTTTTCCACAGGTAGCACATGAGAAAAGCCTCTCACCTGTGTGAATTCTCAGGTGCTCTGTCAAATACGACCGTGCAAATAACTTACCACATACTTTACAAGAAGACAAATTATCATTCATGTGTGTTTTTGGCAATCGTTTTGTGTTTGGATTGCCTACATTGTCATCTTGATCTATACTTTTCTGACATCTCTCATTTTGATTCAGTTCTTCATCGCTACTCGATCTTGAGTCTTCATCATTGCCCATCTCATAAATTTTGTTCTCAGGTTCTAAAGATATCTCGAGAAGAAGTTCCCTGTTTGAATCTGGTTCCCAGAGGTCCTTTTCCCCATAGGTGGCATTTACTGTACAGGTATCAGTCAGCTGTTTTAGTTCTAGCCGCTCTTTCTTTAGCGCTATACTGAGTTCCTCTTGTTCATCTTTTATCTGTGGAGGTTCGGGCTCTGCTCTCTCCTCTTTCATTTGCTCAAGTTCTATTTCTTCTTGTTTGGTCTTTATCTGCAAAGGTTCTGGTTCCTCTTTTACCTGCTTAAGCTCCATTTCTTCTTGTTCATCTTTTATTTGTGATCCTGGTTTCTTTAGCTCCTCTTGAATGAAAAGAGGCTCTGGTTCTCCACAATTTTCTTTCATTCGCAGAGATTCTAATATTTCCTTTTCTCCTTTTACCCATGCAGGTTGTGCTTCGCAGTGGTTCTCCATATTTTGCTGAAGTCCTGGTCTGTTTTGGGAGATTCTTGTCTGGTTGTAGAACTGGTGGTCAGTGAGAAGTTCACTTTATTTTCAGGCACTGCGTTAAGGGAGGTCTGGATAAGCGAAAGAATAAAAAGTAATGGTTAATGTGATTGTAACAAAAACATAGTTCTTATTTAATAGAAGAAAAAGATGATTTGGAAGCCACTGAAACTTCAAAATGTCAAGTAAGCAATGTATACATGCATGATGATAATCTAGTTTAATGTTGCCAACAATATTACAAATGAAAAACTTCCCTTAAATGACAGTCAGAAATAATTCTTGCTAAGAAAATTATTTAGTTTAAGATATCCAAAACTGTTTAACCCTAAAATTAAATTTGACTTTATTTCATTTATTTTATCTCGAGAAGTTTGAAATTTAAAATTTTCTTTCAATGAACTACTTTCAACAACTTTTTAGTAATCTATAATTCTTGAACATTTCTGCTTCAAATGAAACATTTTGTTTATCAGATAGTAAATTAATAATTTAGAAGTAAACATTGCCTTTATGTATTCTTTTTTTGTGATGGTCTCCTGCATAGGGCGATCATTCGTGACTTATGTTCACAATTTGAACACAATCTCAAAAAAGTGATCCAGTTCAAAGCGGTGTACTTATTCAAGTTTTCAATGCAAACCTATTCTTTTCTGGTCCATATTAACCATTCAACATCGCTAAGTAGTTACCGCATTGCTTCGGGACTGGGTCGGCCTGGAAACTCAGCTGGGCTGCGTGTCTTCATCGTATTCTTCAGCGGAAGCAGCAGCCCTGTCGGCGGTTTCAGATAAATGGATCCAAAACAACCTTTCTGTCCGCACGGGAAATGGAAATGTTCGAGTAGACACCTCGGGTACCGAGCCGTGTCATTCAGCTGCCATAGTTGTTGTTATTCTCGCTCATTATCTTCTTCCATCTTCTGGCGCGTGTCAGACCAGTTTATGGACGCACTACCGCCACCAACTGGGCTGGAGTGTGCGGCGGATAATTAGGCAGCATAAATATAATCCTCAAAAATAAGACTTGACTAATAATTGTGCACACTGTGTAGCTGTGTGTCTCCACAAGATGTCAGTATCGGTTTGACCAACCAACAGTTTGGTATCAGGATTTCTTTTTCTTCTTTGCATCAAAGCAAAAGAACATAGTTTGTTGCCAAAGATGGCGTGTGGCAACCTTTCTTCAAATATTGATGCATTTTACAGAGGTGGGTAGAGTACCCAAGAATTTACTCAAGGAAGAGTGGCTCTACTTCAACATGTTTCACTCAAATAAAAGTAAAAGTAAAAAGATATAACCATCCAAAAAATTACTCAAGTGAAACAAGTCATTTCGTAAAAAAACAAAAGCAAACAAAAGACAAACAAAAAATGCTCAAAACAATTATTAAATGTTTAAAAATTACATCTCCAGGCAGCCCAAAATATAAAATTATGTGATAATTTGGATATTTTAAGGACCAAAGAGAAAATAATTCATATGACAATTACAAAACAAAAGCAGGCAAAAATCTATTTTTTTCAAATCAATTTCTTTTTATATAAATTTTTTTTAACAAAAACTGGAAATTTTACTTAAGAATAGTGATATTCCATAATAAAATTACACAAGTTAAAGCAAATAGTATATCACAGTAAACACACTTCTAAAAGTTAATCAAGTAAATGTAACTATCCTACATTTTGGGATTACTTTGTAGAAGCTGGATTACTGGGATGATAATAGATGGATTGAGTCTGGGGAGGAGCTCACTGTACTTGGTCCCAAACTTTAAGAAAAGGGAAAAGTGGAGCTTGTACACCCAAACCAAGAGCTGTATCTACATTTTTGGTACAAAGCTGATATCGATCCAGTTGTGTTTCACCAGTGCTGCCCCTTCTTCCAGGCCTTTTTGTGGAGACCATGGACAGGACTGCAAGGGCTGGTCTTCTGGAGGTTGGTGTCTGATTTAGGATTTTGTGCATCGATTCAGTTGCTGTATTTTTTGGTGGTGACTGAATCCTTTTCATTCTAATTTACACAGTAAAACACGTCAAACGCTTGTCTGCTGCTCATGAGGAACAGCTTTCTAAAGATCTAGAGACTTATGATGCACTTCACTGGATCTGTTTCTACTTCATTTATCTTTGAATCACACCAGAAATCTAACCCAGTTAACTGTCTGTCTTGTATTACAATATGCCAGGCATAAGTCTTCCTCAGTTTTACTTAATTTGTTGTAATTTATAAAAAAAAAAAGAAGACTTGATTATGTGAGTTTTTTGAATATACAGTATTTTGGAGTTCGCCAGCAAAATTACGCAAACAAATAGTAGGGAAGGACTTAGCAATGTATACATCAGGAAATGTTATATTTGTTAGTTAAATAGAAAATAAAAATATATGTATTATTTTGCTTTGCAAAAAAATAAATCTGTTTCATCTGGTTACATTTTACAGCTCTGTTATACTGGTAGCAATTTGCCATTCATTCATAGTCACCTGGCTCACAGTAAAAGAAGTCAGAAAAAAATAAATAAATTAGGAGACTATATGTCTTCAGAGATTAAGAAGTGGTGAAAGGTTATCTTATCCTGTCACTGATGAGCACGGGACAAAAAAGACGTGGGTGTGAAATAGAGGTGGAGTTTTTCTTTTCTGCATAAAAGCTCTTGTAGCTCTGTCTTATGCAGCTTAAGAGAAGCTGGCAGTGCCTGAAGCCTCGGCCTGTTCTGGGACATATGACTGGATCACACTGCACAAAGGTAGGGGCGCTTTTTACATTCTCGCTGAAGTCTGTGTTGTGCCCCAAAACAGTTAAATATGATCGAAATAAAAGGGTTTGTTTAAGAGAGCTAGTGTTAAAAAATAATAATAAGAGAAAACAATTGGCTCTTTGTTCTTGTGCTTGAATGAATTGATTTGTGCTTTCAGTTAAATATTTAACCTTCGTGCTATCTTAACATTCTGCTTACTCCACTTGTCCTACTGGTCAAAAATGACCTGCCCTAACAAAAGCCCCAAAATAAAGCAGCTTACTTGAATTTGAAATCCAAAATATATTTTGCATGATGAAACAATCTGTTATTTATCAATTCAACTCAATTTAATTCATTTTTATCATGTTTTTTTTTTTGTTACACAACACAAAACGACGATCAACAGTATTACATTTTTCTTTTTTTTTTTTTTTACGACAAACCAACTGTCATAAGTTTTCTTTTACACAGTAAAGGTTTATTATTGTAATCATATAAATGTGACGTAATTCCTTCTGAATTAATTATACTGCAAGGGAAAAAAGTCAACAATCTGTAACTTTTTTGTCAACAGCTCGTTCTTTCATAGTTGACGTTCAGGACGTCAACTATGAAAATACTTCTCTCATACAACATCCTTTAACATGAAATGTTGGAGATGTTTAACATAAGGACATCTTCAACATAAGATGTTGAGCATAAGATGTTCAAAATCCTATGTTTAACATCTTGCAAAATTATATAAGATGTTCAACATCTTGTGTCGGATGTGTGAACGTACAACCTATGACCTGTTGGACAGTGAGACATCTACTCACAGATTCAGCAAGGAATCAATTAGCTGTACTTTGATTTAGGGCACCTTCATATCTTCTATACTGAATTTGCTTTTATTATGTCTGATTGTTTTTTGTTGTGTTTGGGAGCTTGTGTGATGTGAGGGGTTAGCTGCGGGTGCAGGTCAAATCCAAGTTCAATTCGTACATCAATCCAGTTTATTTGATTTGTGTGTGTGTGGGTGCATATGCGGGTGTGTGTGTGTGTGTGTGTGTATTACAGAAAGTTTGTATGTGATCTTTGGGTGTGAAGGTGTGTGTCTATGTATTAGAGACAGTTTCTGTGTGACCTTTGAATTTTTTTCTGCTGTTTAAATGACCCATAAGACAATCCTTGTGCCGTAGTGGTGTACAGCCCAAATGCAAACATAAATAAAAACAAAGTATAATTTTTTCTAATGATGGGGTCAATTTAGGAAATGTCATAAAATTTCAAGTTGGAAAAAGGTAGTTTAAGGTATTTTTTCTACAGCTAAACATGCTAGTGGGTCACTTTTGACCTCCAAAACAAAACAAGGGTTAGTATAAAAAGGTACTAAAGTTAATTTTTACGTTGCACAGAGTGTAAACTCCCTTACAAATTAATAATTATCTGATGAGAACAAAGGCTGCCTATGGCAGAAGTAAAAAAAAAAACAACTTTAAAATAATGAAGCGATTTCTTTCTGCTTTTAAACAATAATCTGCCTTTGAATTGACAATATTTAATTTTAAAGCTTTTAGTGGTTTTATACTCAAATATTAAAAGTAGTTTTTCTTACTTAGGATATTCAGAAGAATATCAGCAGCTCCTCTTCAGCACCTGTTCCAGTCAGCTCTCCTTCTCCAGTCTTCACTGTAAGTTTGTGTTTTTCTTTAATTCAACTAATAGCCCTGGTTTGCATGACTGAAGCAATGTGTGCAATTATTTGAATCCAGGAGCTCCATCCTCTCATGGCTACCCCTGAGAACAACCCATCCCAGGAAGACAGGCTGGAGGACCAATCAGGGCCTGCAGGACCGTCATGCCTGCACACGGCCTGGTCCCGCTTCCTCAAGGGGGTGTCCTATTTCTCAGGAGACATGGAGGTGTTTGGAAAGTGGATGGAGAGTAAGTCAAACCTAACACGGGGTCCTTAACTTTAAAAACGGAACAGTGCTGAAGAACAAAACGGTGCACAGACTGCTCTGAAAGTTATAATAATCTAGTCATAAGAAAAACTGAGGTGCAACTAACAAACAAGTCTAAATCTGCAATTGTCCAACCTTTCATCGAGGTAATGAGCTTGTTTGTGCTTCTCCTTTCAGAACAGTTTTTCTTGCTGCAGCTCGTGGACTGGGTTCTGCGCGGAGCAGCCCAGGTGATGTTTGTCAACAACCCTCTGAGTGGCCTGGTCATTTTTGCTGGCCTCATCCTGCAAAATTATTGGTGGGCCCTCAACGGTTTAGTGGGGACACTCTTTGCAACAATTTCTGCTCTCATTCTGCAGCAAAGCAGGTGAGAAAGTAACATTCATCTGGAATAAAGCATTGTGTAGAAATATAAATAAAAGTAGTTGACGTGAAGTAAAATATGAATAGTAGTGATCAGTTACCGTACTTTCTTCCAGGGGTGCAATAGCTGCAGGACTTTATGGATACAACGGCATCCTGGTGGGTCTCCTGATGGCCGTGTTCTCCAATGCAGGCGACTGGTACTGGTGGCTTCTGCTGCCCAACATCTTCATGTCCATGATGTGGTAAGCACTGACGTGTCCATGCAGGCTTCAACTTTCTGAAACAGCTCTGAGAAATATTAAAAGATTTTAAAACACCCAAATTACTTTTCATTTTTATTTTCAACCTATCGCTGGGAGAACAATCAAAAGGTCTAACTTAGGAATCAACATTTGGTGGAATAACCTGGATTTTGCATCCGGTTTCATTCGTGTTAGCATGGTCTCCATCTGTCATTCCCATTGGCTTTGGGTCCAAGTCCTCACCTGAGCAGAACTCACTAACAAGATTATTGTGTGCGTGTTTGGGAAATAAGCAAACTCTATAATGTATTTACTGTCATGCAGATATTCTCATTTCAGAAAATTTCAGCAGTCTCTTCATTTCTCGTATGCTATGCAGCTGTATATATAACCCTATTTCATTCAGTGATAAAGAAAGACAGCGCTTCAGGTGTTTTAATATAGATTTGCAGCAGACACACGCGGTCCTCATGAGCCTGAATCTTTTTTAACAAACATCCGTTTTGGGTTGCCTTATTTCAGCCCGATTGTGTCCAGTGCCCTGGCATCCATTAACACCCGCTGGGATCTGCCAGTGTTCACGCTGCCATTCAACATCCTGGTGTGTCTCCACATGGTCGCCACGGGCCACTATAACCACCACTTCCCCCAAGTCCACATCCAGCCACGCACAGAGCTGCCCAACATCACCTGGTCTGAAATCGACGTGGCAAAGGTCAGCAGCAGGCCCCTTTTCCTCTGTTTCTTTCTCTGCTCTGTATCACCTCTGACACGACAACGTTGATGTGCTCATACGCTGCAGAGTACTTTTAAAGTTGTGTTTATCTTTAAAGGCAAAGTTTATCATTGCCTGCATTTGTAATGCTCTAGAAAAAATACATTTTCTTTCTCTCCTTTTCAGCTGTTCAGGTCGATACCAGTGGGAATAGGCCAGGTGTACGGTTGCGACAACCCTTGGACCGGAGGGATCTTTATCATCTCCCTCTTCATCTCTTCACCCATCACCTGTGTCCATGCCGTCCTGGGATCTGCTGTGGGCATGGTGTCAGGTGAGGGATTCGAACAAAGCCTCTTTTGAGGCTAATACAGCAACAATCAAACACACATTATGTTTGCGTCCTTGCGAAACAAGTCAACAATATCCCAATCTTAAATTTTTAGCATCTCCCAAAAGGCTTCCTTGTACTTTACCCATCAATAATGTTGATCAACTCCCCAGTTTCTGCTGAAGGAGAGCAGCCACACAGCATGATGCCGCCTCCCCCATGCTTTCCATATTTTAGAAGACCCTATACATTTTCTCTTGCATTTAACAAACATGTGCTTTTTGTGTTTAGGTGCAAATGGTCCAGTAGCACAAATAGAGCAAATATTAAGTTCAGCAGAACTCCGAATTGCTGCTGTTTTCTTTTGACTTATTGTTTCTGGTTCTTTGAGCTTTGCGTATTTCTTTTCCTCCTCACAGGTCTGGCTTTATCAGCCCCTTTTGAGAACATTTACTTTGGTCTCTGGGGATACAACTGCGTGTTAGCCTGCATCGCTGTAGGAGGGATGTTTTACGCTCTCACCTGGCAGGTGCACCTGCTCGCCATCACATGTGGTGAGTAGATGCCCACCAAGATAAAGCCTCCATCTAAATGGAGTGGGTGTGACCCGTAGCTGTAAGAAACTTGAGTCAAGTGCAGACATGGTATTTCTGATAGGCAATCACACTTGTTATATCACGAGGATTTGAAAACCTTTTCTCCTCTGCAGCGTTTTTCTGCGCGTACCTCGGCTCAGCCATCGCCAACGTCATGTCCAGGGTTGGTATAGAGATCTGCGCCAACAGATTTTTTTTTGATTTGCCATTTATTTGTATCTCACACTCATGTTCATGTATTCCAGTTTGGTCTGCCGGCCTGCACCTGGCCTTTCTGCCTGTCTGCCCTCACCTTCCTCCTCCTAACGACGGGGAGCAAGAGGATATTCAAGCTCCCGCTGGCCAACGTCACCTACCCTGAGAAAAACCTGGCCTTCTACTGGAAGCTGAAAAAGCAGGAGAAGGCCGAGAAGGCAGCGAAAGAGAGTCGGGAGCAGCTGAACGCTGAGATAACCCTGAATGAGAAAGAGCAATTAAAACTGGAGCTTCAACGAATAGAGGAGGGGAGACAAGAAAGTGAAAGCGACAACATGACCGAAGTGGACGAGGGTGTTAATGTGGAAGAAACAAACGGAGAAGATGATTCCACCATCGCTGTTCTTGCTGACTATGTCTGAACAATGTTCTCGGATACAGCCAAGATGTGAAAATAAGGAGTGACACTGAAACGTTTGAATAATGTAAATATATGTAGTTGTAAATATGTTTTTTTTTTATTATTCTGCTGTCAATATTTATTTTCTTTTTTAAGAAACATCCTGGTTTGTTAAAAAAGAAAACCAGGATGTTTTGTTGTTAAATTAGAAGTACTAATTTAACAACTAGTACTACTTCTATACACTTGTGTTAATGTGGGAGCTAAGCTTTTATTTGCAATGTAATTTGTTTGGAGCAATAAATCTTGGTGTTTTCAAAAACAGGGACATTCTGTCAGCAGGATAATTAGCTGTGAACTTCACTAAGCTGGTCTTTGTGAATGAGTGGCACAAGAAAAGCTGTTTTGTTTACAGAGTAATAAAAACACGCAAACTCTGTGTCTGGTATGCAAAATGGCAAGGATGTGGGAAAATTAACGTTGTCTACTGTCACAAACGTAACATCCCATTGATATTTTCACCACCATACTGGTGAAAAACTGTTAGAGGCTGCAAAAAGCTAAAGATTGGGGGGAAGGTTCACTTTTCAACAGGACAATGACTAAACATGCAATCAGAACTATACTCACCGGCCACTTTATTAGGTCAAACTTCTCATTAATGCAAATGTCAAATGAACTAAATGTCAAATCAACCAATTGGATGGCAGCAACTCAATGCATTTAGGCGAGTAGACATGGCCAAGGCGATCTGCTGCAGTTCGAAGCAAGCATCAGAATGAGGAAGAAAGGTGAGTTACGTGACTTTGAACGTGTCATGGTTGTTGGTGCCAGACAGAATGTTCTGAGTATTTCACAAACTGCTGATCTACTGGGATTTTCATGCACAAGTATCTCTAGGGTTTACAGAGAACGGTCCGAAAAAGAGAAAATATCCAGTAAACGGCAGGTCTGGGGGCACAAATGCCTTGTTGATGCCAGAGGTCAGAGGAGAATGGTCAGATGCGTTTGAGCTGATAGAACGGCAACAGTAACTCAAATAAACGCTCGTTACAGCCAATGCAGAAGATCGTCTCTGAATGCACGACACATCGAACGTTGAGTCAGCTGGGCTACAGCAGCAGAGGACCAACCAGGAGCCACTCCTGTCCGCGAAGAACAGGAAACTGAGGAGGCTACAGTTCACACAGGCTCACCAAAATTGGACAGTAGAAGATTGGGAAAAACGTTGCCTGGTCTGATGAGTCTTGATTTCTGCTGCGACATTCGGATGGTCGGGTCAGAATTTTGCTTCAACAACATGAAAGCTTGGATCCATCCCGTCTTGTATCAATGGTTCAGGCTGGTGGTGGTGGTGAAATGGTATGGGGATGTTTTTCTGGCACACTTTGGGCTCATTAGCATCGTGTCAACACCACGGCCTTCCTGAATATTTTTGCTGACCAGGTCCATCCCTTTATGACCACAGTGTATCCATCTTCTGATGGCTGCTTCCAAAAGGATAACGCGCCATGTCATAAAGCGCGAATCCTCTCAGACTGGTTTCTTGAACAATGTGTTCACTGCACTCGAATGGCCTCCACTGTCACCAGATCTCAATCCAATAGAGCACCTTTGAGAAGTGGTGGAAAGGGAGATTCGCATCATAGATGTGCAGCCGACAAATCTGCAGCAACTGTGTGATGCCATCATGTTAATATGGACCAGAGTTTCTGAGGAATGTTTCCAGTACCTTGTTGAATCAGTGACACAAAGGATTGAGGCAGTTCTGAAGGTGAAAGGGGGTCCAAACCAGTACAAGCAAGGTGTACCTAATAAAATGGCCGGTGAGTGTACATCAGGATGGTTTAGATTAAAGCTTATTCACTTGTTTGAATGGCCCAGTCAAAGCGTAGATATAAATCAAGTTTTTTGAATGTGGCAAATTAAGCTTTTATTTGGAAAGAATGATTTACTCTTTTACACTAATGAATTATTCTTGTTGGTCTATCCTATCCGTGATGTTTGTGCTTGTTCAATGAGAACAACTTTAAACTTTAACCATTTAAATGTCATTGCACTTCCTCATCGAATTTCTATTGCAGTTAAATCAGATGAAGCTTTGGCTCTGATCACAAAGAGATACGTTTCTGCCTGGTTGCAGCTAGTCACCATGACATAACTTTAAAGACATACTTACTTTATGTTATTGTAGGTTTAGTCCCAATTCACAAGATGGATTGCAAATTTTTGAGAGGCCCACTTAATTGCACAAAAACATCACAACTAAGCAGATTTGTCCATTTATTAATCTGGCTTAGCGGACTTGCACAACGAGCCGGACAGATTCCAGAGACCGCTGCAGTTCCCGATTTAAATGGTCAGAGAATGGGATTAAATATGACCCGAGGCCCAGAACACTGAAGTGCTGAAATTAAAAAAAATCTGACTCCAAATTTGTTTCTCAAGCCCCTTCAGGGTTTTCATTTTCTTAATCGAAGAATTACAGCAAAACACGATTTATAGATTCCTGAGACTTATGGATTAACTTGTTGGACATTTAAAGGTATTCATATTTTTTTAAACTTTAACTTCAGTATTAATTTATTTAGATTTTATGTGATAGACGCTCATCAAAGTACTGCCCAATCCTGAAGTAGATGAAAAATTATTTTACAATTGTTAAAAACTTGCCCGTGCCTGTAAAGCTCTTGCTGCTGGTACTGCTGCAAGTCTTTAGAGGTATGTCTCTTCCAGGTTTGCACATATCATACATTTTTTTTTATTAATGTGTGGACTATCAGATAACCTAGAATCTCTTCTACTTTGCTGGTTTTGTTCATATAAAATGCATTTTCTTATGGCTGAATTTGAAGACCAAATCAAAAGCTTTCCAATTTTGACCCTTTTTCTCCCATCAAGTCAGAGCAGACTGGATTTATTAATACACGGCCAAAATAAACAAAGTAAGATTGAATAGATTCAATCTTAAATAGATTAAATACTGAAAGTTTTAAGCAGTTTTTAGCAAAAGGGTTGTTCATTAATACCTACAATTGTCATATATCATTTAAAAATTTGGTTAGGCAGTCAAATTGATAAAATCTGGATTCTGTTTAAGCAGGTCAGGTGACAACATCTCTAGTAATGTAAATCACTAGAGGTGTCTCTTGTTCTTTCACTACCTGCACGTTAGATGAAGAGGAAGCTTCAAAGATGCAGCTTCTCTCTGCATATTTGCTACATCTCCTGTCCACAAACAGCAAAACCATGCAAAAAAACAGAGCAAAACAACTGAGGAGAAAGCGACTCCTTCTATATACATCCAAAGTTTACCCTGAAAAAAAAAACAACTAAATCCTTAGCTCATTTCTAAACACAGAAGTGAGCTAAAGAAACCTCATTTCTGTATGGGGTCAGGCATGATCATAAAGCAAAACCCATCGGCTTCAGCACAGCACCATCGGCTGTCGACAATGGCTGCATTTGAGCAAATTATATTTTCATTTTCCTACCGGTTGACGTTATGTATGTTGGTGTTATGTAAGTGGTTTACACATGTTTGTCAAATTTCTGGAACATCACAAGATCACACCTTTTGTGCCAGGTGCAGATAAAAGCTTCGCTCTAGTGAAACTATGCAACAGTGACCTTCACGGTAACCTGCTGTGCCTCCTTCATCAATCCAAACATTTGAGATGGAAAAATGTGATAAGTGTCAGACAAGATCAGATAAGTAAACATAGCATGCCAGAGGCTCCCAGAAGCCTTTGGAGAAAAACTCAGTGTTAAAACTGCAGTGTACCTCAGTCACATGGCCCGCAGAGAGATTACATCACACTCAACAAGTGTCATTCTTCTGTCAACTGACTCTTACATCTGTCTGCCATTTTGATTTACAGCAATGGTTGGATAATTGTTTCAACGTGGCTATGGCTCGTCCTTTGAAACATTACTATTTTGTCTTCAAATAGAAAGATTTTAATCACATGTAATTGAATAAAGAGCGAAGGAGGCCAGTTGGATAAAACAGCATGGTTTATCCCACAGCATCAGGTTTTGCAGTGTGAGCTTACATAACGACTGTCGACGATCAGAGAAAGTCCAAAGTGACATCAAGAGGTTTGTTTAATTGATGGCTATAAATCAAATTTTATCAGTTTGCCCATTTTTCAGGTCAGATATAGTTGCACTTTGTGTGACAGTTTAAAAGCAAGTTGGATGCATGAGCAACAAGTGTTTGCTGTGTTTTGACTCCAATAAAGAGTCAATTTCCTGTCTTCAGTTAGCCGGCACAATGGACTAAAATGTTAAAACCCCACTTAACGTCAACATAATTGTAATGCTCATATGATAAACACGACATAAACATCATAATTATAACTTTTGTGGTAATTTGTGTAATCATAGTAAATATCTTTTTAGGATTTTACGACGCAGAGAGGACACTGCACAGCTGTTTGCTTCCTTTGGGGAACTATAGGACCTCATTCAGCAGAACCTATGTTTTTATGGTTTGCTGCAGTTGGATCAGGATACTGATCATTCTATGATGTCAATTAGCAGACTTGTGTCACGTTAGGAGCTCGTTTCTGCCCAACCAGTCGAGACGAGCGCTTTTTATTCCCTCGGTACATGGACATGATGCCATTACAGAAAAAACACTTAGCATGATTGTAAGAGACAACTTCATTAGTGCAAGGCTGCTGCACAGTGTGGGAGTAAAAAGCATACAATGTTACCTGGGTGCACTATCCAGGGATGCCTGTAAGACAAAGGTTATCATACATTCGCGGAAGCCTTATGTAACTCCAGTGGAAAAGGCAGTTTGACAAGACCAAAGTCGGACAGTCATGCTGACTGAAACCATGTGGGTTACACATTTCATGATGAGCTCTGTGCTAAAGATGTACAGACAGAATTAGGGAAAAAAAAACTCATTCACTATAAAGCTGCATGGGATGGGAAGCTTTTAAATGCAAGTCGTATTACAAACAAAAACTTTGATATAGTTTAGAGTGATTTTATGTCTTAGACCAGCAGAAAATGGAACAAAAATAACTTGTGGCTTTAAATATTTGGTAGAAATAAATATATAAATTATGCAGCCTGTTATAGTCTGGATCAGACACAAATAAAATCTATTTGCTAATCACTTTTAGAAGTCATTTAACTGATAAGAATAATCAGAATAAACGTCCTGGCTTACATGCCAAGGTCCATGTGTGGTGCAAAACTAAAACTTTACATCTGCCTATAGTCAGTAAAATAATGAGGTGGCAGGCAGCATCATGTAGCATCATGCTGTGGGAATGACATTTTGCTACCCAAGGTAAAAATGGGTAGAGATCTGTGTGTTTTTCTGCCTGGTTAGACCCTGAGCGGATTTAAAAAAAAGAGAGAAAGGGTGAAATCAGTATCCAGATATGTAAAGCTAGTAAAGACCCCAAAATACCTGCAGTTGTATCCATATATAATTTTCCTTTCTTTTCAAAACTGTGCACTACATTCTGCATGACATAAAACTGCAAAAGTGCAATTTATGTTTGTGTTTGTAATGGGACGAAAATTTGAGGGCCGTAAAGAAACATCAGGGATGAAAAAAAAAATGTGTTGTACCAATTCACAAAAAGTCATCACTTTCCAGTCAATGAAATATTTTCTCATTTAAATATAGTTTAATTGTTTTTCAGTTCAAATAAATAATAAAAAATAGAGTCAGTATTCATGTTGCTCGCTTTATCCCCATCAAAGTCCTTCTAGACTTCTTGTGTTTTTCCACACCAGTCCCGTTTCATCGTGCAGGTTGATCTGATAAGATATAATCTGATTTAATGCTGCTGATACAGGACACTGTGTGCCAGTGTCAGCGTGACCCATTGATGATGATCTGCATTGCTTGGATTTCTGCTGTGCTTCTAACAAGGGTTGTCACCAGAAGCAGAAAGGAATGACAAATGGATGAAAGGCCAGCACCAAATAGAGAACAACACAAGTTAAAGAAAATAATACACGATTTCTCTTTTGTTTTTTTTTTTGTAAAATAAAATCTTGAACTTTGCAGCATGCATTTGTTTTCAGTCCTGAGTATTTTGACAAGCCTGCATGGAAGTTTGGTGCCACAGCTAAACACAGGATAGACCTAAAAAAAAAAGTAGCTTCTTAGAGATTGAGGAAGGCTTAAAAGCAGACATTTCATTTCCAGTCCATCAACAAACTCATAATTATAATGGAGTGATTTGACTCAGACACATATTTACCTGTCTTGGCCTAGGTCTATTTTTAATTGTGAATTTATTCACTGTAGATTAAACAAACTAGACATACCTATAAACTTATTTTCTTCCATATATTAAAAGACTTGGAACTTCTGTGAATTGACTCCGGAGGATGAACTCAAAGGAACGCTTTAAATTGATCTCGGTTAAAAATGTGAAAACCATGCATCAAATGATCCTTGTAAATTCACAATCAAGTTTGGGTTTCGATCTGCTCTGACTGCAGGAAGCATGATGATTAGGTTTTAGGATATGTTAAGTTAAACTGTGGTCAGATTATTGCCACATCATCTTTAAATGACTGAAATGTTCTGTAGTTTAAGAGAGGAAAAACTCTGGTATCTCTGGTATCTCTTGTAATCTGCTAATCGCTTTTGAGCAGGAATCACATGAGGTCAGGAATCTGAAGGGCTGCAGCATCACTGCCCTGAACATGACATCGTGTTTGGGATCATTTATGGAATGCGATCATTCCGTAAATGTAGATTGTTTACAAGTCCTCTGGTAAACGGGTCGAGTGAATATTGTCTCAATAAAACTTTCACACATTGAACTGGTAGCGTCAGCAACTGCAGAAACTCATAAGTCTCGTTAAAAAGTATACTACAAGAGGGATTTCTGTCAGGAACGCAGAGGAATACATTCAAAAGATATTTATCCTAAGCATTACCATTCTACTACTTTATAAATAATAAAGTAGCTATGCAATTAGGATATCAATATGTAATAAAAGATATTTATATAACCAACAAAAATTAATTAATAAATATCCCAGAAATTGTCCTAAGAAGAATATCTAAATGAGTACACAGACATTTATGGCTGAAGGTCATACTAAACACAGGTTTATCTTACATCAGTGAGGCTTCTCTACTCTAATGCTGGATGCAGTCTTGATTGGATAAAGTATCTTTTACTCAGGTCAAAATTAGAAGAGTAAATGTCTGAACATCAGTGGTTCAGTTTAGCTTGGGCTCATATGTTTAGTCTTGTACACAGTTTAAAAGAAACTATTTTACTTTTTCAATTGTAAAATAATTGTTATTGTGTGTTTAAATTGATCATTTTTATACGAGTTTATTTATGCAAGAAGAGAATGTGAATGACATTTGGTTTTATTTTGCAGTGACAGATTGCACGCTTTGCAATCTGTCACTGGGCAGTGACTGGGCAGTTTACATGCGTTACAAATTTTTAAAAACAAAGGATATTAAACTTTTTAGCCAGTTTACTGTAAATTCCGTGTTTGTCTGCTGATGTTATTTGTGTAGTTAAATAATATGGCACCCTAAAATACCATTATACGTTTCAAAATCCAAATTAATTAAGAATATTTTTGTTGGCTTGCTCGTCCTGCAAGGTTAAAATCAATAGCCATAAAAACACTGGCATGATGCAAGTTAATGACAAATGATGATAATGAAATCAGGTGAATTAGGCATGATGAAACATCTGGTGTTCAAACCCAAAAGCATCGGGTCGGCAAACAGGCAGCCATCTTTTCAGATGTTTGAAATGCCAAAGACGGCACACAAAAGCAGTTGACGTTTTCCCAATCAGTGCATGAATATTTGTGCTCGAGGTTAGTTTTTCTGCAGTTTCTAACTCTACAACTGATTTCTGCAACACGTTTAGTTCAGGCTAATCATTTGGGTCATGACGCTATCTTTAATCACATTTTTTTTAAGTGTGGAGGAGCACATCAACACGTCAGCAGTGACTTTCAAAGTATGAGGTCAAGCACAATATCTAGATGTGGAGTGAAAGGCTAGCGCTCTCAAACAAGACATAATTCTTCGACAGTGTAAGAGAAAAATGCCCTCAAAGTATCTCAAAGCGATGAATAGGATAGCTACTTTATGCTTCGTCAGTTTTACTTAACACATTTTACGTTTACATAAACTGATACAAATAAAATTTATTCAGGAGTTTCATCTTACCATGTATTTATTATCTAGTTTCTAGTGCAAATAGTACACTTAAAATAAGACAAAACTAACTTACAAGTCATTTTTCAGCAAGATACAGGAGCTTGTTATAAGTCAATAATTTCTTAATATTAATGAAAAAGTGCAAGTTCACTTTTAACACAGGAAAAATGTCGTGCTATAAGAGAAGTAATCTGCCAATAGAGCTAATACTTTGGTCTGTGTGTTACTGGTCGGCTAATGCAGACCAGTAACGCTCATCCTTGAAACAAACAAAAAATAAAAGAATTTAAATAATTAAGTTTAATCTAATGTCACCTGAGGACTTTTTCAATGTTCTAGTGAATATTCAAGGTCAGTTCTTTACATCTATTTTATCTACTGTTGTAAGAGATAAACAAAAGTCACCATTTAAGATTTTTCTGCTGGTCAACTTAATGCTTCTAACTTAAGGACATCTTTTAGAGGAGCATCGCTGCCATCTCCTGGTAAGATACAGAATATGTTTTTTTGTGTTGACAGCGCTTCTGTGGTTCTGATTTAAGTCTCTGTATCCAGTTACTCTGTTATTCTGTAGTTCTGCTGCTTTCACATAGAAATTTTCCACATCATTTACATTTCTGATTTAAATTATTTAATTTAGAAAAATCCCGTCAAACCTGAAGTGGAGGGGATTGGCTACAATTGTATGTGAAATAAGCAGAAGTGATGTCAGTAGATTTGAAAAGCAAAATGATTTAACCCCATCCGGAACCAGCATGTTTAAAGATTTTTTCCGAAGGATGGTAAATGCAGATCGGTGTGATAACATCAAACACAGAAAATTAATAAAACCGACTTAAAATCAGTAACAACGTGCTGAACATCCATCAGTAATAATATGTCCAATGCATTAATGAAACCTGAAGGAAAAGTAATGAAAAGATGGGCAAATTAAACTCATTGTAAACATTATAATTACAAATCGCTCAATTAAAAGATTTGATATAAAAATTGTGTAGAGTCAAGAAGGAATCTCAATCATGAAGCTAAAAATGTTCTAATGCTGAAAGAAAATGTGCATGTTATATTTACATGTAAATATACATAGTTTTCTTTTATGTTTTACAATAAACAATTGGCGTTGTACAATGAAAGTCACTAAAGAAGAGTTGGGTGCAGATTAGCTTTATTTGGAGTGTCAGTAATGATAATAAATGACACAGTTTGCTTCATGAAAGAGGCTTGTAAAGCACAGGAACTTAAACTTTGGGCAGTTTTTGACAGAAAGAAAAACAAAATGCAAAAAAAAAAAGGACAGATGAACAATGTGGGAAACTGATGAAAATGGAGTTCCCTTTCAATTTTAAATGTTTTTCCCTAAGTAGCTTAGTTGAACAATTTGTGCAGATTTCAAGCAATAAAATCCTGAAAAGAAATGAAGGACATCATCTCAGTGCAAAAACAAAATGTTTTACAGTTTCACTGTGAGCGTGGCGCTCTTACGTAACAGAAAGATATTTGAACTGTGATGAGACGCTTTACTGATTCGGTCATTTGCTTTTGTCTTAATTTCTTCTACTTTGGAAACTTATAAACCTGTTATCTTCACACTTTTAAAGACTTGATTTTTCTACATTTCAAAATAAATCACTACAAATCCATTAGAACCCGTTGAATAGTCGTCACGTCGTTATCTGCAGGTTCAACACTGATTTTTGCAGTAACATAAACATAATGCGTTTGTAGCATCTGGACTAATTTTGACCAGCTCTGTTTTGAAAATGTTTGGACTGTTCCAACAATATAATATGTTAGACCAAAAACAGATTACTTAAAGCACAGTTGAAAAAAATTTTTGGTGTCTTTATTTTGTTGTAAAATGTTTCTAAAAATATCGGCTGTAGTGCTTTGTTGAATATTTTAAACCCAGTTTAGGAACCATAGGTTCAGTTTAATCTGAACTTAATGCTGTCTGGAGACCAAACAGGGAGTTCAATAATAATTCCTCACTATGCAAAACCAAGATACTCATGAACAAAATGTTAAAAATGCAATTTGGCAAGTCAAAGACAAAAAGCATGGGAATTTAATATAGATAAATGTCAATTTGTTTTTGAAAGTGTAAGAAAGAAAAAGAGTAAAATCAAACATGTTTTTCCTTTTTTTGAGTTATCCAGATTTGGAAAATGCTAAAAAGCAATTTCATACTTTTCAAGATCCTTTTGCACCATCGAACCCATCGAGAACAGAGGCTTCATCGCGTCACCTCGCCTTAAGGTACCTTTAGGAGGAACATTTTCACAGATCTCTTGAGTTGCCTTTGTGGGCGTAAACGACGCTTGGTATTGTGTAACGACACCGTTTTTAACGTGTGAAACAAAACGAAACCACGATTAACGTAACAGGAAAGTGAATCTGAAGAAAAGTACCTCTCTGGACGTGCATCTGTCTAAATAACATTTCAGAAATCAAAGAGTCACATGTGAAGGCCGTTAATAAATAACTACTTCCGAGGAGTGACACGCAACCTCTGTGTTTTTTTTTTGACTAATAAACAACAAATTATCAATAAGTACAGACGGATAACTAACACAGATGCCTGGTATCTCTAATATGCACAGTAGCCCTTGTAACGCAACATTCATCAGCAAACGACCTCCTTTTGGTTGTCTAAGTAAGGAAATACGAAAATAACAAAAAAAGAAATAAAAGCTTTGACCTGGACTCAAATTAAAACTTTACACTATACACAAACACAATAGATATCAAGTTGTAAAATATTAAAAGTCAATTATGTCTAAAATAGTACTTCCAAAAGCACATTGCTGACAGTATTTACATTATTGTTACAACCTCACACAGGTATGGACAAAAAAAAAAAAGAACAATAAAGAGAGTAGAGGCAATAAAAGTAGAGTAAAACATGTGGATCAGAGCTGAAACTAAATAAAGAGACCGTTTGGCTCCAGTGTTGGCTGCCTGCTCTCACCTGCTGTAAGACACATTGGGTGATTTAAACCTGCACTGGGTTTCAGCACAGCCTCTACTGCACACAGTGGGAAGGTTTCTCACTACATTCAACTGATGCCAAAACCGTTTGGCGTTTTAAACCATCAATCAATCATCTAACCTGACTAGGATCAACATGGCAAAACTCTTTAGTTTACAGGAGCGACGGGGATCCATTTCACAAAACCGCCATCTCTCACTTCCTCACTGCTGGGGAACGTCGCGCCGCCTCGTCTTCGTACATGAATTGGATATTTTGAAACATTTTGTAGCCTAAATGGCTGGGTGTTTGAGATGCAGCAGGGGCGGAAGGAGGTCCGTTTCGATCTTTGAAGCACAATTGTCTAATAAAGCGCGAGGTTTAGATGAGAACTGCGGAGGAGGTTTGGTCGACAGCATAAAACACAAGGAGTGTGTGTTGAGTCTGACAACAATCAGACGAACAATCAAAACCACCCTGAGCTATCAAGTGAAACTGACAGGACTCATCTCAGAAACCTTCCGTCCAGAAGGAGCTTTTGATTATTAGCTCTGGTCTGGATACTGGGAGTTAAGGGACAGAGTCCAAAAATAGTGCAAACACTGCTGCTGTCTTGAAGATGCACCCCCGCCTGCTCGCTGTCGGAGCTGATTCAGGTTGACTTAACCCTAGTAAAGAAATTTTCTCATGGCTTGTAAGTTGTTTTCTATCCACCGTTTGTTCAGCCTGATGGTTTCCAGAGCCTCCTGCACGCTCCTCATCTGAGAGCCACGCTGCTTCAGGCTGGAGAAGAACGCCTGAACCTGCAAGAGACACAAAGTGATGCAAGGACTCTTAATCATTCACATTTTTACAAACTTTAACGTACTGATATCCTTTGAACTTGTTTTTGTCAGACCAACACAACAAGTAGGGCATAACTATATGTCATACATGGTTGTAACAATTAAAACCCCTGAAGAGTGCGGTGTGCATCTGCATTTAGCCACAGTGAGTCAATGCTTTGTAAGTCAGACGCTGCCGGAAGTATTTTTGCGTTTCTTTTTACCGAATTTGAAAATAATTCTACAAACATCTTTACTCATTTTTGCCTATTCATCTTTGCAAAATAGCTCAAGCACAGTCAGATAAGGAGGAGACAACAACTGCCATAAAAGTCCAAATGCACATCAGTCTGGGCTTTGACTGGGCCATTCTTACACATGGATCTGCTTTGATCGAAGCCGTTTCATTGTAGCTCTGGTTGTGTGTTTTGGGTCATTAAACTTCCAACCCAGTCAAGTCTTTTGCAGGATCTACAGGTTTCCAATTAACTCTGACCCCACCAGATAAAAATGACTAATTAAGTGACTTGTGAAGCCAATATTCTACACTGGGTTTTATCTCAGGGCATCAGAACAGAGCCGGTTCACAATTGTGCGCTACTCTGTGTTTGTCAATGCCATGAAACCATATTGCACATCTCCAATATATACATACCTGATCAAGATGTGCCTGTGTGGAGAACTGGGAGGTAGTGGATTTGACGATTGTCTGAATGGCAAAGGAGCCAAGAGGAAACCTGCAGCCAGAAGAACAGGAAGCGATAATGACACTCAGAAGTCCAGATCCTTTAATTAGCAGGTAAATTAATCCTGTAGTGTATTTTAAGAAAGGGATCTGACGAGACTTACTTCTCTATGAGGCGGTCCCAGTTTACTTGGATAAAATCCCAAGCAAACAAATAGCCAGCAAACCCGTGACACACGGTGTTGATGATCAGAGGCAGCTCCTGTGTCTGGATGATATCCCCATTCAGACCGGCCTTCAGAATCCTGCACAGATCAAAATAAAGAGACTTTAGATGCAGCAAACAATGCGACCACAATGCAACAAGATGTTTGTAGTGTAAAGAAGGATATTGGGAGATGAATAAAAATAAACAAGGATTGACCCGAGTTTCCTTTTATCGCCTTGACAACGCTGACCCGGTTCGCTCGTCTCTGCTGTAGCACTTGGAACAAACTGTCCAGTTTTGACCAGAAAACCTTCTACTTCCTCATGTTTGCTGTGTCCATGGCTTGTGGCAAACTCCAAACTCGACTTTATTTCAATGTTGTTCTCGCCACTCATCTATGAAGGTCAGATTTGCGTAGTGAAAGACTAGATTTATCTTCTGCAGCTCCTCCAGAGTGACTCCATTTACTAATTTATTGACTTCTGAAGACGACTGACTGCACTAGATTTTATTTAGCAGTATCAAAGAAAAGGAAAATGACTTTCAAGTAAAGATTTTTGAAAACCATTTATCATTTCTTTTACACTTCAACAATGATGCACTACTTTTTACTTTGGTTTATGACATTAAATCCAAATAAGTCTAAGTTTATAAAACAAAATGTGGAAGGCTTTAAAGAACTGCAGCGGATTTCAGCTTATATATATATATATAAATCACACACACACATCCCTACCATGCAATATGACGTGGGTCTTGAGAGGATGCCAGGCCTTTTAGCATCTTTCGCTTCTGTGCATCGTTGGTGGTAGCTCCGTACAAAGTCAACAACGCTGTCCAGCTGTCTTCTGACTGAGCTGCCACTGCAAACACAGCTTGCTGCAAATCACCTGGGATCCTACAGGAGTAAAAATAAAAACACAAACGTGAGAATCTTTATTTTCAGGGCTCTTGCTTTACTCTTCCTGCTAACACACATTTACTGAACTCTTGCATAATTAAAGACTGTTACTGTTTGTAAAAGGATGTTGAGGTGATAATTTTTTTTTAATATAAAATCATTCACTTCTTGAGTTATTTACTTACTTGCTGGTGAAATTGGAGTCAGTGTAGTTTTTGAACAGGGATTTGGCTTTTTCAACACAGCTTTCACTATTCAGAGCGCAGGCCGTTGAGACGAGGGCTGAGCGCAGCTCCTGTTTCGATAGACTCTGCTCCTCCTTCCAGGTTTGACTTTCCATCAGAGAACCAAATTGATTCAGAATGTAAGTCTGTCGCAGAGAGAGAAAAAATTGTAAATAACTCTTCCCTAGTTCCACAGGACCATTTGGATTTATTTTACGAAAGTAATAAGACAGGTTACATCTTAAAGTGCTCATCCTTTAAATTTAAGGCCAACAGACAATAAAAAAAAAAAAATCTATTTTGTTATTTATATGAAATTTAAACACCAACTGGCTTTCCAAAGCACTCATTTGTAAAGTACCTTCATGCGAGATGCCAAGTCAGACTCCTGTCTTTTATCAAGAAGCCTGTAGATGCTGTTCAGCTGCAGCAGAGCTTCTGTCACAGGAGCCGTCTCTGTTTCGCTAGGCATGAAGCTCAACATGTGGCAGGCTTGCTCAAAAGAGACACGCCCCAGTCTAACAACCAGACAAAGCAGGGAGAAAAGGTTGAACACTGAAGTGAAATATTGGCGCATTTAATCACAGAATATGCATGTATCTCAGCTATGTAGAACATCACTGAAATGTTAATTTATTCAATTAATTCAACACAACTCTGAACCAGAGAAAGCAGCAGACACGTTTTACCAGAGGTGTTGCTCAGGCGCTCAAAGTCCTCTTATTCTTATCAGATGAAATTAGTTTTTAATTTGTAAATCAAGGTTACAGATTCTGGAGGAAAATGCAGAATCGCCACATCATCTACAATTAGTGTTTATCTGGGAAGACAAGTCATCTGCTGGTATTGGTCTGCTGTGTTTTATCAAGCCCAAATTCAGTGCAGGCATTTACCAAGAAATGTTAAGAGTTATATGGAGACGCTGATTTAAGACTTGACATCCATCCTCCCTACCAAAAGTAAGAATGCCTGCCTTTAACGATCCAGGTTTATCTGAACTTGATTGATCAGTAACTATAATTTAGATGAGCTGAAGGGTCCAGTTGGTGCATTCACAAAGTAAGAAAACGATATTCAGATGTTTACCTGGAGAGAGCAAAGATGTTATGTATGACCGAGGCTCGGTCTTCAGCTGTGAGAACGCTGATGTTTTCAGACAAAGCATCATGAATAGCATTCCAACCGTCTTGTCCATAGTCGACAATGTAGAAGCCGGTGTTCTTGTAGTTCAACTTTATCCACTTTACACTTCCTGGCACCTTTAAACTTCCTGAAACACACAAATGTTTGTCATTGCACGCAGTGTCCAAAACAATGAGAGTGTTACGGCAGGGTTAAACGCTACACCGTACCTGACTTGTTACTCAGACTGAACATCTGTCTGCACTCCGGGGCCAAGCTACAGCTGTCGTTCACGTACGTGATGGGGATATTCCACTGTCTGAAATGGAGATTGCAGCACCGTTGGGTTTCGTGTTGCATTTCTCATACTGACGAGTGTGTTGACAAAACCCACCTGGGTGCTTTTGTGGTGTTGTCAGATGTGAGCAGAAAAGGCTCCTGGGATAAGGTCACCGTGTCGTCTTTGCGACTCACAGTGACCAGCGGGAAGCCTTTCTGTGATGTCCATGAACTCATCATCTCAGAAATATTAATATGCGGGGTGGAAACCTCAACATGCCGGGAATAAGGAAAATGACAGAAGGAGTCATTTGAAGTGTTACAGGTGAATGATAGAGATTTTGATGAAGATAAAAAAAAATTAAATATTAAAAGGATATAAATAGAAGAAAAATCAAACATCTGTTAGCAGAGTTCAAGACCCTCCAATGCAGCTTTAGTTTAAAACCAAACTGGGTGATAAGGATCAATATGCAATGAACAGGCAGCAAGGAAACAGGAAGGAAACGTTACACTTGCACATAACTAATCAGTAAATTATAGCACAGAGTTCAAAGCTTCAAAGACATTATGCAAAAGTCAATACCAAATATTTCATATGACAAATATATATGTAAAGTATAAAGATCCTGGGAAACTAATCTAGTTATTCGAAATAGTAAAACTAACAAAAAAGGGTTCTTATTACAGGAAACAAAGTACTGCTTTCGGTCTGCAAGGAAGAGAGGTGATGACAAAGATTGACAAAGATCTCTGACCAGAGATGAAGCGATGAAACCTCATCTCTGGGGTTTTTCTTTAAGGGCCAACCTGTTCATTCTTATTTTCGTTGTAAGCACTAAAAACAACTCATTTGTTCATTTGCGGGCAAATTGACAGAAGTGCCAGTTCTAAATCCAGCGGAAAATCTACTACTTGTGTTTGCAAACAGAGATAGGAGCTTTCAGTGTTAATGCATCCATTGAAAATGAAATAAATTCAGATGCATCCGTGTTGGACATGCATGCCGAGGGTAAGAGTCAGTCGACTACCTAACTAAGACATCATTTAAATACACATATCGACCCCATGTAAAGGCATCCACATACCTGCGTAAGGCTGTTCCAAAGGTCCATCGTTTCTGTATTTAATCCCCTAAATGAGTTCAGATAGTAAATAATGCCCTTTTTGAACTGCTGCTCCTTTGGCAACGACGCATTCAGCATCAGGAGAATTGAAGCACCCTGGAGAGCAGAGGCACAAAACACCAACAAATTAAAACCAAGACTGATCATTAGCCACAGCTGCAGCTGACTGTGAGGTCCAGCAGAGAAATTTCTCTGAAGTAAGAAATTGGATATGAATATTTGGCAAAAGAACGCGGAGTCTCTAGTAAACTAGGCAAGTTACAAACTACCCTAATGTATCTTTATACATTAGGGTAGTTTATTGGCCTTTACGAAGCCAGGCTTTCTGGTAACCTTTAAAAGTTATCTTGTTCAATAGTTTTATGTGCTTTTTAAACATCTTTTATAGTTTTTCTTTGAACTTGCCTGCTTTTCAACCATTTTGTGTTCACTTTATTTTTTTAAAAGTAATTAAACATAATTGCAAATTGTGATGAGTTGGCTTAAAAATAGGAAAGCAGGCAAATGGAGGACAAAGAAGCAGCATAAGGCAAAAACCAGCATCAACAGCAGATGAATAGTAAGTGAAGGACATCTCTTCAAGAAACTGGAAAATAATCCAGTAAATACTTGAGAGATACTTCTTTTGTTTTAAATGTAGTAAAAGAAGTGACCTATCAAAGTAATGAGAAGTTATTAATCCATAGTAACATTAACATGTATATTCCTAGGGATCTAACACAATAAACGCATATTATTCTGTTGATTCACTGGCTGATTATCAGGTTTTGAACTTAGAATAAGTGCAAAATCAGATAAAGAAAGAGCAAAAAACATTTAGCAACATCTGTGACAGAAAAAAAAAGTGAACTCTTCTTGGAAGCAAGACAAAGAAATCTTGGTCAAAAATCTTTTTGTATTTTATATAACACTCAAAGCTGCACCTTTTCATAGGAGACCGAGTCAAACATTTCCTCGATTTGCTCTGGCGTGTTAACCTCTGTCGACACAGGGTGGGAGGAGTTTAGCGCATCTTTGTCCAGGGCTCTGAGCCGCACAGTCAGGAATAAATTACCCTGCAAAACAAAGACTCGTTGAAAAAGTTCTCAAATTCATCCGCCAGAATTATTATGTACTCGCAGGTCAAATGTTTCAAACCTACAGTGTCCAAACTGGGCAGTATTTCCTGCAGCGACATGTACTCCATGTAGGTGGCGAAGCCTTCGTTGAGCCACAGGTCGTTCCACCAGCTCATGGTTACCAAGTTTCCAAACCACTGAAACACAGAGATGGACCAGCAAACCAAACACAATCACACTCTATGCTGCTTTCAAAGAGGTGTCAGAAAATAAAAAATCACTAAAAATGACTACCTGATGAGCGAGCTCATGGGCTATTACGGAGGCTACTACTTGTTTTTCGAGAGAGGAGGAGTTCTTGTCCAGCAGTAAGGTGGTCTCCCTGAAAGTGATGAGCCCCCAGTTCTCCATGGCTCCTGCCAGGAAGTCAGGAATGGCCACCAAGTCTGACAAAACAGAAACGAAGCAAAAGTGTGACCAATGATAACAAAAAGAGGTGTAGAAAAGATAAATGTTGTACAGGCGAGTGGTTCTGCTCACCTAGTTTCTTTAGTGGGTATTCAATCTCAAAGAATTTGTTGTAAAATTGCAGCAGTTTGGAAGCCATGTCCAAAGCGAAGCCGGTCTGTTCGTTCTTATCTGGTACAGAATATACAGAGACCTACAACCGACAGACGTGGATATGCATCACGAATAGACGCAAAGTAAAACACACCACCAGCGCTATGTTTTTTTCAAATTAATTATTGATGATTATGGTTTGAACGCACAGCAAAACACGGCCGTTCGTAAACCTACTTGTGTTCCTGAAGCATTGCTGCTGACAGAGGTGAAGTTAGCAACAACGAAGGCCACCAGGTAAGTGCTCATGTTGACTTTGGTCTTCTCAAACTCATCCTGCTCAAGGCCACTGGAAAGAGGCGTGGTTCTGGCCTGAAACGCAGAGTGTTAGAGTTAGGTAACTACAAGGCCAACATGCAGGGAAAAAATGGTGGTTTTGAAAATCAGAAAGTAAGGAAATAAAAACTGTGCCCACAAGATGAGCTGCAAATCAGTCTAAGACAGCAGTGCACACTACAAACAGATTTTAGTTGGTGCAACCCATCAGCTCAATGTGTGGCTTGGCCTTTTACTTTCATGTGCTAAAACTTTATAAGTAATGTTGGTAATCGTAAATGTTCCGAAACAAGAAAAGTTCATTTTGAGCGACACAGTGAGGAAAACACGGTTGTTTATCCACAATTTCAACAAGTTCTCATGTATAAAAAAAAAAATCTGTAAACACTGATTTTAATTGTAGATCTTACAAAGGATTTTTAAGCAGTTTAACAAAACATGCAACACAAAACTGAGCCATGTCTGTTGTAATAATTTATAAATCTGAAAAAATATATAAATTGTCATCGTTTCAAGCAAAGTGGAAAAATGGAGACAAACTACACATTTGCCGTCTTCACGGATTTAGAAATAGTTGGCTTGTGAACAAGCAGATTGGTTCTGCAGATTTGTGTTTGATGACTCACAGATCAGGGATCATACACTGAACAACTGGACACGGAGGGATCATAAACTACAGGATTTATCAAACCAACTAACGTCTGAACACATCAAACTCCCGCAGGATAATTTGAGGCGTAAACAATCGTACCTGTAGGTGGTGGTAATAGAAGAATTTCAACAAGTTCTCATGTATTTAAAAAAAAAAAAAAGGATTACATTTTTGTTTTTTTTATGTGCTGCAAGATGGAAACTTTTTTATGTGGGGTTATTAGAAATGACGTCCAGCGTTGGCTTTATTATTAAAACTCTTAATATTCATCCCTTGACAGAAAGCACACAAATATTTAAACTTCTAATTAAAAATGTTTTATACATAAATATAAATAATTTCAAATTGAACCGAAATCACACACAGAATGCACCGAAACTATTTAGCAAATTTTTAAAATTTTTACATTTAAGAGGATTTTTGCATTTAGATTAAATTCTTCTTATTCTTATTCAATTCAGACTTACATCCGAGTTACTGATCTCATTTTTCACTTCCTCTTAATGGAAGCAGAGCCCTCTATTTTGACCCTTTTTTTTATCTTACAGGTAAATCACTAATTGAACAATACCTTAGGCATGTTGGAAAGACTCATGTAGCTTGGTTTTCTGTTGATTTTTATCAGGAAGGTGGCTTTGAAAGACGGCTCATCAAAACAAGGGAAGGCCTTCCTGGCTGAAAGCGGCTCAAACTGTGTTGCTGCAAGAACTCTATGAATAAAAGATGAAGGTTATTAGGCACATGTTTTCAAATCAATAAGAGAAGTCAAACATGCTTTTATTGTTTGACTTCATAGCCTTCATTAGTGTCCCAGCAAGAGACATCAACAAAATGTCCTCCACACACAGATTTAACACAAATATTATTCATAAAATGTACCTTTTGTTTCCGAGTTTATCAGTGTATGAGCTATTGTAGAAACCATCGTAGCTGTGTGAGAGGTTAGCATTGTATTCAAATGCCAAAACACACTGTTGGTTTGTTTTCAGTTCCTCCAGGAACTTCACAGCAATCTGCTGTCGGGGTTTGTACTCCAGTACTTTCACGTCACGGGCCGGCCCATTGTCCAGCTGGAAGAGAAGACGTGTCCAATTAGCAACAAGACAGAAAGAGAAAAGTCCAAAGTTAATTACTTAACCAATCCCCTTTCAACCCAACCTTAAACGTAGCTTTGATAATGTTGAGATTAGCAGCATGGAGCACAATCCGGTTTGTGTTGTGAAGCACAGACATTTCAATGGCAGCTTTGCCAGTAAAGGTCATGCTGTCGAGGTCGGGGGTGAAGGTGAGGTCATAGCTGAGAGGCTTTATGCTGCGAGGCAGTCGGAATTCGGCCCACGGGAACAGTTCTCCGGTTGTGGAATTAGGGTAGACTGGCTCTAGGGGTGCGGTCTTATTTGGCTGAGGACAACCAGCCTGTAGAAGGATAAAGGTAAGAAAGTGAGCCTGTGAGTCAAACAGGTATATATACCTCTTAAGAGTTATTCTCCCTACCTTGGTGAAGGTGCAGCCAGGTAGGAAGTACAGCACCATGGTCAACGAGGCTACGATCACCAGGACAAACACACACACAACCATGGTACGAGCTGAGGGCCGTGAACATGACCTGAAAACAAACAAACAAACAAAAAATACATCGATATTACCGTTTTAATCAACTAAAATGCATATGTGCATGTCAAATGATTGCAATTTTTCAAAGTAGAACAGTGTTTTAGTTACATAGATGCCTTAAACGATTTAAAATAGCTATAAAAATTTAAGACCCACACGAAAGACAACAAATAAATAACCTAATAATTTTTTCAGACAGCATATAAATCCTGTTTTAGCCATTTTACATTGGCTCACCATTTAGTTTATATCCACTTGACGTCAATGTTTTAGTCCTCACCCTTAAAGATGGGGTAGCTCCATCAGCTACCAACTCAAACCATTAGATCAGGAAGTCAGAGGATGCTGGTGGAACATCAGACTATTTAAAACCTGGTGTGACAGATCCTCTAACGCTAGAGGCCACCTCCTCCATTACATTCTTTCAAAAAGCAGCTAACAACACCTTTTATAGACAAACTTTCATTGAACAAGAGTTTTGTTTTATTTTATTGTTTTTATCACATGCCTTACATTTTTCCATGATTTATTTATTTATATTTTAACTGCTAAGCACTTTGTTGTTTTGATCCTGTTGTAAATCAAAACCGTGCATTTCCTTACTTATTACCTTTACAACAGAAAATATAACACATTTATATTTGGGAGAATGTTCCTTTAACACCTTAGTGATCCAACTTCAACTGCATTTATATTCAGTAAGCTTCATTACTAGAGACCAACCAACAAATCATCCAGAGCTCGGAGTCTGTCACTTATCCTTCGATCGGCTCTGATTGATGATTGGCAGATTACATTTTAGAAAATCTAAATTTTCTTCCCAAGACAATAAGTGCATAAAAACGAAGAAGTTCCACTCTTTTTGGTAAATAAACGCATCACCTCTTTGTGTTTGCTAAACAAACAAATGACATAGGCAGGTCAAACTTCAAAGGAAGCAGGAAATCAGTGTCGGCCAGAAAACTCACGATCAATATCTCTATTTATTAGTTACTGCCAACAAGTCAAACAAAATCTCTGTGTTCAAAACAAACTGTATAAATTACAAACTTTTTCATAAAAAAGCAGTTAGTAGAAGATAAAGTAATGTCAAACAGTAAGTCCAGAACAGAAGTGGGAATCTTCACCTCTATATTATGCGTGTATTTAAAGACATAATCCGTAAAAATCACTGGCAAATCGAAGCTTTCAAAAAACAAAACCAGCAAATAAAAACTGGACACAAAATTAAATTTTGTGCTTCTCTAATCACCACTTTAAATACAGATATTTGAAAATTAAGTGAACATTCACTTGACAATGACATATCCCAGGATCCAACCATGACCAACTCCTGAGAGAAGATAATAAATCTAAAGAAACTATTTAAGATATCAACAGCAAAGAGCTGAGCGTTACCTCGGTGGAGACTGCCTGACGTAAGGGGACGAGCTGGATCTGTGAGACGAGCTGCGGTTCATAAAGGACATTCCTAGGAGACGTGCAGAAGACTCGCAGTCCTCTTCATCGTCATCCATGTCGTTTTCTCCCAGGCCACGCACCAGCAACCGTGAGCTGCGAGGCTCGTATGCCGCCTCATCCGGGTCAAGAGTGGGAAATGTCTACAGGACAAATCACTGTGTGATTATTCAGAGAAAAAAATGCCTTCCTGTGTAAACTATCAGTGGGAAGACAAGAGGCACAGACACATTAAAACAGGTGCTAAATTAGAGACGCTGCCTTGCTAATGTATTCATTCATTTTTTTTTCCACATTACAGCAACAAACTGCATGCTATTTTATTGGGATTCTGTGACAGACCAGCCTAATGAGCGCTAAATATGAAGTGGAAGGAAAAGTAGGAATGGATTTTAAGAAAGGTTAACAAATAAAAATCCTAAAGGTTTGCTGTTCTCTTTACTTTGACTGACATTAAATCCAGTGCGACCAGTTGCCTTCAAATGTCAGCAGTGTAGAAAAAAAAGGTTCCACCTGTGTGCAATTTAATCTCTGTGTAAATACAACAGTTCTGGTGGTGGCAGCATCATGCTGAGAGACTGCCTTTCCTCAGTAGGAACAAAGAAACCGGTTTTATTAGATAACTGATCCTGGAATAAAACCTGTTGCATACTGCTAAAGACTTGGGGGAACAAAAGAGCAGAGAGAAGAACATTAACTGTAGTTTAGATCAAAGCATATTCATGTGTTAAAATGGCCTAGTCAAAATAGAGAAATACATCCAATTAGGAATCAGTGGAGAGGCCTAAAAACTGATCTTCACAGACATCTCCCATCAAAACTCTTTGAGCTTAAAATGTTTTGCAAACAAGAATGGGGAAAAACTTCACTCTGTAGAGACTAAAAGATTTACATCTCTTAATGTGAAAGAGAGTTCTGTGAAGTACTGGCCCAGGGGGGGTTGAAAAGAAATACATGCAACATTGGTATCATTTTCATCCTGCTTTGCAAGAACACCCATCTTTGTGTTAGTCTCTCATGTAAAATCCCAATAAAATATGTTGAGGGTTTTGGTTTTAAGTGACAAACTAGAAGCATGAAAGCTTCTGCAAGGCAACACAGGATTGAGTTCCAGTGTAAATGCATAAATAAAAACAACAGGAGGGGGGCATTATGCTGTTTGGCAAACTGTTACATTCATCATATTCACCAGCACATCTGATGGGTAACAATTAGATCATGCCACGAAATGTGCAATTTTAACTTTTTCCAATGATGAAAATATGAACTGGCATACTGGAAACGTGTTGGAGTCTTTGGCCAGATCCACCACGTCAGGCTCTTCTTCGAACATGCTGTTCTCGATCATGTTCCTCGGCAGGTTAGCTCGGTCTGCGAAGCACAAAGAAAAGAAAACAAATGATTCCCGAACGGGAAATTGAGCCGTGTGCGAGAGAGGTGTACCCGAGCAGAATACAAATGTCGAATTACATCGGCACAAAGTGAGTTTGATCTGTTTATGTTTGCAGACTTTGAGGGGCGGATTTTCTCATAACATGGTGACATATATGCAGTATTAATATGAACACTTGCTTCACCGTTTCTACAGTTTCCTGTTGGTACACTTTCTACCTTTCCCCTGCCCCCGTTGCTTTGTGGCACCTTGACTTAGATAAAACAGGTTTGTCAGCCTGCACAGACATTTCAGTTCGCAAATAATTAAGATGGCTATCACTGAACAAATCTCACTGAGGTGGTTTATTTAGCTGCCACAAAATTGAGCAACTACAGAGGCGTACAGCGGTTACGCAGCAATTGCTGAAGCACAAGCTACAGATTCACCGGCTTCGTTTCGTCACGTGCAAAGCCTGAACGGAAAAAACCTTCACTTCCTCAAACCAAAATGCATCTTCAGCAACAGGAAAAGAATAAAGCTTTGTTTTACTAAATGCGTGCCATTTTCGCCCAGACAGACTCTTTACTCCCAAAGTAATTTGTGAAACAATCAGAAGCATGTTCAGCTTCCTAATTCAATAACTCCATAACTAAGATACTGCGCACTGTGTCCTGACAATCTAGCCATGCTTTTATAGGTGATGAGCAGGGCATTGTATTATAAATCTGATGGATGCGAGTGGAAAGCAGAAACTGTAAACACCTTCTAAAGACACGCTGTTCACTTTAAGCTGATGACAACAGACAAAACTGAGGTTTAACTCCACAAAAATATGTCAGCAGCCAAGGGAAGTGAAAGCGGTATTATCCGAGTCCGTGTTTGCTTAGTTATAGTGTTTCTGATATGACTTCAACACAGTCTCTCTGTCTGGACCACGCTGCTGTGGCATGAATGTCTATTAATAGGCAAGGAGCTAAGTAGCTCAGTGCTGTGTAATGTCCAGAAGAGTTTATGACAAAAATAATAGCCAGTCAGTCACATTATGCTATGGATCTGATCATTTTTAACACCTTTGGGGTATTGCTACATTATCACGGTAAAATTCAATAAATGTAACCACAAAGACATGTTTGAGTGTGAGAGGGAGTGAATAGGCTTATTGCCAAACTAGGCCAATATAGTCAAGATATTGGCCTAGTAAACCAATGCGCCAATATTGCTGACTGTGGCTTTTGTGTTACTCAAAACATTTAGCACCATTACCCTTACTGTCAAACCACGCAAATGTATTCATGCTGCTTTAACATTTGACCACAAACTATGATGCATTTTATTTGGAGGGGAGAGAGGTTTGCAATACACCAACAACACGCATGACTGTATAATTTCGCAATGCAGAACTGTAAGACATCCTGGTGGCAGCAGCATCATCATCATTCTGTAGGGCATTCAGCTGAGACCAGGAAGTTGGTTAAGAGTTGATGAGACGATGGATGCAGCTATAGATAGAGGTGTTTCCTTTCCCTAAACTAACACACGACTTTGTGTCTATTTACATAATAAAATCACATCCAATATATGTTAAAAATTATTGTTTTAAAGTGACAAAATGTGGAAAACCTTGAAAGGTATGATTACTTTTGTAATAATCCACAGTTACGTATGGATCAGTAGCTACAGTTTGTTCCTATGTTCAGCTCATGAACACACAACATAAACACCACATCGCCGCAGAGCAAAGGCATATAGTTAGAGGTTTGTTTTGACATTCTTTCAATGTCTGATCAAAAATCTGATTGTGAAATACAAGTTTGCTCTTGTATCGGAAAAAAAGAGAAACTCACAACCAAGATCTGTCAGAGATAAACAAAATAGTTAAGTTGAACTGAACTTGTGATGTGATTTTTTTTTCACAGTTTGCTTTACAGCTGATGCACTGTTTGCTTTAATAACGCCCAGGGACAATATAAGTGGTTTGAAACTCTTTTATAACTCTTTATAAAACATTTCCAGTTATAAACTAATATGCTTCAACCCAAGTAGACACATGAGTAAACACCGCAGCAGTGCTTTCACTTTGAACAGGAAAACAATTTCCTGTTTTTGCTTCATGAGCCAACTTATAAATCCTAATCACAACGTTGTTCAGCTCATCATATTTAAATATGTCTGTTTAGCATCCAGCAAAGTCAGTCAATATAGCTGTCATCGTGTCACCGAAACGCACCGACACGACAGTCATTAGCTGGCCTGCTGCTGGTAGCTAAAGACACTGCTACTCACCGTCTTCCGTTCTTACCTGCATTGTTACTGTCAAACAAATCCATGGTGATTTATCTGAAAGACTCCCTGTTGTCCAGAAAGAACTGGGAAAACTCTGGACGTTCAAGGACGAGGCGATGTTTTCTGGCTAGCCACAACCCACCACAGGCTCACAGTCAATATCAGCAGCCTCCCCCCACTGTCACAGACTGAACAGCATTCAGACGGCTAATGTTAGCCGCTCCCAACTTTACCCCTCATGGTTGGCTTTTTAAGGAAAACGGGTAAGCAGAATAGAGTTGTCGTTGTACTTAGCTACTTAAAAACGCAAAAACAAATCTCAGTTCAAAGTCTTAGGCTAGCTAGTTGGATTAAATGACAGATTTCCTCCTATCCCGACCAGTTGTTGACAACGTTCCGTCAAGTTGCAGGGCTAACATCTAATTGGATGATACAGTCAGGGGGCGGAGCTAGAAAGCTGTACGTACAAATGTACCTGAGTAGTTACTGTATTTGTTTAGCATCTGCAGGGTTTGCGTAGAAACAGTGGGTTAATTACCGTCGACCATTTACACCAAAACTATGCAACAACCTATCTCTAATGGCAGGCAGGTTTGTTTACTAGGTATTTGTCAAAATTAAAGCTCAATCCAGAATATAGCTTTTATACTTGTTTATGCTTAATTGATCATAAATGTGATCATGTTTCATCTTTGAGCAGAACATTGATAATCCTATATTATTACATTTTTTTTCAATATTACTATTTTTATAATATATATAGTATAGTCTATAGTACATCTTTGATTCGAGTGCCTTTGCTTTTCAAATATAAACCCCAGTTAAAGCAACACAAAAAAGATGCAACAAGTTGTAGTGAATCCATTTATTTTCTAATAATTAACTTAGCTTTCTCTTTGAAACACAATGACAACAAAATGTTCATGATACCCACAGCCTATCATCTCCCATATAACTCTTTTACTCTAACAAAAACATTCCAGACATTTACAATTTCCCATTTACAAAACTGTTTCATTAAATAAAATATAGGTTTCACTTACAAAAATGTTCAAAAATATTTGATGCTTTTTTTCTCCCCACATAGCTGTCATTTCATCTGCTCATTCAGCCAGTTTCTCAGTGTTTCTAAGTTCCTCTGAACCCAGCGAATATTCTTCTGCACATTTTCCAAGGCAAGTTGCGTTGCTCTCAGCTGAGAAGACTGTTCTTTGATGGATTCAAAAAACAACTGCACCTAAGGAACAAAACACATATAGAGATAAATTACCTAAATAATTAGCTTCACACCAAGTTTTCAGCTTAGTTTATGTTCAAGAATTATACTCAAGACAGGCTCAACAAGTTCCAGCAAGGACTAGTCCAAGTAAATGCTGTCCCACAGAATGACCAATTTCTAACTGGAATTGCTTTGTATCTGAAGTCAATTTAATATGAAAATCTGCATAATAATAATAATAATAATAATAATAATAATAATAATAATAATAATAATAATAATAATAATAATAATAAAAAAAATAAAGTTATTACATTCTATAATACACAAAGGTATTGAAAAATTACTAAAGATTAATGTACTTCAGTGAGCTCCTCTGGAGATGAAAACTGCCCTGTGGTCCCAACAATCATGGTCCTGATGCAGGAGGAGCCTAACTGAAACCTGTATATAAGAAAGAAAGGAGGAATGTTTCAGAAATCCAAAAACTTCAGAGTAATAAACCCCAAGTCTGCTCCAGCAAATAACTGACTGTACTGCAGATAGGTTTAGAGATCATTCATCTGAGATGCTTGACAGGCAAAAAGCAGCTCCTAGAAAAAAACAAGATGGGCACCTTGAAGGCATCACATGTTTTGAAAATGAGTCATACTGACTTTTCAACCAATGTGTCCCAGTTCTGTTTCACAAAGTTCCAGGCGAGATAATGTCCCTTCGGATTACGGGCCACCATCCAAACAACATGAGACAGGTCCTGTGATCGGATCACCTCTCCTTCCAGACCCATTGCCAGCAGTCTGCAAAAAATAAATATATACAAGACCAGCATTTATGACACAGAGCTTTACTCAATGTTTGTGTATTCTAAAGCAGAGCTCCCCAACCCGGGTCCTCAGGGCTCACCGTCTTGCATGTTTTAGGTCAGGGGTTTTCAAATCCAGGCCTTAAGGTCCTGCATCCTGAATCAAATGATTGAATTTTCTTCTTGGCATGCAGTTAGGTTCTCTGGAGTCCTGGTGATCTGATTATTTGGCTGAGGTGATTTTAAGGAGAAACACATCTAAAAGCTGTACAACACCAATCCTCCAAGTCTGGTTTTAGGTGTTTCCTTGTTGCTGCAGACAAGTCACACCACTAAAGAGGTCATTCAGTCATTTGAGGCAGGTGTGCTGTAGCAGGAACGCATCTAAAGCATGCAGGACAGTGGACCCTGATGACCAGGGTTCGGGACCATTGATATAAACAAAAGCAGCTGCACAGTGATTGTCATAACTATTTTGCCACATGATGGCAGCACAATCAGTCTGTAATAAAAGAAAGAAAAAGCCTTCCAGTACCTTTGCAGCTTGTCTGTGTCTTTGGTCGTTGCCAAAGCAAAGAGGATCTTATTTTTCTGGGCTTCAGAGAGGGAAATCTTGTACGTGTTTAGGAGCGATGTCCAGCCATGGTCATCCTGAGCCCCCACTGAGAACACCGTCTCTGCCACATCTGTAGGTAAGCTTTAGTGAACAAAAGCACAGACAGTTAAGTTAGAGACTGAAGTGACTTTGCATTTAACATGGTTGTCAAGCAGAAAAAACTCAAATAGCCACTTGTTAATACTAATATATGCCGAGTACCATATTTGAATGCAAATGTATCAACCCAGAAGCAGTGGATGTAGAGGAGCTTATAGATGCAAATCCAGTCAGATAAGAAGAGGAAGCTGAGGCTGCAATTATATGCAAAATTGGGCAATAAAAGATTGGAAGCCTTTCCAATGAGTGTTAGATTTAACTGTGCTCCCAGAGCCGCAGCAGTCACCAGATCTCACTGCTACAGAGCACCTTCAGTGGCGGAAAAGGAGATTCACATCATGGATATGCAACCCACAAATCCAGAGTGAATGTGATAAGGTGTCATATCAATATGGACCAAAATCTCTGAGAAATTTTTTAATGAAGTGAGTGGTGTGTGTATAGAATAGCATTTGTTATAGTTCTACTCAAACAGACTTTAATGTTCCATTGGAATGGAGCCAGTCTTTGAAATGTTGGTTTGCACGCTCCAGACACGGTGGGTATCCCAGGTGACAAGCCAGAGACAGGACCTCCGACCTCAGGCGTCGCTCAGACACAGTGCCGCTGTCACTCCACGTCTGCTGGTCGATGACGGCACGGAAAAACTGCAGGATGTACTTCTACTCAGAGACAGAAAAACAGTCACATTCAGATAATGTAACGTTTAGGAAATACTTTTATGTGTTGCTCTCTTACTTCCAGGTTTTTAGTTAAAGTGGGCTCATCTCTCTTCTCGATGATGTGGTAGAAAACTTCCAGATAAGCCAGTCCTTCGAGGAGAGGCACTGTGTGTTTCTCAAGTTGCAGATAACCAATCAGGTCCAAAGCTTTATTAAGTGGGAGATGCCCCGCTCTTTCCAAAGATAGAAAACAAACATTTTCAGTTTCTTTGCAGGCATACAGGAAGTATTCCTATTATTTAAAATGTGCAAACATGCTTCCTTACGTGACCAGCTGAAATGCATTGTGTATCAAGTGAGTTCTGTCCTTGTAGCTCAGAGCTGTGTGATTTTCCCGCAGTAGTTTAACCATCACATCCCAACCATCATCAGCATAATGAACCACGTAATAGCCGGTCATATCTGAGTTTATTTTCACCCAGCTGGCTTCTTCTCCAATGTGTACACTGTCTATATAAAAACAGCAAGTATTGAGTTATTACAAAGCAAAGTTAAAAACATCAGAATTTCACATTGGATGCTTTTTTTATCTCCTACCTGTGGGAGAAGTCATCATATGTCTGTGGATGGTGCTGGAAATATCAGTCTTGTATGTCAGAGGAATATGCCACAGAAAGCTATTAAAAAAGATGCATGTAAACCTCAAATTGTGTTCATTTTACAAAATAAACCCAAACTGAGAACGGCATGTTGGGCAGCTAATAGTTGTGAAGTTACCCCTGTTGCACAGCTTGCCACTGAGGATCAGAGGGAAGAACTGTCCTCAGAAATCGATCCTGTCGAAGAAGCAGACGAGGCCCCTTCCTGGTTACAGTCACCAGAGGAATCCCTTTCTGTAAAGTCCAAGTATTCATCATGGCTGTCAGGTTGAGGTGTTCCCCTGCAAACAGGTACTTTAGGAGGGCATAAACAGTCAGTTCCAGCAAACACAACATTTTGTAAAAGTTGTAACATCAAGATGGTGAATGAAGGTTTAGAAGTTTTACTCACTGCATTCTTGGCGGCCTGGTCACTGCTGTAACAGTGTTTGGCTGAGGTGAAGTCATCTTCTGAACATGTCTAAAAAAATATGGAGAAGGTTTCTGTTTTTTATGACATATCTCACTTTGGATGGAGATCATTTGAATAACATGGTTAGTGTCTTGCAAACACTGCAATAACACAACATCTTGAAGTATTTGTCTACTTTCTAGTGGAAATATATTAGTACACTTTCAATAAGACAAAACTAGCTTACAAGTAACTCTTCAACAAGATATAGGAGCTTGTTTTAAGTCTATAATTTATTAACATTGATTTTAAAAAAGTGCCACTTTCACTGGAAGATTTTTTTAATTTATAACACAGAAAAATGTATTGTAAATCATATAGGCTAAAACATTTTCCTCTGTTGGTTGATGAAAATGTTATGTGCAAATTCACACCCAGAGTTACCACATTGTCGGGAAAAGTTAGTAAATATGAGACATATATTGAAGGCACACATACTATTAATGTCTTCAGAGATGTGCATGTTGCCACCGGCTCTGATGCATTTCAATATCACCACTGATGCTAACTTTTGAGCTCCTATTTAGCTCACAACTGGAAGATTCTAGTCCAAAGAAAAAATGTCTAGTCTTTTTAAATGCTTGCAAATCCAAGATGGTTTTTGCTTTGCGTCAATGTTTTCCACAATTTTTCCAAATCAAGCTATACTTTGATGCCAAGTACAAACAATGGGACATCAGTGCAGTTGAGACACACAAACTTCATAAGGATCTTTTTTTGTAGTTTAATCAAGTGCTTTACTTTAGTAAACAAAAAATTGAGTGGTAGGGGTACCTTGGATTTCATCCTAACTATGGAAATTATGTATGTTGTTTTTTTCAACATGAAGAAGAAAACTGCAAAAGCAGAATTGCTGATCTAAACTTGCCCTTTTGTAACTATAAATGACACAAATACACAGCTTTGCTTCATAAAGCTGCTTGTTTATTAAGCTGTTCCTTAAGATCAAAGAATAAAAGAAAAAAAAAACATGGCGCCCTACGTTAGATAGACTGTCCCACAGGTCCTGATTGTGGGCATTTCCATAGCTGAACTTGCGGAGGTATCGTACTATCCCGCTCTGAAACACCTCCTCAGTCAGGAAGTGCCGCAGCATGTGCAGGACACATGCTCCCTGAAAAGAGTTTAGACATTAAATATGAGATTTCATGAAATGCCAAGCCTGAAATTGTGTGTTGTTCAATTTTTTTCAGTGTGCAAAAAGTGTTTTTGTAACATTAAATACAATTGTGTTAATCATTTCACTGTTATGTTCAAATAATTTGAACATTTTAACTCAGAATAATTGCCTTAATAGTTGCAAATTAAGGCAACTATATGTGATAAAAATTATTACTTTGTTATTTTTGTGTTTGCCACATCCTCAACTCTGGGCTCTTATGAATTGTGATCTGAACAGAGTGTTCGTACCTTGTCATAGGAAACACTGTCAAACATTTCTTCGATCTGAGTAGGGCTCTCTGCTGGGCTCGAGATCGGCCGAGAAGAGTTTAAAGAATCAAGACCAATTGCTACAAAACAAGTGTGCAGTAGATACTCGTCCTGCCAGAACAAGTTAGATAACATTAATGTCAATCTTATTTTTAAGGAACAATTGTGGTTTATTAGTCAAGAATTAAAAAAAATTACCACTTTGAGAATTGGGTAGGTGGCCTCCACTGAAATATACTCCATGTATCTGGCAAATCCTTCATTCAACCAGAGGTCGTTCCACCAGTCCATGGTCACCAAGTTCCCAAACCACTGCAGGGCGAACCACTAAATTTAATTTCAAATTCCTTTTCCAAATCTAGCTAAGAAACATTAGACAATGATTCTTATGTATCATTGATCTGCACTTTTATGTTCTGACCTGATGGGCAAGTTCATGACCAATGACCATGGTAACCCAAAGTTTATCAGAAATGGAGGATGTGAGGGGGTCATAGAGAAGGCTGGTCTCTCTGTAGGTGGTCAGGCCCCAGTTCTCCATCGCACCAACCTGGAAATCTGGAATGGCAATCAGATCTGGAAGAGGAAAAAATATGTCAAAAAAGAACAAAAGTAATAGATTAGACATAAGAAATAAGAAAGGGAATTATTATTGAGTACCTTGTTTGGGCAAAGGATAACGAATGTTGAAGTACTCCTCATAGAAGTCCAGCATTTTAACAGCAACCTCTAAAGCGTAGTGGGTTTGCATCCACTTCTCAGGCGCAGCATAGATGGAAACCTGCAGTGAAATCAAAACCAAGCTGTTGAACCAGACAGTTCAAGCCAAAAGAAAAGTGACAGAAGGGTAGAGGATCATGAAGACCTTCACTCCAGACGAAGTCGTTGCACTGACAGACTTGAAGTCACAAACGATGAAAGCTACAAGGTACGTGCTCATCGTTACGCTCGGGGCGAACTGATCTTCAAGAAGGTCACCATTCAGTTGTACTGTCTTGATCTGAAACCCAGGAGAACTTGGAGGTCTTTTTTTCCATCAATGTTTGAAACATCTGTGACATTTTTCAAAGATTCAGCACTCACTACTGGCATGTTGGAGAGAGAAATGTAGTCCCGGCTCCTCCTGATCCTCACAGAGAAATTGGCTTTGAAGCTCGGCTCGTCGAAACAAGGAAATGCCATTCGAGCGCTTGTGGGTTCAAAGTGAGTGGAAGCTAGGAATCTGAAAATAGATCATTGCAGACGGTGTGTGCTGGCTACGTTTTCCAACAACGCTGAGAAACAGAAAACTTGTTCTCACCTGGTCTCGCCTTCACTGGTTCTGTAGGTGCTTTTATAGAAACCGTAAAATCCCTCTGCTAGCTCTGCTTCAAACTCCATGTACAAGAAATACTTCTGGCCGCTGCTGAGAACCCTTGGAGAAAAAATGCCTATTTGCTCGTGGGAAGGGTTGTGAAGAACTGGAAGAACCTAAAACAGGAGAAGATTGTTAAGCCAACAGGAGTTAGTAAATAAAATTGATCCTGCCTTATATTTCCAACTACCTGATCAGACAGATGATTAAGGTTCTGGTCTAAAATTGTGGCCTTTGAGATTTGAAGACCCTTGCTGTGTAAAACAACCCAGTTTGTATTGTTCTGGACATCGATCTGGATCTGCACGGTGCCAGTGAAGCTCAGAGTTGTGAGGTTGGGGTGCAGAAGCAGGTGGTAGTGAAGAGGAACGATATACCTGAGGCACAGAAACACGACGGCTAATTAGTGAGTTAGTCAAAGTACGGATGTTTTTTTTTTTTTCCATCTGCTTCTGCAGTGTGGCGATAGAAAACGTAGAGCCTACCTTGGCAGGCGAAGACGGCTCCAGGGGAAGGACAGATTGCCATCGCCCAGAGGAGACGGTTCTGCCGTGGGACTGGGGGTACTCGGTCCCTGCTGTGAGCTCTGAGAGGGCTGAGACCCAACCAGATGAATACTGAAAGCCAGCAGCACTAAAAACCCGACTGGAATCATTGTTAAGGGAATGTTTGAGAACAAAATTGATTAAAATGACGCCAACCCGTTTGACAGGTCGACTCTCAGCTCTGAAGTAATTTAATCATAACCCGAACACTGGAGTCAACCAGTCGGATGGTAAGGACCATCCGACATCAGTGTTTTATGAAATGAAAATAAAACGGCTGCTCCTCCGGGATTCTTCTCATGAACCTGAAAGACACAAACAATAGAAGAAAAAGTAAAATATGTCTCTTGAAATAAAATGTATCTGTGCATATATTAATTTTACTGTCGTGACAAACCTCTTCTCTCCTCTCCCAGGACTTCAGACTATTTTAGAGGAGGTTCAGTGAACCGAAATTAAGACTGTAAAGATATAAATAGCTACATTTATAAGCAAGTTTATGGAAAATGTATCAAACTGTTCTGGGGTAGGAAACACTGCGGCAGAGCTCCTGCTCCACCAAAGAAAGAACAGAATTGATTTTGTGCTTTTCCTTCCCGCATAAAAACCCCTGGCTCAGTGTTTACATGTTTATCTTTCTCTCTTTCCTTGTCAGAGACATTTACATAGCTACTGCAGCCGTTAACTGTACACAGTCTTTCTTTCAAAAGAAATTCACTCATTCTGTTTTTACATCTTGTTCCTGTTTCCTTGACCCTTGACCACTCAGACATGTAGCAAGACTCTGTGCTGATCTTTATTCTGCTGGAGAATGCTTCTTGCTAAAAGCTGATGTTCCTCTCCAGTGTATCTACATATTTAATTCAGATTACTTTATGATCTGCCCTGGACCGTGTCATAACTTGGACTATAGGACTGGATTATATTTGAATAAATTAGGCAATTTTAAAATACAAAATTATGCTTTTGTTTGTGTGAGACTGGATGTGGCTTGACCTAATTTGTATTAAAGTGACATTACAAAAAAAACATAACTTAACTGTGGTGCCATAAACACATGACTACTGGATATTTTGTTTACTTTGGACACTTGTGTAGCTATGAAACAAATTTCTGAGTGCCCAAAATAAGTAGACTAAATTATTCTCTTGTAGCAGGTGGAAAAAAAAAACTGCTAAGAATAACTGGGCCGTACTGAGCACATGCTCAGTTAATTATGGCACATAGAGCTCGGCTGAAAAACAGACCACAGCTAGTCTCTTCCTTTAAGAGATTCAAACATGTGAGCAAAAACGAACCATGTGGTCAGAAAGAAAAAAGAGGACCTAGCTAAGAGGGACGAAGGTGACAGCAGCTGCCGCAGCGCAGGAACAGTCTTAAAGCTGCACTGTACCAAACTTACTATTTAAAGCTATCAGTTACAGCCTCTGAGATTTCCACAGCCTGAACACATTTTTTTTAGGATTGAGCTAGAACTCATCTCTGCTCCTGCTGTAGGAGATTTGTAGAATTACAAAAAAAAAAGTATTACCTCGATCAGTTTAGCTTCATCATGCTTCCTTGATGTTCCTGCTGTTCAGTTTCACTTTCTCTTCTAAGATGCCGCCCACTGAAAATAAAAGAACTGCTTACATGAGTGTGTGTGTGTGTGTGTGGTGGGGGGTCAGAGAGAAGAGATAGAGGAGTTTCAGATGTAAGGATACAGGCAACAATGTTTTTTTATAAATTAAAAAATGTGGAAAGAAGCTAAATTAATTATGTGTTCATATGTATTGCTTTGCAAACCTGCGTGTCTGTGTGTCTGTGTGCGCAGGTGTTGCTGATATTATCTCACCTCAGATGTAACAGCCAAACGCAGGCGGTTGTCCAGGTGTTTCAGTATTATTCCTAATGCCTTCCCTTCACTTTGCTGTAGCTTAATGAATCCTAACACAGCTTGACATGTTTAACTTGTGTTATATTGTCTTTCTCCCTTCCTCCGTCTGTGTTTCTGGGTGTTGGGGTTTGTGGGTGTGGGTGTGTGTTGGGATGGTGCATGGAGTTTCCATTGTTAGTGTAAGGTCACAACAATGAGACATGCCAATCCCCCACAATGCAACGCTCCTGGCAAAGCCCTCTTTTAATGCACCCGCACACAAGGCACACAAACACGCAGAAACTCACACATACAGAAAGCACTGACTAGGGCTCATAAAAGTAGGATTGACTGTAGGTTAGAAATGACTGAGCCACCCAGAGGACTCATTTATCTTCATATCATTTATTTATGGACAGGTGAGACCTTTAACTATCCTCTATATGTAAGTGAACAAAAAAAAATATACAACGTGTTTTTGCAGAAATATTCTGCTGCTTATTACAGTGTTCACACTTTATGATACATTATTACCAGCGTTATTTAGCAAATTCAAAACTGTGTTTTGTTGTTTTGTGCATCTTATTTTTAGAAATAATGTTTGATGCCTAAGTGTAGCTGTATCACATTGTCCAAATTTTCAAGTCTGCTTTGGCTAATTGTTCATTTTTGGAATCGATTTTAAGATGCTTAGAGTTTATTTAGTTCCTTATTTTTTTTGTCATTGCCTATTTTTAATCCTTGGTTTTTTGCTCTACAAAAACGATTAATTCATTCATTTATTCATCTTTGCAATTAAGGGACATTTTCTTTGAGCGTGTGCCACTCATTCTTGCAAAACCTTTATCTTTCTTGTTTTGTCTTAGTTTACTTTTTTTGACCTTTACGACCTTTTCCTGCTTCAGGGGGGGTGGAGGGCACTGTGCTGGCTTCGCTAGCCCCTCCAGTCCATCTCTCAGGGGAGAGGCTCGGCCTGACTCTGCTGGTCTGTGTGGTGAGTGACTTCAGGAGAGGTCACCTGGAGATCAGCTGGAGGTCAGCCTCTGATGAGGAGTACACCAACGTCACTCCATACAACGGCGCAGTAACCAGGAAGCATCGCGGCCACAGCGCCGTGGCGACGATCACGGTTGTCACCAGCAACTGGCCGTCCTACAGCTGCTCTGTGCGCCGCAAGAAACACTCAAAAGCCAAAAAAAGACACCGCATCGCCTCAACAGGTAACTCTGAGTTAATTTAGTCATAAACTTGGTGCAACAACACTTTGAGTTAGTTTCCAAATCTTCTGTTCCTATAGGTGAAGATGAAACGTGCGACAGTGATGAAGAGATAGAAGGTAAAACATTGTGAAAGGGTCTCACTGATAATTTGCTGGTGTGCTGAGCAGATTCAACATGTTTACGTCTGGTTTGGTCTCCAGATGTTGCTGTGAGGACGAACGCTGTGGTTGTGCTGTATATGCGGCTCCTTCTGATGAAGATAATAGTCTTTGATGCACTAATGACTATTTATCTTGTTGTTAAGTGGTAAGAGTGAGTCACTGTAACATTAGTCTTCATAAGAAGTACATCACATTTAATGGAAAAGAGTGGAAAATTTAATCAGTGAATTCAATAAAGGCCAAACTCCTTAGTTGGACTGTTTTTGTAATCTAAAAGTGAGGAATGCATTCTTTTATATGCAAGAAGGTCCCAGCATCCATTCATCCATGTATTTATTCTTTTTTTTATGCTGTGAAATTCAAATATGCCCAACTCCTGCAGCTGGGCCACTGGCAGGTAGTTTTGATGAAAGCAATGGGGATTCAAGATAGCAGATCCTAAAGTATAGGCTTCATTTATGAACATTTAGCCATTTTAACAATTGAGTATCTCCACTTCAGGGCTCCATTTGGTCTGGTGAGTTTTGAAGAGAATTAAAATAAAGCATCTGAATTATGATCTTAATTTGTTTTGCCCCTTTATGTAAAGTTTCAATGGTTTAATTCAACTGTAGCCAAACGTCATTGTTTTTATACAGTAACCCACCTGAGACCAAAGTGATTATTTACTGGCAAATTTAGTGATTTGTTGCCTCTAAAAGGCTACTGTAGGTGTCAAAGGTATGACGTGAAAGACCTTGGGAACATTTTTTTAAAAACCTTTTTCAGAAAAGAAGTTTTATGTGTTTGGACCTTTATGGAATTTATTGATTCAGTTTCAGTTTACAAGGTAATCCCAACGAAGATTTGGATTAAGATTGAATTCTTTTGCTATTTTAAACATAATAGGTGTTAAAGCTTTTGCATTTTATTTCTTTCAGAAAAAAATTGTAAAACAGCAGCACTTTTATTGAGTTAGTGGCTATATTCACTATTTTACAATTTATAAATAGTTTAATTTTACCAATTTTCAAAATGCAAACGAAACCCAGTATGTTTATTTATGAAGAGAAGAGAGAAACCACTAAGTCTCCATATTAATCCAGCTGTTCCTGATAAATTATATATTTCAGGATGAAGAAAAAAAATCTCAACAAAAATGTTTCCTTTTTTTTTTTTAGATGTTTGGAAAAGAAGAGCTTTGGATACAGAACGTGACGCTGAAAAGAAACCAGAGCAAATGAAGCTTCTTCTTTTGTCAATTCTGAGATGATTTCTTACGCCTCAAGAAGAAAGGAGCGCTCCATCGCTTTATGGTTGACTTCACGAAGACGGTTTACCGGGAGTTTTGGGGAAAGCTACAGGAACAAAACAAGTAATCCTCAGGAGTTTACTGCTTTGAACTGGAAGTGGCGCCTTTTTTTTTTTTTTTTTCCCAGGTGTTTCTGTCTGTGGCAGTTGAAATGAGAGCCTGTTTGTGAGGCCAAGTCTGATGGTATCTGATCGAAACATAACCTCACACAGGTGGATCAATGTCTGCATTTTTTGTGTGCTTTTTCAAGATGTGTGTGGAGCTCCTGAGTCTAGTTTTAATAAGTCACAAGATATGAAAAAAACTTAAAAATTAACAAATAGAAATGAATGGAATTTCTGTTTAACTTTCCGATGCTTTAATAACAAAAGATTCAATGTATTTTTATATTTTGGAAAAATTACACCAGGAAACATATGTCTGAAGTGTTTGGTGTAGTCTTGTGTTTGTGCATTTTTCCTAAAACATGATTATGTTTTGGCTATTGTAGCACTGGCAATATGTTTAGAGTGTAGAAATCTTAACATCCCACTCAAGAAAATCACTTTGGACTTCGTCTAGTATGTGTTTCTTTGTTATTAAGTTTTGTGTAATTCCGTTTAATTCAATATCCTGCAGTTTAATGAACAGTGATTTAATGTTTAAAATGTGTTTTAGATCATTTCCCTTCCAGGACTGCAGAAGAAACTGGCCATTAAATCTAAATTTGTCACATTTACCTGATGGACTGCAGAGGTTTTGTTTATTATGATATTAACCCTTTCATGCATGAATTATGATCCTTGTGTCAGGATTTTTCCCCCCCCATTTTTCTTAAAGCATAAAAAAGATAAGAAAAAAAATTTGTAAAAAAAAAAAAAATCTTTTTATTTTTTTTAGGTGATCAATTACAATTTTCTCCAAATACAAAGTTGTTATTTGAAAAATACATCAGTAGTATTGTTCTTTAGGGGTTATTTGATGTCACAATTTTTTTTTACCTGCAAGAGTCGTGTACTGTAGAAGGAGGGACCGGGTCGGTCTGCAAACTGTTTTGTCTGTCGGCCATATTGGATTTAACAACAATCATTTCTTGCATTTGCAGCTGATGGCCAGTAGTTCATATTGTATTTTATGATGCATTAGTGTCCACTTCAGCGGTCTGTGTGCATTTATAACATAAAAAAACCCACAAGAAGCACAAGAAAATGGCTTTTAGATAGCGGTCCACTGTAGAGACGATTATGCATGAAAGGGTTAACAACCAGTTCAGCAGGCTTATCCCGATTTTATAGTTCACGTTTATAAATATTAAATAATGCATGCCTGCTTTGACTTTATCATGTTTAAATGAAAGACCAGCACACACATCGTTTCTTCCTTTCTTTTAGTTTTTTGAGCGCTCTTAGAAACACACTGACGTAGCAAGGGAGTACCACTAGGTGGCAGCACAATCACGTGTGACATTTTATTTAAATAATTATCCAACATCAAGAATATGGAGCTTAACATCCTCTACAGGACACTACGTTCATAAATAAGTTAAGGTATTTCAACACTGACCAGTCACTCTTCACCAAACCGACACTCACATAAAGAAAGGAGTTCACACAATGGCTAAAACTAAAGCTGATTGAACAAACTGGGAATAAATATACAGAATGTTACATTTTTGAAGGAGCAGAACAAATTCTACAAGGCATTGATTCCCACATCACAGTGCTTACACAGACACATTTCATGATCTGAAGATCCTTGAAATACCTCCAGTATTTTTACTTTTATCCCAATATGGAGCATCTTGCTGCAAGATAAACTGGTTTACAGTATCAAGTTTTAGAAAGAGAGGGGATGAAGGTGCTGGTTTGGTGGGGAGTCATGATTCATGTGTACATTTGACATGCCATTTGTCTTTGGTAAAAATCAAAACAAATAACGGGTAGCGCAGCATAATGCAGTCTGTACTTTCCTGTGAGATGTCAGTCTCTGGTACATGATAGGACCTTTACTGGAACTTTTAATAATCTTACTGGTTCCCTTCCAGGAATCTACCCCGAGGATCACAGAGCTTGCTCTCTGAAACTTACTCTGGATGTTTTGCGGAGCTTACCAAGAAGTCTCCTCATAATGTAGCTACGTTGTGAAAGTACGTTTCAGAAAAAAAACTCGCAAGAGGACATATTCTGTAAATTCTTGGAAAGTAATCAGTAAATTTCAAGAATATTGCAGGAAAGTATCAGGTAAATCCTTGGAATCCTAAAAGAAAGTTGAAGGAAGGTACCTAATAAGTTCCAGAAAGTACACTTTGAGTTCTTGGAAAGTTTTGGGGAAAGTGCTTGGCAAGTTCCAAAAAAGTTCTGAAAGGTAAGTTCTTACTTACAGGAAAGTACAAGCTGTTTTATGCAGTGCTGTTAAACAAAACACTAAAATCATTACATGTTGGCAAAGAGGCTGAAACAACTCTAATGTGAGTCACATAAAATAAAGCAAACATTCATCAGCTGTTAAAAAAAAACATCCAAAACTCGCAAACATACACACACACACAGCTGGGATCAAATAGCAAACAAGTAGTACTGATGGTATTTGCTGCAACAACAGATCTAATACATTCAACAGAAAAGCTCACATTAAATGACTTTAGATGAGATGCTGACTGACCCAGATCAGCTGCTGGAAGAATGGTTCATTTTAGCATCAATGGCAGCTCCTTGAATTCAATTCATTCTGAGAGGAGCCAAAAATAAAAATAAAAAACTCGAACAAAAAAAGGAGCAACCAATACTTGAATAGTTATTGGTTTTTTGGTGAAAAAGAAAACAAACACTGACTGGCATTGTGTAAAAAATGTTAAAATAAAGTGCTTTTGTTAAAAACAAACTTCCTCTGACTGAGGTATTAAAAAAAAAAAAAAGTCACATAAAATTACATAAACAAAACAATCTACACACGATCACATTGTGCACTTAAGGAAGAAAAATTAACTATTTACAGATGATTCACCCACACTGAAACATTTTTTCTCATTGTCAGTTGCATTCGATGATTCGGACTCTGCCAGGTGAAATGCAGGTAGTACTGCCAGGCTTCCCCGTGCTGCTTTTTTCTGCGTCAGTGCTCAGTATCAGTGCTCAGCTAACCAAATCCTCTCTAAGCTCCTTTTGTAGTGCACATACTCGGGCCTACATGCATTCAGGCTCACAGGGACCGCCATTTTCACACGAATACAATGCTCAGAGCACACAGCAGGAGCAGAGCGAGCTTTTTGATAAGATGAGAGTCTGAGTGGAAGTAAGAGGCTGCAGAGCCACGGGGGTATATTCTCCATCTGTCCCGGTGTGGATGAAGGCTCTCCATGTCCTTCTGGGCACTGTGTGCAGCTAATGTGAAGTTAGCGTCTCCAGTAGTCAGGAGATCAAACACACAAGAGTGGAAGTAGATGTCCAGGACTTCCAGCTGCTCGCTGCAGCGCTCCTTTGCCCCGTCCATGGCAAAAACGTGTGTGGCACCGTGGGGGTATGCTTGCGTCTGTGAGGCGTAGCTGGGCCGGCGCAGCTGCTGTTGCTGCAGGCCGAGCGCAGGTGGAGAAAGCGGCAAAGGCAAGTGTCCCGCCTGGTCGATGCGCTCGCTGCTGGGGCAGCCGTTCAGGCAGAGCTGCAGGTCCTGTGTGTCATCGTAGGCCTGAGCCATCTCCTCTGGGATCCGCACGGCCAGCGTCAGGTAGCGCCCCAGCTGGCGAATGATTACAGTCACGCCGATGTAGCCGGCATGCAGCTCCACGTGGCGCCCGGGGCTGCGTTCAGAGATCCACAGAGCCCGCACCTTCCCGGCCACGCCGTCAGCCCCGAAGGAGGTGTGGATAGGGTCTCCGCTGCTCACCGTTCCATCATCGAAGGCAGCAGGTAGGCTGTCTGTGACGGCCTGGTAGACCCGCTGGTCTGTGCAGCCCTCATAAGGCTTGAAGATGATGGTGATCTACAGTGAGAAACAGGAGGGAGACAGTTTGCATTGTCAAGATTCAGAATCAGAGTGACAAATTTGAGAAGGAGTCATTCCTGTCAAATTATTCTATGATGTGACTGATTACTAATCTGAGTTATCTGGTTTGGCCACCTGCTCTGCAACAGCAGTGGTTGGGAGCAGGTGGGCAATATGGATTTAGAATATTATCACGATATTTTGTGGTACTATTCCGATAGTGATAAAGATTTAAAAAAAATATTATTTACTTATTACTTATAAATGTATAGCTGTGACTGCATGGCACGGCATTAATAGCAGCACAAACACTAATGTTGTTTTTGAAAAACATTCGCGTTTGAAATAGGCTTCCCCAGAATGCCACTTGCTGTAAAAAGTATGATTTATATGAGTGAACTCTACACAGTAACTGCATTTATCCATAATTTTGAATGTATTGATACATGAAACTAATTGTGGAGGAAATGGCAAAAATAACATTTCCAATCGTACTCTCAGTTTTTCATTTATTCCATTTACCATCCTTATTTGAAATTTGTCATGACAACAATAAACTTTAATTCTTATCATGGTAAAAAGAAATTCACAATCAATGATAAATGATAGCGATACGACACAATACAATGCGTTACAATATGCTACGATACAATACGATAAATGCCATCTAGAGGTCATTTCAACTGTTTCCGTTTTTGGACACGTTTTTTTTTGGTATTTTTTTACCAACCAAGTTAATTGAATCCAACAGGTACAGCATATTGTACCAGCTTTACCGATTTTCTGTAACTTATTCTAAGGCTTCAACTAGAAAACGTGGATGTTTGCCACAAGTAAATAATATCAATCAGCAGTAGATCGTTTAGAGTTTGGTTTGATCTGGGGTCATAATCCGTCAAGATGAATAGGATTAGAGTGTTAAGACTGAGCATTTTAGTCGCAATTTAACTGTGTAATTCCTGAAAATATGTACCGGTAACTAAAATGAAAAATTAGTAGTGGTTTACAGAGACAAATAAAATAGCAGAGCATAGGTACAAAACGGTCAAAGGTCAAACTGACCCTGAGCTCGTCCAGCTTGGCAGTGATTGACATCAATCGAAAGAAAAGTCTTAAATTTTCTCTTTAATATAAACATGAATCAGGTCAAAGAATTCGTGGGTGTAATTATTGCCAAGGATTTATTTGGTGCATATTTGCTAACTCTTTCTTTTATTTTTTTTGTCTGTGTCTGTTGTTAATTAGATTTTTCCAGAATAAAATTAGTTGAAAATATTTTTGAACTAAGCAAATCAAAACCTAAAAAAATTCTACATATTGGGTTCGTTTTGGCATTCATCACTCAAAAGAGGAAAAACGAATCCATAGACAGTGAGCTACAATCATCTCACAATATTTCAGGAAGGACTTGATGACTTTCTAACAAGTTGTAATTTGACACAGCTATGAAAACATGCTGACACATGAACACACTCTCACACACACCCCCGCACGCACACGCACACGCACACACACACACACACACACACACACACACGCACACGCACACACACACACACATGCTCTAGGGGCGTGCAGACACAGCGGTGGATACAGGGTGTGGTGTGTGAGCATTACGGTTAGCTCCGGCATCACAGTTCCGGTGAATGGCTGCTTTGTTCACATGACAGCCGTGAGGAATGAGGCCTGGCAGCCCATTAAGCCTGGAGGGCTGTTAATGTGGGTGTATATGAAAGTGTGTGTTTGTGTGTGTGTTCGAGTCTAATAGTCGTGACTAATAACTCGCCCCACCTCTGACACAAGGTCAAACCTTTAGCTGCGAAGTGTAGAAAACCTGCTTTTTGCTCTCCCTGCATGCGCGAGTGTATGCCACGCTGCTGGTGAGTAAGTGTGTGTGCATGTGCTTTAATAATTAAAGCTATCCACTAAGCTAGAGAGGGCAAATCATCGGGGGAAACATCAACATTGCTTCTTTAACACCACAAAGATCACCTTGTGCAGCTCGTCCTCCGTGCAGTGCTGTGCACAGACGTGCGTACGTGCATCTTTGCTGTTGCACAGGGACCTTTTAACACACACAGAGCTTTAAGCTGACTGCAAGGAGTGCTACTTGTGAACTTATAGAGTCCATATTTCCTTACATAGACACACAAATGCTTCCAAATGCACTTGTAAGTAAACAGTGGCTCCTTTCACGCATCTCATTCCGCCAAATTAGCGGTCAGGCTATATGTAGCCGTTAACCAAGTTAGGTTTGCTGCACTGCTGCAGTCACAAGAGGCGGTCACAAGATCGAGGCCGCTTGCTTTGCACCTGTGTGCCTATGGAAGCCAGAGACACACAAAGGGAGTCTGGAAGAGAGCTAAGTAGAGCAAGGGTGTTTTCTGGTTTCCCACTGATAAGATTTCTTTTTGGGTGGCACAGAAACGTGAGAAATAAAAAAAATAAACACAGAGAAAAAAAAACGATGTCTGCCTCACTTTCTTAGTATTTTTTTCTCTAAATACCAGGATATTACAGATGTGTAGAGTTGGGTATAGAAATAAAAAATCCAATCTTTTTCTAATGGACTGTATTATATACTTAACACTCTTCAGTGTGGGCACTGCTACTGAGGGGAGAACATTCAAATTTACCCATTTTCAATACTACGTCAAACAAAGCACAAAGATGTAAGATGCTAATTTAAAGGAAGTTGAGGCTCATTTAGGTTGCTAAAGAGCCAAAGAAGGAACAAGAATATCAGTAGATTGTGTTATGAAAAGTTGCTCTGTTTATCTTTTTTTATGATTATTTCAACAACTGTCTGTTTATAGGACACTTGGAAAAGTTGGAACCCTTCCTGAAGTCTCAGCGAATGTCGCAGTGCTAGCAGAAGATGCTAAACACAGTTTAAAATGCTAACCCTGTGATCACTTTGTCGTTGTTGTCAAATATTTGTTAGCACTCTTTTACAAAACTGTTCTTTCCAACAGTGTGACACTGAGTCTGCTCCTGATATAAATAATTAATGCAAATGGCAGGAAAGCTGGAACAAAAATTTGCTGGAGAAATCACAACTCTCTAAAATTTAATGGTCAAAGGAACAAAAAAATCTGAAGAAAAACTCACAAGATAGTCGGATTTTCAAAGTTTCTCACCTTGTTGGTTGCAGTTGCACTGGAGCCAGGAACCACAGGAACATTAGTGACCTGCACCGACAGATAGTCATTATCGATAAGAGGCCACGCACCCTCCACCTTACAGGTCTGGAAGCTGTCCTTAAATGTCCTCAGATGCGGGTCTCCAAACAGCCCACAGAACAAGTAGCCGGGCCAAGAGCGGCTGTGACCATGGCCATGAGAGTGGGAGTGTGTGTGGGTGTGCTGGGTGCGGCTGTGATAGTTGCAGGGCTCATGGGGGATCTCGGGGTGCACGGAGGGAGTTGGACCATCTGTGGAACAGCTCCTCTGGCTCATGAGGTCTGAGATGCCCAGGAGGGCCGAGTGGAAAACCAGGTTTCCCCGGCAGGCCTTGGCTGTCCTCTGGGTGCAGGCTGAGTATGCGCGCAGAGCCTTGCAGAACTCGGTGTCAAAGCCATCCACAGCGGGCGTCAGGTGGGAGGTCAGGGACACAAAGTCGGTGGTGCACTTCTGGATCCGACACTGGGTGGTAGCCACCTGACAGTGACCTGAACGGGACAAACAAAGAGAGTCAGAGGTCCCCTTTTAAAAGACAAAATGAATATGTTTGCATTAGCAAGCCAGCCATAAATGTCTGATCACTTAGATCTAAACCCGGTCTTTTATGAAGGTTGGTGTGAGTCTTTGATCTTAGACTTCCCAATGCTCTACTGTGTTACAGTCCAACCCAATAAAAGAAGAAAAAGAACCAGCAGCCAATTAAAAGTCTTGATCAATCAGTACTGCCGCTTTGTGAGTGCAATAAACCTGAAGTGTAATAAACCAAAGAGCGCCCAGACAGGAACGATGAAGCAACTTCATTCCAGTAGTGAGATAATACTGCCTGGAGAGCCAAGAAGCGTTTAAAACAGAGTTTCACAGAGAGATGGAGCAGGAAAGAGCCGGTATGCTGCACGTACAGAGCTTTGCAAAAATATTCCTAACCCCAGAACTTTTTCACATTTTATCACACTAACCATAAATTGTAATGTAAATATGATAGAACAACAAAAAGAAGTGTTCGCTTGTGAGTGGGGAAAAGAAAGAAACATGATTTCTGTAAACTATTTACAAATAGAAATCTGACAGGATACCATGCAGCTAAGAAACCCATGGCAACTCTGGAAGAGCTGCAGAGATCTGCAGCTCAGGTGGGAACAACTACTAGTTATGAACTTCATAAATAGGAGTTTGAAAATGAAAGACGTTGAAAGAAAGCAATAAAAAGCCAGTTTTGAACTTTGCGCTAGGCTACGAGAGAACACACAACAAATGTGCTCTTATCAGAGGAGACAGAAATGTAGTTTATTGACCTCGGGTCCAACACTGAACATCACGTTGAACCCATCATCACCATCTTGAAGGATGGAGGAGGGAGGATTATGCTGCGGGGAGACATTCAGCAAGTTGATGGGAACTTGAACTAACTAATCTGGGAAGCATACCATCGAGTTCACCTTACACCGGTACAAACTGGGTTAGAATGGCATAGTCAAAGCCTAAACCTAAGTCTAATTCAGACTGCTTCAGAATTATTCTTCTAGGTCTTGAAAGGAATTTATTTGAGCCCAATCGTCCGTTAGTCATATATATTTCGCACAACTTTTCAACAGAAATCTGAAAAATATGTGGCCATTTTCATAGTACATGTGCAGATACACCATGTTTAATTGCTGCATCATTTCCCTCCTCCTTTACAATTAGGTACTAATTTGTGCTGGCCAGCCACATAAATATTCCAATAAAACACTCAAGATTGCAGCCATAACGTGACAAATTGCAAAAAAGTTCAAGGGGAATGAATGCAGCGTATTGTCATGATTTATGGAAACTTTGATAAGTTGTGCGTTTGTAACCCTCACTTTAAAAAGAATAAACACATGATCAAAAATTCACCATCACACCATCGGGAACTGATTTCTTGGTCTGAAATTGTCCATGATTTTATATCTGCGTCCACATTTCCGAGTGGAAGGGGGGTCAAAACAGCCTTTTGTATCGCTGATCATCAGATGTACAGAGAGAGTTAGAGCCAGAGAGAGATTAGAGACCAGACCTAATGCATCAGTCACGGCGTGCTCCTATTAGATTAGCCCGGGAAGAAGGAGAGGGAGAGGGAGGCGAGAGAGGGGGGCCGGCTGCACACAAACACAAGCAGAAAAAAAAAATGGTGGTACGACTCTGATATCTGAGCAAAGGAAGAAAAAACAGGCAAAAATAGGCACCCTACATCAGTTTCACACAGAGATTATTCCTAATAAGTAGCAAAGACGTGTGAAGCACTTGTGTCCCACCATGTGAGGGCAGTGCTGCTCCGAGTTAAAGCGATTTAAAATCAGGGTACAGATGTAGAGCCCCCCTTCTCGCAGCATGCTTCAGAATCTCTCCCCTGCCTGTTAAATACTGACACCAACCTCTGAGATGTGCCCGCACGTACACGCACAGGCTGCACAGACCGTCTGAGCTGCACTGAGGCTGCATTGTGTCTGTCCAAAGGCCTACCTTCTTCCTCCTCCTATCGGACCTGCAGCACCCGAACGTCGCTGCAAGGGGTCTGAGGGGACGGAGTTCAGATGGTTTAAGGTTTGGGAGCTATGATAAATAAAAGCTAAAGGGATTTTTCTTGCAAAGAAGGCTGTTTGTTCTGCAGCTCAAACTTCTGCCTTTAGACATCTTTTGTGTAGTTTTTAGCCTTGAAGACGACCCCTGTCCAGGTTTAATAAAAACAAAGCCATTTAAAGTCAGGTGTGGTAAGCCTGACTAATCAACCCCAACCACCTTTCCATTACATCTTGATAAAAGACAGTTCCCACTTTACTCTGGAACCACAATTTTACATTATTATATTCAAACAGAAGGGAATATCATCTTTTATTGTTTATTGAATTAACTCAATTGACCTGCAAAGATTAATACAGACAAGAAGCCTCTGAAGAAAAGTTTGAAGCAGCTCCAAACGAGTCACTGAAGCGCCGTCATTGGATGGATTCTGGGTTTCCATAAGGAGATTTTCATGTGATAATTAAATATGTTCCGACTATCTACGGTTACTTATTAAAGAGAATTATCTTATCTTTGTTCTCGGGGGATTCTCGTAATCTTATTAGGTATTCATAGCTGTTCTTTCAAAAGAAAAGCCAATCTATGCATATAAATAAGGAACTTACGCTAAAGCCAGGAAAGGTGGTGAATACTGAAAAGGCTTAAAAATGTTATTAAGAGGAGAATAAAGAAACCTCTGTGGAAGGATCTCATGTGTTCAGAGGCTTGTGTGTATTATCCCCCTGCAACACAGTTTCTAATAAAGGCACAATAGGAGTCAGAACCTTCTATATTTCTATTATTTTCAATTTTCTTCTTTACTTCTTCCATTATTGCACTTGGTCCAGCTTCAGGTCACCAGCTCCCTGCATCCCGAGGCAGCTTCTCCACCATCAGACAGAGGTCAGGAGACCCAGACTCAAATTTATTTATCTGTTCTTTGTCTCTTAACATTTCCTGAGCTGCAGAGATGAGATAAAAAACCGATCTTCTGGGATTCTCTGCCGGCCGAAGGAACGGCTTGTGAAGTGCTTATTGATCACCTTGTTGTGAGCGCTCTCTCACGTTCTCTACCAGCACGCACTCACCGAAACTCCGCCAACAAAAGCCCCTGCTAATCCAGACGTTCATTGCTTTCCTGTGCAAACACTCGTGCAGCTGTCAGCCGATGACATGTCTCAACAAAAATAACACAAACAAAACATTATTCACACCTTTCAGCAAATAAGCCGCTCTGTTTGTCTCACTAAACCAAATAATACACATTCTTTCCTGGTGAGGCATGTGTGGCAGGAGGTGCCGAGAGGGTTTTCAAGCAAGCTGGGCTCTGTGTGCTCCACAGGGCCTAGTGTGTGTGCAGAAAGAGAGTGGGGGATTGTCCCGCTGCCGAGCAGCGTTAAACTATACCCAGGAGGTGTGATTGGCCAAAAAAATAAATAAAAATAGCCAAAACAGAAAAAGACATCAAAATGCTTGGGCAAAAGGCAAAGTTGTGGTGAACATTTGATTCTCAGCTCAAATATGTGCAAATTAAACAGTTTCCACAATAAAAGATTAACTTTAAATATAACAACGAGAAACTAAATTAATCTTTGATTACTTTTAATGCTTTCTTCTCCAACCTAGATGATCCAGTTAGAATTAAATACCACTTTGTGGTGTCTTTGTTTAATGTCCAGCAGCGCTGCAGACTGAGTGTTAACTTGGATTTCAATACATCTGTTATGTATGGGCAGCAGTAGAGGTAGCAGCCCTGTTTCCCCCTTCTCTTCCCCTCCTCCATGAGCCATTAAGGGGCAGACAGGAGAATGACGGCCCAGGAGAGAGGAGGAGAAACTCGATCCGGGCTCAGACTGCTGCACTGCCGCTTTGGAGAGAGCCTTTGTCAGGCAGCAGTTGTGCTGGGCCCCGACGCAAAACCCTTACAAACGCTGAATAAAACATCAATTATTGGAAGTCTTAATAAAGCACGAACTGAAATAAAGTTCTATGATGTAAAGTTGCCTAAAAATACGGCGAAGTGCACAAGTAAAGTGTAAAATGACAGATTCGGCGCGGGTTTGACCTAAAGATTTGAGAGGGTTACTTACCTATGTGAGCCCCGCAGCAGAGACCGATGATCAGCAGCAGCAGCGGCCGGAAGCGGCGCACCGCAGACGGGGACGCGAGGCGCTCAGCCCCGCGGTAACAGCATCCGGCTCTCCCCATCCCCGTCCATGCAGGGCCAGGAGGGGAGAGTGGACAGGGTCCCAGGGAGCGGGGACGGGTGGTGTCCAGGCCTCTTCACCTCCTCTTCTGTCTCTTCTTCTTCCTCACTCTTTTCTCCGTCCTCTCCTGCTCGGGTGCGTAGGGGCATTAAAGCACAGCTGCTCCGCGGAATGCAGGGCGGAGGAGGAGGAAGAGGAGGAGAAGGCTGAAGGAGGAAAAAACAGAAAACAAAGTGCGAAGTCACTTTCCTCCGACGACACTTTTACTTTTCTGCCAGCTTCCACGTGTTTTAGGAGCGCTCGCTGGCGGTCCGACTTTTTCCTCTGATTATGATCGCTCTCCCCTCCTCTCCGACACCCAACAATCACATCTCTCCCTCCCCTCACCAAACAGGGATTTCTCCTCCACTCTCTCCTCTCCACTCCCCTTTCACTTTCTCCTCCTCCTCTTCCTCCTCCTCGTCCTCCTCGCCCCCCTCCCCCTCTGGCTCTCCAACAAATCAATACCGAATCAACCAAACCCTGCTGGCGGAAAACCCGCCTACCATGAGACAAGAGGATACAACTTTAGCAGAGAAGACTCGGCAATGACAGTAGCAGCACAGTGACAAGCGATAATTTCATTATTGAACGCAACAATAATTTTGGAATTGAACAGTTAATTTCTTCAACTGGAATATTGAAACTCAGTGGCACCCAGTGACTTATTTCAGGAGCATTTCTGTTCATATTCATATAACAGAACAAGAGAATACGTCAACCTACTAAAAAAATTGTCTTTTGTACAGTATCTGTTCCTCTTCTTCTCCATATTCCCTCTGGGGTTTATAGGTCAGGTGAGTTTGTTGGCCAGTCAAGCACATGGGCAGTTTGGCAAAGAGAGCAGGTGTCAAGTCCTACTGGAAAATCAAAACAGCATCTCCAAAAATCTCTCATAACAGTTTGAAGGAGCTTGGCCTCATTCCTCATAACAGAACTGATCGAGTTTGCTTCTAAGCACCTTTTTTGCTTTGCAATCAGATTTTATCAGGGATTTGAGATGGCCACTCTTCTTTTAGCTTCATTCAACTTGGTATACTCTCATAATTACTCTCATAATGAAGTAATTGTTCATTATGAAGACTCATCTTCAACGTCCTGCTGATGTCTTGACAGATTACTTCAATATTGCAACATAATGTCCTTTCCTCCAGGTGCACAAGGTTAAAATGTAAAAACTTAAATCATTTCTCAATCTGTATAATTAATTAACTGTGCTTTGGTTCAGCTCTGATGACATTCATTTAATATAATTTATTGCTATTTTAATAATAATGTGCCCTGAGGCTTTGATGCATTTGTGGAGCCGAATAACTTCACTAGTTTACTTTTACATCACTAAGAACATATTTTTATATTTTTGTTTGTTGATTAAATCCTATTGGAACAAATTGCAGATAAAAAATATGTTCCTCTTCATAATGCACACTATGAGAGAAGTTCTTTGAGGCGCGGACACCAAAGAGTCAACATGGCCACCCCTGCATAGATATGCAAAACAGCTTCTACCTTACTATTGTTACCTCTAACGAATAAATGAATAACTTCACACTGTGTTTTAGGATGTGTTATGAAATGCTGTTTTTGTTACAGAGGTTTGAAGTTGTGCCAAAGCTTACCCAACTAACGGATATAAAGTAGGTCAGGCATCAAAGGGATCCCTGAACTTCTGAAGACCAAGATAATCTTTTACACACCGTATATTGTCCATATCTGTGTTGGTTCAGTGTGTCGTGTGAGTGTGTGCTCAGGGTTGTTTTCCACTTTTATCGTCCTGGCTCAACTTGTGTCTCTGCAGTAAATAAAGCCTCTCTATAGCTGATAGTTTATGAGCTTCTGTGTGAGCCAAATCCAACTAGTTTCACTCTGATGTGACTCACAACCAGCATGTTAACTCAAATCACTGCTGGCAAAGGATTTGGTCATGGACACTCTTTTTTTTCCCCTGCATGTGTCAGTAAAAAAAATAAACACACACAGAGTGACTTTAAAGCTCATGGAGATTTCACAGTAAGTGTGGCCAGAGGAGATGTTGCATGCAGCTCAAACAGCCTCTCCTATTAGATTATATTTGCTTCCTGTTTGCGGCAGCACTCTCTGATCTCACCAGCGAACAAGGCTGTGTGTGTCAGTGTGTAAAGAAATTGTATCTGTGTTCATGTGTACTTTCAAACAAATCTGGAATAATCAAAGGTCTGAATGATATTAAATAAAACATATGTCAGGTTATTATTTTTATTATTTCAATTAAATAACTAGTAACTGCAACATTATAATGAGAAAATTGGGAAAATTAGTGGAATAAATAAAATGTTAAGAGATAGTGGTAAGCAATGTGTTCCTATCCACAAAATTATAATTTCCATTACACTGTTTACATCCACACCATCATTTGTTTTGATTAATCTAACAACAAACCTTTTTCCTAAACCTCAGGGTTGACGACAAAGTCCCGTATTTTGATTGGAAATCAACCAAAGTCATCAAGTTATCATGTCAGTGAGTTTGGAAATTTTAGGCTTTGTATTTGAGACCTAACCCAAATGCTTATTTTTATTTTTAATTTTATTTACTTTTTATACTAAGAACTAGTGACAGAGTTAAAAAAAAAAAGTCTTTGGACTGCCGAGTAGCTGACATGCAGATCCAACACTGACATTAAATCAATTTTTGTTCTCTAATATAAATTTTTTTGTGCACATTTTCAAATTTCCCCCCTTTTAATAGAGTCTGAAAATTGCTGAAAACACTTTCCATACATACTACAACGGAAAAAAATTCACATAAGTCTTTTTTTTTCTCTAAAATGTGTATACCTGTCGTTTCCCATTGTAATTTGTTGGTAATCATTTTGCCTAAATTAAAAGTAAAAAGTCTCCATCTGTGTCAACCACCTGTGCAGGCAGGCCAAATTTGTCTGGGCGTAATGCCACATTATTTCACTTTTCACCTGTGGCAAAGGTCATTACCAGTCTTCCTTCCTTTTGTAATCTTTTAAAAGTACTTACCTTCAACCAAGCCCATGAACATTTTCAGATATGATAAAGTATCCATTAGTTTTAGAAACAGCATGTAAAAGCAATAAATGATCTGCTTGGGTGTCATATAAAAGAAATGTGTTCATCTTTCCAGCGGAGTAAAAGCAGCCTGAGCTTCCTGGTCGTCCACTCCAACACCCTGCTGAGACACTTAGTGCTGTTTAACTTTAATTTGCCAGCCAGCTGTAAATCCTGGAAACCAAATATTGGGGCCTGCATTAAACAAGCCATGGTCCAACAGATTGACATCTTCTCTCTCCAGCATGTCAGCAAGCTGGAAGAAAGCCGGAAAAAAAAGCACAAAAACAGGTGAACATTTCATTCACACTAACACAATGAACACAAAGGCTTTAATTCAATTACATGCATATTTTATTAATCAGCACTAATTTGACATTTGATTCTAATCACACATCTGCTTAAACGGACAGACACCTAGAAAAGAAATGATACCCTGTTCATTAAAATTAATACGATATTCTGTACTAATTTATCTAATCAGTTGTTCACAGCTGAGACAAGGCAGCAGAGGATGCCAACAACACCCCCCTTCCCTGTGCAGCACCTCAGGTGCTGATTTGCTGCCGTCGGACACAAAGACAGTCTGTTTCTGAACGCTGAGCTTGTCTTCACCTCCACACCTCTGCCTCCTTTCTCCACCTCCACCTCTATTCATCCCCTCACCCTTTCACCCCACCCCAACTCCAAACAGACCATCGCTCAACAGTTTGCACAATTCCACAACGCACGTGTGTGTGTGTGTATGTGTGTGTGTGTGTGGGTGTGCGTGTGTGTGTGTGTCTGCGTGTGTGTGTGTGTGCGTGTGTGTGTGTGTGTGTCTGTGTGTGTGTGCGTGTGCGTGTGTGTGTGTGTGTGTGTGCGTGTGTGTGCGTGTGCGTGTGTGTGTGGTGGGTGTGCAAATGTTAACAGCTTGAATTGTTGCAAACACATCAAAGGCTGAGTTTGGACAAGGTGGAGTGATTCATTCAGTATTACATCATTAGTTTGAAAAAAAAGTGGATTGCAAAAGCAGAATTTTCTTGCAGAAGACCATTTGCTAAAAGAAAAAGTCAATTAATTAATTTCAGAAAAAATCTAAACAGGGATTTTGGAAGACCTTTAAAATGAAGATTTAATGAGAAGAGCTTCTCGTGTTGTAAGAGGTTTCCATCAACAACGTCTGAATAATGTGGACAACCTAAGGCATCAATATTGACTCAAGTTTTGATATTTTACATCAATAAGTTGATAGGAAGGAGGGGTTGGTCATCCCCAACTCTTTTGAGAAACTGCCTCTAAACGATAATAATAACTGAAATACTAAAACATTTTGCTCTTAGGTCCGCTGTTTCACACAACTCCACGTATTCCGCTAACCACCTGAGCAGTAACACATGTGTGGCAAAGGTAAAAGGAGGCACTGCAGGTGTGTGGGGTTAAATTCCTGATGTGAGACGATAATCAAACAGATAACATCAAAGTATCAAAGCCTGTAGTAATGTGAGTGGAAACAGCATCCTTTAATAGCCTGTTTGATAGCTGTTGCTCTCCAGAACCAAGCTTGTCTTGTGTTTTACCTGAGTGGATCTTATCAGGCCATCCTGTGTTCTCAAACATTTACTCCACTGGATTTGAGCTCCAGAAAGGGAAAACTAAAAAAAATAAAAATCAGACAGAGTGGAAGTCACCACCGTTTACAGTGTTTCTTTTTCCCTTTTATTTATACATGTTGCATCAGTGTTGCTGCTTCAGCTGGATTTTACATGTTTAGGTTTGAAAAATGTTTTCAGACATCTGAAATGCACTGCAGTGCAATGTGCAACCGCATCGAGATTTGCTCATGGAAAAAGAGCCGAGGGCCTGGACTCGACCTCCGAACTTCCCAGATGTGAATCCTATCAAACATCTGTGGGGTGTGTTTGTACAACCCTGATCCACAGTGAGGCAATGGGATCCATTTTCAACATCCTGGTGCTCAACACCATAGGACATAAAAAAGTCCAATGCTCCAACCGATCAAAGCAGCAACTCAATAATGAGATTTTAATACAGCAAGCGGCTTTATGTCACAGAAACCATAAACAGACACTGCCTACCTGGTTGATATTGATTGTTCAATTTTTAAGAAATATACATTAAAACATGTTGGCCACTTAGTTGCGTACACTTGTTCAAATATGTGTTTAATCACACCTCAATGTATTTAACACCCAAAACCTGCTGAAAACAATTTGTTGACGTTCAAAATGAGCATCAGGAGGGGAAAGAAAAACAATTTTATGTGACTTTGAGCATGATGGTGATTGTTGCCAGACAATGCAACATGTGAATGGGTTCTCTCCCCCACAGTCAACAGGCCTCAAAGTAATCAACACCTTTGGGATTTAAAGTTGCGTATTCTGGGTGTGCAAATGACAAAGTTTCAGCAACTGAATTAATTTTTTTGCTTCAGTACAATAGCAACAAAAAATTTCAGATTTTGAGGGAAGCCATTATCTCATAGGTTCAGAGAAAAATGTTTGAGAAAATGCTTCTGAATCTGTTCTGAAAAGAGTCCTACCCGGTACTTGGAAGGTAAAAAGAAAAGAGTGTTAATAAAGTCCTCAAAAAGCTTAAATTAAATAATTTCTTCATCTTGCTGAAGCAGTGTCTCGGCATTTGATTTCTTCTGTTAGTCACGCGTCCAATAATTAACACTTCAGTCCTCATTTAATTCAAATTATGTGGCTTTAAGTTGCAGCAGAATCAGAAACACCTGACATGGAAAGTGTCCTTGGTCTGTAGAGACACTTTCCATTTTTAGCATGCGGCGGGTTTGCTCTGTGACAAAAGAAAATATACTGATGATTTGCTGCTGCAGCGCTCCAACCACAGAGTGAGATTAAAAGACTTTATGGACGCAGTTATTTATTTTATTAAACTCTGCATCAGTCCTGTTTTGTAGTCCTCAGACTTCACTCGTCTTTCACTTCATCCTTTGTGTAGAAACATCTGAAGCATACACAGCTGCATCTGACAGCGCAGTCACAACGAGGCCTTTGTTTTCCCTGAGCAAACACACACTCACACACACACTCACGTCCACATTTGCACACACAGAGCTGTAAGACGGAAACAGCTGAAGGATGTAATAGGGCAGATGAGGATCATGGGGTTGCAGTTTGGTTTGGGTCAGGCTGAATGTTTGGCAGCTGCGAGACAAAAGACGTGCTATTAAAACTTCTCCCTTCTCGCCTCCAGCTCGCTCTGTACTCAAACTTATTTTGTCACTCACTGCCAGCTTCAAGGAACCAAAGTCTTGTGATTTTATCAACAATCATCTTGTGAAAAACACAATTTTTTTTATGTGTGAACCACTTCAGGCCATCTAAAAACAGGAACATCATTGTGATTCTGCTTTCTTTGAATCTCTACTCTCATCCAGTGGTACACACACCTCAATTACCCGTACGAATTAAAGTTGGTTATTTAAAAAAATAAATACATTTATTGTTCTTCTTTTAAAGCAAGCACACACATGTGTACACACTTAAGCCTTGTGGGTGTTTTCAATCTACAGATGGTTAGCTTACATCTTCTGCTCCTGCCTTCTTCGGGGAGTAAACACATACCTTTGCCCGCGCACACACACACATATTCACAGAAGCTATAGGTAACTATAAATCACTCATACTCCACAGCCATATGCTCGTACCTGTCTGCAAAGAGGAAACACAAACACAGGTGAGCTCCTTGCATTCCTTCAACTTGAAAACCTGACAGACATACAGATTGGGAAGCAGACACAGAGAGGGGTTGAACGCCAATCTCCCCCCATCCTTCCCAAATCCAGCTGTGAGTGCCTTCCTCTCTTTTCCTCCCGCTCTCCTCCCATCTCTTCCCCTTGGGATAAAGCGCTCACGGAGAGGCAGATGGGTGGAATGCATAATACAGAGACAATTTTGGGGGGCTGGGATGATTTTTGTGCGAGTGCGTGTGTGTGCGTGTGTCGTCTCTCTGTTGGGACTAAGCTGCAAAGTCATTATGGATGTAATGGTTGTGTTTTAGACGCCTGCACCGTGTCAATCTCATTTGAAGTGCAAAATCCAGATAAGTGTGAAACGTTTCATTACTCACACTCAGTGCACTCCGTCACAACTTTGAAACCCTACATGTAAATAAACACAAACTGCATCTGTGGGTGTGTGTGTGTGTGTGTGTGTGTGTGTGGAGGAGAAACATTCACTATTGACAGGAATTTTTTAAGCTCGCAGTTGACTGCGTTGTTCTTCTCAGACGTGGTTGTTCTGCTTCCTCGATCATGTAGACCTCATGTAGATTTTTATTTCCCTAATTACTCTGATTACTGCGATGTATCATAATGCCGTGTAATTAGCAATCCATTGTAACCTAACAAGGCCTCCTCAGGCATAGGTAATGGATTTTGGAAAGACAAGCTGAGCTGAGGCATGACTAATTTAAAACGGGTAAGTATAATTAAAGACTTTTCACTACAAGGAGATTCTGTATCTCACCAGCGCAGCTGCTGGGATGATATGCTGTTGTTTCATGTTTCTGCATAAAAAAAACAGATTAGCATGATCTGAGCTAAGTCGAATTAGAAGCGCGTAATTCCGGTCAACGATCACCACATTTATGCACCAAAAATGACCACACTTGCTTAAAGTATTGGTAAACTTATCAAAGCAGTCGCAGTGCTGTTATATCAATCAAATATGTAGCTAGTACTTTTAATAAACAACACTTCAGGTTGCTAATAGATCCTCACTGAGGACTTCAGCATGAGTCAGCAGAAATTATTTCTATCTTATATCTTTAAATTAGGCTAAAGCAACTAAAAGTTTGGTGTATTATCCAGTAAAGATAGTCTTGTAAAAATAATTGCAGAAGGCATTCAGTCAGTCTGAATACCAACAAAGCCATACGATGCCACCAAGGCATACCAAATAGCCAAACAGTGCCATGAGACTTCAATGGTACCAAACACCCTGCCGCGGTACGCGTAAGTATAAAACGGCACACAACACTAAACCACACTAACCGATGCCCTGCTACATCATACCAGAACAATACTCAAATCATGCCATGTAATGCAGAAGTTTTTACCAGGCATATGCATTGTAAAAGCTGAATCTTAGACCCAAAACCAATTATGTGCCTGTAAAAAGAGGCCAGCTATAAATTGCTATGTGAGTCACAGAACCAGATCCCAGTGAATCACTGAAAACTGCATTTATATATTCGAAGCACATGTCCACACCACATCCACTCATTTAAAAGTCTTGTAGCAATTTGCAGAGTCGGTGAAACCTTGAGTGCTGAATCTTTCCCAAGGACACTTCATCAAGTAATGGGGCAAGCTGGAGTCTGAACTGAGTCGAGTTACCTAATCAGCAGACAACTGCAGAATTTGAGATAACACGATATTCATTATGGAAACAAAGAGGAGAACTCTTACACTCTAAACAGCACCCAGCAGAACTTTGAGGGACACCGAACATGGACACAAACACAAGGGAGTTACAAACATGGTGGAAGAAGTGTTGCATTGAGAGGAGCGGCTTGGTTTAGGTTGACGCACAGCCGAGAACAGAGTGTGAGAACAATGAAGACAAGAACGAACATGAGAAAGTTGGCAGGTAGCTGCTCTCAGGAGATTCATTAGGCTTGTCAAAAACGCTGCCCGTAAATATGCCTGCACAGTTCCTCTGTGAGCACACGCAAACATACATAAACATACGCACATTAGCGTGGATGGCTGCAGGTGTAAGGAGCTCTGTCTGCTGACAGGTAGCACAGTCGGGACAGAGGGATTTGGAATCACACTGTGAAGACAGCAGGTGGCATGTCTCCAAACAGCTTCCTCAAGAATTAATGTATTCAGAATTTAGTTGTGTGCTTTGCAAAACAAAGGATCCCAAGCCTTGAATTAGAAATTTATCTTGTCTAAATACCACTGAATGTCAAAGTTTTATGAGCAATATAATAGCTTGTGTTGTCCCAGATTCATTAATTATGTTGTACAACAAATTTATGTTGTATAAACCGTTTTGTTCGTACCTGAATTGAACTCAAGACAACCGAGGTTTGTCTTGAGTTCAAACCTGAATTGGACAAATCTGTGCTGAACAGAATCCGTAAAAAAAAAAAAGTGATTTGTGAAAGAATAATGTTGTTTGTGAACACATAAATACAATATAGCATTATTTGGTAGTAAGACCATCTTAGAATTACACAAGTAAATTGTTTGAGACAATTTCTACTTGTCTAATTCTCTAAGAATCCTTTGAAAATTAGATGATGGATTTGTCAAATGTAGACGGTAATATTGTTAGTGATTATAGATGTTAAAACTTTTAAACACAGTTTGGGATTTGTAAAATCTATAGAGTACTCTTTTAGTAAAAACAATTAATCAAAATAGGTTTTTAGGTTTTCCTATATTTTAAATAAAATTCAAATTCCCAGAAAAGCCTTTTCCTGTTATCATCTAATAATGCGGACTGGGCTTACTGGGAAGCCAGAACGTTTCTCCTGCTTACTGTAGACAGAAACAATCCTCACTGGGATAAAAAGCTTGTGAAACGTTGTTCAGCGATCAGTAACAGCAAACGTCGTGTTATCACAGGTAAAAGCTTGAACTGGGGAAATCAGTTTGTACACAACAAACGCCGCTTCTTCTCGCCCCGTCTGAATAAATCAGCCCGGTGTTTGTTTGTTTAAGGTGAAGAGCTTAGGATGAAAAATGACTAACAGATGATGAAACAATCTGAAATCTATGATGCAAGCTGTGCAAGCAGGAGAGGTCTTTGTGTGAACGTGTGCACATGACTGCATGCATATGCATGTTCCCCTTGGCATGGAGTGCTGTGTGTCTGGGCTCTGGGCGGTGTGTAAATCCCAGCGTTTAGGAGGCAGACAGAATCACTGTCTGAGTCCGCAGCTGTTCTCACAGCTCTCTCTGCCTTCTCGCTCGCAAAGACGCGCTCACTTTGCACACACTGGGACACATGGAGACGTTAAGGCATGAAGACACAAGCACACAGAGGGCTTTCTGTCGATGAATGGGAGGCTTTCTTTGCAGGAAGTGGGCCAGAGAGCGAAGAGGCAGCCCCCAGATGCAGCCTCTCATCCCAAGAAAGGATCTCAGAGGGAGATGGAGAGGAGCTCCACACCAGCAGCTGGATGCTTGATGACTGTTCCATGTGTTCATGTCTCACTGGAGATCCATAAACTTTGACCATGACGGCCTCGGGCGCATTGTGTGTGTGCGTGTGTGTGTGTGTGTGTGTGTGTGTGTGTGTGTGTGTGTGTGTGTGTGTGTGTGTGTGTTTGTGTGTGTTCTCACAAAGTCAGAAAAAGGCAGAAAGTAACAAATGTGAACACATACGTTTTAGGCAGATATTATATTTCCTCTTCACCGTCGTCTGTTCAGCGCAAAACATGCATATTGATTTTTTTGGTTCCATAAACACATACAATTATTTCATGTGATAGACCAACAGAAGGTGGATTAATCAATAAACAATCACTGAAAGAGAGTGACAAGAAGTCCGGTGAGGAGTTTATCAAAAGAAAATGGGTGGCGCAGCAAACATGTTGAGGAAGTTGCTCTGATCAGAAGATGCCAAAGTTTAAGTTTTTGGCCAACAGCAGGAAAAGAGAAGATGGATGGAGCTAATTAATGGACAATATTGGGAAGAAAACCAGTTAATCCAGGTTCACACTGTGAAAATATTCTCTGTCTTTTCCCAAAAATGCTGTCAAAAAACAGCCATGAGAAAATATCTGGTTGTGAGCTTGAATAAATGATCTGTGATCAATTAGGTTCACAAACACAGGCTGTTGATTCAGCTCTCCGTAACAAAGATGAACTATGACAGATATTGTAATGTTTTGCTTTGCCAAGAGCCTGTTTTATTTCTTTTTTTCTCTCCCTCCTTTCAGCATCCAACTCTCACAATATGGATATTAAAGCTGCAGTATGTCACTTTCATGAAAAATATGTTCTTTACATATTTGATAAAAGTGTCACTGTGTCGTGGCAGTAAAAACAGATAATAATCTGTGAAGAGATCGAACCATCTGGCCTTCTGACTATCAATCTGCACAAATACACAGCTCGGCCAGAAACCACGAATCAGTCAGCTGGAGGGTCTTAGCACTGTCAATCACCCTGGTGTTAGCGCTGCTCACACCCTCAGCCTTTCTCGCTGCAGCGCTACATCCTCTTCCTGACAGCCATGGATGCTCAGGGTAGTTAGCATGGCCACCGATGACTGCGGGTAAGCAGTTTTCCTGGAACTCTAAGTTGTTTCTCCACCATTAGCACATTTAGCAGCGCGTACACGAGGTAGATTGACAGAGCTAAGACCTTCCTCCTGGCTCTGATCGGTTGTTTTTGAAATGGTGCATTTCAAGATGGCAATAGTAGCTCTGGGAGGAAGTGGAAGAGTTTTTCACAGTCTCACACCACACTGTTATGACATGGTGACATATTGTCAAAAAAGTTACATGCTGCAGCTTTAACGCCAGTAATTTGCTGTCTATTTTAAGCTGGACTAAAACTTTGGTTGGATCTTTCTGAACTGATTTTTGCTGTATAGCTACAAGTTTTGCAGCCTGACATCTTCCATTGTACATTGTGATTCAGGTTACCATTAAGATGTTATAACGTTAAACCTGCAAGATATGAGAGACTCAAGTCTTGAACTATCGTAAAAGTCATACAGCCTGACTTAGAGGCAAACGACCTGAGTCATGCTGGTCCCCTGCCAGCAGGACAATAAACAGGAAAACAGCAGCGTCATGTTGAGGGAGGGATGACTTATTTAAATAGACTTACCAAACCGAGGACCGGGAACAAAACAAACAACGGAGGCGTATTAATGTTTTTGTAACAATTTAGTTTCTTAAAGCCACAGAGGCATATTCAACTTTCCTAATTTAGAGGGACGTTTCTACACAAACACATTCTGTACACACAGTGGCAGCTCAGTTTATAATTTCACCTCAACTTTCTTTCAGATGAGCCGGTTGGCATTTTTCTTTCTTCCTGCTTTCGGCGGGGAACTCAGGTGTGGCTTCGGGATCATGGGACTATGTTTCCGTGACAACCAGACATCATCTCTGAATGATGTCTGCTAAAGAAAACAGACTGAATAATTTAGATAGATCCCTTTTTAAACAGCATGTCAATTCACATCAGTGGCCACAGACACCACCCTCGGCACCCCGCAGACAGAACCACCCAGGGTGGGGGAGAGGCGTCTAATAACACAGCTACTACTGGAGGCAGTGAGATCCTGATACCAGAGCTTTGTCTGCATTGGCAATACTCCAAATGAATTTAATGTTGTTAAATTGCAAAAAAAAAAGAAAAAAAGAGTCCAGAAGTAGCTACAGCAGGAAACATTAACTAATTAAAGCTCAGATTGGTTTGTTTGGTGTTTAAGGCAAGACAGATGAGGGAAGGCCAGTTAAATAAAAGAGGCACATGGATCCTGATCGAAACTCAAAAGATATCATCCATCAGAGGTAATCCTCACATATGATCTTCACATTTTTCTCCATTTAAAACCAAGCCAGAGAAATCAGTAACAGTTTCTGAGCATTCATCAGCATTATGCATCAAAAGATTATATGAGGTATGTTTGCTTCATGAAGACGGATTGTTTTTCAACCAAGGTTATAGAAAGTAGAGAATATGCAAATCTGACAGCTGAATATGAAATCACACTTTGTTTCTTTGATGTTTGTTTCTCTTCTATTTGACATCATTACAAGTGCATTAATATTGTAAACAAACATCAGGAATATGGAGGTAACTCAATGCAAAAACTTTCCTCATAAATCCAGAGTTTTATATTTGTATGAAATAAGAAAAACGTCAAGAAAGCCAGAGATATACCTGAGCGGACGTCGCTCACAGATGCTGCTGATGGCTGGTTCACATGGATCTAATATTTGTGCACATGATTCATCCTGCTTTCCTCATTTCTCTGGTGTTTGGAAATACTCAGACACCATTGTGTCTGCATGCATTAATCGTTGTGTGTGTGGGTGGGTGTGGAGCTACGTGGGTGTGCATGTGTGTGTTCCAGTGTGTTCTCCAAACACTTCATGAGAAAGCTCACACACACAGACACACGCGCACACACACACCATGTCTTCTTTCACAAGAACTTTACATCGACTTCCATTCATTTTTCATTCATTTCTACAGCCTAACACTGACTCTTGCACTAAACTAAACCTAAACTCAGTTCACACCTTAGCTCTAATCACAACTCCTAACCCTAAAACAGCACGACTTCTTTGGATCCTGTAAGAAACATTGAGTCCTCTCAAAGTAAGCATTTCTTGTAAAAAATGGGCCTTGCAAGGTAAGAAATGCTAAAACACACACACAGGAATACACACATGCACACACCCAGTCACCAGAGGACTGAACTGAATAATGTGGCAGGTTAGGGAAAGACCCTTACAGAATAGATTTTGTTTTTGTTCCACCGTTTCTCCAGTTGTTTTTCTTATTCCTTTAGACATCTTTATGGAACATCAAATTTATAACAATTTATGTGCATGTATCGCTTTTAAGCAGAGGAACATTGGAACAACATGGAAATCCAAACTCAGATCAACTCTGTTATGAAATGGCATCAATTTTTTTTGTTTAGTTTTATATATTCCAGTATAAAGTTTGCTTACAAAGCTGCAATAAACATTTATTTTTATATATTCTTCACATAGTTGCAGTTAATTTGCTTGGTATGTCTCAAAATAAGCTTAATAAAGTGCATATATATATAAAAAAAAGACAGTAACACTTTATTTGAAGAGAATGTGCATAAGACATAAACATGAAGGAGGAGTCTTTATGTTTATTACTGTTGCCACAAAGTGTCATTCAGTAAATACTTACATTTTTAATGCAAGGTTGCATTAAAAGTTCATTAAAAGTGTCAATAAATTCAATCTGAGATGATTTAAGCTATTGAGATTTTCTGGTGGTTATTCCATATTTAACTCCGACCTTGCTTTTGATAAAGTGAAAAATTTCATATTCTGAGAAAGCAAGGACAAAATAGATCCTTTATTTAGATTAATTTATTTACAAAGGGCTTATTGTCAGATATTTTCCAGATCTAAGGCCAGTATGAGCACTTTTGCTGAAAAAAACTATATGATGAATAATAACATGAATCAAAAAGGTATATGTAAAAAAATAAGAATAATACAATGAAACTTAAGGAGAAAAATCTCATTAATTTATTAAACTTTTTAGTAAGTAAAGTAAAATAAGTGATTTTATTGCCTGTTAATTGGTTTGTTGTTTGCGTTAACTACTTGAACAGGTGTATCTAATAGATAAAAAATTGGTGTAAATTGGACTGCTGCCTTTATCTGCATCACTTTTCCAGCAGAATTAAACCACCGCTTCAACAAGCTGTAAAAGTATCAACAAAATGTTTCCATGGCTGCACATAGGAATCTCCAGTAGCTGATTTTGGTTAAAATTTCTACCTTCAGGCCTTCTGCTCCAGTTTAATGGTGGTGCTTCTCAATTTAATGAAATACCCATGAGCGCTTTGTTTTTTCTTCTTCTTCTGACTCAAAATTTGGAATTTGACCTCATTTCTTGTTCTGGGATTTTGGGAGAAGAATCCTCCTGACACACCCTGTCATCTCTTCGCTCACACACTCCCCCTCTCACCCCGCCGACCTCCAGGCGATGCACCTGGGTACAACTCACACATGCAAAGACACACAGATACAGATGTTTCCCCTGCAAATAAGAAAGAACCAACATATTCCTTCCCACAAAAGCTATCCTACCTTGACTGGCCAGACTTTGAGTTAACCACTGAGTTTCTGCTTTATGGCTCTCGATGTCTGTCGTCAGGTGGTCTCCCATTAGGTGCTATAAAAGCCGAAACACCTCGGCCACATGGGGAATGACATATACGCAAACTCAACTTGAAAACCTCCAGGAGACACCCGGCGGGATTGATCTCCCTCGGCGGTATTGATCAGCCAACCCCCAACTCAGACCAGAAGATACCAGCTGTGTGGAGCCGTTTGGTTCCTGAAGCATCCCCCTCCTGAGAGGAAGATGAAAATAATGATGCCGCAAGCTTCGTCTTTCAGAGAAATTCTGCGGGCTGCTAAAGGGCAGGAAGTCCACAGGGATGCCTCTGAGGAAGGTCGCTCAGAGCTCTTTTTAACCTCTGCCCTTTGTTCTGCGTAAAGTGTGTATGTGCCGTAGAAGCTTTTGTGCAATAAATACAGTAAGACATATTTTTATTTGAGAGCCCAAAGACGTAACATGTTAACATGCTAAAGCTGAGACCAAAGCAAAAGTATAAACAGAAAATAAAGGAAAGGACAGAGAAAAAATTTGTAGCATGACAGTAAAAAAACATCCAGTCCGCAAATTTTTAACATAATTACCAACTAAAGTGGTGAAAAACAAGTTACGAGTACATGCACATTATTTTGGGGATGTCCAAAACAATGTTGGGCATCCCAACATTATTTTTCTTTTTATATTCTGAATTTTTGGTTGTAATAAAAGTTATTCAGTGTTATTTTAATTATTCATTGTGATTCCACATTGTAATCTGACACATTCATTTAGAAATATCCTGATCTGGGATTGACGAATCTTTCATATTTTTTTTTGCTGCCTGGCGTAAATGTGGAAAGTTATAGTTGACAAAAGATTATCTGGAATAAAGATACAGTTCTAAATTTCTACTAAATAGTTGTATGTAATTCTAAAACTGTGTTGAGTAGATCACAGTTTTGTGGATTCAAATGCAGTCAAAGGCAGGATTTGTACAGACGGGGAATGAAAAGACTGTAATCAAGGAGAACAAAAGGAAAAAACAAAAGAGTGGCAATCAAACTGGAAAAGGGAACCAGCTAAAACGCGAGGCTGCGTGCCAACGACAGGAGAATAAGAAAAAAGAAATGGGTAAAAAACTAAACATAGCGGTAAGAAGAAACCAAAATGAGCATCAGGTGTGGAGAAAACAGAAACCAGATTTGGAAAAAAAGCCACAAAAATATAAAAAGGAGACAATAGAACAAAAATCAAAAGGAAAAATCAAGCTTAATTTCACACAGGCCACACTCAGACCATGGATATTCTCAAATCAGTGTCTGAAAAGCAACCTAACCATGACATGTGCAATAACCCTACATAGAAAATCAGCAGGAATGTTTTCTACATGTGAGATTTATTTCTTTCTCTGTCCAGGTGCAGATTCCACCTGAGCTCCTCAAACATCGGTGTGATCTGACAGACTCCTGCTCGGGTTTCAGACAGCCGTCCATCTCCTCTCCCTGCTGCTCCGCCGAGTCTCTTTCTTCCCTTTGGCCTCGCTGTGTTTTTGACAAGCTAGCATGCTCAAAGGGCTCTGTCAAGCCTTCAAACTTCATAAAATATAGAAACAGAAATAGATGTAGGGGCGGCAACAGAAGAGGACGAAAAGATGAATTGTGGGGATATGAGAGTGGTGTAAAAAAATAGAAGTAGAAAGACAGATTGAGAGCGTGTGGAAAGAGATATGAGCTCTCTGTAGCAAAAATACAATAAAGTGTGAAAGGCTCTTCCTTTGCTGGATGTCCTCCCCTCAGGGGCTCCATGACAGAGAGCGCGGCAGAGTCCCACTTAAAAGAGGGGAAAATGACAGGAGCCATTTCTCTCTTTCTCTCTCTGCGGCCCTTCAGGAGGAGATGTGTGGAGGAGTGCATGTCAGAGAGTGACAGAGAGAAAGAAGGAGAGGATAAAGCAAAAGGAAAAAGAAAGAGAGGGGAAGCCCTTGGGGTCAAGTAAATCAGGCCTGCATTGAACAGGAGAGTCCCAGAGGATCCTGAGTGGGAAGACAGGTGTCCATAGTACTCTGGGACAAAGGTTATGCTCAGCTTATCCCACACAACACAAACATATATGCATACACACACACACGCACACACACACACACGCACACACACACACACACACACACACACACACACACACACACACACACACACACACACACACACACACACACACACACACACACACACACACACACACACATGTACACAGAGGTGGAGCTGAAATTACCCAGAAAAAACAATTTCCTCCTGCAGTACCTCATTACAATATAACCGCTCTGTGCTCAATATTCGGTCTGCTTTTAAATGCGAAACACCGCAGTGATCAAACAACGGGAATAAAAGGCGACGCAAGCTACTTTTATAAACAGTTTACTGCTGATTATTCTGAAGCTTATTGTCTCTCACTGTGTTTTCTGTTCGACTCATAAAACGGAGAGGCAGCTGTCTCAGTGTGCTTCCAGACAACATTAGCATAGTAATAACTCGGTGACCACAGTCACAGTGAAGATAAAATAAAATATTGTTCTTTCATTTTGCAGCTCACATTAAAAATTCTATGTAGATGTTCGGGTTTTACATGTGACAACTATGAATACGTATTTCATGACCATGCAAAGCAGTGGTAATGAAGACTGACATCACTGACGCACAGTGGTATGATATGGGTATAACTTATGGTAATTTTAAAGAAGTTTTACAACTTTCATAAAAATATGCAGGTTTTTTTTAAGTATTTGTTAAAAGTGTCACCATGTGGTGAAATTATGAGAAAGAAAATCTGTAAGAAAATCAATTCCGCCACCTCCTTCCAGTGCTGCTATTGGGATTTTTGAAGAAATCCACCGCTCCCAATCAAAACAAAAAAACAAAGCAATCAGAGCCAGGAGGAGCATCTTGGCGCTGTCAATCAACCTCATGTATGTGCTGCTAAATGTGGTAAAGGTGGAGAAACAACTTAACTTTATAGGAGAACCTTTTTTCTGCCATTATCGATGGCCGTGCTACAGCTGTAGCGCAGAGAAAGGCGGAGGTTGTGAACAGTGTGTACACCAGCCTGATTGGCAGTGCTACCACTCTCCTCTTGGCTCTTATTGTTTATAACAATTTCTGTAATTAGCACTGTGAGAAGGTACTGGAGTTTGATTTTTTTTTTCCCCCACAGATTATTTGTTTTATATTATATTGTCATGACAAAGTGACAGTTTTGTTAAATATATATATATATATATATATATATATATATATATATATATATATATATATATATATATATATATATATATATACAGCACAGAGGCTCTCATCCTGGCCGCCCAGGAACAGGCCCTAAACACCAGAGCAATAGAGGCTCAGATCTACCACACCAGACAAGACCCAAGGTGTAGGTTGTGCAAGGAGGCCCCTGAGACAGTCCAGCACATAATAGCAGGGTGCAAGATGCTGGCAGGGAAAGCATACATGGAACGACATAACCAAGTGGCGGCCATAGTGTACAGGAACATCTGTGCAGAATATGGACTGGAAGCCCCGAGATCAAAAGTGGGGAACACCCCCAAAAAAGTGGTGGAGAATGACCGAGCTAAGATCCTGTGGGACTTCCAGATCCAGACAGACAAGATGGTAATGGCGAACCAACCGGACATTGTGGTGGTGGATAAAGAACAGAGGAAAGCCGTTGTGGTGGATGTAGCAATACCAAGTGACTACAACATCAGGAAAAAGGAGCATGAGAAATTGGAGAAATACCAGGGCCTCAGGGAGGAACTGGAAAAGACCTGGAAGGTGAAGACCACAGTGGTGCCTGTAGTCATCGGGGCCCTCGGGGCAGTCACCCCCAAACTGGAGCAGTGGCTCAAACAGATCCCAGGAACAACATCAGACATCTCAGTCCAGAAATGTGCAGTTCTAGGCACAGCCAAGATACTGCGCAGAACCCTCAAGCTCCCAGGCCTCTGGTAGAGGACCCGAGCTCAGAGGATGAAACAGACCACCCGCGGAGGGTGAGAAGGGAATTTTTATATATATATATATATATATATATATATATATATATATATATATATATATATATATATATATATATATATATATATATATAAACAAAATTTTTTTTATGAAAGTTTATCTTCTGCAGCTTTAAGGTTAATGCAAATATCTTTGTGTGCCTGGAGGGTTACAGATTGGGGGAATGTTGTGTGTTTCTCTTCTCCGTCCTCCATTTCACCCTCATGATGACGCTGAAAAATGAAACTTGTATGTGCCACAAATAGACAGCAGCACTGACTGTACACACAACCTGACACACACATGCAGACAGTCAAAGAGTGAAGGGTCCTGTGGAGTTCATAAGCTAGTGAATAATAAAAGCTCCACATTGGACTGGGCTGTCTTTGTGCTGCAGGAATGGCTTCTCTGTGACATGAATATGATTTCTGCTGTATGTGTGCATGTGTGTGTGCGGGTGTGTGTGTGTGTACGTGCATGCAGATGTGTCTGAGTGTCCTCTCTATGGTAACAATATGAATTATTCACTGCTTACAGATGAAGAAGCATTTAGGCTCCCAGGAGTGAAGCTCAGAAGGAGGCCTCACCTCTATCTTCTAGCTCTTTCAGTCTCGTTCACATTTCCTATTCACCTCCTTCACACCATCACCGTCATTCCCTCCACTTCTGTTGTTGATACTAGCAAAATGTTTGTGACCCTAATGACTTCCTCAAAATATGCCATATTGTGGTGCATCTATTTTGCGGCTGTGTGTCTTATTTTCCCGAACTGGATCCAAAAGCAGAGGACTCCAACTGCATATATTAAATTGAAGTTTGAGTTTCTGCTCTTTTCTCTTTGAAGCTCCGATAGTTTAATTAGCATCACTTCACTGACTGGACTCAGACTTTTGCACAAATAGCCACACAAGCACAATTCGCTGAGAGGCAAATTTAATCTTCTTATGTTAATAGAAAACATTGCTGGCAAACACACACACACACACACACACGATGGGTAAAATACAGTTAATACACTGACTAATCAGCCTCCCATTAGCAGGAGGAGACTTTCACACCTGGGGACAAAACTCCCTTCATCTAATTGGTCTGCTGAGAAAATGGCCAAGCCTTTCACATCTGCTGAGATACAATACACACACACAATCACACACACATGCAATAACCCTAAACCAATCGCTGAGCTCCTTGGGCAATGTGCACAGTACCATCCTTTCTTTATCCGTTCTTTATCCCCTGGTTCATCCCTTGCTTTCAGCTCCATCGGTCCCAATTACCACAGCCAGGGACCCCGATCCCTGGAACACTACCCAAACACACCGGCACAAACGTGCACACACGCAAACACACCGGCACAAACGTGCAAACTCTCTCCTCACCATAACAACACCAAAGGACAAAGCTGTTTTGGCCTGTTGGTGTCACCTCTGTGCGGCCGTGGTGTTTTGATACGTTTTTGTACGTGTGTTTTTGGAGGAAGTTAGTTTTCCATCGGGGGCAGCCGCTGTGTTGCATATTAAACAAAGCCTGTTTGAAGCTATCCTAATCCTTTCCCATAGCCATCACTGAATGCACACACACGCACGCACGCACGCACACACACGCACACACACACACACACACACACACACACACACACACACACACACACACACACACACGCACACACGCACGCACGCACGCACACACCCACGCACACACACACACACACTCTCTCTCACACACTCATTTCAGAACAGATGTTGGAGTCCAGGGCTCAGCAACACATTTTGTCCTCTGATAAAAGAAAGAAAAAGCAGGAATTGAAGATAAAGCATACATGTGGTTACACACTACTTGCCGTTATCTTGGGTCCCAGATGGCAAGATGCAGTCAGATTCTTAAAGGCCTCATTTAGCCACCATGCACCTCTGTTCAATGTTATGTTTATGTTATGTTTATTTTTGGCCTAAGGAAAGATTTTAACTATAGTTAAATAGTTTCCCTGGTAATTTTGAAGTAAAAACATGAACATAAATCTGACAGAGATACAAAAGTAGAAGAATGCTGGCCTGAGATTGCCAGTGTGGTGTATGGTGGCAGCTGTAAACATGGCGACCTAATGGCTTTCTCTGATAAAGATTGTGAGGAGAATCACGCTTTTTTTTGAGACAGAAAAGTCTTTACACACTTTACACACAAGAGAGAGCAGCTTTACAAGTCCGAGATGCAACAAAGACTAATCAAGCTGATTGAGCTCACTGAGCGGCTGACCTCTGTGGCAATCCAACTTTATATTTTACTCACTTAAGATTTTCTGTGTTTTCTTCATTTTTGGGACAGCATTGTTGTCTTTTTTGATGCGTGCTAATGTAAATAAACAACATTGGGTTTTCTCGCATACTTCTAAACTGTAACAGGAAGAGACTGAGAATGTTTATAGTCTTTCTACATTTATTATAATTACCGAATGAAGCCATTGGCAACAAAATTACTTCACAGCATAGACAATATCCAGGGCAGTTAGGAATGCAGAAATGCTTTACACTGCTAATGAAACTCTATGTTCACTTTATCCATTAAAGTTTTACCCATGGGCTTGTTTGTTCACCTTATTTGTCTGTATCATAATAAAAAAATAAAAATAAAATCAATCAATCAATCAAATTTTATTTGTATAGCACATTTCAGCAGCAAGGCATTTCAAAGTGCTTTATGTAATTAAAGAAAAATGAAAGCAGCATGTGACATTAAATAAACAGTAAGAAAGAGAAAGATATTTTGAAAAAAAAAAAGAGAAAAAGATTAAAAAAGATAAAAACATACTTTGGCATAAACATGCCAAAGTATGTTTTCATATTTGTGCCAAAACATACTTTTGGCACAAATATGACAAAAATAACATTTTGGTAATGGATATAGGATAGATCATTTACACCTGTGAACACTCAGATGTAACACCAGAATCCACACAGGAAGTGGACGGTGCTGCTTTGGCATCAGGAGATGTGACACATAGTGTTTTTTGTTTTTTTTTTATTTTCATTTACATTTTTTTCATGTTTAAGCAAAACTTGGCAACACAATGGTTGGTGTACTTGCAAAAGAAAAAATTACAAGCAAGCAACATCAACAGACAGGAAATTATCAATTTTTGTCAATTAAAATTTGCTTTAATAATCAATGGAAAACTTGTCCTTTGGATTCAGGTCTAGACTTTGTTTTGGACAGTCTATCATATAAATATATTTTTCTCTAAGGCTTCAGAAACTGACGGTATTGTCAGATGGTGATTGATACATCACTGTTTATAATTTGCTGTAGTTATTCTGCTGTGACTTTAGCACTTCATCACAACTCTTCTTGGCTTCACAAATCATTATCAGCGTTAAACGCAAAGTGCATCTGATCAAAATTGTCACGTAACGCTTATGAACTCCACATACGAAGATATGTTAGACTGAACAGGTTAAGCAGCATCTGTCCACACAGGTGTTCCTGAAAGGTTTCACTCAAACACCTGGTTTCAAAAAGTGCCAGTGTGAGAAACTCAAATTTCTGGAGACGTGTCAACGAACGGCTGGGTTGCAAAATAATGTCATGATTTCGCTGAGACCAGGTTCAGGTAAACCGGGCCTTAATCATTAAGGAAGACCATTCTTGCTGCAGCATCTTGATGTCTTCACCTGCCCTTATTCTGAGTTTTTCATTCAGCTTTTGTTCCAGGTCATTACTCAGCCGTTCTGTTTCCATTCACTAATCATCCCTCCTCGGATATACACAACTGTCTTCCTGTCATTTGCGAGATCCGCTCTTTACCTCATGTTATCTCTGTTTTATATATCCTGTTTTGCTATGAGCAGAGATAAGTAGAGTATTTTTCTGTTTGGCTGATTATTACTTGGGAAACATAAACACAGATGGATAGATGGATGAACAGATGGTTAATCCAGTTACCTGCCAAACCAATCCCACAGAGGCCTTCCAGGATTTTTCTGTATCACAGTCTGGTCATTGGTGAAAATGTCACTGTGAATTTGGGGGCACAAGTAGTGCTAAAAATGGTCTGAGTTAGTATGTGAAAACATCTGCCATTTATGACGACATAAAGTGCTTAGAAATTAGCTTTAAAAAATTCTTGGAGTTTAAATCAGATTGAACTTCTGACTACATAAACATCCAGACAGGAGGTGTGGCAGCTTTAATGGAGATAATGGAGCAAATAAAATACGGGCTAATAAAGTTAAATACATGTTCAACTTTATTGACTGAAGACCAACAACATGTCTGCTTCCTGTCTCGTGAATTAACCTTTATGAGGTTCATATTTACAAGAGCTTCTGTCTTGCTCTTCAATCCAAACATTCACTGGCCATCACTCAGAGGAGGGATCTTATATGACTCTACAAATTGCTTCATTTTTGTATTTTTTTGCAACTGTTTTGCTTTTACTATTTGATTATTTTGCATGCTGGACTCCCAAAGTCGACTGGAATAACACCCATCAAGTCCAGCAGATGGGAACAATTTGCACCAGTTTTTGCATCAGGTTACTATTGCCCTCTCTTCAGTCACAAAAAGGAGAAACTCTGTGACATTCATGCCCTGTTTGTTGCAGCACCAGCTTTCAGCAGACCGTATTTGGATGCGATGCTGCTCCCTGAATGGATCCATGTTGCCTTATTTGACTGTGAGCAAGCAGAGAAGATAGAAAGAAAAGCTGTTTCTGAAGCAGATTGGCCTTGTGTTCGGTTTCAGTAGTAGAAAGTAAATTCGAAACAGCACAAGAAGCCCCATCCCCAAATCTATTTGAGGTTTGTTGACTCAGAATTATTGCTTTGCTTGGTTAAAGGTAAGACATAGCAATGATGGGAGGTGAGAAATAACATTTTGTTGCATCTGTGCCTCAATCAGATCCCTGGAAATTTATATAGAATTATAAGTATCACATGTTGTGTTTCTGACTGTTTCCTCGTTAAGACCATTTCTAATTATTTATTGTTGTAATGACACCCTCTATATTGAAGCACTTTTTTCCCCATTCACTTTGTATGTCTATGTGTGTGATATTGAACAATAGACATAACTACCTGAAAATACGTCTTTACCCTGAGGTCATCACTTATGGAGATTATATACCACAACATTTTTAGTGCATTAATACTTATATGCACGCATTTTGTCATGAAAACATTCCTGCTGAAACAGAAGAGATCTGTGACGGGTTGAGAGCTTTTTAACATGCTGCTTCAGAAGCTGAAAATAATTTTGGTGCATTTCAATGAAGAGTCCTCAACAGGGACGCAGCTGCCAAGCGTAAAAACGTATGTTAAGCACTCAGGCTAAGAGCAGTCCATGAAATAAGGGCGTATTGTGTGCAAACCCACGAAGAGTGGGGTCTAAAAAAATGCTGCGGATGTCTGTGACTTAGAAGTGCCACACGGACCTTAAAAGCTGGGATTTGAGCGTCCTAATAAGCATATGAAAGGGTAAGGATTGTAACATGAAACACACACATTCTACCCGGATATATCAACTAACATCCCTTTTCTAAGGATATTTTAGAAAAGCTTCAACTAAAGCCAAAATGCAACTATTACACTGCCCAGAAAAAAATTAAGTGGTGATTCTTAGACTTAGGTTCTTAGCTTCAGTAGAATTCTGAGACATCATCCGTTCTTCCTGTCAGATGCAAACCCACTGCAATATTTCAACCTAAAAACTGATCTATTTTGATTAGCAATGCAGAAAAAGAAAAGTCAAGGTGACCAGCTACAGAGGGGCGAAGGGAGTAAGAGAATTTGTGCAGACGTCTATTCCAAAGCCACAATATAGGACAATGTCTGCGACCCTGTCCTTATGGATCAAGGCATAAATCACTGTAAATTGTGTTTGTACAACCTAATCTAACCTTGATGTGGCCTGAAACTGTGAAGTCAGCAGCTGTGTGTCCGCGCAGCCTCTATAAAACACAAACACGGACAAACAAAAATGTGAATCCATTTTGTTTAAACATGTCATGTGTTTCTATCATTTCTCTGTCTGTCTGTGTTTCCTTTAAAAAAAATCTCAGCACTTGAATGAACCAGATTTCGACAACAGGCAGATGCAGTTGATTAAGCAAAGCTTATTGAAACAAATGGTTGTGCAATCCCAGCTTCGTCTCTCCACTCCTCGTCAAACTCTGGAATTCAGAGAAGGATGTGAAAAACAGCTTTTTCAAATATGTTGACTAAAATGTCGCCTCCTTTGCAGGCTCTTGTAGCCTAAAGGAGCAGGTGGACAGAGGGGATCAGGGAAGGACAACAAAAGAAATCTGGAAAACACTGAGAGGGTCTGAGTAGTGAGATCTACAGGTTCTGGTAGACGGGTTGCTACTTCACGTTTTAAACTTGATGTATCTCCAAAACTCATCTTAAATTCACTTGAGATTAGAATTAGGACTGAGATAATTTCATTACAGAAGGAAGGTCCTGTGTTGGCGCAGAGAGCAGCAATCTAAAGGTCAGAGTTGGGATCCGGACAGTTTGTCGTTTGCCGGGTTTGGGTCATACACTGGTATCAGAGCAATGGACTTACATTGGGTCATAAGGCACAAATGCATTTAAGTTTAGATGTTAAATAGCTGCTCATGAAAATATGTTTTTTATACATTTGTTAAAGCTGTCACCATGTTGTGACTCTGTAATATTAGACAGATAATCTGTGAAAAGATCTAGCTCCTCCACCTGAGCTACTATTGTTGAAGAAATGCACCGCTCCCGTCCAAAAACAACCAATCAGAGCTATAAGTGTCTTACTGCTGTCAATCATCCTAAGGTATGCTCAGGAAGATAATGATTGAGAAACAACTTACTGTCCAGGAAAACTGTTAATCTGATAAACCAGCAAACCAGCAGAGAGAAAGAGGGAAGATGTGAGTGATGCGTACACAAAGATGATTAACAGCATTAAGATGCTCATTCTGGCTCTGATTGTTTTGTTTGTGGCTGAATATTCTGAATGTATTTGTTCAGATGACAGCAAAACAAGAGGGCAGAGTAGCTAGATTTCACAGATTATCTGTTTCGTATTGTACTGTCACAACAATATGACAATTTTAACAAATATATATATAAAAAAATGTTTTTATAAAGGTTACATTAAATACAAAGCTATTGTAGACACATCCTATGTCCTTTTTTGTGATTTATTCTGTTCTGGCCTTGTTCTGCATGACTTCATGTTGAAATCCCACTCAGACAAGAGGAATGCTCCGATATTGTTCTGGTGTCTGAGTCTGTACACACAGACCTGGCTTCAAAAAGCAGAGGACAGCGACTGGGATGTAATCACACACACACACGCACACACACACACACACACACACACACACACACACACACACACACACACACACACACACACACACACACACACGCGCGCGCGCCCCCCCCCACACACACACTAAAAAACATGGAGGCTGTGTTGGTGTAAGCCCTTACAGTGTGGGGCCTTGTGAAAAACCACCAGAGAGGAGTGATGACAAAGAAGAGATGTTACACCTCTCTCCCCCTCCCCCGTTGTTCAGCCTCAGACATCAAGGTCAGACCATGATGTTTCCAATGAAGCACCGTTCCACCCCACTCCCGTCCACTCCACACACAACACACACCCACACACAGGTTGATGAATGCCCGTCGCTGTGTCCAGCTCCTCGCTGTGACATCATTAATACAACATACCATCCACAGTGACATCGTTAATAAGTGCCAGGGTGCTGACTCTTCCGTAATGGCCGTCTAAATTTGACAGGCTTGACGCACCGTCATATGGTCGTCTCGTTCTGAGGTGTGTGTGAGTGTGTGTGTGTGTGTGTCTAGGTGTTGAGCAGAGAAACCTGTGCATTCAGCAGCACCTGATTTACTCATGTTGTTTGCAGGGTGCTGGAAAATAGGCTCCAATGATGGCTCCCTGTCTTTTTTTATTTTTTTTACAACAATTAGGATCACATTTTCTGTCTGATTTAGAGACATGTCCACACACACACACACACATCCACAGAGAGGGCCGACTCGCTTCACCTCCCCCACTCTCACGGCCTACACTGAGCTGGAGATGGATTGTGAATAATTAGGCAGATAATTGCCCAGGCAGGGGCGGGGGGAAGAGAAGATCAATGACTGATTTTCAGGCCAGGTTGTGTGTGTTTTTCACTCAGAGGAGATGAGTGAAAGTTGACGGAACAAATTCTGTACAGGTTTGTGTTTAAAACTGTTTCGCATGTGAACTTGAGGTAATGTCCTGAACAAATACGCTAAAAAATGAAGGTGGAAATAAAAGTAGCAGTTCTGACAACAAAGTAAAAATGGAACCAAGTAATCCTCAAAGGCTACATTCCCAAAGCGGAGCGTTTCATCCTGTGTCTTTGTTTAGCCTGACTTCAGTGGGAACAGACGTCCTTTTCCCTGCTTGGCAGTGAGAAGATATAGAGGAAAAAAAACAAAGATGCAGAAGAGAGGAGAGGAGAGAATGAGGCAGGTCAGGCTGCACCTGGTAAGCAACGGATACATTCTGTCACTGCAAACCCTCATCTCCCTCCTCCTGTCTCCCGCTCTTGCTCCGACACACAGACAGGCTATCGACAAAGACTTGATCAGAGCCTCCTGCTCTTTGTTCAACTTCCTCTGAATCTTCATCTCTCTCTCTCTCTCTCTCTCTCTCTCTCTCTCTCTCTCTCTCTCTCTTTCTCTGTCTCTCTCTGTTGTGCTCTTGCTGCTCTCCTTCTGTGCTTCTCCTCTTCTCTCCTCCTCCTCAGACAAAGGTGAGCACATGCCAGACTTACAATCAGAGCAGGACTTGGAGCTTGCACATAATTGGCATGCAGACACACAGAAACACACAGACAGAGATGCATAACAGGGACATCTCCCTTGGCAGTCAGACAACGAAACCTTTATGACTTCTCAGTCATATTTATCTGCAAGCAGAAACAAAACTCCTCTTGTCATCAGGGGTCATTTTTTTAATTTCTGTTAAGCTTTTACCAGTAATTTTTTTTAGAACAGCTCTATAATCTAGAATTTCTTCGCTGTCTTTTTCATCAATGAAGAAGAATCTGGGGCAGTGTTCATGTTTTTACTATTTATAGTTACTGTAGTTTGCAAAGCATATCATCAAGGGTAATTGAAAAACATAGAGGCAGCCAAACAGCTTCGGGGAGGGGAAATGAGGCGTTCATATTCAGCCCCTATTACCCTAATGCCCCTACATAAAATCCAATACAAGCAACCATCTAGAGAAATTACCTGGTTAGAGTCCACCCGCATATAATTTAATCTCAGTATATATATATTCAGCTGTGTGGTAAAGTCTTCAGAGAACGTTCGTCAACAAACCGCATCATGAAAACTAAGAAGCACTAAGAAGTTGAGTAAAGGTTTAAAGTGTATTTAGGCTGACAAGCTGGCCAAGGAGCTCACAGAAGGACCCAGGAGCCTCATGGTAACTCTGAAGGAGCCGCACAGATCAGCACATCAGATGGGAGAATCTGTTAGCAGAACTAGCTGTTCAACGTGAAAACCTGGAAGAGCATAAAGAAAGCCTGAGCTGAAAGAAATTCATGTGAAAGTCTGGCTTGTATTTTGCCAGTCCTCCACAGCAAACATGTGGAAGAATGTGCTCTGCTCAGGTTAGACTAGATGTTTTTGTTTTGGTCTACATGCAACACTGTGTGCTGAAAAAAAGTATCACTGCACATCAGACTTTCACATCCTGGGCATTGGTAGAGTATCGCCTCCCTGCAGGACATCAGTAAACATGCAGACAGACCTACATCCTACAGTTTTAGTTTTCAAATCTGTGTGCCAACCTGACTGAAAAGAAAAAAAAAGGAAAGAAAAAAAGGAAAACATTTGGTGGAAACATACCTCAGGCCTTTAACAGCAGCAAGAGGTGCTTCTGCATTCATGGGGGCTGAATAAAAACGCAAACATGTCATTTCGATTTTTTTTAAAGATTGCTACTCACATAAAAGCCAAATAAAACACATTCAAATTTGTGGTTGCAATGACAAAATGCTCCTTTTTCCTTAAAAAGTGTAGTTTGTAATGCATATTATTATTGAGGGCTATTGAGATATGTGAAGCAGGCCCAGAGGAAAGAGGAGAAGAAGGAGGAGGAGAAGGGGAATGATAAGAGAAATGTATTACCGACACGAGGGGCAGCTGTGGGTTTAACGTTGTAAGAGATAGGCAATCGCAGGTTGAAGCCTTTAGTCGTCAGATACATCTACATATGAAAGGAGTGCCGCGGACCCCTGAACATCACGTATGCATTCATAATGCAGCTCACACATAGGACTGGGAATTCACTCAGCGCTTCATCTCCTGCTCAGGAGCAGCTGCTCAGATACAAAAAATAATCACTCTGAATTTGACCCGTCTTCTCTCCACCTGCCACGCAACATATCGACCATCAGAAATGCTTTTTTTGTTGTTGTTGTTGAGCCATTTCATACAAAAAAAGGGGCTGTGATAGAGGCCTGTCCATCCTTGTAATTACACGCTAGAAGGAGATTAAGCAGTGTCATTGTGATGTCTGCATTTGCTTCTCGCAGCATGTCTGCAGCCCTGTGTGAATTACAGAGAAAGTGAATCCCCAGCAGCGCAGACCTGTGTGCTCGGCAGATGATCTGTGATCTCCAGGTGGAGCAACGAGGCTTACAGGAAAAGCTGTCAGCTGACTGACAACTCAAGTCAAAAAACATAAAATATGTTAGGTTTCAGCAGCTCCTGGCAGACGACACGTTGGGGAAGCGGTTGGTTAACTTTAATGATTTGTTTAGTTTGGAGGCATGGTTGTGTGCGCATCTGTCTCTGTGTGTTTATTTTGAGGCGTAAGGGGCATTAATATTGAAACAGGGCTGTGTGGGCGGATGAATTCAGACACAGTTAATGGGCCAACTTGGTTATTTGCGTCAATATGCGATCCGCTACCAGGAACACAGATGTCAAGCAGAAACTAAATAAAGAAAACTTTGGGGCTGCGCAGGATGTTACTGTGAGCGAGAACAAAAATAAACACAAAACGAATCATACATCACAAATACAATAAACACTAGAGCCATGAACAGAAATTAAAGAATGACAGAAGAATCAAAAAGAGTTTGGGTTGGGAGAAGGACTGGAGACGGTGGTCTGGATCGGCGATAAGGTCACATTGATGTGCTGAGCCTCACCTACATCAGACAGAACATGAAAATGTCTAACTTGGTAGAATAGTGGTCCAGTGTCATATTTTCAGATTAAAACAACTTCTGCATCTTATTTGATAATCAGAGTCCAGTTTGGAAGAAGAACGGGGAAGTACAGAATCCCAGCTGCTGGAGGTTCATGAAGCCAACACACTCTGTGTCTATTTGGGGATGAACCTGCTCTGATGGTGTTGGTCCAATGGGCTTTACCAAGCCCAAAAGCAATGGAGTTGCCTGTGCAGTATTTATGAAAAACAACTCCCTTTAAATTAAGCTAAAAAATACAAGAACAACAAAAAACAGGTGCAATAGACAAACTAGTTTCCTCTGGCACCATAAACTGTTTTCAGGGGAGCTTCTTTCACTCAGCTACAAAATCACGTCGACCTGAAATGTTTCCTCCAAAGTAACACGTCTAGGATTTAAACCGAACCAGCAGTATCTCTGCAAAGTCTATCAAACTCGATGGGGGAAAATAGCTACTTCAGTAGCAGAGTAATGTAGTGTGTGCAGCCCAGAACTAGTAACCACACGCTGTGACAAAAATGAGAAACAACACCATTATGCCTTCTCAGCAGAACACAGAGCGCCATAATGGAATAATCTGCTAAACACATTAACTAAACATTACACTGTCACAAGGTGGTTGACGCACTATTAACAACTGGTGCTATTACTGGGCTACAGGAGCAGAGTGATCATCCACAGGAGCTCTGGTCCTGCAGATGTAACATTCCTCATGGGTTTCCAAGCACACACACCTGCAGAGTCGTGCCCTGCACTGCAGTTTACAGTCTGCTCATGCTGTTTTGTTTTTTTTTTTTTTCCTGTTTCTCTCCATAAACAGATCTGACAGAAGAACAGAACATGACAGTCTGGTAAATCCAGTTACCCTCCATCCACAGAGGAAATGACCCGGCCCAGGCCATCTGTGATTGGAAGTGTGTGTATGTGTTTGTGTTTTAACAATAAGAGAGGACAGGGTAGGGTGAAGAGAAGACTTTTGCCATAGATGCTCATGTTTTATTCATTGGAGCAGAGAGATTTTGTGGAATAAAAGCCTTTTTAAACATTAAGGAAAAAGAGAGGCCAGTGATGTACAGGACCGGAAAGATAGTAAGACAGAAAATAAGACTTCACTTGTTTTTTTTGTGGGGTTTTTTTTGTTTGCTGTTTTAGCTCTCTCCCTCCATCTTTCTCTCTGTCCTCTGTTTCCATTCTGAAGCTTTCAAACAGATGAAACCAACATAAGGGCCTGGAAGAGACTGAGTACAGAAGAGAAGAGCAGAAGAAGAAAGTGTGATGCACTCGGGAAAACTTACGTAGGGGAACAAAAAGGAAAGAAAAAAGAATAAGTCAAAATAAGATCGAGCAGGGAAGAAAAGGAAAAGAAAAGATATGGAATGAAAATAATTAATTTGAGAGAAAGGGAACAGTAGGAGAAAATAGGAGGAGAGGAGAGGAGAGGAGAGGAGAGGAGAGGAGAGGAGAGGAGAGGAGAGGAGAGGAGAGGAGAGGAGAGGAGAGGAGAGGAGAGGAGAGGAGAGGAGAGGAGAGGAGAGGAGAGGAGGGAGGGGAGGGGAGAGGAGAGGAGAGGAGAGGAGAGGAGAGGAGAGGAGAGGAGAGGAGAGGAGAGGAGAGGAGAGGAGAGGAGAGGAGAGGAGAGGAGAGGAGAGGAGAGGAGAGGAGAGGAGAGGAGAGGAGAGGAGAGGAGAGGAGAGGAGAGGAGAGGAGAGGAGAGGAGAGGAGAGGAGAGGAGACTAAAAAAGGTAAGTAAAGAGCAGGGAAGGGCACAAAAAGATAGGAAAAGCTGAACTGTGAAATGAAAGGAAAGGAAAGAAAAATACAGGATATGGGAAAGAATGAAATCAGAAAGCAACATAGGAAACATAACACAAGCAAACAAGCGAAAGGAAAATAATATAAAAGAAAAAGGAAAGGAAAGCAATGAATAGGAAAGAACAAGATGGAACAGGAAACATAAAAAAGGAAAGACCATGGAGATATACTGTACTGTCACATCTTATTAACATATCAGGGTAAGAGACAGTAGTTGCAAACAAACCAGGTCCAACATTTAACCACAGACTCATTTATCGTCCGCGTGCAGCGGCTGTGACATCAATAATTTCTCATGGAGCATTGAGCAATGACGCCATTTTCTTAAACTGCACCTTATTTCAAAGTTTATCTGGTGGCCTTTCCGGGTTCCTTTAATGAAAATGGGCAATTAATTAAAATCTCATTAAATTTCCAGCAACTGATTTTCTTCATCCCCATAATGGAATTTTTAATTGCATTAATTGGTCCCAAGTGATTGCTCCAGGGCATAAGCTTGTGATAAATGCTCTTATTAACGTGTTTTCCACACTAGAAAACACTCACTGAAGAGACCAAAGGCACAATCACTTCCAAACACTGATAAGACCAAAAGATGGTCTAATGTAATTTTCACTGAGGAGAAATGTTTCTTATTTTACTCTTTAAGGTTAATAGTTATGACATTTATAAAGTTACAACTTTGAAAATCTGCACAAAGCTTTTAGATTTACATTAAATTACCAAAGCATTAATGAACTTGAGTGACATTCCATGTTTAATCCGTAGGATTTAATATAATGTGAATCCATCCTTTGCATTTAACTTCCACCAAGGTGGGAGTGTTTTTATTGAAATTTAAGATCATTATTCCAAAAGGATATTTGTGAGGTCAGACACTGTTGTTGGATGAGAAGACTTGGCTTGCTAAACCAACTAAATTCTTCTCAACAAAGTAGCTTCTCCGGGTTTCGATGGAGTTTAATTCAACCATACTCAAACTGTTCCCACAAAGTTGGAAACTTGACTTTGCTCAAAATATTAATGTTAGTGTCTAGAACTACGAGTCCAACTTGAGAATAACCCACACTATGATCCTCCCTCCACCAAAGCTTACAGCTTATGAAGTGATGTTTTCCTGGCAAACCCAAACTTCCAGACCGAGAGGCGAAATTCATCATCCAGAAAGCATGTTTCCAAATCCAGTAACTTTGCATTGGACTTGGTGTCGTAAGGCTTGTATGCAGTTACTCAGCAATGGGAAACAATTCCAGGAAACTCTCTACACACCATTCTTGAGCTAATCTGAAGGATTCATAAGTGAAAAATAACTCTAAATGCCTCATGGAATATAAAAAGGCATAATGTGGTTTTCCTCATCTCTGGCTCTTCTTTCCTTATGAGAGAAAATGGGAGCCGACATCTCTTTACCAAAATATAACCAAGACTAAACGACTCATTTAGTCCCCAAACTATCATTTTGGTTTTCACTTTGTGTTTATGAGAACTTGTAACTATAAAAACAACCTATGACATCACTGGCAGACGTTTCTGCTGTCTGCTCTAAGAGTTTGTCTGATTCATTAATTAATTCACACGGGAAAATGTCTTGCTATAACAAAGCACTTTTGAAAATTAATATTAAGGTATTTTTCACTTAAAACAAGTTTTTATATCTTGCTGAAAAGTTACTTGTAAGTTAGTCTTGTCTTATTTCTGATACTGAAACATAAAGCATGGTTCTGTTGTGCAAAATAATTATTTGCAATGGCAGCTTAGGGATACCGAGGAAGCTTAAAAGGATCTGCTATCATTAAAACATTACATGCCTACTTTAACTCTCTCTCTTTCAGACGCTCTGTTTATCCCTGCTAAACCTCCACTTTGGCCAATTTTCCATTTGATGGAGTCACAGGAAAGCACACTATGCCTGCTTTTAAATTAGGAAACACCATTTGTAAGACTGCATGCTCTTGAATGTCTTTGCACTGAAAGAAAAACACATTTTTTGTGTGTTTTTTCCAAGCCAGGTTATTTTAATAGCCTTTGTGTCTCACCTGTCTTATCAGGACTTTGTTAAACTCAACATGGTTTCACAGCAGTTTTTGCATCACATTACATCTTCTTTCAGATATTTGCTTTCCCAGGTTATATGCTATGTTTTGTAAAATAATGAACTTTCCTCACAATTCCTCACAATTATCTAATGGAGCCTTCAGAGTAAATAAACAGATTTCTATGCAAGTAATGATTTCAGACATGTAACAAAATGTGTAAAACATTGTTCATACTGTATTTGTTCTTCTATCTTAGAGTTTTCAATTCTATATTAAAGCTAATATCTGCTTCCATAAACTGAGATTGTTCAGTCAAACATTTTGAACTGTTAATCTTTAACAACTGTCACAAATTTAAAAAGAAAACAATCTAAATTGTTGCATTGAGTTTTATTTATATTGTGTCACCTCAATAAAGAGCTACTGATTTTATTACTGCATCATTTGAAACATAATAAATTAAACACGGAGAACACAAACTAGCAAACTGGGACTTGAAACGACAAAACAGAGGAAAACAGATGTTCCCATTTAGTGTCGTGTGAGTCTTAATGTAATGAAAATGCATAAAAGCAGCAGAGCTTTCCGTGCCTGGAAGGCTGAATAAGGAACTTGTTTGCACAAATAACCCAAAATGCTCTGCTTGAGGCAGCATTGGATATTTTTTCCATTTCACTACCACCAAATGAATGCATTAAACCTGGGGCACAGCGAGAGTGTGTCTGTGAGGTCAGGCTCATAAAAAAGTGCCCCAGCAGGTGCCTGCCGCACCGCTTCGCTCACAATTATGCATTCAGTCATACGCACAGACACAGCTGAGAGGACGCATTCAGACGTCTTACTCCAGGCCACGGCGCTACTCGTTTCTTACAGCCGTCTTTAATCGAGGCTTCCTTGATTGTTTGGCGTCGCACATAAAAGAAGTGTGTTGCGTTTGGGTCTGTGTAACCGATATCAGCAGAAGTCATAAAACCCCAGAGGTCAGACAGATAAACGCAGGAGCTGCAGATTCACAGTGCAGATGTCTGTCTGATTACGATGATACACGGTTATGCTGCACGCTGCTGCCAGGGGGTTCTGGTGAGGACGAGGCTATGAGCCCTGTGATTGGCTGGCCTCTGAGTGACCTGGAGCTGATGTGAGTCTCAAGATAACTTCATGGAGAGCGGCACGTGGAGCATGACTCCGAGCTTGGTGGAACGTCATTTGGGCTCATGTTGATGGCTTCACTTGCATGCCAGGAAGTGGGTCAAGAACCTGTATGTGGCTGGTGGGTGAAAGTGTGGCTTTGTGAGTCTTTCAACAGTGAAAATGGGAACGTTATGCTGTGCATTCAGGTGAAGAAAATGTTTGCTGCTCTTTGTCTTCTCGGTCAGTGTCTTGTGACAGTATAAACTAGTGAAAAATTGCAAAAGCTTGTTTATCTTATTGAGATATTTAGGCATTTGGACACATCATCTCAATTGTAACAACACATGCAATTTTAAATAACACAACAGAAATGAGAGAGATTATGCTTTTAAACTTTTTGCAAATTCTGCACGGTGAGGAATAAATTTGGACTTTGCCATATTCGTTCCAGTTTCAAATGGCTAAAATTGCACAGCTGTGTCACATCAAGTATACTTGAAAATACGATCGCTCAGCGTTTTGAAGGAGGTTTGCTCCATTTGTACCCAAAGGCCTGACAGGGTGGGATTTACAGAGGCCTTCAGACAGATAATTTTAGCACCTCATGAGCCTGACGGGTTATAAAGAGGTTTAAAAAGAATAATTAATCAGTGGAAAACACTGTAAGTGAAGGACATTAAATGCAACTTAACATGTCAACCCTGATACCAAACTGCAAGATGCTAAATGAAGTCTCTAAAGATTTAATCAGGGGACCTCATTTTGCTGTTGTGAAATTAAAATGTTTCTGCAGTCAAGCAAACAAAACCCTTGATTTTTTTTTATGGTAATGAATGAAAACAATACAGTTCCTCACATTTCACTGAATTTGGAAAGCAGATTTTGTCCCTTTACTGTTATTTTTGAGTCGTTTCACCAAAATGGCAGTAAGAAATGTGTTTTAACATGATTGTTTTGACATACTCATCTTTGGTCAAACTCATTGAAATTGTGATATTTATTTATTTTATTTGTTTCTATTCCTTCAAATGTCTCTTGTGGTGTAGAACGTAGCTGGAAAGAGACCTAAATATTTTCCTATAGTCATGCCTCCTCAGTGCCTCAGCGTGGAGCAAAAGCTCCCATGTTGCTGCCATTGAGACCGGCAGCACTGCCGGTCTCAATGGCAGGGTATCACCGTGTTTATTTGTGACATGTTGTCATTTCCCCCCTTCATCTTTCATTAGTGCCCTTGTTTCCTTTTCTCCTCTCAGGTGTTTTACATCATTTAATCATTCACCTGTCCCAGCAATCACCTCCTAGTTAATATTTCAATTTCCACAGTTTCTCCTTTTAAACTCTTTATATCTCATTTTTTCTTCCATCCCTCTTGTAAGTTTGTACTTTGGTTTGTCTGTGCCTGCCCCTGGCCTGCATTAACAGTGTCACTGTGCATATTTTTTTCTTTTTCAGTTGCTCAAATTTAAGAACTGTGTCAACATCGCAGATTTTCCTGGTCCCTTTTTCATCTCGCCAATTACTACTAGAGGTAAGCAAGAAAATTAAACTTGATAACTTGCTGCTAAGACCAGACTCCATCATCAATTAAGTCTGAATGCACAAGTTTCTTTAAATATAACAAAGCTGCTGTAAGACCACCAGTAGGGATGCAGTGAAGCACTTAACTCCCCAAAATGACTGTAGCTGTGTATGAAAGGCGTCCATCCCAAAATATATTTTATTTAGTTTTTGTTTGAGGTGAAATGACCCAAATGCAGGCAGGACAGAGGTAGTCTTCATGGTGAAAGATCAATTTCATGAAATCAAAAAAAAAAACCTTCAGCAGCGATGTTCAAACATTTGGCCAAAGCCATCGGTCACAAAAATTCCAATTCTGTAGCCCAACAATGATAGAATATTTTAACAGAAACAATAGTTTCATTTTTGTGGAGGGGATCTGTAAATCATTGTAGGTCCAAATCTTTAATGATTCATCATTTCTTGGAATCTATAACTTTATTATTTATGCTCAGCAACAAGAACAGGACATGGGTGATTCATTTTTTGGAAAAGCTCACTGGATCAGTAAAGTCTAAAGAATGGGTGAGTAAGGAGTCCAACAAAGAGCTGCAAAGATAAGGGGGGAAATCATGAACAGAGCAAAACCTGACGAGAAAATGATTCAAGAAATTGGTTTAAAAGGTGGCAAAAAATTGGAAACAGAAATAACAAGGAAACAAGAAGTAAATGTTTCCAAGAAGTAAATGTAACCTAAAGTTATATTCAAAGTTATCTGAATATAACTTTAGGTCTATGAAAGATACAATGTCAGGGTCTGGGTTTTCTGTTTTGTTTTTTGTTTCCTTTTCCTTTTGTTCGTTGGTTTTAGTTTATTTCCTGGAGCACCTGTTATTTCCCGTGGCATCCACTAGCATCCACAAGTTATACGTGAAAGCAGAAAAATGTGAGTTCCACCGTCAGTCAGTAACCTTCCTGGGATACGTTCTTGAGGGCGGACAGGTAAGAGCGTCAAAAGATAAGATAAAGGCAGTTCTAGACTGGCCTAAGCCCGAGACCCGTAAACAGCTACAACATTTCTTGGGGTTTGCTAACTTCTACCGAAGATTCATACGCAACTATAGCAAAACTGCATCTCCCCTAACAGCTCTTACCTCCACCAAGAAGGTGTTCGTATGGACCCCTCAAGCAGATGCCGTCTTCGCTGAGCTCAAGTCCCGGTTTGCACATGCACCTATACTAGTCCAGCCCGATCCCAAGAAACAATTTTTGGTGGAGGTTGATGCCTCCGATACAGGGGTTGGAGCTGTGCTTTCCCAGACCACCGATCATGACCATAAGCTTCATCCATGTGCCTTTCTCTCCCGTAGACTGTCGCCGATTGAAAGAAACTACAACGTGGGGGACAGAGAGCTAGCTCTGGAGGAATGGCGACATTGGTTGGAGGGAGCTGGGCACCCCATTCTGGTCCGGACTGATCACAAAAACCTGTCATACCTCCAATTCGCTAAGAGGTCCAACCCGCGGCAGTCACGTTGGTATCTATTCTTTTCTCGTTTTAATCTGTCCATTTCATATTGCCCAGGCTCAAAGAATATTAAACCAGATGCTCTTTCCCGAGTCTATTCCTCAGACGACTCCAAGGAAGCCCCAGCTCCAATCCTTCCCCCCAGTTGTACAGTGGGAGTGGTCACCTGGGAGATCGAAGACATCATTCCTCAAGCACAACAAGTCGAACCCACTCCTGAATCCTGTCCACCAGGTAAATTATACGTACCTTCATTTGTCCGATCCCGTTTCCTCCAGTGGATACATGCCTCCAAGTTCTCCGCTCACCCTGGCATCAGCCGCACCATTGGGCTGATAAATCATAGGTTTTGGTGGGGATCTGTACACAAGGACGTAACGGAGTATGTCGCAGCCTGTGCAGTCTGCTCCCGAAATAAGTCTTCGAACCATCCTCCCGCTGGCCTTCTTCAACCACTACCCATACCCAAACGACCCTGGTCTCATATCGCCGTCAACTTCGTTACTGGACTCCCCGCCTCAAAAGGTATGACCACCATTCTAACCATTGTCGACCATTTCTCCAAAACCTGTCACCATTGCTGCTCTCAACAACACATCTGCATTTAATAAACGCCTGGCTGACCGCAGGAAAACTCCTGCCCACACATGCTCCGCAGGCCAAAAGGTGTGGCTGTCTACACGTGACGTTCCCCTCAAGTTGATGTCCAAAAAGTTGTCACCCAAGATCATTGGTCCTTTCAAGGTGTCGTCTGTCATTAGCCCCTCTGCTGTGCACCTTCGTCTTCCTCCGTCCCTGCACATTCACCCGACCTTTCATGTGTCCCAGATCAAGCCTGTCCTATCCAGTGAACTTTGCCCTCTGGCCGAAACCCCTCCTCCCGCCTGTGACGTCGATGGCCATCCGGCCTTCTCCGTCCGCCGGATTGTTGCCTCCCGGCGGCGAGGTTGGGGTCACCAGTACCTCGTCGACTGGGAGGGCTATGGTTTGGAGGAACGTTCCTGGATCGTTTATTTTAGACCCCTCCGTCATTAGGGACTTTCAGGACTCACAGCCTTCATCCTCTGTTTGGCCGCCAGGTGGCGTCCATTGAGGGGGGGTTACTGTCAGAAAGAAACAACAACGTGGGGGACAGAGAGCTAGCTCTGGAGGAATGGCGACATTGGTTGGAGGGAGCTGAGCACCCCATTCTGGTCTGGACTGATCACAAAAACCTGTCATACCTCCAATCCGCTTTTCTGTTTTGTTTTTTGTTTCCTTTTCATTGATTTTAGTTTATTTTCCTGGAGCACTTGTTATTTCCCGTGGCATCCACTAGATGCCGCAAGGTTACAGAGTCCCTGGAGAGATGCGGGGTCGACCCCGTAGACGCACCTGCAGCTCATTTGGAGGGCGTGGACTGGATGGATTTAAGCAACGGCTGACCAACTTCTCATGGCCTGAGTGTTTGCTTACCTTGGTAAACATCGTTCCAGAGAAAGGCCCTCTGCAAATTACTTTGTGCTAATCCCTTGTTGTCTTCCACGCCAGGTGAACCTGCTGTCTCCTCGTCGTCCCCGAGTGTGCCGTCTGCCCCGGGATTCTGAGTGAGCTTATGTTCCCCACCGTTGTGAATTACCTTCCTCGTGTGTCCTCCCTTGACGCCGTTGGTGTTACCAGCCGGACGCCATTCCCCGTGTGCTTGCCTTCCCCCTGTTGTCGGTCCGTCTCCAGTGGATTCTCCTTCGGGACGCCACAGGATTTACCTGCCGTGCCCGAACCCATCTGGAGAATTATTACAACTGGACCAAGTCGGACCCCGCTCGTTCCGCCACCTACAAACCTGTCCGCCCTCCAACGAAGCCCTCTCATCCAGCGCTCTGTTTGCAACCACTTGCCTCCACACCAAGTAAGATCCAGTCTGTTTACTCCTGGAAAATCTCTCATCCACTCTTACTAATCCGTTGTCTCTCGTTGACAGTAAAACGATCCGGTCATCTGTTCCAGACCTCATTCCCTTTTCCCTTGGATTCAATAAACTTATCATTGTTCATTTATTTGCCTCTCCTGATTGTGTTCTCGCATGTGGGTTAGAAAACTTGGAACCAACATGACAGATACTAAAGGGAACAGAACAGTAAATACGCACCATAAGGCTCAAAGCGACAGAATGGACCTAATATGAAATATAAAATATTACAAAACAGAAAAAAATATTACTAGTCTCATTTGATTTTTTTTTTTTATTGGTTACTTCATGTTAATCCATTGATATCTGCATTGTGTAGTTTAATAAGTGCCTCAATTCAAAGATTTAGTAACTATATATTTCAGTAGATCTGACACTAGCAGATATATTTACCTTTATATATGATATACAACTAAGAAATGATCTAAAACGGCGACCTCTGTCCGCCAGTTCCACGCTCACATTCATTAAAGTCAGGGCGATGTTTCTGACTGACCATTAGTGTGAATGAAATCTGAACCAAGCTGAAATATAAAAGATTTGTGGCCAAAAAGAGGTTTCGTTGCACTTTCTTATTTCCAGATGTATTGCGAAGAGTTATAAAGCGCTTTTGATTCCCATAATGTTTGAGGGATGCCTCTCAAAGATTTCCAGCATCAATCCATTCATCCAGACAGTGAGCTCCCGTCTTCTGGGAGCGGCCCGGCTGCCTCCTGTAGCCTTCAGACATGTTTTAATGGTGAGCCTGAACTTTTGGCTCCTCTGGCACACACACACACGCACACCCCCACACACACGCTCAGTGGTACTGAATTGCATATATATATCAGGCCTAGTCACCTACCAATGCCTCTATCCCATTTTTATTCTCCTGTTGTCTCTTATCGCCCGTATTTTTTATTCAAAAACATGCTTTTTTCCACTATCAAATCTTGCACTTCCCATGAATGCAGGTTATTTTTCTCCTTTTTACTCATGTTTTCTCTTTTGTTCCTTATCTGTCGTTCTGTCCCCATGTTTCATTTACCACAGCATCACTCCTCCTGTGCTCGTTCCATTTACCACAGCGTCACTCCTCCTGTGCTCATTCCACTTCCCTTTTCTTTTTCATGATTTTCACATTTCTCTGTTTTCTGTGGAGAACGCCATGCAGCCAGGTGTCTTTGTGTTAACATGTGAAAACACAATGTTTCTTGCAAAAAGGAAGAGAGGAAGAAGTTAACTGTGATCAGAGCAGATGGAAGGACACCTGCTCAGTAATAATGTTTTGTTACACACTTTGTCTCTTCTATGGCCAGTGACTCAAACACACACACACACACGCACACGCATACACACACACACAGCTACCTCAGGGAGGGAAAAATGGGCACAACATGAAGGGACATCCTCCTCCTCCCATGTGGGTTAGAGTGACTGATGGGACGTGGATGAGAGTCAGATAAAAGAACAATGAGGAGGCATGGAGGCAGGTCTGACAGGGAAAAAGAGGAGAGAGAGATGGAGAGTGACAAAGGACAGACAGGGTGTGGCCACACGTTTGGAGAGAGAAACCGCCAACAATGAATCCTCCAGACGGCTATGTCTGTGCTGATATGTGTGTTTGCCAGAGGTAAGAGTTTTTCAGAGAGGTGGACAGAGCAAATCTGTCTAGCTGCTGGTCTGAGAGACTACGGTCCACCATGGCGACTAAAACTGTGAAGCTGGTCTTCATTTGGTTCCTTTTGGGTGATGAGTTGTAAATTGGAACAAAAGTTGTTTTAAGGTTGGAAAAAAAAAAGATTTATATTTTACATTATCCAATCCTGAGAAAGCATTGGAAAAAATATTTATAAAGCAAGAACAAAAGCTGGAAGTGCAGCATCTCTGACTCCATTCAAGGGAGCCATATTGGAACAGGTGTGACTTAGTGACAATTTTACAATTAATATTAATGTTTGTAGTTGTATCTGATTATACTGAGCTTAGAAAAGACTACCACTGCGGGAGAAGAGGACATTGGTACTGTTTTTGGTCCAGATGGCTTACCGAGGAGACACAGATTGGATTGTTGAAGATTATCCTCAATGATTCTCATAAAAACTCTAGAAAATGCCTCTGTTGCTAAGAAAAGGCAGAAAAAAACACACAAAGAATCTTCCAAAGGGGAAAATGAGAAAAACAGCATGATGTAACACTTAAATTTTATAACCTTGAAATAAAATTGTCAGTACTGTTGAGTTGTCAGAAAAAATCCTTAGTAAACAAGAACTGCTTTGCACAGATAAAAATGGAACATGCCAATCAATTGGTTTACAGCGCTGACAATAAAACCCAGACTTACCCTCATAATATGCTAACTTAAATAGGATGCCCTCTGAAGTTTCAGTGCAGTAATTTTAGAATTTTTGCATTAAAAGGCAACAGCCTACTCTGCAGTATCTTATTCTATCAAACATAAAAGAAAACGGATGTACATTCATATGCTTGTGACTAAATTCAATGAGTCACAAAATGCCACATGTACAAATAAACAGATCTCTAAAGCAACACTTTGTGTTAGACACAAACAGGAGTCAATATTGCTAAATGACAGATAGCTTGGAAAATCACATACTTTCAAAGACAGAAAGAACTATGTCTTTGGGAGACATTTCAGACGGTTTTCTGACTTGAAAAATCTAGACTTTTGAGAGTCCAAGTAGGATAGTTAATAAAAAGAAATTAAATTACTCTCCAAAACATGTTAATTTTGTTTAAGATTTTGCTGTAAAATCAATAAATAAATCTGAATGTCACAAGACAAATTGCCATAAAGGCATGTTTTAATTGGCACTAGTTTATAAAACATGATTAGTTCAGTCTGCAGTCAGAAATGAGAAGAGGAGTAAACAATGCGTTAGCTCTCAGAGAAGACGGAGCGGCACAGCCCGGCAGGCAGGCAAACAGAGCAGAGCCCGTTACCGGTGGTACAAATGAGGTTCTTGGCACTATGAATGCCAATGAGAAGAAGGTGAAGCCCAACTGGGTAAAAACACACACAGGCATCCGCTCTCCAAGCACAACCAATCAGAGGAAAACAACATGGGGGAGTGTCACCCAGAAACTCTGCTAACTCTAATGCCAACAAATATATTCACGCCTCTTCTGTCTCATTTCATTCACTTCTGAGCAGATTCACCATGACATAGCCCGCAGGTGTCATTAACATTTCAAACATGGAGAATTATGCAAACACGCCGCGTGCTGCGATAGCAAGCAGCTCTGCTCGTTTTACTCGGCCGTCCAGCCGCTGAGACGGAACTGTTTTCTCATCTGTCAATGTTCCGCAAAAACAAACATCCTGTCAGCGTCGCGTACTTTCACATTTACATCAGCGTGCTACATATCGGGGGGCTGAGGCGGACAAAAAAAATAAAGAATGGCTCGACTGGTTCTTCTAAGGAAAACCAATTTCAGAGAAAAGACACGCTAGTCTACATCTCGCACATGAAAGATGGTATCCATGAACACTTTCTGCTCCCATCATCCCTTCTGACCCGTTTGGATGGACTGTCCGACCTCATGGCCTGCAAAAGCAATCTGCTCTTATTGTATTTCATCGTAATCAATTCGTGCTTGGATGAACTGACCAAGGTGTGCGTGGGTGTACATGTGTGTTAGCGTCCATCTCAGTTGGTAGGTCTATGTGCTGGTTCTCAGAATATGGGGTGATCAATCACATCACACAGCTTTAGATTAGAGCTCCATCGATCTGGTCTCAGCTCTGACAAACAGCCTGACCCAGAACACGTCCACCTGGACAGGACACACACACACACACACACACACACGCATGCATACAGCGTCTTTTCTTCTGCTGCATTTCATGTAGTGCCTCCCAGGAGCATGCAATACCACATACACACATACCTGGAATATTTACGGAGAACCGCAGTCTCACACAGCGCGGTCCCTGTGCAGTAAACATTCAAGGTGGGAAGAGTTTCGCCTTGTGGGTGGCTGCTCATTTGTATGCCCCTTTCACTGTGGGTCAGGTCTCCTGCCCCCGGTTCAGGAAAGTAAACACACACTGTCACAGCTTGATGTTCTCATCATCCTTTTCGACTGGCACAGGAATGTCAGACATTTTTCTACCTGTGTGCTTGTGCGCCGCACTTCACTTATTAATGCTGTGTATCGTCCCAGTCGATGATGATGTGTGATGAAGGCCTCTGCCTGAGGGTAGAGAGACCAAACAGTGGAAGCTCAGAGATGTGCGCCGTTTGCAGAATTACCAAGTCCAAGCTCCTGCCTTTGAGTGTGTAATTTTTTCTTGAGTGTGTGTGTGCGTGTGTGTGTGTGTGTGTGTGTCAGTATTTATTGAGCTTAACCAGAAACCATTAGCAGTATGTTTCCAGAGAGGATGTTATTGTGTTATTCAGATATGGCTTGAAGATCTCCAGTTGTCTGTTTTGTGAAGCAAAAGCAAGAAAATCAAAGCAATGTACATTTAAAGCTTGAACGCATGCACTCGTTTTGGCATGGCGATTTCTACAAACGCTGCAGAGTGGAGACATCCACACAGGCCACAGAAGAAAAGGCAAAACTTTTCCAAAACTTGCTGCTTATTTACATTGGAACACTTGGTTCAAAATTACAGGGAAATAACCAGAAAAGTTATTTTAATATAATTGGAACTGATTTCATAAGTCTATAAATTACCAGGAACACATTTTGTTTCTCGGAGGTCGAAAGGTAAGAATTTTATGGCCTATTTATAAGTAACATTGTCAAAGTTTGAGCTAAGAGGGAAATGTTGGGAAAAGGGAGATATTCTCAATTCTCAGAGCTGAGCTGCCTCTATGATCAGTGCTGTTTTGACTCTCATGGACCTAACCTTGGTCTCTGTGTGTGCGTGCGTGCGTGCGTGCGTGCGTGCGTGCGTGCGTGCGTGTGATGAGGGTTGAATCTCAGCACAAACAGCTATCGGATCAGCCTGGGTCACTCAGCGCTGCCATCACTCTGCTAATATGAAGAGGAACAGAATCTAAGTAAGTAGTGGACGTTGAGAAACTCTTATCAGAATATGGGAGTTCACCTTAACAATAAATGGACTGGACTCACATCACTGACACTCTTTACAGGAAACACCAGAGCAGACTCTAACCGCAAGATAAACTGCAATTACTTTGAACTACTGAGACACCATTTATAAGAGTTTGCTTTGACTAAATCTGTAATTCTAAAAGGTCATTAGAAATAACTTTAAAAAGACAGTTGTGGAATTTTACATTGGATAAGGTTACGTTCTGTCATATACTTCATACAAATAAGAAAAACTAGCCAGTTCCAAAGCACTGCTTGTTTTGATATGTAAAAAACGTCTGGCTTAATTGAGAATGATTTCTTTTATTGATGTTTTCATGGAGTCTTGGAGGAAAGTGTCTCATTTCTTATCCTGTTGCATAACAGCTAAGCAGTGAGTTTCATACATACATATAAAGTCGTTTCTAAGTCTCTTTCTGTGGCGAGTTTCACTGTTATGGACAAGTGACCAATTGAGATGTGCAGAAAGAGGACAAATTGACCAATGAGAGAGCTGTTCTTGTTATAAGTGATTTACTCTCCTGACATCTTTAACCAAATTACCCAGCATCCTCTGCGCCGAGATTACTGAGATGTGGAGTCGCTGCCTGTGTATAAAGTGTGTGTGGGTGCATTATTATACTTTGAGCTGCAGTTTATGGAGATCTACAAGAGGAATTTGGACAAGGGAGATTTGAAGCTAAAGCAGAAAATGTGTTTGCTTTGAGGCTTCTTCTGAGACCAGTTTTCAAATTGTGTCCCAGTTATTGTGCAAGCTGTTATGCAGGACAGGGTTAAACAGCATATTCTAGGTTTATTATCATTGATTGTGAGTCTGAGCTGTGGTTGGAAAACCCAGGAAAAATTTTATTAGACTATAAAAAGCTTCTTTGTACTTTTTATAAGTCCATGTAAACTATTATACCCACTGATTCATGCAAGCCGATAGAAAAAAAATTGATTAAATTATGTTATCACGCAAAGGATTACCTTTCAAATAAGTAAAGTAGTTAAAGATTCTCACTTATCAGCTTTAATAAGTTTATATATAAATTTCTACACACTTACACTAACAAAAACAGTATAACCGCTAAAATTGTACTCAAGTATAACACTACTACAACATATATTACTCAAGTAAAAGTACCTAGTAGCTATCCGAAAATGACTAAAGTAAGAGTATTTAGTAAAAAAGGCTACTTAATGTGATTTAACTTGATGTAATCATGCAGACAAAATGTTAAACTATTTCCACATTCTGGTACTCAAATAATATTAAAAATGTAATATTATACTAACATGTTATTTAAATATTATTTGAGTAGAAGCAAAAAGTATGATGCTGTAAAACTACTCTTGGAAGTGCACTAAGAAAATGACGGAAGTAAACGTAGCTGAGTGAATGTAACTAGTTACTATCCACCTCTGTCTGCGTGATCTATTATTTAATTTCAGCTGCTGCTCTGTTGGCCCTCAAAGACAGATAGTCAAGGTTGTCTCATTTCACGCTTGCAATGGTTAATGCCATTAAACCAGACATACAGATTTGCTCATATGCCCACCCCTTCTCATATACGTGCAAATGTGCTGCCGCAAGATGAGGGTACCATCAGACGGCCCGAACCACTTCTGTTATAAACGGCAGCTCTCATGTCGCAGCGGCACATGGTCATGTTCTGCCTCTGAGCCTATCTGTGTGAGTACATATTTGTAGCTTTTGGTGTGACAGATGTTTGACCAGACTCCAGTGATCCCATTACAAGAGCCTGAGAAGCAAGGCTTATAAATGTGTGCGTGTTTGATGGAGAAGATCATCTCAGGACTGCAGTTATTTAGCAGTGCTCTCTGTCACTGTGGCATGTTATTATCTGGCTGGGGTCTACGTTACATCACTCATACTTACACATACACACTGGGGCGGGTGTGTGAGCACCCAAATAAACAGCACATGGTCACAGAAACATATATCTGCAATGGGGTTTTTGTGTGTTTTTCATCCTTCATCACCAACCAGCAACCTCCAACTCTGGAAAAGCTGGAGATCTTAAAAAAGGGACACTGATTAGAAAAAAAAAAGAAAAAAATTCAACTCAAATGTAATATCCATGGTGAAAATCCTAGGATCATAAATAAATAATTTTACATAGAGGCATAAAATAAATGGAAATAGCTGGTATAATCATTCAGCTGAAGAAAACAAGATGACGCCAGATTCTAGCAATGTTTTTAGGAGGAAAACTAAAATACGTTTATTTTTCTTTTTTATAAATTATTAATTTGTTTAAAAAATAATCTGTAATCAGCATAACATATTCCAGACAAGGTTTAATAGTCAATTTATTCCTTTTTTTTTTTTTTGCTTGGTAAAAGTGGATCAAGAGCCAAAAAGAACAACACAGAACATCAACTTTTTGTTTTCTCATAAATATTTCATGAATCTCATCTGCTGGCGTTGGTCCACTGTGCTTTCTAAAGTCCACAGTCAATGCAGCTGTCTACTTGGACATTTTGGACTGACTTTATGCTGTCTTTTGCAGACAAGCTTGATGGAGATCCTGATTTTAATTTTTCGAGCAGGACTTGGCACCTGCCCATCCTGTCAAAGATACCAAAAGCTGCTTCAGTGACTACTGTGCTTGATTGGCTAGCAAACTCCCCTGACCTTTAACCCCACAGAAAATCTATGGAGTATTGTCAAGAGGAAGATGAGAGACGACCCAAAGACGCAGATAAACTGAATAAACGCCATCACTGCGATCTGGGCTTCGTTCACACCTCACCCAAGTATCCAGTTATTTTGCTACATGCAGCTTTATTCCAGCTGATCTGCATCGTTTTTATATTTCCTGATCAAAACTAACTGCTCAGCTTCACATCTGGCTGAGATTATATCATAAAATTAATTGCCTTTTTTAAGGTATTTGAGTAATTACTTAGTATTAAAAGAAAAATAAATGTGACACTTTAAGGTTGTAAGCAAAGTAACAATGTAGGACGATTTCTTAGTGACGCCCGGATTTGTTGAACCGATTGCCAACTTGCCTGGAAGGGAATCAAGCATCGCTTAGCAGGTCCGTTCAGTTCATGACTGTTAACGTATATCCATCTGCAAACACACTGACGCATACATGCTCACATTATGTTAAATAGGTTACTAGGCATCTTGATGACAATTCTTTGGAAGAAAATCAAAATAAGAACCTTCAAATTTTACAGGTAGTAGTGGTGATTTGTGAAATCTATCAGGCTTGTCCACACATACAAGCTTTTGAATGTTCATGGAGCTCAAGCTTTAGCGAGAAATGCAGAGGTAGTAAGTGTCGTGTCTCACAGATGCCATATGTGTGTTTGTATATCTGTGTCTTGCAGAAGGTTATGTTCCCCCTGCTCAAATTATCCTCAGGCCCCTCATTTACAAGCCTCTTGTAGCGGCACCTGAGAGCAGATTATTGTTTAGGAGACTGGCAGCAGAGCAGGCACAGAAAGTGGATCCCTTCTCTTCTCTTCTAATCTAATCAAATTTGATGTTTCCAAACACACAGCGGCTGGCTGAAGGCACTGCGATGATAACGCAGGAACAAAGCCCACGCTTGTTGCTGCAGACTTACCTAAGCTTCTCCAATTCCTGCCTCAATTTAGCATTCTCTCCCCAAGGCTAAGAGCTGGAAAACAACATGAAAGCAATTTAACCGGGTGACACTGCATGTGTGTGCACTACTCTATGTGTGTGTGTGTGTGTGTGTGTGTGTATGTGTGTGTGTGTGCGTGCGTGCGTGCGTGCATGCGTGCGTGTGTGTGTGTGTGTGTGTGTGCGCGTGTGTGTGTGTGTGTGATATATTTTGTGTAGCAGGCCGTGAGGTTATGAGGGTCATTTCCTCCATGTTACCACTTTATAACAAAGTGACACAGAAATCGAAGCTGAAATGCCTGCAGCCTCTCTATAAATACTCCATCTTTTTACAAACAACTGTCAAATCTTCATACTTTAATAAATCCATTGTTTCCCAAAAATGTTCAAACCCCTTAAACATTTTTGACTAATTTTGTTTCGTTACAGCCAGATGTTGTCAACACATGAAGTGGAGAAAAAAAATTAGAAATTACTTTCTTTTTTGTTTTTCCACTAATCAAAACCTGAAAAGTGTGACATGTCGCAGATTATGGGTAGAGTATTCAAAAACTGTGATCAAGTAATAGTTGTAACGTACTTATATTGTTTATAAGTTAGCTAGGAACGAGGCCAGAGCCAGGTCTAAGCTTGTGCTTATGACTGTTGCAAACTTTAAATGGTTCTTCTCCCAGCCGTCGCTTTCCAAACAATGGCTTCCTTTTTGCATCTTTTCCATGAAAAGCAGATTTGTAGCCATATCCTGTAAACAGATTCAGTTATCTGGGCTGTGGATCTCTGCAGCTCCTCCAGAGTTCACCTCTCAGCTGCTTCACTGATCGATGCTCTCCTTGCTCAGCCTGTCAGTTTAGGTCAGTGTTGCTGTACGGTTTCAGTTTTCAACTGATGAACTGACCAAATTTCCATGTGATGTTGAAAACTGTAATGGTGTTTATTACTCAAACCTTGGTTTAAAGTTCTCCACCACTTTTTCTGTCGTTTCTTCCCTATTGTTCTCTGACAAACCCCGAGGCCTCCAGCCAAGAGAATAGGCTTTCATTTTCTATCCACTTTACCACTGTGTACAAATGTCATTCTATTATAAAAATCCAAATAAAATTACAATGAAGTTCATTGAGTATAAACACTTTTTGCAAGGTCGTAAGTCCTGGATGTCAGTACAGGATGAGACAGTAGATATTTTACTGCTTTAAAAGGTTTTTTGCTTTATTATTAAAACATAAAAGGCTTTTTTTTAAGTCAATGTAGTAATAGGAGGGCTGACTGCTTTGATATACTGTGTGTATCTGATGTAGCAATCCCCCCAGTCAGTGCAGCAGAGATCCTTTCATCACTTTGACCTGCCCTGCTCTCACTTTCATCTCACACCAACGAGGGGCTCATTAATTTCTTATCAAAGGAGACTGATTCACTGCAGGTCTGTGGACGATACTCAAGCATTTACGCACAGAAAACGGACTGGGTCGTCGCATTTTATACGAGCGAGGAGTGGTGAGAAGAACCGCCATGAACACAAAATAAAGCCGAATCCTGTCCGTCCACTCCCATTGGCCACGTTTCAATCCATGCAACCTGGAGATGGAGACTGGAAACAAAGCTGCTCAGAGCTGAAGCACGCCAAGAAGCATTTTTTTTTCTTTTTTTCAGCACATCTGGAAAGAAGACACTCACTGTTTAAGTGTGTGTGAGTGTGTGTGCACATATGCGGGAATGGCCGTTACGCCACGTTCCAGATAATCCCCACACACAGGCGGGGCCAGCCAGGTTGTTGCTGTGTGCTCCCAGTTCAACTCCACCAGCACACCACTGGTTTTATCTATCCAGACTGACTGACAAACAAGCCGTGCCTCGCTGTGTTCCAGTGTCAGAGGCTGCATCGCATGTTTTCACCTCAAAACTTTATCTCTGCAGCTGCTGAGAGTTGGAGCCTTCAGTCACATAAATGAATCGATCAAATTTCTGCCTTGAATGTGGTTTTTTTTTTCTTAACGGAACAGTGAGAGAGAAATTGAGTTAGGGGATGGTATGATGATTCAATCTGAATTAGACGTGGCCTCTTATTACTTTCAGCCAACCAAGTTAGAGGATTATCATGTGATCCAGCTTCCTCTCACCATGATATGAAAGGGAAAAATATTTGAAGCTCTTTCTCAGATCACAGGAAAACATATTTCTAAATGTTTGAAACAACAGAACAAAGAGAAGCTCCTTGACAAGTTTATTTTTAAAAGAATGTAAAAGGAGAGAACCAGCCCTGATATTAATCGAATGTGAGCTTACAGGTGTACTTCTCACTTTTTAGCTTCTTACTAACAAAGTAGCTCTGGTTGAGTTTTGTGATCCTGGCTCTGGTCACACTACAGAATAACTACAAATGAGACAATTAAACCAGAGGACAACAGCCACCGTTAACACAGATTTCATTCATTTGTGTCCACAATTTGCAAAATTCAGTTTTTCAAATTGATCACTTCCCCAGCACAGTCATTAGCTCCTTCACCCCCAAAATTATGTTTAAATCCATTAACAGCAGTATTCCCAAATTCAGGGACCACAATTACAGATCCTGTTCTCCATTGCTCTCTTACTTTATACATATAAAATCAACACTAAACATCAAACATGAAATCATTTGAGACTGAACTACATGAGGAAATAATCTGGTGTTTCCAGGAAAAAGGGTCTTGATTTCTAAAGACATGCCTAATTAAACAATCATGCAGGAGACAAAAAAAACAACTGTTCATATGACTCCTGTTGTGCTGCAGCGCCATCTAGCTTCAAAATGAAGAGCTTCATATTACCTGCTGTTCATGGCAGAACATTCAGGTTGTTCTGATACATCAGACAGACAGATAGAACAATTTGAAATTATTTCTTTTCCAATAAGGGGAATACTTGAGGTATCAAAAGTGGATTTTGTCACATAGTTTTCCCACATCTGCTTGACACAATGTTATTGCAGAGATAAAATCAATTAACAATTGCGCTTATGACCTGAAAATATTTTTTCTATAAGACACTTTCTTTTGTGAGTCACAGAGAGGAGATTAACTATTAGGTGGTTTAATTTTACTAATTTAAATTAATTTCAAAAACACTTCAACACATTGACATATATAATTAGTAATACTGTTTGAATCTAGTGATATTCTCTATTTCTCAGTTTAAATCCATTCTGCAATCTTACATGTAAAATTTGCAAATAAATATTAAGATAAAATGCTACTTCAAGAGTTTATTAGGAAGAGGGAGGGTGAGGAAACTTCCACTGCCAAATGCCTCCGTCAGCAGTGGTACAGACCAGGACGCGGTTGCTGGAGCAGATCTTGGTGGAGGTAATACTTGCACCAAGAGGCATCCCTACATGGGTTACGTCTCCGAGCGTATAGTCCCACACCTTCAGCTGCTTGTCCTCTCCACCTGGCCATACAAAACAGAGAAAGATGTTTTAATAACATTAAAGAAAACTGTAAAAGTGACTTACAGTGTCATCAGGAGAGAGTAAAACATGCTCAAGATAAAATAGTAAAAACATGCCATATTAAAAAGGCCATAAAAAGGTTATGACTACCTTTTTTTTTTTACTCAAATGCTCTGTGATTGATCAGACAGACAAGAAAGAAAGAAAAGAAAGAAACAGAAGCAAATGTGTGATTGCAATATCTATTTACATTTTGTTTTTCAGAAGTTACTATCTTGGGCATGTTTGTCATATTCGTCAGGGGCTTTAATCATTTTCTCTGAAAAGAGACATTATCTTTTGTGGCTTTGGGGAGGGCATCAGAGAAGCCTAACGTTAGCCTGTTATATCCAGTCTAAAACCAGTTTTGATGTCCAGGTTCTAATCAAGCTCTCTAAGCTTGACTCAGATCAGCAACACTGGTGACACAATGAAGGTTCAGACGGAAACAGACCTGTCACAAAGTGGTTGCCGTCAGTTGTGACGTGCATGGTGTTGATGGCCCCTGACTGGGATCCCTCCAGTTCTCTGATGGAAGTGCCGTCCAACACGTACCAGTAGGTGATCTGACAATCAGATGAGCACAGAGGTTACAGCTATTATGTTTTAACCTCACACGGTTTTTCTCATACTGGAACGTTTTTTAATTTAATAGTAAATAAGACCACAATTTTTTACTCAAAGGTCAGCCTGGTTGCAAAAAAAAAAAATGCATTTACTTGATTGATTTAGAGAAATATAATAAATGTTTGTTGAAGAAGAACAAAACCCTTATCATATTGCAGATCTACAATGATTTAGAGATTCCTTTTTATTCAGATTTTATTTGTTTTACTCAAATGTTATTTTTGCACATGCACATTAATGTTAAGCTGGTACAAAAAAAAAAAAGCCACATAAATAAAAACTTTACTTTTGGAGTTTTCTTTAAGCTATCAGATTATTATACAGATCACTCACTTTTGACTTGATGACTTTGGACCAAGTGACAAAAACTTTGCACACCAGTTATCTAACCCATAACATTCTATCACTGTTTGGTATCTCGACTTTCAAGTTTGTGGTTGTCGTGAAAAGCTTCAAGAGGTGTGAAGACTTTTGCAAGACAATGCAAAACTGCAAAACAAGGGTGCTTGTTCCGGACATGAACAAGCACCCTTGTTCATGTCCGGAAATTTTGCGCATGCGCACAATGATGAAGGGCAAAAATACTGTTTAAATTAAGCCTGGAGCTGTAGGTACGATTCGTTTAGTGCAGTGCGCCACCAAAAAGGGAAAAATAACGTAGAAGAAAAATTGATAAACTACTCAAAACCACTTTTTTCGTGCTCTCTGTGTCAGATACGCTGCACAACAACGCCACTATGTGTTTCAGGATTCAACACCAAAAAAAAAAAAAACACTCAAACATTTCCCACACAAAGAACAGAACATTTAGTCCTTTGCAGTTTTATGTTTTTAGGCTTAATATTTATTTTGCAATTATTAATAAGTGTTCACTGTGGTAGATTATACACAGCTGCTATTACTGCGGTGGTTGATTAGTCAATTTAAACACGAGGATACGTCAGAGTTGGTGTTTATGTCGCCTTTTTTTATTTTTAACTGAACCGAAACACACCAAATTCCACATCACACCTAGATGTTACGGTTGTCAAATTCAAGCAAGAATAAGTGAACTATTTTCTTCTCATCCACTATTTTTTTCTTAATAAAAACTTTTTCCTGACCTTGTTATCTAGTTGTCGTAGCAAAGCAATGAGTCTCTTTTTATTTTATATATCGGGCATACATTTAAGACTCAGCGCGTCATATTGACATCTTAACAGCTAAAACCAATGTCATCGTCAGCCAGTAGTTTTTTGGCCTCCTGTATTGAGACTGGGGAGGGATCTTACGCGCGTGACGTCACCCTGCAAGGGGTCCATAGGGTCTGAAAGCACCTTTCTGTCAGTTCCACTTGTGATGATCTGGTGTTCATCTAGATTGTAGCACACACTCCGGAAAAGAGTGTTCGCAATCACCCTTTGAAGGCTCACGAATCGTCTGAACAAGAAAACAAAGAAAAACAGAGGAACAGTTCAATAAAGACATGAGAAGAAGCTTGCTAATGGTGTTGTTGTTTTTTTTTACTCCAAGTCAACTTTCTGTTGATGATTACATTTAAAGGATAGCCTGCTGAAGACAGCTTTAACGTGGAGCTGGACAAGAGTCACAAAAATTGCTGTTGTAAATTGTTAAGTAGACAGAAAATTTACAGTATGTTGGGATGGATGAAGAAAGTTCACCAAGCACAACGAAAAACTGTGACCACAGATTGATATAATGAAGATTCTCTTTACAGAGAGTCTGTAAAGAGAATCTTCCTGTTGTTGTTTAAAGACCGTAAGCACGGTAAATGTACTTTAATTCTCTAAAAACCAGAAACAGCATCAATATTTAAAGACAGCCATTTTACAGCACTCTTCGTATTTCTCATCTCTTCTTTTTCTAGACAATAACTGGTAGTGTTTTTATTAAATTTTTTGAAGCAGAAACACAACAGTGCTTCATATAGTGCTATAACAATCACAGTTACAATATGCATGGATGGACTGTCTCCACCAATCCTGATGTGAAAAACACCTCAGTTCTTCACTTTTCCTGACTGCATAGGAAGCCCATTCTCCTACGCAGGAGGAGCATGCTGCTCTCTGTCTGTCACTTAAGAATTGCTAAATTGAACGCCGTGATGAAATTACGTAGTAATGTGCTTCGATTTGTCTTTTCCACAAGTTTGTTGTAGCTTCACTTTTAAATTTCCAGTCATTTATCTGATCTCCACGACATTTTGCGAGGGCTGCAACACAAATCTAAAGATGAAGAGAGTAAGTATAAAGTTTGTTTGTGTGTGTGTGTTCCTTCCACTGCTGAAGTGTGTGATGTGCTCTCCGGAAGTGCTACTCACACTAAGTCCCAGATGATGCAGGTCCCATCAGTGCTGGCTGTGACGCACTCGCTGTCATCGCTCTTGATTTTGACACAAGTCACAGTCTCTTTGTGCTCCGCCAGCGTATTCAGCAAACGGTGGCCTTGAGACTGTAGCTCCCAAACCCGCACCTGCAAATGGAAATAAACTCATTCTTCTCTATTCCTTCTCACTATTTTGTTATAAGAGTACGGCCCTTTAGATTATTGTAGCATTTTGTGAAGAAATAACGTCTCGTATTGTTCAAACTGAGAAGATGCTTGTTTTAACCTCTTGAGTTGAACATTGCATCTGTAGAGCGAATATTAGAACATACTGACCTGTCCCTCTCTTCCTCCACTGACAATCTTCTTGGAGTCTCTGGAGTTGGCGATGGTTGTCACGCCCATATTGTGCGCGTTGTTCATAATGAGCAGCGGCTTCCCGTTTTTTGGGTCAAACATGCGGATCTTACCATCGCTCCATCCTAAAACCCAAAGAAAAACCTGCATCCCTACTGTTGTGAAGATGAGCGGTATTTTGTAGCTGGTGACTTCGGCACCGCTGACACAGAAGCAGATGAACTGCTACTCTATAAAGTATTCAGGCTACTGTCACATTACAATCCCATACTTCAGTGTATTTTATTGTGATTTCACATAATAGACAAATACCACACTATGCACATTTGTGAGGTAAAGAGAAAAGATAATTTAAAAGAGAAAAAAAATTGAATAGTGTGGCATGAGTTTATATTTATTATATACAGTCAGAACTACATTGTCATAAGTATTGGGTCAATCATCCAAAATGCTGAATGAAGATGTGTAACTCACTTCCATGGCCTGGTGACAGCATGATAAAATGCCATCAGCGCAATAAGTCCAGTTTTAAACCAAACTAGATACCCCACAGTCGAATCTTGCCTAATGGGCATTTCTTTGCTTGGCATCTGCCAGGAGACAGGAACTTGCCTAACCACATTATCTCAGTTTGATGGAGGGAATTATGGTGTGTGTGTTTTCATGAGTTGGACCTGTTCCCTTAGTTCCATTGAACGGAACTTAATGATCTAGCTTTACAAGATATTTTGGACAGTTTTATGCTCCTAACTTTGTGGGAATAGTTTGAACGTGTGTTTTAGTACATAAAGCAATGTTCGCAAAAGCATAAAGGAACACGTTCTGTGTGGAAAAGCTGCACAGAGTTGTGCAGATGAACTCTGACCTTTTGGAGGAATTCCAGTGCTTCTGGAAGAATGGACAAAAACTTCCACAAACTCTCCTGAACATTGTGAAAAGTCTTCCCAGGTGAGATCAAGTCATTACAGCTGCAAACGGTGGCCCAGCATCATATTAAATCCCATAGATTTAGAATGGGATATCGCTCAGGTACTTATGAGTGTGGAGGAACACAAATGAATACTTCTGGTTTATTGTTACAAGAAAACCATGAGAAGTGCAGTTTGCTTCAATCCACTGACTGATGATTGACATTATCATAAACACATTATCCCCACAGGGAAATCATGGGAAATTGCAAAGAATGTTGCCCAAAAACTGACAGAGATTTACTCAAGGTGATTTTACAAAATCAAACCATGTATCAGTTTCCTGCCACTTCCCAATACGCACAACTCTTTGTTGTTCTATCAGGTAGGATCTCAATAAAATACATGGAAGTTTGTGACAAAATGCAAAATTGTTAAAGAAATACAAATGTGTTTACAAGACATTTTAGATGCGTTGCCTGAATCTCACCACTGATGATGCCGTGCCCATCAGTCATGAAGCACAGGGTGTTGCAGGTCACGTTGGGCACAGAGAGACGCATTAGCTCTTTGGGCTTGTTTACGCGCCACAGTCTGATTTCTTCCTCAGAACAGGTTGCAAACACCTGGGACATGGCACTAGCACACATCAAAAGAAACAAAGTAAGAAGTATTGACCTGCAGTTTGCCCAACTTTACAACAGATGTTGCATTAATGTGTCACCCTCTAGTGAGCAAGCTAGAGAAACACAGATTTCTTTTAAATGTCACACAGTTGGTCAAAATTAAAAACTTGACATGTACTGGAGAAATTAGGTAGTTTCGAATCAAATATAAAATAAAGCACAATAGAAATGTTAAAAACCTTTAAGGTTATTTTCCTCATTTGTAGCCTTCTGAGTGAAATTTCGTCGGTGACCCCTTTTTAACAGGCTCACAATAATGAGAATCATTTATTTAAATGACTGTCCAACCACTCGGTGGTTGGGAAAAGTTGGAAAAAGTTGCTAAGACAAAATCGCAAAGTCTTAGAGACTTTTATTGCACTTAGTCCTCATAACTTCTGAATTTTTTCAGCCACCACAGTGGAGTTCTCCTTCCGCATGCATGCAGCTGTTGCAAGGAAAGGGGCATGTGGAAAACATTCATCACAGTGCAGTTTTGTACTATGATCTATTGATGCCATCAGTTTGAGACAGATACCAGTAATCTCTTCTCCTACCAATGTGGCTGGTAGTAGCATTAGGTCACTATTAATTGCAAACAGAGAGGACGGGTGGCTTGTAGGTCCTTCTGACATATGTGCCAATGGCTCACTAGAACATTCAGGAATTTGTAACATTAGCGGTGCATGTGCTGTCCAGTAGCCGGCCAGCTGTAGTAGATATTTTGGAATTATTTTTTGTGGGTCAAAAATAATTAACCTAGCACAATTTCTGACACCTCTGTTTTAAAAAATTTCAGCCTGTGCAGGTTTGTAACTCCATGCAGGGAAACATGTACTATTAGAACATGTTACTTGAATGTAAAAAAAAAACTGTTGTGAAAGAAATTAAGTCTGCTTCTGTCTGAATGTTAATGTGAGACAGGCAAACACAACAAATAAACAGTCTGATACAACACAACCTTCCTCCAAAACACACTCTAAAAAATGAAAGACAGTCAGGAAGCAGAAACTCTGACAGCTTCAAACTTGTGCTGGTCATTTTTCTGCCCATTGGGAGCTCACTCAGACAGAAAAGTGGTCGTAGACATGATAGATCAGACTTACAAAGGAATGGCTATGTCATGGATAGTGCTTCTGTGGCCTGTGCATAGCAGATCAGCTTTGAAATCCTCAAAACTGACGCGGTACATCTGGGCTCCCTCTGTGCCGACTAAGAGCTGTCCTCCCTCGTCACTGAAGGCAACGGAAGTCACTCCGTTCTCCAGCTCGATTTCCCTATCAGGGAAGATAAAGGAGAGAAGTAAAAATCATCTGCATAATAAACACAATGAATTTAGCTGGTTTAACAGTCAGATGTTGCTATTCTTGTTTGAGGCTGAGTGAGACTCACCTGACAGTTTGGAAGTTATTCTTGGAACACAGAGCCAAGGTACCCGATCCAGTGCCAATAATCATGTCTCCAGAGTTCAACACTTTGAGGACATTGATACCCTGAACAGAAAACAGAACGACTTGTCAAATCAGAGACTTCACAGAGAACACTAGTAAACAAACAGCATTATGTTTGTTTGCTGTTTGTTAACGAGGAGCAAAGCAGATGGGTCAGGGAGAAAATTGCTCAACTTATCCCTCACACATGGAGAAAGTATAGTAACTATCTCCTGAATGAGCATTTCGTCAGGACAAAACATTACAGGTCAGCAATTGTGCAGTGTTAGAAATAAAAGACTAGAAGCTGTGATGACTTACCCCGCTGAACTTTGCTCTAGCTGGACCACAGTTATTCAAAAGTTTCAACCTCGTGTTGATTTTCATTACGTCCCCACTTGTTGTGCCACAGAACATATACTGATCACACATTGAAATCTGTGCAAAAAAAAAAATTAAATTCAAAACAACGCACACTTTTTTCTAATTACAGTATTTCTTATGATTTCATTTTTTCATTTTTTTTCAACTAAGTTTTCTTTTTTAAAGTTTCAGGAGTAATAGAGATCCCTAATCTCCAGCTTTATGTCAATATGGCCTCATACCTCCACACATTTCACAGTCCTCTTCAGCTTGCCTGTCCTGCAGTCAGTGGGCCAGATCCTTCTGTTGGTAAGATCCAACTCCCAGATCCGCAGTGTTCCACTGGCAAACAACAGCAGTACCAGTAAGACAAATGACACAGTAACACTTATTTATTAGATTAAAAGTTCCCAAGTGTTGTTGTACTTGGTATTTACAGAAATCCTCCTTGCTATGACGAGGCCGACGAGGCCCTTTGTCAAAATCATTTCCAACACATCACAGAACGAGAGATGTCGTTCACCCACCTGCCAGCTGAAGCGAAGATGTTATCACTGGTGTGGAAGAACTCCACGGTGAGGCAGTAACCGTATGTCGAGGCTGAGCTCTTACATATGGCCTGTTTGGTCTCGACGTTCCAAACAACGATGCTAAGAAACACACAGCAAACACCTTGCATAGGTCCTGCTCATCAGATGTCCATCCTGCATGGAGGTCAGAGTTTACAGGGCTCAGAGTCTTTAGAGGTTTAGCTGTTTACCTGCCATCATCTTGGCCCCCAAGAGACACCAGGTGCTTGTCGTTGGGAGAGAAGGCGACTGCTTCGACCTTCACCTTATGGAGCAGTAGCTGGCCGTGGATTGCTCTCGCTGCATAGTTCCAGATAATCACTGGTGCCTGCAGACAAGTATTACTGTAACTTAAGAGTGTCAAAAAATGCACAATCATAAAAGGGTTTTGTGAGTATGGCTACCTTAACGGCCACAACGTTGGCCTGCCCAGAGGCAATGTAGTCTCCACTTTTGGACAAAGAAATACAGGATACATTGTTTGAATGCCCATGCAGAAACTCCTGCTTCCCATCGTCGGTTCTTTTCAGGATAACAAGACTTCCCAGAGGATATATCAAATACTTCTTGTCTGGATGAAGCTTCAGGCCAAAGGGCACATGACCTGATACATGACATGAGGATACAAATGGTGTGAAAGAGGAATAGTTGGAACTGGAATTTGCACAAGTTTTGTTTTGTTTTAAATATTCTAGGATATTATGAATATTACATACAAGTAAAGAAAAACACAACAATATTAAAGCAGGTTTTTTTGTGGAAATTTAATATGTATTAATTTTTTTTTCTATCCAACAGATTTACAATTTTTGATTCTCCTATTCTATTCATAATATAAAATGCTATACAAGTATTATTACGCAAACAAATACAAAGAAAACTTTTAACTTATTAAAATTACTTTAATGAAATTTTTTTTTTATTAAAAACATTTTTAAAAAATTCTGGTGAAAAAGCAAACCCCACATTTAGGTGGATGGGGAAAATTCATCCGAAAACAACAAGTAACCATTTCCGGTTCTTGTGCTTGTTGTTATGTCATCAACCCAACTACCAACAAAACAGAATGAGCACATTCTTTTTTTTAGTAAATACTTAAGATTGAGGTAAGTCAGGCGGTGGAAACCCAACTTAGTTAATGTTTTGCTGCAAGTGTACATTTGTTAATGGACAAAAATAAATAAAAAATAAATGTTATATAAAAAATAAATGTATATGCCATTTCTATTTCAAACGTTTCCTCAACAAAAAGCAGACCCTGTCCTCACCTCCTCACTTTGAACTCCCCAGAGAACCTACCGTTAAAACCGATAACAGCCTCTAACTCCATCTCAGGATTGCTTCGTGCTTCATCGTCCTTGGCATCCATGTCAAATATGTGAATCGGGAAGGGCGGAAACAAATGCCTGACTAATTTATATTTTCAAAATTTAAAGCGGTAGAGGGTAAAGCCGCCGTCAAATTGGCACTCAGAATGCTCCAAACATTCGGTCACTTAGCAACAAGAGGTGGCTACAACTTCGGCTCCAGTGAGCTGCTTTCATGTGCTCTCGGAAATTTTGACACTCGCAGTACCTGGCTCAAAATATGAAACAATGAAAGCTAATTTTCGCAATTGTGAGGAAAGAAAAAAAAGTATCATTATTATGTCTGACTTATATGTCATATCAATGAAGTACCAATAATTTAGTAGCAATGGTAACTTAATCAGTTCAAAATTGCGCATCCGCTACATTTGTCTAAAACCAAACAAATTATTTCGTTGGTTTCTCGCGCTGGACCGTTAAAAGACTCCAGTACAGTAGGTGGCGTAATGTTTTCATGAGTTTGGTTGACGCTACAGAAGAAGAGCGTCCGCCTTGCACATGTGTTTACTAAAACTGTGCTCTGTACTGGTAGAAGAAAACCTGTTTATAATATTATTCTCTTCACCTCACTAACTGTAATATGGGGAAGCTCAATGTTATAATGCTGAGGTATTTATCTCGAGATGACTTCAGAGTCCTCACCGCTGTAAGTAATAATATTAGCGCTTGGTCTTAAAAGGGTTAGCATGAGTTAGCTTAGCTTCATTTGTTAGGATATCTATTCTAAATCTGAATTAATGTTTCATTAACGACACTGTTACCGATGTCGTAACGGCAAATGACTCGGTTAAAGTCGAATTGATTTATTTTCTAATTTTACGCTCTTAGGAAAAAAGAATAAGAGGAGAGATTATCTTTAGAGACGACAATACCCTCTAAAGTTTATCCTCCCTGAAAGTACATTATTTGAAATTATTGTACTTTGAAACAAAGAGGGAAAGAGATTGATAAAGACTGAGAAGCCACCAGAATCTCAAATAGTTAAATAAAGATAAAAATGTTATGTGTCACAGCTACAAAAAGTACATTTTAGCTTCAATTCAGTTATTTGCTTTGAAAAATCCTTTAATTTGTGCAGTCTCCTGTTTTTAAAAAAAATAAGTTATTGCTCAAAATTAAATATTGTGAACATAAACTACACAAATAATCTGTATAATGGATATTTTCACGATTTTAAAAATAATCAAGACTTTATAACTACTGTAAACATCTTATTCAGCTGAAGAAAAAAGGTATTGGCGAGAATTAAATTGTCATATCTACATAAATATGGAAAAAAAAAGTTTGAAAGTTCCCTGAGAAATAGTAGTTTTTTTGCAACCATTATGCTTTCCCACTCAAAGTGTAACCTTGTGTTTCCTTCACAGGTTGAGATGGGGATGAAGAACCATGAAATTGTTCCAGTGAGTCTTCTGTCATCTATTGCCAGCCTTAAACATGGCGGCTGCAACAAGGTCCTGAGAGAACTTGTAAAACACAAACTCGTGGTGTATGAACGCTCCAAAAGTAAGAGCTTGGGTTTCTGTCTCACTTATAGCAGTGCTGGTATTTACCTGTGAGTCATTTATTCTGATGTCCATTCTGCATCGGTTGTAGCTGTGCAGGGCTACAGGTTGAACTACGGAGGATACGACTACTTGGCTTTAAAAACTTTGTGCTCTAGAGAAGTGATTCTGTCGGTTGGCAACCAGATGGGTGTGGGCAAAGAGTCAGGTGAGAGAAAATTGCCTTTTGCCATAAATTACCATAAATTAAGTTTAGCTGAAGTGGTTTAGTGGAATTCAGTTACAGAACTTGTACTTTTTTGTAGTAATGTTTAAACTATTACAATCTTTAAAATCTCAAAACTCAAATTTGAACATGTTTTTTTTATGCTGGAAATACAATTCTCACTGAATTTGTGTTTTGTGAGAAGTGTTTTGCAATGTCTTATCTACAAATTCAAAATAATGTAAAAAAAACCAAAAAAACAACTGAACTTTTGTTCCAAAGAATTGACTATTTTCTTTTCTCTTGTTTCTTTCTACTGTGTGTAGATATTTACATTGTTGCGAGTCCAAATGGGGAGCAGTACGCTCTGAAACTGCACAGGCTGGGTCGCACCTCCTTCAGAAACTTAAAAAACAAGAGGGATTACCACAAACACAGGAAGAATATGTCCTGGCTTTACCTCTCACGCCTCTCTGCCATGAAGGAGTTCGCCTACATGAAGGTAATGAACTGAATCGGTGGATTTAGGTCAGGTGGAGCTGACGAAATGAAAATGTAATAAAGTTGCAGTTTAAATTATTCTCCCTTCCATCTCTAGGCTCTGTACGACCGAGGCTTTCCTGTTCCCAAACCTGTGGATTACAACAGACATGCCGTAGTGATGGAGCTCATTAATGGATATCCTCTGTGCGTAAGCTGGCCAGCCTCCGCGTTTGTCTGCATTTAGCAATAATAGTGATGCGCTACAAATGTGTTCTCCTCTCCTAATTTGAGTGTATTTCCCACTGTTGCAGGTGTCAGGTGCATGAGCTGCAGGACCCGTCAGCGCTGTACAGCGAGTTCATGGAGCTTATTGTGAAACTGGCCAATCACGGCCTGATTCACGGAGACTTCAATGAGTTCAACCTCATGCTGGACGACCAGGACCACATAACAATGATCGACTTCCCTCAGATGGTGTCCACGTCTCACGCCAATGCTGAGTGGTGTGTATGTGTTCCTGAAGACTAAAAAACAAAATTGTCCAAAAAAAACTTTGCTCACATCTCCAACCTATTTTTTTCCAGGTACTTCGACCGTGACGTCAAATGCATCAGAGATTTCTTTGCAAAGAGATTTAACTATGAAAGCGAGCTCTTTCCAACTTTCAAAGATGTCAGGTAGCTTCTAATATTTCATGAGCTAAAATGTTTAACATTCTTCATATGTACACTTTGTGTCAAAATAAGAAGGGCTCCACAATATATTGTCCAATGTATCTGTCCAAATGTATTCAGTTCTTTACTTGAAGGAAAAGTTGTTGCTTTTCCTCCACCTGTTCTCCTGTCCAGGTTCTGCTGATCAACATATTTTACAGTCCAGACACTTAAAGTATCTCTTAAAGTTAAAAGTAGTCACAAGTTTACAAGTTCCTTCTGAAGTGTATTATTGGTGGTCGATTTTAATGCTCCATACCATGTCAGGACCTCCCAGTTGCACAATGTGTTAGGTTTGTTTTTACATTTTAACCAGTTTCCCTTCATGTGAGGGAGACAGTTTGGGCCAGGTGATTTAATTCAGGCACTATTTTTTTCAAATAGGACAATGATTCTGAACACATATCAAAACTGGTTTTGAAATGCATAACGCAAACTAACATTACACATCTCAAATACCTGAAAATAATAATAAAAAAATAGATGTTAGTTTGAGTGTGTATATGAATTTGATTTGATCTGTGATTAGGAAAAAAATCCACAATAAATATAAACTTTTGCATCCAATTCTTTTAAAAATTCATTGCAGTTGTATGTTTTATAATTTACACAGCAAAAAGAAGCTAAAACTAAAATGGACTTGCTAACATGAGTTCATGTGAGTTTTCTGAAAGGAACTGTTCAGAAGAACACCCAACCTGCGCTGAGTCATGGGTAGAAAGTCGTTCTTACAAGAGCTTTGCTTGTTCCCTCAGGCGGTCCTGTTCTCTCGATATTGAAGTGTCAGCCAGCGGCTTTACCAAAGATTTGGAGACTCATGCTGAATTACTACATCCTGCTGGACCCGAAGATGAGGAGGTGGAGGATGATGATGGTGATGAAGAAGAAGAAGAAGAGGCATCAGACGAGGAGGCAGAAAAGGTGGAAAAGGGCTTTGACATCGATGAATATAAACATTCAATGCAGGAACTGGAGGGCCTGAAAGTCAGCGAAACACCTGCAGTGACACAAGATCAGAAAGAGGAAAGCAGTGATGAATCAAAAGACGTTCCAGAGGTGGTGCCCACACCTGGAGGCCACGAGGAAACAGGAGGAGAGTTTGAGGAAGAGCTGAAGGAAGCTGAAGATGAATGTCCAGAGCTGGCTGAGCTCTCTGCCTCCAACAAAGAGTTCAAACCGTTCAGGTAAGCTCAGGCATATGCTGACCAAATTAGCAGCGTCAGGGTCTACAATATTTGACTGATCATTTAAAAAGCCTTCATTAAGGCCCTAATTTGGTGCCTGAGAATCACTTGAGGAAATCCTGAGTGCAGAGAAAACAATTGGAATTGCCAGCAGTCAATGCATTCCCTGTAAACCTTTTTTTTTTTGGTTTGTTTTCAGAGACTCAGACAGTCTTCAACAAATTGCAGAACACAGAAGAAGGAGAACAGACAGTGAAGCCACCATGGGCAGCATAGGAAGCTGCTCTACTATTCCCCCAGTAAGTAAAAACCCTGCTGGTTTCATAGCAATATCAATATAGATACAATTGCACGGTGTGATTCCATTGATGCAGTAACCTGCTGATGTTGTTTGTGCTGCAGGAAGTTGTGCGTCAGAAAGTGCGGCAGCAACTCACCAAGCAGCAGAAGGCGGCACAGAGGAGACGTCTGCAGAAGGGCGAGGCTAACCTGGTCACCAAATCTAGAAGGGATAACCAAAATAACATCAAGTCCAGCATGGAGAGCGCCTCCTTCTGGGGATAGCATGCAACTGCAGGACTGGATTAATCAGCAAACGTAATTTATGTCGACATGCTTTTTGTTTCAGCTATATTTTTCGAATATTCCGCTCCTTCAGCTGAAGAACTGAACATTTATCATCGAGGATGGAGAAAAGAACACCAGAAGAGTCTCTGTACAGCAATTTAAACTGTTTTATACAATCAATAGTATTCAAAGAGTAATCGCATAATAAAAATATATTCTCAGAACAGATCCTTTTTCTGCTTAAGCTGTTTTTTACATGAAGTTAATTGAACTGTAAATATCTTTTTTTTAACAGCTCTAATGTAGTTAAATCATGGAATGATGTCTACATATTGTTAGTTTTATAAAAATCGAAACTTTCAAACACTTTTGTTGCACCCCTAAGTAGGTCTTCAAAATGGCTGCAATCGATTGAATGGTTGTGAAATTATTCATTGATGAAATAGCTGATTATAGTTTGGCTGTTGTGTTGTAGGACTGAGTACTGATCCTCCAACAGAAACAAGATGCAGTTCCTACTCCAGCTGTACACGAAACCTGTTGAGTTACTCTGATTGAAGAAGTAAGACTTGGTAGCTAAGAAACTGCTTCTTGTCAGAATTTGGCTAATTTATGTGTAAGCAGCTCTTATAAAGGGGGTGAATTCACAGTTGAACAAAAGCCATTCATATTGAAGGGGATGAATGGAGCTCAGCCTCTGAACTCAGCGGGTTCAGATTTGAGTGTGAAGTCAAAAATGACCCAGCCCCCTCTAGTCTTAGATACTGATGAATGGGCACATGTCCCTTTGATGCCAGCTTGTTCCTTGACCAAAATTAGTGAATCTACTGGATCTGTAATGTTTTTATTTTGTTGTAGTTGAGCTAAGTTTTTTTTTTTTTTCCCCTCAGAATAGTTCGGTCTGATTCCTTGGCAAAGCTGTGCAGTTCTGTTCAGGGATTAGCCAGCTGCACAGCCCAAAGGGGAGGGACTCTGCATTCCTGCCCTGCACCTCTGTGTCAATATGCTGAGGGGCCCTCTGAGCTAATTGGTGCAGAGAGTGACAAAAGGTGGTCTGCTTCAAAAGAGGAATCCTGGTGAGATGTTCACACTGGAGAAGAGGATGAAGTTTGTGAAAACTCCTTTAAATTCTAGCTTCTCCACGTATTGTCACTTATGCGCTGAGGTGCAAACGACCGGTGCTAGTTTTTACTTTTGATGGACCAGTTAAAACATGACTGAATGTTCTTGAGGCAGCAGCAGAACTAAACTTTGGATGAAGATGAGCTACATGCAACTGGAGGAAAGCATAATCTCTTACCTCTCACAGAGTGAAACCGGTGACTGCCCCAAAGACTGTGAGTAACGTTTTAGTCGAAGGGAAAACGTGGTTTTTAAAGCTACTGCTTCTGATTATTTTTGTTAAATTAATCTCACTTTAGATTATTGTTTTTCACTAATGAAACGGACTGTCATTGGGTTTTGTGATTCTGTTGCAAATTGTCATTTAGTCGAGGTAAAATCTATTTTACGAAAGCTGAGCTTGAATGGCTATGGTGACATTACATGAGGGATAAAGTAACCGATCAGGCTCCTTTGAGTTCATAATTTCTATTTTATTTGTTTTCTTCTCTTTCTTGAAATGTTTTTAATAAACTTTCTCCTTTTTAGGTGTTTATCTGTATTTTACTGAACAGCAGATCATTTGAATTGTGTGAACTGTATGGATTTCAAGGCAACTTTGCAACAATAAAACACATGGAAGCATTTTTTGTTGGGGAACAGTGCAGATTTGTGTCGGCCATTTTAAAAAAAAATAAAACTTGTATAATCTAATTCAAATAAGATATGTTCAAGTTCTAACTGTGTATACTGCTGAATTACTTGGCTTGTTTTGAATTTAAAGGCACTTTGGGTGAATCCCTTATTCTGTGATCCAACAACCAAAGGTGGTCCTATTACCAAAAACGTCAAAAATGTTTGTGTTTTCACAAAAAGTTTCACAAATCTCAAGCTGGGCTTCAAAGAGTCACTGTGCTGTGTAGAATAATCCAGTTTGGTTTTTAACCAATCTAAGCATTGTAGATATTAAGGCAGAGCTGACCAGTTCAGCTCTTGTGCCTAAAATGATGGTTAATTAGGCTTTTACTGAAGGGTAAAATCAAAAATTACAATTTAACCAAAAATAATTTAAAAACAAAAATCTGGTGCCCAGGCTAATCCTTGGGAAACAGGCTTGATGAAGGCTATTAACGAGCCTTGTCCTGCCAATTAGCCTCATCTGCAACACATCACTATCATTTCAGTCAATTCTAGAGCAAACAACCAGAAGAAAAATATTCACATGCCAAAAGCTGCATTATTGTGTCAGTATACATTTTGTTATTGAAGAAGTACCACTAGTCTGGAAAGTACATTATAAATTACAAGAAAAGTTAAGTTCTTCACTTGGCAGTATTTAACTGTAATAGCAGGTTTTCACACAGGTGGAACAGAAACTGAGCAGCAGGAAAGAAAAGATGCTGGAAGACAAAAACCCTTTAATGGGTCAGAATAATCAGATCTGAGCGAAATGTCAGGGGGTAGTTTTCTTCTTACATAAACACAGGATCCAGCCATATTATATACAGAGTTCTTTATATATTTGGATTAAGTATTCTGCGCATCGTTAATGGATTTTAAAAAATGTAATTTTGTTAAATCTAAGGCTCCAGACTAATGCAAGATTTTACTGAGTTGCTTCATGAATGTTGTAACATTTTGTCGCCCATCTGTGTGCAGTTAATGTGGTGGGCATCCTGCACAGCTTCTGGGAGCAGAAGCAGACAGCTCAGTGTAACGACTCCTCCTCTGAGTCGGACAGGTTCTGTGGGAAGCCTGGCAGCCATGCAGACGGCCTGCTGTTGTACGAGTCAGCACCTCCGCCTGGTCCCCCCTACGTTTGCTACGTCACTCTGCCGGGAGGAAGCTGCTTTGGCAACTATAAGGTGATGTCATTCCTGCTGCTCTATTAAGCAAAAAAATATCTTTACTTTTGAATGCTTTTATTGCAAAAAGACCCATACGGGCCAAATACTACATCTGGATATTTATCGTGTTTTAAGGGATGTTCAAGTTTTTATTATTTTTGATTAAACTGGAAAACGCGTGAATTGTAATAGCAATTTGTTATCAATGTTAAAACTGTTAGCAATGAGATTTGTCACGTTTTAAAGTACTTTATTCACATTCTGTTCAGACAATCCTGACCTTTTCTATAAACGCATTTGTTGGCTTGGATTTTTCTCATCAAAAATAGACTGAAGATTATTATGAAAATGTAATAAATTAGTGTGCAGAGAATAACTCTAAATGGCCTGAAAGCCTACATAAGATATTTCAAAACTATTTTCGCAATAATTTTTTGTTCTTATTTCATTATGTTATTCCTTTTTGGCTATATATTTTTAATAGAAATTTGATTTACTCTTTTTGTTGCTTTATTGACTAAACCATAGACCAAAAAGAGAGAGCCATGAACAAGTCAGTTCAAGTGCAGAAAAAAATATTTTAACACCAACAAAGTGTTTCCACAAGAGCAATCCACTGAGGAATAATGAATCCTGTTTCAGGATTTTTATTGTGTTTATCAAAGATGTAACTTTCAGATATGATTTATCTGCTATAGGCAGCTTCCTTAGCTTGGCATCTTTTATTTTGTCATCCACTTCATCACTTGTGTTTTTATGTACACACTGCTCAAAGATTTTATTATAAGAATTGCTTTTTTGCATAAATTGAGCGAAAAACTGTACAGAACTCAAAAAAAGACTGAAAATCCATTACAACGCTTCCAAGCGACTGCCTTTTTATTTTTTTACAAGAAAATGTGGTTCCTTGAAAAGCAAAGAGAAATAAAATAAATAAGTGACTTGTTTTCTTATCTCCTTACCATCATAAACAGCACATTATTATTATTATTATTTTTTTACATCTCAGTCCTTTTCTTGTCCTCAGGTGTGTGATACCCAAGCAGAGGCTCGCAGGGACGCAGCTCGTGTGGCTCTAATGAACTCACTGGTCAACGAGTTGCCATGTCAGCGCATCACCGTTGAGTTCATCACTCACAGTCTGAATCAAGCCGCCACAGAAAACGCTGTGAGTATCTGCTGCTACCAGATTCCTTCGGTTTAACTTCACCTCATAAACATTGACCTGCCCTTGTGTCTCTGAGTAAAGGTTCCTGTGGAGGACTCGTGCGACTCAAGCACCAGCATAGGAACCTACAGTTTGCTGCTTCAGTCCTACATGGGACGGACCATGCTGGAGTTCCAGGTACAACGACAAACCGTTTTGCAAAATTATATTTTTGTAATCTGTGCTTCTAAATCATGAAGTGTCACGTGTTTAATGTCAAAATATAAAAACTCTGGCACAAAAAATGTCTGCACCTTGTTGTTGGTCTATGATCAGTCGCTGTAACAGCGCTCTAGTGACTCAACCAGCGACTGTATTATAAATTCTGAATACTTTCCAAAGACATTGTATCTATTTAATGTTACATTTTTGGCCTAATTTTAACCTTGTAGCTCAACTGGTGGTGTTATTTACACCTTCTAGCTGCATCATTACAACCGGAGTTTGTTTTTAGTAGGTATATCAGTCTACCCTCATTGCAATAAGTGTTATTGCAGATGAACTGAGGCATGAAAAACCTCATATTTCTACCTCTGGGTAAAATAAACACATCTGCAGACAGGGGGGATAATGGGCAGAGGAAATGGGTTCATTATTGTCACCATTACATCCACATGACTGCATGCTGATATGTAGCCATACTGACGACATCAAGTAGAAGCCGGTTAGTGCAAGATGAGTCGCATATTTGTGTGTACTGCCATAAAACAAAAGAAACAAAGACTTCAGTCTCATGCAAGTTAAATCTAATGCCTCCCATGTGTGTCTCATTAAATCTGTCTGTCAATGTACGGTCTCGAGGTTCAACACGAATGTTAATGCTGTTAATGTATGGCAGCTGGTCGGCCAGGTGTTGTTTTACATGTCATGGTCAAACCGGCGCTGTATCAACACTGTCAAGGTAAAGTTTTCAGGAGGATGTGCGCCGCTCCCTCGACAAATAACACTTTGCACTGAGGTCAAACAGATACATTTTGGTCTTTCTTCCACGTGTTTGCTGTGTCCCTTGCATGTCTTGTAACAATACAAGGTATAAAAATGTTTCCTTGAAAAATGGCTTCCTTCTTGACAAAGTTCAGTAAAGGCCAGATTCCCTGAGCTCTGGGTCGCTGCCGTTCCTCACTCACACTCTGTGACATGTTTGAGGCTTAGAATAATGTTTTATAAAATAATCCTGCTTTAAACTTCTCCACAACTTTCTCCCTGACCTGTTTGTTGTGTTCCTTGTTCTTCATGATATTGTTTGTTCACTAATGTTCTCTAAAAAATAAAATAAAAACTCTGAGGCCTTCACAGAACAGTTGATTTTATACTGTGATTAACTAACAAACAGGTGGACTCTATTTAGTAATCAACTGGCTTCTGAAGGTAATTGGTTGCACAGGATTTTATTTAGAATATCACAATAAAGGCGGCTGATTTGAAATAATCTTTTTTTATTTTTTTTGTGTGTAAAAACTGTTTAAAACCATGTACCATTTTCCTTCTGCTCCACTGTACTTTTATCTGGTTTATCACTTCAAATCCCAATGAATTGCCTTTGATGAAATGAATGTCTGTCATTTTAAACTTCCAAAATGTGAAAAAAGTTGAAGAGGCAGGAATACTTTTACAATTGAGCTTTAAAAGCAATGATTTGGAAGTTTACTTTGTTCAAAATGATTTCCCATACCCTTGCTCACCTTTTTTCAGGAGATGATGACGGTGTTCCAGTTGTTGCACTGGAACGGGACATTGAAGGCTCTGAGGGAAAAGCAGTGCTCTCGACAGGTGAAAACCTATCAAGCAGCAAATCATAAAGTGATTGTTTTATAAATGTTATGTTGTTAGGACTATTGATGCTTTATCTGCTAATCCACAGTCATAACTGCATGCTTCATCTCCTTTGTCCCAGAGTGTGATTACCTACTACTCCCAGCGAGGGCTGGATGAGAGCATGCGAAGCAGCATGGCTCTGGATTGGCTTGGGCGGGAGCAGAAGTCACCTGGACTCCTGGCAATGGAGCTGCAAATGGCACAGAGAGAGTTGGTGCTGGCGCGACGTCGAGGCATAGAGCTGCGCTTCTACAAAGAAAAAACAGAGATCCTCAGCCTGGCCCTCAGTCAAGCATATGTTCACCACACACCTGGAGTTTTCAGCCCAACTCCAAGTCACACAGACCAGCATGAACAGCTGCCTTTACATGTGTTATACAGCCAGGATACAGATGACCAGATGTTTCAGCACAATGGCGTGTTTAATAATGCCATGCAAACTTCCACAGACACACCCGCTAACAGCCCCTTACTATTTTCACAGTGCATGTTTGTGCCTTTATATAACCCTAAATACAATGAATAGGAAATAAAATAATATGCATTGTACATGACATCTTTGTGAATGGTGCAGTGTAAGAGGCATCGGAAATCATAACACATGTCAATGGCCATGATGTTTTCTGAGTTTTTTAATTATATATTTTAACAGAAATGAAGTAACACATTTTTAATGAGAATCATTAGCACTTTGAAACAAGAAATTGTTAAAAATAAAATGCTAAATCCTAAATTCAAAGCATGCACAGCTTTAACCCTAAAAAGCAGATTGTTCACATAACTGTTCCCACACTTGTACTCTAAGACCATGTTGAATTTCATTTTAGCTTTGCTGTTGCTACTATGTTTTCATTTGTCTTTTATAGCACAAAGTGTTGCCTGAAACTTAAATAAATTGTTGACATGTCATTGATTTTTTTTTTTTATGTTTTACATACCATACACTTCAGTGGTATCACTGCTTACCTGAGTCAATTGAGGTTGTCAGCAGTAGAAAAAGTTAGTTGTAAAAACTGTCTCAGGTGATGACTCATAATCTTTATAAGTGGGTCAAAATAAGTCATTTCAGGCACGTGCTTACATTTAGCGGTCATTGAGCGAGAGGTATGATACCTCATAGATATCCGTATATAATTATACATTAAAGTCGTCATGTACGAACCCTCCCGACCCCACTAAGGGACAAGGGTGTACAGAAAATGGATGGATGGATGGACAGTCGTCATGTACGTATATAATGTCTACAGTTTACACCTTAGACAGCATTTGCGTTTGGTAACGTTAGGCAGCTCTCGGTTGCCGTAGAGAGGTGGAGTAGTCACGTGTTTACAGATTGCGATCTTGTAGTTCCTGGAACAGACAAAACAAAACAAATGACAGCTGACCAGGAGACTGGGGTTGCCGTCGCATGACACTTTATTTGACTAGCACAAATGGCATTTTAATAATGTGAAAAACTAGCGGGATGACACACAGTGGCGCGGGAGAAACATAAGTGAGAATAAATTCATCTTTACGAACGAGGATATGGGGAGTAGCCTAGCTTAGCTAAGAGGAGTTTTCATCAACAAACACTGGTTTCGCTTTCCTAACAACTGTGTGGATAAAATGTTTATCCTATAGGGCATTCAGGTGGCTGTCTGTCTGAAGAATCTTTCCAACAGGGACTATATACGGCGCTTTTTTATATATTTTTAAAGGACAGTGTTTATGTTGGCAGCACAGACGGGACTTGACTCGCTGTTCCAGCTGCTTCTGGCTGTTTTCCTGAAAACAGACGATGACCTGTTGTTCTCCGGTGATCGTTGTTCCACCGGGACGCTAACCAGAGGACTGTGTGTGTCTGTGGTCTGAACTGATGGGATCAGGCCGCTAAAAATGGAGGCTGTGAGACCTAAGAAGAGCAAACCGAAAACCAGCGGAAAATCTCAGGTGATTACCCCAAACCCAGCACTGTCATCTCTAAAGCCTTTTTCTGTGATCGTTAGCGGGCCAGTATCTTTAACTACGAATGACACGTGTTTGCATCTATCATCTGATGAGCACAGTAAAATGCTGTTTTTTGCTACCTTAGAAGCCAAACTGTAATCTCAGAATACACTGAATACATTAAACAAACATCTTTAAAAATCAATTATCATTAGTCATACAGCTTAGATTAAGCTGTAAATGTAAGTGTAAGTATTATTGTTTATCCACATTCAGGAAAAGAATAGTTATTTTTGCAAAACAAAACAAAAAAAAGTCGTTTTGGAAAACACTTACGTTTTATTTATAAGGGAACATACACATTTATGTTTTGATTAAATATTCCTCAACAAGTTTAACATAGATTGCAAGATATTTCTAGCTATTAATAACGTCTTTGTTATTTATTTCTTTTTTTTCTTTTTCTTTTTTTTAGAAATCATTTGAAGTGGTTGGACTTTTAAGCACATTTTACAATTTTCTTGTATAGTTGAGATCAGGGCTTTCCATAAACATAAAGGAAGCCTGTTTATCGACTCCAACTCCAGTTTTGATGTGTTTTTGAGATCATTGTCTTGTTGGTACCAAATGTGTCCAAGTTCAGAAGTCTACCTGTTGATTAGAGATTTTATCTTGTTCAGCTTCCTCACAGTCAGTAATTATATTAAGATGACTTAAATGCAGACAGTGAACGACTGTGTCCCCACCTTAAACATGTGATTCCTGATTCTTTCAATTAATCTAATTTAAATGCAAAGAATAATATGCTTAATAAATAAAATTACATGGTAACACTTTATTTGACAGGGTCAAGACTTACATACTTTCATGAAGATGAAGGAGTTTTCATGAATGTTTATGACTGTTGTCATGAATTGTCATTTGGTAAATAATGACACTTTTGATGCAAAGTTGACAATTTTAATGGACATTTAATACAAAATTTAATTCAACCTTGCATTGAAAGTGTCATTATTTATCAAATAACACTTTATGACAACTGTTGTAACCGTTCATGAAGACTCCTTCATCTTCATGACACGTGTTATACTTCATTAATTGAAGTGCTTGGTAACACTTAAATTAAAGTGTTACCAAACACACTGCACATTATACTCAGTGATCAAATTTGAACTTGTCTGTCAAACTAGTAGTAGTTTGCATGATGTGACAAATATGCACAAAACTATTGGACAAGAAGAGTTTTTAATAAGGAAAAACATTTTTTTAATGTTCTCAGTTGGGCAAGAAGCAGAAGCAAGCAGACAAGGACAAAAACTGCCCAGCTCCATCCGCTGTCTGCGATGGCTTCACCGAGATCCCTCTCAGTTTGCCTCCCTGTCCAGCCGAGACCAAGGAGGATCAGAAGGATCCTGTCCAGACCGCCAACACAGCAGCAGAGCCATCTGAGAAACAAGAGCCTTCCTCAGCACAGACTCAAACTACATCAGAGTCGACTGAGGCTCTACTGTCAGGTCTGAATCTGTCAGCAGAGACACCACAAGCGACAGAGCAACAGAAAGAGTCAAACCAAAAAGAAAGAGAAGACGAGGGGGTGGACGCTCGGGTTCCTGAGCTAAAAACTGCACCACAAACCAACAAGTCTGAAAAAGACACGCAGTTGTGGAATCAACCTTTTGCGGCGACTCAGTTTGGTGTCTCAAGTGCTCCTGCTCTGTACCCGTCTCTTCCAGCATTGGAGGAGGATTCTGTGATGCAGATCTACGAGAAATCTGTGAAAAACTGTGCGAGGGAACCTGCAGTGTTGGCACTGCCGGAGCAGGAATCCTCTCCCCTGAGTTTGCAGCCTCTGAAGGCCGTAGCTGAGCTTCCCAGGAGCAAACTGTACCCAGAATTACCCAAAACAGCCCCAGAGATGCAGGTAATCTCACAGACCGTGAGGTGATATTCATACTTTTTTCAGCTAAACAACCAATCTTTGGTCATAACATTAAATGCTAATTTAAATGCTTCTATCAATTTTACATTATATCAACCAGAAGTACCATTGTCAGTGCATTTATATTAAGAGTTTTCCAACTCCAGTATGTTAGAGCTGCTCTCCTGTAACTCTAACTTTGCCTCAGCAGAGGCCTGGTGACAAGCAATTCATTTGATTCACTTTTGGCATGTTTTAAACAAAAATACTGATGAAATGATTAGTTGCACCCCTCGCTAATGGCTAATCTACAATGTGGCACATAGGCCTAATTCTTTTAGACGTAATCTGGGAATTATGAGAGAACATGTCATTCAGGCAAGTTTTTGAGGGAATGCCTACAATAAATTGCTTATCACCTAAATGTTCCCAATATCTTAAGTCAGAGGAATAGCTTATAGTCCAGTTTCTTTGTCTTTCTCGTTCTTACATTTATTTTCCCATGTGTAATTTCTTCGACAGGCCTTTTCACTGGAGCAGCTGAGCGTGTGGGAGCCAGGCGAAGGGCTGCGGACTTGGCTGGAAGGGGTTGATGTTTGTGCCGCCCAGTTCTGTGCTCTGGCCCATCAGGAGAACCACGAACTGACAGAGCTGCTGCAGAACTACTGGCGCTGCCGTCGACAGCTGAACCAGTCGCACACGCAGCTGCATACTCAGTCGTCTGACTGCAAGAGCACACAGAATCGTCTTTGGAGCTTCAAAGACGAACAGCTCACACTTCAGGTGTTTCATTAGTGTTGGGCATTTGGGCCGGTGAAGGAAGCATACGGTGTGTCTCTGTTTTAATGTATTTTATGCGTCCATTCCTGCAGGGTGTGTGTGCCGACCAGGCTAAGGTTTGTGGATACCATCGTTTCCAGCAGGCAGAGTTTAGTCAGACCGTTGTGGCAGAGCTGCGGCTACTCTTTGAGGCCTGCAGTGAGCTCCTCCACCAGAAGGTGGTGCTGCACGCCTACACCGCTCTGCTGTCTCGCCTGCAGATTGAATCCTATTTGTATCGCCTACTAAAAGGTGAGACTGTTGAAAGCTTTCTCGCCTCAGAGTAACTCCAACATGATGGTTCCAGACATAACTTCAGACATCCCGCTAATGTGAACAGGAGACAAAGTAGTTTTCCTGTTTTTATTTTATTTTAGAATGCTCTGGAAGCCAAACCCAGCCTTGTTCTCTCCAGCCTCTGAAAGAGGCCATCAGTGTCCTGTTTAGCTTCACCCGGAGAGTCCTTGATGACACACAGTTCCAGACAGACATCCATCAGTGGCTGGAAAGGCTGGTAATCATATTTTCACACCACTTTCTCGAGCTGAATTCATTTGTTTTGATATTCTTCATGGTTGTGTCTGATCACCTGTCTGCCAGGTTGTTGTCCTGCTGCATATTGGAGGATCAGGGGAGCAACTTTACCTGCTGTGTCATCTTCTCTGCTGTCCTGCTGGAGTGGGAAAGTGGGCGGCTCCATTCCTTCAAGTAAATCAAAAACACGCTTTTCATGTTTTTAACCCTACTAGTGTTTTCATGAATTGTGTTCATGCATTATTTTTCTTTGCATCAGATTCAAGTTTCGGGGAACTCTGGAGTGCAACATTTTATGCAGGCATTAGCCATCTTAATGTCACCTGCCAGGTAAATATACCTACATGTACTGTGTCATCCACATTTAGTAGGAAAATCTAGCATTAAAACTCCAGACAAATTCAACCTTCGTTACAAATAAATGTTTGTCAGGCTCAGAAATAATTGGTTTTTAACAAAATCCTTGTGGTCACAGTTATTGACACCCTGAAAGGTATATTTTGCACAACCATCTTCTCGCAATTCTCCTGAAAGATTTCTTGAGGTTAGGTCAAACATAAAGGGGCCTCTGAAATCTTCTCTCCAGACTCACTAAACAGGTTTTCTATAGGATTCAGATTAAAATGCAGATGCTCATGGAAGTGGGATAGTTTCTTTTTGTCTAATGAACCATTTTTGTTTCATTAGACAACAAAAATGTCTAATGACAAAATGTCTAATGACATTTTTGTCATTAGACATTGCAGGATAGCAATGCAAAACAATGCAAATCTTGTTTTGCATTGCTGTCCTGCTGAAACACTTATTGACAGCCCATTTTCAGCTTTCAGTTACCGATTTACTAGATTTTTATTTAAATTGTCAGAATTCATGACACCTTGTCCTCTAACACGGTTTCCAGGCCCTTTGCAAACTATACAAGCCCACAGCATCACAGCTCCTCCACCATGCTGAACTGAACTTTCAATTAGTCAGACTTATTTGCTGATCACATTTCAGCAGATCGGTGGAATACAAAGTGATTAACAGAGGTTAGAAATTGACATAAACATACAAAGAAGGAGATGGTAAAAAAGATGAATGAATTGAATAATTATAGAGGAAGTGAGAAAAACTCAATCATGTAATGAAGACTGGAATTATGGGTGAAAAACAGATTACTGGCTGAAACTGAAAGATCTCTATGTCATATCTTTTCTATACCACTAGGAAATGAAAAGTCATGGAGTTCCTAGAAACCTTTAATCAACCTAAGAAGTTCTGAGTATACAAAAAGCTTCAGATACATTTTTTTAAGGGATAATTATTGGTGCCAATAAGTGTGGCAATGATTTTGGTAAAATCAGTTTTTTGTTAAGGTGGAATTTTTACCCCTGCTTAATAATAGATATATTTTCTGTATGAAGTTATTTTACTTCAATAAAATGTGAACTGACTTTAAGGCCTTTTAACATGCGGGCCTGTGGGTGTGGACAGTGCTGTGTCTTCTGATTTTACTCACTTACCATTTGGTTCCCCGTTTGTTTCCCTTTTTGTTTTTTTTTATTTTTTGCAGGCACCGTGCAGAGTTTCTGGGTCACATGAAGCCCTGTGAGAGTCAGAGCTCAGCAGCTTCAGGACCCGAGTCTGGCAACTGGACCCTCGTCGATGAAGGAGGAGAAGAGGTAACGTTTAATCTTCTCGTAAAATGTAAAAACAATAAAAACTTTTAATAAATAAAAATATCTGCCTTGTACCTGAAAAATATCTAAAAAAAAAAAAATAGAATAGCTGTCTTAATATGTGAAAGCATTTTCGTTACATGGGTACGATGTTCTTTACGCTGATTTCATTTGAGTATTTTTAACATGTTCTGATGCAGTTAAATCTACAGGTTGCTTATGCTTGAAGAATAGTTGCATCAGAGGGATTTAGAAATGTAGTCTGTGATTTTTTTTAAAAATCAAATGTTTTAATATTTATTCTGACAAACTGAGTCACATTTAAAGACTCGTTAAGTATCTGCCATTTTAATTTAAACCATGATAGCTGCAGCACTAAACGCTTGCCAGGGAGCAAATGTCAAAGCAAGATGTTTAGTTCTCTGGGTTTTATTGTATATTTACACACCTATTAGCATGCTAAAGATAAGTAAGGATCTTGTACCTTTTTTGTTTCTATGAGAAAATAAACAGGACAAGTGTTGGATGAAGCTCCTCCAGACTATTTAAAAAATAAATGAGAAATGTTGTCTGTTTAGGATGAAGATCCAGAGAGCAGCTGGCTCCTGCTCTGTGAGGAAGATCTGATCTCCCTGCTGAGCCAGTTCCCCTTCCAGCAGCTCTACTCACACATGCTGGGGATGAGCAAACAGGGTAGGACACTCAACACTCGAGTTTTTACAGTTACAACACAAATAATCACATTTTCATGTCCATTTATCATAGGTACAAATGTCATGTTAATTTTAACCTTGTCCAGGATAAAATGTTTATGCAACATTCTGTTTCAGTGGTTTAAAATATGAAATTTAGCTGCATGTGCTGTAAATATCTCCATCAGTTGTATTCCAGAAGTTAGCATGAACTAACCTAGACGGTTGCATCTTGACAGAGTTGCGTTTTCCAACAGGAAAATGATCCAAACACTCCTCTGACTGATTTTATTTGGATGAATTAACCTAATCTTAAACTTCTGGTTTAGCAAAGCCTCAACCTCAAACGTGTGTGAAGGATGTTGCGTCTTTGCCAAGAAAATAACCCGTTTTTAATTGACTCAAACTGTTCTGACAAAAGGAGGAGCGGTAAAGTGACTTGTCTTTGGCTACAAAATGTTTTTGGCAAAAGTACAACTTTTTTAAGGCATTTATCCAAATATGAGAGAGCTGTGGATATATACAGTTAAAACCCAAAGTTTACCTACGCTGGATAAAAAGATACATAAACATTTCTTTTTCTTATTTTGCAAAGCAAATCAGACTAAACTTTTCTTGTTTTAATTCAGTTGGAATTACCTGAATTATTTCTATTTGCTGAAAGGCACAATATTGAGAGAAAGAATATGTCAGAGATTTATCTATTAATGTCTTTAAAGCCAGAGGTTTACATACAGACTGATTACTGTCCCTTTAAACAATGAGGGAAAGCCCAGATGATTGTAATACAGTTTAAAAGACAATTACCTTTGCTACTGACCAAATGTATGTAAACATCTCAATTTAAAAAAAAAAGTTACAAATAAATATCTAAAAAATGTTCTCACAATGTTTTCTGGCATTTAACAAATCAAATTAATTCTGATCATTTCAACTAATCTAAAACAAGAGAAATCTTGGTCTGATTTAACTTCTCTTTATTCAGTGCGTGTAAACGTCTGGTTTCAGCTCTGACAATGAGCCTGTTTAATGTTCTCACCTGAACTGTGAGCACTGATTAAGCGACGCCTCGCTCTGCCTCCAGGTGTCTACGAGCCTCAGGCCTGCTCCAGTCAGAAGATGATGCGCGTCTTTGCCTTCGCTTCCTCGCTCGTTGAAATTCTCGCCCGCGGCCTCCAGACCTACAACAGAGCTCGCTACAGGCAGCTGGTCAAACGAATAGGACACATCATCCGGTCAGTGCCGGGCTAGCAAATTCTGCTCGTCTGCTTAATGGCGTCAGAAAAGACAATAACTGTGAGAAGTTTTACATCCTCAGAATGACAGTGTGCTACGTCAGTGACCACTGGGCCCAGTATGTGAGTGTGACTGATGCCGGTGGATCCGGCTCTCACGTTCACTCCTTAACTCTGGAAAAACTGCAGCTGGAATACGATCACCTCTTCCTCAGAGCTGTTTTGCATGTTCTCAGAAACAAAAGGTGAGAGAAGCCGTCCTTAGGTTTCCATCCCGTCCTGGAAACAATTATTTAGTTTTTATTTCCTGTCTTCCTTCTCTCTCCCCAGGTTGGGCATTTGGTTGTTTATGTCTGAGATGCCCTACGGGACGTTGTCCAGCTCTATGCTTTGGAAGGTCCTTTATGTCATGCAGTGTGCAGAGACAGCAGGACTGGACACTCTCAGCACTGTTGGAGACACGCAATCCTGCATTCAGGCTCTCAGAGGTATTTTTATGCACACAGTTTGATATGTGACCTCTCCACACCCCAACATCTTTAAACAACAGACACTTTTTACGTATTAATTTTTCAGCACAACCTCATTTTGATGCATTTTGCATTTCTTCGGCTGTAGGACTTAAAAAAATGGAAGTCATCTGTGTCAGTCTGAGTTATCAAGGTAATGTTTTTGTGTGTGCTGCAGACCTGAAGCACCAGGATAGATTTGAAGGGTGGCTGTGTGAAGTGAACAGCTCTGACGGCATTTCCCTCCTCACTGCACTGGCACACATGGCGATGCCCACTCAGCACTTTGACCCCACATTCATCACAACCATAACTCTGCTGATTTACCAGGTATGAGAAGGAAATTCATAATTAAATAAAAAACACAAGTTAGTTAAGCAACCGAAAATCCATTCAGAAGGGAAACAGATTGATTTTTCATGTACGGATGTAAATATGTGCAGTGCTTTTGAAAAGTATTTATACCCTTTAAACTTATTCACATTTGTCAAATTACTACCACATGTTGGTGTATTTTATGAGGATTTTAAGTCGGTAGATCAACACAAATTAGTGCAAATCCACTTTGCATTTCTGCAGATTTGTGCATCTTGAGACCAAACCTCCTGCCTGGTCTTTTGAGAACAGCTCAGTCTCCATTCACACCTGTTGGAGGACAGGCTTTCTTAAGGATGACCCTCAAATTGTGGATACTTATCACTATTCATCATCCCAATAACCATGACCAGCACAAAAAAAACATTCCCACATTATTCTATAACTTTATTTCAACAATGGCTTTCTTCTTGCAAGATATATCCAGCACACAAATATCAGGGATCCCACCTGAGCTGTTTATCCCTGCAGCTCCTCCAAAGTTATCAGCTTTTCAGATGCTTCTTTTATTAACATTCTCCTACTTTATCTGACTTTGTAGGTTTGCAGCTGTTTGCTCTTTCCACCTTGAGATGGTGGATGTAACAATGCTATGTTCCTTGGTCATCATGATGGTGTTTGTTCTTTAATGTTTTCTAACAAACTTCTGTAGCATTTATAGAGCAGTTTGATTTATACTGAGATCAGATTTCACACAAGATGACTCTATTTACTCACAGAGTGACTTGATGTTGCTGGATGTTCTCAGAGTTGGGACTGAATGCATATTCTTGTCACAATTTGGATACCACATCACAAATATGCACTACTTTGTGTTGGTTTATCATACAATTTAAATAAAATACATTAAAGTTTGTAATTACAACATTATAAAACATATACATCTTATGAAAACCCTTAGAAGTCACATTAAAAACTCAATGGAAGGGCAAAAAACAAGATATTTTTTAACTTGTTACATATTAACATTTTCTTTTTTCCAGGAATATCTGTGATAATTACAGCTTAAAATGAAATTTGCTATCTATGTTCATGAACGAGAGCATCTTATCTGTTCTTCTACTTGCACAGAGTACAATTGATCATATTCCTGTGACTATTTGTGCTGCATAGCTGGTTAATGATTATCTCTTCTCATTTAACACCAAACAATAAGAATCCTCTTTAACCTTTTTTTGGTATTCCTCAGGTGTCTTACGTTAGTTTGTCGACCAGAGAAACTTACTCTAAGGTGGGGAGGGAGCTGCTGGCTGCCATAGCAACAGCCCATCCCTACATCATCTCTGTGCTCCTGGAGAGACTGAGAGACACCATCCAGTCTGTAGGAATGGTTAGTCCATTAAACAGTTGTGACAGAATTGTTTTAAATGAATCAAAACGTTACGTACTCTAGGTTCTGCTTTGTGCGTTTCAGATGGCTCTGTACTTGTGCAAAGAGCTTCCCCTGAGTCTGTGGAAGCCGCAGAGAGAGGAGATATCTGTGATTGGAGCCTGGCTGCTCCAGAACCCATTGTCTGCAGTGGAGAACAGACTGGCTTGTGTCATCCTGGAGGGTCTGAACTGGGGTTACACTCAGGTGGTCACATGTGCGCTGAATTGTTTTTAAACTTGTTGGAAGTTTATAAATGTCTACAATGTTTTTTTTTTATTTATTTATTTTACAGGACGGCTCTTTGGCGCTGGCGTCCGTCCTCCACAGTGAGGTGGCTCTGCTGGTGGCTGAAGCCTATCAGAAATATCTCACAGACAAACCATACAGCGGCCTCATATCCGAGGGAATCAAACAGGTGACGTGCTGATGTTTGTTTGTTTTTTTTTTTGCAAGCAGCTTTAGCACTGAATTCATTTCTCATTTTCAAAAACATCTCCTTTCTTTTTCCACCTGTAGGTGTCTTATCTAGCCAGCGTCCTTCGCCTGGGTGTGTCTCCAGAAGCGTCCTTTAGTCAGTGGGCGTGGCAGCTGTTGTTGAGGCTGAAGCTCCATGGTAACGCCCAGAGCCCTAAAGGGGGCTGGACGGTACCGGCTTTGGCTTCCAACCCACCTCCAGAGCTTACCCATGCTCCCAGCATGCATTCTGTTCTCAGGGCTGTAAAATCTGGCCTCCCTATTGGTTGCTACTTGTCCCTCGCTATGACGACAGTGGGGCACAGGTTTGTTCCCACTCGTAGAAGGTGTGAGATTTACTTTTAGAAGTTGAACTAGATGTCATTTGTGTATTTTATTGTTCCAGTTTGGAAAACTTCTGCACAGACGGAGTTGAGTTGCTAAAAAGTCTGATTCAGTCCCGCTACCTGAGAGCTGCTGTGCATCTGTTGGATAACATCCTGCCCCCCACCTACCCTCTGAGCTTTTACCTCCTGAGCAACTCTCAGTAAGTCAGGAAAACCTGTGATGCACCATGTGGAGGCTACAGCTGCATCTTCCCCCAGACTAACATATTTTCCTGGAACTGTCGTCTTCTGCCAGCTTTGTCAGCTGCATCCAGCTTTTCTTGCAGTACGACAGCGTGTGTCCTCAAGGTGTGACGCAGCAGGTCACACACCGGGTGGCGCCGCTGCTCACCGGAACCAACTATGGGGACAATGTCCGTCTGCTGAACAGCGTCATTCAGGTACATCATTATGGGTTTTATAATGAGAACGCAACAGATCCAAAGTTGTCAGGAAATTGAAAAAGTGAGATCTTAAAGGTAAATTCAGACTATTTAAAGTGAAATTTTTAGTTCTGAGCAGAAATGTACATACATTTCAGGTTTTATTGATACATTTGAACTTTTTTTTTCAAACTGAGAACTGTGTATAAATAGAGTGAATTATTGGCACTATTTCTTAATAGATGGTAGCCAGCACTAAATGAAAGAACGCTGAGATTTAAAAAAATATTTTGATTTCATGGTCTTATTTTCCCCTCAGGCTTTTTTGAAAACCTGTAATGAAGGATGTTGGATATTTCAAAAGAAAAACAGAAGATCTTTCATCTCTAAAATCTGAAAACGTCTGTTTTTTTTCTGTCAGAGTCATGTGACGGAGAGCTCCAGGCCCGGTCGTGTCGGTGCCGCTGCCGTTTTGGAGTTTTGGGTGGGAATCCTGACCCAGCAGAATCTGTGGTATCGTGACAAAACGGTTCTGTTCCTCATGGATCAGATCTGCTGTGCTGCCTTCATTCACCACCAGGAGGAATGTGTGCAGAAGCTCCTGTACCAGCAGCACAAGGTATCTGCAGTGTTTACATCATTGAGGGATTCTTGTGAGGCCAATTGTTGGAGATGAATGCAGCTCTGTAAACTGCCTTCGGCGCGGTGGTGGCGAGGGATCCTAAACAACTGCACCATCAATCTCTGAATATTCTCTGTTTACGTAGAATGCTTTAGGTTACCATGGAGATCGGGGTCTGCTCTCCTCTCTGGTTGGCTGGATTGCTGGAAACGCCACGCCGTCCTTCATCGAGGGCCAGTCCCTGAGCGGAGAGGTACGGATTCCCAAAGCTACAGTCCACACAGGCGCTGTAGGCGGTGTTTGTCCCGGTTCTGACCGCGCTGCTGTTTGCCACAGGTTTGGTTTGCTTGGCTCGTCCTGAACACGGAGGCCATGTTTGAGGAAGAATCTCAGCTGAGACGCTGCGTTGAGAATGAGCTGCTGTCCGAGCCCAGCATCTCCCCGGATCAGGCCTTAAAGGTAGATGCACACTGAAATGTTCTGGTTTAAAAATGAAATTTAGCTGTATAAAAAAAATTTCGGATATGTTTAAAATGTTGGTCCATAACAGGAAAACCAAAACATTTTAAATGAACTATGCCATTTTTTAAAGGTGAGCCTGGTCAAATATCCAGCCTGAATAATGCTAATGATGAACAGAAAGATTTTTGGTTTCTCAGCAGCTTGCTAATTGAGATTCAGCCAAGTATTAGCTGGACCGCATGTGTGTATTTGAGCCCATAACTATGAGTGGTTATGGGCTCGATTCATTTGTGCGCCCAATTCATTTTTATAAAAGTACCAGAAGTTGACTGTGATGTATAGTCCCTTCATTCTGGACAGAAAAACAATTCAAACCACAACACAATCAATATTAATGGCATCCTTTGCCATAATGAGCAAAAGCAAATATTTGACCAGCTCTGCTCCTGCGGATACAGACAAAGAAAATGCAAAGATACAGAACATTCCAGAAGTTTTATAACAACGTATCTGTTGTCTTTTGAGGTTATTCTCACTGTAGAACTGGTCCATAGATACTTGAAAAGCAGACTAAACTTTGAAAACTTTTTAGAAAGTTTGGAAACTTTGAAAACTTTTTAGAAAGTTTGGAAAGACTACTTAAACGATTAGAAGAAACTTTGTCTCCACAGAAACAAAATGTTAACTTATTGGAGATAAATACTGTGCTAGTAATTTAGCTTTTATAAATCTGTGGTACGTGACCAGAGCGTTTCTGTGTCTGAGCCAGAAGGCACAGCAGAAGCTGAAGTTGCCCGTAGCCCCGTCTCTGCAGCGGCTTCAGTTGTACCGCTGGGCCTCCCAGGCCTTAGCCACACCACTGGACCACCCCCTTCTTCCTCTCATCTGGCAGAAGTTCCTGCAGCTCTATCTCAGGCAGCCCGGACCAGAGTACGGGTGAGATTAATTTTCTAATTTAAAAAAAAGATGTGCAATAAGAAAAAAAAAGAGAAAAACAAACGTTTCTGTTTCCCACCAGGCTGGCTGCCGGGGGATGCATCGGTAGGAGGTTCTTCCAGACTTCTTCTCAGGCTGCTTTGCTAAAAGATCTGAGGCAGAGGATACAAGAGGTGTCAGATTTCCACCACACAGCCAGCCAGGCGCTCAGGGTGCCCCCGCCACACAGCCCCTCATCAGAGAGCCAGGAGGACGAAAGCCCCCTGAATCCCCAGCCGCTCTACCTCACCTCTCCCCAGCTCCACTCAGAACTGGTCCGGTAAGTTCCTGACAGCGAGTTTCAGCTGCCGTCGTTTTAAAGCTGCCGTTCTCTAGCGAGTCCGCTGACGGTTTTCCTGCAGGCTGTTTGGCGTCTTCGCTCTGTGGCTGGATGACGAGACACTGCAGAAGCAGGAGGTTTACCTTCCCTGTCTGCCACCAGAGTACGAGCCTCACAGACTGGCTCAGGTCATGCAGCGGCAGCAGGTCGGTGATTTTCTTATTGACCTGTAATGGCTCGTTATTTTTCAGCTGAACTGGATGTTTTTTACTGTAGGAGCTGTGGCTGGAGTACGTGGACCAGGAGCGTCTGCAGTATGACGAGCGGGAGGTTTTGTCTCTGTGGGAGAAGGTGCAGAGTGAGCCGACCTTCCTCCAGACTCAGAACCCGAGCTTCGCTGACGGCACCGGCCTGAGCAACGGTACCAAAATTCTAAACGACCTGCATCAGTAGGCATGTAGTGACAACAGTATGGTGGACAAATATTTATGTCTTAGAATTTTAAAACATACTGCAAAACACAAAATCTTACCAAGTATTCCTGGTCTATTTTCTAGTGTAAATATCTTGGTTGACTTGAAATAAGAATAACTGTTCATCTAGAAAATGGAGGTTGTTTTAAGTCAATAATTCTTTTACGTTGATGAAAAAGTATTAGCTATAAGTGAAATAACCTGCCAGTGGAACTAGAACTTTCTCATGTATATTAGTGAATTATTGACTTAAAACAAGCTCAGATTATTTGCTGAAAAGTTACTTGTAAGTTAGTTTTGTCTTATTTCAAGTATACTAAGCTATTTGAGCTGGAAATATCCACGTTGTGCTGCGTCCACGTATGATCCATTCGTAAATGAATCCACATAATCCTTGAATCAGTTCATCCAACAAGCTTTACATTCATTCATTTGTCTTTTTCCATCTGTCCATCCATCCATTCGTCAAATGTAATTTATGAACACATGAATAACCGTGGACTAAAACATTCTTAAGAGTGTTTCTGTGGATTCAGCCCGGGAGCGCATCATGTCCAACCTGGAGAAGCACCCGGTTCCCCTCCCGGCTCCTGATCTCCAGCAGCTCCAGGCTCCCGTGGCCGAGGTTTCCCCCTCCTGCCTCACTGACTCGAAAGCTGCGGCCAGACTTTTACAGCAGGACCTCGGCGTTCTACAGGACCAGGCCAGGTACGTGTCAAAAACAGTCAAGCATATTGTTGCACTTAGTTGCAATTTATTTTAAAAAACAAAAAAAACCCAAAGATTTCTTATTGTTTGTAAAATATTTCAATTCGTTTTTTAGGATTGCGGTTGCACGTGAAGCACAGCAGGTGGCAATGGAGCAGGAGCTTTTGGAGAACCTCCCTTTGCTCTTCAAGAACCGACCAGAGCAAGTTAGCATGGCTCTGGAGTGCAAAGGGAAGGGAGGCCAGCCGTGTCAGGGAGCCGCAAACATCACAGTCACGGTACAACCTGTCGCCGCCTGGGAAAAATCACACGCAGAGAATCGTTTTTGTAAACTTTGTCTGATGTGTGTGTATCTGTGTAGTGTGAGCGTGTCCAGAGACAGGAGGCGGTCCACAACCAGATAACATCTCTGCGTAGAGACGTCAAGAAGCTACAGACTGACGCCATGGCTCCTCCGCCTCAGAGCCTGGCCCAAGCTGCAGTTCACACCGAGAACTTCATCACGTCAGTAGCAACACGCCCTCCTACTTCACACAATATCAACAATACTGTAAGGACAGTTAAATGTAAAGGAAGAGCTTCACTGGTTTAAAACACCTGTTCTGACTTCTTCACTCAGAGCTCTGGTGAATATTTATAAAGCTCAGAAATCTCCGGCGGTGCAGCAAGTCGGTGTGTCCGCCTTTTACCAGGTGGTCTCCTTTGTGTGTGAGGACACCCTGCGACACCCGCCGACACGCCAGTATCTCTCCTCGTGTGTGGAGATACTCGGACAGGTGGGAGCTGGACACACACACACACACACACACACTGAAACCAGCAAGTCTGTACAGCTCATCCTTACACTGAGAGTTTGTTAAACCTAAGTGGGTTGTTTGTTAAGGTGTCGATTGTTAGCATGTTGTTTGGAGATTACAATGACTGAACTGAGAATTCTTTCAGTAGTTAGACTTTCTTGTGAGTTTAAATCGATAGTTGTGATTCTGCTGTGCAGGTTTTCATCCAGGGCAATCCAAAAGAGTGCGGTCGTGTCCTGAAGACCATCCTGGAGCAGCGGCTCCTCTGCCCCCTCCTCTCCCCTTTCTTCACGCCAAACGCAGCTCCGGATCAGTTTGTCTTCCTCTACCAAGACGTGGTGACGTCCCTTCACCTCGACACCGCCGACATAATTTTCATGCTGCTCACCAAGGTTTGCTCTCACTCGAAAAATAAAACATGACGAATCCGCTGCAGACATGCACGTAACCCCGCAGCCTGTCTGTTTTCTCCGGCAGTTCGATCTCTCCCAGTGGCTGAACGAGGCTCATCCCGTGTTTTCGGAGCGAACCCGTTTGCTGGAGCTGGTCCACGGAGCTCTGTGTGTCTGCGGCCGAGACCCCGAGTCAGAACTCCTCACGCCTTTTCACCTCTTCGCCAAGCACTGGACCTTGCTTTTACGCCACCATTTTCCCGACCATTACAGCGACTGCCTGCGTCTGCTGATGACCAGTAAGTTTAGATTAAACGCTATTAAATGCCTGGTTTAGTTTAGTTATATGTAGTTATTTTCCATATTTGTCCCCCTGTAAATTAAATATACATTTATAAAGCATGGTGCAGATGTTCACATGAAGACATAGTTAATGTTTTCCATTAGGTCATTTGTTAGTTTCTCCAGGGCTTTGCAAAAGCATAAATACTTCTTTTAGTTTTTACACTTAAAGCCACAAACTTTAATGTATTTTATTGGAGTTTATTTGTTACAAACAAGCACACTGTTTTGACTAATTTGTAATAAGTGTAAGGAAAAGAATGCAGTTTTTTTTTAAAGACCTTTCAAAGTGCACATCTCTGTATGTACATTAGAATAAAAGAGTCTGAAAACGCACGAAAATGTCAGTTTATGTCAGACTACCTGTATCCATTTCTTGTTTGTCATGTTTGACATTACCAAGCCATTACTCTTCCTGTAGCCCAGGCAGAAAACCACATTTATCCCCCTGAAATTGTGCCTCCTACTCATATATTTTACCAGCAGAAGATTAGACTGATAAATAAACAAGATGGAGGCTGAATCATCCTAAGGAGTCAGACTCTAATCTTCAAGGATTTGGAGAAAGTCACGAAGATTAGTAGAATGTCTGCAGCATTTTTTTATCCTGCGTGTTGATGTTTGACGTGCCGTTTCTTTATTTAACTCGTTTTATGATCCCATCAGGTTCTGCAGACCAGCTGCTGAGTCCAGAGTGCTGGAAAGTGACCCTGCGAGTTCTGGGCTGCTTGCCTCCAACCCGCAGCTCTAAGAACAAATCTGAACCGTCGTTCAGCTCCGCAGTCGGCGCCACAGCTTCCCCTTACCGATCCCCCATAAGTCTCTCTCCTCAGCAGGTAATCCCTGTTGGTGATTTTTAATGTTTTTTTTTTATTTAACTTTTTTTACTTTTGAAAACTCTTCTGTAGATGACTGAATGCTTTCGGAATAATCCACAGTTTTTGAATTGCTTATCTGATTGCCATCAGGTGGAGGAGACCGTGAACTGGCTGAGTGACTACTTCCTGCGGAGTCGCCTCAGCAAGGCAGACCTCCGCAGCTTTGGCCTGTACTCCGCCTGGGTTCCCTACATCAGTGATGTCGTTACCTTCTGGGAACATCTGATTGGTTGCCTTATTAACACACAGGTCAGCAGCTGCACCAGAGAGTCAGTAGGCAGCAGCAAAGTAATGAAAGGTAAAAACACAAACTACTGCGTGTCAGAGAGGAGAAAGCTGGAAGTGACTGACCTTTTAGTTGTGTGCAGATCATTTTGTTTGCTGTCATTATGAAAGAAAATGTGTCATTCCTCCCACAGCTCTGCAGGATTTGCACAGTAAGCTGGTGAACTTGTTTACGCCGTGGATCTTTCCTCTGGACGCCACTGATGGAGGGTAAGTGCATTAAAGCGTCTCTGCCTGCATGAAGGGGTGAGCTTTGTGTGAACCAGAACAGACTCTAGAAATGGCAAAACATTAACATTTTGCAACCCTGTTCTTGTTTTTTTACTGTTTTATCTAGTCAGGAATCTGTTGTTTTAGAAATATTTTATATATGAAACATTCAGTGGGGGTATGAGGTACGTAGATCTTCTGGTTCTAAGCTTTTACATATCGTCACATATTAAAATATCTCTTTTTATTCGAGGCCCATCTTTTCAGGTCTCAAAGAAAAGTGTTTATTCCTAAAGTTTCTGAGAACGCAATAAAACATGCGAGGAAGGAAACCTCTTTTTAGCAAACAGAAATCAGCAAGATTTACTGATTCCTCCTAAAACGGATTCAAGAACCTATAAAGAAATAGAACCTGGACAAACAAAGCGAACTACACACGATACCACAAAAATGACCAAAATGTAACAAAATTAAAGCTGAAAAGTCGATTTAAAGGCCATCATGAGAAAATCCCAAGATAAACATGTTTGTCTTCCAGGAATGGGAAGTGCTACCCCTGGCTGGAGACGGATGCAGTCGCAGCAGGATGTTTGGTCGGTCTGTACATCCAGCTCACCGACACACTTCATCACAAATTCAGAGGCAAGTCTTTCGCTACTGGGAGAATAAATCCAAACCTCTTTCTTCTCCCTAATCTGACCCTATGTGTCTTTTTTTAATTTTTCAGATCGCCTGCTGCCTGGACAGAGAGGGGCCTTGTGGCTGTGTTTGATGCAGTACTGTGAGAGTTGCACCTCCCCCCGCACGCCTGAGTACCTGCTGTACCTGTACCACACACACCTCCGCAGCCTGCCCTGGAGGCAGCTGCACCCCGACACTCAGCTCATGGAGCATTTATTCAATGTGAGACACAGTCTGACCCCCTGCTTGTTAATCTGACACTTGGAGCCAGCTTCTAATATTAGCAGGAGATCTTTAAATGGACCAACTCTGCTTTGCTGCGAAACAAAAGAAAGGCAACTATCTAGTAAAACACACGGGTTTCTACAATCCAGACACCGCTGGAAAATAAATCACATTATCTGCCAGTTTCAATAGGTGTATAAAGTGTTTACTTCATATTCATTTAACTTATGCCATTTTTTAACCATAACTCAAATAGATTGTTTATGTTCATACCTGAGGTTTCTCAAATCATTATTATATTTACTTTCACTTCCTTCTGATCCAATTAGTATTTTCTCTTCCCTTTAAAATAAACCAAGAAGACAAAGAAGCATATCGAGGTGAAGGTTCTTAAAAAGACATGTAAATACTTAATATAAATGCCTTAATATTCAACACCTTATCTAACTTTAAACTTATTCAAAATACTTTATTCTAAACTTTGCACCGGTTTTAGTCTCTTCAGACCAAAGCTCACATTTCCAGGTTTTGCGGCATCAGAGATTGGCAAGATGCATGTTTCTGTTTGTGATGGTAGGACAGGAATTTATTTTTTCTTCTGTCATTATTAGCTCAAAATTGCATATAAATGATATATAATTGATTTGGAGACTCAATCCCAAGATCTCACTCCTTATTAGTCTAGATTACTAAAGTAAAACCGTTAAGCTTATTTTAAAGACATAGTTTTTTTAAAGTGATTTTGTTCAAAGAAACAACTTTGTATTTCTTCCACCCCTTTTTGCAGATGTTTTTCTCATTATTGTAACAAATTTGTTAGTGTCTCTGTGTAAACAGACTCCACTAAAACTTCACTCCTTGCATTTTGACAGAGCAGATTTTCATTGAACTTTATGCCTTCAGGTGGAGAGAGGAAGTCCCAAGAGCTGCTTCCTGTTCATGGGTGAGCTGATGTGTGAAGTGAACTGGGTCAGTGTTTTAAGAGACCACTCAGAAACGCCTTCCAGCTCCACATCATATCCGGCTCTGTCATCCGTGGCTACGCAGAAGGATTCGCTCACCATGCTGGTCTATCTGTTATACATGTTGGTGTTTCTGGCCAAAGAGGAGCAGCTCCTCAGCAAACAGGTGAGTCCAGATGTCGTAGACATCAAGATGGCGTCACTATTTACTGAGTTCACATTTCCCTCCAGGACTCCCCTCTGCTCAGCCTGCTGGTTCAGTCCACGTCTCTGCCTTGGTACCAACTGGACCTGTCTTCGTACCAGGGCATTCTGGGATACGTAGGCACCCACTATCCTCCATCTCTGCTGCTCAGTGGTGATTCTGCGCCCCAGCTGCTCCTGAAGTTACTTCGTGGTGCTGCGGGGCTCCATCCACATCCCAGTGAAGCTCCACACCAGGTCCGACAAAATGAGGCTCTTTATTTCCTAATAAACAAAATCAGAATTATTATTATTATTATTATTATTTCATTATTATTTCATTTTCCAAGCTCGGAAAGGTTTAGAAAAGATTAAAGCAGTCATTAAAAATAATTCCCTTTTTGCGTTCAAATACATTAAATCGTCTTCATTTAATTACATTTTTTTAAAGAAATTGGGTCATAATCTGATTACACGGTGCAGTTCAAGAAAACCCTGTTAATCTGATTCATTTTGGTCTTAATCCTTCAATAAACAAACGTAGTGTGTTGGTAAAAGTTTGATAACTGTGCAAAAGTCGGTGGGTGTTTTGCACCAAAGTTCAGTATCGCTACCTCAACACTCAGAGATAATCTGTAACAGAAATGCATTCAGCTGTGATGGATTTTTTTTTTTCATCTTGAACAAGCTGACAAGCATCATTCATTCATGACATGATTTAAACATAAAAATAATATTATTTTTGTGTTATATTTTGAGGAAGTTAGGGTATTTATAGATATATGATCAATTCTCAATGAGAGTAGAAGTATAAGGACTCAACAAACCAGGAAAAGGAAAAGGCTTTAGCACTAGGAGTATAAAAAGTCATTAATATTTTATTATTGCATGGCTCTTGCCCCACACTGGTACATCTTTTGTTTCAACTGGAGTCTTGCATCACCCACACTAAACTTAGACTTTGACAATCCAGAGTTCTCTGGCTTTACACACAAGAAAGAAACACATCTTATAGCTGCAACAGCAAATCCTTGTACCTAACTATTTTTAGAGACCAGCTGATGCAACGCTCCGATTCTTTGTCTTGCAGCATGCTGCTAATAACAGGTAGAGTCAGCAAAAAAAAGAAAAAATCATTAAAGAAATGCATTCATAAAACAACTAACTTACTGTGAATGTAGAAAATGTTTTATGTTTTGCATCTTATTTCAGCTTTTAATAAAAAATAAAAAAAAGAAATTGACCTAAATAAATACATCTGTTTCTGTGAAAACATACTGTATCTCGTCGCTGTGAATAATTTTCTGCTGTTTGTTGTGTCAGGAGGAAACCCTGAAGGCCGGAGGCTACGTCTCCTGGTCAGTGAAGTCACTGGTGACCCTGGAGCAAGGAGGCGGGATCAACCTCAGCAGCTTGGAGGCTCAGCTGGAGACGCTTCTGGAAAGCGTTGTAACGTTCAACCCACCAGGTGTCCTGTCCACCTGTCCTCAACAGTCTCTTGGTGACGTCATCCATTGCCTCTTTGATTCTCATCGTCTTGAGTTAATCATTTCTCTCTTGTTCTTTCCTCTGCAGACGTGGGCTTGGAGCAGAGGCACATGGCGTTCTGTGGTCTTTTCAGTGACGCTTTGACTTTGCTCAACGGAGTCGGGGTCTCGACAGGCGAGGCGCTGGCTGCTCACGTCATTACCTGGCTGGACAGGAAGGGGAGGGGCTGTCCGATCCTGCCTCTACTCACAGCCTGCTCCCGGTGCCTGGCGTCGGTGCGACACATGACGCGCATCATGGAGGCCTGCATCACAGCGTACTTCAACCATGGTGAGCAAGAGTTGGTTTACCTCTTGCTCATTTATTCAGTTCTGCTTTAATTTTTGCACGTTTTACGCACAAAGTTCAATTAAGATTCTTTGATTTTTTTTGTGTGTGTGTGTTTGTGACACAAACAGAACCATAATTGTGAAATTGAGAAAATAAAAAAGCAAGCATGTTGGAGAAGGCGCTCTGGTCAGATGAGAACAAAATGTCTACATGCAAAATGCTAACACTGCACCCTGGCCCTGAACACATCGTCCCCACATTGAATTAAAGGATTTGTTTCGAACAGACCGAAAGGCTAAATACAGAATAATTATGGGAGAAAATGTGTTTAGAGCTGCAACATGTGAAACTGGGACAGAGCTTCATATACCAGTCAGAGAAAAGCCCTAAATATGCAGCCAGAGCTACATTGGTATGGTTTGCCTTAAAGCATAGTCATGTGTCGTAATGGCCCAGTCGAAGTCCAGACTTTAATCCCACTGAGAGTTTGCGCCAAGACTTGAACATCACCTGTTCACAGAAACTCTTTGTTAAATCTGAATGAGCTTGAATTTATTTTATAAGAATGGGCAAAAACCTGAAATTTCAGTTATGAAAGCTGATAAATATCTACAAAAAAGACAATAAAAATACCACTTTTCCAGATTTTAATTTGGAAAGAAATCATAAAAAAATAATCCATCTTCCAGTTCAGAATTATGTGGATATTGGTATTAAAATCCCTTTTGCCGGTGTTTAAAACACGTCAAATTAACCTTATTTCCCCTCAAGTCATGCTAACTTCCTGTTTGTCGTGTTTGTTGAAGCTGAGGAAGAGTCTGTCGGCTGGGGCCCCGTGCTGGCATCGCTGCAGGTGCCTGAGCTCACAATGGACGACTTCCTCTCCGAGAGCCAATCAGGAGGCAGCTTCCTGACGCTCTACGCCTTCATCTTGCAACGCCTCAATAGCGAATACACAGCAGCCAATCAGAGGAGGATCCTGGCTCTCATCAACACGTGGACCACGCAGGTCTTCCCCAGGTTGGACCCTAGTCGATTTTAAGTTCTCTGCATCCGGGAGCCTGTTAGAGCCATTTCATCTGGAGGTTCTTGTCTGTCTCCAGCGGTCCGGGCGATGAAGCTAAGCTGTTCCTTTGGTGGCACAAAGCCCTGAACCTGTCAGTGGAGCAGCTGCAACCGCAGGCAGGAAACACTGAGGGGTCAGGGGTCATCATGGGGCTGGTGCGGCTGCAGACCAGGCTGCTTCAGCTGGGAGAGGAAAGGCTAAACTCTGGGCTGCTGGGAGCCATAGGCCTTGGGAAGAGGTCTCCTGTTTCTAATAAGTGAGCTTCCATCTATTGTATTAATGGAGTCTGTATTGTTTGAAGGGTTACTAAATAGTATTGCATACGAGATCTTCAATTATAATTAATTGAAGATTTGGTTTTTGGTTTTATCTGTATTTATAATACAGATAAAACCAAAGGAAATTCACAAAGTCACTTGATAATCGAATGAGTTTCAGCTCTTAAATATGACAGCACCTCAGGGCAATTGTGGAGAAAAAGTACATTTCTGCCAAAAAATTTCTGAGTTACTAGTGACTTTTGCTTGAAGATTTTTGACATTTCAAACTGAAATAATTCTACTTTTTTCTCAAAAATTTCTGAGATTTATCTCAAAATGTGAGTTTTTTTTGGCATAAATTCATTTTTAAATACCTTGAGTAACTCAATTTAAGCCGTTTTTACTTCATTCTTGTGTGTAGTTGTCTTGAAAAGCTCTTAAAAAGCCTTAAGTTTTGCTTCCAGAAAGGTGCAGAAATCCCAACGCGACACCGTCGATAAGTGATTAATCTCTATTTAGATTCAAGGTGGTGGTCCGCAGCCTGGCAGCGTTCCTGTCCATCCAGGTGACGTCAGAGACCGAGCTGAGGCTCCAACCCACCACAGATTTACAGCTTTCTCCAAAAGCACAACAGGTATGCACAATAACTGCTTTTTTATGCTTTTTTTTAAATATATATATATATATATATATATATATATATATATATATATATATATATATATATATATATATATATAGTTTCTTAAACGTAACATGGACTTCCTGTTTTGTCCCCCTGGTGGATGCAGATGTTGGGGATGTTGGAGACCATGTCCAGCAATAAGCAGTACGCTGAGCTACAGGAGGCTTTAAATAAGGCAATGCAGTTCATCCGATACCCAGGGCATTGTGTCAAAGATGGACCCCGCCTCCTGGCCCTGCTGGTTAACCTTCTGTACTCGGACCTCAGATATCTGCACGTCATCCGTTAGCCTTGGTTTTTTCTTCTTCTTCTTTTTTTTTTTTTTTTTTTACTCTGGCAAGCAGTCGAAATATGAAAGACTTCAGCTTCCCGCAACTGAATGTGGGAGAGTAAACATCTGTGGAGATGAAAAGGTGACGGAGCAGAAAGTTTTCAAGAAGTGACGCTGATCCTGTTCTGCCAGTTTTGGGCTGTGCATGATAGAAACTGCATCATGACTCTTGACAGAAATCAAAATATCTAATTTTGTGCCAATCGCTGGCTTTTTAGCACTTTACTCCTGTGTCTCTTGTGTTCATGCCTCGTCAGGTTGCTTTCAGCAACATGTGTTTTTATGACTTGGAGAGGATGTGGCGCATATTTATTGATAAATAAGAGTTTCAGCGCTGCAGTGTCTGTGTGAGTTTTACACCGACACGTGAAATCTCAGCAGAGGCAAAAATGAAGGGTCCAGAAACCACTGGAAGCACAGATCTAATAGGTCGGTAGTTTAGTAATGCGTTCTTAAAATATGGTGGGGAACCTTTGAGGGAAGCTGAATAGTCTGAAACCTCTCAACTCTTTGTACTGTACGCATCCAAATGCTTCATCCTTTTTTCAGTGTTATTCAGCCAAAAGTGCTCTATTTGCATTTGCCAAAGAGTAGTTATTGTTTTTCCTTTGCTCATTTTGCCTAAGTCCTGTTTTCATCCATCTGTGTTCTGAAAGCACACCAAGCACCACCTCCAATATGCCCAACCACTTGGCTTCCTTATAAAGTAGTGTGTGCGCGCAATGTTATACAGATGGCTAATGCTGCAGGTATTTCTCATGGAGAGAGAAAGAGAGCGATGGGGAAACTGTCTGAGCTTTCATGCAATCTAACATTCACAGACCTGCAGATTTTTAAATCGAAGGGGAACGTTTAACTTTTAATCACTCTCCTCGTTTGTCCTGTTGCTCTGTGCCATCTCAAGAACAGCCGAGCTGCACTTCAGCAGCCTGGAGCTCGTTTTATCACCGATGTCGGTGTTATATGGGGACTGTTAACGTCGAAAGCTTTTCTCTCTCTTTTTTTTTTTTTTTTTTCCCTTGTAATGAGTCACTGATCGAGAAACGCTCTGCTGGAAGGCTACACAGGGTGGGGGGGGAGCGACAGAGCCAAGCTGCACAAAGGAGGCAAGACAAGTAAATAAAGTTGACTGAATGTATCACCGCTGTGTTTCGATGTGCAACCTGCTGTTTCGAGATCGTACCTGTGCTATTAAATGTAGGAAACTTCTGAGACTGACTAAAAGTTTTAGAAAAACTCACATGGAAAATCATCTGAGGGATTAAGTAAGGATAAACCCATAAAATAACAGGGATTTGATACTTTGTAAGGTTCAACTGATCAAACAACAAAATTATGTTTTAATTTAGCAGAAATAAGTTGGTGATGAAATTAGTGGTATGCAGATTCAGAAAAAAAAAAGTTTAAATAATAAAACACATGAATAACCAGCAGTGAAGTGACCACGCATCTTATTTTAACGTTTCTAAAAAAACATTCAAAAGTTTAACACTAATTCAGATCCTGATTTGACAGAAAACTGGACGTCAATTCATATTGTAAAAGAGTTTAATCAAAACACTGTTCTTCAATTACAAGAACAAATTAGTCTTAATATTGTTTTAATGCCATAAAATAATTACTTTAATCATGATCTATTAGATGAACATTGGTGGTTTGAACATTTAAAACCTAAATTTCTTACTAGACATATTAACCAAATCAACAGGACGGCTCCAAACACACATTTTACTACAGCCAGAGTTTTATTGTCCAGGTCTGGATAATCTCAGGAAGGTCCAGTAAAGCAGGAAATGTGGGGGTTTCTTTGGGTAGAAGTGGCTCAGATAACCTGAGGAAGACTTGTTCATCTGTGGGTCTGACGTTGAAACTTTGTTGTGATTTTTTTTTAATTTTTTTATCTGCGTTCTATTGGAGATCCTCATCCCTCGCCAAGCTGAGGCATTTCTTTGTTACCATACAGTATGTAAACATTTAGAGCGGGGTTCTGCTTGTGGCGTTTTCCCATGTCTGCCTGGGCCACCAATAAAGGTGGAGGGTGCTGCTTGTATGCTAACATTTTTTCTTCACTTCCTCCCCCACCCTCGTTGCTCTTTTCACAGCTCACAGTTTGTGCACCGGTGTTTTAATAAGTCCTGCAATCTTAATTGTCTGCTCCCAGCCTTTCTGGTGTTTATAAAGCCATTACAGCTTCGTTCTCTGACAACCATCAATGTGACTGGCTTTCACATGCTGTCATATGTTCCTGAGGTACAGTGCAATTTTAAAAAAGAGAGCTTTCACACAGGATAATTGGAGGGGGGGTGGGCGGTCTCTAAATGGAGCTTTGTGCTTTTGTGTGCATGCTTCCATCCAGCCACCTCATTTGACACCAACACGTCTGCCAGAGAGAAACCTCTGCTCAGCCACCAGCGGTCTCTATGGTTACAGGATGGCTGAAGTGAAGGGGGGAGAGGAAGAGGAGGAGATGCTTACAGACACTCATTGCTGCCTCTTCTTGCGTCTCAAAAATAGCTTCAGAGTGTCTCTCGCCGTTTAGTCCGCCGTCTGCTCTGCCGTCTCACAGCTCCGCTGGTGAAGGGCTCTGAAGAAGTTTGGATCCAAGAGAAACCTTGCTCTGAAGCATTAGCCTCACAGGATGTGTCGCACGCACTGTGTACACACGCACGTTCTCAGAGGAGCCGTCGCTGCGATTCCTGGCAGACGCATGCCTGTCTGGCAGGTTCTTCCATCAGTGTGCAGAGCCGGAGTTGGGTCAGGAATAGCTGCTCCCAGGCTGTTTCTGTGCACACTCAGCATGTGAATGAACTCACATCAGTCGCTGATCATTAGAGCAGAGAGATGTGACTTCATTCTCTCAACGTTTATCAATTATGCAAAAGCATCTGCCATTATTGAGTCAGAGAAGGTGATCTTATGGCTCGTGTGACAGTCAGGTTAGCAGGGCTCTCTTGGTTTCTTTGTTCTGCTGCTTTCATTTCTACTCAGAGATTATTATTATTATTATTAATTTTGTGTTTTAATAATGCACTCAAGCTCCTCTATTTCCAGTTTAGAACAATTTTACATCAAACAAGTTGAGTCCAGTCATTTCACATTTTCTTTCATACACATAGAGTCAGAATTATACACACTCAAACATAATGGGAAACAATTATGTTTGTTAACAATTTGAGTATTAGAACCTAATTAAAACTGAATAAAGGACCTATAACTTTCTTCAATATTTACTTTACTATTTGTCAGCTCTGGAAAAAAAAAATTAAGAGCCCACTGCACTGAACCACATTGAAAACCTCCTGGTTATTTCATCAGATATTGATTTCTGAACTCCTCCTGAGTATTGTTGTTTGTAAATCAATATGAACTGGTTTTCTTTGCATTATTTGTGTTCTTAAAGCACTGCATCTTTTCGTTATTTTGACTATTTCTTATTTCCTGCAAATTAATACTAAATTTTTGCTTGGGATTTCGGAGACATGTTGTCGGTAGTTCATAGAATAAAAGAACGATGTTCATTTTACTCAAACATAAAGAGTTAACCTATAAAGAGTTAACCCAGAGAAACTGATCATTTTAAGTGGTCTCTTCATGTTTTCCAGAGCTGTAGTTGTGGGCATGTCCAAATAAAACTGGACTTTTATTTCCGCTCAAAACAGTTAAAATAACACCCAGCCGTGTCACATCAGGTGTACGTGAAGAGAACATAATTATTGTGATTCTGTTTTTAGGTTTTCTTCTAGTTTTTCCTTCTTCCTGGCTGCTTTCAAGGTGAAGTTGCATGAACTGCCAGATAAAGACATGCTGAAAGTTGTTTTGAATACAACTATCAAATTGTAGGCAGTTTTCCAGACAGAAAAATGACTGATTTCAAATCCCATAACAGACTCATGAGCCACCGCAGCCTTTTGAATCTCGCCGTGTTGTTCGCTCTCACTTCACCAGTCTGGAGCACAACACACTGAATACCTGAGGTTAAAACGGGGCGAACCTCCTTCACACTGCAGTAGTAATCTAATCAAGTCCAAGCACGTGATGTTAGCAATAGTGTGTGCTAATCAGAACAAAGGTTGTTTTCTTTATTTATGTTGCTTGAATCCTTCCATACATTGTAATGATGTTAAGTATCCACATGTCCAAATGTGCCAGGGTGCGTTCTGGCTGTCAGGGTGTCCTAACTTCTGTGATTGTAATTTTAGGAAGAGTTAACAGGGACGACCCGATCAGGACCAGAAGCCTGTCTGTTCCCTCTTTCCTTGGTTCTTGTTTGTACCACCGTCTCTCCTTCTGTTTTTTTTTCTTTTCTTCTTGTTTGTAAATTAACAACCCTCACAAACGCACATATACACACTATCTATTTGCTCATATGCGCAATGTCTCCGTATTCTTCCTCTTTTGACCAAATCCTGCATCTCTGTGGGTTTACGTCGTGGCGCTTTATGCAGGCTAATTGTAATTTCATGATGAGTCCCTCATTGCATTTCTGCCTCACAGATTGAGCTGAGGCTGCATGAATCAAACTCTGCTGCTGAACAGCTGCTCCTCCGTGACAGCTGCAGTGACCAGAAGTCCCTTCCTGCTGCCAAAACACAAGGACTCCTCAGCTGGACCCACAAGAATGTCCCTGAATGTCCCTCTGCACAGCAGCTTCTCTACATGCTCACATTGTTTTGAATGTTAAATGTGTGTGTGTGTGTCTGCCTGTCTGTGTTGTTCGCAGCATATTTGCGTGTGTCAGACAGACTCCTCCATTCAGACGCCCACCTTTCTCACACCTCCTCGCCTCACCGGTGACTCAAACTTAAATTAGTTCTTGTTTCTCTCTCCAGCGCTTCCTCTGGCATCGACCAATCAGAGCAGAAGTGTCCTGCTGAGAGTACCTTTATGGGCACTTAACGATAAAAGTCATCAATAATGACTCAGACCTTCAACACGGCTGCTCTAATGTGATGTCTCTCTGAGAACAGGGCAGGCTGGTTGTTATTTATATCAGGACTGAGAACACTGATGAAGCCAAAGCGAAATAGTTTTAATATTTCACCCTTAAGATGTTTATCGTTTCACTTTGTTGCAAGCAGCAAATCCTCTCGATTGTAAACAAGCAAGAAAATCCTCTGACGAGGGAACATTTTGCTCAGAAAGCCTGTGTTGACTCATTTCTAGATAATGGGGCTGATGAGTCAGAGGCTCGGTATAAAAGTAAGGTGTCATATTTAGCTAAAATTAGTCCCAGACTAAGTCGGAACTGATGGCCAGTCCAACACTTCGGACCGCCACCAGGCCAACAGGTCGGTTTATGTAGGTCAGCAGGTTTGGAGCTTGTTCAAGTTGAGGCTTTGTTTTCCAGTGGTTGGTTTACAGAAGCATGTTTTAAAAACCAGTAGAAAGAGTTTAAATTCATCCAGAATTGACATTTAGTGTTACGTGATGCATTGCATGATATTACCATATGGCTGTCATTCTCGTGCATCATTTAAATCTTCATACACAAATTATTGTGCTGCTCGTTTTCTCCATAAAACAAAGCGCATCTTTTCTAGCAGTTCTGAACTATCGATGAAATTCCCACGTTTTTGTTTTTGACAAAATCATCACAGCACAAATATTAGCCCACTTAATAAAAGGCATAGTTTGTGCCTTGATATGTTACTCTTTAGTCATAGAGAGAGAGGGATGTTGGATCATTATTTTTTCTAAATCTCTGGATTATCTGGATTCCTGGATTCCTCTCTTCAACTCACCGCTGAGGTTTTCTGCCGGGTTTCCGTGTGGAGACGTGGCTGGGCCACGGTCATGGAAAACAACAGATTTTGAGTCTGATAAACCATTTCTGTGTTGTTTGACTAAATAAATGCACTCAAACTGAATTCGTTTTGTGGTTTCTTGCACGCCTTTACCAGGATGCGTATGTGGTGTTTGTAATCATTTGTTTTATGCTATGCTTTGTGAAGAAAACTACACTGCTCAAAAAAATAAAGGGAACACTTAACACAATATAACTCCAAGTAAATCAAACTTCTGTGAAATCATCGATTGACAACGGGGACCCTTGTCGGGTCAATCAGTGTTGCTTCCTAAGTGGACAGTTTGATTTCACAGAAGTTTGATTTTCTTGGAGTTATATTGTGTTGTTTAAGTGTTCCCTTTATTTTTTTGAGCAGTGTATTTTGTGGGGAAAAGGCAGAAAGAAAGTGTAGCATTTATATAGTGAAGACATACAAATTGTTGAAAATAGAAGTGTAACTTTTTAAGCTTTGCAATCTGCTGCAAAACCTCTTAAGCTGCTTTTTTAAAATTACTTTTTAATGGTTTGCCTAACTTGAACTGTATATTTATTAAAGAGTCTCCCACAAGCGTCTGTTTTTTCCTAAGGGTCAAGGTTTGGTTATTTTAGCAGAGCTGTCTAAACTTAGATTTTAAGTGGGGGGTAAGGTTTTAGTGTTGCGCCTCTGTAGGGCATTCCTGGTTGGTTGTTAGCAGAAGTCTTTTTGGTGTCCACCCTCAGCAACGTCCAGCGGCAGCTACAACAGATCTGCTTCATATGCTGTACACGCTTGATCATATTTTACATTTTATTTTAAACTCACAATGTTTTACAGTCAATTAATGGGCTAATAATGACTAAACTGAGAAAGCAACTTGTTCCTTGATTATAAAATCTGTCATTTATCAAAGAAACAGTAGTAGGAGTTTGGTCATATTTAGAAATACAGAATGCATTAAATATTTTCCAGTCTGACAAAAGAAGCAGAAGTTGCTAAAATAACTAAATGAGGACTTTAACACAACTTTCACACTACAAATGTGTTTCTTAGTAACTATAACAGCTGGTGACAGTGGTTTATGGGTGGGATGGCTCAACACCCAGGGCACCATTGTATCAAGGAGTGGCATAAATGCATATGCAGTGCTTGCATTTAAAAAAAAAAGTGTCTGGTTCTGATTTTGAAGTTAGTGCTGGGAAATAAAGCCTCAGAATAAATGCATAGAAGGAAAGTAAGCTAGAGAGAGATGTCTGGTTCATTTAAAGCCTCCACGCTGTGATCTGATGATTGCACTCTTTACAGAGATAGGAGGTAAAGATGCGGGTGTGAGTGGAGTCATCTCATGACTCAGACCAGGCACGAGGCACGACTGTAGCACCGCGCGCATGGACACGCACACCCACATTTTTCAGATCAGCATCCAAACTGGACTCGGTCTCGTTTGTGCGGACAGCTGATTTACAGCAATCATCTGTCCAATCTTGAGAGCAAAAAGAAAGAACTAAAGAAATAGACATTGTTTTTGATAGTTTGGGGAAACTTATTTTTTAGTTGTTCTTCAAGAAATCTAGGGGGAAAAAAAAAAGAAACGACTCCTGCAGGCCGACTGAGGGGGCTGGGTCTGGTCTGGTCTCCAGCCCAGGCTCCATATTTCAGGCACAAGTCCAGGAACGGACACCGCAGCAGCAGAGGGGTCGGTAAGGACATTTTAAAATACAGTTTTTACTTTTAAATGATTACAAAGTTTAAGAAGAGGGTTGCTTTTCCAAACAACCATCAGAGTTAAGCTATTCGCGCCGTTAAATCGATAACTAGACATCGATTTAGACACGTTTCTCTCCCTGACTCTCGGAACCAGCCTGCTTCTGCTCCCCCATCAACACAGCACTGGTCCAGATTTGGCTCTGAGGTTTTCCACCGAGACGTCAGGCAAGCGGGAGGGCGGGCGGGCGGACCTCAGCGTTTGGTCACTGGTTATTTCAGAGCCTGTGATCCCCGCCGGTCGGTGCTGCGTCCTGACGTCAGGTTATTATAAGGAGGCAACGGAACCGGAGCGGCTGGGCAGACAGCGGGGCTGAAGGGGAGAAAGGAGCGCAGAAACAGGCTGGAGGAAGCCGGACCATGCTGATCTGATTCCCCACTGACAGGGCACTCTGGTAGGGCTTTGTCTTCGCTTCTTTTACGTGGTCTGTGGGCCTGCATATGAGCATGTACGTGTCGGGAAATAAGCGGAAATATTGAGCTTTATTTTTGGCATCACATCGCAAATTGGAACTGTTTCTTTAAGTAGAGGGCACAAGCGAGAAGAAGAAGAAAAAATTAATCCTCCGCATTTTGCTCTCTGGAGACTGCTGTGCCCTGTTGAGAGGCACTGCAGTGAGGGGGGTCTCTCCTGCCCATAAAGCTGGTTGAACACAATAGATTCAGGCGGTGTATCAGCGTGGTCTGCAGTGGGCTGCTTCCTTCCGTTTTCACACAAAATCTCCTGCGATTCCAGAAGAGGTGGTTGGTTAAGGGGAAATTATTCTGGTGCTACCAGGCAGAGTTGATGTGGAGAAGCCCTTTCGGTTACAGTAAAATGAAGGGGATTCCTCTGCTCTCCATCTCAGACTACATCATCACCATATCGCCATGGCAACAGTTGGTGAAACCAGCACTCTCTGTTCCCCACATATCACTTAATAGATCTCACACTAAGTCTTCAAATGAGATATTTGGAGGGTGCGTGGCAGATCCAGGGCCGGTCTGATGTTGTCTGAGGTCCTGAGCAGAATTTAATTTGGGGGCCCTCTTCCAGCAAAACCTATTACCAGTACATTTTTCTCATATTTTATTTTATTTTTTACAGAGTTAGGAGATTAGGGGAGAAAAGGTGAGTTTAATATTTTCAAATTAACTGTACCAAATCAAGTCTTTGGTGTAACTAAAAGTAAAAGTGTTATATCTGATATATGCCAGGTAGGTAGCAGATATCACTGCATTGTTGAATGAAACATAACATTTTATTGTTATGCTTAAATTAACACATCAACACTATTTTTTTTTTTACTTTAAACTGAAAATGCAATGAACTGCTCTGGGTTATTTTGAATCTTAACTGGGTGTAATATTCATTATCTTGCAAATAGAAATAGGCATTTAAGTTTAAAGATAACAGAAGAAACAAGTCAGAAATTAGACAGCACCGCATGAAACAAACTTGTGGGGCTTTTATTTTGAAGAACCACACGTCTTTCTGTAATGATGTAAAGTGTTCCAAAGGCAACCACTCAAATAATGCCGGTTCTTGTTGCTCAGCAGTTCAATAAGTAACGTGGTGACTGTGGTGACAGTTGTGGGTTTGATTCCAGCTTCCTTGTGCCACATGTTGGTGTGCTGCTAGGTGAGGCACTTAACTACAACTTGCCTTCTGATCTGTGTATGTAACTCTGCAGGAATTAAAACTTAAGTGTTGCTGCAAATTTAAAACTCTTGGGATTTTTCCAACTGATTCTTTCATAAATCTGCCCTGTGTAATTTCAAGATTTGGAACAAGTCCTCCAGGCCAGCAGGGGGCCATAAGCAGCTGTAAAGTAGGCCTGTTTGGCCAGGTCATATGGTGGTTCTCAATAGTTTTGAATGTTATTGACAAATGCCTGTATCTCAATAATTTAAACTGAAACACTGCATAGATTGTCCATACATGCATTTAAAGTGTTTATTTTTGTCAGTTTTGATTATACTGCCAGGGTCTTGGGTTGTTTGAGTTGCTTTTGTGTTTGTTTATTATTTATGCATTCCTTAGTTTCAATTCTTTGTTTAGATCAGCTGTGTTTCTGTTTTTCTTTCCTTCAGTCTTTTCTTAGTTACTCCAGTTTAACTATGTTCCTTATGTCTGGTTGTTTGTTAGTAGTTTGATTTTTACTAAGTTTATCCAGTTTTGACCCGTGTGCCATTTTCTCTCTCTCTCCCCTCACACCGTCAACCCATTCTGATCATCCATCTATTCCTTGTTCAGTAATGAATATCCCCAGTATGTATAAATCTCATTGTCAGTCACTCTTTGATGGTTCCTCCTGTTAAATCTAATTTCATTCCCATTCACATGGCTGGCTTGTTTGTTCCTGCTGTGATTTTTTTGTTTGTCTTGTTTTGCTCTGGCTCCTTGCGTTCCTTGTGATTTTTGTATTTTTTTATTCATCATTTTTTATTAAAATGTTAAAACTACTCGCCATCTCCACTTTGTTGCAACACCACACTCATCTGGTTAGATATTGGTTCAGAGCTTATTAATTAAAAAATTTGGCTTCTTAGAAAACTGTAAAATTGCAAATAACCAATAAAAAACTAATTTTGTTTTATACAGAATGTGATCTACTAAATATTTTGTTGTCAATTCATGACCAGATTTCATTTTGCACAAATTACTGCATCAGTGCAGTGTGGCTTGGAGATTATCAGCTTGTGGTTCTGTGGGTGTTAAGGAAGCTTGGGTTGTGTTCATAGCAACTTTATCTCTCCACTCTGTAGCTGCACTCTGTGATCTTGATACACTCAATGTAGAGTCTGTATCTAGATACAAGCTTTGTGTTTATCCGGTCAAATAAGGAATTTACTTTCACCTGACAAGAGGACTTTGAACCAAGAAGCAACAGTCCGCTTCATCCAGTTAGAAGTTTTAACTCAATGAATGTGACATTTTGTGTGTAGCATCCTCGATCCTTGCATAGAAAGGGCATGATGGCCCTTGAGATTCTAACTCCAGCTGCATTCCTCACATTGTAAATCTCCTCCAAACCCTTAAATATACTTTGTCTTGTAATTGTCTAAAATGTGTGGCTATTCCTACTATTTCTGCATCTTTTTCTGCCACACTTTATACCACCATTGAACTTTGGTTGGTCCTATGTTATGTTATATTTACGCTAGAAACTGAATTGTGGGTTTTCATTTGCTGTAAACCATAACAAATGTGTAAAATGTATAACTCTGTGTTTTAGATTCGTTTGAGTTAAACTTTTTAAATTGAGTAAATTAACTTTTTAACATAATTCTAAGCTACTGAGATGCATCTAGCTTGTCATTCTCTGCAGCATCTGTCTCAGAGGATTGCTGCGAGACTCTTATTGTGTCCTTGTGTCTCACCAGTGACAGCACAGTCTGAGCTGAAGAGAGGACTTCTGGGTCCTGAGAGGCGCAGGTATGGGGAAGGACTACTACAAAACCCTTGGGATCTCCAAAGGTTCCAACGAGGATGAGATCAAGAAGGCCTACCGACGGATGGCACTGCGCTTCCATCCGGACAAGAACACAGATCCAAACGCGGAGGAGAAATTCAAGGAAATCGCAGAGGCCTATGAGGTTCTCAGCGATCCCAAGAAACGGGTCATCTACGACCAGCTGGGAGAGGAAGGTGAGGAGAAAACGGGTGACTTTCTTCTTCTCCAGGTTTGAAGCCTGCAGGGCTTATTCAGTCTGAGAAGCCAGCAGGTATTTCTACTGAGTTAACTCAGGCTCAGGTCTAATATCACACAAATGTGTGTTAGTCACTCAAGTAATAATGCTGAGTTCATGCTTTTGTATTTTATGTGTGATTGTTGGTTATTATAGTGTCAACAACCCTCACCAGGTCCAATGACTTATAGTCCTCCTCAGCTGCTGTTGTGATCTGTGTATGAATGAATGTGTGTGTGTGTGTGTGTGTGTGTGTGTGTGTGTGTGAGTTCCCTGACAGACAGATGGCTCAACATCATGATGCTGCTGCGATATGAATAGCAGCAACTGCTGCTATTCATATCAGCAGTTGCATGTGCACACATGTGCACATGCGTGCACATGTGTGCACGCATGTGCACATGTGTGCACATGCGTGCACACATGTGCACGCATGTGTGTATTTGTGTGAGTTTGTTGCTCGCAGTGACCTCGTATTTCAGTCGCTGTTGCTCCGCTGGCAGCACTGCTGGAAGATCGGTGATGCTGTGAGATTTTTATCCCGCCCACGATGGATTATTTTCTCTGCTTTTTGAGAGAGATCCTCTGTCTGCCATCTCATTTCAGACAGACTTCCAAAACTTTTTTTTTATTATTTAAAATTTACATGTTTTCAGGTAATTTTTCTACATTTTTTTCCTCTGAAGTTTTAAGGTTTGGACATTTTAGTACAACATATTTACCTATCTTATCTGTAGGTACCACAAATTTCAAAGCAACACAACGCTGAAACTGACTCCTGTTTTTGGCTTCTCCACTAACTTCTAAACCTTTATTGCATACAATAAAACAATACAGTAATACTGAAAGTTGACACTGACTTAAAATATGCAGTGAGGGAATGTTTCTACTCCTTTTTCATTTATGAAATCAAAATAAGTCCAAGTGGCCTCCATATAATTCAGGTCATGAAGGGGTTAACGCTCAGAGGCCCAGGTTAGATAAATATGAATTTAAAGGTAACTGAAGTCCAAAGAGTGATGAAAAGACCTTTTCTAAAATTTTGAATGCATCTGTATTCTGTCCATATGTCAAAAACCCAAATACTGATGGGTGAAATGTTAAAATCAACATTTGACGGGTAAAATTAAAGATTAAAAATGTAAGAAAAACAGGAAAACTCAGAAAATAAGAAAAGTCAGAAAATCAAACATTTGTTCGTTCTAAATTTTACTTTTTTTTTTCTCATACTTATACACACGGTAATAAAAATATGATACCGTTCCAAGATGTTTGATGCTGGGGTCGGAGCCATGTGTGTGTTAGAAGATGCTCACAGATAGCACGAGGTTTTTAGTGTGTGTTTGTACAGTCAATAATTTCTTAGCCCTCTGATCTGTTGCAGGTTTGAAGACAGGAGGCAGCAGCTCTTCTGGCACTCCTGGCAGCTCGACGCACCACTACACTTTCCATGGAGACCCCCACGCCACCTTTGCCTCTTTCTTCGGGGGCTCCAACCCCTTTGACATGTTCTTTGGCTCCAGCCGCAGCCACAGCCGCTCCAACGGTTTCCCCTTCCACAATGACCACAGCAACGGCGCAGAGCAGGACGCGGAAATGGATGAGGATGACCCCTTTGCTCATTTTGGGAGACAGTTTGGCTTTCCCGGAGGAATGAACAATGGCTTTCCAGGGGAGGGCCGCAGGAGGAGGGGGACAACCCCGTCGGAGCGCCTGGGCACCAACCGGAAGCACCAGGACGCGCCGGTGGTCCACGAGCTGAAGGTCTCACTGGAGGAGATCTTCCACGGCTGCACCAAACGCATGAAGATCACCCGCCGCAGGCTGAATCCAGACGGGAGGAGCATGAGAACGGAGGACAAGATCCTCAACATCATCATCAAAAAGGGCTGGAAGGAGGGGACCAAGATTACTTTCCCAAAAGAGGGGGACGAGACCCCAGAGAACATTCCTGCCGACATAGTGTTTGTGCTAAAAGACAAGGGGCATACCCACTTCAAAAGAGACGGTTCCAATATCATTTATAACTGCAAGATAACCCTAAAAGAGGTACGTCCAACTTATTTCATCTCTGTTTGTCTTCTCATGTTGCAGCTCTTCCCACAGATTAGTTGCTAATTCTTTAGAGGGATTTTGATTCCCGGTGGATCCAGTCAGGCAAACACTCACTTCAGCTGGGAAGCTTTGGAACAGAAATGCCTCAAACAGCGACTTTCTAAAGCTTTTCTACATTTGTCAACTTCAACCACACAGTTTAGCAGGTCTTATTGGGATTTTATGTGGTAGACCAACATTAAGGAGTGCATAAATGTGAAGTAAGGAGAAATATTATTTTACAAAGAAAAATTGTTTGCTAATTTAAGTCAGGTATTTAGAGTAAAACAAAAATCTAAAACATGTCGGACATGTTTTAGATGAAGGACTGGAGTCTACCATCTTTGATAAAAAAAAGAAGAATATTCCCAAACTTTAAACATCTTAATCACAATAAAAGTCAAACCTGCCAATAGATTAGCATCCAGCTAAACTGACCGACCAGGAAAGGAGAGCATTAATCAAAGAAGAAGCTGAGAAGCTCCTGTGATCCACAACTTGGGTGTGAAAATATTAGTCACCTACAATAATCAATCAATCAATCAATCAAATTTTATTTATATAGCACATTTCAGCTGCAAGGCATTTCAAAGTGGTTTACATAATTGAAATAAAAACAGCATGTGACAGTGAATAAACAGTTAGAAAGACAAAGAGAATAAAAAAAGGTTAAAGATAAAAACCATAAAACCCGCACCCATTGTAGGACTTCAGTTAAACGTCTCACACCTCAGAGTTTTAGTTAAAACGGCATTTAACAAGGATTGTCACACCTCAGAGTTTTAGTTAAAACGGCATTTAACAAGGATTGTCACACCTCAGAGTTTTAGTTAAAACGGCATTTAACAAGGATTGTCACACCTCAGAGTTTTAGTTAAAACGGCATGGATTGTCACACCTCAGAGTTTTAGTTAAAACGGCATGGATTGTCACACCTCAGAGTTTTAGTTAAAACGGCATGGATTGTCACACCTCAGAGTTTTAGTTAAAACGGCATGGATTCTCACACCTCAGAGTTTTAGTTAAAACGGCATGGATTCTCACACCTCAGAGTTTTAGTTAAAACGCCATTTAACAAGGATTCTCACACCTCAGAGTTTTAGTTAAGATGTAATTTAAGAAGGATTCTCACACCCCTAGATATAGATTCGTTTAACTGGGACGTTTTCCGGGGGGGCTTTACATAGACAGTGTGAAAGAGAAATAAAAAGAAGTTAGTAACTAGATGAAAAGTAAAAATAAAAACATTAAAAACATCAAAGACATCAAAACCCACACTCTAAACCTAATTTAGCCATAAGCAATTCTAAACAGGTGGGTTTTAAGTTGAGATTTAAAGGCACCCATTCTAAACCAATAAGTTCCTTTTTTCAAAAAATTTATTTTTTCAAAAAGTCATGTGACATTTAGTACTTTAAACAGGTTTTATTTGGCTAACCCGAGAGCAAAGCGGCTCTTTAGGTTGCAACCTCCTGATCTACGACATAAGATTTTAATAAAACACTTTATATTTGCTGCGTGAGAAAATGTATAAGCGCTGAAGGCTTGTGAATATCCCTACAATGCACTTTATTCCTGGATGGGTTCATTGCATGTGGTCATTGCTGGAGGACAGGATCAGTCGGAGCAGAGTCTCTGCCACCCACATGTGAGAAAGGAAGCAGGAATGTGGTGTCCTGGTGTGACAGGCATAGAACCACCATCCTCATTCGTTATGTGCATCAGCATAAAATCATATGCATAAACACCTTAGATAGCACATAAGTATCCACCGCCTGCAAACACGTTCAGATAAAGATGGATCGTAGTGTTACAGTGGTGACAATCCCAGCTTCTATTATTGCATCTGGCAGGATATTTAATTGGCCGCTCCTACAGTGTGGAGGGCACTGGGTGCTCCGCTGCTTTAGTGTTTCCATTAAGGTTGCAACGTCCTGACAGTCAACCTGACGGTGGGTTCGCTGAGAGCACCAGGGATGTCAGTGCAGTTCTTTGTTCTCAGCTTAAGCCAATTTTTACGGTTTTTCTGTAAACTTTTCCAAATAATGAGCTAGGTAATGGAGCAGTGGCCTCACACAGCAACCCTGCACAGACTAGAGCGCATTGGAGTTTATTGAGTCATATATAAAGCTGGAGATGTTGCTTAATCAAACCTGCGAGCAATTAAGTTTGCACTTTGCAACTCCCACAGCTAAAACCGTCTCTTCTTTCCACAGCCAGATAAGAGACTTAAGTCTGGTGGAGTTAAACATGAGACGAGGCAGAGTAGGGGAAATGTTTTCTGGGGTGGGGGCTGCATCCTGGGAGTTTTAGGGAAGTGGGTCAGATGATTTAGTTTCCTAAGCAAAAATGAGCTCATATATCTCTCCTCCTTCTGCTCTGCTTTCTTCAAAAAATGCAGAGGAATGCTGCAGCGAAAAACCACAGCTTCAAATGCAGGCTGCTCACACTCCAATCTATCAAAGTGGGAAATATGTCATGCAACGCATAAAACAAGTTCTGTCACAGGGAATAATTGCTGCCATAAATAAAAGCCAGCTTGTTTCTAAGGAGCAAAACAGAACCGTTTGGATGCGTTGATGTTCGAGGTTTGAGTATTAAATATTATGTCATATTTTGACAGCTGGATTCTTCCCTAGCTATGAGGTTGCTCAGTTTTGTTTTCTGCCAGAAGCATCCCTCGGTAGGCAGCTTAGTTTAGTGCTGCCAATTCTGCTTTACCATGCTGTGACACTCATGGGAGACGTTCATCCCTGCAGCATCTCCAAAAGCCACAAGCAACAGGAGATGTAGCTCAAATCTGACACTCTGATTTCTCTAGTAAGCAAATTCTTTCCAAACCCATAGGAGACCAGTATGTAGCGATGATAATGGCTCAGTGCTCTCCGGTCAAAATTGGACGTCTGTCTTCCATCAACTTAATAGCCGCTGATGCAGACGTTGAATCTTTTCTAGTAAATTTTGTGCTTGAATGAACAGTTCTGGATTTTTGAACTGATATTTTGTTAAACTCTTACCTGCAGTAGACATCTCTCATAGCATTTCCATTAGTGTAAATCCAGATTAGTTGGACTCAGCGGCTGAAGGTAACAGCTTGTTCCACAGGAACCAAGACCAAAGTAAACTTTTGCCATCTTTAAGCAACTCTGGTGTCAAAATAGTCAAAGCAATTTATGCAAACGATGAATATGATGCTGTATGTCATTTGATATTTCTGAATCAGTCTGTATTGAACAACTCATTTTTGTCAAGGGGAAAAAAGTATCTTGAGTTCGTTAAAAATTGCAAGAAAATCTCACAAGTCAATGCAGAGCCAAATTACAAGGTGTGGACAAAAACTGATTACACAGCATAAATAACGTATTAAAAGTTTTTATTCCATCTCTATGCAAGTGAAAGAAAAAAACAACAACAGAGTTTTCAGTTTAACGCTGGCTTCTCTTTTCTTTTTAGTTTGGTAAACCTTCTTAAAGTCTTTTTGTAGTTGTCATACAGCAGAGCCACTTTAGTAGTATTGAGCCAAGAAATTACCTCCATGAAAAAAAAAAAAAAACGCATGTCAAATGTACAAAATTGGATCTTTTGTAGCGTGTTTCAATGCTCCTTTCTGCTTCAGAACATCTCCCCCACAGTTCACAGAAAGCTTGAACTCAGGTCATGTTGCAAGGCAGCTCTGTATGGTTTAGTGATGTTGTTTGCAGCTATAGATTTAAAATGTTACTGTGACATTTTATTCACTGCGATGAAAGAAAAAGGGGTAATAAAAAGTACTTTTAATACATCTGTCTCTGCACATAGCCTGGGATACAAAAACACAAAAATTACTCTAAAAATACACAAACCACAGCCTTCGTCAAACAAGCTCCTTCACTACCTCATTTACATTAAGCAGTAATGTATTGCTAAATAAAAAATAAATGAATGTTCTTCAAATATATTGATGTTTATTAATGATTTCATTAAACCTGCAGTGGAAGATCCTAGTTTAAACAGTTACAGTATGAATCTCAACCTACTGTCTGTTTTGATAAACTACAATTTAAAAAAATGATCGCAATAAATCATTGTTCTGAGTAATATTTCTTCACCCAGTTATATGTGATAATTATCCATTCCTGCTTCTGAGAGCTACTTTACTAATGCATTAATTATCACGGCAACGTTTTTGTTACATAATGTTTTTACTGTTTAAAACACGTACAGAGAACAAAACGTGTAAAGTAGAACGAATGCCTGCTGTAAAAGTAAAGCATTGTATAAAATTAAACTACCGTATCAGTTTAAGTGAATGCTATTTTGCTTTCATTTACTTCTCTGCAGCTATTGTGAACAGAAACACTTGGCATGTTCTGTTCTCAGTGCACATTTGAAAGAGGTGGCGTTGCACCTCCTTCTTCAGTTTCCTGTGTAAATCGTCATCAACGCCAGTCAACATCTTTGAGAGGACTCTTTCTATTAAGAGGATATTTATCGGTTGCATCCTGAAGCAAACACGAAACAGAATTTTTAGGTTTTAGCAGGACGGGTGTTTGGCTCTGAGAAAATCTTGAGATTTTGCTTTCCGTAAAAAATGTCAGTGTTTGTTTTGTACTGTATGTGCCAGTCTCTGTGGCGCTGTTGTCTGAGCAGAGCCTTATGCAATCACTGATCAGATGGCGGTGTGCTCTCAGTGTTATGGCAACCTGTGTCTGTGTGTAAGATCTGCGTTAGTGAATGAAAGTGTTCAGAACTGGAGGATGAGTCTCTGAGGCAGCCAATAGGCCAGGTCAAAGGGCAACCTATGCATTGGGTGACAGGACGCTGATGTCATGGCTGGAAAAACGCTGTCTGTGCTCTGAGACAGCTGCTCCGCTTGACCCGAAAGTCAATGGTCCATATTTACTTTCTATCAGACAGAACAAGAAAACCCAGCAACGCTCCCAACAGAACATTTAGCAAGTGCAGACATAGATGTGCTGAGAGGTTACGCCTGTGCAAAGACACAATCACATTATGAAAAGCTGGCAGAGTGGAAGTTAATAGTACTTGGATATTAGTTTATTTTCTTTAATGTTTGCATTATGAATTTGCTTCAGGATTCTACGGGACAAAAACAACTCCATATTGATTATAGTATGAAATTGTTTATCAGTGACCTCTTATGGCTCATATCTTTCTGCTGAACAACGTTTAAACCTTCCCCATGATAGTGTAGGTGACAACATGACATTTATTTGCCAATTATGATGTTTTTGGTCTTATTCAAATGTTCTGATCAATTGAACTCTGAGTTGTCATTAACTCTAACCTACTTAAAATACAGTATTCTATATTTGGTTAGAATATTTGGTTAGAATATACATATAAAAAGTTTCAGTTTTTATATTTAATTACTTAAACATTAAATTACTTCACAAAAATGCCAATTTTCTTTTTGGCATATATATATATATATATATATATATATATATATATATATATATATATATATATATATATATATATATATATATATATATATATATATATATATATATATATATAAAATAATTTTTTTTGTCAATCCAGTTCCTCTCTGTACAATCCAGTCATATAGTCAGATTCAGATGTCATTTTTTACCAATACTATTAAACTTAATTATGACAATTATTATATTAATTGGTAAAAAGAAATACTTTAAAAATCTTGTACTTATTATTTTGTTAATCTTAGAATTAGTCTGTATTTTTACATATACATTTCAAAGTTGCTATTTTGTTTATTTACTCTTAACTCTCCTGACCCGAACCTTTCGGATTTGTAACTGTGTCCTCATCTCCATCTGTGTCTTTTAACACCTTCCTTTTTTTATTTTACTGCTTTTCTTTGTAGCAGTTGCTTCTAAGTGTTACATAAAGTCTGTTGTTCATTCAGCTATTCAGTCACACAGTTAAAAATAGTTGTTTCTGTTCAGCCTTATTATCCCGAAAGATGCCCACCACAAAGCCTGTGAAGTCGTTAAAACCCACATCTCTGGATTCATGGTACATTGTGATAAGGAGGTTATGCTTATGTGTGTGAGTGTGTGTGTGTGTGTGTGTGTGTGTGTGGGTGTACGTGTGCGTGTGTGTGTGTGTGTGTGTGTGTGTGTGTGTGTGTGTGTGTGTGTGTGTGTGTGTGTGTGTGTGTGTGTGTGTGTGTGTGCGTGCACCGCCAGGCATGACTGTGTGGATCTGACAAGCCCTCCAACTATTCACGAGCTCAGCCGATTCCTGCCTCACTTCATTAGTCCAAGATATGAGGGTGCTGCTAAAATTAGTCCCCAGTGCAACGCTGACACACTTGTGCACTCACACAAAACACAAAGACCTGAAAACTTTTCCGATGCCAAGATCCTAATGTTCTTTTCCAGAGGCGGTTCTCCAGACCCGGCAGAGCTGTAGTCCAAGCTAAGTGATCTTTAAAGAGGAACACTCTCCGTTTTCCACACACACAGCACAGAAAACACAGCAGCATGATGTTTTGTTTTGGGGGTTGGATGAGGGGGAGGGAGATAAACTCCAGTTTTACCTCATGGAAACATTAGGTCATTAGGATATTCATGGCTCTGGAATTTCTTTCTTTCTATAGACTTTAACCCTCTGTGTTTCCTCTCTCTTTTCCAGGCGCTGTGTGGCTGCACTGTTAGTATTCCCACGCTGGAAAACCGCGTCATTTCGCTCCCTTGCCACGACATCATCAAGCCAGGAACGTTGAAGCGGGTCAGGGGGGAAGGTCTGCCTTTCCCCAAGAACCCGTCGCAGCGCGGTGACCTCATCGTGGAGTTTTCTGTCCGCTTTCCTGACAGGATCCCCCCACAGTCCCGAGAGATTATCAGACAGCACCTCCCCCAGTCGTAGGAGGACCCCTCTGAGCCCTCCACCGGCAAATAAAACTACCCGTCATACAACCTCATCTACTCCTCCCATATATGGTAATGTCCTGTGTTGATGATGCACACAACATCTTAGAAGGACAGACAAAGACTGGCAGGATCAGGATTTAATTTAGCTTTGTATGTGCTGTCTTTTGGTCTAAGCACACACACACACACACACACACCCACGCACGCACACACACACACACACACACACACACACACACACACGAGTCCCCAGACAGTGAAGCGGTGCTGAGGCTGGGCTGTGCACAATTGTGGCTTCTACCCGACCTTCTTTTCTGAACTGTTTTTTACCAATTTATCAATGGTTTTATAAGCTCTCCTCCTCTCCAATCCTTGTCTTTTTGTGAAAAGGATGAAGTTTGAGATATTTTTTTAAAAGAAATGTTTAATTAGGATTTTTTGTTGTTGTTGTTATTTTTACCTCAAGTGTACCAGCAGCTTGAGTGTTTTCAGAACATAGTCTAGTTTTAACAGAACTCCACCTTGACTTGGACTCCATGCTAAAGAAACATAGATTTTAAGTCTGTAGGCTCATTAGTGTGGTCGACCTTCCCCAAACAAGTAGACATCTGCTAGGCCAAATTTCACATGAAGTTCCACATCGCATTGCAGTTCAGACTTGGCATGGGCCGGTTTCTGGTCTCAAGGTATTCCGAGGTTTTTAAAGGTTACGGTTTCAAAACCCCCAAACCTTTCCCGTCATACTGATTGTACTGTTTAATGTCATTTTATAGAGGTATATGAGAAAATACTGGCGTTAAAAGCTACTTTTTCTAGCTGTTTGAAGCACAGAATAAAACAGAGTTGCTGTTCCCTCGTTTGTTGCTGTGCACTGCTGGTCAGCTGCTTGAAAGTATGCTACTACTGTTTTTTTTATTGCTGAAAAGAAAGAGACGTTCAGCTATCTGGATGCAGTTTCGGTATAACACAGAATGTCATCATATGAAAACTATAAGGGCGTCATTTATTGTTCTTATGAATCTGTTAGACTGTTTTAAAACTGCATCTGGTGAGCTTCAGCATGTCACAATCAACTACTTGCCCATAGAATCAGCAATGTATCATGATTATGGCATCTAGAGCAGGAGTCCCCAAGTCTAGATGCATCCCTTCTCCAACACACCTGAATCAAATAGCTGGATGGCCTCTTCTGCATGTCATCAAGTTCCAGAGGCCTAATAATGAGCCATTCATTTGATTCAGGTGTTTTGAATCAGGGATTCGTCTACAAGTTTTACTACCTTTGCTCATGACGACATTTAACACTATGGCATGCAGAATTTGGTTGCCAGACAAGCAGAGCTGCTGTGGATGTTTTTGGTCCAACAGGACGTTTTTCCTGTTTTTATCCCAACACAGTCTGTTTTGCTAAGGAATTGACAAGAACAGCGACTCAGATAGCGACCATAACAACATCACTTTATATCACACTGTAAGCTATACAGTTGCTTCATTCATGTCAGCATGCTGGATGCTTGAAAATGAAAGTGAAACTGATGACAGGACCTACTTTCCGAGTAATTCTGTTAAATGTTTTCTGACCATCACCTTTTATTCCAACATAGTCTGTTGATCCTAAAATATAAGAACAGATGGTGACATTCTGGGAGCAATAACATACGCAGAACACTGTGATTGCACATCGTTGATTCCAAAACACTCGCAATACCCACAATGGGAAACCATTTTTACACAAATACCCTTCATTTCAACATGTTTATATCCACATAATGCACTTTTCAATATGAATCAGCACGAGAACAACTATAGTTATTTGTCCTTTTAGACCTAAGATGTTACCTTTAGCCTGCATGTCATCTGTTTTTGTCATGGCTGTGAAATCAGCTTGTGAAAAACCCGCAGCTCAGAGAAATGATCCCAAAACGTCTCATACAAATAATCATCAACCCCTGATTAAGAAGCAGAACAACAAAAAGCAATATTTTGCATAATAAGCACGGTTACTTAAAAAAAAAAACACTTGTCACATCTTTATTTTGCATTTAGTTTAATTTTATGTAAGACAACCAATTTACCAATAAATAAATTAAATAAATAACTTTTCCTATAATAACATGTACCAGCATTTAGAAGCAATGCGGCTATTTTTTCCGATTCAAATGAAAACAATTAGATTACATCATGCATTTTGGTCTTAAGCTTTTCGCGTAATTATCATTTGGCCCAAATTTGTCATACAATGAGGATTACGCACCGGCCCATGCCTAGTTCACATTAGCCCATCTTGGTTGAATTGAAACGACAATCACAACCTGCAACTGCAGCGGGAGCTTTGATAACAATCTGCTTGCAACAAAGGGTGCTTTCCTTCACGCCAAGCTGCTCATCGCCGATTAGCTGGCTCACTTTCTAAGGGACATACAGGTGCCTTAGCCCAGTGTCAAACCAGTAACACAGGCCACACTGTAATTTATACAAAAAGCCATGAGTGCACAACAGATGATGCCCTATGCTGTGTTAGACTTTACCATCTGGCGGTGGTAAAACTGCAAGTAAGCAATGTAAAGTTTATAAAGTACTGTAAGTAAGCCAAAATGCTTTTAGGGAGCAATTTGATTTTTTTTGTAAGTAATTTAAAGCAAAGTGCCAAACAAGTAGAGGTGGGATTTTCCCTGAGGGACTAAATGGCGGTTAGTCTGACAGCCCCCTGCTTTGTTGTGTATTATATCTTTGTTCTCTTGTGGCTTTTGAAGGCCATGTCTTGGTGCTAAAGTGAGCAGTGCCACCAATAAACCACACTGCTTTGTGATTTGATGAGGCTTCTGTGTTTTATACGTGTACAGCTAGTAGAACACCCTGTTTTAGGAACCAGGCCTTGAAGCAGATGATCTCTTTCTCAACAGCAGGGGGCGCTGAAACCCGTTGAGCTCCTCCTCATTTTGTACTTTACATCAGTGATGTAAAAGACAGAGATGTTTATATGAGCATGAGTTATGCAGGACGTTCATGTTGGTCTTACATATATATATATATATATATATATATATATATATATATATATATATATATATATATATATATATATATATATATATATAAATAAAATGTTTTCTTCCTGGGATGTTTAAATGCATTAAAAATGCACTTTTATATTGTAAAAAAATATTGCGGAAACAGTTATAGGATGGGAGAGACGTGAATGTCTGATTGTGCGATTGTTTGTACGCCTCTTAAACCCTCAGAGGACACTAAAGTGTGGCTGCAACCAGAGTGTACATGTACCGCTGCTGAAAGACTCGCCGTCACTGCTTGTCTGCATTTGACAATACGGTATTTATTAACTTTTAATAATGTTACAAATAAACCAATTGTGTGAAATTAAACTTGTGTCATTGTTTTTATTCTAGCTCAGTCTAACACTGAATTGGATGTAAGCATAACAGTGTGATATTAGCGAGTTTTGACATGGCTAAACGGGGTAGGATGTTTTCTTTTAAGTACAAAACACAGAATTAAAACTTTATGAAGGAGGGACAAGGCTGCCAAAATTACCTCGACTTTACATCAACAACTAATCCAACAAATCAGAACAACGTCTAAAGCACTGCAGACCTTGTTTTCCCCGGTAAAGGTCAGAGTTCATGATTCAACGGTAAGGAGGAAACTGAATAAAAATGTCATCCATAAAATTTTTTTGATTATCTAAAATTTTGAGCTGTGACAAGAAAAAATAAAAAATTTTGTCACTCCTCACAGGAAGGCAAATTTCGATACTGAATATTTCTAGCAGAAACTAGTTCCAGAAACAAACATACAGATACGTCGATCTGCTATCAATACAACAAACAAAACCAAGACAGCTTTTTTTTTTTTAAATTCACTCTGCGTGTCTCTGGTATCTCTGAGCAAAGTGGAGTTTGGACATTTTCCATCAGTGACAAGCAAACACACACTTTGACCTCAACTTGACAAAATTCACTCGGACGCAAGAGTCTCATCGGACCCTGTTGGAGCGATCTCAGCTGGGAACAGAAAAAGTCAATACTTCTAATTACTGAGACAGTTTTAGTGGATTACACTCTGGTCTGCAGCCAGGTCAGGAGGCGGTCAGGCCCGCTTATTGGTGCAAGACAGAAAAATCACGTGAAACTCGAGTTGTGGTTAATGAACAAATTGTGTGCAGCACATGGTGTTGCCGATGATTACTCAGCCTGCAGGTCAGCTGCAGCTACATTGCGCTGTGACTAATGGCGTATAGCTGTGTCAGCTATTTCTAGTGGCAAGGTTGGGTTCACAGAGGGTTTATGAATCCTCTGCGAAGATCTACCTTGAGGGTAGAGCGAGCTTGAAACCGTAAGTGGGTCAGTAAATATTTAGTTTGCCCTGCATGTGATCGGCATCTGCTCCGTCATAAGTTTCTGTCTTATGTGAAATCCACTGAAACGTCATACAACACCGCTGCAGGGCAGAGCTGATGAATCCATTTGATAATCAGTAACAGAGTATTAACACAGTCATCATGACTGGATAATCGCTGCGCCCACTTCCACAGGAGTTAAGAGGAGCCCTCACGCACTCGCTTGTCCTCCGTTTGGTCCTGAAACATGAGCACTTTCGTAACTCTCTCGTCGGGGCAGAGGATGCCTCTGGTTGGGCTCGGCACGTGGAAGAGCGCACCAGGTCAGGTAGAGCAATGCATAATCACCCAGATTTAACAGACTGAGTCCAAAGATGGTCTAGGATGTTGCTTGAGTGTTACTATGTACTTGCCAGGTGAAGCAGGCAGTGTTGGCAGCTTTAGACGGTGGCTACAGACATGTTGACTGTGCGGCCGTGTACGGCAACGAACAGGAGATTGGAGATGCTTTGGCTCTTCGGGTGGGTCCAGGGAAGGTGAGGAGCTGTGATCTCTTCTTCCTTTTGTACTTCATCGGTATTTTATTGGCCTTGTTTAATGTCAGTTTATTCAACTGGCGACTCACTGAATCACTTGTCTAAGTGGAAGAGGGTTAGTTTTCCATCCCCCCACCCTCAGGGTGAAACAAGTTTAAGACGTTGCATCTCAGTCTAAAAGGTTTCCTAAACTCAGCTTAGCCCTTGGTTCTAAAAGTCAGCTCATAACAGAAAAGACCATTTTGAAAATGTTCTGTGTTTTGAAAAAAACTAAAAAAAAAAGAAGTAGTTTTTACATTCAAATGAAATAATCCGTTGGCATCAAACTACTGTAATTTAAATACAGCAAAAATAAATAACTGAGCTGATTCAGTATAAATTGAAATCAGATGTTTTCTTAAAAGCTTAAAAACAAACATGGCCATTTTCTTCCCACCGTCTGACGTTAAATGATTTCCCATTTTGGTCCAGATAGGATTGTCCAAGTTACATTTGTGTGATGATTCTATGTTATACGAGTCTCACTTTCTGAAACGAGTGGCATAAAATGTTGAGCTTATTTCATTTTATTTAAAAGTTTGAGCAATGCCAGTCATGTTGCATTGCTGATGCAATGACTGGCAACAATGTTTATCAGAGCTTCGACGTTTCGAAGCTAGTAATTACTCAAACAATTTTCATCCCGAAATGTTTGAGAACCACTAGCATAGCTTATAAAACCAATCACATGTTTCGCCAGAAGTCTAATTTGCCCTCTTGACCCCCAGGCTCTGCGGCGTGACGAGGTGTTTGTGACTTCCAAACTGTGGAACACCAAACATGATCCCGAGGATGTGGAAGAGGCATGCAGGTCCAGTCTGACCCACCTGGGTCTCTCCTACCTGGATCTCTACCTCATGCACTGGCCCATGGCCTTTAAGTGAGTAGCAGCTCATTCTGCAAAGCATTGCTTCCTCCTCCAGTGCGTATTATGTGCCCTAGAGTCAGTGTTGAGGTGAAAACCATTCATTCCTATGCCGAAACAAAATGTGGATGTTTTAGGAGAGGGAAGGAGCTAATGCCTCGACGAGACGATGGGAGTATTTGTTACTCTGACACTCACTACAGAGATACTTGGAAGGCCATGGAGAACCTCGTAGATAAAGGTCTGGTTAAGGCTATCGGGCTGTCCAACTTCAATGCAAGGCAGATTGATGACATCATCACCATCGCCAGGCACAAACCTGTGGTGAACCAGGTACGGCTGTTCAAACAGAACATATTTCAAACTAAAAATCCAGAGCTAACCCAAAGAAAGCAAACTAATCCGTTACCTAGGAGCCCTGAATTTTCTTGACTTTTCTTATAATATAAATCTCAAAACTTTAAGTTCTGTCATCACTTTTGTCAGGAATGACTCAAATTTAAAATCACTTTGAAGGTTGTTTAAAAAAAGTAAAAAAAAAAAATAAAAAAAAAAAAATATATATATATATATATATATATATATATATCTTATTTATGCTTAATGTGAAATATTTCCAATTCAACAATTTGGTCATTAATTTAACCATTTGTGTCTTGCCTGGGGTCACAGTTCATGCACATCATTAAATACAGCTGGCGTGAAGAATGTAATATAGTATTACTGCTGACTTACTGGTAAACCACGTCAAATTCAAAACACATCCACTTGATCAGTTTAATAAGATATGATTTTGGTGTATATTGGATTTACTTGGAAATGGGTTCCCAAAACAAAAGTCTGCTTGAGGCCCCATAAAATCTTAGACCGGCTCTGTGCAACTTAATATTTTCATGTCAGTTTGAATAAACTACATCTCCTGTCTTTTTCTGCAGGTGGAGTGCCACCCTTATCTGTCTCAAGCAGACCTCCTGTCACACTGTCGGTCAGTTAAATACACTTTAGGTAAGGGGCATTCAGAGCAGCTGAAATCATGCTCTCACTTCTGTTGTAGGTCGTTAGCGGTCTGTGTGACAGCCTACAGTCCCCTGGGCAGCGGAGACAGACCCTGGGCTTCTCCTGATGAGCCTAGTCTGCTGGCAGATCCGCGACTTGGCACCATCTCTGAGAGGTACCAGAAATCTCCTGCTCAGGTGATACTCAGGTAAGGCAGGACACCTCAAAGTATCGCTTTTCTCAACACAGCCAACTGTCTAATGTTACTGTGGGCCATGTGACTGTATCACCTGACTCTGCAGGTGGAACGTGCAGAGGGGGGTGGTGTGTATCCCCAAAAGCGTGACGGCCTCCAGGATCCAGGAGAATTTAAGGGTGTTTGATTTTTCCTTGTCTCCAGAAGACATGAGACTAATCGACTCCTTTAACCGCAACACACGTTTTATTATCCCAACAGTGGAGGTGAGACATTACTGCTAGAAATCCAGAAATAAATCCTAATGACATGGTTACGACTCTCCATGCAGGACTGAAGTAGCAGATGTGTTAAATAAAACAACCTCAGAATATTTTTCCCTCTACAGAAGGATGGCAAGAAAGTGTGGAGGGATGGAAAACATCCTCACTTTCCCTTCCATGATCCGTACTGAGCCTTCAAGAAACGCGTTAAAAGTGATTCTCAAATAGATGATATGGAAAAATAAATGAAACTGAACCTCCATCAGAATTGGTGTCGTCCGTTTTTTTCCAGTGACACGTTCACAAAATTTATTGAAAACATGTTTAGTTTGATGTTCATAAAAAAAATTTAAAAAAAGTTATGGTGAGAGCGACACTATGTGGCCAAAGACAGAACTGACTCAGTTATTTAAAGACTCACACAATCCAACTCGGTGTCATTACTCAGTGATAGAGATCTAGCTCTAGATCATTTCTGTACCTTTTGGTTAAAACTTCCAATGAATTAAATTCCCCCAAAAACTTTGAATATCACATTAAAACCAAGGAATGTTAGCACCAAAATGTAAACCTACAAAAATATGTCCATGCCCTCCACAGTATTGGTTGGTTCTCATTTTACATGAATTATTGAATCAGTGGCGAGTAGCATGGAGATGATTAGACTGATGTTCTGCTGAGGTGTTAGAAAAGTTCAACTTGCATCACAAGTGGCCTCCTTGTGATGCAAGTTGAAAGTAAGGAGGAACCAAGTTCTGCTGGAATATTAACTCAGGGTTTCTAAAGCAGAGTTAAGCATTTTTTAAGCTCAACTCTAAAGTTCCTGATGGATGACTGTGCCAACGTTGTACTTGATAAAACAAAGAGAGCAAAAAATAGCAAATGACATGGAACCCTAATAGAAATTGCAATAAAATCTTAGTCAAGCCTTAAAAACCCTTAAACTAATCTAAACAAACAGCAGAGAGACCTTAGTAACGCCTCCATTTAGTGAGATTTTATTTGCAACAACATAACCTTGACAAATTTGTAATACATTATATGCTACTGTTTATTTAAAAAAAAGAAGAAAAAAAAGTCATCAGCAATGTTTTTCATTCAGAGTCTAGCAGAAATCCCCATCACTATAGCCATTCCTGTATTTTTTGAGATATACTGACAATGAAGCCACTGAAAAAAACAAAACAAAAAAAGAAGAAAAAACGCCAACCCCGCCTTCTCTGACCCTTGTTTGCAGTCACTCACCTTCCATTTTCATCATCCCAGTCCCCCACCCACATCAAAGTCAGGGCAAACCAAGTGGATACATGCTGTCTCCAAGAGAAATTATACAAAATAAAGAAAAAAAAAAAAGAAAAAGAAAGAAGGGAACACATGAAAGAAGCACAAAGTCCTAAAAATGTGGAATCTGGTGAGAATTTGTACAGGTGTGATCCCAGGACCGACCACTGTGGGGCAGTAGGCATTTATCCATAAAGATCGTCGTCATTATCTTCGTTGAACACTGGACCAGTACCAGTTCCACCAGAGCCGTGACTTGGACCGCTGCCTCCTGCAGCGCTGGAGGGAAACCTGGGAGGGAGGAGAAGAAGAAGAAAGATGTTCAGGTCCAGGATCAAATCATTTCAAATAAACTGAGTCAGAATGTAAACTGATAGGGATCGTACTCCTAATAAAACAGAATTTAAGGATGTAGCAATTTGTTGATCAAGGATATCTTTTGTAATGATAGCTATGGTTGCCAGATAATGTGCTAATTACTCATCAAACTCTTTATGCACTACAGTAAGAACAAATCTCCTAAGAGACATAAATAAGTAAAACCTATCAGAAAGCGTACCTGAAGCTGCCAAAGCCTCGGCTCTGCTGCAGAGTCTGAGCAAACATCTCGTATTTGCGGATGTCGTTGTCGCTGACAGAGCGACGGGCAAACCGCATCGCTTCTTCAAAGTGGTCCTTCCTGATCTCTGGCACGGGGTCGTCCTCTTCTACCTCCTACAAGGACAGAGATGGGCGAGTTCATGAAACGTTCAGGAGCAGCAGGGAGCAGACGCTCCGCCTCACAGAGCACTGACCATGGCCGATGGGTTCGTCTGCCTCTCCCGCTCTCTGCGGATCTCGTTCTCGATGCTCTCTCGGATGGCGAGCTTACAGGCCCGCTGGCAGATCTCTGTGAGATCAGCGCCGGAGAAGCCGTTGGTCATCTTAGCCAAGAAGTCCAAGTCCACATCCTTCAGGGAAAAAAAAAAAAAAAAAAAAAAAGAAATAACAAAAATCGTTTAATATCTTATTTCGGGTTTGATTTCACACAGTAAGCCAAAAAAAAAAGTCTCTTCTAAACATATAAAAGTTCAAGTTTGCCGTGTATTGATTATTTAATGTGTATCGATTCCAATGATGACACCCGACAAAATGTAATGTTTGTTACTGGCTTCTCCATTGGCGATGTTTAAGTCTTTATATTTTTATGATGTAAAGCACTTTGAACTGCCTTGTTACTGGAAAGTGCTATACGAATAAACTTGACTGAAAGTTATTCAAGAGGAATTTACTAGAATGCAGCATCATTACACTCAACTCAACCATGCAAGTAAATGGACCATAAACGATGGCAGACGGCGCAGTCACCTTGCTGATGGGACTCTTGCGCAGGTTGGCCTTCAGGATGCTGATCCTGCTCTTCTCGTCTGGCAGGGGGATGTAGATGAGCTGATCCAGACGGCCAGGTCTCAGGATGGCCGGGTCGATGATGTCTGGTCTGTTGGTGGCGCCGATGATGAAGACGTTCTTCTTGCTTGACATGCCGTCCATCTCGGTCAGGATCTGGTTGATCACACGGTCGGCAGCTCCGCCGCCGTCGCCAACGTTGCCGCCGCGAGCCTTAGCTATGGAGTCCAACTCGTCGAAGAAGAGGACACACGGCGCAGCCTGACGAGCCTGGAGACACAAGGACAACGGTTTTAAGAAGCAAGTCGCTGACAGAGTTTATTTTAGATTTGAAAATTCTGTATGTATTCATACTCAAATTTAATATATTGAATATACGTGGGGACGCTGAGAACATGATTATGTAATTTGCATGTTGTATGACTCATGTTAATGCTGGTTTCTGATGGTGAAGGGAACCAGAACATGCTTTATTACAAAGTCTGTTTCTCTTGAAAATGACACCTCATTTTGTCAAATCTAAACAAAATGATCCAAAACTAAAAATACGTTTAGAGCAAAACTAAGCATTTCATTCACTTAATCAACTTGTGAAAGTCAATGAATAAAGAGTTCTACGAGTTAACGAGGTAACAAAACAGGCTCAGTTGAAAAATTGATTAAAAACCATGACGTCATCAAAGCTGAGAAATGTTATTTAATGTTCATCTACAGATTCTCTCATCCATCTGAACAAATGTTCCCCTGCAAACATCCACATTGTGTTTCAGAGCCATTTGTTTTCTGCCTAAGTAACTATTTTCTATAAACAAAACTACTGCATTCAACAAAAATTCCAATTAAGATGTGGCAAATAAAAAGATGTGAATTAAATACGTCAACGTGAGAAGCGCTACATTTGTTATATATGAAAAAAAAAAAGTCTAATGCAAACTTTATTTATACTCAGTTTTCTTTTTTATGCATTTATTTTGACATGAAAACTGACTTTAAAGACCGTTCCTCTGAAGTCTTTAAACTTCAGAGGAACGATTTAAATGGACTGACCCAGGGGGAAAAAAACAACTTACCTTGTCGAAGATCTCTCTGACATTAGCCTCAGATTCTCCAAACCACATGGTGAGCAGTTCAGGTCCTTTGATGGAGATGAAGTTTGCCTGGCACTCATTGGCAATGGCTTTGGCCAGCAGAGTTTTACCACAACCAGGAGGACCGTAGAAAAGCACACCCTTGGATGGGGTCATGCCAAACTTCAGGAACTTGTCTGGATGCTCCACAGGATACTGAATTGTGCACAAAGAGACAACAGTGTTACAGTAAGAAAATACCCCAAGTTTGAAAAGGGTAAAGAACTCCTTTCTAGCATAATCTCTTATCATACCTGCACCAGCTCCTGCAGCTCCCTCTTGACATCTTCCAGACCTCCAATATCGTCCCAGGTGATATTGGGAACCTCAACAACCGTCTCCCTCAGAGCTGATGGGTTGCTCTGGCTCAGAGCCCACTGCAACACAGTGTTGACCGAGTTAGCATCGACAAAGACGGCCATTTACTGGCCAATTGAGGCACCTAAGCTCCATTTGAAAAGATCAGATTACAGGTTTACCTTGAAGTCGTCCATGGTAACGGCAAGAGAATTCATGACTTCAGCATCAATAGTCTCGTCCTCCAGGTCGATCAGGTCCATCTTCTTCCTAATGGCCTGCAGGGCGGCTTCGGAGCAGAGAGCCGCCAGATCCGCACCGACGTGGCCGTGGGTCTCATTGGCCACCTGCAAACAAAAGCATCAAGATACCCAATAAGGGTTCAAGGGTTGCTTGTGGTTCAAAAGGTCGCCAAAGTGGACAATATTTAAAATTCAGCAATTTCAGCAAAAACAAATATTTCGGACATTTTTGAATATGCAGTCGTATCTGAGAACAACAAGAACTGATGAGGCTCATTTTTCAGATCAAAAGTAAATGGTTTGTTAGCTCCTAAAAACAGATTTTTCAAAACCGTAAATGGAGTATTAGGAGTTCTTTTAGAGCCAGTCACATATGTAAATATTCTCTCATTTAAAACAAGCAAAATGTTGTTTTGCTTATTAAAACATTTTAAACTAGCATGTTTAAATGTTTACTTTGAAGTGTTCGAACAGGTTAATTAAATTAAATTAAAAAAAATTTTTTTTAAAAAGCAGGATATGTCTACTTTGAAATATTTTGCTATCCAAGAAACATTATGTAGTTTCCTGGGATGTGATTTGCCATTTCACTGTGGGGTTTTTGGCAGAAGAATTGAAAATGGCATATTTGCCAGTTTTAATTTTGTGACAAGAAAAATAAAGCCAACATTTCTGCAATATGTAGCTAGATTTGTTTTCTGATGCATTTCAATTGTAAAGCAAATAAAATATGTAGGGGAAATTTAAATATGACATATCAAAGTACGCTTAGACTAATTATCCATATACATCAAGTTTATTTAAGCCTGCTTATTCGGACAAAAAGTTAGGATATAAATGACAGAATGGTACTTATGGTGTAGTTATCCAAGAAAAGAAAAAACCCCAAAACAAATAAACATAAAAAGCACCTCTCTGTTAGTCATATCACCTGAAGGGAGTAATGTGCACAAACCTGTTCCAAGTCAACATCGTCAGCTAGTTTCATGTTCTTGGTGTGAATCTGCAGAATCTCCAACCTGCCGGTCGCATCAGGAATGCCAATGTCCACTTCTCTGTCAAAGCGTCCTGGAAGTGGAACACGGTACAAAGAGCTCAGTGGTTTTAAAATGATAACATTTGAGATGCATGTCAACGTAATTTAAAACCCTTTTCTCAGATGAACTAGTAGAAGATGTGTATTTGAAACTGAGCAAAATCCATATCCCGCCCTCCATAAAGCCTGTCATAAACATTAAGTCACATGCTAAAAATGCAGAACTAGAGGGATAGAGATGGGCGTGACTGACGGAGCGTGCTCTGATCTCCAGAGCTAACAAAACTAAATGTCTACGCTGTTATGCAGCATTTTGTTTTGCAGGAAAACCCCTATCTTTTTTTACAAAAATGAAACTGAAACTTAGTCTCAAGGGACAATAATGTGTATAATAAGGCTCACAGTGCATCTTAAAACTGTCAATATAAAACTGTCAGGTAGTAAGATGACCATTTTGATGTGGCAATTATTTAAACAGAGTTCATGTTCATTATAGAGAAAATATACATAAGCAACCAGGACACACAGAACAGCATTTGCCATAGGATTTAAGGGGAAACGAGTACTTGTTACACCAGCTCTAATCACGACAAACCAACAGAAGCACAGCTTAAAAAAAGCCTCAAATTAACACATATCTGCATGGGGGACAAAAAAAAAAAAAAAAAAAGATTTACCAAATCTCCTGAGAGCTGGATCAATGCTGTTGGGTCTGTTGGTGGCTGCCATGACGATCACATGAGCTCTCTGTTTCAGGCCGTCCATAAGAGTCAGCAGCTGGGAAACTATGCGCCTCTCCACCTCTCCATGAGTCTGGAAAACAAACACAAAACACACAATGCTGGAATGTTGAAACAGATTTTACAGTAGCAGCGAAATATAGCTATGCATAATGAACAAGAAGGTTCTACAGATTAATCACTGTGCACTTTCAGTCTATTGCAAGCTCTAAAACATCTATTAGGCAGGCCTTGTACCACTTTATACTCACCTTCTCTCTCTTTGGAGCAATTGCATCAAGTTCATCAATAAAGATGATGGCAGGAGCATTCTTCTCCGCTTCCTCAAAGGCCTTTCTCAGGTTACTCTCACTCTCTCCAGCCAGCTTACTCATGATCTCAGGGCCTGAAAGCATGAAATCAAGGCTCCATTTTAGAGGCAGCATTTCTACTATATGCAAGCAGCTTTCAAAACAGAAATGTTGTCAAGTGTACACACCGTTGATTAGGAAAAAGAAAGCTCCTGTTTCGTTGGCCACAGCCCTGGCAATCAAGGTTTTTCCAGTTCCGGGTGGTCCATATAGAAGAATGCCACGTGGGGGCTGAAAGGGCAGAAACATTTGAAGACTACAACTTTCTCAAAATCTAACTTCATTCCAAGAATAAATTAATAGAATACATTTCACTCAACTCAAGTCTCCTAGTGATATAAAGGTTTAAGAGGCTTTTTTGAAAGATCAAACTCTGTAATCAATCTGTCGCATGTAACTTCTGTTTGAATTCCAGTTCGCAGTTATAATAAAAAAGGTCAAGTTTTGCTCCATATTTGAATAAGAAAAAGAAAAAAATCAAGTAAGTGCCTGACCTTGACTCCAATGGCCTTGAACAGGGCAGGATGTCTGAGAGGCAGCTCCACCATCTCTTTGATCTGAGCTAACTGCTTCCTAACTCCTCCAATGTCATCATAGCCCACTTCATTTAGGGACTCCTCCTCATCCTGCAGGTGGGAGACTCAACATTTTAGTTTTCACGTCATTTATAATGAATTAAGACGCATGGACGAGTGTGTTCGTACCTCTCTCCTGATCGGCTCACCCTCACAGTGAATGACTGTGTCAGGAGCAACTATGCAGTAGGGGGATGGATCGGTCTCCACTACCTTGAACTCCACGGCTCTCATGCCACCTCTGACCAGGAAAATATCACCTTTACAAGTCGAGGGAGGGAAGAGGGGGGTGAATAAGTTACATCAAAGCTACATGTTGACTTATATCTGTACAGGTTAAAAGCAACAATAGGGTGTGGAAGTCACCTTTGCGGATCGGTCTGTAAGCCTCCAGAAAGTATGGCTTCAGGTAGACTTCAAACAGGTTGCCAGTGATGCCCTCCACTGTGTCGTCTATAGGGAGGACATGAATCCTCTTTCCATACTTCACATCAGGACAAGGCTGAATGCTGAGGAAGACATTATACTTAGCATGGCTTAACACTCACGCATATATGTAGGTGAAAGTTGGACAAGAATCTGCGTTCCCTCACCTGATGACGTCACCAAGACGGACCCTCAGGTTGTTGCGGACCACCCTGTTCATCCGGACCTTCTCGTCGGAGCAGGTGTCATCTGAGAGCACGATGCACACAGTCTCCCGCCTCTTCTTCCCCTTCATCAGAACTGTGTCGCCACGGAAGAGCTGCAGTTCGTCCATCTTGGCCTAAGACACAAAACATTGAATTGATGGAAGCGCTCGCATAATTCTGAATCTCACCATATCGGGCTCGGACTTTGTTTCTCTAGCTGTGGAGTGGGTGGAAAGCCTCTCAATGATTACCTGAGAAAGAGAGACCACGCTGTTGTCTTCATTGATGGATTCATCAACAATCAGTCTGTTGGGTCTGCTCTTTTGCTTCAGAATAGCAGTTTGTAGGTCATCATTTTTGGATCTACAGAGGAGAAACGGAGGAAAGGGTCAAACTAAATAATCTTACTCCTCAGCATAACGGTCTTTTAAAAAAATTTTTATATATACACACAGATGTTTATACAGAAAATAAAATTTGCACTTAAAATCAATGGCAACAACATGGTACATTTTTTTATTTTGTTTTGATACAGAATGCCTCCAGTGTGAAAACATGGTAATTTGCAAAGCCTAGTGCCATATTGATTGGCTCAAGGTCAAATCAGTTTTTATTCGTCTCTTCATTCCAACCCAATTCCATTTTGTTCCAGTAAATAAAAACCATTCAGATTAAATCTATAATAATATTGTAAAAACGGTTTTGTTAATTGTTGTGTTCTGGTATTTTTGATGAATACTGAACATCAATCCAGACAAAATCTTAAAATCCCATTTAATATTTAATTTAAAATTAACTGCGTCTTATTTTCTGCAAACGATATCAATGATTATGGTCCTGTTTAGAGATGGGCATTTATTTTATTGTGTAATGTTTGGGATGTAAGAATTTCAATTTATAATTGTCATGATAAATTCTAATTAATATTTTTACCATTTGTTCAAAGACAGTATCATACATCAAAGTTGAAAATATTGATTAAATCAAGTTACTGTATGCAGTAAATTGATTTAATAAATAGTTACGTTTTTCAAGAGCAGCATTTGTGTTTGTGGGGCTATGATTGCTGTGACACAGCCATACAGTTATCTAAAATAGAAGTAAGAAGCTCTTAGCATTTTATCGTTATATTTTGTGAAACTATTGTTATAACACTGCAAGTCCACATGCTCCACCCCTAGTTCTAATCACATCTGGGCTCAATGACTGGTATGAAACATCCCCAAAGTGGATGCAGATTAAACATCGTGTGTACCAAAATCTTCATGGTATACGACGTCTTTTGGGTCCTGGCCATTTTGTATTCAAACGCTTACCTGGTAGAAAATTGTGTAATGTTTCTCACCGACCATGTACGGCTGCCAAAGGGATGTTTCATACTCATTTTAACAATTAATGTCTATTTCTTATAACATACACTGAAGAACTTGTGTTATTTTGTTTGATATTTAGTCATAATCTTCCAGATTGTAGGCTCCACTTCCAAAAAGGAACTAGAATCAAACTAAATAGGAAGACTATGTAAAACTGTTTAGAATAAAATACAAGTCCTTTGTGTAATTGAAGCATTTTTATGTCAAAGCAAATTATTAATAAAAATATTTAAAAAAATAAAATTAACATGGAGTTATTTCAGTGTGTTGGTACAATAAGAAAAGAAATATTGACCAGGAGTCCTCCGTTTGTACCCAAAAGTCTGGTACAAAGCCAAGACAGCAAAATGGTGAAAGGACCAGCACATAATGTCTCCAACTACAACGGCTTTTTAAATGGAGTTTTTGGTTTAAATTCTTTAAAGTTGTACAGATTTTGTTTTATTTTGGCCATCTTACTTATTTAGCATCACCCACAATAAATCTGAGCTGGAATCGCAAACCACTTTATAAAAAGATCCAGCTCTACCCAATCCAATTCAGTTCAAATTCCACTAAGAGCACTTTAACTAATAAAATACCACCAATCATACTCTTTTCCAATTACATGCAGAGCAATTTGAGCCTGTTGATTATACAATGCCAACTGGTAAGAAATGTCTTATAATTGAGATGTTTTTCTTTTTAAACAAATGCTTGGTTTCAGTTTTACCCCATTGTCCAAATATATAAAAGAGACACACAACAAGAAGGATGTTGATTTGCCTCCGTGAGATTGTCTTTTATAGAAATGTAAACACTATCCTACTAAAGCTATGTGGCCCACGTTGTATTGATATGAGCAAACAGGTCGTTTGCACAACATCCCAACAACCACCATGTTACGTTACGCACAGAAAATTCAATAATACTTTTCTACAGTCATAAGACCACACAAAGCTAAATTAAAAGTGTCGCCTTTTTCTAGAAACTTCGCGGAATGTTATGGTAGTTTCCTTTTTACGTTGACAGCATGCTAACGTTAGCCTGGAGCTAACCGGCTGGCGAGCAGGGGAACGCAGATGACACAGCAAAAGAATCTGAAGAAAAAAACTTTGTTAGCAAGCTTCGTCCTTTTAAGAAATCCCATTAAAATTTCATTGCGACTGGTCAAATCTCAACTTAACCTTGTGTATGTTGTAATCAGATAGCTAATTTCAAGAGTTTTATTCTAACCGAATAGATCCATAAAGGCTTGCCGATCGCCTAAATTGAATTAGCCTGCGTTGGTGCACCGTTTAGCATAGCAGTTCGTCACAACATTATCAACCGTTTGGTCCCGTAGAATCGTTAGCTTGTCGGGTAAACTTTTGACAAGCAGGACAGCTGAAATATAATGTTTTCACTTTTTAATACAAACTCTAAATAATGAGTAACCAGGACCGGTGAAAAGGCCAATTTTCAATGTGATCGTGGATGGCTTTGGCCTTGACGGTGCTAAGCTAAAGTTAGCATTCGAGTAGCGATGACTGCGCTTTGTGAAGTCATACAACTGAGTTAGTGAATACCGTTAACCGACCAGGAAGAACCGTGTGTGGTTACAATAGTTTAATAACAAATAAAGAAGCCAACATACAACTGGTAGTAAGTGTTTAACCTACGGAAAATACTGCGGAGGATGAAGTAACTGACCCCATTAGCTCTCATGCTAGCAAATTCGTCATGTATTAGCATTCTGAACGTTAGACCTTTAAAGGGTAATAGTTAGCTGCCATTGCAACAAAAAGACGCTTTTGAGCAAATCTGAAGATTGTGTATACTTACTCCCCTCCCGAAGCCATGGTCGTCCACCTGGTTTACTGGTAATAAATATAGAAATTCTAGCTAAATGTTAAATGAGCTGAACCGGTTTCGCTACTAGACGTTCTCTGTGCATTCACACGAAAGAGCAGCAGTTTCCTTCGCCTTCTTTACGGTTATACCATGAGTTACACACAATCTGCTTTCTGATTGGCTAGAATCACTCCGTCAAATTCGGGAACCAATCAGACGTGTAGAGGCTATCGTCACCAAGGGTACTTCTGAAGTTTGGCCAGTTACAAAGAAGAGAGAGGAGGTCGTTAAGTTTATTTTCTATTGGCCTATTATCAAACCTACTCATCCAATTAACGGTCACCGCGTTGATATAAATCCTGTAAATTTGTGTTTTGCTCATAGTAACAGTGGTGTTACCTCAGGCCCGGTTTTAAAATTATTTGACTGTAAGGAACTGACTTTTTTGTTTAGGTATTTAGAAATTAAGCCTGACTTTTCATTTAAAAAATAATTCTGTTTTAAAACAATTTACTGTACTTCTACAGAGCAAATTGTGATACCAATTTCCTTCCTAAAGCAGAAAACACACTTTGAAAAAGAGAGAAAAAAAACAAGGCTTTCTGAAATTAAAATTAGACAGTCCACCATTGATTGATAAACATGCCATTTCCAGTTCCAACTTTGAAGGTTAAGATGCCAGCTCATCTGAACTTATTCCAGGTTCACTGTCCTCCACCACGGTTTGTGTCATTTTACAATTTTTAGACATTAGAACTCTGACTTTTCAGTGGTTAGTGTCCATCAGGTATTGAAAGATATAGCAACAAAGAACATTATGCCACAGTTGATCCTTATGAGTTTTGTGAATCAACCAAATCCAGAACAATGTCAAACCTTTTGCCAGCGTACATAGCTCCTGATTTGTTTGATATAGGTGTGCCAGGGCAGGTAAGCGTCTAAAGGTTGCAGGGTGGTTGCTCTGAAAAGCAAATTCTGCAGCTGCAGACTAACTGATAGTAACATACCTACAGAAAAATGTGAACACATGATGGGTTTTCATAAATATAGTTTCTTTATTTAATTCTCTCCACATAATTTTCTTGCTACCATTTGACTTATTGCACAGGCCGCCCCAAACATTTATTAAGTGATTAGGTTTATATTTTTATTCTCTAAGCTGACTAGGTAGGACCAAGTTCTTGCAGTTTTTGGTGCAGCTCTGCAGAATCCAGCAACGGTCCAGACTGAAGTTCTTGTGCATACACAGGAAGAGCCCTGCAAGAGAAGTGAGGTTCCCACCATAAGACAAAACAAAGTAAACAGGTTATATAATTAGGTTTTCCCTATCTCTAGATGTTTCTTAAATCTGTGTTTTTCAATCAGATCTAAATAATTCAAATTACACAATTTCTAATTTCTTTTTCACTTCTTCCTTTTAAAGTCCCAAACTCCAATCGAACAGATTGTTACAAGTAGATATGAATTTCGGTAAAAAGGAAAAGCCTGTGTAAGGGCAGAGTATAAAGCATCTCACTCTGATAAGGATGGGATGGGATTGCTCCAGGTCTGTTCCCAACAAGCAGCCGCCTCCTGCTTCCTGTCCAGCCTCCACAGCACCTCCCCATACCACCGCCTGGCACTCACACCCTCTGAAACCGAAAGGATTGGACGATCATGTGATTGAAAACAGGACAATGTAATACAAGTACCCACACAGTGGTTTTAAATAACATATTTCCTTCTATTTCAACACAATTCACAATCACAAAAATACACAATCTGACATGTTCACCGCTAGAAAGCAGCCCACTTTCCCTTTACAAAGCCTACAGGTGGGCTGAGTGTTTTCACAGACATTTGATCTGTATTTTGTGGTTTCTTGTTTATAGACACAGGTTACTTTTGCATCTGTACTCTCACATCCTCTGTGCAACAAGCTTTTATGATTACTTTTTTTGCAATAAACAAAAACATTGCTAAAAATCAACAAAAGTTAAATGGCATCCATTAATGCTTACAGCATTGTTTTAGATTATTGGGCCAGTTGAAGTTTATATATAATTAAACAAATTAAAATGGCCTTGACAAAATAAATGTCACCCTTAACTTGATTCTATATATCAGAACTATTTGCATCAATCCCTGCTAACCTCAGAGTTCAGCGTGAATGCTTTTGGATCATTTGGGTTGCATTTCCTTTTGTGTCCACAATCCTATTAACCTCATACTCTTTTATAATACCGACAACTGTTGTCACAGAAACAATACACTACTTGGAGATGGTCTAGTAGAGTTTACCACAGAAATTCAAAACCTTCTTTTTGAGGTCCTGATCTGATGAAAAACTTCAAGGCATTTCTGATACTAATTTATGTTTCAAACATGGCTATACTTACTTACCAACAAATCTCCCCATACCTCTATTTGTAAAACAAACAAATATTTCTATTTTACCCATTTAATTATTTTACCGTCACATACTGAAGGTGCACAGGGAAAAATAAGCAGCTTTAAATGCGCCGTTAGGGCACTAACATACCATTATACATGCTCGGATCAGAAGTCGGGAGGACACTGTGAGCTCTGGATCTTTAATCATAGCTGCACTCATTTATTCGCAGCTGTGGTGTACATACCTGGGTGGGCCTGCCGGCTGAGCTGAAGGTCTCTGAGGGCCTCTCTCAGCCGGTCTATCTGGGCAAAGCTGATCCCCCTACCAGCTAATGAAAGTCCCTTTAGTCTTTGGAGGACACACAAGTCTACACACTGCTCAGCATCTTTATCTGCACAAGGCATTTGTAGAGAGAAACCTGTAATGAATCATGCAGTTAAGAAGAGACTGACTAGAGATCCATTCCAAAATACTTTTTTTTTTTTAAATACTTCACCTGTGTCTTTATAGAGCACCTTCACCAACAGGCTGATACACCTACAGTGCAGAAAACCATGTTGAGTGTTTATTCAGAATTCCACACAGAAACAGTCTGAGTAAAACCAGTCCAGAACCAGAACCACAGACCTTGTGTAGTGGGTTACTGCTTGCTTCCAGTCCTTCAGCTGAGAGTAGCAGTGACCCTGAAGGAGATAAGCTGCTGCTGTCCAGAGCAGCCTTACCAACCCATTTTCTGCCTCCTCCGTCACCTCCCCGCTCCCGGCCACTCTCCCGTCCCCTGGATCCTCCAACAACACTTTTTCTGGAAGCAGATCCTGAGTCGACCCGATGACCTCATCACAAAGCGCCATACAGTCTGCAGGCCGCCGGGCCATCAGTAAGGCAGCTCCAGCCTCGAGGTAGAGTCTGGGTAACTTGGGGAGGGTGGAGACCGCAGCATGAACCTGAGGCCATAAACATGCAAAATAACACTTTTCAGAAATACTACTTCATTCGTGACTTGTTGGAAATGGTCCATCAACATGTTTGCTCTTACACCATGCTGATCTTCTGACTGAAGAGCAGCAAGCAGGTCTAGATAACACTCCACGCCTTCTGACACCCTAAACAAGCAGAAATACTCTAATTTCTTAACAACAAAGTTGACACGTTCTCAAATACATGATCTGCGCCAGTGAAAGGAATTCACATGGACCACCATGCTGCTTCTCTCACCTGCCGTGGATCACGCATTTGAGAGCCAGACTGTGAAGGACACTGAGGGCAGACGGGACAGAGAGCAGGCTACTCAGTGATTGACTGCAGAGAAATAAGGACGGTGAGAGGAGACAGCCTGCAGCCATGGCAGGTTCTGTAGTCAAGGGTAACAGCAACATCTACGGAAGAAAAGAGGTTTGTTGTTTCAGTATCCAGACTTGGAACTCACTTAATATTTTTCAGTGATAAAAAGTTAGTTTTTCACTTATTTGCTCATCTAGTTAACTACAAAACACATGTACAGTGCTTGGGGAAAGGCATTTCTATGCTTTCAGCATTTTCCAATTTTGTTACAATTCTTTCCACAACCTTATAGTAGTGCATATTTAATAGGTGGAAGGAAATCCAGGACTGTTTTTCAACTTAAACATCTCAGAAGGACGGTGAAGGCTTGCGTTCAGCCCCCTTTACACTGAAACCCCCAAATAAACACCTGATTAGGATCTAGAATCAACCTGTGTGTGATTTAATGTCATTATAGACTGTTTTTCTGTAACCCAAAGTTGAACGTTTTGGCCTGAGCAGCAATGTACGACGCAAAAAAATCCTACACTGCACATCATCCTGAACATACCAGTCCCACAGAGAAACATGGTGGAGTCAGCATCATGCTGTGGGGATGTGTTCCATCAGATGGGACAGTGAAAATGGTTGGAGCTAAATTCAGAACAATCATGGAAGAAAACCTGTTAGAGGCTGCAATAGATAAGAAACCAGGAGAAAAACGATGCTAAACACAGAGTCAGATTATGGTTTAGATCAAAATTTATGCGTGAATTCATGGACTGACCCAGTCAAAAATCTAGATCTAAATTTTAGTCCCCGTCGCTATAAAAGGATGATTTTATAAAACTTTATATTGGTTAAAAATGAAAACCAATATATGAAAAATGAAAACATCTAATTTAATAGCTCAACATCTTGTGTTGAGCTATTAAACAAAGTCCTGATAAAAGACATTTAAACATCCATGTTTGTGACAAAACTATTTAGGGTTATTAATACTTTTGGAAGACACCCACTAATTATTACAAAAGCAATGTATTTGTATCCATTAACATAAGAAACAACAAAAAGCATCCTATTATTGGGACAAATATTTTTATCTTAGGTTACTCACCGAGTGCAGAATGCGAAGAGCCTGTATCTCCGCCTGCGAGTTTTCCAACCGCCTGTAGATGAGAGCGCTCTGATAGAGAGCACAAACACAGCGGGGGTCCGTCTCCAGAGCCTTTCGGTAACACTGCAGTGCCATGTGAGGGCGGTTCTAGAGACAAGTGCAAACACATACACATATGCTCAAAGGCAATGAAACAACCTAGCACTCTACTTTTTCTGTTATCAATGGCTTGTATGAGCGGCTTTATGTACCATATGGGCGAGGCAGGAACCTGAGAGGAGGTGTGTGTAAGCGATGAGAGCTCTGGGAGCAGGCGAGGCAGAAGCAGCCTGCAGAGCAGAAAGCACACTCCAACCCTCCGTCAGCCTTTCTGCACCTTATTAAAACAAAGAAAGAAGAGCAAAACCGCTTGGGTTGTTATTCATCAACAGCCGCTGACAGGAGAGGGGAATAGCATTGATCGTCTTAGCTGAAGGAGTTGGGTAATTAGGAAACAAGTGAGAGCTGTCAGATCCGATCATTCTTACAAATTTCTCATTTTAATACTCCAAACTTTTCTGCATTAAGATTCCCAAATGTCTCAAGTGATTTTGTAGCATTACAAGGAAAAAATGGTGAAAAACACAACTTTTACTGCACTCTGAAACAAATTTGAGGCTTTAAACTTCCCAGCAACCTAAATGACTACAAAACAATATGATTATTTGTGTGAGGCCAATTCTTCCTGTTCTTGTTTTTATCTTCTTACAGCTCGACTCTATTTTCATTCAGTTTCACTTTGCTACTAACAGTAAACTATTATTCCCAGTTACAAAGTTCAGTTGAGGTCATTATAAAAGGAAATAGTTAATTCTCTACAAGAAACCCATCTGATAGTGTTGGCACTGCAGACAAAATAGAAAGTGATACAATTACGGAAAATTTTAATGCATGTGTTAGAGAACACAGAGCTAAAATATTATTAAATGTTAAATGTTGTTTAGTCACACATACTGGAATCAGCATTATAAAACTAAACCAGTATAAATATTGCTGACCTTGAACAATTGCAGTGCAGATCTTCAACAGATCAACAAGCTTTCTTGGGTCCAGAACCAGTATGGGAATATTTGATATCTTTTCCTTTGTTTCAGCCCTACAATCATTCCAAACTGCTCCACTTTGTGCCTCCAAAAGAGACATCTCCACCTGCATCAAAGAAAATGAGTGTTCTGAAGTTTTTTCATTGATAACAACCAAACCTACACAGAGATAAAACACTGCAGAGTTTGAGAAAACAAATGATAGACCAGGATGAAGAGCAAGGTATTTGGAGTTTGGAGTTTTCAGGGGACTCTTGAAGCAACAGACAGAATGGCTGGGGGGCAGAATGGCTGCAAACTGGATGGTTGGGAGGAATTTAGAGAGTCTGTGGGTTAGGACTCTAACTGGTCTAAAGGAAGTTCTGGAAAACTGCTCAACAATTCAGAAAAAGAAAGCAGAACCCATCCCAGGCTGCAGGTCTTAAAATTACTATAACGCCAAATGATGTTTTCTCCACTGCCTTGCAGGAAATTATTTCTGACACCCATGAAGAGGTCTAAAGTTTGCCATGAGTCAGTATGTTGTACCATGTCCTGAATACAGCAGATAGACAACATACAGCATCCAGACGATCGGACAATGCGGTGAATGTGAGTGTGTTTTCATATGCAAAATCCATTTTAATACTGCCAGTGTTAAATGTTGTTGTTTAGACGATGTTAGCATCTTGATTGCTCCAGTTCTCATTAATCCATTAAAAACAATTAATAAATATAACTGCTATGCGTGTCAAGTGAAAATGTTACAAATTACATTTTAATTAAAGTGTTTAAAAGATGAAGATTCATTTCCCTATGGACTGAAATTAACCCCATTTCTGTTTATTTCCACTTCAGTTTGATCATATTTGATATTTACACTGTGGTAAAAGTTTATAAATTTTTTAATGTATAAATACCTAAATACCTTAATTTCATTTATTTATGTAATGCCTTGAGTAGCAAGGTTATAAAATACAAGTCTTTGCTTACGTTTTATCGTGTTGTATGCAAAACAAACAGAACAAAAATGAAATTTTAGTTGTTAACCCTCTATGGCATGGCGTTGCCTCTGGCAACAAACCATATATCTGTACCTCACGTTGCTCCTTTATTTTATTTTTGGGGGTTGATGATTTAAAATAACTCCAGACATATTTTTGTCCAAATAAAAGAGGTATTGAGGTTCATGTGACCTTTTACTTAGAAGAGGAGCAGTCTTTTTTATGAAGCGGAGGTGCATGCTACACCTAGCCTCCTACTTGTAAGTTATACATCACTTTTCTTCATGTTTAAATTTGGGTCACTCCAACTAAAAATATTTTCATATCTGTGAGTATGTAAAGAATCATTGTAGATAATTTCAAGACAATCTTTTTTATAATTTATATGCTAAAACTGTGTTTTTTTTGTTTGTTGCCTCAGGGCAACATTGCGCAGTTAGGGCCCTTCTGCTCAGACAATATTATTCTAATGCAATGATATTCAATTGATTACAAACTAATCATCACAGTCAAGTTTTTTACTCTATTATTGGATAACAGCAACAGGTGCATGGTTCATAAGTTGGGGTCATTCCTGATGAAAACATGAGGATCCACTGTACAACCATTATTTCATTGTTTGTTTATCCTCAAAACTGACTTCAGTCCCAAAGAGTGATGAGCTGGTCATCAATGAACTAATGGCTCTATTCCAAGGCAGGCAAAGACTGAAGCAATACCTGCCTAACCCAAAAATATGGGTCTGCAGGGTACTTTGTGTGACTGGTGCAGATGGTGGTCCTTACAACCTATACAGGACGAGCCGTGCAACCACCAAATCTACCAGATATGGGAGCTGGTGGAAATGTTATCCTTTGCTTGGCTCAAATTATAACAAAGAATCAGAACTACAAACTTTTAAAAAAAGAACCTGCACCCCTAACTATAGTGACTGATGTGAATCTGGTTGCTACAACCTATAGATAATCAGATAAACAGATGGTGATTCCCAGGTACGCCAATAATCAAGTGCCAAAAATGTGATATACACTTTTTTTTCACATCAGCAAGCAATTCCTTCCTGATGTTTAACATATAATAGGGAAAAAGACTAATTTCAACATCCTTAGTGATTCTAACGCTGCCAAACATAAACATGTACAAACACACAAAAGCTTGTTTTAGTAATTTGCTCAAATGTACCATTCATTAATGAAAGTTAGTTGTTTATTTTATATTTGGTGAGTTGGAACCATGTCTGATTCATTTTTGTCAAAAAAAAGTTTTCTTATGAACATAGTTTTTGTTTGATTTGAATTTCATTTCTCATAATCACTGTAGAAAACTTGCCATTCTAGACCCCTTGTTGCCCTGACGCAATAAACCCAAATCCGGTTCCGTGAGGTGTCAGGGTCCAATTTTATAATTAATATGTAATTAAGGGCCAACAAGCTCCCAAAGAATCCAGGAAAATATTTTTTCCAGCAGTCCGGGCTGCACAGTGGCGCAGTTGGTAGAGCTGTTGCCTTGCAGCAAGAAGGTTCTGGGTTCGATTCCCGGCCTGGGGTCTTTCTGCATGGAGCTTGCATGTTCTCCCTGTGCATTCGTGGGTTTTCTCCGGGTACTCCGGTTTCCTCCTACAGTCAGGTTAATTGGCCTCTCTAAATTGTCCCTAGATGTGAGAGTGTGTGTGCATGGTTGTTTGTCCTGTGTGTCTCTGTGTTGCCCTGCGACAGACTGGTGACCTATCCAGGGTGTACCCCGCCTCTCGCCTGGAACATTCCTCTCCCGACCCCACTGAGGGACAAGGGTGAAAGAAAATGGATGGATGGATGGATGGATAATAGCAGTCCTGTTGATTTAGGACTGTTTTGTGCTTTTGATACAAATGGATCCTGTCAACAAAGTCTGGATAAAGATGTTTGTTGAATGAAAGTTTATTCCAAGTTATTCATTCACTAATATTGAAAGGTTGGACATATGTGAAAAAAATACACCAAATAACCTGCCACCTAAACTCCTTAGGAATTTTTTTTTTTCTGGTGTTCCCTTATATTACCAGTAAATTGACATAAAGCATGTGAGATCTAACATTGCTCATAGCACATGCTCACATTTCAAAAATATAATTTATTTTTCTGCAGATCACAAACTACATTCAATTATTCTAAACAACATAAAGCGGTGGGAATAACTCGTTAAAATATGTTCAAAACCAACCTGAAAGTCTTGCACAGCGTTCAGGCGGCTCTTGGCCAGCCACACTCCCCACTGCAAACAGAGGAGGCTCAGGACACAGCGATGCAAAGCTGGGCCAGTCACTGATTTAAGAGCTGCTCTCCAAAGCACAGAAGGGTCAGAAGTACCAGGAGCATCTCCTGCTATCTGAAGCACTACCAGGAACAAACACAAACAGTAGGAGACTTAGAAAAACCTTATCAGGGTAAGATTACCTCTTTGGCAGTAGCTGGTGCGATCAACAGTACAGTAAAAGGTTCCCGTGCTTTCAGGCAGAAACTTACGTCTCTGGGCGGTTTGTGTGAGGAGCAGTTCAGCCTCATCAAACTGAGACTGAGCAGTAAAGCATACACAAGTGTTATAAACGACAGAAAGCTCCAGCTGTGCACGATCCAAATGAGGAGGAATGCCTGAGAGAGATAAACACAGGAAAAGAAACACATGAGATGAAAGCTATAGATGAGAGCTTCTCACAGAGTAATATACAGATTTCCTTAAGATTTTTCATCTCAAAATTCTGTACTTTCCTAGAGTCAAATTTCTCAATTGTTTCTGCAGTTTTTGTAACATTCTGGACACAAAAAATATTTTCTGTTTGCTATTTATTTTATTCTGATTAACAGTTATATCTAACAATTACAAAAAGGCTTCAGTGTGCATTTTATAATGATCATTTTATCATTGTGGTATTAAACTTATGCTGATACTGAGTATGGGGGTTTGTTGGTCTTCAAAATCCTGATGTGAAAACGCTCCAAGACAGACACTCCGTTGACACGAACTAAGTTGAACGAAAGAGGATTTTTATTTTAAATTGTAATTGGTGGAGTGGGATAAACAAATAAAAAAGAGAGGATTGTGGATCACCTTGTATTTTTCTGAGAAGTTTGTGAAAGTCGGAAGACCATCGTCTCTGCCTGAATAGGTTGTGCTCTGGGTTCGGTTCATTTTGTCCATCCTGCTGCTGAAGCAATCAGTCCAAAACAAACGACAAACTTTATCAGGATGTATCTGAGTTTTTCTACCTGCAGACATGCAACTTTACATTCTTAGTCCACCACAATTTAGAAGAAAAGTAGGAACATATAGCTAAAACTTAATATTACTAACATTTAGCAGTTAAAATACATATTTAACAGGGATTTACCTTACAGCTAGAAGCTAGCTGGTTATTTTCTTGAGTCCAGCTTTCCAATAAACTTGTTGACTGAATCATTTTGTCAGAAACTACATCACTGTTAATGGTAAAAAGAATAAAGTTAATTGTGGTTGTTTAACTTTCCCTCGTTCACAACCGGAAGTCCAAAACCTAACTACCGTGAAGACTTCTTCTTCTGGTATCAGCCCGAGAAATGCACTAGCGCCACCGTCCGCTCTGGAGTGTGGGGCACAGAACCAAATGCTGCTAATCAGGACAGAAAGTGAAAAATGTGATGTCAGGTCGACTGGTCAAGTTGGAAAATAAGGTAAAGTGCATTACCGCTATCAGCCTGTAAAGAGTGTGGATCAAAAGAAACAAAACAAAAAAAAATCAAACCACAGCCACAAAATTAAAAATAATTGTACTATTTTTCATTTTGTGACTGACAAATAATATGATTATTTTTCATGATTAACTTGTAACCATGGAAGTTACAAGTTAACCTCCATGTAATAGAGGTTAACTTTTCTTTTAATTTCCCAATTTTTACTAATTTCCCCTTTTTCCTTCTACTCTGAATCATTACAAGTTCAACTGTTTTTTTTAAATTAGTTTACAAAACCTACGCCTTCCTTCAGGTTTTGCCCATCTTGTGTAGCAATAAGTCCAGTAGGCCTTAGTGAAAGGCTTGTTATTACCCCCTCTGCAATTCTCTAACTTATCAAACACCTGAATTCTCCAAACTTTGTTTGAATTACAGTATGTACCTCTTATTTCCCGTTTCTTTCCAACGCCGTATTTTAACCCTGTCTGTGTTGGACGATTCTGACTATGACTCTATAAATTATCTCAGAAATGTAATCTTTTCAGTTCCATTTACAGTTCACTCACCTCCACCCGTAAAGCAGCTGCTGGGTTTGTTTTGGTGTAATATCTGTTTTGGTGTAAGGTCCTGCTGCCCCGGGTGGGTACATCTGTGAATGACACGAGCAGTTCTGTTGACTGTCCAGTAGGTGGTGCTGTGAGGAAGCCAGGCCCAGCCACTCTTCTAGAAACTTCAGTCTACCTGCAACAGCCCTCAAACTGTTAAGAGCTGCTGTTTGCTTGCAATCTTCCAAAAATAAACGCCATTTACAAGTTTCATTAAATTTATAGCTTTATTCAGAATGATGAATTCCCACAAAGTGAAACTATAATCAAATGTAGAAATCTGGTTGCACACTGACCCAGATTTTAATTGCACTATGGCTGAGTCATACTTGAGCCTGCTGGGACAGCCATTTTTCTAAATGTCCCTGCACAAGGTGACCGTCTGTCCTCTTACCCAGATGCATCTGTCTTAGATCAGTCTGTGTGTTTGTTGTCATCCCTGCATGAGCGCATCAGCCTTTATGGCTTAATTTGTTTCTTCAACCCTGAGCATCCCCTTCATTTCTTCATAGACTCAAATAACTGGACAGTCTAAACATATGGAGAGGCGCTCCTGACAGCTAAGATCCTCAACATATCATCCTTGCCTACATTTCTCCCCCAGCTCTTTCCTTCCCCCTGTCCTCCTGCCACAGCTCTTTGAGCAAGTTGTCTTGGATATTTAAAACAGAGATTTTTTGTTTCCCTTATTCCATATTTTACCACAGTCCAACAGCCAACAGTTCGTGAACCTTTTCACGAACCTACAAACTAAACTTTTCATGTATTTCACTGGGATTTTATGTGACCAACAAAAGTAGTGCATAATGCAGAATTTTTACAAAGTACAACATTTTGTAAACCATACAGACAAACTGGTTAAAATTGTGCAAAACCACCCTTGACTGCAAGTACAGATGCAGGACTTATTTTTTTTCTACTTTTCTCTACCAGCTTTGTACTTTTGATTGACATCTCTGCCCATTGCTCTTTGCAAAACAGCTCAAATTCATCCAAATTAAATGGAAAGCATTGGAGAAATACAGTTTTCAGTTCTTGCCATTTGAATTTATGTCTGGACTTTGGTTCATTCTAAACATGCAAAATGATATTGGTTAAAACTGCTGAAAAGTAAGCTTTCCCAGCAGTTTTATGTCTTTCACAGGTTTTCAGCCAGGATTTCTTTTATCCAGCTTCCTCCCTCTTGCCATTCTCCCTGTCCCTCCTGAAGCCAGGCATCCCCACAGCATGACGCTGCCACCACCATATTTCAGTAAGGACGGTAAGTTCAGGATGTTGTGCACGTCTTATGCTGTCTTTTAAAAATATATTTCCTCTTGCCACCTCTTTCGTAGTTCCAGATTTGTGGAGTAAATACATTGAGCCATTGAAGACATCTACATGCTTTTATGAGATTGTTTTACATCACCTCTGCTTTCAGCCGATTCTTTTCTATTTATAAACCATGTAGCCCTGAGAGAGACACATGTTTTGTCTGTCCTTCAGTCACCCAAACATGAGCGATGGTGAGGAAAACAGGAAATGAGTGTGTGAGCAATTATTAGAGTAGCGTCACAGGAAATTTAAAAAATATTAGTGGAAGGCATAAAATGCTGATATATTCCATGCTGTCTAGAGAGTCGGTGTTTAAAAAAACATGCCATCATACAGACAAACAGTAGACAGAAGGAAACACCAAAGTGCTCTTCATCTTAGTTCTCAACAGATCAGTGAATTCACAATTCTCAGGACTCTGTTGAGGTGTGCCGTGTAAACTCGTTCACCCTCAGTCAATCAATAGGTGCTGCACATGCTCTTCAGGGTGAGCTCTATTCTCAGAGCAGAGAGCTCTTCACATCAGCAGCTCACTTTTTGGGATAATGCTGTGTCATTGTGGCAGAATTCACATCCTCACACATTCACTGTAAAGGTGCTGCAGAAGATAGTGCATTAAATGGTGATTTGCATCATCTAAAACCAGCCAGATATAAATGCAAATGCAAAAATATACTAGTGATCATTAAATCACAAGAAGGGATTTTTGTTTGAAGCTTGAAATGTAGTCCTTGCTTGTATGCATGTCCGGAAAATGCTTTGCTCTTTTACTTAAACACTTTCAGATTTTGTCACGGATATCTTCAGAGGATTTAATGTGATAGACCAACACACTGTATGGTGCTTAATTGTTATGATCATTTGGTGTTTGGGGTTTAGTTCTCATTTGCGTTCATCAGGTCTTGTTATATTCGATTTATTTCTGTGTGATCATTAGAAAGGTGTTGCCACATTAGTTCATTCCTCTGTGCTCAGTTTCTGAGTTTATTCTTGTGTTTTGTTCTCTGAGACTTTTGATTCAGTACTTTCAGATCTGTGTTAGTCTTTTCCCTCTGGTTCGTAGTTCCTTTGCAGTTTTTGTTCAGCTCCTTCTGTGTGAACTGCAGCTCAGTTTCCCTGCTTGCCTGAGCTGCAAGTGTGAAGGAAGAGCAGGGAGCAACTAGGCAGGCTGAGGGAAGGAGGCTATAAACTGGAAGGAGGAGAACATATACAACAGCATAAAGAAAAGGTTTATAAACTCAAGAATGCACAAAGGAAAGTAAGAGCAAACAAAGAAAATAAATATGAAAGAATGAACTGCTAAGGTAAGAGCCAAGCTTAAACAAATAAACAAAAAAATAATCAAAATGCAAACACAGATGAAAGCCAAAACCCAAATACACCAGGATTATAACCGTCTGTTCTTTATGTCCTGGTACGAGATCTATGTGTTTTATGTTTATGTGTTTTCATCCCCAATTTTGGCGAAGTTTAAATCAGGGACAGTAAATAATTTCCAAAGCTACCAACACACATCTAAACTAAGAGGTCGGTCAGGTACAGCATCAATCAGAGAAGCAGCCAAGAGGCAGGAGCTCTAGAGATCCACTGCTCAGGTGATAGAATCTCCAGGCAGGATGACTATTAGTCAGGCTCTCCATTAGTCTGGTTTTTATGGAGGAGTGGAAGAAAGAAAGTCACAAGAAGGTCAAGTTCCTGCAGTTTGTCACAACTTCAGTAGAACTTGCAGCAAACATGTGGCGCTCAGGTCAGATGGGACCAAAATATAACATTTTTTACCTTCCTGCTAAACACTGTGTGAAAAAAACTAAAATCCCCTTGAGCACAGCATACCCATTGGTTAACATCAAACCCTGTGGTTTCAGCATTTATGCTGAAGAGATTGTATTAGGAAGAAAATTGTTTTAAATTGTTGGTAAAATCCATGAAGCTAAATACAGGACTATCTGTTGGAGGCTGCAATACACTTGAGGCAGTAGAGGTTCACATTCAACAACCCTAAACACACAGAGGATTATTTAAATCCAAGTATCTTCATGTGTTAGAAGAGTCCAGAGGTCCAGAACTAAATCTCATTGAAGGGGATTTGAAAATGAATATTCACAGAAGCTCTCTGTTCATGTCTGAATGAGATTTATCTATCTGGCAACAAAGAATTGAGAAACATTTCAGTCTCTAGATGTGGGAGAAATATTCCCAAAGACTCACGTCTGGAATTGCAGCAAAAGAAGTGTTGACTCAACATAATACATCATGAAACTCTTCACATTTCTGTTGAAAACAATGAATGATTTTTCTCCAGCTTCACAGCAATGTGCTAATTGTGTTGTTGTGTCAATTGAAATCCCAATAAAAACCAAAGATGTCTGCGGTTATGACAACATTTGAGTTGAAGGGGTGTGAATATTTTGCATGTTTAGATTATTCAACTTGTTTTCTATTCCGATATTACCAGATAAGGGATGCCGGAGGGATGAGCCAACTAAGATAAAAACCAACCATATGGCGTGGTCTATAACACATTTTGATTTAATCACTGGACTGAAATGGAACAATTCCCCCTATGTTTGCAAATATGGCAGATTTTAAATTGCATCATAACTAATCTGGTTGCCTTGTGAGAGCAGAAAAAGTAGAACACAAGATGCGCAGTGAAAAAGACAAAAATGATAAAGCTGGAGGGGATTGGGAGTTGAACCCTGAAGAGGGGCAGAGAAGAGTATTAAAAATCCTGTTTCATTTTCCTTCTTTATTCTCTGTTTTACACATACGAACCTTGTGTTGCTCTACCATATTAATCCTGGTAAAATAAAGTCAAGCTTGTGTCAACTAGATTCGAGGGATGTGAATACTTTTGCCAGACGCTGCAAGTGTGAAAATTGTCAATGGCCCAGCAGCTGAGGTGATCCCCAGGAGGGCTGATCTGCAAACTCACTGCAGCAGCAAACAATAAAAAGCATCAGCAGAACACACTGAAACCCCCTCAGTTCACCGTTATAATGGTTTTACATCTTTAAAAATATATATAAAAAAAAGAAAACTAACCTGAGCTATTTATAAATATTAGTGTTAGGAGGATTGAAATGCGACATGGCTGCATGTTTTAAAGTGTGGTGATTTAAAAAATAATAATAATAATAATAATAATAAATAAATATATATTTTTTTAAAAAAGTAGATGAAGTGATTTCTAAGGTGCGCGTTGCATGATATAAAGTTAATATTGAGGTTTGTAGTTTCAGCATCTGAGCTGCCCAGTTATTTCTGCGCAGCCGGTAGATTTTTTTGGGAAGGAGGAGGAGAAGAAACGATGTCTCTTTAAAAATACAGTGCCCTTGTGCTGACTAGCGACTTTTCCCTCCCTCCTATAAAAGCGCAGCGCTCTCCCTCCTTTGCAGTCAGTTCTCCCCCGGCCTGGCCAACATGAGTTTCACGGTGGACCACCACTTCATGGGCCCGAGCTCGTACCGCAAGGTTCGGCCCGCATCCGTGTCTTCCAGCGGCTTCCACTCCCAGCAGCGCCGCCGCCTCACCTACAGCCAGCCGCCCTCCATCGAAAGCCTGGAGACCTTCAACGGCGACATGACGCGGAGGAGCGAGAAGGAGATCCTGCAGGCTCTCAACGACCGCTTCGCTGGATACATCGACAAGGTGCGCAACCTGGAGATGCACAACCGCAACCTGGAGGCAGAGGCGGCGGCGCTGCGGCAGAGCCAGGCGGGGCGCATCTCCGTCGGGGAGCACTACGAGCGGGAGCTGAACGACCTCAGGGGTCTCCTGCAGCAGCTGACCGGGGAGAAGACCCGCGCCGCCCTGGAGCACGAACACCTGGAGGAAGACATCCAGCACCTGCGGGTCAGGCTGGAGGACGAGGCGCGCAACCGCGAGGAGCTGGAGGCTGCCGCCCGCGCCATGAAGAAGTACGTGGAGGAGTGCCGCTTGGCGCGGCTGGAGCTGGACAAGAAGCTCCGCGCCCTGGAGGAGGAGGCGTCTTTCCTCAAGAAGAACCACGAGGAGGAGGTGGCGGAGCTGCTGGCGCAGATTCAGGGCGCGCAGGTGAGCTTCGACCTGAGGGACACGCTCAAGGCGGACGTTACCAACGCGCTGCGAGAGATCCGCTCACAATTGGACAGCCACGCGTCAAAGAGCGCAGTGCACGCAGAGGAGTGGTTCAAAGGTGAGGCTGGCCAAGGGGACACGTTTTAGAGCAAAAGCTGCAAAGTCCCTCTGTCCACGGTGCTGAAGCCGTTTCTCCGCTTTTCAGATAAAAGCTGTAGTGATTCATTTTCACATAAAACCACACCACACCGTTATCTGGTTGCAAACTTTTCGAAGAGAAAAATAGAATTAAAGGAAAACATATTTTGACACACAATTCGGATTTCAATTACATGCACCGCAATTCGTGACCGCATCGACAATTTTCGCATGAAGCGAGGACAGCTCTGCAGGCGTGAGATGGCACACAGAGAGGAGGCTCATTTGCACTCTGGCTTGCTGCCCTTGCATGCAGTGCATTTTTTTATGGTAATGGATGTAAAAAAAATAAAACTCCTCTTCAGGGACACAGCTCGTTGTTTAGACAGCAGGACAAATTAACCCATCGATCAGAGCGTCTTCTCCTAAATTTGTGTACTTGTACCTACATGCTAAAATCATGTTATAATAATAATTATTATTATTATAAATAATAATAATAAAAAAATAGTACAGTCACAGTTCCTCTGACTGCGTGACCTCTGAGTCCAGCTGACTGCAGCAGAGCGTCATTCCTGAAGGGGAGGAAGCTGAGTCAGACTGAATGACAGATGAACAGTGTCAAGGTTACTCACGCTCCCAGCGGTGAAGGAAGGGATTGCCAAAAAGTCTCAAGATGACAAATCTAATCTGACATGTATATCAATCGGTGCTGTGAAACTAAAACAGAAACGTGGTTTCTGAATGCTTAATATATTTTTTTTGTACACCTGCAGTGCGCATGGAGCGCCTGTCCGACGCTGCCAGGTCCAACCAGGATGCGATCCGTGGCTCCCAGGAGGAGATCTCAGAGTACCGCCGCCAGCTCCAGAGCCGCACCATCGAGCTGGAGACCCTGCGAGGAGCCAAGGAGTCGCTGGAGAGACAGCGCATGGAGAGTGAAGACAGACACCAGGATGACATCACCTCACTCCAGGTACCAGATAGGGAGTTCCCCCTTTCTTCCCCCCTCACATAATCTCCTCAAATGTTCAGTGTGACTCCTGATCTTGAGGTTTCTGTGTTTTCATTTCGCAGGAGACCATCAATCAACTTGACAACGAGTTGAAAACAACCAAGTGGGAGATGGCGAGCCAGCTGAGGGACTATCAGGAACTCCTGAATGTGAAGATGGCTTTGGATATCGAGATCGCTGCATACAGGTTTGCTAGGGTCAAAGTGCACACGTCTTTGTTTTTACTATTTAGATTTTCCTACCAAAGGTCTTGAACATTTTTACCATTTGTGGTTTTGAAACAGGAAGCTGCTGGAGGGAGAGGAGAACCGCTTTGTGTCCGGTGGCAGCCCGTACACCTACCTGGAGAGCAGGATCTCAGCCCACATCAAAGTAAAAAGTGAGGAGATCTCAGACACTGTGATCGTGGAGGAACAGACGGATGAGACACAGGTGACAGAGGTGACAGAAGAGGCAGATGATGAAGAGGAGGAGGAGGCAGAGGAGGAAAAGAAAGAAGAAGAAGATGAGGAAGCAGAAAAGGAAGATGAGGAAACCAAAGAGGATGAAGGTGAAGAAGCAGAGGAGAAGGAGGAAGAAGGAAAGGAAGAGGAGCAGGAAGAGAAGGAGGAAGAAGGAAAGGAAGAGGAGAAAGAAGAGAAAGAGGAAGGAGGTGGAGAAGAGAAAACTAAATCTCCTGCTGAGAAATCACCAGAATCTAAATCTCCTCCAAAATCTCCAGAATCCAAATCACCAGCAGCCAAATCCCCCCAGCCCAAATCCCCCGCCAAGTCTCCTGCAGGAGACGAGTCAAAATCCCCTCCTAGTAAATCCCCCGAATCCAAATCTCCGGCTCCCAAGACCCCCGAACCAAAATCTCCAGAAAAGGAGAGTGCTAAGCCCGCTGCTGCCAAAGACACCCCAAAGGAGGAGAAGAAAGAGGAGAAGTCTCAGCCAGCCAAAGAGGAGCAGAAGGAGAAAGAGCCACCTGTGAAGGAGGAGAAGAAGCAGGAACCCAAGGAAAAAGAGCCAGAGAAGGTGGACAAACCTGATGCAAAGAAGGACGAGAAGGCAAAGGAAGAAACATCGAAACCTGAGACTCCCAGCAAGCCCGCTGAGGAGAAACCTGCTCCAAAGCCCGAGCCCAAAGAGAGCAGTCCTCCTGCTAAAGAGGAGAAGCCCACTGCTCCCAAACCGGAGAAACCAGAGCCTGAGGCAAAGTCTGAGAAAACCGAAAGCAAGAAGGAGAAGAAGCCTGAAGAAAAACCAGAGAAAACTGAAACCAAGAAAGAGGGGAAAAAACCTGAAGAAAAGCCCGCAGCCAAGGTAGAACCAGAGAAAACCGAGAGCAAAAAGGAGGAGAAGAAGTCAGACGAGAAGAGTAAAGAGGAGAGCAAAGAAGGAGCAAAGGCAGAAAAAGCTGAAAAGTCCTCTAGCACTGAGTCAAAGGAAACCAAGGAGGAGAAGGCCAAGAAGTGAGACCTATCGCTGCATTTTTACCTGTGGAGGAGAAGGAGATGCCAAAGAACAGAGTAGGAAGGAAGGAGGAGAAGGGTGCAGAGCAGGAGGAAGGAACTGGGCGCACCCAGCTGTTCAGGCAGGTAACAGTATGTAAGCAATATTGATTTCTGTAGCAAACAACCCCACCGCTCCCCAAGTATGGCCATTACACCCCCCCTCACACCTCGAAGCTTCTGACTGTATGACTGTAGTGAATGCAGAATGCTCTAAACTCCTTATGTGAATGTGACAACCGCCCTTAATGGACATCAAGTGCATTTAAACCGAATCCTGACGGGGCCGGCAGGGCCCACACAAGCCTTCATGGGCAGAGATGTCATAACTACGTCAAGCTAAATGATTGTGAGCAATATTGAATATATATAAATATGTTTATTAAGGGAGGTAGAAATCTCTATATTCTATTTACAGATGAATAATTTAAGGAAGACTTGAGTTTTGCTCGTTGTGCACCAATAATGCTGCTTCTCCAGACAGGCGAACGGTGGCGTCTCACTCTTCCAGTCTGCAAATGCTAAGACAATGATGACTGTGCTATGTATAAACTGCTGAGAATATGCAAAATGAAACAGTAAATAAACAATGGAAAAAGAAAAACATAAAAAAGTCTGTGTAGCATCATTCTCTCTCTCTCTCTCCCTCTATTTTTTAAATATTACAGTCCTGCAGAAATGTGCCGCGTAAGAACTCTTGGTAGATTAATGACGTGTGAGAAGCTCTCATACAAGGTGTGAAACCACAGAAAGGTAAACGCCGGGAGTTACTGCTCTGCATTGCGGCTAAAGAGAGGGGGAGCTGTGCCCGTCCTCAGCAGCCACTGCACCCTGCCTTACATGCAGCGGATCACGCTCATGTATAAATCAGTAGTCCCGTCTTCGCGCAGCAACTTCACTTGAACAGCAGCACCTTTATGGTCCAATTTAGTGCTATTGATTCCTTATTGCCAAGGTGAGGGGATAAACATGTAAAAACAGCAGCAGAGGCTGTTCGTTTTCAGGACCTGCTTGTTTAATCAATAGGGACAAATGTAATTGATTATGTCTGACTACGTCAATTGAATAGGAGACAATTATCTTTCTAGGAAATTCCCAGCATTAGTGCCATAGAGTGGGCGACTGCTGCAGAGACAGGGTGTGGTTTCCCTTAATCAAACTGTCAGAGGTGGAAAAAAATTGCAAAATTGAAAACATCAAGCAAGAAAACATGCTTTTGTAGTTTTGATTAGGCGTGTGGACAACGCTCACCTTTCTCTGAGACACACTTTTTGCTGATTCTGAGGATGCATGCTCTGGCAGCTTTGTCCTCATTGCAAATGATACTTCACTAAAGCTGCAGAGCACCGAAATACAAGCAGAGTAAAGTAATTCCTCCTCCTGCAGCTTTTCCAACCTCTCTGCCTCCAGCCCCTCCCGCCACAGCAGCATGTGTTTGATGCAATACTCCACGTTATACTAAAAATAGATTCCTGATCACTGATACAGGACTGGATCCTCACTGGCATTATGCCACCATTTGTTTAACCCTCTAACCTCTTGATAGGTGTAATATAAAGGAGTGGATGAGTCAGAGTGCCCTCCAGCTTATGGCAGAAAATCGTTTTTAGCACCTAGAACTTGACTAAGTGAGGATAAGGAATACAGGACAAACATGAGACTTTGGTGTCGATTTAGACTCAAATCTAATTTTGACTGATCATATGAAATGTGCTACTAAATTAGCCATCATTAGCTGATTCAGTTTTCCCAGGAGCAGAACTAAACAAAGCGGGGCAGGGCTTGGTTCTGTAGCTATGCTCCACAAACTCCCTGAAAACCTGACAGAAATTGTCGAGTCCTTCAGGTCCGGAGGGAAAACAATTTTGCTTATGGCAATTTTTCAAAGAATCTGATTAGCTGTTTGCACAATCAATGACTGAAGTGCGAGTATCAAGACTGGATTTGTTTTTAATTTGTGTCTGTGTTTATCAGACACACACCTCTGATAAACTTGCCTTTTTATTTTACTTTGTGTAATGCTTTTAAATGTTCGACATATTTAGTGAACTTATTTTTTGTTTTGTTTTTCATTTGATGTCCTGCTAGAGTATGAATTGAACTATTTAAATAAACCTCCCTCCCTACAGCTTTTTTGTACACCAATATAGCATAATCTAAAAAAATCTGCTATCCTTTGAGAACATTACAATTCAGATATTTAAACATTATTTTGATATCTGCATTGTAAAAAAAACAACTAAGCTTCAAGTATTTTTGCAAAGATTGGTTAAAAAAATCAGTCTCTGGGACGTCACTGCTCTTTACACACTTTCTCTTTAAATCACTTTTTTTTAATTCTATGGGAGGTGAGGTTTAATTAATCTTTCTGCAGAACTGTTTACATTTGATGAATGAAAATCATCAAACTGAGGTCAGTCAGCAATGATCATCTTCACCAGAGGGCTTACAAGAATTTTTTTTAAAAAAAACTTCTCTTCCCAAAATCACCAACCCCCACACGTGTTTGATTGAAAAATGAAATGCATCTCAGCAAAATTCTCAATACCAAGCTGCCCTGCCACTAGTAAAGCCTGGACAATGAAAGAGGGGTCAAAGGTTACCTGCACACACAATGCAAAATGTTGCATTTTGTGTGCATTTGTCTCTGTGGAAATGACTCAGCTTACCCCTCCACTGAACCACAATGGAATAATAATGAGCCTGCTCTCACATAGCTAAAAATAGAGCAGGAAAGACAAAGGTTGGAGAACAGAGGACAATCCAAGAGATTAAATGGATAACGATGTGTGAAATAGAGCCTGCTAGTCACAGACAAACCAGATCTATGACGATTAAAGATGACAAGGAAAAGTTTTATTTGAAAAATCTTTAAAACGGGACTTTGGGTTGCTAGGAGGTACAAACACGATTTCAGAAGGACAAATAAGGACGCAGGTCTAACGGTGACTGAAGAAGCCCTGAGGGTGGTTGTACTTGAATGGCTTCAGGCGGTTTGGACCCCTGAATTTAAAAAAAAAGAAAGAGAGAAAGCGAGAGGATGTTAAAGGTACATTTATTTAGCATACAATTAAATAATTAAAATCTATAATTTCTGACGAAATTGGATACCTGACAGTACGCAGACACATTTTTTCTCGTGGGAATTCCCGAGGTCCCTCCACACTGTCATCTTGCACTTCTGTCTCCAAATACACGTCTAAGCAGACGCACAGGCGTGCGATCTGATTGGTCAGAAGCTGATGGCCAGGCTTTGGGCCCTGAAGCTCGTTTTTGAACACATTCACTTCACTCTCCACGGCCTAAAAATGTAAGAGATATTTAAATAACGAAACATTACATAAAATCTTAAAGTAGTCTTAAAAAGCTGAGAATGGACGGATATTTAATGATGCAAGTGTTTGAAAATCCTCTTTTTCATCCACTTTGTATTATGCACTACTTTGTGTTTGCCAACGACAATAAGATGCATTTAGGCTTGCCGACAGGGCCAAATGGTAAAAGGTTAAATGAGCATGAATACTTTTGCAAGGCACTGATTGTATTACAGGACTAAAACGGTAAACTAAGAACAGAATTTGAGGATATAATGAGCTGAAATGTCCGTACTCTCAGGTTGTCGTCACTGCGCCCGCTGCACTCTCCCTTCCAGTTGAGGGACAGGGAGAACAGAGGAGAGATCTCTGGGTAGCGGGGACTCAGGACCACAGCGGCGTGAAGACGCGCTAAAGGGAAAGCAGCCATGATGGTTTTCAAAGATTTACAACAAATGACTCCATTTATGGTGTCAGTGGCTGGACTTACCTGTTCCTCTTTCGACGACTCCCATAAAGTACAGGTCTGTCTCTCTGGCCAGTCCAGCTTCAGTTACATGATGAGTATAGGGCAGTTCCTTCAGATGAGATTACACCGAGCATGAGCAACACTGTGAACTTTTAATGAAAAATGTTGAACTGGTTTCTTCTTGAATTTACCAAGTACTCCTGCTGACTGATGGTGGTCCACCGAGCCAGATGGGAGATGATCTTGGCAGGAAACAGGTGCTGACACTCGGCGGAGATTGGAATGATGTTGTGCTCTGCAGCCACAAACACAGTCAACCTCTTGCACAAGTGATCCTCAATTAGGATTATTTAACAAAAGTTGCAAAGTGACTCACCTAAAGAAGCAAACTGTTTGTGCAGAGCCAAGCGGGACAGGACTCGGCCCCTCAGCAGCTTCATGGTGGTCTCCATGTGGCTGGCGCTCAGAGAACTGCCCACCAGAACGCCCTGGAAACACACAGACATACACCGGCATTTAACAGCTGCAGCTTCGCTTTCCTGAAGCACCTCAGGATGTCGACACACACCTCTGATGATTCAGTGGGGAAATGAAGTCCTCCCAGATTCTGGACCCACATGTAGGGATATCCCAGCTCCTCCACATAGTCAGCAAAGGAAACAATCCTAAAGTAGAATTACATGTTAATCCTTCTTCAACATACTGACATGCAACATTATAATCTGCTCGATGTTCTTACCCGACTTTGTCAAACTGGTAGCGATTGGCTGGATTGGGAGTTTCTCTTCCTTGGTCCCTCGTGTAGAGACAGCTCAGGAGAGTTTCTGATTTAAGAAGCTCTCTGGAGAAAAGAAAACGTTGTTAGAGCATCTATTGACTCTTAAAGGCAGGGTTTCTATGAGCTTTCTAAATCCAACACTTTATCAGACTTGAATTTCCAGACTTCTCGGTCCTTTTTAGCCTCTTTTTTAAGAAGAAATACAAAAAATCAGGGTGGAAAGAAATGCCCTTTTCCACACTGCTCCTCCATGGAGATAAGAGTTCTCAGCTCTTTCAGACTAGCGGCAGCAGCAATTAGCAAAAACCTGGTGAGCTCATCATACAAACTACTTCTCTCTCAGTCCAACTCTCCTAAGATGGCTGTAAATAGTGCAACGGACGAAGGTTGATGTGATGACAGTGAAAGTGTCAGAAAGAGCAGGAGCTCCTTAAAGAGACAGGGCCCAATTTTTAGCTGAAGCCTTTTTAAATAGAAATGAATTTGATTACCAGTAAATCTATCTCATTACGGCTCTTAGTCTGTTTCCAGTGTTATTTTGTTTGTTTTAAGCCCTACTTTAATAGCAATTATTTTAGATATTGTGTTGATTCTTTTAAAAAAAAAATATGACAGAATTTGTTCAATGGGAAGGAAGGAATTCATCATTATCACAAAGTAAATGATTACTAGATTAAATTATTCAGTACAGCTAATTGGATGGATACTCTGATTAATAAGGGGCAAAAAGATGAATATACCAACAACAGATGAAAGAAGAGATTGATGGATATCACTTATTAAAAACAAGGTTATCATGGTGGGAAACATATTTGTCTCACACCATTTTCTTTCACCAGATTAAGGGACTAGGTGAAAACATTGAGTTTTCCAGACTGACGCCGAGTTGAGTTTATACACACCCAGCGCTGATGGCCGCGTTGAGGTCTGTGGTGGTAGAGACTCTTGTCTTCACAGTCAAAATATTCAGATTCATCAGGTAGAAGAAGTAGAGATGCAGCGTGCTGCCATCTGTAGGGATAATGAGGGGGAAAAAAATAAATCATCCAATTCACTGCTATCTTAACACGCTCTCATCCTTCCTTCATTAATCCTCCCAGCGATAGCCCTCCTGGGTTTACTTCACACTGCAGCGTGTTAGAGAGCGACAACGGGGCGTGGTCAGTGTGGCAGCTCGCCGCACCTGGGGAGCACACACGATGCTGATGGTCATCTTTTAACATCCCGTCTCTGCAGTAACACTGAACTCAGTGACACGCTGTCAATCACTCACACCTACGCTGCTCTCTTTTTGCTTTTCCTGCACTAAAAAGGCTGCTGGCAGCAGAGTGAGGGGGGAAAATCATGAGGGGAGACTGGGGCAGAAACAAAGCAGAGAGAGAAAATGCTTACAAGATGCTGTAGGTGCTGCAGACCTACAATGCTGCAAGTATCTACCTCCCTCCGCTTCCTCCCCTCCCACATTAGGTAGAGTTACGCCTGCAATGCAGATCTCCCCCATAATCTGTCGCCGTGTTCCCTTTGTTGCCAGCAGAGGGAACACTAGGGTCAAGCGGTCTCATGCCACAGCAGAGCCGCTCACAATTTCTCCCTCAAACAACCGTAAATATGGAGTTACATCGCAGCACAGCAAATATGTGGTCACGTTACAAAGTGTGCATGAGAAAACAACTGTAAATATTAGGATGAACGGTGTGTAATAAGAAGAAATGGAGAAAACCTTTACCTTTACACTGAAGGTCCAAGCTGAGAGACAGAGGGTGTCTTTTTAGCATCTCTCGTCTTTTGTCGTCCAGCTGTCCGCCTGTTGTCGGCCTCCTTCTCTTCTGTCAAGCACACAGCCATAAAGACATAACATTAGAAAACATAAAAAGGCAGAAGATACTTCATGATGTTTCTGAGATGCACTTGGAGAAGCAAACAGCTGAAAGGGTTGGTGGAGAAATGGAAAGAAACATTTTTACTACGTGATTACATAAAAGTTTACCTTTTTACCCTTCAAGATTATTAAAAAGTAACATAAAAAAAGATAAGAAATTAATTGATGGTAAAAGACTGAGAAAGACAAAAAAGGGAGTTTTGGGGCACAATAATAGAGCAGGCCTGGACAAGCGTGGCCGAGTCCAGTCCTCCAGACCCGGAGTTCTCCATGGCTTAACATACATGAAGCAATTAAGTTGCTCACTAAAAGGCTCCTGTAGAGTCTGATGACATGCTGACTGGGTAATTCAGACAAATGAGCCACTGTGTTGGACCAGGGACAGACATACAGAACATGTTGAGGGCTGGAGCTGGTTGATTTTCAATGCAGGCCTTTTTACTGTTTGGTCTGACAGACGGATGGACAGACAGACACATGGATGATGAATGAATGCCGGCCAAACCAATGGACAGACCGATATATGAATAAACAAATATTCATGGATGAACGGAAAACCAATGCACAGACAGAAGAAAAATGGGCAGATGGATGGCTACAACTTCTAGGAAATAAAGTCAGGAAATACACATTTTTCACCCTCTCTTTCAAACATCGTTGTACCTGGAAAAAATACTCAAATTGCTATTTTTTAAAACTGTGTCACAACCTTCAGTTCATAAATCATATCTTTAAGTCACAACTAAACCTTCATCCATTTAGATGCTAAAATCCAGCTTTGCCGTGCTGCTGAGAGTGCAAGTCCCAGACAGACTCAGGTTACAGTCACCTCCCTGATCTGGGTAAATATTTCCCAGAATCCCCCACTCGCCTCCGGATGTAGACATCGATCGATCGCTGCCACTCTCTGAGCCACCAGACCACAGTGTGTGGAAAGCAAAACTTCAGGCCAGGGTTTCTGTGTCCAACCCAGAGACGGGTATATTTATAAAGCAACTGAACTCACTAACCTCTGAGCGTGTGTGTGTCCGTGTGCGAGTGTGTATATACATTCCAGAGTAAAGACCTGGCCTGAAACTCACCGTTTTCTCCTGCTCCTCTTCTGCATCTGAATCACTCTCATCATCTGGGAATAGAAATGTCACATTTTGAAGAACAGATATGTAAAAAAATATATATTTTTTTTAAATCCAACTAAATGGACAAAAGCGGAGATTTTAACGTGGACAGACTCCAGTGGCATCAACATGGCGTTGCATGTACCTTGAGAATCATCAGGAGGCTTAGAAAGGGCCCTGGCCTCGTCCACGTCACCGCAGATCGACACACTCAGGTTCTTGTCTGAAATATGAAAAAAAATAAATCGGTTATCAAACCGAAGCCACATGGTGAGCTGTCAAACTCAAATTTCTTATTTATTTGTGGTATATTCTGTCTCGACTCACCACAGGCTTGGCCGTAAGCATTTGCTTGAACAAACAGCACGTAGAGTGGAGGAGGAAGGTGACGGGCAATCTCTGCCTGCTTCTGGGTCTTTTCGAACGGCATGGACAGGTAGTCCTGCACCGGCAGAGACGCCTGAGGAGAGACAGAGCATGAGGAGGAAATTCTCTAGCTCAGAATTTCAACAGAATAACAGCAGTTTTCTGTTGTAACTTTTTATAACTCACCTGCATGATGGCATTCAGTCCAGGCTGAAGGCTTCTCAGATGCTCCTTCTTCACCTCTATGGTCTTCTGAATTTTCTCCTTTGTGGACTGTGACTCCTCGTATTTCTCCGCCAACCTGGATTCCAAAAACTAACGCTCAATAACTTCTTTCATCTCTCTAAGTGTTAATAAAAGCAACATCAAGTTATTCCAGCTCTGCTTCCAGTTTTTCACCTCTTCCTCTGTTCCAGCTCCCAGTCCAGTCTTGCCAGTGTCAGCTGGTGGGGGTCATTTTTGGTCAGACTGGGCCTGGAAATCTCCGGCGGAGCGTCCTGGAAGAACTCCTCTTCGCTCACCAGGTCAATTTCTTCATGCTTGGATCTGAAGCAGGAAAGATGCTAATCAATGTGACAAAATATAAATCTGAAAATGTGAAGCATTTGAGGATTGCTTTAAGTGTAACTGGATTGTGCTGTTTGTACGTTTTTGATCAAAGTCTTTAAAGTTTAATTTTAATACGTAAAAGCTTACTGTAACGACGTCTCATACATATTTCCATGTGAAAGTATTAATATCTATTGAACCTCATTAAACCGTAATCTTCAATGTATTTTATTGGGCTTTAATGTGACGGACCAATATAATCTAGTATGTATTTGTGAAGTGGCAGGAAAAGAAAATATGGCTTTGAAAATGTTTTACAAAGAAAAGTCTGAAAAGTGTGGCATGAATTTACAGTCAGTGTCTCCCTGATGACTTTGTAGAACCACATTTCCTTCTTATTGCAGTTGCAACCAGAATAAACACTCAGATAATTAAATGACTATCAATTTTTTTTTTTCAAAACACACCAAACTCAGCTAGTTTAAATGTAGAAGATCTTTGAACTTGCATGTTTAAACATTGCCACAGGTCCTTAACTGAGTTTGGGATTTGACTATGCCATTCTAACACATTAAAACATTTTTATCTAAACCATTCCTCCGTTTCTCTGGCTTTGTGTTGTCCAGCCATCTTACCACTAATTCTGACCAGCTTTCCCGTCTCTGCTGAGGAAAATAATCCCTGCAGCATGATGATGTCACCATCTTCATGAAGATGTTTTAACCGCCTAATGTTCTCTGAGGAAATTACATGTGGACTCCATAAACTATGTGATCTCTGAAAACCTCTGGTTGCACTTGATTTTATTTAGGTGTAGCAGAGTAAAGGGGGCTGAAGACAAATGCACGCTGCACTTCAGGATTTTAATAGAAATAAAAATTTAATACATCGTCTATCTTCAATAATGCACTACTTTATGTTGGGTTATCACATAAAATACATCAAACTCCGAGGTCGTAACATGACAAAATAAATATCTTTGCACGGCACCGTCTTCCAGTCCTTTATGCCAAGGTAAACTGGTGCGACGTCAGTGACGTACGTTGTCTCAATAAAACTGTAAATGTTTCATCTGACAAAGAGTAATTCACACTAACTTGAATTCGAGACACTTGCTGATCTCCTTCTGAAGATGCATGACCTCGTAGAGGAGGTTCTGTAGCTGAAGATGAAGCACGTCGACCTTCTGCTTTGCCTGAGGACAGAAACATAAATCGCTGGAGAGGCTTTTCCACCAGACGAATCACCTGACGGACGCAAAATAAAGACCGATACATTTATACCTGCCGATACGCCAAATCTGAGGACCTGGTTTATGTGGAATCAAAGATTAATGAGCTTAAATGCGATCTACAGTGGACATTTACAATGTAACACAAGCGCACTCAGACCGTTTCTGCAGACTGTAGCATCTACCGCAGTTAGATGTTGCAAGGACAAAAGTGCTTAGTTCAACACTCTTTCAGTGATCAGCACAAAGGGAACTCGCATCAGCATTTTTTTGAGAATACCTAGAATAATACAACTTAACTTATTTTGTCTGTCATTAACTCCATTGTAGATCTGTGGGAGGATTACCTCGTGGGTTTGGTCTCGCCCTCTTTTTAGACGCATGTGAGCCAAACGGTTGAGTTTTTTCAGGTTCATGAAGTGGATGCAGCCCTGCATGCGTCTCAGCTCCACCTCGGCACTCTGAGGAGAAACACACCAGTTAGATGTATAGATATTTAAGGTCCTCTTCCTGCGCACATTGCAGATAACAAGAGGGGTGGAATCTGAGAAGCTAAATATCTGCAGCATTGCTTCCAGACATCTTGGAGATATTTCCCTTCTTAATTATTGATTCCTTTGAAGAAATATCAATTTTAAGAGACGTGTTTTAAATGTAGCAAGTAGTTAGTCACTGATCGATGTGTATGACTATGTGTGATGAAAAGAAAAATTATTCCGTCATTCTGTTAGGCTGATCTGACATTTCCCTTTCTTGTCAGTTTATTGGACGAGTTCAAAATACAGATTTTCAAAGCAACCATTATGCTTAATTTTGGCATAATGTATTTTCTCCTGTCATTTGATGCTTTTGTTTTTTTAACAAATTCTTACTTAAAACTCCAGTTTTATTTTCTTCTTAATATATATTCTGCGTATAGGTGGCATTTATACGCAGAATAAGCAAAACCTAGTACTTTATTTTTTACTGAATTGCAAAAAGCAAAATAGTCAACCCCATAAGGAATTGTGAAGAAAACAAAACGCACCATATTGAATTGAATTTATTTACTCTCCATTAAGAACAATGGGAAACTATATTTATGGTGAATTGATTGTTTTACCCCCTCTTTGGTGCCGTTGGCTTTCAGCTCCTGGATCTCACTCATGACTGCAGCCAAGCTGTCACAGGACTCTTTGTACTGCAGGTAGTCCTGCTCGGGGTCCCTGCCGTCCAGCTCCCCCTCCTCATTATAGACACGAACGTCCTAAAGGAAGCAATAATTAAAAAGTTAAGAATCCACCTGCATTTATAGGTCACCTCTTCATTGTTGCTCTCATTGTGTTATCAATTTGAAATGGTTTCAATTAATCAAAATCAAAAACACATTTTTTTTGGTCATAATTGCCCATATTTGTCCCCTCTTTGTGACACAATGATGATACAGGTTGCAGTTAAACAATATTTTCCTCTCTTTTTTAATAAGAAAATGTTCATACATCAACAGCTAATCATAATTTTATCTAAAAAAAAGAAAGTAATTTAATTGGACTTTAACACAAAAAATAACCTAGTCGTATGCATTAAACAGAGAAAAGAAGTTAGAAAACTCTCCTTTGGCTTCTCATGGCAATTTACTAGACTAACCCCCATGATTATGTGACTGGAGATGGTTTCATGTGTTATCAATTGGTTATGGTTATACAAGTGTGCAGCAATGTGTGTAAGATCACATAAAATTAATAAAGCAAGGACACAAAATCATACATACATAATAAAGGTGCAGCTCTGCTTCAGTGTTAATTGTTTTCCATTAGGTTCATACTTTCCTCCAGCAGACTCTAATATTTACAAGAATTCACGGTGGATTCTGTGATAATGAGCCTCTCTGACTTGCAGCATCTCTGATCTTAATGGATGTCTAGCTTGTGCTGACAGTTGTTTTGAATGTCCTCCACTTGTATGCTGATTTCAGATTCTTCTTCTTCAGCCTTTCACATCCCCGCTACAATGTGAAGGCCTCAGACAGCACTTTTAATCTTAAAACTCTGTTCACTAACACTTCAGAACTAAATATCCTAAACTTAAAGAGGGCAAACCTCCACCAAAATGCGGAAAAAAACGTGTTCGAATCATTTGCACCGATTATGAAATTACTAAAACTAGTTTTAGACAGTTTACGTGGGACTAAATATAGAAGTGTCCTAAATTATTCCTTTCCAGAAGTTATTTTTTATAGAAAATGTTAAAGGGCTTTTCGTTTTAATTTAAAACACAAATCTTTGTATCTGTTAAATATTCTCATTTAATTAAAATGGCTATGCAATTAGATGAAGGCACACTGTCTGCAGAGCGTCGGTTCTCTAGTTGTGTGCTTACCTGGTCCACCTCCCCCCGGCCTCGCTTCGTCTCTGGGGTCCCTCCTTCACCGCGGAGAACCTTCGACTTTCTCTTCTTTAAGGCATCGGTCGACATGGCTATCTACGTGTAAATATGGGTGCATGAACCGGATAAAAGAAACGACATGAAACCTCAGTTTAGCAACGTGCTAGAAGTATGCTAATGCTAGCCACATAGCCTGTTAGCTTAGCTGCTAAGAGGTTCAGCCGCTAACAGTCGTCTTTCCTGACGACTATAATGAATAGGATGTCTGTTGTTGTGTGTCAAAATTACTCACGCACCAGTTTGTTTGAAAAAAATGGCACCGTAATAGTTTAATGATAAATGAACGACAAAAAGAGCTATAATGTCTTACCACAAAGCGCCGAATATCGACGGAAGCCGGATCAGCCAATAATCAACAACCCAAACAGGATAAGCAGAAATAAGACTGCCACCTACTGTTATGATGTGGTTACCAGGACTACCTCCTTCAGTGTCAAATGTTTTGTCTTGTCAGTTATATTACAATAAATTACATGGAAACAAAACATTAAACTTTTCCAAATGAGTATTACTGGAAATTTGTGAGACTCATCGGGGGAATTAAGCTATTGCACATTTTCTACCTTTCTGATGAATTTAACCAGGATTATCTTATAGCCATTAACAGGAAGTTAAACAGTTTATAGACAGGTTAAGATAGTTATTATTCACAGGGCTTTTTGTGTCTCTACTAGAATTTGGCCTCCAAAAAGGAGAGCGACTACTGTCTTTTCTGTATTGCTCTAGCATTTTCATGCTATTCTAGTTAAAGTAGGTGAGGATGATCAAAGTAACTCTTAATTCAAATTCGTAAAGCAGCATTTAACCTTTGAAATCTTGGGTTCAGAATTTTCATCTTCCTGTTATAGTTACTGCTGTGGATGCTCTAAAGATCTAAAGTCTAAATTTGATTGAGATGGAGTATTTGTTCTCACATCAGCAAACTGCAGGATGTTCCATTCCCATTAGACAATTCCCACTATTGTTGCATCAATGATGAAAGTAATGAGTTGGCTTATGCTGTATCTGAGATTAGTCATAAACTTGCAGAAAAAGGATTGAAGGACCGAACTCGTATGTCGTCTTTTCATTAAAAGTCCAAAGTTGCATTGAAGAGATGTCAATTCTAACTGAGAGGCCACTAATGAATAAAGAAAAATAGAAAACAGGTTTTATTTGTGGAAAGTAGTCTGTGAATGGTAATTATTTTTATTCAGTCTGACATTTTTAAAATTTATAGACATGACAAATAACCACTGTGCTAAAGTTACATGAAAAGGTTGCTTTACTTTTTAAATCGTTTTATAAACAACAAACCAAATGCTTCTCATAGATATGGCAAAGCTCACTTTGCCATATCTATGAGACTCTGCAAAGACGTGGGAACCCAAGTCTTCTCCCCCTGCACGAACACAACACCCCTGTCTATGTAGATCACAATACGTCCAAATGTGTAGAGCTGCTTCCCCTCGTGCCGTTTGCCCACTAAGGGCATGAAGACGATGTTGTTCTCCTCTGCTTTGGTCTGAATGAGATCTTTAAAGTTTGTTGGCACACCAGTACTGATGCCTCTGTGAGCCACACTCTCAGCATCCCTGCGCTCCTGCAGCGCTTCGTACTGGAAGTCCTTCCGTCTTTCTGTCTGTGTGAGATATGCAATGTTCTCTCTTGCTCCTGGTTGCATGTATCCCCCTGTGGTTGTAAAAGTGAATAAGTGTTACAATAGGTTTCAGTGGAAAGACAAGCTGAGACGTAATAATATATTTTTAAGGCAAAGCAACTTTTTTAAAGATTCTTCAGTGGACATTTTAAAGGAATATGGACAATGTCCCATACCCGAAGACACTGCTCGGTTCATGATGTCCAAAGCTTCGTTGAATTTCTCTTTAATGAGCGGCTGCGCCAACAAGACGTCGCTGAACATGCTTTTCCAGCCGAGGTACCACTTAGTAATTTCCTCATAGTTTGGACTGTTGCTCAGCCACGAACACAGCACCTTTAACCAACACAGATACGCAACATTAAAGTTATTAACATATTATTACTGACTAGAAATGCTTTTCTATAAATCCCAATAAATTTGTAGAATCAACGGTCTAACCAGATCACATTCTGTTCCTATAGGTGACACTTCAGGAACCCTAAAATATCACTCAGTTTTTAATTAAGTAGAAAGGTTATATTTGTAAAATCACTGAAGGTAAAAACAATAACTAGTTAATGTACTAAAGTAAAAGTTTGTCTATATTATTGAAACTTTGAGATTTCTTTATAAGTAAACAAATCTGCACAATTGCTTTTTTTTAACTGGATGTCCAACATGAGATGTCCCTCATATGATCTCAGATCCACTTCTGATTGGCTGATCAGTTCCTTCTGATGTCTCCTCCCCAGGAAGTGCATAGAGCTGAGCTGTTAAGTTTGTGCAGAAGACAAATTTTACAACTATGACTCTGTTTTTCGCTTTAATGTCATGGGGAGACATGATGCCGTATGAAAGTAGTACTCCAGAATTGCCTTACTACTTATTTCACTCTGCAAAATTTCCCTTCCTAAATTTACAATTACATTTACAGTTGTAGAATAAAATTGGTATTGTTTGTCTCTGTTGGCAGTTAAATGTTTTTGGTTGGAGTTTAATTATCTTTGAATGTAAACAAATCATAGTACAGAAAAATATTTTGAATTTTCCAAATTTCTTAATGTTATTTCAACTACCATCTCGCTACATAATTAGCTTAATAATGTACATACTTGAAGAAGATCTGTTTATATGTCCATAAGATTTGTTTTACTCCAAGTGTATTCACTAACCTGCAACCATTTGGGGAAAAAGTTTTTATCCAAAAGCGAGACCAGGCTGGAGGGGGACAGCATGCCTTCCCAGTCCATCACCCAGTGAAATGGCTCCATCTGCTGCTGGTGAGGGTTGATAACCAGCTCTTCCAGACACAAGGCTTCCCCAGAGCAAGAAGAGAGACTACCATTAGTAGCAGCCACAACAAATGGAGAACAGAGAGCAGCAAAGTAGACATTCATTAATAGATATGCCAAACACAGTCCTAAGCATCCCTGAGGACAAACCTAGTTTAGGGATGATGTTTTTCACCATGAAGGCCTCCCATGCCCCTGCTGTGAACACATTCTTCCACGGCTGCAGGATGAGGCGGGCTGAGGCGTCACTTGGATGCCACCGTTGCAAAGCGTTGGACAGTTTGCTCCTAATTGGCGGGTAAAGAGGCTCCAGGCGGGCTTTGAGCAGAGGCAGCCACGGGTGGATCCAGGAGTGAATGGGGACGGTGTCGGTCAAAGGGTTCCAGTTATCCACCTGTTTCAACAAGGAAGAAGTTCGCTCTTAACATCTGCCTTCTGGCGCTGATATTAGGGAGGACACACAAGCATGCGAGACGGTCTTCGTCTTGCCTCTCGCTGCAGTCGGGGTAAGATCATCTGCTCCAGCAGCTGATCCAGGATCCACGGGGGGAGAAGAGGGGCCCACAAATCCAAACAGTCCACCATTGGCCCAACTAGTCGAGGCTGCCAGTTGGACACACAGGAGCGCATCACTGGGATCCACACCTCCCACAACAGTCTGGATGAATAAACGTACATCAGAAACTAAAATATAGTGACAGTAGTTTACATCCTCTTATAACCAGCAAAGCTGCTGTTAAATAAGGGGTTTTTATTACATGTTTATAAACATAGACAACCTAAATGTTAAAAACAAGAATTAATTTTGCATATTTTAATTGACTGAGGACTTCTTTAATCTAAATAGGATTACATCTATTTAGAAATGAATGCACATTCGCCCCTACTAACAGTCTAATAAAAACAGCCATCAAATATATCAAAATTAGGCCAGTTTGTTCATGGGTGCAAAATTTATTTTCATCTGCAAGCTGCTAATTAGGATGTATCTAAATATCATTATTTATATATTTAAATATATATTATATAAATAATTATATATGCATACTTTTAATGCAGTGGGGACTAAAGAATATCACCAAATTCTAACTTGTGCGCTTACTTTTTGTATTTAAAATTCTGTAATTGTGTGATTACTCCACCCACAAAAAAAGAATAATGTTTGAAATGCTTTGTTAAAAGCACAAAATCAATAAGAAACTCATGTCAATTATGACTACATAGAAATTCTGTTTGGTACAAATTCTTCACGAGACAAATCTAAGTCTCTCTTTTTTTTGTTTACAATGACCTGTGATATGGATCCATGTTTGAATGTGGACCGCTGGAGTGCATGTCTTGGGACTCGAGGATTGCTCTCCACTGACCAATATCTTCCAGACAATATGAGCTGTCCTGAAATAATCAGACAAACATGTTGGCACCACTTAAAAATGTCATAATTTTCCTGAGCTGTGATGATGGCAGAAGAATTACCTTGAGAGGGTCCCAGGAGGAGAGTTTCTCTTTGAGTAACGGGTGTACAACAGCGACAGCCAGGTCCCCCAGCCCCATTGTCTTGTACTCTTCATAATAATCAGTCTGCAAGGTCTCAAACATATGGGCACACTCCTGAACAGAGAGGAAGAAGAAGCGATTAAAAGAATAGGGTTCAAACTATAAAACTTAAAATGCTCAACGACAGGGGCTCTTCAGAGTGTAATCAGCGTAACATAAACCTGCAGGGTTGGCCCCTTGCCCGGCGCCGTCTCCTCAGTAGGAAATCGCTCCACCAAGGCCAACACGGTCTCCATTCTTTTAATGGCATCCTGCTCGGTGTCCAGTCGGCTCTGCAAAGCTCGAGATTCGTGGCTCAGAGAAACAACCACGTCTTTTTCATGCTGCAAACGCCTGGCGGACTGCGAAAACATGCACCAGGGAAAGAAATGAAGCTTAGAAACCGTTTGGTAACTCTTACATTTGTACCTCAGATTGTTAATGTTTTGTGAAGTTTAAGTCTTGCTCTTGCTGAATGTAATTCACCATTTCCCCTCACCTGTAAGATGTCCTGCTCTGTGAGGTCTATCAGAAGCTGCAGGTTGTGCTCGAGCTCAGGGAGAGCAAAGCCAGATCCTTTCTGGTCGCGGGTGGCCAGGCTTGGTGGGGCTTCATCAGGAACGCTGTGTTTGTTGGATATCTGGCTGTAGCTGTAGTAAACCTTCTGCTCTCGGCCAGTCATATCTATGACCTGAACCAGGAGTAACATGGGAAAATTACGTTTAAAACGCTAAACAGCAGGCTTCAATGGACTCACACGTTCAAGATAACCATCCCCCAAACTCTTCATTTTGTTCCAGAGGTCATATGTCCAGTGAAAAATGAACACTGAGACATGTATGACTCATTCGCTAACATATGAACAAAAAATCCTACTTTCTAAATTTAATGAGTAAGAATCCATATAAAACCATTCAAAGTTAGCAATGATGTAAGAGAGAGGAGAGGAATAAATAAGGATGATTTCAATGCCTGAAAAAGTAAGAATACATGTACCCTTGCATACTTTATAATATACCCTGGTGTGTGAGGGCCACAAATGTGAGTGCAACTTTATTTTTAAGCTTAAACACAATAGCCCAACTCCCCCAAAACAGTTGTGTAATCCATGTGAACATATATGAAGGAATCCAATCTAAGACATTGACATACCTTGACTTGTGCCAGCTCTCCTGCAGATGCCGGTGTGCCCCGATAAGCCATTTTACCTTTAGCTTTTAGCTCATCTGCAGTTTTGTAGGAGTATTTTGGTTTCTTCTTTCCTGCAGTCCCAGTCGGATCCTTACGCCACTGGCCTAACTCTTTCTTAAATTCCTTTAAAACAAAAAAAACAAATAACGCTAAAGAGGCTCTGCAGGATCAGCAGACAGGTTATGAAAAGCAAAAACAATAGTGGATATAAATGGGAAAAGTGTGAACGGCGCCATATGTTCCAGTAGTTTACCTTTTCCTCCTCTTCCTCGGAGTCAACCACGGGGAAGTCCTGAAGACTCTGATGAGTTCGCTCATTGCCATAAGCACCGACTGCTCCTTTTCCCTTACGAACTTTGGCCTCAATGGGATTCACGATACCTGCAGCAATGGCAGAGAACTTTATGTTAAAGTTTCCCTACTGCGCCACCTCTCCTCTTCTGAAATGTAAACAAAATTACACAACCAGATGATATCACTGTTAGTTCTACCCACCTTGAGCATTCTTGCCCAAACCTTTTCCTGGCTGGTAACCCATTTTCTGCAGAAGTTTCTGTCCAATTCCCTTGGTGTGCTTCTCCCAGCTTCCAATGCCTTTACCAGACTGGATGCCACCTGCAAACCTCTGGGACTGATTCCCACCGAAAGTACCCTAGAAAAACAAAGCATTTTAAAAGAAGGACTAGTTACTCTTCCCTGTATTTTCTTTAAATTAATGGTTAGCAAATGGACAAAATGCAGACATAAATAAATTCACCATCTGAAGTTTTTTGGGAGCCGTCGCACGTGGAGGAGGTTGTGCTGGAGGGGAATCATCATCAGAGTCATCAGAACCTCCTTCTTGTTGCTGCTGTTTCTCCTCACCTGCAGTCTTACGCACACCAGCGCTCACAAAGCTCACTGGAGTAGTGTAGTCTTTAGACCTGGAGAAAAATATGTCACAACCATTTACAGTGCCTTGAATAATGTATCAAATCAATAAAAATGTTCCCCATTTTGTACAACCACGAATTGTTTTGCTAGCAGAAAAAATTCTGCTACGGTTTACTAATTTTACATCAAATTTCTACATAGAATAATAAGTTTAATACGTTTTTACATGCTAGGCCAACATAATGTTGTTTGCTACATTTGTATTCAGCATATTAAATAAAATCTAGTGTAAAAAAAATAAATTCAGATATCAACTTATTTGCAAATAGAGCCTATTTGTGTGTAATTAATCCATCCATCCATTTTCTGCCGCTTATCCGGGGTCGGGTCACAGGGGCAGCAGCTAATTAATGTCAGCATGAATTCAGCTGATCTGTGAAGGCCTCAGCAAACATTAGCCAACAAACAAGCAATGCAGCAGACAAGTCAGGGAGAAAGTTGTGGAGAAGTTGGACCTGGTAGTAAATTAATATAACAACATTTAAAGATTTTTATTTGTATAAAACCCAGATCTCCAGTTTGTGTTGGTCTAGCATATTAAATTAAAGGTACTTACGTTAGTGGTTGTAACCTAAGTATGTTTAGGTTACAACCACTTTTAATACTATTAATATTTTTAGAAAACACATTAACTGAACCTATTATTACTTGTTAACAGCAACAGGCATAGATGCCACTACCTCTTGCCACCGAAGCTAGGTCTCTCATCCTCATCTGAATCCCTGTCAGCCCAGATTCCATAGGTGGCCTGCTCCTTGGTCTGCCTGAACCTGCGACGCTCCGGGTTGAACTCATTGGCCAGATCCCAGTCTGTCACCTCAAAGCTCTCGATCTCCACACCTTCCTCCTCCTCCTCCCTCCGCCCGTAAAGGTGAGACATGGACATCTAAATGTTGAGGCAAAAAACCCCACAAAAACCCCCCCAGAAGAATATGTGAAAATTGGTGACCTGACGGTAATCAAAACTTGTGACTGAAAACTGAGGAAAGAAATCTTGTACTTGTGTTAAAAGTGTCAGAAAAGACTGCGTTTCCCTTCAGAAACAATATAAATCTTACTGCTTTAGACTACCACCTAGGATTACAAATAGGATATTATTTTTGTAGCAGCAATTTGCTCATAGTTAACCACAATAAATAAAATATTGACAAAAAAGACAAGTGTTAAAAGATGTATATATACACATATATATGTATTGGTATTTAGCGATGACAAATGAAGAGTAATTAGGCCCAGTGAAAGCTAATGTTAACTAGCAAAATCTAACGTGGGGCATAATCTATACGTCTGTACGTTAAAACAATTTAAACGGGAAAACATTGAATTATTTTATCATACTCACGTTAAAGTTTATGTAGTATTCTTATTCGAGATCAATAACATGTTTTTTAAATTAGAAAATAGAAATAATTCTGCTAACGAAAACGATCGTTTTAGCAGATCCAAGTACTTCCGGTTTACTGGTGTTACATCAACTCTTGTACACAACAAAAGTATCTGTTTCCCCAACTTACATTTAAGTTCCGATTTTACTGTCAATTGAATTGTTTTATTTTTTTTTACTTCAGCTACTGCATTGAGAAGCACGAAAATATAGTTGTTTTTTTAACCATCAAAGATTGAATATCGCCTGTTATTATATTATATTATATTATATTATATTATATTATATTATATTATATTATATTATATTATATTATATTATATTATATTATATTATTCAGCTTCTGTATATAAGATAAACAATTTGTAGTGTTCTGTGTCTACATTTCAGAACATTCTATAAATAATTTATTTTACTTTGGTTTTTAATTTAGCTAATTATTTTTTATTTTAGTTAATTCACGTCTGTACACAATATTTTACACTACGTTATTTTGCTCCTCCTTTCATTTACTGACTAGCATTTTAAATTTGAAAAAAAAAAAAATGACGTGACCTCGGAAGAGGAACTTCTGTGTTGTTCTCAAAATAACCCCTCGTGCTAGCGGCTTCCCAGCATAGACAATATACGCTCTCCAGCAGACAACGATTGCAATAAAAAATATGCAAAATATCATAAAATATACCTTTTTATGACATTCCTGCATATATTTCTGCATAATAATATATAAATGTCGTCGGATTCTGTAGAAGAGTGGCAGGTAGTTCGACGGGGAAAAGGTGCATCAAGGAAATTTAGATCTCACCAACAAATCCCTTCTGTATGTCTTCAGGAGCAGCTGGATGTTGAGAAACTTGTCAGACGGATCAGAGACACAGTGTAAGAAATGAAGATCAGCTTCAACCCAATGAATATCCTCAGTATTTGAGACCAAACCTTTACAAAGGTTAGTTTTTAAATTCAGCAGATTACCTTCACACACTTTTAACTCTGCTTTTATTTGTTCTCCTTTAGGTCTGAGCTGAGAGCTGAAGAGTTTTGGCAACAATGGAAAAGTAAGTGTAGTTCACAGCTAAGTATTTACAGAGCCTTACAAAAGTATTTATACCCCTTGAGCCTTTTCACATATCACATTCAACCACAAACTTAATTTTGCTTTGGAGGATTTCATAAAGTGGACCAGCACAAACCAGGGCTTAGCTGGTATGAATACGTCTATCAGGGACTGAAGCTTTGCTCTTGAAGGATCTCGCTTGCAGCCTGATGAAAACCTTGTCTTTAGATCAGCTTCTAGTTTCAACATCCCCATCAAGACCTTCAGACAGTATAAAGACTGAAGGCCAGCAGGAGAAGGACACAGAGGCGACAGTACGCCAGCAGCTGGAGTGTGTGTGCTACGGCCTCGGCTCCTTTTCTTCGTGTGTCTCAGCCCGCTACCAGCTTGCCATGTTGCTGCTGCTACTGGATGCAGGACATGTGAGGGAATCAATTTCATCTGTGTTATACCTCACGTTTATTAAATGGCGTTTAATCTAAGATGGTGTGCTGTTGCTCCTTTCTTTGTGTAGATTCCCTTGAAGGATTGCGCTCTTTATGATCCTGCATTCACCGTGGCAGAAAAGGACATTTTAAGAGAGCTGGGTTTGACTGTGCTTACACAAAATGAGGTCAGTTGTTGCCTGCTTAGGCATTTTATTTTTCCAGACTTAGAATACACTGTTAGATGTATATCAAAGGTAGCTGCATTATATTTTACTACTTAGCTTAATCAAATCACAGATCCGGTCAGTTTTTCTATGTTTTCTATTTATTTTAGCCTGTAATTTATAATAATACTTTAATAGTAGTAAGTTAGACAAACATCGACATTTACAGCTATTGCACCTTATCATAACTTAATAAGAAACAACGTCTTATTTTGTTGTATTGTGAAGGAGGGGAAGCGTCTGGCCACTAAGCCCACCTTATTTTATCTGATGCACTGTGGAAAAGCCCTTTACAACAACCTGCTGTGGCAGAACTGGAACCCACACTGTTTGTCTCTGGTTACGATCATCGGAAACTGCTTCAGCGGCATCAGAGAGAGGTGTGTACCAGGAATTAATGAAATGAGACCATCCTGGAAATGATGGCTGAGAGAAGGTGACGTTCTTTCCTCTTTTGCCTGCAGGACCATCGAGAGGGAGTTGAAGCGGGATTACAGCTACATTAGCAGAGCTGTGGATTTGTGTGAAGAGAGACTTCTGCCTTGTCCTTCCCGTCTGGTAGACGTCTTCAGTGACACAGCAATTATCACTTTTCCTTCGGACCGACTAAACAAACTCCCCTCATCTACTTGGACTGACTCACCTGAACCACAATACCAACATTGCTCAGATTTAGAAATTATACTGAAACAAACACCCGTCTTAGACTCTCCTGAAACAGGTCTTAGCTAACAACGGATGTATTTTCAAGCCTAACATTGATACACCTTTTTTTAAAATAAATGCCCAATCTGACAGATCAGCATCATTGCATGTTTATTTTGAGGCTTTTCGGGAGAAGAAAAATTATATTTAGTTCAGGTTTGGTTTCATTTAGCAATAATTACTGTCATTAGGTTAGTTTATGCCTGTTATTTTAAGTGTTTTATTTCTGTTTATTGGGGGAACTACTTTCATATTTTTGAATATGTTTCTTTAGGTTAAACTGCAGTAGCTTGACTAAAAAGATTATTTCCGTTCTGTGAAGTTCTGACAACCAACATTTTCTGCAAAAGCTAACTTGACAGGAACCAGGTTCTAAATATCAGATATGAAAGATGCAGATTTTGACGAATATTAGCATCGGTACTATGTCTAGAACTAGTGTGTCTAATTAAACAAAAGGTGAAATTGCTAAATACCGAAGACCATTTTTCAGCCTTTTTCTAATTGTTGCAGAATACTTACCTCTTAACATGCTTACCAAGATCTGAGAGCATCTGAGAGTTGGCACCAAGGTTTTTACAGGTTCCTTGAGGACCGCACATACCCACCTGCGAGTGAATTTACTTGATTAACCTCCAATAAAAGTTGGTAGCCATCTTAAAGATTTTCCACTTGTTGCTAATCTTTTTGACTATAGAATGATGGATCTCATAATTTTTCCCAGATTCATGGGCAGCAGCAATTCATGTTGATGTCTTTCCTTGTTAACATCATGATCTGGCGTTTGATACGACTGCATTTATTGTTCATAATCACTTCACAGAGCTCCATTAAGGAAACATATAGTCCTTTAAAAATAGAAATCAGAATATACTTCTGAAATATGGTTTGAATATTTGCTGGAAAATAACTTTTTTCTCTCTCTCTCGCTTGGTGAACATGATTTTATCTTTTGTGCTCGAGCTAGTTTCAGGAAAAGCAGCAAAAAACAGATTATTAATAGAAGACAAAATTTGTTTATTACAGCAAAGTAAAAAGTTTATTTAGGGAACAAAAACAATTGCAGCCAAACAAGTTTCTCACAGCATCCGTGACAGTGGAACACGTCAAACATGAAAGAATACTCGTCTTTGTTAATAATACCTTCCTGTTGTTTTGAACAAGTTACATTTTAAATCCAAGGATAGTTTCATCTTACAGCAGTGCCTTTAGAAAGCTCGCCCCTACAAGCCTGTGTGTGTTTTCAGTGTTTTCACTCTTCAGCTGCCCCATTAGCAGCGACTCCATTTACTGCCTTGCCTCCTGTTCCATTGCTAGATTTTGAAACAATATCTGCCCAGCTTAGTTTACTACTCAGGGCAGATGGGCTGGAGATTGTTTCCACGTCTCCGTTTATTTCCCTATTTTTCCCCCCGGAAGCTGACTGCATCTCACCTTCACTCACTGTCTGGGCTTCACCATCTGCAACTTCTCCATTAGTATCCACATCAGCTTTCTCTTCACGTTTGCTTCGCTCAGCTGGCTCCACCTCTTGACCGTTAGCTAAGACACCTGCACCACTGTCGGTAGACATGTTCTCCTGTTGGCTCTCTGCATCTTTTATATCTGCTTCGGTTCCTTTGTCACCAGCTTCCTTCCCACTTTCTTTGTCCAAGCTTTTATCTTCTCTGCTAACAAGATGCGAGTTGACAGGCCAGATTGGGAGCTTGAATCCCAGTTCCTTTGCTGCTGCAGCCTTTCGTTCCAGGTGTTTCTGCTTATACTCCTGGAACCTGTCACTATGAAAACACAAAGAGATAAAAATTGGTATTGCTTTTATTTATAAACATAAATCCTCCTATAATGTTATTTTTTTAATGAATGAAAGCAGAGATTTTAGAATATCAAACTGAAAACAGGTTGTATATTGTTGATGCTTTGATGATTTTTAATACTGCTGGTTTCTGTGATATTTACAGTTAAGATGAATAGTCTACTTATATCTGTCAGAAATCTAAATACTTTAAGCCCAACATATTCAATTTTAAAAATGTGGTTTATCACAATAATTAATGATTTAATAATGGGAGTGATTCATTTTTCACCTCTAGTGACAGGTTGGTCAGGATAGGTTTATTCCCTCAATAAATATATTTTGACAAAAATTTGTCTTTGCCTGATATTAAAATTTGCTTGAAATTTTGAAGTATTTGTTGGTATTGTGACAGAAAATAAAAGTACAACAAATCGTTGAGAAGGAAAATAGCTGTTCATGCCAAAGTGTAACTAGGAAAATGTTATTTGTCTTGAGCTTTACTCTCCTTCACAAATAAAGAACTTGGACTAGGAAAACCTTTTTAATAAATCGAACTACAGATTTGTTGCGTGTCATCAAAATAATGTTTTTTTAACACACACACACACACACACACACACACACACACACACACACACACACACACACACACACACACACATATATATATTTATATATATATATATACTGCTCAAAAAAATAAAGGGAACACTTAAACAACACAATATAACTCCAAGTAAATCAAACTTCTGTGAAATCAAACTGTCCACTTAGGAAGCAACACTGACTGACAACAGGGACCCTCGTCGGGTCAATCAGTGTTGCTTCCTAAGTGGACAGTTTGATTTCACAGAAGTTTGATTTACTTGGAGTTATATTGTGTTGTTTAAGTGTTCCCTTTATTTTTTTGAGCAGTATATATATATATATATATATATATATATATATATATATATATATATATATATATGATTTCACACCATTCAGTCTGTTTAGAAATGTATTTACCTGCGTGTAATCCTCCTGATCCCCGTCACCAGAACCATCTGCTCCAGAATAGTTTCAGATGTTGGGCTTAGACACTGAGAGAAGAACATACAACAACCTGAGCATGTTTTACACGTTTTAGACAATCTATATATACAAGCTCTTACACTTACCTCAACGGTTTGCTCTGCAGTCTCACTTCCTGTCTGTCTGAGAGTGCGTTCTACTTTGACTGCCTGCTTGGTGATGGTCCCCAGGAACTCTTTGCTGCAGCTCGTCTGTGGGTGATCTTCTCCAAACTGGAACAGAAAGTTAATGTAAGCAGATGGGTAGAAAAAAAAAAGGAGCCCTCTGACGTTTTTTCTCAGTATCGCAGAGCTACGAACCAAGGATGTAAAGGCAGAGAGGGCTTCTTTCTCATGTGTCATAGCACTTCTGTAGTCTCCTTTGCTGCACATCCACTGGGCCAACAGGTGGTGGCTGCACAGAAAAAAAATGGAAGCAGTAAGTAAACTTACTCAGTTACAGCCACATTTTCAATGCGAGCTATAATTAACATACCTAAGAGCGGTATGCAGATCAGCGGGGCCGAAAAATGAAGTGTTAAGTTTCAGAGCATTCTTAAGGAACTGTCCTGTTTGATCTTCTGTCAGCACCAGGCCAAGACAACTCTGCCAGAAAACAAGTAAAAAGAGAAACCGAACTGTGAGCAAAACCTGTACTTCCTTCTTTGTTAGACTTTAATAAACTGATTCGACTTACATCTAGCGTTGCGGTGTACGGGTGGTCTTCTCCGTGGACTGTCAGCATTAGCAGACGAGCTCTGAGAAGACATTTCTGCGCCAGGGTCGTCTCCCCTCCAGCGTACGCATACACAGCCAGGAGGGCCTATAAATCACACATCAGTGACAATATTCACACCGTGACAACACGGATGAGTAAACGGTGATGATAAACATCTACGTGGGGATGTACTCACATATTGCTGTATAGTGTTTGGATGGTCAAAGCCAAGCACCCTCTCACTGATGACCACTGTCTTCAGCTGAACACTTCGAGCCTTCAGGACAAAAAAAAGTCACGGTCAAAATGTAGCTCTTAGTGTTTATAACATCCTGAAATATTTGGCAGTGCACTCTCAAATACAATAGCAGTGTTGCAAGATGTATTACTGAAGTTAAGTTAGCAATACAGTCATGTGTGCTGTGCCTTGGAAAAATACACAGCACATTTTACAATTTTGTCAGATTATAACCACGATTGTCAATGTGTTTTATTTGGATTTAATGTAATAGAGCATCTCAAACTAGTACATGATTGTGCAGCTGAAGAATATGCAATTTAAAAATTTGAGTCGTGTGGAGTTCATTTGCATAGCCACCTTTCACTGCAGTTACAACTGGGAGTCCACTGGACAATGTCTCAAGCAACTTTACATTTTATTACTTTAATTTTTCCCCATTCTGTTTGCAAATTACAATAGCCTCTGTCAGGATGGACAATGAGATTGTGAACATCAATTTATACAGTCTTGCCATCGATTCTCAATTGGATTTAGTTCACTGCGCTAACCTGGTCACAAAATCATGCTTTGATCAAAAAGTTCTCCCTGGATGTTTTGAGTTGTCCTGCTTGACGGTAAAACCTCGGCTCCAGTCTTGCAGCATTTTTTTTGCTCGTTTTCTTCCATGGTTGCTCTGAATTTAGCTCCATCTTCCACTTTCAGGGTAATTAACACTGTTAGTTCTCTTACTGTTTTGCTTGTAGGCCAAAACATTTTATTTGGTCTTCTCTTGCCAGAGCCGGTTCTTCCACATGTTTGCTGTGTCCCCTATGCAGCTTGTGACAAACTTGAAGAATAACTACATTTGGCTTTCTTTCAACAATTACTTTCTTTTTGCCACACATCCATTAACACTAGTTTTGTGGAGCTCAGAATCTGTCAGCAGATTTTTCCTCCTGAGCTGCGAATCTCTGTTTCTCTGGTAATGTTTTGCTAGGTCTGCAGTTGTGCCATATTTATTTAATGTTTAGATGAAAAGCTTTATGAAACGCTGTGTAAATAAATGTGTATTTATACTGAAATTAACCTGCACACAGAGGAACTACATTTACTAACTAGCTGACGTCTCAAGGCAGCTGTTTGTTCATTATACAGTATTAGAGTAAACTTGACATTAATTTTAAAACCATGCATAATTTTCCTTTCATTTCATTTCTATGTTGGTTAATTACTTTAAACACCAATAAAGTATGCTTATGCTTGTGGGTGCAATGTGCCAGAAGGTGAAAACATTTCAAGAGGATTAATACTTTGCAATGCACAAAGCAATTTTTTAAGTAATCAGCCACAGCTATCCATCACTGGAGAATGCATCTGGAATACTTTAAAATCTGCTAATACTCTGTCATTACTGCCAGACGTTGAAAGGCTTTGTGAGCATACCTCAGCTGCTTTCCCCTGCAGGAAGGTGACTTTGGCCAACAAGCTGTTACAGTTACAGGCCTCGGGGTCCAGATCGTCACACACTCTGCCATACAGGTAAGCTGCTTCCTTCAGCTGCTCGTGGGCCTGATCTAGCAGACCTACACACCAGATTGGAGGAGTTATAAGCATAAGAGCCATTCAAAAGCATGTGTTGAACATATACCCAATTGTTTTTTTTTTCTTTTCTTGTAGACATACCCTTCTGAATGGAAGTCTGTGCGGCTCGGTATGCCTTTGAAGCATCAGCAGTTGGCATTTTGATGTGTTTAACAACGGGGAAGATATTAAGGATGTCGTCCGGACTGAAGGGCGCTTTGTTCTGGTTCTCGAGGATGTAGTCTCTCAGTCTCAGCTGGTGCAGATACAGAGATCTCAGTGGTGTTTTCAAAGAGTTTGTGTTGCTTTCAGGGTGTTTCTAATATATGCATTGTGTCTTATCCTGAATGCATCTTTAGAGCTGCAAAGTACTGATTCAAAGAAGCAAAACTGAATATTTGATTACCTGCACTCCGGTCTTTAAACAGAATTCTCTCAGCAAAGAGAGTTTTTGAAGCCCATAGTTCTCCACCAAGTGATTCGGACTTGAACTATGAGAAAATGGCAAGGGTTAAGCATTAGCTTCACCATTGCTTAACACACAAAAGGGGGGTGAACAAGCAAGGTCTGTGACTTCTCACCCAAGGCTGTCAGAGACACCATATGTTTCGACAGCGTCTTGGCAAACCAGATTCCACAGCTCAGATCCAGTGAGCATGCTCCAGGGCGTGCTCTCGGAGGCCCCAGCCCCACGGCCACGCCTCCGTGATTTCTTCTTAGCCTCCTCCCCGACAGGAGAGGGTGTGAAGTGATGAACCAAAAGACAACTGAGGAAATGACTGACGGCTGCAGACAGGCTTGGCACGTCCACACCCTGCGTAGACATGAAGAGATGCTGAGCTACATTTTCTGTTGAGAACCACACCGGTTGTTACAGTGCCAGTTGGAAGTTTACATACACTCTAATCTGGTACAAAGGTTCTTTGTACCAGATTAAAGTGTTTTGGTTTGAAATGTGTGAATCAACCCCAAAACACAATTTGAAGTCCCTCAGAAAGGAAAACGTCATTACGCCAAAAGCAGATTAAAATGCAGCCAGAATCATTTACCTTTTTGGGTGGGGGGGAATATATCAGTCTGAGAAAAAAAACCCTGACGTTTTAGGCCAAATGATAGTTGTTACATTTGGAGGTAAAAGGGAGAAAGTCTGCAAGACTTGGAACAAAATCTGTAGCTGTGACCAGTGGCAGCATTATTTTGTGTGGGTGTTTTTCAGGAGGAGGGACTGGTGCACTTTACAAAATAAATAGCATCATAAAGGCAGAACATTACACAGGAATATTGAAGCAACATTTTTGAAAATCAGCCAGGAAGTTTAAACAGCTTAACAACAATCTTACAAAATGCCAATACATGCCACCAACATGGCTACAAGGTATCTTCAGACAAAAAAGTCAATGTTTTAGAGTGATCACTGCAAAGCCCTGATCTCAGTTTTAGAGAAGATGTGTGAGAACCAGTTCTGTTTGGAGGACTTGGCCAAATTTACAGCAAACTGTTGTGGGAAACCTGTAGTAAGATACCCAAAATGTTTGACACAAGTTATACTATTGACAGGGAATATATGTAAACTTCCAACTGGAAAAAGTCTTTTACCACCCATCACGTATTACAGTTTTCAGACATGAGAACTTATCAGAGTTATTACTGAATGCTGCAAAGTACCTGTAGGAAATGGTTGAACACTCTTTTTGCTGAGCGGGTGAAAATTTCACCTATTGTTAACCTCTGTTTAATATAAAACAGGAGAAAGAAGAACATTATTTTAAAAAATGGTCACAATAAGACAGTTTTAAATGTGTGAATTAAATGTGAGGAAATGAAACACACCATTATATGCCTGAGTTGCTCCTTGTGTTCTGACTGGGAAATCGCCTTGACCACGTGTCCCAGGTAGCGGAGGTTGATGCCTCTCTGGTGTAGCGCCTGTTTCAGAGATACTCCGTCCATCGGCGCCTCATTGCTGTGTAGGCAACACTGCAACTGCAAACACAATCATTAAAACGTATTATGCACTGATTTTGTTGTCGCAGAGAACTTCCTTGCAGCACGAAATGCGAAACATTGGAGACACGCACAAAGTCTGGTATCTGGTGAGTGATGATGAAAGCTGCGGCTTCTCTCAGCAGCTTCTCCTGCAGGTTTGTTGATGCACTCTCAGAGGGAGGAAAATGTATTCCTGAATGTAAAACACAAGAAATGTATGCTAAACATCAATCGTCTGTCTGTTGTTCCTGAGAAGGCACAGTAATCTGTGTACCTGGAGAGAAAACATTTGGGTTAAAGCGCATCTCAAAGATGATGTCACTAACGGAGCCCACGTCTCTGCATGCAGCTCGTACGGCATCAGTCGCTCGAGAGTCGCCTGGGAGAAAAGTCATATTAGTCCAGAATAAAATGTGTGCTTCGTCTTAAACGAGATTTGAATTTCCTTTCACAAGGATGTGCCGAAACACTCCTTACAGGCTGTTGCACATTCTTCAAATCCTCCATTTTCATCCATCTTCTCCTTCACACGTTGGGTGAATTGACAATGTCTGAAAATAAACGAAACATATTAAACTTAATAATAATAATAATAATAATAATAATAATAATAATAATAATAATAATAATAATAATAATAATAATAATAATAATAATAATAAAGTTAGAACTAAATGTAAACGTTTTCTTTCACATTGGACTCACTTGTGCTGAATGAAAGCCTGCACCAGCTCTGGCCTCAGCCTACAGAGACTGTGAGGAAACCTCTTTGGAAGCCCAGAGGCGCTCTGATAATTCTCTGGCCAGCCTTGTTTCTCATTCCCGTTGCTCTTCTCCTCGTTCTCTTTACAGCTTTTGCTGCTCTCTTCCTCCCCAGCAGCTGTCTGACTTTGTGTTTCCTCCTCTGGACAGAAGTTGGCATCAACTGGGAAACTTCTGAATACATCCAGCAGGTAGAACCTCCCATCAGCCCCCAGCAGGCCCTGAGCGTCCAGGGAGGTGAACAGAGGCACCTGGTGACCCTTGGGGGCCACAACAACATGTCTCTGGATGAACAGACTTTTGGCGGCTTGAGCCAATAAGGCCAGCAGCCGTCTGCGTTCACGGGATTCTTGGGGCCCTGCATTCACTCCATAAAGCAAACCTCTGAGGAGAGAAGAAGAAACAGATTTAGCTCCAAATGCGGAATAGAAGTCTCACACAGCTCAAATATAGGTGACAGGTCATAAGTACCCCGAGGCAGGAGAATCTTTTTGGTCCTGGTCTGAGCTTTCGAAGCCGGGGGCCAGGCCCTGGGCCGACAGACGCACTCCTCTGTAGTCCACGATGGCTGTGGGTAAAGTATGCAGCCCCTGCAGCGCCTCTAAGTCACTGTAAGCCTGCACGCATTTAAGCTCCAACCTCTGAGCTGCCCTGCAAGCAGGAGATAAGAAAATACTAAAATAAATTCAAAAAAATTCAATTGGAAACCTCTGCCAAAGCTGTAAAATGCCTTGAAATAAATGCATCTCTTTTTTTTAACAATAGTATAATGTCGCACTAAATATTTTATTAAAAGTCCAACTTTTAATTTTAGTTTTTTTTTTCAGAGGGAAAAACTCAACATTTTTAAATACTTGGCATCTGAGAAGATCACACTGCAGGTGTTATGAGTATCACACTCATTGGCATCCACAATAATGCCTAAAATTGCAAAAAATATTCACCCTCTTTAAAATTTTTCATGATACACCCAAAACGTCAATGAATATTATGCTAAAAAGTAGTACTATGTAGCAGGACAATAGCTTATTTCATTATTAATCCCTATCAACAGAAATCAGCTTTTCTGTCCCTCCAGAACAAATGTGTTCCCATAGCATAATATATAAAAGTCTGTCTTTAATGTGCTGAAGACAGAACAGCATATCACTTAACTAAGACAAATAAGTATTGGTATTCATGACTCAGAAAACCGCCACAAGAAAATAATAACTCTCCTAAACTTGCTCATATAGTCTGAACTACATTTATTTTAAATTAGTTTAGATCATGTGCAAATATGACAAGTACAACTGGTCAAGAACTAAAGTTTATCCTCTCTCTACACACTGCGAGGTGTATTGTAAGGCAGCTAAACATCTCCAACGCTCACTTTTAGAGAACTGCAGCAAAGAGTCTCTTCTTAGGTTGACCGAGTCTCCATAACAATTTATTGTGCTGTTTTCATGCAAATCTTTGCAAGGAGTGACAGCAATGGTGGAGTCTGCATAAAAGTCCAGCTTTGTGCATCTTCTCTCCCGTGTATGCTAAAAGACTTTAGACTTTTATTACCTGCGACCTCTCTCACCACCAAACGCTCGACTTGTGGCCCCCTGGCTCATGAACAGGCCGCTCCAAAGGAATGCTGGGTCCTCCGGGTTTCCATTTACCGGCTCAACAAATCCATCTACGACCGTCTCAGCCGCCTGCATGACAGTCCTTACGAAAGCACTGTTAACCTGAGTGAAAAAGAGGAGGACCAATAAAGGAATCCAGAAAGATTTAGAAAGTGTACTTCTCTCACAAGTAAAAATAAAATCACAGGCATATTTCTTACTTGTAGCAAAACTTTGTCTCTCTGCAGCCTTTCTTCCAGACTCCCCTGGGAAAGATCTCTGGCTGCTTGTAACTCCTCATTCCAGTCTGGAGCCTGCCGGTGAGACGCACAAAGCTGCTCAAACCTGATATATTTATGTGTTATGCAATATATCTATGATTAAGATCAACAGCAAACCACTGCTGTGTGGTATATAACCTGTGCTGCCGCCTGCTCATCCACCCCCAGTCTACTGAAAGTATTCTTTTGGAGACGAGAGGCGCAGGGAGGTCCGAGCCAGCACAGCGTGTGGTAAGGAGTGGGCATTGCCTCTACTGGTGGCTGTGGTGGCCTGAAGGATGAGAGACATAATGCAGATTCATATCCATCACGCTCAGCCACAGCGGTTCTTACAGCATCCAGTGGCATTTAATATTACTGACTTGTTTTTGAGTGTGGTAAAGGCTTGTTTGAAAGTAGGACTGACATGGCACAGCAAGTCGGTGAGACAGTGACAGACTGGAGTAGACTGCGCAGGACGAGGGTCAAACATATCGTCAGTAGACCTAAACGAAGAAAAAAGAAATGTGAAACAACATTAAAACTGTTCATTTGAGATAACCAGAGACTCTGCAGGGACAGGCGGGTACAGCTGGTACATGGATGGATGTACATGCAGTGTCCTGCAAAGCCAGACATATCCTTACAACATTTACACATGTCATTTTAATGCATTGTTGTTAAATGGAAATAAATTCATTCATGGTTTTCAGATTGTTTTTCCAAACAGAAATCTGGTCATTTTGGCATGCCCCTAAAGCAATATTTCATACAATGTTTTATTCAATTACAGCTGCAAATCTTTCTAAGTATATCTACCAACTTTCCACATGTAGAAACTAAAATTGCTGCCCATTCTTCTTTGCAAAATACCTCCAGCTTAGTGAGATTGAATCGCCTTTACAAGAAGTCTCAGTAAATTTCCTCTGGACCCTGACATGGAAATACTTTGATCTACACTGTTATGTTGTAGCACTGGCAGTGTTTTAGTGTCCTCTCCTGAGGGAAAGGGAACTTCCTCTCCAGTCTCAAGTGTCATCCAGCTTCTAAAATATTTTCTTTCAGGACTGTCCTGAATGCAGCTGCATGCTGAAATAATGCTGAAGCTTCATGAGAATTACCACTGAAACTGTGGCAGCTTCTCTGATTAATGCTGTCCTTGTCTGACTTGTTAGTTTAGATAACCAGCAATATCCTCGTAAGGTTTGCAGATGCGTCACCCTTTTTTCTACTCTCACGCCATGCATTATGCAGCTTTTCATTACATTTCAAAGCCTGGGATATTGTTTTATAACCTAACTGTGCGTTAAGCTTCTCCCCGGCTTTCTTTCTGACTTGTCTGCAATGTTCCTCACTCTTTGTTATACTTTGTGCTCAACTATGTCCTCTAACAAACATTGAAGAATTAACAGAACTGATATTATTGACAAAAGCTACACACAGGTGAATTCTATTTACTAATAATTGTATTTAGTAGAATCAGAGTAAATATGGCTGAACACAAATAAATGCACACCAGACATTTAAAAACTGTCCTTTCTTCCAACTTCACAATTATCACTTTGTGTTATTGATAACACCCACCACCCAAAAAAAGAACCTTGAAACATGTTTATTTTTTAAAAAACATGGGATATATTTGCATAATGATGTTGCTCTAGTATCAAAACACTTAACTATCTAATTATTGCTGCCCAGTCAGAAAATAAGATAATTTCTATTGCAGCTGTGCTCACCTGTTCAGGAAGAAACCTTTGGGACAGGATGTGATATCACAATGCCGACCCTCTATTGTCACCACTGTCATGTACATGAAGTCTCCCTGCAGCTTCCTGTGTCCTGGTGGGGGGTGCCAGCAGCTGAGAGACAAGTCCTTCAGGTAGCTGGGGGCCTGGTGAAACACGCATGAAGAGGAGAATGGTAAACTTGTGCTTTCTTGGGGTCAAACAAGCCAAATTCCCAGACAGTCTCTGGTATGAATCCACCTCTGGTTGAGAACTGTGTGGCAGCAGGGCCATAAGGGGTCTTTCTGAGGAGCCAGGCAAGAGGTACTCAGGAGGGGGTCCATCCTGGTTGGCTGATTCTCCCTTTGAATTGCTTAACGAGCGCTTCAGGCTCTTTCCATTTGGTAGGCTCGAGTCTGTACCAGGAACAGAGAGACATTTCAGAATGAGTCAGAAACCGTTTTGTGACTTTCTGCTGCCGTCTTGTTTCAGTGGGCTGTTTCTTCATGCATTTTTACCCGGTGTGTGTGTGAGGGTCTCCAGCACACTTGGTGATTGTCCTTCTCTCAGCGCATCATGAGGTCCGGACGCTCTCAGCAGTTCCACAACCCGAGCCAAGTGGACCCTGGCGGAGTGGAAGGTGTAAGGCTCTGCAGAGACATGCATTAGTTAGCATCCAGTGTAGCCTGGCCGTCTTTATGAAAGTCACAGTGATGTGGGAAAGGTCTGCTGAACCCGTGAAATGAACGTCGCTCAAAAAGCATCCAGAACATCCTGGTGAGCAGATGGGTGAGATAGTCTAAGTCTAAGCTTTTAATAATAACATTAATCCATTTTCTGTACCCTTGACGGCGTTAGTACCTGTCTCTTCTTGAGCAAGAGCAGTTACGACTAGGCCTAGTTACGACTAAGTCTTTTGGAGTATCTATCTAAAAGCTTTGGACATCTAGAAACTGTATTTTCTGCCCCTTCTGCTTTGTAACATAGCTTAAATTCAGTTAGACTTAATAGGGAGCTTAAATATAAATAGGGGATTTAAGGAGACTTCGTTTATATACAAAATGTGAAAAAGTTTATGGGATGAGGATATTTTTAAAATACTGGTGTAAAATACTAACCAGAATAGGACAAATATATCATGTCACTAGATTTAATCATTACCCAATTGTGCAGCTACAGCAAGAAATCACACAGAAAAAATAAATTGAAATAAAAGAGTATACCTTCCACCAGGCGAATGAGAGCTCCTGCTTTAAGGCCTTTAAGGCTTTGCAGCTCGGCGTGGGGATCCAGAGTTGTCCCAGCTAGAGCGAGAGACAAGTTGGAACGTGGACACACCTCATTCCTCGACAGCAAGGCCATTATTGCATCTTGAACGAGCCAAAATGCGTTAACCTATACAGCACAAACATAGAAAGGACCTCAAAACTCCGGACCATGAAAACAAAGTGAATTTGTGGGTTATGGCTGAAGGTGAAACCAAAATGCCGTCTCGCCTCTCACTGTTGTTTTCGTACCTGCAGTTCAAGCGGCTCGACTCCTGCTCCTTGGATCTTCACAGGAAACGCTGTGCCCTCATCTTGTTTGATATCAGCAGCATCGTCTCCGCTGGCTGCACTGATTACATCTATGAGAAGGAGAGAAACCCAACTAACTGTGAATAATTACAGTGTCTGTAGAAACAGGAGAAAATAATGGGAAATGTATCCTGGAAAATACCTAGCTGTATCAAAAGATAACTTGAATATAATGAGATGATATGCTCTGATTTTATCAGTAGTTAATGTTTATTTTGTCTATCAAGACCTTTTCAAAAATCCCCTTCAGCTAACTTGAAGAGTCTTAATGAAAAAAAAAAGAATAGGAAGGGAAAAACAAGCCAAGAAGAAGATAAATGGGGCGTAGCTGCAGATTTACACACACACACATGTAGAACCAGAGGCGAAGCAGGACTCAGCGTGTTCCCCAAACTGATCTGTGACTAAACCTGCTGCATTTGCCAATTGGCCTTGATGTCATCTTCAGGTGAAACGACAACCACACCCAGATCTGACATCGGCAGACAGTATAGTGTAACAAGAGACGCAAAACCCCCGAAAAGTTTGACTTCTTCCATTCGACACTGAAGGCCCGCAACACAACAAATCCTGATCTGTGCATGATTACTGTTCTCTTTACTACAGTAGATTATCTGCTCGTGCTGTCAATCTGGATCTGCTTTACTACTGGAAAGCTTCCAGTCAACGAGTAGCCGCTATTGGCTGGAGGAACGCGCCTCCCCTCTGGAAGCTAAGAAGGCATCGTTTTTCTTTTCTCTGCAGGAGTTGCTACTTTATTTTAACAGAAAAAAATATGAAATGAGCTGCTTTGAGAGTCTCATATCTATTTCAAAAACAGTAGCTTTCATTTTGTCAAAATGTGTCTTTTTTTTTTTGCTTAAATTGGAGCAACTTAGAAATTTGACACATATAAGTGAAAAACTGCTAACACACTGGTTAAAGACGTTTCTAAAATATATACCTATGCATAAACGTCTGTAATGTGAAAACATGGCTCTGTTGTTGTTTTTTATGCATGAATGATCCATAAGTTGGTGTTGAATGGCTTGACAAACACTGCATGATCAACTTTGAGAGACGCCCTAAAGACTTTGAGGAATTGAGATTTGAGATAACATTTAAAGATTATAAGAACGTAAAAAATATCATAAACAAACTAATAAAAAAACTGCCTTGTCATTTATGTGTAATTGTAATAACACAAAGCATCCAGGTAATTAAATGCACCACCTTTCAGTTTTATTGTGGTGCCAACATTTTATTATTTTACAGGAAAAAGTTTGACTCAGTCTAATTTGGAGATGAGCCAACACACACTGAACCCTAATTCAGTCATTCAACTCTGTAAAAAAGGGGAGTGGCAAATGTTCAGTAAGGTGAAGAAGTCACACTGGAGAGCATTGCTCCTTCTTCTCATAATAAATCTACTCTTTGAAATTGTTATAACTAGATTGTTACAGTATTATACAGGGGTGGGGTTAACCATTTTGTAAGGAATGTGTCAGGATCAGGAGAGTGCTCTAAAAACACACAAAAAATGAACTGCACGTTCTCCAAGAGGCTAGAAAGTTAGCACCAGCCATGTTAGAGCGTCAGCGCTGTGCCAGATCTCCCACCCTACTTCCACACATTCTTCACAAAGTAGAAGAATCCACTAAGCGGAAAAGAAGGAACAAGAGAAAAACCTGCGATTACAGGGATTACTCACCAGTTTTGACTTGATTCCTTCCTCCTCCTTTCTTCACTTTGTCCTTCATGGCTGGGAGTTTTACTTCTTTCTTACTCCCTAAGAAAAGTCTTGTCTAAAAACTGCTAGAGCAGGAGAGAGTGGATGAAAGGGTGTTTGATTTGTGCAGCTGGACTATGTGTGAGTGTGAGAGAGAGTGTCCAGCGGAGTGAAAGTAAACGGCTCACTGTTCACGACTGTGACTCATGCACCTCTTTACAAGGCAAACTCAACTTATCTGTTCCCAGTGTGCAAAAAAGGCCACACCCTCTTATTGCTCCACACAGACAGCCTCAGAAACTTTGCTGGACTGGGTGTGTCTTTGTTGTAGCTTCACTCACTCTTCCTCCCTCAGGCATGTTTCACTCCTCCCCCATAAGCCTGCAAGTAGAAGTGAAATTTGTGCACAAAGCTTTTGGCATTTTTAGCTTTTATGTTGTCATTGAGTTGTGAAGGTAATTTCAATTTGTCGGAAGAAGACATAATGCAGTAAGACGCATCTATTAAAACAAATCAGCTATATTGTATCTTTTAAACTGCATGAATCCTTCGGCTGTAACATGAAGTTGATCCACCATGCTGCACTGTTCATTGAGTCAGTTTGCAGAAAATACAACAAGGCATGGTTGAACTTCCACAGATGGGTGTACCTGTGTGTGATGTGGTTCCTTGTGACTGTTTAGTGGACTATACCTACTATGTTTCAGCACACACATACTTGAGAGTATCTCAGTTTGAACAAATCCGATGATGTGTGGGTTGCAAATGTCACCTGTCTGTTATCACTGGTATCCTACAAAATAAACTTGAATAATGTAGAAGTAGGGCAGGGCGTTGTCTAAATTAGCTGTAGTTGTAGGACAGGTAAATCGAGACCAGACCAGGTAAAAAAAAAAAAAACCTAAATAGACTAAAGTTTATTTACCTCATTACATTTATGCTGATCATGGAAATGACTGTGCCAGGGGCGCTTCCATACAGATATAAAACAAGTTCCCAGATGGGGGAGGAAAATTAAGGGGTGGCACAATTTAAATAGTTTTATTATTCTTTCATTAATCCTATGGCACAAGCCCTAAATTATTCACACCTGTAGAAGCTGAGAAGGGAACAAAAAATTAGAGTGATGACAAGAAGGCATTTCAAAGACTTCAAAATCTCTGCAAGAGACAAGTCATCAAGAATACCAGTGGAAATATGCAAATGTTGCTTAGCAAATTAAAAGTATTTGAGTGAGGTTTTTCCATTATTTATTGAGATAGCATAAATAATTATTGACATGCCATCTTTTGTTAAGTTTTCAAAAAGAAGAAATATATTTTTTCTATTGTCTAAGATTTGCCTGAGTCATTTTAACTCAGAATGTGTTTAAGCCATTGTATGTCAGTTTTTTTTCTTTTTAGTTATGTCTTTTCGCAAAGCTCTTACACAAAGCTCTTACACAATTATTTGTAACATTTAAAAAAACTGTGCATGGTGGCCTAAATGAATTAATTTATATTGTTAAGACGATTTCTGGCTGATAAATATATTTTAGGATCACATAACCATCCTTTTAGTGGCCCATCGAGGTGAAGTAACATACTCAAACTACAAGAACATGAAATGGCAAAGAGGTGAAATGCCTAAAATCCAAAATAAATCTGAATAAATCACTTAGCAAATGAATCCCACAATTTTCTTTCCTAAATTTAAGACTGGAGTGGGTGTCAGCAATTTGGCTTTTCCCCTTTATACATTCACTCTTTGTTTTTACTGCACAAATAAGCGTATGTACGGAGTAATTTACAGTTTTGATGACACCTGCAATCTTGCTTTTATCGATGTTACCTTTAAAGTTTCTTGTAAGTAAAAATATTTTAAAAGGGTGAATGTTTTTAAATGTTTTCACCTTCTGTTGATTATCATTATTATTATATAACTAATCTGCCACTTATGTTACGGTGAAATATTATCCCCCTGAAAAATGTACAGTTGTGTAATGGTTTAGAAAATCCGCTCTTTGCATCAACTCCTTTTAAAATAGCATTTATCGTCCTTTACATTCCACGTATAACTTTTAGAAAAGATTCATTTTAAACGTACTTTATGTTAACTAATATTGTTATGTTTTTGTTTGCTTTGTAGGCTAAATCTGTCGGAAAACGTTTGACTTATAATTTTCGTATTTCCGACGACACCTAAACATATCTTGACAGCAGCTGAGTTGACAGGAGGCTTTCCTTAGCTAGCCGCATTAGCTAAACCGAGCAACATAACGTCCGCACAAGCCGTTTGTTTTCGGTCTATATGAGACGGTCGCGGTGAGTTTTTGTCAGTTATTTAATGCCCGTTAATGTCGTGATGTTGAAACATCTGGAAGATAAGAAAATAAAGAACGTAGCTGTTGTGTCGCTGTTTCTCAGCTAGCATGACACTCGCCAACCCGTGGCCTGAACGTTATGTTTGTTTTGGGTTTTTTCCGAGTCATTTAAAACATTTAGGGCCAAAACTTGCGTGAAGGTTAAAATTAGCTAGTCGTGTTTAAGGCTATTCCGAAAAATTCTCTGGTGTATAATGCGTCCCTTATATTTGATCGAAACCAAACTGTTTACCTCCATTTCAATACACTTACTTACAGGGCAGAAGTTAAGGAGGCTTTAAATCAGACGATTAGGAGTTAACACCTCACGTTAAAACTCTAAGTAAGGTGTTAGTCGCTGTTAATCTGTCTTGTTTCTCAGCTTCACCATCTATTATGCTCTTTCAAGATAACATCAGGTAATGCAGTAGTCGTCTGTTTACCTGTTACTCTATGCGCATATGGCTGTTCCAGGTCCTGTGACAGTGCTCCACCCCTCAGGTAAGAGCTGAGGATCGGACCGATGTCATCCAGTGAAGGTGACAGAGGGGGTCTTTCTCAGGCTGCCCCAAACAACATCACCACCCAGGACGACTTTGACAACCCTACTCAGACTGCTGCAACATGCAACACAACTGAGGCCAGCGAGGCCGAGCTGTCTCTTCCTGAGGCACAGGTGAGGCTGCAGATGGGATTTCATATAACGATGCAAATGGTTGTATTTTAGACCTTGTAGTATGTTTATTTTCTGTCCTTCTTCATAAAGCATTTTGCATGATTGCAAAATGCTTTATGAAGTTATGGAAGCATGTTTCGCTTCCATAACTGAATGTGTTTATATAGATGTCCTGTTTTATTTTCTACAGATGCTTCTGGGTTTAATTAATCTGTTTTGAAAAAATATATACTAAGGCATCTCTGTAACATTCCCAACTCACCTTCTAGTCATCATTATCAATAAACATGGGATTCTCCATTAGTTCTTGTTTTGACACTACATGTACTGCCTGTCTAGGCGTAAAATTGCCAAGAAAATGCTTAAATAATTAGCTTATTACAGGTAGTTACTGAACTAATGAAAATATTTGGAGTTAAGTGAAGCAGAAATGCATTTAGTCAGACATGGAAAACTTTAAGCTCATTTGATTATCTTTTTTTTCCATCCTAAAATGTAAAAGGTTAGGCTCACAAAATGTTCAGCCTCAGACTGCATGATGTTAGCTAAACAAACAAAAAAATTATGATACTGGTAAATGTTGCAATAATGACATAAGCCGTGAGAAATAAAGAGATTAGTAATTTTTTTTGCCAGAAAACATGCTTTGTTGAACAAATGTAACTTTGAGCATTTTGGCTTTAGTGCATGACCGCAAGTTAAACAAGAAACTGTGAGCTTCTATTTGGGGATTGGAGAAAAATGGACATCACATGCTGCCCCTCCTTTTATGATGTTCACACTCTGTAAAATGTTGGACATGGCTAGGGCTCCATAAGGGACAGCAAACACAGCACATACCCACACCTGCGCTGGAGCATTTTTAATTACCAGTCCTGAGTTTGTTATTTTCCAGAACTTTAAAACATATTAGCTGTTTAGCTGCAGCTCATTAATAATGCACCTACAAAAAGTAAAACTTTTCAAGGAATCAGTGGGATTTATTTCTTAGGAAGTATTTTCCAATCACATTCCAGTTTCTCAATCTTTCCAAAACATGTACTCCTGCTTTGTGCGAATGCTTATTTAATAAGATTGGGAAAGTGTAAACAACTCGAATGATCTGGCAGTTGCGCACTGTGGGTTAACGTTGTGTCAAACGGTGGCAGGCTCTACCGTTCGGCACGCTGAAACAGGAGCCGTATTAGTGGTTGTATTGTTTTGGAGGCATAAGAAAGTCTGTGGAAAGAAATTGTTTACAAGCGGTGGCCACCTTGGAACCAGCAGAACAGACAAGACAAAGCTTGTAGACAAGGGAAGAATACAACAAGGCTTTGTTGGTTTGATCCAGAGGTGGTCTGATCTTTTGTTTCCTGACTGCCCTTTGCTTTATGTAATGGTCTGAGCTCACTTGATGGGGTTTTAGTAGGAGGGCGCGGACATTGTTCAGATTATTCTCATGGTACTTACCGCAAGGGTTGACCGGTGAACCGCTCTGCAAAAAGGAAGACACAAAATAACTATCCATAGCAGGTAATGCTTTTAGATTTTGATCAAATTGCTGTTTTTCAATTTTCTTCAGATTTCTCCTGTTTTGGATGAGGTTTCTCCTTCCTCTGCCTCCTCTTTTGAGATGCTGGACATGGAGTCAGTGCCACCTCCGTACCAAGAGGTGCAGCCTCACTGGTTCTTCTGTCGTCAGGCAGATGACAGCGAGTTCTGGCATCCCTTCAGTAGAGAGGACTCTGACAAACTAGAAAATGCTTTCAATACTGGTAATGAACAATAAGTACCTTAGACATAAACTGTTATTATGTCATTATAAATACTATTAGCTGTTTGACCTAAAGTTATGTTATAATGGAAGTGTTCAGCATGTTTTTCTTTCCTTGCAAATCGGTGTTGGGGGGGGGAATACAATTGTAAAACAGTCCTGTGATCCTTGAAGCAAAGTCCAGTTGACACATCTTCCTCCCCTTTAAAGCAATTGTCTCTAAATGTTTGGACACTGTCCTGTCAGGCGAACTTTTGTTTCTGGGTGGGTTTTTGATGAATTACACTGTAATAAATATTTAAGCATCTGTAGTGAAATTGAAATGTGGATAAATGTTCCATTTCTAGTCTGAATTTAATTGGTCCTTATATAAGTGTCTACTAGGGGTGAAGCAGTACATGTAGTTACACCACCTGTGTCTGGGCACGCACGTTTACAGAATGAATATAGTACTGTGTGAAACTAAAGTACAAAATTTCATGTTGTATCTGCGCAATATTGAAATGCAACACCGAAACAACAGAGAGAGCTCTCCCAGCTGACACTGAAGTCTGCTTTCTGGGATTATTAAGGTTTCTTACTAAGTCAGTCGTAATGGAAAAGGAAACGTTCCCCCGAATCAAACCCATGACTGAAATGGGACGTTAGAACCAAGGTACGCACTAAACCTAATTTTTAGTGTAACTTCAACCCCCTAAATTTGTAATTCATATAACTATAAATGTCAGTTAACTAAGGAAAAATCTAGAAGCATAATTTTTCTAGACGACATTTATCTAGAATCGTAAATGTCGACAGGTTCAGTGGTTGGGTCAAGTTATAATCGCTTCCTTTGACAAATGCTTTCCAAAAGTCATTGGCATGTTGTAAAAAAAAAAGCCTGGAATAACAGTAATGAAGGCCTTTATAAATATAGTATTTTTTTATTGTATTTTATTGTCTTTGGAGCTATTTTTACTGAAGAATATTGTTTGATACAGTACAATAGTTTAGTCAATTGTGAAAAAAATCTGATTTTTTAACAATCGGTTGATATATTTATTTATTACCAGAGAAAAAGTACTGGAATACTTACTTTTTAACCTTTTTGAAATAGAAACAATAGATAATTTCCCTTTTTTTTTTGCAGTAAGAGAACAGGAAGAGGACATCGTGGTTGCCGTGGAAGGGGAGCGCTACGATGTACATATCAAGGAGAGGATGCGCTTTGCTGTCTATTGGGAACATCCTCCCGCTGAGGTCCGCCGCTGCACCTGGTTCTACAAAGGAGATAAAGACACAAGATTCTTTCCTTACTCTGAGGAGTTCAGCAAACGTTTGGAGGTAATCTCACATACATTTTTTTGCTTTTTTTTTTTTTTAACTTCAGACTTTCTTTACTCTCCAACTTTGGCTTGTGACATGCATGCTATTTTCTCCCACCAATAATCCATCTCAACTACGCTGAGTTTTCAGGAAGCCTATATGATAGCAGTGACCTTAGATGAATGGAAAAGGAAGCTGGACTTTCCCACTGGAGAAACCGTCATCTTGCACAACCCTAAGGTGAGGTTCAGGATGTAGATCCTATACTGGATTTTATAGCTGTAAAGAAAATGTGGTTTATTTGGTTTATAAAAGAAAAGGAAAGTCCTCTGTTGAAACAAAGACATGGATCTCAATGAGATACTGCAGGGTGATTTGAAATGGGCTGCATATGCTATAGACCTTTCAAATGTCTCACAGCTGAGAGTAAGGAGTGGGACAAACTTCCCTTGGATCAATGTGAGAGACGGCAAGGTGGTAATGGTTGACCTCTTAGAGATCAACCATTACCCTAGCTTTAGGGAATGGGGTCTTTTGCTTCAGATTTAAGACATTTTTGTCATTTATTGTCATTTATTTTTGATTTCTACCTGTAATTAAATGTCTTTCCAGAGAAATAAAACTGTTTGACATTGATTTTTTTTTTACTTTTCTTTTGATAAATGCATTTTCTCCTTATCTAAATAATGCTGATGTAAGGACACATGTAAAGCAAAACATGCTCAAAAAAGTGTTTAATTTTTCTTTTTAAACAATCAAAACAAAAGATTTTTAAATGAGCTTCATGGGTCCCTCCTCACCGTTTGTTTTTGTCCCTTTCTCAGCTGATAATGCACTATCAGCCAATAGGATTGCAGGATGAGTGGGCTTCATCTCCGTCGGACCAGTTACGGCCTTGTACAGTCAAGAGGGGAGTGGAGAGCATTTCTGTAGAAATACCTGAGGGTGTGTGTGTTCTTTAGCTGTCAGATCATAAAGAAGGACAAACGCATTGCCAGGAGGCTAGAACCTGCTCTCATCATGTCGGTTTGTTTTCAGGTGAACCGGAGAAGGTGGATCACCTGGTCTTTATGGTACATGGGATTGGTCCAGCATGTGATTTACGCTTTAGATCCATCGTACAGTGCGGTGAGTCTGTGTGTGTGTGTGTGTGTGTGCGTGCGTGCGTGTGTGTGTGCGTGTGTGTAGTTGCGCAAGAATTTTCTTAAATGTGCATCAATGACTCGGTTTGATTTTCATCTGTTTTCAGTGAATGACTTCCGGAGTGTTTCGCTGTCCCTCCTGGCCTCCCACTACAGGCGTTCGCAGCAGGAAGGCCACGTGGGTCGAGTTGAGTTCCTTCCTGTCAACTGGCACAGCGCTCTGCACGGGGATGCCACCGGTGTGGATGAGTACGTAACCTGACGAGCAGAAATGATAAAAAAAAAAAAAGAAAAAACTTCTGTCACAGCTGCTAAAAACAATAATAATAATTAATCTGTGCTCTTGTTTTTGTTTCCATCCTCTTTTCCCATATTTTAGGGACATTCAAAGGATCACTCTGCCCAGCATCAGCCGCCTCCGGCATTTCACCAACGACACTCTGCTGGACTTATTTTTCTACAACAGCCCCACCTACTGCCAGACAATAGTGGACACAGTGGCCTCAGAAGTCAACCGGCTGCATGCCCTCTTTAAGCAGAGACGCCCAGAGTTTGATGGAAAAGTTTCTGTCATAGGACACAGCTTGGGTCAGAGTTTTACCAACACAGAATCACAAACATTCACATGCAGGTGCCACCTGCAAAGTTTTTTTTTTTTACTAAATTGTGTAATCTCTGATGTCACTCAGGTTCTCTGATCCTGTTTGACCTGCTAACCAATCAGAGGAACAGATCCAGAGCAAGAGACGGAGTATGACATTGAACTTACTATGAATGTCTTCATCTTATTTTCTGTTTTGTAAAGCACACTCCTAAGAGAATCTCTTCTGTTTTTTAAGGTACCGTCAGGAGAACACTCTGCTCTGAACAGTGACACGCTGGAGCAGATGCTGACTAAATTGGACCTTCAGCAGTACCTGCAAACTCTACTGGCAGAAAATGTCGACATGGAATCACTGGTATCACAAGCATCAACCCATAGACTGTTATGAAAAAGTATTCAAACACTTTGAACTTTTGTTAAATTACAGCCACACACGTCAATGTAATTATTGGGATTTGATGGGATTTGATACAACGCTGAATTTTGTGGTTGTTCATAAGTTCACTGGGTATGAATCCTTCTGCAAATCTTTGTACAAGTCAAATGAGTATTGCACAACTAGAAATACAGGAGTGGCACCTTTGGATTATGCATACGGTACAAATTTTGAAAACCACATTTTTAAAATAATTTTCTTTAGGCTCTCTGCCAAGACAGTGATCTTCGAAATTTAGGAATTCCTCTTGGACCCCGAAAGAAGATTTTACACTACATCAGGAAGAAGAGGCTTCCAGAGGTCAGCCATTACTCAGGTGTAGGGTTTAGGATGTGTTACTTTTTATATTTAACCCTACTTATCATGTATTGTAAGGAATAATGGATAAATCTGTGAGAAACAGGCAGTTAGTAATTTTATAAATTTTTTTAGCATTTGCTGTTTTGTTTTTGGTGTTATTTACAAAGTTGGATGACTTCTGCTCTATAAGGACTATAACATGGCACCAGGGCATCAGACCTCGGAGTCCGGTCCACCTCAGGTTACCAGTGAGGGCATCCAGTCTTCAGAACTGCCGGGCCAGGAATCCTCCCTCCACAACAAGCCTTCTACCACCGGTGCTGTGGACTACGAATACTTTGATGTCGGCATCGGACAGGTAGCAAACAAGCACACGAATACTGTAGAATTTGCTTTGTTGCGTCACCCGTTGCTGATTTTTCCCTCTCCCTGCTTGCCTGGAAAGTCCAATGGAGGCATAGCCAAGGGACAGGTGTGTCTCACATGGTGTCCACGTTCTCCTCAGACCTTGTCTCTTGATGTGCTTGACCTCACTCTGACTTGATGTTTCCTTTGCACACAGTGCAATCTTGGCAACTGAACTGAAGTGACAGCTTTTTATAGAAATCCCCATGACTCTGTTACAGTTTGCTCAAACAAAAAGCGAAGCGTTGTACCCAAAAACACACTCTGTATCTGTGCTCATACGTTTGTATTACGCTGCATGAGTGGTCATCTCTTCATTCTCGACTTCACTGAAGAAACGAGTCCATCAGTTGTAAATGACCTACATGTTTCTGTAAGTTTCACTTTAGCTAACTTCTCACACTACCTCCCATTTCTGCTCCTGTCTCTACTCCCACAGGTGTGCATCGATTACCCTCAGCTGGCGTTTTATCCTGAGACATTTTTTGCTTTTGGGTCTCCGATTGGAATGTTCCTGACTGTGCGAGGCCTGAAACGCATCGATCCAAACTACTCATTCCCAACCTGCAAGAGCTTCTACAACATCTACCATCCAGTGAGTATCTTGTGGTCCCTTCATGGTTTCTAAAGCGTTGACGTTTGATTTAAGCAGTTTTCCATGGAAAAGGAAAATACAGTAAGGAAAGGTTTTTAAACATATTTCTGGCTTTTTTTTCCTTCTGTCTTTTATTTTCAAAGTTTTATGTTTTAACCTGAGTATTGAATGCTTTTAAAATGAACAGACTGCCTTTTTAGCATTGAACCTTTTGAACGTTTCATGTTTAATATGCCTTAAGTATGAACGACCATGTAAAAAATTCGGATTTCAGCAAAAAACTGGAATTGAGCGTCAAGACCTGCTTGTTGCCTCCATTTGATGTTAATTCAGCTCATATCAATTTAGAAAACTTCTGTTTTAAAGGCTTAAATGAGAGCTTGTCATCTCAAAAGCTGCATTCGTCTTGTGTTGTCTCAATCCCCATTTAGTATGACCCTGTTGCCTATCGGATCGAGCCCATGATTGTTTCGGAGGTGGATCTGGAGCCGATGCTTATACCGCACCACAAAGGCCGAAAGAGGATGCACCTTGGTAAGACAGTTTTCCTTTTGTTCATCTGCACAATCAGAAACAATTGTTTAATGTTCACCTGTAATTCTTCGTCTCCCGTAGAGCTTAAAGACAGCATAACCAGAATGAGTATGGATTTGAGGAACAACGTTTTGGGATCATTGCGGACGGCGTGGCAGTCCTTTACCAGACCAGTAGCTGCACTACCTCCAGCGGAAGAGGGGGAAGCGACAAATGACACGACCCCCCAGGAGGATCAAGGTACCAAACCCTTCTGCTGGGTTTGACTTGGTTCACGTTGGCTGCTGTCTGAGAGAGGACATGCTGGTGTCCAACCCACTGTTCTTGAATCCTTCTCACTCCTCTCTGCATGCTGCTGCCTTCTCTCCTCTCTGTTGTTTTACTGCTGTGCACGCCTCTTGCCTTCTTACTGCGAACTCCAGTTTCAGTAGAGACTGCTGCTGTTTAGAGGGAGGACAAATGTACAGATTTTTGGACTAGAATGCAGGAGTGGCCAAAGGCCCTTCACAGGCTTTACCTAAAAGGTAAGCCAGGATAGAAAGTAAAACAATTCAGTTTTACCACTTTGATCATATTGATGATTCAGTTTACGCTAAGAGTAATCGCAGTGATCTCCTGAAGATTTGGCGACAGCCTGAGTTTGTGTAATTTGTCTTCTAGTTTCTTTCTATACTAACAAAGCAAATTAAGCACTATTGCCTTGTCTTTACCTGTTAGATACCTTGTGGTAAAGCTTTATAGAGGAAAAAAATCCGTTCATCTTCAATGTTTTATCTTTGCACATGCTCAGAGAGGGGGTCTTACGTAATGGTTGTGATTATCACCACAGGTTTTTGCTGCTTGTCTTCTTCTCCTCTCCCTGTGCGTCACGAGTTTACCACCTGCTGAACAAGTTGTCATTTTAACTGAAAGTTTAATTTACTGAAGCCTCCCTCAGGCCCATGCATGCCTTTCCACCTGGAGGTTCTCATTGGCTCAATTCACTCGCAGCTTCGCTGATCGTCAACATCATAATCCATTGCAGGATCTGGCCTAAAGCACATTTTTATGTGAGCTCAGTTGTTTTTCTAAGTAAGTAATTAGCTGTAGGCAAGACTTCACTTTAATCTATATGTTCCTACATGTTGGTGCATATTCAGTCATGTAATGAGGAAAGTCTGTCAGATCATTAGATGTCTTTAAGGTACAGCAGTTCAGAGAAAAGAGTTCATTTCACAGTCATGTTTTTCTTCCCTTTCTGTCCATCCCTAGAAGCAAATTTATTGTTTTTCATTTGCACATGTTATATGATTTTCTTGAAAGTTGAAAATAGGATTTTCACCACATTATTGCAAGTCACTACTTGTATAGTGGATTATCAGAACTAGCTGGGAAAACTATTGGGATGCTAGCAGCATGTACTGTCTCAGGAACAACAAAGCATGTTCTGTGACTTACTGTGAAGCACATTCCAGCTAAATTCCTGCTACTTGCTACATGATATTCCTGTTATTTAAGCGCCTTCTCTCTCATTTCCTCGAAATAACCAGAATATTTATACCCATTTCAGGCTTTTTGTACTGTCTCTTAACATTTTTTCTCTTCTGTTTTTATATTATGTTTGTGAGTTTCTGTGAAAAATGATTGTTGTAGCTTTAATTTAATTTTGTTTAGTGTCAGTGCAATTTATTATGTTTTGTTCTGGAGGTAATAATACTTATGAGTGATAATATATATTCTCTTTGGGTTCTCGGCCCTAGTGAACATCCGACAGCGGCTGTTTTGTCCAGTTTTAAGATGTTTTAGATCGAGGGTGTCCAGCTCACGCCGTCAAGCCGTCCTACACGTTTTCTGTGTTTCCCAGTTTTGACAAAGCTGAATCAAAGAAATGGCTGATGAAGAACCTGTTAATATGCTAAGAAGGTAATTCAGGAATTAATGACCCAGCGTGATTCACAGCTACCTGTCATCTGCACCGTCACATGCAATGACATGCGAAGTACTGCTGAATCAGCAAATTGACTGGATAAGTCTGCAATGTTTCTCAAGCTAGGGTGTGTGATAATGACAGGGAAGAGTGGATCACCAGAGATTTGTCTACAAAAGTAAGATTATGTTAACTATTAGTAATGAAAGTTAAAGTAATAGCTCATTAGCTCTATTATGATCTATTACTGGGTTTGTTTCTGGGTGTTGTTGCTCTGCTGAAGTGTGTTGGTGATGCAGAGGCTATTCATCTTTAGTTACTTTAGTGCCGTCGTCCAGCACACCTGGATCACATGGTGGACTCGTCTCCTCCGCATGCAGTCATTTTCCTCCAATCCCGGTAATAGCATAATTATTTGATTCAGGTTTTCTGAAGCTGAGATGCATCTAAAAGTAGCAAGACTGCAGTTTGAAATCCCAGATCCTCGGATTAGTTGTAACTAATTTTTCATTCAAACTGTAAACATCATTTCTACATTATTTTTTTTTTGTCTGAGCCTTCGACCTGCCAGGATTTTATCCAGTTTATCAATGATCTTAACATTAACGACTAACCTAGCCGCCCTTTTCCTCTTTGATTCTCTTTGTGGGTCAGATCAGACGGACGCTGCTGCTGCTCACAGTTTGATGTCTTCGTGTAAAATCTCTCTTTGTATTGCCTTCTGTCGCAGCGGGAGTATGCACAGAAGCCGAGTGCTCAGTGTCAGCGGAGCAGGCCGAACAACCCGAGATTGAAATGGGGATGCTGAATGGAGGGCGGCGGATCGACTACGTGCTCCAGGAGAAACCCATCGAGAGCTTCAACGAATACTTGTTTGCCATCCAGTCTCACCTCTGTTACTGGTGAGTCACAAATACCTGCACTGCTACAGTTGTGCTCATATGTCGCTGAATTTTCTATTTTGGTTTTCCTGTCACTCACACAAATGATCTGTGTGTGTCAGGGAATCTGAGGACGCGGCTTTGCTGCTGCTGAGAGAGATTTACGACAACCTCGGTGTGGCTTTTGAACAGCCGCAACAGTAGCAAATTAGTGTGAATGAAGATCTGCTCTTGTGACCGTTATCTGAAAGTGAAGGACAGCCGACGGAGCCGGAAACTGACAGACAATCCTCTCCAGAATGCCTTACCGTCTATGTTTTACCGGCCTGCTGCCTGGATGGTTTGCAGCAGCCGGGTGATCTTGGTTTACGTGTGTTTGTCAAAAGCTTGTTTGCCGTAGTGGCGGCTCTCCTGCCATTCCTGCAGTCCAAATATTTCAATTTAATTCTGCGAGTTTTTCGAGATCAAAACGATGCACTTTTTTTTGACGTGATGTCATAATTTATTAGCACTTTCACATTTGGCATGACTTCGTGGTCGTGTAAAGAAAGATTATGATCTTAATTACTTAAAATGCATGTGAGAGTTTAGTTCATTTTCAGCTGTCATTTCTTTGCCATTCTGTGGAAAAAAGAGATTTATAAATACAATTATCTGATCTTTAGTCACTTTAGTCTGCGTTGACCAAAAATGTATATTGCCCCATAAGAAACGGCTGAGGTTTTTTGTTTTCTGTTTAACAATGAAGGTTTTGTTTCTGTTACAAGTTTTCTTTGGCAGCTATAATTATTCTACTGATGTAATAAACAGCTTGAAGCCTAAAGCTGCCACTCATTTATTTTAATTATTCATTAATGCTAACTACACTCATCTCCTCTCAATTTGCATACAGTGCTACGTAATCCAAAATACAGTGCACCTTTCCTGTTTAGCCGAATGTTTGTTTATATTTGTATTTGGTTATATTTAACACAGGAATCTAAAGTATAAATCCTTATGAAGAGTTGTTGTAGTGTGGAAAGGAGGGTTCCTCAGCAGACAACAGGATTGTCTCTTTGTTATGCATTATGCAACTTATCTCCGTTTTGTATCTACTACAAAGTAGGTTTGTATAGATTTTACAAAAAGGCTACCAGTGCTCCAAGTTGGGACAATTTTATCTCAAGTTCAGACCAGCAATACATGCTTTATATTGTTGATTTAGAAACAGAATGCTATTAAATAGACTTTTTTTTATGTTTACTTAAAATTATACCCATTTCCATGTCAGTCTAGTTTTCATGAATAAATAAATTTTCTGTCATGTCTCTGCTGCATGTATTTCTGTTTAAAAGTTAGATTCCCCTGCTTTTTGATATCCATACAATTCAGATGTGTTTCAAGCAACAAGCAATAAAAATATTTGTTATTTATTCTGCTACATAAAAAGAAAAGTGTTATCTTCCAGTAGTTTCAGTTTATTTTATAGGAAAGTTATGAGTATTTTGGAAAAACAGTCCCACACCGCTAACGTTCCAAGCCTTTTTGTCATTATGACATAAATGTATATTACTTGTTTTATATGCACTGATAGCGGAACCACAGCCTGGCACCAAAGCTGTAAATTGTTCAGAGTTTTTTGGACGAAATCATTGAGAAATAAATCTACTGAGGTTGCTTGTTTTCTTGTTAAGAAAGCACAAACATTTCACTATAATATTTAAAATTTCAGTGTCATTTCAGTAACAGCAGTGTTCTAACTCAACGTAATCCTCTCACGTTGAGTTCTGACGGTCACCTATTCAGGCCAGAAAGGTGATATTCTCTTTAAATACATAGCTTTATAAATGTGAATACTTGTCTTATGTGCCATAATAAAGATATCATTGTGTATTTGTGTTGGTGTTGTTTTTTTTAGAGGTTATTTAAATCATTTTATTCTCATATCCAGTATCTCAATATGTTTCAAGGCATTTACAAAATGTGAAAAAAAAAGAACGGTAATTTCCAAATTTAAAGTAAGCAGTTTCTGAAATTACTGTGTGCTTTATCTTTGATTTGTCAGATTATAGTTTCAGTTTTGGCTTTTGAGTTACAAAATTCACATATCCTCAATATCTACAAGTCATTATTAGCATTATTTAATATTTTTTAAATTTCATCTACACCTCTTAAATAGAATTTGGTTTAGAAGCCAAAGATAGCTTTGAATCTCTTATTTCTATTTTTAACAAACAAACTAAATATATAACAGATCTTAAGTGGCGCTCTTTTACATTTTGAATGTGGTTTTGTTCTTGGCTGATCTTTTTTACATCCAGTCATCTATATAATGTTTTTAAATATTTGTTTGGTACTAATGCCAACAGAAAGAAAGTGGGCCAACAAAAAGTAAATTCTTGAAAATCGCTCATCGAGCGCCTAATTATTGGTAAAACTGGAGCATGCGCAGTAGAGCGGATGTGATTGCTTGCAGCTGGGGAGTCTGCAGGAGTTTTGAGACCATCAGGCAAGTTTGACTGGAACGTTTTCATTTATAGATTTTTGTTCCATTTATTCCTTTAAAGTTCATTGTATAAAAGTAAAATAAATTGTATTTATCGAAACTTAGAAACACAAAGTATTAAGCTTCGACCCCGTGCTTGTCAACAGACTGTAACGAGGCACAGCTGATGAGTAAGTTCTGAATATTTCAATGTCGGAAACGACATGCTGTGTTGGATCAGTCGGGGAGGAGATGTTGAGAAGTCATTTAGAAATTTAGACCCTGAAACTCGCAGAGTTTCATGTGATTCAGCTCAGTGGGAGGAAACGCGCTCAAAAGCTCCTCTGTAGTTGTCAAAGGCTGGTTTGTCCTGGACCCCACTGACTCAGTTTTCAACTATTCCTCATTTAATTTAAAGGTTGGGTGGATAGCAGAGTCTGAGAATCAGACCTAAAGGGTACAGCAATGCATTCACGTTATAGAATTATTTGTTTTAATAAATACATTAATCAGATGGTTCCTATTCAGAATTTTAATACTTTTAAAGGAAATGTATTATTTTCAAGCTGTTTCATTTTCGTTCAGGCTTATGGTTCACAATAGTTTATTTCTAGAGACGAGTCTTGAAAGTCACATAAAGTTGCTGAAGAGAAATAACATTTTTATATGAACAAACCACATTGTCCACACAAGACAAAAGCGGAGCAAAGCCGCAGCTCAAACTAGGATAATTTACCTGGTGACCATTCCACTGAAAATGAGGGAGTCATGTGAAATTTATCTAAATGCAGTAGCTTTGAGACTAAACGAACCGGCAACCTACGGAGAGATTTAGAAGCACTCCATGTAAAGCCCAGTCTGTCGCCACAGTCACAAATAACTGTGATTATTTGTAACTGATTATCTACAACTGATTTAGTAAAATAAAATCAAAAGCATTAAATGTCATTTTAATTAATACATTTTTGCTAAACAAATTGTCAAGGATCATAATGTAAGCTATGAGCTGCTGTTTTGCCGTGATGATTTTCTTCTGTCGGTACAGGGAAACTTTTTCTTTAAAAACATTTTTTGCCTAAATATAGAAAAACAAACGCTCACAAAAAAAAGCCAAAAAATAAAATAAAAATAGTTGGTGTGTTTGGGACCCAGCAGGTAGTGGGAGTGTTTCAACAAGTGGAGCTGTGTTTACCCTCCTCCATCCCCCTGGATTTAACAATAGATGAGACTCTTTCACTTCTGAACATGAAACCCTCCCATGAATCACACAGTTTGTCTTTAAATGAAGGAATTTAAGGGGGTAGACATTTGTCATAGTTTATCCTACTTATAACTCACAGAACCTCTATTTCGTTCTCAATCTGAGGACGTCGCTCTTCCTGATGAGGGACTATAATCTGGTTAGTGTGTGTGTGAAAGAGAGGAAGATGTGTAGTGGAGCAAGGAGGCGGGACCGTCACCAGAGCTGTAATACTCCGAGCATGTAAAGAGATGAGGAGAGGACAGGCTGCTGGGTCAGATGTATTGTGGAGCTGTGATGCAGCTGGAGGCAGTCGGGAGCTGATGCAGCAGTGAACCCTGTCAGAAGACGATTTTTGGAGCATCTGGGATAAACCCGAAACAAACGCACGTCCTGCTGTTGCCATGGGGGGCTCCCTCAGCCAGCACAGGAGAGCATCGCTCAGCTCTCTTAGGAAGAAAGACAGCCTGTAAGAACAGATTTTTATTTTTTATTTTTTTTTTAATGTTTGTAACGCTGTGTGCAAGCTTTGTGTTGGAGGCGAAGGTGACAGAAAGCAAAAGAGCCAGAAGGGAAGTGTCTGGATTCAGTCACTGAAGGCAAATTAGCCCATCATGCCTTTCTGTTTACAATGTCAGCTGATTGGCTGATTTTAATACTGTTTAGCTATTCAAATCTGGAGGGAAGTCAGAGGGCAAGACTGGGGAGTGGAAGGAAGGTTTTGTTGCTGTAATGATTATTAATAGCTGCACAATATATTTAACCCCAGTTGTCATCGTGCTGTCAAAGTATATTATCACACTTGTTTGGGTGCAATGTTTAATATGATATACTATCTCAAATTCTTACATGTTGATATGATGAGATGGACTCTAACAGCTCTGATGATATGTGGTTTTAATGTCCCGAGATGCTAAAGCTCAATCGGAGTGGTGAAAACGTTTTATAAAGGCTCCCTTTATAGAACGTTTTCACCACTCCGATTGAGCTTTAGCATCAAGGGTAAGGAAAGGTTTTGCGAATTGAAATCGTCATTGTACTGTTGAGCTACAATTTCGCAGTTGCACATGTTCCTGATATTGTGCGGCTCTGCTGTTAATTATGCATCCACGACCCAAATTTAACAGGAGTGCATTCATGAATTCATCCATGGAGTTTATCCCTCTACTGAGTCTTATTTAATTCATGTGTAAGGTCTTTGTGTCAGACCAGAAAAGTATTTCAATCCTGATACATCTGACAGAGCACAAACATAAACCACTCTTCCTCTTTCTTCACCCCCGCTAATCTTCTCAGTGCTTTTACTTTAGCCTCTCGGTTATGTTTTTCATTAGTGCTCCCAGGAGCCTCTTGAAGTGGATTTCTTTCTCTCGATGCTCATGAAAGCCTGAGCTGTTCTATATTTAGACACTTGTTCCTTTAATTTCTCAATAGTTCCCGACGTGAAGGACAGGAGTTGGGATAAGATGTGAAAAGCCTTGCTGGGATGTTTTTGAGGTGGCTTTTAAAGCTACAGTGTGGAAAGAGAAGCTCAGAAAGAGAACCAGATAAAGCAATGCTGAAGCAAACCTTTTAAAATAAAGGATCTCTATCTTCTGCATCCATCTGTGTTTGTGTTAGGTCAGGAGGGAGCTGGGGTCTTCCCTATGGGAAAAACTCCACGGCCAGCGGAAAAGGTCTGCAGCTCTCATCTTTTGCTCTAATTTTAGTCAGCTTCATCATCCCCCTTCTGGTTTTTACATCTTAACTGGAGCAGTCGTGGTTGTTCTGCTCTCCAGAAGCCCAGAGCACTGGCACAATCACCCAGCTGGAAGCAGTCTGACCTGCATTTGAAGCTATTCTTAGTGGTGATAAATACAGCAGTGAAAGCAAGGTTTGGTAATGTCAATGTTTTCTGTGTAGCTATATTTGTAAAAGTTGATGATGCGAAAACTTAATTATGTAAAAAGCTGACTGACTCAGTGAATTGCTATATCTAGAAGGAATGATCCACAAAATGAGTGTGGAGAGTTGAGCCTTGATTAAGATTTGCTGCAGATGAATAGATTGAGAATATCTGTTCAAATAATATCGAAATTAAGAAGATGGAGGATAACTTGCATCACTGTACTTCACCCCAAACACTAAGACATTTGTAGGTAGTACCATCATGGTGTGGGATTTTCCTACCATTTGGCAGATTTCATGTAGATCAGGCAAATGGAATAATTTTTTTCTGAGAGACATTCTTGATTAACAATCTGAGGATTAATAAAGAATTATTACAATTTTATGTCCAAAATTGATCCAGGGAAAAACCCACAGTTGTTTTCAGAAAGACATTTTGTGAAGTCTGTTTACAAACTTCACAAAATGAAGTTTTTGTGAAGTTTGTAAACTTCACAAAAAGTTTACATATATCATTTTGCAATGATATAGGAGATATCATTGCAAAAATAGTTTTAAGTAATGAAATACATTTTTGGTTACCATGTAAATTCACATTTCCTCTGTTGTTTCACTTCCTTACACAGAACATAATTTATTTAACAATTTGTTTAAAATTTTTCTATCTGTAGATTATTTGGGTTATTTCTGACTTCCAGTGGGAATTTTATACCAGTAGTCGCATCAGAAATATATTTGGAGAAAAACACTGATATAAATGGCTTTATATCCTGTGTATATAAAAATACACACCTCCAAAAAGTAATTTTTTGAAGAATCATGATTCAAGACATATTGCTTATGAAAAGCTTTCGTGTGTGATAGTGAAACTCATAAAATAATACCAGAAGTGGTTCTCATCAGTCTTGACTTGACAAATACAAATTTGATTGTCTCTCTATTTAATGGAACCTTTTTTGTTTTTAAATGCTCATTTATTGTTTTTATAGTATGTTTTGCCAGTCTTGCTTGTTAGATTTCTAAGTTCTGGGAAAGTTTTCCATCTGTACTAATTATATACTGTTTATAGAATAACATTTTAGCCCAATTATAGGAACTTTAATTTAAAACGGGTCAAACATCTTAAGAAATACAGCAATCTTAATCTAGGAAATTGTGAAACAAATGTTTCTTTCAAGTGTATTTTGCTTCTTTACTTTGACACTCTTATCGGTCCTGTAAACTTACCCAAACGGTGTATAATGTACATATTCTGTTGTGTGGGAACTGTGTGATCTTCAGCTCCATTCATAATAAGAACAATAGCTCTGCTGATTTCTGTCCATGCCTCTCTGGGGTTAAACCCTCCTCTTGTTTCATTCTTTCTCTTTGTTTTTTTGTGTGTCAGTCAGTTGAGTGATTCAGCTGCTATAGCATTGTGAGCACCATAGCTCCACTTAGTTTCCACGCTGGTTTTCTACACTAATTGCAGCGTCTTCCACGGAAGATGAGATCAGGGAATGCCAGCCTCTCTGCTTATTTTATTTCTGCTTTACTCTGGATAACACCATGCTGAATTTAGACAGAGGGACACCAGCTGCTCCAGTTTCTCTCTGTAGTCCCTTTATGGGTGTTTTCATAGATTAGCACACTCATGACTCCTCTTTGTTGCCAGGGTGAAAAGGTTTGTCATTTATGTTTAAGCTCATGTTTTTCACACATGCAGCTTGTCCATTTCCCCTCCTCACATCACTGTATTACTAAATAGATGGCTGGGTATAAAGACCACTGCGATTTCAATAGTTGCTTATATGCAAAATGCGCATCCAGTATTTACCAGCAGGTGGCGCCAGATTGTCATTAATCTGAGGCTAGTCTTGGCTTGGCAGGTTTATTTGCATAGCAACATTATTTCATAAAGTAATCCAATGAAAACAAAAAGATATTTAAAGAAACATTTCATTTATAATAGTAGTAAGGACATAGGTTCATTATCAACCTCATAATGAGTCAGTGACACTCCCATCTCTGTTTTCTATTTTTTAACTTTATACTCATTTGTCCAAAAACCTTTTCTCAGAAATCCTGGTCTTGGTCTGCACTCTTTGTGGTAAACCTAAGTCCAGGCTCTGTGTTTTCATGTACTTTCATATCAACAGTAGCAAGATGCTGCCGTAGTTCACATGAGAAGATTTTGTTGTTTTGGGAGATTTCTTTTAGCACATTGCAGTCTGCTCTCAGTGACAGCCACATCCGGGCTTATTGGTAGTTGTTTGAGTATCCTCTCCTTGAAGATTATTATCTGATAAGTTTTAGACATGTATGTGGCCGGTGGCACATACATGTGGTATATGTCTTGCGTCTCTAGGTTTGGCATGTCCAAATATCTGGGGCAGCATGGCAGACACACATCAGTTCACAGTAACAGATGCTTAAAGACATGATGCTGACGTTTTAGTTATTGCGGTGCATCTCTGGATATGAAGTAGTGCAATTGGAGGCTTTTCATGGGTGGAGGTGATCTGTGTGCATCTCTACACAAATACATGACACAAACATTTTCATACCAATCCAGAGGTAAATATTAACGACTTTATATACCTGATTTAGTAATTGATAGGTTTCTTACCTGTATGCTGAGATTTTGTCCAACAGAGACACTGGCATTATTGTATGAAGGTGAATTTTTAAAAAAGTCCATGTAGTCTTTCATTAAATAAAGTTTATATCTTTTAAAGTTATCTTTAGCTACACCAGACACTTACTGACATACCACTGTTAATCCTCTTTCAGTATGCAGAGTTTGGTAATTATTACATCGGGTATCTAATTTCCTCTGTTCCAGGCTGCAGACATGTTTGCCATGTCTGGCTTTATTCTTGGCTACAAACAACACATGCTGCCATCAGTCAGAATCTAATTGAGGAATAGACATCCACATTCCTACTGGATTAACAGACCACAAACGCATCAGCTTCATGGGGCAAAATCTATTTAAGGAACACGTTTTGTTTATCTGCTGTATTTTAACCTGTAAGTGGACCAAGGTAGCAGCTGTAGTTTATGTCCGTCTGTATGAAGGCATGTGTGGGTTGCACTACTGACGCAGTATCTGGTTGCAAGCGATTACATAAGAGCAGACTCATTTCCACTGTTATTTCTCTGCTCTGTTCCTCTGTATTTTAACTCTGTCTCAATAGGAATAATGAGTATTTTTATTTAATTTTTAAATGTTAAGAAATCACATGTTGTTGATGTGCCTGGCCAGAAGCCAGTGCCTTATTGTATAACAGGTTAAATGGATGTCTGTGTGCCTCCAGGCTGTCACTGGTTTGTCTTCTGATGTGTTTTGACTGTCAGAAGGATACTAAAGGGAAAAAGAAGACAATGCCAGGAATGCAAAACAAACGTTTGATATTTTAATCTTGACAAACCTCTAGACACTGTCTTTTTCTTTTCAGAAAAATCCCTTCATTGTTTCTGTGCCGTGATTATTTTCTGTACAGTTTTTTTTTCAGTCTATGAGACTGAACAGAGCCTCTTTCTCTGCGCTCACCAGTGTGAAACGTTGTGTGCAGGTTTCTGAGATCATCCTCTTTCCTCTCTCTGCTCTTGTTTGTGTGGAGCAGAGTGTGGTAACATGTCTTCATGTGTGGGAATTATGCAACAGAAAACATAAAATAAAAAGGAAAGTGCCTCTTTCTGCTGATCTTTCCATCTTTTCACAGTGACTAAATCCTCTGCCTGTTATTGGATTAGTCACGGTCCATGTTTTCCCTTTCAGAAAATGCATCTCATCTAGCCTAGATCCTCTGTCTCTGTGTGAGTCCGAGGGAAGAGCTGTGTAGAGTTACATAAGCTTCTGATGAATAAACACAGAGAAAGACGTGTGTGTGTGTGTGTGTGTGTGTGTGTGTGTGTGTGTGTGTGTGTTCAGCGATGAGAGCATTTAATTAAAACCCTATTCTTCCAGGGGGATTTGCTGCTGCATCGTTGAATCTGTATCTGGGTTTATTTTATTGATCCGTCTGTTGTCTGGCCTGGATAGTTTCAGTGAACAATAGAGCCTCAGTTACTTTAATTGCACCTCTGGGCTTTAGTAGCTCATGTGAGTTCAGTGGGAACAGTTTCTGTCTCGGCAATATTTGTTTTCACTTTTTCATGTTCATCCTGAGAAAAGAGGCAGGCGGTTTAATTGCCTGCGTTTAGCTGAGCTGTCAACCATATCTGTTGCTGGGTAAACAAGCCATTAACCGTCTCGGGTTGCATCTTGATTACCCTATCAGATCTCAGTGAGAACAGTGTGTGTGAAGCATTCAGGGTTGACGCAAAGTTTGGAAGAAACTTTAGCAACTAAAGGGTGAAGATATGAAAGGCACAAGTAAATAAAAATACGGGTGAGAGGTTTGGAACCTGTTGAGACATGCATGAATGTAGGGTGGCCAATATGGTAAAAATATCACGCTTTAAAGTATAAAATCATGTTAATAATAAAATCTTATTAAAAATAAAAAACACATTGCACAGCTTGTTTCACATTTGGAAATGTTGCCAACTAGTGTCTAGAATACGTCAGTCTTAAACTGTTTTTTCAAACTAAAACTGTTTCTCTTTAGAAGAACAACAAAATGTTAAGTCTTCAGGTAGAGAGATCTCTCCTGCTGTAGGAAACATTTTATGAGCGTAAAGGAACTGGAGGATAATAAAGCTAATACCTCTGCACAGGAGCAGACAGCAGCAGTTGACAGAAACTGCTTTACATGCAGCAGCTTGTAAAAGTCTACACACTCTTGTTAGGATGTCAGGTCTTTTGATTAATCTTTTCAAGCGTTTTTCTACCTATAATGTGGCATAGATCCCATACAGCCAAATTAACTAAAAAACCCGTTTTCAATTAAAAATAAAAAAGGTGCAATAACCTTGTAGAACTAGTAGGTACACCCTTGAACTTAAAGCACCTTCTGATTAAATTTTAGCTTTCTGACTCATTTAGTCAGACAGCATCATCCCTCATCTTGACAAATGTTTGTCCACCTTCCAACAAAAAAAATGAACATCAGTCATATTAACCATGTGAAAGTCTCACATTCACAGCAGATTTTTAGTTTAGTTCAAGTCAGTCCAAACCTTTAATTTTAATTTTGCTCTCACAAGGTCGTCCTTTTGTTCATTTGGATGCATTTCTGTATTAAAAAATATATATATTTCCTTTTTTATTTTGAAAAAGTGAAAGTGAAAGGTTCTGTAAATTCACCAGTTTTCATATATGGGATTTTTAAAACATCCAGGTTTTGTTGATGACCCCTTTTTTCACCGTAGCAATCTGGAGCTTATTCTAAGTCAAAGGGACAAAGTTTAAGCTTAAAATGAAAGGATATGTAGAGTTTTGTCAAATATATAACATTTCTGCTAATGTGATTAACCTTTTATTGTTCAGCTTAAATATCTGATGCAGCCAAAGGATGACTAAACTTAGATTAACAGCTTATTATCAAATAGTTGAAAACCTTGAGTTGAACCAGTGACCCAGCTTTTGACAACACTTGTTTATCTGGTCGTTTGAAAAAAAAAAAAAGCCATCCTAATTCATCTCGAATTAGGATGGCTAAATGTTTAGGTGGACATTTATATATCCACCTAAACAAGGTGTTTATATAAATGTGGCATTTCCTTCCCACCATGACTTTTTTGCCCACCTGATCCCCAATGCACAAACATATTTGATATTCTCTCTAACCAATTCAAACCTGACTAACCCTATTTTGTAAAACAGAAATGTACTTCTCCTTTTCCTCTCTTCCTGCCTCCCACTTTCAAAAACCCCAGATAGCATCACAGAGGGACAGAGCCAGTCAGCAGACCTGTAGGAGCAGCAGAGCGAGCCGATGCGTATTAATCAGCTGGTCGCTCACCCAGACGAAGAGGCTGCTGGGAGGAAGGAAGGAGGAGGGGAGCAGAAAGGGCGGGGGGGAGTGACTACTGATGCTCCGGCTGCAATCTGCAGAGCGTGAGTCAGTGCTGTGCAGAGCGCAGAGCCGCAAACAGAAGCAGCTGCCGCACAGACAGACACGTTTCTCTCTCACGAGCGTCAACAGGACAGAAGAGCAGGATGGGCAGGCAGAGAAACTGAGTAAGAAGAGGAAGTGAGGTCAAAACAGAAAATACGCTGGTAGATCAAGAGCTGCTTGTAGTCGATAGCAAAAGTGTTGATTTAAACTTGAGAAAATCACAGAGTCGGCTCACCCAGAGAAAAGACAAGTTTACAATTCTTATCTCAGACGTGGGGCTGGAAGTGCTGCACAGATGTCCTGGTTGTCTCCGGTCCAGTGGGCCAAGTGGACGTGGTCGGCAGTGACTGGAGGTGCAGGAGACAATGGACAACATACAGGAAGGGATGACAAAGAAGACAAGTAAGAGATTTTGTGTGTGTGCATGTGTGTGTGCGTGAACAGATGGATGTGGATTGTGACTGGATGCTGTGATGGCAGCAGATTCTCCTGAGTCATACTGACAGGTTGTACATCGTCAGACCAACGGTCCCATCCTGTGGTTTATTCTCTGATTCTCAGTCTGTCATCATCTCAAAGCACATATTAAGTCAAAATAGCTTTGTTGTGTTAAGAGGAGACGATTTTTATGCGCCGCCCTGTTCTTTCAAACACAGAGGATGTAATTAAGCCTGTTTTGTGTGCGGCCGTTTGGCAATGGTTGCTAAAAAGCAGGGGATTAAAAAGCAACACTTTTCAAAGCTTTAGATACTTTTTGATTCCCCTCCTTTTCTAGTTTCTTAGTAACCATTCAGATCTTGAGCCACTAAGGCTGTCAGTGGGACAGGATTCTTAGGCTGTGTGTGTGTGGGAGTGGAGGGTTTATATTTGTATTAAATTGGGGTTAAGTGTGTGTCTGTGGGAACTGGCTTCCAGAGACGGTGTGCTCCTGGGTGCTGGCACTGTGAACTCTTCCTTGTGCTGTTTTTCATTAGAGTGCGGACGTTTTGATGCGCTTTCAAGTGGCTAGGAATACACACGAGCACACACACACACACACACTCTGTTGATGCCTCTCCCCGTTCTCTTCGTGTCTCTGTTGTTTGAGAATAAATCAGAGCTGGGTGTCCAGGCAGCCCAGATTGCAGGCCAAAAACCGTGAGTGTTTGTGGGACACGGTTACTGAGGAGCAAAGGATGCAGGTGGCCCAGTTGGGCCCTGCTTCCTCTTCTCTCCTTCCTCTGACTTCCTTTAAAAATAAAAGGAGCTCGTTTGTTTTGACCTGTGAAAGCCACTGTGTTCAAGTCTCTTCAAGAAAATGGATCCTGAAAATCTGATGACTCTGTTGTCACGATTATTTGGAAACGCATACAGCGCCCTTCGAAGGTTTTCATATCCCATTAACTTCTTTATATTAATAGAAGTTTATGAGAATTAATTTCAAATTGTAATCACAAACTTCAATGTGTTGTACTGGTATTTCATTCTATAGACTAGCAGATAGTTATGCGTAACTGTGAAATGGAAGGAAAATGACATGGGTTTTCAAATGTTGTTACATTTACTAATTGCTAAACAGGGTCCACTTGTATCTAATTTATCCTCAACATAAAATTAGAGAGCCTCTCACCCGAAACGTTAGCTGGAGATAGGCACCAGCACCCCTCCCGACCCCACTGAGGGACAAGGGTGTTAGAAAATTGATCTAATGGAACTAATTATGGATCCATCCATCCATAATTATAGAACCAGGCAGCATCATGAAGACCAAGGAGCCCAGCAGGTAGATCAGGGCTGTTGAGAAATTTTAAAGCAGAGTTAATTTATTAAACAACATCCTCACAGAGCACTGGTCGATTTATCTTGTGAAAGGAAAGAGAATAGCACAACTGCAAACCTTCCAAGATATGGCAACCCAACTAAAATGGCAGACATGAAATCAGAGAAGCAGCTTTGGAGGAGCTGCAGAGATTCACAGCTCAGGTGAAAGAATGTTGACAGGATAACTTGGTTGTGCGTTTCACCAAAAAAAATATCAATAGAAGTAGTCTAGCAGGTTTCCCATAAGTGATGAAGAGCAAACAGGAAACATAAAAGTGTTCTCTTTAAATGTGACTAAAACTGAACTTTTTAACCTACATCCAAAGTGCTGTGTGTGGCAAACAGTCCAACACTGCGCATCAGAACACACCATCTTTAAAGCGAACAGTGGTGATGGTGTAGTGGTGTGCTATGGGAAAGCATTTATTCACCAAAACACAAAGCTGAGGTTTTTCTTCCAGCAGGACCACAAACTTAAACACAGAGCCAGGGCTGCAATAAAATGTTTTCAATCAAAGCACACGGGTGGGTTCAATTCAATACAGAATTTGAGACAAGACTTGAAAATGAATGTTCAAAGAGGCTCCAATTCAGTTTAGTCTCAGCTCCTAGGAGGAATTGGCAAAAACCTCTAACTCTAGATGTGCAAAGTTTTTAAAGTTCACCAAAAGTCTTTCAGCTGCAAGTCTTTCGATGCCAATTATTGTTGTACAATAACTGACTGAATACAAATGTATTCCACATAAAGAATTTTATTTTAATTCTTAAATTATGATGTGAACATCTTTGCAAGGTAGTTAACAACGTGTGTAATTAGGCAAAAAAAAAAGTGCATAACAAATCTTCCCATGTTGGTTTGAGAGTTTTCTCTTCTAGCTTCTGTTTGTGCTTCTCTGTTATTTCATGTAATGTTTCATTGAAATAAAACAAATAGCAGTTTATTCTTTTCACCTGCAGTTCGGACTCTGAGGGAGCCTTCGAGACCCCAGAAGCCGAGTCTCCAGTTGTGAATCTACTGAGCCAACTGGACAACTCAAACAACACAGGTGAGACTTCAGAGCAAACAGCAAGTTAGAGCTCCGATGTAGGTCACTCGACTTGACTATTATCAGATATTGGTAATGTTTAACTAGTGATCTTGAAATCCTGAAGGTTTTATCTTATACGTCTTCTTTAACTGTATGTTTAAATGTATTACTTGCTTACCATATCTACAATGAACAATATCTGACATGTAGTCAGGCTTTGCAGATGGAACAGCAAAAAAAAAAAACGTTTTTCCAAGACATATTTTGGTATCATCTTATTGTACTTGTGCATTTCATTTATAGTGGGCAAAGTATCAGTATGGTGCCCACTGTTTACAACAGTAATGTGACTTTAGCCCAGCAGATAACATGGTATCACAGACCTACATATTTCTGTATGTGAGCCAGCTGTCAACCTACTTTCAGTTTCAGTCTGCAGCCCTTTTGTTTATGCTTTACTGGAAACCCTGATTTGGGTTAATCTGTGCAGATTTATTACTGCAGAAGTATCATTCAGGAGCATGCTTCAATGCTTGGAAGAGGGATTTATTACAGTAATGGTTTCCTGGAGTATACACTTAATACATCCTATCAAAAACAATTTCGATGCCATAAAGGCTCAGATACAGATGAACCTTTGATGTTTGTGCTGATTGGTCAGATGGAAGATAAATTAATATCACAGATTTTACCTTTTGTATTTTTAGTAGAAAGTTTATTCCTTCATACTTAATCCTGCAGTTTAGGGTTTGTGTAGAGAAGAGATTTTAACTAACAAATTAATTCCACTTGATTTTATCAGACCCAGCTGCATGGCATATACGTCAAAATTTTTATTTACAAGTAAAATTGTTTTTTTTTAATTAGCTATGAACTGATTTGTGTTGGTCTATCACATTCATTACCATGAAATATTAAAAAGTTGTGACCGAAGGTTGGCAAAATATGCATTTGGTAACATTGAGAAGGATGTTACCAAAAACTGAAGTGCTATAAATGTTTTAGATACCATCATTAGATTCAGATTGCTGGATCGAGTCTCTCTGCAGAAGAACAAAAGTGATTGAACACAACATACTTAAAGTGACAGGAAAGTTTAAATTTAATTTAAAGTTTAAATTAATATTAAAAAAAGCTTCCTGTCCTATAATTTCTTTTAATTGTGCAGCTCTATTTTATACCCAGAAAGGCTGATGTGGAGTGTGATCTTAAATAAAGATCATACGGTATTTGTGACAGCCGACAAAGAAATTTTAACCTTTTAAGGAACATTTCTCCCTTTGTCGTCTTTCATGTGAATTTACTTGTGCATCAGTATTCATTTCACTTGAAACTTGGTGCTGTTTACTACCATTTTAGGAGCAATGTGCTACATACTTCATTAAGCAAAGTTTTACAGGTCCAGAGTAGTGTTTATGAACGCTGTTAAAAGTTGGAAATGAGCTCTCTGTTGGTTAAGCTTTTATAAAAAAACAAATAGCTTGCAGCTGAGTCCTGCTTTTCCAAACAGGCTCCCTAGTTTCCACTCCCTTCTCCTCCTCTTCTGCTTTTACTGCCCATCTTTCACCCACACAGGCACAAGTAGCACCCGTTGCTGTGGTAACGGATAATCCAGACGTCAGTTCAACCACAGATATGAATATCGCATGTGTTTGCAAACTTGGATTGCGCAGGGATATCAGCACACACTGGGAGCAACGGGGTTTGACATCGGGCTCTTCTATCCGGGTCAGATCAGTTTACGAGGTCTGAATCGCTGCTCGTGGTAAATTATGCCAATCTGAGACAGTAAATGTATCATTTCACGCTACACAGCTCGCTTGCCGAGTTCCTTTCATACATAAAAGATTGACTCTGGAGAAACGGGCTCTATAGTTAGAACACACAAACAGTTCAATGTTTATGGGAACAACCACTTGAACATGACGATGCGTCTCTCTGAACGGTGGCAGAGCAGAAACCTGAGAACACTTTGTATCTACTTGTTTCTCTGACACTCTTACTTCCCCCTCTGCTGTCTTTTCCTCTTTTTCACAGAGTTGTGAAACGATAATAAAGCCTGATGTTTTGTTTGTGTTGCTGGGACACGTGATGGGTTGAACTCTTCATGACTGGGTGTGGTTTTTCTACATATGTTCCTCGTCTACAAAGGGTGCATTCAATGTGAGGAGCTACGGAGATTTAGAGCTGAAGTTTGTACAAGCTGACTTTAACACTTTGATTTAAAAAGAACATTGACATCATCTACCTTTCACACCTGTTGCACTTTCAGGTGTTTTTCTGGGATTTTATGTGATGAATCAGTTTAAAGTAGTGAATCATTTTTTAGTGGAAATAAAAGATGAAAGAAAAAACTAATAAATGTGGGAGGCATCATAACTGAGCTAACTTTAATGATTATAAATTTTAAGTGGTGTTGAGATGAGCTTCTCCACAGCATGACGCTGCCACCACCATGATTCATTGGTAACTGCAGTTGCATGTTCAGCGTTTTGGTTTCTCCCATCTGATTGCTGTCTGCTCTATTTGGTTTGTAGCAAAGTTTGAGCTGGATTTTATCATTATTTATTTCTACAGTGGATTTTTTCTTGCCCCTTTTTGTATTTTGTTTTTTTTTTTGTGCAGTGCAAGACCACGAACTGTCCTATTGATTTTTCCATTTCGGTTATGAATGACTGCAGCTCCTCCAGAGTTACCATTGACCTCTCGTATCCTTTGCTAAAATATACTCTTTTTGCCCAGCAAAATACTTGTCCCTTGTGCCTTATAGTCTTTCCACTTTCAGATGATTGGTTGAGATTTTCTCTGAGATGTTCAAAGCTAATAATTACTTTCTAAAGTCTCTGACCTGCCTACTGTGTTTCTTCTAAAACCACTAAGACCTTCACAAAAAGCTAGTTACACTGAAAAAAGAAAAGTAATCATGAATTGTTTTTCTTCTTCAGTCATGCACTATTTTGTCCATCACATGAAATACCGAAAAAAAAAAAAAGTAATACAGTTTATGGCGCAGCTTAAGAAAACATGACAGCAGTCCACATGTGGTGTAGAGAAGGAATAGGGTGATGGTGTTGGTTTATAATTGTTTGACGTTTGCATTGTGGAGGTGATTATTTTCAGCAACAGGGGTTCCTGTGTTTCAACAACACAGCCCAGCCCGCCGGGATGCTTAACGGGATGTGTGACGAGACAGGAAGTGGATTGTTCTGGGAGGAAGTCGGCAGATTTTAAGTAAACCCTTTGAAGGCTTAAACCCTAAATGGTAACAGTACACGAAAGAGATGCATTCTAACAATGTAAGGATTTAATGTTATTGTAATGGGGTTGAATGGTGACAATTGGTTACACACGTATCTGCTTGCTCGTAAATCATTTAGCTGCCAATTAGGATTTGGTGGGAACTAGAAAAGGAACAAATGTGTAGGTGGGATTAAAGTGGTAATGATGTTGACCTGTGATTAATGAATGACGAACAATCGACCTGCGGCTGAAAGTTGGCAACAAAAGGACATATGAAATGTTGTTTGGAGCTTGTTTTGAGATTATATGGACTATCTAAATCCCTTTGAGTGTTGCCACCATAATACATTTTACTTACGATGTTTAACACAAACGCCTAATTTTTCTTACCTCTTTTTACAAATATGGAAAAGTTTAGTATTTTAAAAAATCAAAGCAGTGGAGTCACAAACTGCTGACATACAAAAACCTCAATTGAAACTATCATCGCTAAGTTATTACAAATTCTGGGTAAATTTCAGTATAAATTTCTAAGTTGCAGTATTTATGCAACAGAATGTTTTTTTTTTTGACACATCCAAAAATGAATGGCAGCCTGGTGAACTGCGTCAGCGATGTAAATCACTGCTGCTGGAAAATTTTTCGTTTGTAAATTTCCAGCAAATATTTATACACCGTTTAAGCACTTGGAAGATGTGCAACAGTTTTGCAGAGCCAAACGGTATTTTGTCAGATGAAGTGCTAGAAAGGAGTTGTTGAAATGTGGCGAGTTTTTGTTGTAGTCATTTCATTTTTGCAGTGTTCATATTAATTTATGCATGTTTTAGTAATCATGCTGCTGCTTATGTCTTTTAAATCTAACATTTAATGACACTATTAAAAGCATAAATCTTACAGGTTTTGTGTGAACATTTTGGGATTCATTTAAAGTTGCCTGAAATTTTCATCCAAGTGACTGGCTAGATAATTTCTTTCTTAAATTCTTAATGGAAGTTGCCTGTATTCATTTACTGATGGCAACAAAAGAGAAAAACGTCAAAATCTCAATTAGGGTCTAAAATTATGGAGAATTAACCTCAAATGTTTTATTTACTTAAAAGTTAAGATGGAAATAAATACAGTTTATTAATACTAAGTTTGCCACAAGTTCACTCTTTCACAGCTACGTATAACTAATAAATATGGTTTCTTTCCTAACTAGTTTGTTCCCTTTTTTCCCCCTGTAGATTCTACTGATGGTTCAAGCCACATTCAGGACAGATGCCATGATGTCCGCTCAGCTCCATCCCAGCAGGTTGACTCCCTGAACAACATGACCGGCTCCAACAGAGGCAGCTTTGGTTTGGATCAAAACCTCAACTTGACCGTGGGCTCCAAAGCTGGCTCTGGAGAAGATCTCCCACCATCCGGCCACCTTCCCCAGACTGCAGCTCTCCGACCGCCATCACTTCCCGTTCTCTCACCACTTACCAAACCGGATCCTACAGAGGTTGACGACGAGGCTCCGGCAACTTCAGACTCTAGTCCAGACACAATCAGTCGTGATGAGTGCCTGGACCCCGATTTGCTGAATGGCAACGTGAGATCAGACCCTGTGAACTCGAACACTAAACTGGCCTGTGAGAACAGCAACTCAATCATTAAGTAAGTAAACCCAAATAAAGGCCTGTGGCCCCTCGTGGTTACAGCTACACACATACAACCCAGAAATAAGTGAGATCTGCAACTAGTTCCTATAAATGGCTGTAAAGAGCTGCATTGACAGCAAGCTCTTTACACTGAAATGATCAAAGTGTCCTTGTCTGTACGAACTGTGTTGGCTTGTTGGTGTCTAATGCAGGTTTAAGACATGTCAGCTGTTTCTCTCCTGCATACAGCCTGACTCGCAGCACTAAAATGGGCCACTTTATGTTCAGGAAGTTTATTTTGTATCATTTGCAGACACCTGTTAAGCTCTGTTTACACATTCCGTAGACATACCTGTATGTTTTGCTTCTACTTCATTTTTGCTCAACTATTAAACAGTCAAACTCTGCCCTCTTGTGGAAGATCTTACACAAGTATTTGAAATTAACTATGTCACGTATGTAAGCTAAGAGTGTTGTATAGTTATATAAATATAATGAAGTATATAAATATGAAGGTATATAATATAAAGGCATCCCTGCTACAAAATACAGTAAAACTCTCCAGGTTATGAAATGGAGATATCTAAATAAAAGCAGACTTAGTTGCAGGACATCTCATCCTCTACTTTAGCATATTACAACTTTTTGCATACATCATGGCATTATCACAAAATATGTTGTTTCACAAAATCATTGAACATTAAATCTCGATGGATGCTTCACGGTTATTATGTCAGATTTCTCAAACATTTACATTGCTTCCTTTTCTATCTTACAACAGAATAAAACAATGAAACGGGTAATGGTTTAAAGCTGTAATACATTTTTATTTTTGTAATGTGCTGAGCGCCTTCTCCCTGTTGTGGCATGAACAGCCGGTGTGCCACCTGGTGGGACTTTTATATGGTGCATTCACCATATAGAAGGTATTTAGTTTACCAGTGGCTGGTCATTAATTAGGTCCAATCCAGTTAAAATTTTGCTGGACTTTATCAGCTGATTTCTTGGTGCATCTTAAATTTTTATCATCTCAAACTTTTGGATATCTAGTGTTAAAACCTAGTGAGACATTTGACAAACACTGGAAGAAATTTGCAGTAAACTCAGGAAATATTCTCGTTATATTTGCAACATTAATATTTTTTTCAATACGTTTTGTCTGACGTTTCCCAGTAACACTCCGATAATTCTGATTCGTTTTCCTACACGTCAGACCCTCTGCCCTCACCTTGTCTTTGTCCTAACCCCCGTCTCATCTTGTGTCTCTTCCTTCCTTTTCTTTGCTCAACATGTCGTTCTGTTTCCCTTTCTCTTTGTGTGGCATCAGGACTGCCGAGCAAGTCCATTTCCTCTGTGTTCTGTTGTAAGTACTGCGTAACTGTGTTGTGTGACTCCGGCTCTGCAGCCGACATAAACTCAGAATCTCAACTCAAAGGTGGAGAAAAAGACATGAGTACTTTTGCAAAGTGGAAAAATATCAAGCGTTAGAGGAAACCCTCTAATCCACAAACATCTCATTATTCTGCTCTTTCTACTGCATAACTCGGCACTTTTTGGAAGAGCATGCCAGCTCAGCACACACAAAGAAAAGCTATGTGGTCTAGTAGTAAGGCTTTCTGTGTTCTTTTCCTGTCTCTTCCTATTTTTCCATCCGTCCCCATTTAAATGCACTCAAAGCTGAAATGTGTCGTGCTGAAGCTGATGTTGCTTTTTGTCATTTGTCCTCAGGAACTCCTGCAAACTAAAGCAAAACCAGCAGATGCAGAAGGATTTAAATGGACAGGTAGGCTCTGATAATAATGGTAATATGCCTGTTACACAATGAGTGAAAAAAAACAGATTTATACAGAGAAACTCAGCACGGTTTGAAGTTTAATGTTGTTTAAGGACGACCATCATGAGGGCCATGCTACAGATGAGGAGAAACTGGCGGGGACAGGTGGGACCAAGTCAGAAAAGGAGCAAAACTGTGAGTAAATTGATGGTATATGTTTTAGAGTAATAACTCAAATGAAGGATACCAAAGATTAGATATTCATTATTTTAGATCAGTATGCACTACCTGACCCGTGGGTAAACAACAGTCATGGTCACATTAAATTTCTCTTCTGTTGCAAACACAGGCCTGTTTAATCATTAGTTGTACATGGGAAATGTGCAGAATTACAATGTGGTGAATCATTAGGACAGAGCTGTCCTTATGTACAGAGCTGTTTGTAACTTGTGTTCAGAACATGACAGATGTTTTATGACATGCAGTTCAGTTTCTACTGCATGTTATGAGTTTTATGTGACATTGTTTCAGTCATTTACATAGTCCATTCTCAGGAAAAATTGACATTCAAGGACAAAATACAGCTAAAATGAATCATTTACATATAAATCAGTGTCTTCTGGAAGTTTATTTCAGTTAAAAATATATAACTCATATTTTATGAGTTTATTACATAGAGCTATATTCCAAGTGATTCTGTTAATTTTGGCCGTAGTGGCTTAAAGCTAATAAAACGCCCAAATTTAGTATTTTTTCAAAATTAGAATATTACTAAAGATAAATGAAATAGATTTTTCCCCCCCTCACAATAGAAATCTGTGTTGTGGCCTGTACACATTAATGAAAGGAAACCTGACAGTTGTCCACTCTTGGAAGTCAAAAATTATGGTAAAAAGCTGGGGGTTTATCCAAGCATATTATTGGAAAGTTAAGTGGAAGGAAAAAGTGTTGTACAAAGGTTGTTTTCCTCGTTTTAAGTCACGCCTGAAGAGGTGAGAGGAACAGAATCAAATTTTCTTCAGGAACAGTGTGAAGATTTATAGTGTAATATGTTTTATCAAGGAATATATCACTTCATGTATTCTTTCTGCAAAGAAGCTTTAGAGAAATTATGATCTTATTTTCTAGTGGGACCTGGCTACAACATGCAGTGCCAAAAGTGTCATCATTAATCATTTATCTCTGCACTCTGACATCAAATTAGCCTGATATTGAGACAAAGAAACTACAGATACGACCTGAAGACTGCTATTAAACCAACTTGGGATTCCTCATCACCTCAGCAGACACACAAGCTGATAATTATCTCGTTGCCATGCTGAATTGATGTAGTAATTTAAGCAAAAGGAGCCCAAACCCAGAACTGAATGGATTAGTTAGTTATTAGGATCAAGTCATTAATGGTATAAAGCAGTAAAACGTTCAAATCATTGGAATATAATTCATGGATTCTTTCAGATTAAAAATCACTATGAAATTTTTTTTGGCCTAAGGATTTAATTTGCCGCCACCTGCTGGCCATGCTGGTCTAAACAGTGTTGTATCATATTTATAGGACCTTTGACCCAAAAGGTTTTCTTCTCTCTCTTTCACAGACCAGGAATGCAATTTGACATCCAAACCAGATGAGTCAGACTGCTGCTCTGTGGTGAGACTCTGTCTCTTTTTAACCTGATACATTTTCTTCTTTCTAACTCTTGGCGTCAGCCTTTGGTTTGCTCATCAACGGAGTGTGAATCTGTCACTGAAAATTGGATGAATGTTTATGGATAAATTTCAAACTGCAATGCTGCCACTGGGGGGGATTTTATCTGTTCTAATGAAAGGAAATGACAAGTTGCAGCCGGTGTCACTTTCATCTGCATCCGATTTTTCACATGCAGCTGAAATATGAGACATTAACGCAGTAATTTAAAATATAACAAAATTGATCATTTTATTTTGAATTAAAGAAACAATTGATTAGGTTACAGCCAAGGAAGTGGCATTGTAAGACGCAATATGATGACAGTATTGAGGCATAGGACGGCACAAGGTTCTTGGTGTGTGTGTCACTCTGTTAGTCTTCTCAGGTGACACATGGATTAAGATTATCACCCTCAAGATTAGCCTATGACTGTTATAATCCAGCAAAGGACAGAACGACAGCGTGGAGAGACATGAGTGGAGCAGAGGAGGGAGTGAGAACATTGACCCAAAGATGAGAGTGATATATGCTGAATGTTGAGCTGCAGGAGAAGATCAGATTATTCACATATTAAAATATGATGCCAAAAGGAACAAACATAATTTAGTTGGTTTTAGGAGATTATTCCAAATCTTGAAAGATTTAGTGTAGAAAAGCATGAATCAAAAGTTTCTCTACTTTCACCAATATCTGTAACCTCTTAATAAATACATTTTCTGTTCTGAATAAATATAAAATTTAATATTCTTGCAAAAATGTTTAGTGGTGTAAAACATTGATTTATTAAAGTTGGTTTAAAGTTACACACCTGTGTCTCCTGCAGTAAAATCCTCCACATTATGGGACTGAATGATTAGTGCTTTGAACTTTCTTTACTGTCTTATATTAGCAATTAGCTAAACATCAGTCTAAACAAGTCATCTCTGTTTACAGATCCTTACCTGCTTGCATTTGCTAATAAAACATGCTGCATTAAAGATGCAATTTGACTGCTGGAAGAAAATGAAGCAAATTTGTAGTAAACATTCAGCTTCCTGTGTTTGTTGAAGCACCTAAATAAACCGTCAGCATGACTCTGTAGAAAATAGTTTCCCTTCTAGAAGCTTGTTATTGCTTTGATGCTTCCTCCAGCCTAATTTTTCCACTTCTTACCGACTCTGAAAGTAGCTAACCAAGTCTTCTTCCTGCAGTAATAGTGTCACCTGGTAGTGGTCAGGTTTGAGTTGGGTGTTCACTGATCATAAGCAAGATTAGATTTTAAAGTTTCAACCAGCTCACAGATGAATGCAGGAGTTTGGCAAACTTTGTCATCAGCTCATTTCTTGCTTCATCTCTAAGATTAGTAGTTGAAACTTTTGACAACTTAATTGATAAAAAAAAAAAGATGGTGATGACTGATTTCCTTCTTGCCAGTATGAAGACACATGTGAGCAGAAGACATCAGAAGGAAGCGAGATGCAGAAAACGGGAAGTCAGGTCCTGGATTCCATCTGCATCAGTGAGGCCGAGAAACAAGCAGTTCTCACCCTCATCAGAGAGGAGGTGGGCTCTCGTGTTGGACTTGGCTTCACTGGGTTACTCAGAGATCGCTGACGGAGGTTTTTACTCACAAACGGTCTCTTTTCAGATTATCACTAAGGAGGCTGAAACTAATGACTGGAAGAAAAAGTATGAGCAGTGCAAACAAGAAGTGGATGAGATGAGGTTAGGAAACGTGCTGCTGTTGTCATGGCGATCAAACGTTCCAGATGAGTGTGGACCTGTGTACCGCAAAAATGAAATTAGTCATTTTTATTGCATAATGATCTTATGCAAACTTTTAGACCAACTTTTGAGTTGTATGTCGGTGTGTCTCCTTTCAGAAAGATTGTTGCAGAATATGAGAAGACAATAGCTCAGATGATTGGTGAGTTAAATACACTGCAGGAAAACATTCAAACACTGAATTTATTCTAATTTGTGTGAACTCATGCTGTGAGTGCTCTGTTGCAATAAGAAAAGTCCGAATTGCAATGTGAAAAGTGTTTTATGTTGCATGTTACTATGGTGAGATCAAAAAAAGGACCCATTTATGTGTTTCTTTAGAGGACGAGCAACGTAACAGTGTGAACTTCCAGAAGGCTTTGCATGCGGCGACGGTGGAGAAGGACGCTGCCTTGGCAGACCTGAACTCCGTTGAGCGTTCGCTCTCGGACATCTTTCGCCGCTATGAAAACATGAAAAGCACCCTGGAGGGCTTTAAAAAGGTGGGAAATTTCAGGACATCTTGTTGAAACGTCTTGTTTCCCAAGTACCCTGAAAATAGTTTACGTTTCTAGCACTTGGTGATTAATGTATGTATGAAGTTGGAAGTGTATCTTGTGGTTAACAGCGGCGTTTGTACAACCAGCACCAGGCGTAAGGTGAAAGATCTGACTCAAATAGCTGCAGACTTTAACAGAAACCACAGCAAAACTGTCAGGTAAAGTAATTTTAAGGATAAGCTGTGGTGTCCAAACCTTTTGCCATGAGGGCCAAGGTTGTCAAGTTTAGAGCAAGTTGAGAGAAACTGAGGGTCATAAAGTTTAATTGTTAAAACCCCCCAGAAAAACAGACTTTTATATCTGCTCAATAACATACTAAATATGCAGGATTTTAATGAAACAAAGTTTAGCTTTTACTGCTGCTGTTGAAACATTATAAGGAAATATGTTGCAGTTCAGAACACTGACAAAACACAAAAGTTAAAATGAATATTAGAAAAATCTGCCTTGTGTATGTGCACATGAATTGGTAAATGGCATTAAGTTGTATCTCTTCATGCAGAATGAAGAAGTGCTGAAGAAATGTGCTCAGGACTACCTGGCCAGAGTCAAGCAGGAGGAGCAGAGATACCAGACACTGAAGCTGCATGCAGAGGAGAAACTAGACAAGTATGAAGAGTCTGAGCAACAGAAGAGTTTGGGAGAAAAACTTTGTTGGATGAAAATATATATTATTTTTCTTCATTCTTGCAGGGCCAATGAGGAGATTGCTCAGGTGCGCACCAAGGCGAGCTCAGAAACGATGGCGCTGACCGCGAGCTTGAGGAAGGAGCAGATGAGGAACGAGTCTCTGGAACAAGCCCTGCTCCAGAAGGTACAACACTCATTGTCTCCAGGCTGTGCACCAGGAAACGCATCATTCAGCACCATTTCCTGTCTGTGATGACTGGATAGTGTTTAATTACCTTCCTTCATGGCGTTCCTGCAGAATCAAGAAATCGAGGAGCTCACAAAGATCTGTGATGAGCTGATTGCCAAAATGGGAAAAGTAGACTGAAGATTTGCTTGAGGTTAATCAGCCTGGATCGCCCCTCCAGTCCCGCAGAGATGCACTGTGCATGCCTCCAACCAAGAAGCAGCTTCCATACTGTACCCTGTGCCTGCCCTGCACCTAAGAAACTGCTTATGTACAGATGTCTGAAATAACCTCTTGTAATTTGCATTTGCACTACTTGTGACCTGAACCTTCAAGGCTCTCTGCATATTAATCACATGAGATCACTTTGTTTGCATTTTGCACCTTTTGTAAGGTTATCTAGAGCCATCAAGTGTCTGTCCATCATATCAGGGAACAACAGCTCTTATGTTTCCACTAAACTTCTACCAACTTTTCCTCCAGAATGACATCAAGTTGAATTCATCCCTGGGTTTGATTTTGAAAATACTTTCAACCTTCTGGTTAGATGAACTTTAGAGAACAGATTTAATATGAATGGTTAAACAATTAAAAAATATTTTTATACCAATTTCAAGTTATTTTTTTAGTTTATTGGTTTGGCCAGATTGCATATGAAAGTGGCCCTCTCCACCTAAACTAACAGACTGAGGAAGGACAATATTTATCAAATAAACAGTCATAACTCCCACGGTAACTCTGGAGGAACTGCAAAGGTCAACAGCTCAGGTGGGAGAATCTATCAGGACAGTTTTTAGTCATTCTCTCCACAAATCTGTTTTATAGTACTGATGCAGGAAGAAACCATGTCTTGTTTACAGTTATATGTGAATATAACAAGTTATGTAGATGACATAAAATCACGTGGACAGAGTAATTCATGCAAACAGCTGCGTAGAGGAAAACTAACACTCCATGCCTATGAGTGACGCATGATGTTGGCAGCATCATGCTGTGGACATGCTTTTCATGAAAATACAAGTTATTTTGTACACATGCAGACTATCACTTGCAAGGCCACATAAATAAACCTCTATGAATTGAGAAATGTTTCACTACCGTCATTCTATAACAGTGTGCAATTTATGGAACTGTTCAGTCAAATCCACAAAACCATAACCCTTACTTTTTATGTAACTGGGCTATTTTTGAGTGGAGATATTTTACAAATTGCAGATGCTGCTGCTTAAATATCATTAGTCTGCTTTTTTCCAAAACCCTGTGGAGAATCCTGATGTCTTAGTGAGAGCTTTTGCCTGCTGTCAATGTGTGATTGTTGTCAGAGTTCTCGTTTATTTACACTTTTTCACAGTTTTGCTATTTTTTCAGACATGTTTTCTTTTTTTTTTTATCGCACCAATAAGCACAATCTGTGTTCAGCACAGGGCTGTAATGATTAACTATAACATAATTTATGGCTGCTTATCACAATACAAAATAAATTTTACAACTAACGCTTATTACGAGTGTTTGGTTCTCAGTTGGTTTTCTACATGAGATTTTCTGTCCAGGAAAAAAAATATTGACCTGTCCTTGCAGTGCAGGATTTAACATGTTTAAAATCTTCCTATAAATCAGCTGGTTAAAGAGAGAGACTGAGCATTGAAGGAATTTTTTTGGGGCTAATTATGTGGTTATTTAAATTCCATTAAAGTAAATATTCATTGTAAATTTGTGATGACTGTAAAATTCACCAACATCACAAACCCAGATGTGTAAAGAGTATATATATTTGTGCCAATATGTCATGTTGTTACTAGACTGTTTTGTTTTTGCCATATTATTTTGTATCTTCAGACTTTGCTTGAATAGGATATAAATTTGTATCTATAGTTCATAAATGACAATCTCACATCTGTGTTGAATCAGTGTGAACAATGTGTACATTCTCCTCAATAAACATTAATATAGTTTGTTCTACAATATTTTCAGTTTATTACCATGCTTTACATAAGGATTCATTACTTTCTATATAAAATGGACTTGGCACCTTGTATTAATTTGAAGACCAATTAAAGGAAAGGGATGAGGTCATAAAACTATATTCCTTGCGTTAAAGTTCTTAAAGATATCTGTTCAGTCTACGAACAAGTATTGTAGACGGTTCTTTACAAATGGTAAACTGTAAAAGTATCTGGCTGTTCACCTAGAAAAACAGAAGTGCAGTCAAGTTCTCAGAGTTCTTTAGTCTTTGTAAGTATTTTATGTTTGGAAGACACTTAAGCATGTGTTTTCTCATTGGTTGATAAAACGTAGAATAGTGTACATAGTTTTTGAGTATAGCATTAAGATATGTGTATAAGCTGTATTTACGTTTCGTTTACAAAAATGTTGCATTAAGATGAGTGTATTAGCCAATAGTATATACTATTATAAAAACGTATTGTACGGAAACCTTTTATTAGTAGTTGATTGACTGCCTCACTACACACACATTAGTCACGTGTTATGAGAACAGCACTTCTATTATTCTAATCTAAAACTACAAATGTGTTGCCCTGTTAAAGCTCGTCCGGTAACACTTTATTTGAAGGGGGATTAGGGGTTTGGGCAGGGGTGGGCAACTCCAGGCCTCGAGAGCCAGTCTCCTGCAACTTTTAGGTCCATCTCAACTTCAACACACCTGAGTCAAATAAAGAGGTCGTTGGCAGGACTCTGGATAACTTGACTGCACTTAGGAGGTGACTCAGCTGTTGGATTCAAGTATGTTGGATCAGGGAGACATCTAAGAGTTGCAGGACACCGGCCCTCGAGGACCAGGATTGCCCACCCCTGGGTTAGGGGGTTAGGCCTTAGGCCCCGTTTACACAACAACGATTTCGGGTGAAAACGGAAGAGTTTTGTTGCGTTTGTAGTGTACATTTACCACCGAATGTTTTCTCTAACAACGGCACAGATTGAAAACGGGTCCCAGAGTGCGATGTTTCTGAAACGTACATATGTCCGTTGTTGTGTAAACAGAGAAAACTGATCTTTTCTTCCAGAGAATCCCAGCTCATGCATAGTATGACACAAAACATAGCTGCTTCCTACAATCCACAGAAGAAGAAGAAACTACTCACAATGCTGGGGTTACTACAATTCGTGTTTCCCCATCAGATACGTTCCCTCAGCGTCTCTTCATCGCTCCGCACCTTCCAGGTGGCAAAATACACGGCTGCTTGTTCAGCGCTCTTATCTAGAGAACTACGGACCAGCCCCGGCTCCAGACCAGTTTAACAGGGGGGCATCGACTTATTTTTTTTGTTGGGGGGAAGGGGGGTGAGTACGTAGCTGAACATAGACAACAACATCAATAGCTTACAGGCTACTTGTTAAGAAGCTTAAGGTGTTGTATTGATATTAGCTAGTCATTGTTTAGCTAACTTTACCTGCATCCAACAGCTTTACTCAACTCAGTCGGTTAGTTTGGGGGAAAAAACAGTGCAAAGTTATTTGCGTTTTGCTGGTTTGCTGCCATGATTCTAACACACACCAGAGCAGCAGCAGCAGCAGCAGCAGGTCTCCTTCGCTGCGGCACAGGTGTAAACCCAGCGCGAGCGTCTCCGCGTTCATGTTGCGTTTGAAGGCGGCTCGGAAAAACAGGTTACGACTTAACAACGGATTAAACTGTTTTAACTGCTGAAAAAGGTGACAGAGGACACGGATATGGGAAGTGCTGAAGCCCCTATTGTATCAAATTGATATAGGAATAACAGACTGTTGGCCATTCCAAGGTAAAAACAATAAACGGCTTCCCGCCGGGCCCGCTACGGACACAGTGGCCGTTTCTCAATATGCGTTCTTGTCTGTACTTGTGTTCTCGCGTCCTCGTGAAACGTCATCGACAGCGGTCCAAGTACACATCCAGGCAAGAACGCTCAAAGTACCCGGATGTATTCTTGCTCCGCCTATTTTATCGAGGATGCATCAATGCATCCTTCTGCGGACTTGAGGTAGCAAAGTATCCCACAATGCAATGCGCCACCAGCAGCGGTAAATAGAGGTCAGTACAGAAATGTATTGCATTTTTACCACAATTAATTGCTACAAAAACACATTTAAATTTGTTTTTAGGCGAGAAAGTAGACCTTATAGCTTTATCTAACCACTCAGTTCAGTGTTGTGTGATGTCATCAAGAACGCCTAACTAGCATACTGCTTCCGTGTGAACTCGGTAAGAACGGACTTTCAACTGTTCTTGCGGGTACGTCCAAGAACTCAAGAACGTACTGGCGTTCTTCAGTATTGAGAAACGGCCCGTGAAAGCTCAAACAAGGTGTTTCAGCAAAGTTATCCAACTTTTTCCAACTGCATGCGCCCTAATCAGACGCACATAGTGCCTGTTTTCTCCCAGTCTATGGGAGAACGGTACCTGATGGGGAAACGCGAATCCACGTGCCTTCAATTTCTTCAGTTTCAAGAAACCTAGCACCAATTAGGCCAGCGAGAGCATTACACGTTTTCGATGTGTACCGTTACTAATTACAAAGATTGTAATTAGAACGTTTTCATGTAAATGATCCAACAAAAACGGAACAAAAATTCAGTTTTTGTTGGATCATTGTCGTGTAAACGCCCCCTGACATTGTTAAGAAAAAAATTTAAAATAAGCTAGTTTTAAAACTTAACATGTTTTGATTGAAATAGCCTAATTATAATTTAAAAATTTATAACTTATTCTGGCCTATAGACCTTTATTTTACCTGTAGTTAAAGCAGATTGTTTGCCAAGATCTCTGATGTGCCCTTTGTCTGTCCCTTTGTCTGTCTGGGAAACAATCAGTAGGAAATTCTAGCTTTTCACACTGATCTGTGAAAGCCATAAACCAGCAGGAGTTCGGAGAAGCTCTCCTTAGACAATGGGAGCAATTAGCTTTAGAGAGAGGGTCAGAGACAGGTTCTGGTTGGATGAGCAAAGATACGCCTTATTTGAATAAATTAAAGAAAGGAAGATAAAACTTTCCCCACAGAGTAACAAATCATATTTGCCCTTGCAATTCTCCAAAGACGTCTTTGCTGTCTGTTTGTTGTTTCCATCTTTTGTCTTTTTCCTTTTCTCAGGTAAATTCATGTGTTGTCTGTGCTCTGAATTTTCTGATGTTGTGTGATGTGCTTTTCTGGTGGTAGTATGCATCTGTCTTGAATAAATGCTGATTATTGTGACGCTGTCATCTCTGTGTGGCTTTTGTTTCCACGCATGGAATCATTGAATCCGTGAGCACAAGAGAATATTGTGTTAATGATTTTATTCTCTTAACATTTGGGGGCTCGTCGGCTGTCATTTTTGATTCCATTCCGTGGCAATTCTGGCCTCATTGAGAGACATTGAGCTTTACATCGATGTCACTCGTCGATGTCACTCTTGACACAGCCACAGCCCTTCATGAATATTTATGACTGTTGTCATAAATCGTCATTCCGTAGATTATGACACTTTTAATACAAAGTTGACATTATTCAAAATGTCTTTGTTATAACAACTTGACATTAACCAAGAAATCATTACTGATATAGAGTGGGGCAAAAAAGTATTTAGTCAGCCACCAATTGTGCAAGTTCTCCCACTTAAAAAGATGAGAGAGGCCTGTAATTTTCATCATAGATGTACCTCAACTATGAGAGACAAAAGGAGAAAAAAAAATCCAGAAAATCACATTTTCTGATTTTTAAAGAATTTATTGGCACTATATGGTGGAAAATAAGTATTTGGTCACCTACAAACAAGCAAGATTTCAGGCTCTCACAGCCGTGTAACTTCTTCTGTAAGAGGCTCCTCTGTCCTCCACTTGTTACCTGTATTAATGGCACCTATTTGAACTCGTTATCAGTATAAAACGCACCTGTCCACAACCTCAAACAGTCACACTCTAAACTCCACCATGGCCAAAACTAGAGAGCTGTCAAAGGACACCTGAAACAAAATTATAAACCTGCACCTAGCTGGGAATACTGAATCTGCAATAGGTAAACAGCTTGGTGTGAAGAAATCAACTGTGGGATCAATTATTAGAAAATGGAACACTTACAAGACCACTGATAATCTCCCTCGATCTGGGGCTCCACGCAAGATCACACCCCGTGGGGTCAAAATGATCACAAGAACGGTGAGCAAAAATCCAGAACCATATGGGGGAACCTAGTGAATGACCTGCAGAGAGCTGGGATCAAAGTAACAAAGGCTACCATCAGTAACACACTACGCCGCCAGGGACTCAAACCTGCAGTGCCAGAAGTGTCCCCCTGCTTAAGCCAGTACATGTCAAGGCCCATCTCAAGTTTGCTAGAGAGCATTTGGATGATCCAGAAGATGACTGGGAGAATATCATATGGTCAGATGAAACCAAAGTAGAACTTTTTGGTCAGAACTCTACTCGTCGTGTTTGGAGGAGAATGAATGCTGAGTTGCATCCAAAGAACACCATGCCTACTGTGAAGCATGGGGGTGGAAACATCATGCTTTAGGGCTGTTTTTCTGCCAAGGGACCAGGACGACTAATCCGTGTAAAGGAAAGAATGAATGGGGCCATGTATCGTCACATTTTGAGTGAAAGCCTCCTTCCATCAACAAGGGCATTGAAGGTGAAACGTGGCTGGGTCTTTCAGCAGGACGATGATCCCAAACACACCACCCGGGTAACGAAGGAGTGGCTTTGTAAGAAGCATTTCAAGGTCCTGGAGTGGCCTAGCCAGTCTCCAGATGTCAACCCCATAGAAAATCTGTGGAGGGAGTTGAAAGTCCGTGTTGTCCAGTGACAGCCACAGAACATCACAGCTCTAGAGAAGATCTGCATGGAGGAATGGGCCAAAATACCACCAACAGTGTGTGAGAACCTTGTGAAGACTTACAGAAAACGTTTGATCTCTGTCATTGCCAACAAAGGATATATTGCAAAGTATTGAGATGAACTTTTGTTATTGACCAAATACTTATTTTCCACCATATTTTGCAAATAAATTCTTTAAAAATCAGAAAATGTGATTTTCTGGATTTTTTTTTTCTCCTTTTGTTTCTCATAGTTGAGGTACATCTATGATGAAAATTACAGGCCTCTCATCTTTTTAAGTGGGAGAACATGCACAATTGGTGGCTGACTAAATACTTTTTTGCCCCACTGCAAATTTGTTATAAAAGTATTACTGATTGCACTTAAAAAATTTGGTAACTTTATGTTATTAAAGGTAAAGTTTAAACAGTAATGATTTATTGGTTAATGTCAAGTTGTCATAACAAAAACATTTTGAATAATGTCAACTTTGTATTAAAAGTGTCATAATTGACCGAATGACGCTTTATGACAAGAGTCATAAATATTCATGAAGGCTTATTCATGTTCATGACAGATGTTGTGTCATGTTTATGAAAGTGTCATGACGGTCTTATTCACCCCCCTTCAAATAAAGTGTTACTACTCGTCCTGTTAAGTCCATTAGTGCAGGGTGCTGCCTGTGCAGCATGGAGATTACAGAGATAAGATGCTTAATCCTTTAAACATCTTCCCAATCTTCCCAATGTTAAACCCCCTCCTTATTCGCCACCATGGTCCCCGATTCCCAAACATCTCACTCATCCACTTCATCTCTGGACTCTAGAAGACAGTGTCCCATCATCCAGTTGCCATGAAGACTGTTTTGACTCTGCTCTGCCTTTTTTCTCTGGCCTGCCACAGTAAGTTTCTATAATTGGATGCAGAATGTTTGTAGGAGACTAAACAATATATCAGTAGGCAACTGGGAGATTATTTGCAGTCAGATAAAGTGCTAAGCCATCAATCATCTCTTAAATCTTTTCTAACAGATGGCCAGTATAGTTCTCCAGGCTTTATGAGGGTTTTTCAATGTTTTACTTTGGAATTTAAATTTCTTTTTCACTCCTGTTCTGCCCGAACAAGACATCATGCACAGCAGTGTGCACTTTAAAAAAAAGTGGACAAGTGGAGGACAATAAAGAAATTAATTTCAGGCCTAAAAATCTGCCAACATCAAATTGTCATTGTCTGAAAGTCATGTTTGTGGGAAACAAGAAGAATCAAAGTCCTGATACAAAACCAGCAACATGCTGCAATTGATCAATTATCAATTTTTCAGTTAATTTCTGTTTGAAAATCATCCCATCGGTGCAGCAGTACAAGATTATTCCCGTTAAACTGGCATATCCATGTAGGTTTAATCATGTCTTCAAACCGACTGCTAGTGACAAAATGCCCAATTTCTGCCAATTTAAATTAAAATAGCCTATTTGCTTAGTATAAGTTACATTAATTTACACAGCTGGATAACTCATAAAATTTATGACTGAATGATTCATAAGACGAAAATAAGGCTGAACAAACAAATAATAATAATAACAAATATTATTGTAATAACTAAAATGAAAATAAGTAAAAAAAAAAAAAAAAGGACCAAATACTGGAAGAAAAACTTTGAAAGACCTTCTGAGTAGTCTGGAGAAGTATTGATCCAGAACACTTCAGAATATAAGTGCTGATCTTGGCCTATAAAGACAATTCAAGACTTGAGTGAAGTTGCAGTCTTTCAGTGTGTACTCTGCATCTATCAGTTACACCTTTATTTGTGTTTCAATACAGATTTAGCAGAGATTCATGAGAAATTCACAGTGCCTTGCAACATAATTAAAGGAAAAGCATGCATGTTTTTAATTTTTAATGTGATTGGTGTGCATTGTTTCAACCCCCTTTACTCCCTTGACCCTAAATAAAATCCTGTGCAATGGATTGTGTTAAAAAAGTCACTTAATTAGTGAACTGCTCTTACATCTGTGCAGTTTAATATCAGTGTTAATTACAGATGATTTGTGAAGGCCCCAGGGGTTTGATGGAAAACATTAGAGAACTAAATGTGCCATGTAGACAGAGGAACACAGCAGACAGATCAGTGAAAAGGTTTTGGAGAAGTTTCAAAGCAGGATTAGGCTAACAAGGCAGGAATAAACTGAAATTGTTTCTTTTTTTTTATGTGTAGAGAAAACGTAACAGTCTACATCATCCACATGGCGGTGGCCACATCAGGCTGGTGGGAATCATTTTAGTTTTATTAAGCAGGGATAGGAAAGATGATCAGAGATGATGGAGGAAAAGAACCGACCAAAATGCAGAGTAATGCTGCAGGAGAATCTGTTAAGACACAAGCCTGGAGCAGATGTTCATCTTTCAACAATAAACATAGCACCAGAGAGACATTGAAATGGTTCAGATCAACGCACAGTCATGTGTTGGGAGAGGTTCAGGCAAAGTACAGGCCATAATCTAATTCAGAATTTGTGGAAACACTTAAAAACGTGTTCCCAGGCGCTCTCCGTCCAGTTGGACTGAGGTTGGGCTATTTTGAAATTAAGAACGGGCAAAACATTCAGCCTCTGGATGTGTAAGGCTTGTCCAGCTGTAGTTGCTACAAAAAATGGGGTTAAATACAAATGTACACCACACTTTCACAATTTACTTTATTGTAAAAGCAAAATTCAAACCATGTATCCTTTCCCTTACACTTTATAATTAAACACTAGAGGATTTATGAATGCCTTTTGTAGGACACTTTATTTCTACCTGACTTTAGTGAGTCCCTGTGTATGTTGTTGCGCCCTGAGCTGACTGATGTTAACTCAAGGTGGCGCGTGTGTGTGGGAGTTGCACTTGCCTGTAAACATTCATGCTTAGTTTCAAGCCAGGTGCTCTCTCCTGTCCTGTCTGCGAAGGCCAAGCTCTGAAATGTTACACCTGCTCGACAACCAGCGAGAAAGAGTGCGACAAGGAGGGTTCCATCTCTTGTCCAGCTTATGCTGAGGCCTGCGCCACCATCACGGGCCCGAGTGAGTAAACACACTCCCAACACATATGCAGCCATTTGGATCTGCCTCACTGGAGGTCGGACCAACGCTGTTTCCAGTGAAATATCTGTCACAGTTGAACGTCTGAGGAAATCAGCAGCGCTTGCACAGCAGTCGTACTGTTTCTGCTGACAGTCGACGCTTTTGCTGAACCAATTCACAGCTATAGTATTATATTTCTATGGTTTATGCCATTTTGTTCCCATGTAAAAATAGCATAAAACTTTTGCATGTTTGTGTACAAATGGGTAAAACAACCATAAAAGATGTCTCTACGTCCTACTACTGTTAATCGGGTGTTTGTTCGTTCAACGGTTTATTGCAGACCTCTGTGCATTTCCTGCTGATTGTTTTTTGCTTCTGCTGTTGGATTGTTGGGATCTGACTCACAGAGTCAGCGTCTGCGTCTCGATTTCTTTCAGACACCGTGATAAAGTCATGCACATACATGGACTTCTGTAAGAAAGCACAGAGCAGCAGGAACACAGGAGCCAAAATTGAGTGCTGCTTTGCTGATGACTGCAACGGGCCCCATCAAAGCCAGCAAGTCCCGCTTGTCAACAGCGCGGGAGCTCTGTCGACCAGCCCGCTCGCATTGATCACCCCGCTGCTCCTGCTGCTGCACAATGCCTTCTGTCAGCTCTAAACTCCTCCACCTAGTTTGTTCCTGCCTCCTTCTCGTCTGTTTTATTATAAATGTCATCCCTCCGAGTTCAATAAAGAGGATCTGAGGCACAAAGAGTTTCTGGTGGTTTGAAATTGGTGTAAAAAGAAGAATATCACCTCATGATTGCGGTGGTGCAGGGACGTTTCAGTACTACATGCTGCAGTTCAGCAGTTTTCACTGCCACTGAAAACTTAAAACATTTTCTGATAGTTGCACAATGATATGAGGTACTGCTATAAAGTAACACGTGAACCTGGGAGTGTTTATGATGCACAAATATGTGAAAAGTCAAGAACTCCTACTCACAGCTCTGGTGCAGACAGGGGGTGGCGGGTGTGGTTTCGGTGCGCGCGACAGCTTGCTTCACCACATAGAATCAAATTATTCCTCACTGTCGTTACCATGGCACTCTGATCATTTATTGTGCTTTCTAGCTTGAATAAAGACACAATCACACTTCAGTTTCTGTAGTGTCTTTGATCCCCTTATGCTTTTAGAAAATTTGTTTTCCTGATGTGCATAAAAAAAAACAAAAAAACATTGAGACTATTCTCATGAGAGTCTGTGGAAAGTTTAACACTTCCCCTTACAGAAATGACACTTGAATCTTCTACGCAGTTGCTGCTGGATATGAAATCGGCAAGGTAGGTCTCTGTCCTCAGGAAGGTCATATGACACTTAACCACTTCCTCTTAACAAGGGAGAACATACATTTTTACTCAAAGAAAAATGACAGAAAGCAAAACCGCTACCTGTGCAAAACAAATATTTAGCAATTAGGCTGATGAGAGACTGGGTGTGAGGAGAGTCTGCAGAACGTGTCGAAACCTAAAGTCTTAAGAAGACAAGGAGCAGAGTGGTGAAACAAGGAAGTTAGGCTAATTTGTGGTTACCTTTGTTTGAAAGTACAAAAAAAACCCGGCAAAAATCTTGAAGACATTCAAAATTAAAAACCACAGAATGTAATTTGAAAGAAAAGATGTTTTCCAAACATCAGTGTCTTTACTTTGCAGATTGATACACATATACACATATATTTTATTTTAATTTTTTTGTATTGAAATCCATGTTATCTTCAGACAGAAACCCCAATACCTGAATATCTCTCAATCATAAATGACTCATAACAGACAAAAACTGAAAATTCAGCATCCTGCCCTTCTTATTTTTGCGTTAGTTCATTTACTTATTTAATTTAAGATGACAGATGTCATTCAAACAATATAAAACTGAAAAATCAAACTAAAATATAAGGGTTATATGTGTAAAATGGAGTAGGGAGAAGTAATACGTTTTATAAAGTGCTTTGCAAAGAAGCAGAGTTGCACAGATGTTAACCTTTGCACATTTTGCCACATAAACCTCAACCCAAATGAAGTGTGGTGTGATGGACCAGCACAAGTACATAACTAAGTGAGAAGAGGGTTTAAAAATAAAAATTGGAAAGGTATGACAGCATGTGTATTTGTTTTTTTTAGTAATGACACCTCTAAATTGGTATGAGAATAAAAAAGGTAAATATAAGTATATTCAAGAAAAAGTCCAAAATAGTCTAGATGAAACAGATTTAAAAAACATACATTTAACGACAGAGGTAGACTAAACAAACATAAAAGTACCATGAAGTGATAAATGTTACTAATGCTTCACAAAAAAACTTTAGAGAGCTCCAAAGGATCCTGTGAGGATTAATTAGCCAACACAAGGGTTCAACATGATTTAAGTTTGATAAAGTAAACAAATCTGGAGAGCAGGCAACAAATTCATCTTTCTCTTTATCTAGATAATTGCTAATGTTTTGTTTTTTTGTTGCTTGTTTAAGCTTGAATGTGAAACTCTTTGGTTAATATCATTTTTTATAACGGCTGTCAACTCTATTTAGCTCAATATGGTAACGAGTTTTGAACATACTGAATTGATTTTATCTGTCTGTCCCATTAATCACAGCCAGGGGGCGGGACTGAGACACAGTTACTCAAAATCATTGGTCTGTGTCTGACGTACTGTGGATTTTAACCAATCAGATGTTAGAATCCACTTTAAAAAGTTTAAATGATTTAACAATAAATTATTAGTTTTAGTTTTTGGAAGTTTTTTTTAATTATCAAAATATTTAATGTATGAATTTGACATTCATGTCTGATTTTAGTCAATTTTTCACAAGTTAATACATTAATTCACCTGTGACGTGTATACACAGGATAATTTAATTAATTTTGACACCATAGTTTTGCACCTGCATGTAGGACAATAGCCATGTTTTCTCCGTGCTCCTGTTTGTCCAGGTGTATGTTCCCTTCTTTTGCAGCTCTTTCATACAAACCACCTGATTCAGCACTTTGACCTAGTTCTTGAAAAAAAAGACTAGATGACATATGGCGTGCAGAGAGAAAAAGAGCGCACAGTTCTGATGCAGCAAAAGCCTTCTATTAATAAAAGATGTGTTTTACAAAAGGATTGCGTTGATAAAGCTGTAACATGAAACTGAATTTGAAGTTATAAGAAAGGCCTGTTAAACTCGGCTTTCTCTCCCTCGGGTAAAAAGTAAGCAGCAGCTGCAGGAGGAGGAGGAGGAGGAGGTTGGGGCTGGAGCTCAGGGGACGCATAGATCACATCCGGGGCTGGTTTATTCTAATACCGAAACGTCCAACCCGGAAAAAAAAAGGCAAGTCTTCTGTAATCCGATCACACAAACAAATAGAGGATAGTGTGAGGGCGTAGCGCACGCCGGTTCATCTGTAAAAGTGTAGTCTGTAAAAGTTGTTTAAAAGTTCCTCTGAGGATGATCGCAGCCGCCGAGGCAGGCTCTGCGCTCTCCGCTTGGTTTCGGGGCGCTGGCTGTGGCGCACTCTGACTCTCCACAGCGGGTAAGTAGTCTGGAGACAGCAGCGGCAGCAGGGCCACTTCGTGGCTCTGGCCGTCGCTTTGTGTGCGTGCTGGAGCTGGGAGCTGCAGTAGGTGTGTCATTCCGTGGACTTGTTGGTGTCAGTGAGTCACTGCAGGTCATCTGAGCTGAACTAATGCTGTGCATGTCAGGTGTTGTTGAGTAATTCAGACTGAGAACGGTTCAGTTATACATGCTCGAACTCAACTTCAGTGGTAAGTTGCGTTAAACTCCATCTGTTCAGTGAACTGGCAACAAATGCGCAACATCTAGAAATGATTTCTAGCTCTCTACTTAACAGAAATCTCATTTTACGGCACAGATCATCCACGTCAAATAGTTGTAGTTGTACACAGACGCGGGGATGCACAGTTAGTGTTTTTTCTGGCCACGGACCATTTCAGTTCTAAAATATTGGGGGTTCTTATGATGCATTTAATGAATGGGGGAAATATGGATTATTCAGTGTTTCCATCAACCGACTGCCTCGGGGAACATTTTCCAATTCCGATCTGCTGCCGATGGATTGGTACATATCTGGTCTGAGACAAAGGAAACACAAGTGCTGATGGTACGAACAGTGCTCAGAGAAGTGAAGGGTTAAAAACTGAGCTGTCCGTTCTTCCCCCTGTTTAAGTGACGCGTGGGCTGGTACACGATTCTCACAGGATCTTACAGTTTCACAGTATTCACTCCAAATAGCTGTCCACAAAGTCTTCCTTACTAGACTTAACCATTTTTCAAAGCAGCTCTCATTGATTGGACAAAAAGTTGAATACTGATCTGAGCTGGAGATGCACTGATCGGTTATTTGTTGGAGATTCGACCTTGACATGCATTACCATCAGTGAGTCTGCAGTTATCTTTGGTGCTTTACTGCATCTTCATATTTGATGTTGTAGGCTACAGTTTCAGACAGCTGGATATTTTGCCCCTTTTCCAAGAAGTAATTGATGCTACTTCCCATTAAACATGCAGAACATCTTTCAAAGGGATTTGTTTATATATTTAACATGATTGTCATTTGAATCACACTGTTTCACAAGATTCAATCGAGGGACATAAATGACCCCAGAATTTTGTCAAAAAAAACTGACATTTTTATTGTTTTACCTACAGAAATGCTTTTGGTGACATTTAAAAGGTCTTCTCTCGCTATTTTGGATGAAACTGTTGGTTTGTGCATAAAAAGCCTTTGGGAATTTTGTTAACGTGCCATATTCAGCATGGAAGAAAACAAATCCGCTGCAATTTTTAAGAACAGAAATGGTAGTTTTTAATCCAAAAATAAAATTAAGGAATTACAAGAATGTCTCGATTTATGCATCATAGTTCATATCTGTAACTTTTATCTGAAAACTAAAAAAAAATTCATCCAATTATGGTACATTTTGTAAAGTTGTTAGTTTTGATCAATTTAATAAACTGGAAGAGAAAATAAGTAAAAACGGGCTGATTCAGATCTGCCCAATTGCTAAGATGAGAGAGAGGATATTAAAAAAAAAAAGACTAACAGGTGCCTCACAACTCAGAAGACTCGACTAACAAGCTGGTTCATTAGTAGAGCTAGATGCTCCGGGAGCCAGCCTGCAGTCTGTTGCTTCACAGAAATAACACTTGTAGTTCACCAGCTGTAGTTTTAAAACATTAGCCAAATAATAAATATAGCTAGTGCTCCTTTAGTTTCTGCCTGACTGTCTGTCATTTGCAACCAGAAATATCCACTAAGAGCTGAACTGATCTTTTATTCTAGCCATGAAGAAAGGTGTGGTAGCTTTCTTTCAGCCAGCTGACCAGCAGTGCCATGTAGTCGTAGCTGTGCTTTACTCTATGCTGCTGAAAAAAACTCTGGTATCTCCAGCACTTTCTGTGTCCTACTTTGAACTGGACTTTAAACCAACATGGTGGAACACATTATGGTTTTGAAACCGTAACCTTTTAAAACTTTGGTAACTTGCGGCCAGAAACCTGCCTGTGATTAGTGAAGATTATTCAATCCTCCCTTTTTCTGCTTTACTAGACCCCAAAACCTCAAGATGGAAATAAAACCATTACAAATCACTAACCGTCTTTGCTTTCCAAATGCTCACTATCCGGTTTTGTGTATCAGACGTGTGTTGATCTTGTGCACAAATAGTCATTGTTTGCAAAGGAATGTTTCACTCCATTCTTCTGTGTAAAGTATGTGTGATACCACAGCCCTTATCTAAACACAATATTTTTCCCCATAAGCTACTGTATGTTTGCTGCTTTCTTGCATTTTTTTCTTCTTTTTTTTTTTACAAAAACAGGGCATTTAAAATATCATCCAAGTTTTATTTATTGGTTTGGTTTTTGCCAAAGATGGAAAAACCTCCCCACAGTTTCTCCCAGCAATGATTAAACCAGATGTTTTCTGATGCCCAGAATAGCGTGTGTGCTGTGCACACAGTTGTGTGGATGTGTGTCTCAGTGGTGGCATCCGTGTGACCCGTTGCACCTCCACCTTCATGTTTCCATCACAGCCTGTGCTTTTGCTAATGCCTTCTGTATCTTTGACCTATTTCAGTGGCAAACATGCACGATTGACGCATGCAACGCCGAGACTAGTTTCAAAATGAGGCATTTTTCTTAAGCATTGGTTTAAAAATAACTCTGCAGGAGTTCCACCCAGCAGGTGTGACTTGTGTGCCTGATGGCATTTCTGGCTCTGGTTCTTGTGGGAACTGTTTCATTGAAAAGTTGATGCATTTTCAGCCCGAAGAGGCAACGTGGTCTCATAAGACTATTGGCAACAGAGGAGGGATAGAGACGGCTGTCACACTATAGTTTATCACTACAGGTAATGCCTAGTTAGCCATTATGATTTTGTGCTTTTTGCTTATCTTAAAAATGCTTTAACGGATTCAAACATCTACAGCCTGGCCATTGCTTTCCTACACAATTGTACTCAATTCTCATCTCCCTTCAGTTCTCAGTCTGGGTTCTCTCCCATTGAGCTCGATTTCATCAGTAAATTTTCTACTGGGCCAATCAGCAAACAGAAGGAGAAGTTATGAATGAACACCTTCTTTTTCTGCGTTGTTTCAGACTTGTAGTCTCCCTGTAGTTTTGTAGTTTTAGCAATGGCAGCGGAGGAACTAAACAAAGTCGTTCAGTCTGTGTTGGCCACAAATCCAAATACTGAATTAACATCAACAACCATCACATTCAGCTCGGCCCTTGTTCATTTATTGTATCGTTTGTCATACATTGTGAATTATTTCATATCCTGATAAAAGTTTAGATGTATTGTTGTCTTGATAAATTTAAATTATTGATGTTAAAAATAAAACTGTCTGAAATTTTATTTTTACTGTTTTCTTCACTGTTTGCTTCAGGAGAGCATCAATCAGTAACTTCAAAAATATAATTAAATTTGAAAGTATGATAATAACATATACGACTAACGTTATAGTTTAGCAGTATAAATGACACCTGGAGTATGAATGTTTTCACAAACAGTCCTAGTCATACATTTTTATCAAATTTTTTTTTTAATCAATTTCTCAATAGCACTACAAAATACTGCAATACAATTCCAAATCCATATTGCCCACCATTGCTTCTCTCTTTGCAGTTGGAGATGGTTGTTTGCAGTGCAGGCAATTCCTGGTTAGCTTTATAGCACTGAACTGGTGCGTTGTGTAAGCTATGGCTAAAATTTTAGCGATTGGGTTAAAATGTAAAACTTAATTGGTGTTCATGCCTCCAGGAAGCAATCATCTCTCTCAACAGCTGCAGATCCAGTCTGTACGAAGCAAAGCTTAGAACAAGGGGCTGGTTTCTGCCAGGCTGAAATATCTAGAAACACAACATGAAAAACGTTTGTCCTGCACATAGTTTTGTGCTTAATTCTGGTTTAGCTTGCAGTGAGGTCAATAAATGAAATAAAATACTGCTTGATACATCCCAGCAGTAAATATGACAAGAATAACTGGGTTTCTGAGAAGAATTAGTCCTGATTATTTTTAGGAATCTGCCAGCAGCTCTGTATTTTACATGCTCTTCTTCATTTCGAATAAACAGCCCTCTTCAGGCCACACTTCTTTGACTTGATCTCCTCTCTTTCCTCTTCCCTGTCCTGTGGAAATGTGCCTGTGTGCAGATCTGGAGAGTGGTGTGTAATTTTCGGCTGTGGTGGAGGGCCTCAGCTCAGCCTCGGGCTTTCGGCTTTTGCAGCTCAGCCTCAATCACGTCACATGAAAAACTGCTGAGTGCGAGTGGGTCGCTCTCTTCCTGTGTGTGTGTGTGTGTGTGTGTGTGTGTCTGAACTCTTAACTCGGAGATGATTTACCCTCCACATCTGTCTGCCTCTGTGTCTCAGTGATTATGTGATAGTGGCAGCGATGCCGTATCTGGACCGCTTGAACCGTGTGTGCGGCTTCCTGGACATCGAGGAGAAGGAGAACAGCTGCCGCTTCCAGAGGCGATATTTCATCCTCGACACGCAGGGGAATGTCCTGCAATGGTACATGGACAATCCACAGGTGCTCACACACACAACACACCACCAAACTTGAAGCACGTTTGCACAAGCAGCAGGAGGAAATGAAAAATGATCAATATAAGGTCGTGGGACCTTGGACTCTGAGCTAATGACTGCTCTGTTTGTATGCAGAACCTGGCCAGTGGAGCCAGCTTTGTTGGCAGCCTGAGATTAACCTACATCTCTAAGGTAAAGCGTGCACCCCCGTTTGTTTTCAGATACTTTTGGACTACAGACAGGAATTTACGCAATGTCCATGTAGGCTACATTCAACTGTATTGCTGTACTTTAATCAAACAGTCCTAAAGGACTTATAGGATTTTACATAATCTATTAAACATTTATCTGTAGCATTTCCTCCTCTTTGAACATCAATAATGCAAAAGTGAAAAAGCGAGGAGGTAACTTTATTTAGCATGGATCAGATTAATTGCATTACAATAATGAGTCATTGTTTCTTGCTTGTTTTGTTTTGGCACCCTCATTTAAAGTTTGATCCCATCCTGCATTCAGTTGAGTAATAAAGCATCATTGGTTCTCATACTATTTTAGCTAGTAAGTTAATAATAGATCTTGGAAGGGACTGCATTTACTTTATTTTCACCTCCCTTCACCATTGAGTTGGGTTGATCCAGCTCAGCCTTCTCAGTCTAGTTTGATGAGGAAATAAGTGGCTTCTTCTCAACCTGATGTGTTCAACCAGACAGTCGGATATCTGATACAGCAGTAAACTTTGCACGGCTTTGCAGTATTCAGGTGGAGCCTGCCAGGTGCTCAGACCTACCAACCTGCAGCAATGACATGTGAACACATGCAGGTGTCATGCAGTTTGTGTTTGTAGCACCGAATCCACCCTCTATTTATAGAAACTGCATCCCAGCGACAATTTTTCTAACTAAACCCAGCTGTAAGTTATCTAAAAACACTTAATAAATCAGCTTCTGTCCTCCTGGTCTTGACTTTTTCGACGTCTGAAGACCCCTCACGTTTGATTTGGAGCATAGCGACATGCTTGAAGAACTTTCATCTGAATTGAAGAAAAAACCCAAAGGAAATAATTGCAGGAACTTCACATACATTTAAATGAACATAGCAAAGCGTGCAATGCAAATGGTGCATCTGAAAAAAGTTGATCCGGCTTCTTTTTTCTCCTACTTGTTCTTTTCTTCTTCTGGGGTATTGCCTGCTTGGGAGCTGGTAGACCCCAGGTAGGAGTCGTCACAAGGGCCTGATCAGCCAATCAGAGGCGAACTTCTGGAAATATGTGTCACGCTAGACAGCCAACAACAAAAATATAACCAGCTATTTGTTTTCTATTGCACTCTTAAGACTTATAAGTTAAACAACCTTTGATATATTCTGAATTATTATCAAACTAAGATCTTTCAAATATAAAAACTGCCTGCAGGAAGATATTCAGAATGCAATAGACATGAAAGAAGAGGTTGTTGTGGTTGAATCTGTTATCCATCAAGAGTATTCTTAAAAGACTTAAAGCAGTTCTTGTGAGTCAAAGGTCAGGTCTGTAGTGTTTGTTCTCACTACACCCACGAATAATGTGGAAATTCACTCAAGGATTCTGAGATACTCAAGAAGAATTCAGGGTTATCTGCAGCTCCAGTGTGCAGTCACATGCAGCAGCGATGTGAAGTTTTCCAGATGTTAGTTTGCTCGCGCAGATAATGACATCTGGCTTCCCTGACATCAAAGATTCCTCTCTTCTTTTCTCTTTTCCTTTCTTTTCTTCTCTCTTCTCCTTTTCTTTTCTCGTCTTTTCTTTTCTCAGGTGAGTGAAGCCACCGCAAAGCAAAAGCCGAAGACCGAGTTCTGCTTCGGTGAGTTTTGCCTCGGAGTCGTGAAGTGATGACACGTGCATGTGCGGCGTTACACAACTGAGTTCATTTTTGTTACTCATGATAAAATCCCCCGGTCGCTGGCGGTCGCTGTGGATTTCATGGAACTCTCCTCTCTGTTTCTCTGTTGTGTTTTTCATTTTACTTTTTTTTTTTTTTTTTGGCAGTCATAAATGCAGTTTCACGGCGGTACTTCCTTCAAGCCAATGATGCAGTCGACATGAGGGACTGGGTGGATGCTCTCAACAAGGCCAGCAAGATCACTGTAAGATCACTTTCACACATCACCCCCCCATTACATGTCGGTTTGTATAATGACGTATTGATGGAGGGCAGCTCCAAAACCAGTTTGGCCCCATCAGTTTTGCGGATGCCAGCACATCACCCACAGATGCCCTCTGTTACACTGACTGAATGGGGAAATTGTGAATGCGTGACAGCAGCAGAGATAACACTCAGACGTCAATGTGGTGGAGGTGTTAACATCTAGTTTGCATGTTTGCATAATATTTGTGTATTCAGCTGGAAGGGGGGGGAGGCTTTTGTGACCAGCGTCGTCCAGATGTCTGATGATGGCAGCAGCAGGTGCCAGAGAGGGGAGCGTTGTTGCTCACCTGCTCACCGAGACAGGAAGCAACATCGCTCGCTCTCTCTTTCACTTCCCCGTAGCCGGGGGAGAGGAGGGGCGGCGTGTGCTCTGCTTCTTTGCTGCTGCTTGCTTTCTGAGCCGTCTTGGCCTCAATGAAAAAGTCGTGCGTGGCAGAAGGGACGGGATGTTAGCGCAGCCCTAAAAAGGAAATGACTTGTGAAAATAATGCAGTGGTTAATGTTTGACACATTAAATCATCATTCATATTTTTATCTTGCTCTCTGTGGTAGATGAGCGTATATTTTTGCAGACTTAGACGATTACCAAGATCCTGTGTGACGTCAAAATTAAGACAGTTGATGGAGTAGGGAAGGAAAACTGCTTATGTAACTTTCATTTCAGTGTTTGCTGGGTTTTGTAAAGCTCTAAGTAAGTTCTGACAACAAGATATGCCTCTTGCAGATCTCTGTTAGACAACACAAACCTTTTCTTCCTAAAGTTGGCAACATTTTGCATTATGTAACATCTGCACTTTCAATGGGTCCTAACTAAAGCTGTTGAATAAAATGCATTAGATCAGAAAATGCGTTCCTGCTGCATGATCTGCATGTTGTGATTGAAATGGAAATATCTGCTGTGTCATTTTGTTCATATCACAACCATATAAGCTTTCAGTGTTTTTTATGCTCAGCTGATTTCCATCCAATCAGCTGAGGAAAACCATCTCCATACAATGATGCTGCCACTACCATGTTTCACCGTGGGAATGTGAAGTACTAGTTATCTGACACGCATACAGTTTTGCCTGTTGGTTAAAAAAACTCTTATTTTGATCTTATCTGACACAAGCAACTTCTACCACCTTTGTTGTATTGTCATCATGACTTGTGGTGAACTGCAGTGCAAACGGGTCTTTTGACAACTTACTGTCAGTGATTGCTATTTTTATTCATTCTTAAAGTCGTCCTAGTAGTAGATTTAGAGCTACTATAGGCCTCATGGCTGCTGCTATAATTAATGCCCTCCTTTACCAGCTTGTCATGTTGGGTGGATGGCCATGCCTGGCTAAATTTGTAGCTTTTCCACACGCTTTCTATTCTGAGTTGGCAAATTTATTTTCAGAGCTTGAGATTTTGTTTCATAACCTAACTCTCAGCTGGTTTCTTTGGTCTTCATGATGTCGTTTGTTCACCGACGTCCTCTCTGATGCCTTCACAGAACAGCCGGATTAATACTGAGATTAATTTATACACAGGTTGTTGTTTTTGTACCAAGCACAGGATTTTATTTGGGAGACTAGAGTAAAGGGAAATGACTACAAAGGTTCCAGACTTTTAACATGTTTATTTGTAGAAAATAAACCCAGCTCTTATGTACCATTTTTTGTTGATTTATTGCATGCTTTTTTAACAGTTCTAATGGGACTAAAGAGTATAATTTGCTCATCACTCTTCTTTTATCCCAGGTGACTTTTCACCACTTTTCTGCTAGGTCAGATAAATTTGAGGAGACGGTTTATTCTTGATTTGACCACTGGGCGTACACTCAGGTTCCCATTGTTTAGTTTCAGTGTTAGCATGCTCACTCTCACATTGCAAAAATCTTGCTAAAAATAATACAGTTTATATTAAATTTTCCCTTTGAGAGGGACTTATAACTCTGGCTGTTTATAAGTTTTAAAGCTCCAGAAAGAAGGAAATGTTCTTTGTATTAGGGAGAAGGAATAGCAGCTCCAAAAATTAACTTGCATATTGCTTAGTACAATAAATATTACCTTTTTAAAAATGATGAATCTGCTTCTGTTTCGTCTTTTAATTTCTGTCCTTTAGGAGTAGGAAAAAAAACAAAACTATTTAAGGCTGGCAGTTATGACCAGTTTCTTGTATATATTTTCTGTTATACATTTTGAAGACAGGCACACATCTGCCTTTTAACATACATTTTCTAATAAATGTTTACGTCTGAATTGTTTGTACTGTCCTACGTTTTGGCAGGTTCCTAAATCCTGCCCTGCGCCTCCCAAATCTGATTCTAGCGCCGTGATCAGCGACTCTCAGGTGGGGAGGAAACAGCAGGCCTATAAGACGGAGATCATTGGAGGCGTGGTGGTCCACACGCCAATCCAGGTAAGACTGAGATCTGAGCTGTAATCACTCCAAAAGAGTGATGCAGACTATAAACTGAATTTAGTCAAACCAATGTAAGGTTTACATTGAAAACTAGAGTTATGTAATATATTGAATCACAGTCTAATATTATAAGTTAACTATAACTGAGATCATCATTCAGCAATAGCATTTAAAGAGCATGGTTTCTCAAAATCAAGCATGATTAAAGTTCATTTAACTTAACCAAGAATTTTATGTCTGGCAGGAAACTAGACAGGTATCTGTCAAAAAAGTAAAAACACTTTTGGGGAAAAAAAAATTTATTTAATTTTTTTTTATTTAATGGCATGTCAAAAGAGAAAGATCAACTTTTTGTATGTTTCCACTGACATTTTTGCAATTGATCTTTGCTGATGACGTCCTCATCTTTAGCTCCTTTCACAGATTCTCAATCAGATTCAAGGTTGGATTTTGGTTTTGGGTCATTTGTAAAATGTTAATATCTCTTCCAGTAGGGAGAGACTTGTTAATCAAATTTAAACCTGAATAAATAATTATTTGACTTGGTTGTAAATATGTTTAGATGCAAAAAAAAAAAAAGATAAAATCAGAAATTTGTAGTGATTGAAGAATTTATCTGTCGGCGGCTACCACAGTGACGCTGATAAGAGGTCACTCTGATGAAATCTTTCAGAATGAAACAGAAGAGACGGAGGGGAAAGAGAAGAAGGGAAACAGGCCTGGTGTGCTGAGATGTGGTTTCTGTGTCAAACAAGGAAATGTGGTGAGCGCTCTGCCTTATTGCCAACCATATTCTCTTCAGCAAAAACTCAAAATAAGTGGAAAAAAAAGAGGATGTATTGTGCATTTGCAGAGGAAGAGCTGGAAGAGGCGTTTTTTCACTCTGGATGACAACGCAGTCAGCTACTACAAGTCTGACACGGTGACGAGCCAGCATGGTTTTCATTTATTTTTTGATTTCCTGTTGACGCTCTCGGCGTGACTGTGGTTTGTGTTCTGCTCACGTCCCAGGACAAGGAGCCTCTCCGCGGTATTCCACTCAGAGACATTCAGAAGGTCCACGAATGTCTCGTCAAGTCAGGGTGAGTCATGAAACAATCGGTCTGATTCAGTCAGATTGTGCTTTCTGACAATCTGTTTATCTGCCGGATTTAAACATACTGAAAGTTTCAGTATGTACAATTGTTTTTATTCCCCCCAAAACTTTGTTTTGGAAGAGACTTAAATCACTGGAACTAAGCAGATCAAGAATTATTCCAGTTTTCATCCAAACACTGCAAAGAAATGCTACTTCCTCATCACAATTTGATTATTACAACTCACTTTTCATTACATAACCTTTACAAACAGCTTTGTTACCCTGTAACTGACGCATCATATTTACTACGACTGTGTCTCAGTTTAAATTATTGTCCATCTATGATAGCAGTTAATTAGCTGATCTGGTTTTTGTTCATGGTGAATATCATTTTTCAGGTAATCTTAAACAGTTAAATGTTTGAGATAAAACAGTTTTCTCTATGATCTGTAAAAGTATAATTAACTTAATGCTGTTCCCTTTTCCACCAGGGACCTTTTGTTAAGAGACAATCTATTTGAGATCATCACCCACTCCCGAACTTTCTACATCCAGGTAAAAACAAAAAACGTGCAGTGCCTTTGAACTTTTTCACATTTTGTCAAATCACAGCCACAAACCTCAATGCATGTTGGGATTTTACTTGATAGACCAGCGCAAAGTAGTGCATACTTGTTAAGTGGAAGGAAAATTATACCTCTTTCATGTTTTTATACAAAATAACCCCCAAAAAACAATTTGTGTTGTGGATTTGTATTGAAATAAAAAGCAACATGAAGACTAAAAACTCATTTTCTCAGGGAGAAGGTTGTATACATAAAACAAATCTCACAGATCTCTGTTCAACCGATCATCTGAAAAAGGAAAGAGTGTAGTTCTACTGCGAACCTACCGAGACGTCGCTTAAAATGACAGACCGAACAAGGAAAGCACTGATTAAATAAGTAATCAAAACCCCCAGGGTAACTCTGGAGGATCTCTGCAGGAATCCACAGCTCGGATGGGAGAATTTGAAATCAAAATAAATATTAGTAGTCTGGCATTTATGGGAGAGTGGCAAGAAGAAAGACGTTGTTAAAGGAAAGCCGTAAAAAATCCCATTTGCTGTTTGTGACAAGCTAAAGGCAGCCAGCCGACTTGAGGAAAGAAGAATAATCAAATCGTATCTTGTATACGACTGAATTCTTTCTGACCTCGGAGGTGAAACATGAAGTTGGCAGCATCGTGCTGTGTGGAAGCTATTTTTATACAAGAGACAAGAGGAATCTTGTCAGACTTCACGGAGACATGACTAAATATAATGTAGTGAGTGGAGAAAAGACCTCAGATTGCAACAGAGCTTCACCTTCCAGCAGGACCGTGACCTTCGTCATCCCTCCAGACCTTCAATTGAGCATCCTCAGCATGTTTATGTTAGAACGGCCCAGTCAAAGCCCAGACCTAAATCCAATCACAAACCAGTGGCAACATTTCAAAGTTGATGATCTGGATTCAGTCTAAATAACAATCCGTGTGGATTTAAGTGACACTGTGGAAACATTTCAGAGGGGTAAGACAGAAAAAGGTTTTTCTATCACATAAAATCCCAATTAAATACTTTAAAGGTTGTGGTTGTAACAACACAAAATCGAGGGGTGCAAATATTTTGCAAGCGACCGTTTTATAAAGCCAATGATTCTGTTGTAAGGTCCTCTTCAGAATCCCAGGTGTTTCTGTCTTGACGTTTTGAAATGTTTGTCTTGAAATGCTCTGCTGCTGATGTGTGGCCCAGGCTCCTTTTTTGGCTCCTTTAACAGTTTGTTTTTGAGAATTGGACGCAGCCATGTGTTACCATAACAGCAATAATATCCTGTTCCTCCCCCTGGGAGAGCAGCTGACCCGAGGCGTCAGCGCCGGATCAGATGGGAAGTGGAGGGAGAGAACGAGGCAGGCGAGCGCTGTTTGTGATTAGAGAGAGAGAGAGAAAAAAGGAAGTGTGAAAAAAGACTTGGTGATCTCAGATAAACAAAAACAAATGAAATGGAAATCAATGCCTAAAGACATGATGGGGAAATCCTGAAGGTGAATTTGGTTTTTGCAAAACTTCTGATAAATCCGACGCGCTGTAGGTGGAACAAATTATGAATTTGCTCGTGAAACAGTTTTAAAAAGTTTGTCCTTGTATTGTTAAAAAAATAACATTTAAGGCTACTGTTACAAATTTTATTGCAAAGTTGTTTTTTTATCAGCCAACTAAAGCATTTGTTTTACAATAATGAGATCTGTTTTTACGAACTAATTAATACACTAGGTGATTAACTGGTTTATTATAAGTATTTGAAATACATGAAGCTATGAGGCAAAACAAGAGACAAAAACCTTATTTAAAATTAGTTTTTTAAAATGTAGGTTACCATGTTTGTTTCTGTTTTGTACATTTATATTGTATTTAAAGTTTTATATGTCTGTTCATAAATAAACTTGGTGAATTAGTTCACAGTCTCTTGCAAACGATGAATGTTTCTGAAGTGAAGAGCTCCTTCTTTCCGTAGCTCTTTTCAGTTTCATCAGAGGAGATATTAGCCTGCAGGTTGGTTGCATCATCTGCAGTTTTTGCTGCTCATCTGATGCTCTCCACACAGACGCGGTTCTTCTACACGCCTGCGGTATCACTGCACATTTACATGATTTATGTTTTGGTTTGAAAGAACCAACTGAACCTCCTCCAGCACAAAGAGTGCATTTTTGCACTTTTTAAATGTTCTGAAATAGATAATTGTTGTACCAAATCAGCATTTTTCGCTTCTTTTTTTCCCTTAAGTTTAGTTTCTGCCTTGCTCTGTGTTCTGCCATGTTGACTGAGAGATTGACTTTGGACTTGTATGTCACTATTAGGCCAAATCCGTTCTTTTTTTACCTATTTATAAATATTATAATTTTAGAACCAAACTGCATTAGAAATCTATATTGAAAAACCTCGACAGGAGGATATGAAAGATAAAAGATGATGACAATGAAAGATGACTTGCTCCAGGGCACATACCCCTCAGCTTGCACATGTAGTGCAAATTGCTATAAAAACTGCAATTTGTGTGTCTAATCCGATAAAATGTAAATCTTTATATGTCTTATCACAATCAAAAAGCTGTTTGTTAAACTGTTAATTAAAAATTGCCTTCCCATCATGTTAAACTTCAAGCAGAAGAAGCATAAAAAGAGTCTGAACATTTTTAAAAGATGTGTCAAACATAACTTAGGTTGGTTGTTAATACAGGTGATGGTCATGTATGAACATAATTTCTGACATTTTGCTCTGTGTTTATCTTCTGGTGTTTTTACAGACAGACACCCCGGAGGAGATGCACGGTTGGATCAGGGATATTGACATGAAAATTCGGGAATTCAGAGGACATCCACGGGTAACCCAGACGTCTTTCACCCATATATGTATCTGCATTTTGAGCCAGAGACACCCTCTGTCTTTAGAAATCAGGTCAAAAGTCATATAATCTTCAGGGGGGAAACACAGAGGTTCCAGTATCATGCTATGGGAATTAATTGCATCAGAGAAGATCATCAGAGTTCATAGAAAAGGAGATGCAGCTGGGGAAAAAAAAATCATACTGGAGGAAGGGGCTGAGGCTCATCATAAAGCAGCAACAATATAATAAACAAACTAGAATGTAATAATTTAGACCAAAGCATAGCAATGTGTTAAAATGGCCCAGTCAAAGTTCAGACCTAAAACTAACAAAGGATTAGCTTCAAGACTTAAAAATTGCTTTTCGATCCAATCAGCTTTAACAGTCTTTCTGAAAATTTGTTTTGCATCCCAGTGACAGAAGTTGTTCTATTTTACAAAGAAAAATGGGGAAAAAAAATTTAAAAAATTCATTTCTTGCATTAAATGCTTGTCACATTTATAGGATATTTATTTTAAAGATGAGTCACGATTATCAAAAATCTAAACTACATGGAATGTGGATGTAATATTACAAAATGTGAAAAGTCGAGGGGTATGAATTCGCTTGTGCGTCACCAAATACATGGAAAGTGAAGCTTTTTAGTCTTGAATTGTGATCGTCGTCTGTTGTGCTGTCTTGTAATTGCAGGGACATCAGTTTAAGCGAATGTCGTCTCTCCATCAAAAGCACAATACCAGCGGTGCCTCTTGTCACCACAGTAACGAGGCGCGGCCCCAGCTGGTCAAGTCCTGCTCTGTGGCTCCAGGCTGGCAGCCCTGGACCCCCGTTCCTCCGGGTGAGCCGTCCATCATGGACATGGAGGACGAAGACAGCCCGTTCAGTCCTGTCCCCACTCTGCCTTCTCTCTCCTCCTCGTCCACGTCCTCGTCCACCTCGTCCTCCTCCAACTCCCTGTCCACCCCGACCCCGTGCCCCAGTGCGTCCCAGGTGCCTTTGACCAGCGGGCTGGGGATGCTCACGGCGTCGGCAGACGCTGCTAGCGGCCGGCGACGGCACCGCTCGCAGCCTCAGCCTCACTCCTCCTTCCCCTTCAGCCTGGATGACGACAGCATCCGCACAACAGACGTGTAACGCTGAGCGGTCTGTGCAGACTCTGGTGTGGACTAACGTGTTGGTACCTTCTTTAAGTGATGAATGTGACTGATAATGGTAGTATTCCCTGCTAATGAAGAGACGATGTGTCTACGGCAGTGGTGTCCAAAGTCGGTCCTCGAGGGCCGGCATCCAGCATGTTTCAGGTCTCTCCATGGTTTAACGCACCTGGATCCGAAGATGGCTCATTAGAAGGCCTAAGAAGAACATTGACATGCTGAGAAGGTTGTTTCTACCACCATGGAGGGAACTAAAACGTGCAGGATGTCAGCCCTCGAGGACCGACTTTGGGCACCTCTGGTCTATGGCATGAGATGGGGGTCCACCTGCTGGTGATGTTACTGCTTTGCAGACGAAGGATGCACCCAGCTGGAAGGAGGAGAGGAACTGTTTTTATTGGTCCAAGGACTGTGAAAAAGAGTGATGGAGTATTTTAGTGCAACTTCCTCTGAAAACTTGAATAATCTTGTTAGTTTTCCTTTTGTTAAACTTAAAAAATGGCGGCACATGCTTTCAGACTCCTGCACTTGGCCTCATATTTGAATCCCTGACACCAGGACTGGGCTTTTGCAAGACAGTTATTAAACAAAATGTTTAAAGGAATTTTAACGCTTTTAAAAATTAGGTTTTTTTTTTTTTATATTCAGACATCTCAAGAATATACTATTAGCTTCTTTTCACACTTTGTTTCACCCACGCCAGCAGTGTTTTCTAGTCATTCATTCCTGAAACATTCTCATAAAGAAACAAGTACATCGTCTGCATATAGTTACATTTTACTCGTTTGTATTTTTAACAGCTTTCATGTATTTGCTCTGTTTCTTATAGTTTTTTTTATTATTTCTGCTTAAAGATCAACTGTCGGTTAACTGTGAGTCCGTTTGAAGGTTGAAGCTCGGTACCATGAGAATGGTGCAGTGTTACAGTGGTACTTGTTGTAAAACAACCTGCTGGTATCAAACCACAGCTCATGATTGCGTCGGCTGCTTTGGAAATGTAAATGTGACTGTCGTTTTGCAGCATTACGTGGGACGTTTTTGCCACTACCTTTGGTAATTGAACTGTAATTCTGCACTTTGCATTAGTACGTGCATGTAAATGTGTGTGTATGTTTTTTTTTTTTTTTTTTTTATAGTTTCGATTGATCTTTCACAGTGGTTAACTATACCTTCCTCACATGCTCAGTGTTGCTACACTAGCTTATGTTGATACTTCATTGATGTGGTACCGTGTTCATTCCTGTTTCCATTCTCTGAAGCGTGTGCACTTATCTACCTGCATGTCATGGTAGTTCTTTCTCTAACATTAAATAATGCTTTATATTTTTCTTGTTTGGGCCGTTTCTGATCAAGTCTATTTGGAGGCACACGTTGGACCAAAGTCTTCTAAAACACAGTTTGACTGAGTAAGTGGCATCTTGACCTTTATGTGTTTGGTCTCTAAAAGGCAAATGCTGCTGGACAAGAGGTCAGAGCGAACAACAAGTTTGCCCTTTTACACGCGCACAGTGTGTGGGAGCAAACAGGCATACAGATGCCCATGTACCGACCAGAGGCTGTGTTAAGTGAAGTCTTTCACACATGCAGTGCAAAGTCTATCAGGTAAAACGCCTTAAAACCCAACATGTCCACTTCAGCTCCTGTCCTCCGGTTCAGCTGCCGGACAGTAAAAACGTCTCCACTGAACAGTTTAAATTGTGTTAAAGGCCATGAGGCCTTGTGAAATGTCAGCTATGCTGAAATTGGTTTTGGCTTTTATGAAACAAATCCCCTCCAGGTGCTCGAACAGGCCAAAGGAGAACCTTGGTGTGAAGATGAAGAAACTTTGTTAAGCTTAAAAGAAACGACAAACAAGACCTGACTGGATGATCATATCTTTGTGAAAGTGAATTTGATTTGCTTTTATGCAATATTTTTAAAGAGATGAATGCTTGGAGATGATGCTTTCCTCTGGAAGCCCTCAGGATCTAATTTCTTGTCACCGTGTGCACAAACATAAAGGTCACCTAGCGCTTGAGTGTGACGCCTGTGAGTGACGGGCAGCTCTGAGGGCAGAGACACACCGCTCTCCTAAATGTTAATATTCCCACATGGATGCATCTGCACTGCGCTGCTCTGTCTTCAACACAGTCTGATGTTTCTCCGCTGGATTAAAATGTTAGAAAATGCAGTCGCTGCGCCCAGAGGTTCGAACGTTGACATATTCTGTTGCTTGTAGCCTGAAATAAAAGAAACGTTGCTGGTCCAAGGTTTGTGTGAACTCATCATACCTGGGGACGTAATATTATTTCCGATTTTTCAGGGATTGAATAATTAATATGGAAAATCAGAAATTGATGCAAAGATTTGAAATCAAGTATCTTCTTTACTCCAAATGGTGGAATGTAGGATGAAATATGTAACTTCATCCCTATTAATTTTTTTTTGTTGTTATTTTTGTGGAAAGTCTCATCTTGAATTGTTAAAACTTATTTCTTGTTATTGTGGGCAAACAGATCAGGTTTTATTTCTCAATTCACTGTGAAGATACTGGTGTACCAAATATTTCCGGTGTATGCAAGTCTGATATTTGGTGATAACTGGATAATTTCTGATCATTTTAATCGATTTTCTTTCATATAAATGTTGCAGAATAGGTGAGATGCTGGAAGCTTATACATAGCTGAGTTTTATTTGTTTTATCAAATCTGTTTTGGAAATAGGTAAAACAGCAAATATCAAACTTTTGGGAAATTTCATACCTCTAAAAATTTGACTATGCTAAAAAAATTTAATAAAAACAGGTCGAGAAGACAGGTCAATCAGAAATATGCTTGTTTATGCCTACAAAATCATGTGATTGCGGTGAACCTTGCTTCTGTGATTTTATTTGAATATTAGTGGGACGTAAGTTTGTTAACATATAAACTTTGACCATTTGTGGGTTCAAGAGAATTTAAAAAAGAAATTGTACAACCAGCTTTTGTTTTTAAACCTCATTGAAAGTATTTGTTTCCTCATTAAAAGGCCAAACTAGCATGTCCTTAATGGGTGGATGTAAACTTATGACCACAACTGTATCTCTGTGATGAACAAAAGTAATGTGTATTTAGATATTGTAAAAATGGATTTTTATTTTTGAGGCAACTTTGTTTTAAAGCCACTAGAGGGAGCTATGACACACCATATCTCAGTAGTAAACGATAAGTTAGTTCAGTCAGCATGCAGTCTTTGATGCTCAGAAAATAAACATTTTGTCTCAGTCTTTCGTCTTAGTTTTAATGAGTTGAATAACAAAAAAGTATTAAATAAATGCTTGCTAATATGCTTTTTATTTACATCCAGTGAGAAATAATAAAATCCCCCAAATAAACTGGAAATATATTTTGTACTGCATTAAAATCAATACTTTGATAAATTAATTAGATGAAACTGATTCCGCCATCTAACGGCATAACATTTGTGATTAAGTGAAAGTTGTTGTTTTTTTTTTAAATATCTCACTCAGGTCATCTGACATCACTCAGTGCTCTGACCTGAATCCACATTAGCAACAGGTTGGAGAGTGAAGCGATATGCTAAGAGAACTTTAAGTAGGCCAGTGTTGGAAGAAGCATTTTTTTCCAACTTGTGTGAAATAAATGCATTATAATGTGAAGCAGGTTTCCCTGCATCTGGACTCAGAGGGGCCCGTCTGGCCAGATGCCCAGACCTTCTCCGCCATCCGCTGTTCCCACATCAGGCCACCTTACAAAGGAGGGGGAGGGAGGTTGTTGGAATGTATTTTGCCCTGTGTGATGTGATTGTTTGCAGAGAAATGGGTTGACCTTGCCCCTTTATTGCCACACAGACACACACACACGAGTGCACGCATGCACACACTCGCTCTGGCCAGGCTGAAGGTGTGTGAGACAGCCCTGCTGAGTGCAGGAGGTCTGGGACCCCTTCACCACTTCCTCCAGACAGAGAACAGAGGATGGAGTCATCTGAAGCCATGATGGGCCAATAATGAACCTTCCAGAGGCCACAGCCACCTCCTTTCAGGTATGCTGTTAAGCTGATTTTTATTATCATCATTATTCACTAGATTTCATTAGAAAGAGCAAGAATTATATTAAACATTGGGTCATTTTTTAAAAGATGTTTACATTTAAGTGATAAAAATAAGATGTTGTTCTTTAATCAACCACAATTTTTGCTTGAAATTAAAATTTAAAAAATGTTCTTTTGAAATGGTCTTCTTTGGAGAGCTAATAAAACTTTAAGACAAACAAAAATAAACTAAATCATTTATCAACCCTAATAAACGAGGACTTATTGCATATTTTAATTTCAGTAAATATTTCTATTTCTATAACTTTCATATCATTTTGAGTTTTGAGAAACAAATTGAACTTTTTAGTGTTTTATTCAACAAGACTAATTTTTGTTCAACAACAAGGTTAATTTTATTTATATTTTAATGAGTTAAATTGTTTGAAAAGGTGTTTTTTTTTTCAGACGATAAAAATGTCCAAAATTTAATTAAAAACCCGCCTGCAGTTTTAGTTCGAAGTTAGCGTTTGTGATGGACAGATGTTCAACTGCTTAATCTGTCCAATATTTATTTTTAAAAACATTAAATCCTTTAGAATATAATCCTTCTAATATTTTTCCCTACTTTTCACAGTAGATCAATAGTTTCAGGCAAAGAAAACTGTGACTTAGGAACTTTTTGTGAAGTCGGAAGAGAGTTTGTCATAAGAACTAGTTTTTGCCTGTTTCGATGATGAACACAAACGTCAACATATTCGCCCCCTTTTGGAGAAATCAAAACAGAAAGAGCAAACTTATGGAGTGAGATCAGTGTCAAATAGACTACATACAATCGTATGTAATTGTATGGGACATGTGCAATATATCGAGGTTTCATATAAACAAATATTTTTGATCTGATGGTTTATGTTGGCTATCTGTAGGCAGTTAGAGTCAGGGTTGTCTGTTCAAAAATATTTGTATATATTACTGATAGCAATGGAGTTCAGATGGAAGTTAAACTCTGTTTAACTGTTGCACATTGTTGCTGAAGGAGGACTGAAGAAAACGGCACGTAATGCAGTAGGTACTGAAATATGGCCACAGTACACATTTTGCTGGGACGCGTCAAATTATCCATAAGGCGGCTGCTGTGTGTGTGAATTGTAATTTTAAGAAAATACCGACGAACATTCTGCATAAAATATATATATATATATATATATATATATATATATATATATATATATATATATATATATATATATATATATATATGTCAGCAGCTCGAACTTCTCGGATCTGATCTTACAGGAACGCGCACGGATGGTTGTGCACGCGCTCCCGGGCACAGAGGACACGGAGAGCCAGTCAAGAGTCTCGGAGCGGCGGCGCGCTCTCTGAAGCAGCCGCTTGTCGCGCTTTGCTGAAGGAGCTGTGCGCCGAGCTGCGGTAACTGAGATCATTCAGCGGGGATCGTTATCTGCTTGTACACGGTATGTAATGCTGTAGTGATTTTTTTTTGTAACAGATTGGGGGTTACAAAGGACAAAAAAAAAAAAAAAAGGAAAACGATTGTGCGTAAAGACAGATTTTACGCGCGTCATTTTGACCCAATATCTCCGCTTCTTTTATTCATCACATATTTAAGTGTTAAGTAGCCTTGTCTCATGTTTCGTCATTACAGTACAAACAAACTTAATAGATCGATATACGCCAGCTGCCTATTTAAGGCAACCTGCCAGCGTGTCATCGTGCTGCAATGTGGACAGCATCATTTCATTTTTGAGTAAATTATTAATTGAAGCGTGTTTATTAACCAGCCACTTCAGATAAACGAAAAAAAAAAGAAAGACAGAAGTAAGCGTGATCGCTTTAGAGCTGCGTGAAACGGAGGAATCCGGCGTGACCTCCCAGTGACCGCTTCAACTTTCAACTCTGGGTGCCTGCGGTTATCAGGATCTGCAATAATCCAGTCAAAGTGATGCGCACCCGCGTCCAGCCACTGCTGCTGCTAAAGGGCTGAATTTATAATCTACCATAACCAGATATCTTCTCCCTTTCCGCATTTCATTTATGTGATCTTTGGAGGGTATAATTAATCTACGTTTGTGTATTATTCTTCAATATGGCACATGCATCACATAATACCCTGATAAAGTCCTGAACAGTAGGCTGTGCTGGATTAGATTTGGCTCCAAAATGGTGAAAACAATAAAAAAATAAAAATAAATAAAAATAACACCACACTCCCTTCTGCTGCTCCTATTGACAGGGGTGGACAAATGTATGGGTCCCTGAGCAGAAATTAATTTGGGAGCCCATCCTGAACAATCCGTCCTCTATAGTCACCACTAACAAAGTTTTAGTAAACATTTGATTCAGTTATGAAGAAAGGGCAGATAAATTAACAATTAGTATGAGTTTTTCCGCAGCTCAAACACAGGCAGCAGAAAATATTAAGCTGGTTGAATATCAAACTGAAAAAGACAACTATCAAACCAGGGTTGGATTTAGGATGATGTGGGCGCCCCTTGCCCCTGAGCGAGAGCCCTAACCTTGGAAGTGTCTCTTATGCATATGTGATTGTTAGATGCACATCTGCTTCAAACTAGGAAAATCTGAATAAAATTTCTACTTTGAATAGTTTTTAAGAATGAAAACCCAAACAGTTTTTTGTAACTATTGCTAAGTTCGTACTTGACCTTGTCATTGAAAGACACCAACACAACAGCAGAAGCCAGTTAAAGCTTGCCGATGTCACATCTGATGTGCTTGGGGCCAGATGAGCCTCTGACGTCATTGTTTTTAAAATGATTACATCTTGGCCAGTATTTACATATAGAAATATATATACATGAGCTGACCAGAGTTCAGAATGTCTGCAGGTGATTTATGCAATGATTCCTGATTAAGTTCCCATACAGATTTTAAGCGGGATAATTCCAGGTAAAGCCATGGACTCATATGGATCATAAAATACAATTCCCAGTTGTTTGAACTGATTTTTATCAATAACCAAACCAGACCTTTGCAACACCTATACAAGCCAGATTGCAAATAGTCAGAAAAAGTGCGTCCCAAAGAACAAGAAATGAAGATTTCTGTATAATATAATGTACATTTTCCAGGTCTTTAAACAAATTATTTAACATTTCACATAGCTTGAAATATTTAAAATGAGTTTCTCAAAACTCGTCTTTTCTTATTATTTCTATTAAGGAACAAATTTGACATTTTTGGGGGTTCTGTGTGTTGTATAAAATCTTGAGAGTTTTTTGGCCCCTTTGTGGTTTGTAGCTGCATATGTCGTTTATGCATCCGTCTGGCTCTGCTTAATGTGGCCTGATGTTTTTCAAAAGATAAAACATTCCTAATGAGCAGAAGAGCTGGAATCTGTGAGCCAGATTTTTATTTTTATTTTTTTTTCCAAGCAGAAAACGCGCTCGCTTCTTTTGTCAGAGCAGAGAAGTCAAAACCAACAGATAGCAGAATAAGAGGAACCTGTGTGTAAAATGGGGATGATTGAGGATGATTCCAGTAGAAACACTGTGCTAGTATGGGATTTCTCTCGTGCTTTGTGTGTGTGTGTGTGTGTGTGTGTGCGTGCGTCACCGGTCAGGATCACAGCCGTGGATCATTTGGTGGGTAACGAATCACCACGCAGACCTATGGCGGAGCAGGGCTGCATGAGGGGGCAGGGCACGAAATGTAAGGCGGACATTACTCCATTTGTAATGAAGGGTCTTGGAGAGGGGTCTCAGATCAAGAGCCGCTGCCGCTGCCGGGTCAGAGTGGATTACAAGGAGGAGAGCGAAGCAAAACAAAAAGGAAATCACAGCAGCTCATCGGTGGATGCACCGGGGACTGCGTGGAAGAGGAGCCACGGTTCGTGCGCGAAGAGACGGACAGAGGACCGAGAACAGACACAAATAAGCCACAGGAGTGGTGGATTTTATTTTGTTTTAATTTTTTCCTGGAGAAAGAGCGGCGCAACATTTCCTCGTCTGCGTTTCCAAGAAGAAATCTGTTGGGAATAATAATATAAGAAAAAAAAAAATTAAAAACACGCAAATAAAATGCGTGCACGCTGATCGCAGGAAAAGGATGAGCGTGTTTTCTACAGGGAGCAGGGAACTGAGGTGAAGGGCCCCCAGAGAGACCACCTAAAATACAAACACAGGCAAGACAATTTGAGATTATATGTTTCCTGAAGCACTTTTAAAGTTTGACTCAAAACGGTGAACGCATTTATTTGTTGGGCAGTTCTCCTTTTGGGGGATTTCAAATAAATTATGAGCTTAACGGTGCAGTTAGCAAACTATCAGGTAATTTAATCAGACAGTTAAACAGGTCAGGTTGTGACTAAAACACTGTTTGACGGCGTTTTAGATAAACGATGGGAAATATACAGAAATGTTCCCATTTCCTCGAAGTGGGTGCAAAAGTTCAAACTACATATATAATCTAATTTTAAGTGAAGCTTGTGATTAGTTTATTGGATTGGTGTAACTCACAGTGAGCCGCTGTAATCTAATGTAACACTTAATAATTTACTAGAATCTGATTATTAGTGCATCATTAAATCAATGTGGCGTCTGACTTTCAGCCACCGCACGCATCTCTAATACAGTTTATTTCATTATTTGCATTATTTACTTTTTTTTTTCTCCCATCGTTATTAACTGGGTGTTTTACACATTACAAAGTATGCCTAAATTGCTTGATATTTTGTTTATGTGTGTGTGTCACTTTGTGAATCTTCATCTTCACTGAACACGCAGCGGTGATCTTTAAAATCCGAATCGACATTTTATTGCTCTGTGTGTGTGTGTGTGTGCGTGTGTGTGTGTGTGTGTGTGTGTGTGTGTGTGTGTGTGTGTGTGTGTGTGTGTGTGTGTGTGTGTGTGTGTGTGTGTGTGTGTGTGTGTGTGTGTGTGTGTGTGTGTTTGTCCAGTGGGTCATGGCGAACGGAGGGGACCAGTTCGGCCTTGCAGATCGCCCGGACTCGGACTGTCTGGACTCTCCAAAGGAGAGCAAACAGGAAAATCTCAGCTTCACTTTAAAATCAGCAGCTGCTTCACCGCAGACAGCTTCCAGCCAGCAGGTAGCGGCCTCTGCTGCAGACCCTGATGTAAATATGAAATATTTATCACTACTAACTGCCGCTTATTCAGTAGACTTGTGTTTAATATGCCAATTAAAATGTTAACGCGTACGGAGCATTTTTGAACGTAACGTCTGATTTTGCGTTTTAATCATTTTTATTGAATCCAACAGATTAAGTTCGCAAAAATGCAACTAATTTGGAGCTATTTGATTTCACAAATCTGAAGGACAAATGTCGCTTTGTTTTCCTAGAATTTTTTTTATTAATATTATTAATATTATTTTATAAAGCAGTGTTTGTGTTTCCGCCGTAGGGAATGGAGGGGATCAAAGTTGTCCTTCATGACAGGGAACTTTGGACCAAGTTTGACGAAGTGGGAACTGAAATGATCATCACGAAAGCTGGAAGGTAGGAGGCATTACTTTGTTGTATGCAATATGTCCATTACCTCAACGCCTGGATCTCCAGAAGAAGAAGAAGAAAAAAAGAACCAAACAAAAACGCTGCGTGTTATACATAAAAAAAAATGTTATGAATCATTCTAACAAAATAAGGTCTGGAATACGCATGTCACAGAGGGCCCCAAGGGACGTTTCGTCTCAGGAGAGCGGGAAGGAATTTATGCAGCCTACTTTTCCGTCCGTTTTAGTTTGCAACGTCACATTGTTTATATCATTTATTTTTATTATGCTAGAAATGCAATGTTATTTCTTGTTTTGTTTTTTTCCACGTTTCCCCTGCAGGAGAATGTTCCCCAGCTACAAGGTCAAAGTCACAGGACTCAATCCAAAGACCAAGTATATACTCCTAATGGACATCGTGCCCGGAGATGACCATCGCTACAAATTTGCAGACAATAAATGGTTTGTCAATTGCATCCCTTTACTACGCAACAGTATAGGCTATAGTTTAGTGATGTTTTTGGAGCTTGAAAAAAACAACAACTGGTTGTATTAATTTCAAATGAGGCCCATAATTTGAAACACAATATATATATTTTTTTCTGTTTTATTCTTTATAATTCGGACTTTCAAAACAAGTGGTGGTTTGAACCGAGATGATCCGAGTTTCTACCCTCCACTCGACCCTTCCTCCGCGCTGCGTAAAGGTCGGGTCCTTACGCGGGCTGCGGCTGGCCTACTTCCCCATGTTTCTCCCTCTCTGTGTGTGTGTGTCTGCCCGCCGGTTACATCAGAATATGACGGGTTCACGGAGCGGACAGACGGCACAGACCGGATTAAAGTCTCTCATTCAGCTTGTGCTGAGGCTAAAACCCGAACGGACCACTGACTCTAATGAGATTCATCAGTGCGCTGCTGCCACCCCACAACGCCAAAAATAAGCTTTCCTTTTGAGAATAAGACAGGAGGAGCGACTGTGGATAAACTTGCTGACATATAAAGTGCTCGTAAAAGATGTCTAAATGTTTGTTGTTGGGGTTTTTTTTTTATCCTTGTGCTGTACAACCCCGAGGCCTGATTGGGAGACAGCTTTAGGATGAGGTTTCTGTTTCCCGATGTGTAAGCCACATCAAGCTTGCTTTTTTTGCTTTCTCTGGAAACGTTTGTAAAACTTGCGGTTTAAAAAAGAAAGAAGAAGTGGAATTGTTTTATCCATAGTTTAACTGGGTTTTTTTCTTCTTCTTTTTTTCGTTTGGTGTTATGAATGTCTCTAAATTGGCTTAGTTTATGTTAAGTTTTATTTTTAACAGGAACAAAAGAGAGATTTGTTTAAATCTTATTAAATAACTACAATTGATTTTAATCAATATTTCTATAAACATTTAGTCAAAGATAGTTACATTTATTTCAGTCTTGTAAGTTGTTCTTATTCCACAACATTCCATTAATTATTGAACGGCAGTTTTGCTATAACATCAGTTAATTTACATAAATTAATTAGGTTCGTGCTCTTACATTTAATGTTTAGACACAACAGGCAATATTAGCCAAATGTCACAATAATAATAATAATAATAATAATAATAATAATAATAATAATAATAATAATAATAATAATAATAATAATAATAATAATAATAATAATAATAATAATAATAATAATAATAATTTAGATTAAGCTATTATTATTATTATTATTATTATTATTATTATTATTATTATTATTATTATTATTATTATTATTTACTCATGGTTGTGGATTGCAGGACCAAGCATTTAAAACTCGCTGTCACCAATAGAATGTGATGAGCCTGCAGGTCAGCAGCACATGCAGTGTGGGGGGGAAGCAGAGGAGACTATTAATCATAAAGGCTGAAAAATAAAGACACAAGATTGAGAGTTACCTGAATTATTGTGAGAGGGTGTGGTTGTAGGTTCAAGTGACAAGTGGTTCCAGAACAGGACTGAGAAAATGACTGACAATGAGTCTTATGTCCTCATGTGGGACATTACCGTCCCTAGAGATTGTACCATTTCTGTGAACTGAGCAGACATTGTGCTCCATGACAAGAACAACAGAATGAATTACTTACTTGATGAATATATATCAGATGACAATAACATTTTGAAGAAAGAGGCAGCAAATAGCAAAGTTCACAGATCTTAGCAGTCGGGCACATGGGGAAAACAAACTCAAGTCATGTCAGTTGTAAATAGAGATTGAGGAACCATCAAGACAGGCTTCCAAGAGCAACTGGACAAACTCCCATAAAGAGTCGGTGCCAACGAAATGCAAAAGACGCATGCTGTCGCACAAACCCTAGGCTAAACAATCTGTCTGACCCCTGGCAATAAAAGAAGAAATGCTGAGAAAATAAACTTAATATAGTAACGATCAATATTTTAAAATTCTCAATCTAGAATCCTCCATCCATTCTTGGGGTTAGGTCAATCAATCAATCAAATCAATTAGAGCACACAGACAACTGTTATATATAACTATCGTCCCTATGGGTCCCTTCTGTTTTGCCTTGGCCAGCATCGTGACTAAAACACACTTTACAAGCTATGCTGCATTGTTCATTTGCCTCCTAATAAAGAGGCGTAACTATTTAAAGCTGGATGCAAATGTTTAAATTTGTCATGACAGTATGCAATGCTAAACCTTTGCTTCTTAGCCACGGCTTGGATTTGTGGTTCATTAGCAGCGACTGCCTGGGGGCTAAGAGTCCAGCTTGCTAACATTCTGCTGAGTTTGAGTTTAGCATTAGCATTATCACTTAACTCATAAAGCCAGATGCACATATTATTAATCTATTTTATTATGGTGGCATGTTAAACTTTTCCCTGACAGCCACAGCTGCGATCGGCTGCTCACTGGCATCAACTGCTTGCTGCACAGTTAAATAGCTCAGCATGTTGCTATGCTAGCAAGTTTAACTTTAGCACTATAGTCACTAAACAAACTGATGCTTGATGCAAAATGTCCAGTTTCTTTAAACAAGATGATATTTTAAATGCTTGCTACCACTAATTCTGGATTAAGGGGCTCAGATTGCTTCAGGTTTACTTTAGCACTGCAGTGCTTGAGTCCCGTCATCTGCAGAAATGCTCAGATGACTCTTCAGTCGTTGGGGGTATCAGACATGGTCAAGACGCTGAGTATACAGAGATTTTTTTTTTTTGGCACGATGTGAAAACAATCATCTTATCTTGAACGTGAACAAAACAAAGGAGATGGTTGTGGATTTCAAGAGAAGCAAGATTAGGTCAAAATCTATTTCCAACATGGAAAAAGAAGTGGAGGTGACAGAGGAATATAAATATTTTGGGGTTCACTCAGACATCAGGCTGGCCTGGAGTTGCAACAAGAAGGGACCGAGCTGGCTGAGGCAGCTTAGGTTGCGTTAAGGTTTGCAGAAAGATGCTGCACATCTTCTATAAATCTGTTGTTGAGAATGTTACTGTTGGGGTGGCAGCATCAGAACCAGGGACTTAAAAATGTTCAGCAACCCGATCAAGAAGGCTGGTTCTGCTCTGGTTATGATTATGAATACAAGGATTCTTCAAAAAATTAAGAAAATTATAGACCACCTTTGGACTGTTTTACAACCACAGAGGGTCTTCAGTTAGAGGCTTCTGTATATTGTAACACAGACTGCTACAGGCGATCCTACAACAACATTTAATTTCTCTCTGGAATCAGTAAAGTATTCTTGAATTTGAAATGTATTCTAACAAGATTGTAAGCCAAAGCTTCCCTGACAACCACGGCTAAAGTCTGCTTAGCAGTAATTGCCTCAGATTTGCAGTAAGAGTCAAAGTTACTAGCACGCTAACTCATTTAACTTGAACATTAGAAGTTAAATCCAGATAAATACAACATATTTAAACATAACAACCTAATTGTTCTCTGCTGCACAACATGTGACAATAACAGACAACTAAGCCACCACCTCTGTGTAATTCTCATGTTTAAAAATAATTTTCTTCATTAACTAGGATGCATTTAAAAACTTACATGCTTAAAAAATAAATAAATAAATAAATAAAAATTGGCTAATACCCAAAACATATTTTGGGATGTATTAAATTTAAAATATCTAAGTGTAAAATCAGTGTTAAAAGAAAATATAAAACGTGACCTCCTTTTCTTCTTTTGGGCTTTTATCTTCAACAAACCTCAAGTCTGAAGGCCTAAAATTAGTAGGACACTAAATGCAGAATACTTTACTTTTTCACTTTAGTATTTTTATTGTAGCACTTGAATGGAGCTATATCCCGTAAAAAGAACATTTTATTTTACACTTTAAACATATGTCGAAACAACAAAACGCGGCTCTTTATTTGAGTCTAATTAAAGCTCCGGTCAACGCAGGCCTCCTCCCGCCGGAGGCAGCCGAGGCCGACTGCGCCACGGGGCGCTCGGCAAATCACTGCAACAGCCCGAGTCTCACTCTCTGGGGTCATTTTTCTATCTGATGGGTGGATTTTTTTTTTAATTAATTAATTTATTTTCATTTTTGGAACCATTCAGGTCTGTAACGGGCAAAGCGGAGCCCGCGATGCCCGGCAGGCTCTACGTCCACCCGGACTCTCCCGCTACCGGAGCGCACTGGAGCCGCCAGCTTGTCTCCTTCCAGAAGCTCAAACTCACCAACAACCACCTGGACCCCTTCGGACACGTGAGTCAGCTGTCCTCCTGTCCGTCCACAAGCTGCTCTCGATCATTTAAAGACAGACATTTAAAGGGGATAAAATAAACAAACTTTGCTTGAAAGATAACTGCGTATATAAAAAAGAATCAACTATTTAATTAACGTTATTTTGTTGACCAAATTAGTTAATTAGAATCTCTATTTAAAATATATGTCTGTTCTTAATGTACAAAGAAAACAGCACATAATAGGCCACATCAAGCGCTCTCTCTCTCTCTTTCTTTCTTTCCTTCTTTCTTTCTTTCTTTCTTTCTTTCTTTCTTTCTTTCTTTCTTTCTTTCTTTCTTTCTTTCTTTCTTTCTTTCTTTTTTTTTTTACATTATGAATTTTTTTTTTAAAAACATTCATTTCCAGTATTCCCATTAGGGATAATGGTTTCAATGAATCCAGAGTCCATTAGCTCATGGTTGTTACCAGTGGAAATATTAAACCCTGTGGATAAACAAAAGGTTCCTGTAGAAAGACTGATCTAATTAATTACTTAAAGAGTGGTGGTTAGTGTTCTGGAAATAGTTTGGACTACTTAATTCAGTGTTACTATAGTTTGACATTACAGATTATTGTTTCAAAAACAGATTTAAATAATCTGTGAAAAACCTTTTTAGGATGCATAGCCTGAAAAGTTTGCTAAAATCTGAATACACAGACTAGTTTTGAATTTATCTGTGTATGTTATGCAATAATACAAATTATATTAATCCAGTAAAATAGAAAGTATTTGAAGGGAATATGTGATTTGAATGTAGTCTATCACAATATAATGGATAAGTGTCAACAGTTAAAATCACTACATGAATGATTAAGATGATGTTTGTTACAAGAAATAAAAAATCACTTGGTCTTCTTAGCGTTTGTCGCTTTGATCCAACCACAAATGTTGTATTTGAATCATCAACAGGAACAAAGAAATCTGAAAAACTACAGAATCTCGACCATATGGGTTCAATCTCAATAAAGTCTGTCCAACCACCAGCATCTGCTGGAAGGATACCGGGTCCGTCGGTATCATTTTCTCCTTTCATCCCGTGCAGATAATACTCAACTCCATGCACAAATACCAACCTCGTCTCCACATTGTCAAAGCGGATGAAAACAACGGCTTCGGCTCAAAGAACACGGCTTTCTGCACCCATGTGTTCCCAGAAACCGCCTTCATTGCCGTGACATCTTATCAAAACCACAAGGTAGGCCTTTCCCAAACATCACCAGTTATAGCAAACATTATAACTGGTGTTTAGATATAATCTGGTGTTGTATCACGAAGTGCATTCTCTAAGTTTAATTAGTGTTTCCTTGTGAACATAAATCCCTCTGAGTCAGTCAGCTGAGTGTGTGCTAGTGTGTGTGTGTGTGTGTGTGTGTGTGTGTGTGTGTGTGTGTGTGTGTGTGTGTGCGTGTGTGTGTGTGTGCATGTAGGTGTGTGCGTGTGTTTGCGTGTGTGCGCGCGTGTGCGCGTGCGTGTGCGTGTGTGTGTGTGTGTGTGTGTGTGTGTGTGTGTGTGTGTGTGTGTGTGTGTGTGTGTGTGTGTGTGTGTGTGTGTGTGCGTGTTCATGTGAGTGCTGGTCTCTTATGAGCTGTTTCTTTCCCTTGATCTTGAGTCCTTCAGTTTTTCTGACACCTACTAAAGACAGATTGCTGAAGCTTTGAGCCACAGGGTCGATACATTTTCATAAAGACTCACTTTGATCTGTTTTCACTTTCGCACAAAAAAGAAAGGGGAAAAAAAAACATTAAACTTGATAGCAATAAAAATGAACTTTCCAATATTATTTCTTACATCATTATTATTATTTTTTATTAAAACTTTAATTTAATCTCATAATTTAGTATGTCATTTTTAATGAATAGATAATGCAGTTCTAATAAAAAAACAAAACAAAAAAAAAAAACAATCAAAATTCAGTTCAGTTAAGCTGCCAATTTACAGTAAATGTCTTAATTCAGTCAATGTTAAATTTGATTATCTTTATTGGATGGTTCAATGCAAGTCAATTGGTCAATTATTAAAAAAAAAAATAAGAAAAGGATAAGAAATTATTTATAACCTTTATCCAGCAGATATAGTTATAATTTATTTATAAACAATTGTAAAAATGTGATTTATAAATGACGCTGTTTACTAATGTTAGCTACAAATGTTTTGTTGTGCATAAACTTTGTTACTTTTACTTCAATTTGATTAAAATGGATTTTTTTAAGTTTCATTATTTATTTGTATTTATTTATTTATTTATTTATTATTTAAAGTTTTTATTTAATATATAAGCAGTTGAGAAAATCAGAATAATTTCGAGCTAATTAAGGCACTCACACCAAGCAGCGTGTAGTAATATTTTATGTTCCAGTGCAGAAATCAGAGCTGCTGAGGCTAAACCTTGGCAGCGACCATCAGTCTTTTCAGCACTTCAAAGTTTGTTTGGACCTGATCTCTGGCCCACTTGTCCTGCTGAAGTTGCTCCGTAGCCAAAAGAAATCCTTCAAAGCGCAGAAGGTTTACTTTCATGACATCACCAAGAAAAATCTGAAGCCTCGACTTCAAAGCTCCGAGCTTCGGACCTCTAAAAGCCCAGTGACTGTTTGGGTAAACAGTTTATTCTGCGTCAGCCGGTCAGCTGGCGAGGACGCTGCACTCTGAGCACCAGCGGCCGAGGAATGCTTGGTTGTCCGGAGCTCAAACCGAGCTGCTTAAAGTTTCAATCACAGCCGTTAGGGACGCATGTTTAGGTTTGTGTGAATCCACAACACTGTGTTTTGTCTGCCTTCTTTGACCTCCGTCCTATTTGAACACTTATGCTCTTGGCTTTCCGCACTCAGATCACGCAGTTGAAGATAGAAAATAATCCGTTTGCCAAGGGCTTCAGAGGCAGTGACGACAATGAGCTGCATCGCATGGCCAAGCTGCAAGGGTGAGTGTTCACAATTTGCTTTCGCTTCTGCATGTTTGTAGGCATTTGAAAGAGTTAAATCCATTTTCTGTTCCTATCTTCGTCCATATTAAGTCATAGGTGATGCTGTGCATGTTGTGACTGCATGCATATGGCATAGCCAAGTGGTTTGAAAAGGTTCGAGCTTTTGTCACCTGAAGGTTGAACTCTTGACTAAACGGCCAGTGAAAACACTGGACTGATAAACGTATGACATCACATTGCTGCAGGTCTAGTAGGCCTGTCGCTGCTGATTGGCTGACGACGGCCCTGCACGGTGTGAGATTGTGTGCCGAGCTAATCTCTGTTCGAGTCGCATAGATATTTCAGAGACTTTAGTGAGCTGTTACTGATCGGAGGGAGAAGAAAACCCTGTAAAGGGGCGAGGGAGGGAGTTGCAGCACCCATGTTTTCGTGTTGTTGAGGAGAGGAGAGTCTATCTGAAGTGACACATGGATGGATGTTTATTTTTAGAGCGGTGAATTATCTCACAAGAGCATTGGCTGAGCCTGTGTATGTGCGTGCATAGAGTGTGTGTGTGTGTGAGCAGGAGTCAGGGAGATGTGGCCTGCTGTCTCCTACATACCGCAGAGTTCACACAGAGGGCAGCGAGTGCAGGGGGGGGAAAAAATCACAGCTGAAAGGTTGTGGAACGACTGAATGGGACGGAGAGAAAATAACAACAAAACGGACGTATTAACAAAGAAAATCAAATGTTATAAGAACAAATGCATCTAATCCCAGAGTCCCCCTCTTCTTTTAATCTTGCAGTAAAGATTACCCCGTCGTTCCTCGCAGTACTGTCCGACAGAAAGCCTGCTCTGCTGGGAGTCCCTTCAGTGGGGAGGGCCGAGGTCTCCGGGGGTCCCCTGACGCCATCGGGTCCCCTTTCAGTTGCGAGAACGGTTTGAGCTGCGGCAGTCCTCAGGAGCTGCTGAGCGCCCCGCCTGTTCACTACGCCCATCCTCACCCACACCTGCAGCCCGGCCAGCAGCTGCAGGGCTACAGCTACAGCAAGAGGAAAGGTGGGTGCGACGTTTGCACTACAGTTTTCACAGAAAGGCCTGATAATTTATAAAGCTAAATATGAGAAAATTACATCATCTAGTATTCCTTATTTTTAATGATCAGGTCAGTCTTTTTATTCAGTTTTTTTTTTAAACTGCATCTGAACGCAGATCAGTGATTAACAAAGACGCACAAATATAGCTGACAAACAGATTTATATTAATTTGCCCCATTCCTTCCCCTTACTTAGTGTCTGCAAATCTAATTAGCATCAGATTTACAAGGACAGCAGCTGAATGAATAAATAAATAAGTTATTTTCATGTGAACCCATTTGCGCTCTCGATGGATACTCAGACATTATAATCAAGAGCAGTAAAAAAAAAAGAAAATTAGAGACCGCTTCAGTAGACCGCATATTTGGTTTAAAAAAATGAGATCCTCTCATTCTTTCAATGATATGTGAATAATTTCAGTTTGAATTCAGACTTTGAATCCATTCATTTAGTTTTAGCTAGCTGTCACAGTTCCCATTGAAAGGCGTGTAAATAGTCTTTCATCTGTTACTACAGTGGTGTAATTTCACACAAAAAGTTTTGAAAAATGCACTTTTAATTTTAGTAGCTTTGTTCATTTGGGGAAAATATTTTAGATTCAGAAGGTTGATGCCCACAAAATCTGCTTATTTAAATGTATCCAGGCCATTTTTTTACATTTACACTTTTTCAAAGGTGATCAGAGTTTCTTCAAACATTTAACTACTTAGAGTAAACAATCAAGTCATGTTTTTGTGTTTCCCTGGGGAACAAATACCTGGTGACACACATCAGAAGCTCAATTCTTTTTGCCACCAGCTAATAAGCTAAATGAGGAGCCAGGTTTATCTTGGCACCACACACAGTGAGCACCATGACGAGGGAAGAGAGACATCTTTAGAGCTCACATATGGAGACTGACTACAGAGAGAAGCATCCTGGGTTTAGCAAGCCTTCACAGCAAAACCTGGGCACATAATGGCAGGAAAAAGGTTTCTGGATCCTACCATCACAAACATAAACATGTAAAGTTTGCTAAGCTCTATTAGGACTTTAAGTGTAACTGTGTGTTTTGAATCAAGCCTAGCAGTACCAAACACCCCAGGTTGGTTAGGAGCACAGCCCTGTTGGCAAACTGAGGTTGTGGCGCTGGTGGTTTTGTGAAAAACTATTTCCTACCATCAATTTTTCCACCTCTCAATAAATGGACACAGATTAAAGGCTGGAATTTTCTTTCTTTTTTTTCCCAGTATGAGACAGTGCTTAAGGCATTTTTTAATAATACTGTCTGACTCTTTAAAATGATGCCAATTAATGTGGTAAAACAGTTTTTCTGTATAGAAGTACATGCTATACACAGTTGGTTACACCTATGAAATAACATCATGTTTGCACTTTTGACAACAAGTTGGAAACATTTTGGTGAATGTTTCCAACAGAATGGATTTATCTTTTTGACTCATGGCCCTTAATGTAATTATCCTAAATCTGCCAAACCATAAAATCTATCTGCTGTGCAATAATTATTTTCGGCTCAGCAGCTTAGAGCTGGAGAATGTAGCTTTTATAGAAAATAGGTGGAGGTGCTTGATATTTTCACACACTATCTGTCTCCACACTGTCACAACATGGTGACAGTTTTAATAAATATATTTTTTAAAAACCATATATTTTCTAAAAGTTACATACTGCAGCTTTACGTCAGGAGTCCTGATGTTCATCCTCTGTGTCCTAAATGCTGAATGGAGCCGATATTTTCTCTTTCTCTCTGCAGCAGAGGAGAACTGCTCTCCAAGGAACCACCAGCCTCCATACAAGAAACCCTTCACTGGTGGTTCACTAAGCGAGGAGGAGTCCTACTACCACCCCTCCTCCTATCCCGCTCCTCCACCCGGTTTGTCAAACCTTCCCACTCTTGGTCTCACTGACTCCCCCTACAGCTCAGACATGGGACAGCGTCAGGCATGCATGTTTGCCGGCTCAGAGCCCAGAATGGATGAATTCAACTGCACATCCTGGTCGTACACCTGTCCGCTCCCTACCGCCATGACCCCCGTGGAACCCTACCCACCTTACACTCCTCATCCCCCCTACAGCTCCAGCCCCCAGGGCTCTAGACTGAGTGCGCTGGCCCATCAGAGCTCTCCGTCGCTGGGAGAGCACATCCCACACGATCCCTACCAGAGCCAGAGCTCCGGACCTCGATCGCAGAGCTCCCAGAGCGTTCCCAGCAGACAGCTCGGCTCTCCGCTCAGAGAGTTTCCCCGCTACACGCCCAACCTGTCGCCGCCTCTCTATCACACGCTAGACACCCACACACACATCAGGTGTGGAGTCCCAGAATGGAGTGCAGCCTCCTAACCGAACCATAAAGACAGATTCACCATAAACTCCCTGCTCTCCTTAGAGATGCTGCACTGAACGAACTGAGATACTTTTTGTAAAGTTGTTGTGAATTCTGTGACGTTGTGCTGTGTAAGTCATGTTCCTCCTCTCTGCTAGAAGGAGCAGCAAATTATTAAGGACCTAACATTACGGACATTAGTGAAATGTAGCCTCTTCCAGGCAGCCTGGTGATCAGTGACATTGTTATCTTTGCGTCTATTTGAAGCTCGTTCTAACATTTGCACTGTGATTTATTTCTTAAGGCCAGACCCCCTGAATGGCACTTGGCTGTTTCTCTCTCAACATCTGCTACTTTATGCATGGTGAAGGATGTGAGTTGTGCACACTGTCAGTCAGACAGCAACATTTATCCACCAATGTAATCTCAGTTATCACAACACAGCCCAGGGCGGACTTGTCTCTCTTGTCAGTGGAGCAAAGTGCTGCTCCGTGCTCAGTCTCGGTGAAGGAGAAAAGGCACTGCGTTGTCCAAATGTGTGCGAGTGTACATGCAAACCCAGTGTCAGCTCAGCTAAAGGATGCTCAGAGTTTAATTTCCAATGAGACAGCCAGCGATGGCTGCAGGCTCCCCTTTGCAGAGATAAACACTTTGTTTAGATCGTGCTACAGGCTGAAAGACCTGTAAACACTGCTTCCATTGCATTCTGGGTAAATGCACAAGTCAGCGTCACGCAGCTGTCACTGGTGTCCTCTCAGTCACCCCCCAACTGACCAATCAGCATCCTCTGTTCAGAGAGTAGCAGCAAATGAACACCAAGCTTATATTTATGCTCAGCTGACCGAAGAGGTTTATACATGTGTGTGTGTGTGTGTGTGTGTGTGTGTGTGTGTGTGTGTGTGTGTGTGAGCGTGTGCGCGTGTGTGTGAGCCCTTTTTTGTTTGCTTGTGAATTATTCATGAATCTAATGCTGATTTCTGACACGTGAGGATTGCTCAGCAGAAGAAAAGAAGAAAAAAAAATGATGCTCTGCATATGAAAATGCTTTGCTTTTGATCTGAATTGGTCTCCGCCCTATTCACACACAATTATTCCAACATTTGCTTTGATTAGATTTCGGTACGTTTCCCTTGTAGCTCACTGTAAACATTCGTATCCTTTCCCTGACAGAAAGCTTGGTTTTATGTTTGTGTCCTGAAGCAGTTTTCATTTCTCTGACCGGGTGTTTTAACATGCAGTAACCTATTATAAGGTGCTCTAACATGACAACAGCCTCATCATTCCTTAATATGTGTTTGCACACCCATCTGCCACTTTATTTGGTACACTTGTTCAGTTCCGTTTACAAATAAAAATAGTGAATTAGCCTTTAAGTATCTAAAGTTGAAATTGAGGCTGCCGGTGGGGGCATGGTGGTGTTGGGAACATTGTCTTGTCTTTTGGGCCTCATAATGCCAACTGCAGCCTACCCAAATGATGTTGCTGATCATGTTCTTCCCTTTATGGCAACCTGCAGCTAGATAATATCCACGTTGAGCTCAAATCATCTCAGTTTGGCAAAGGCAGTGACAGTGGTAGGACTTTGTTCTGCCACTGTAGGATAAATGGTGGGCAATTGTAACCTTGTGTCCTTGGGGAAGGCTCATTGGTTCGGGTGCATGGCAGCCTCACTTCTGTCAATCTTCCCCAGGGCAGCTGTGGCTACAATGCACCATCGGTCTGTGAATGAATTGGTGAATGACTGAATGTAGTGTGAAGAGCTTTGGAGTCCTCTGGACTTGATGAAGTGCAGGCCATCTACCCAAAATGTCTGAGGAATGTTCCTGACACCTTGTTGAATCTTTGTCACAAACAATTATGGGAGATCTGAAGCCAAAAGAAAGCCATGTCTAATCTTCTATTAGCGCAGTGTACCTAATAAAGTGGCCGGTGAGTGTGTCTGCGTGTCTGCGTGCGTGTATGTGCATGTGTGACTGAAAATGAGATGTTTTAGAGTGTTTTTTTTTTTTTTTTAGCGTTGTTGCTGTTAATAGTATTTATTGCTCCAGGTTTGTAAAGTTTGCTTGTTGTTAACTTGTGGAAAAAGTTTTGAGGGTTTATCTCCAGTTTTACTCTCCATCCCAAAGTGTTGATAAATAGTTGTGGAAACTGAAGAAAACAACATGTTTTATTGGAGAGAAAAAAAAATACAGATTTATAAACAGAAATTGAATAAATTTTTCAAGAGCGAGTCGACTGGTTGTACGTTCCTCTTTCACGTGGCGTTCAACGTTATCGGTGGGTTATTTAAAGCCCGTCCAACGTCTCTGCAGTGGAAACTCTTTTGAGTGCCGCTCTCTTTATCAGCTCAAATGCATGTATGAATATGAAGGAGCTGATAAGCAGCAAAGCTGTGTTGTGTTGAATGTGTTTCCTGCTGAGAGGTTACTCTGCAGGAAACCCTTAGAGGGTTCTGGATGTGCCGTGCATACCTCGTTGTCCTTCTCTTTATCTCTGACAGGTTGTTTGGCGTCTCGCTCTCCACCAGCTGGACCGTCTCTCTGACAACCTGCTGCCCTGAGAGGGAAGGGGGTCCGTCGCAAAGCAACACACAGGACAAAGAAACTCCCGTTCAGATTCCCATGTGTTGGTTTTTCTATCAACATGTTGCCGCAGCTCTCACAGAGTTGGTCACGTTTCAGAAGTTGTTGGCCCTCTATTTCTCTCACCCTTTTTACGTCTCTTTCTTTTTCCTGTCTCCATCACATACACCATAGGGTCAGGGGTTAAGCAGGCACCTCTTCAGAGGCTCTGTTCCTCCTTAACCCTTTGTCTCCAGGCGGACTCAGACCAGAAGGGGGAGAGAGAGCCAAATTCCACAAGTTTCCACATGTGAAAATGCATTTCTTCATGCTTGCATGTTCAGCAACAGGACCTTCTGACATGTTTTTGGAAAAAAAAAGGGGAAGGAGTGAGTAAAGTGCTGGGGTTGAAGTGGGACTAATATTAAACACAGACTCTGTGGACTGCGTAGGAGTGCGGGACCTCAATCAGTCGGTGGAGGACTTTCTCAGACATGCTGGTCGGAGAGTAGATGGATGAAGCTGTGTGATCAAAGAGCCTAAGTGGTGTTTATCATTAGTCCCATCTCCTCTGCACCACTCCTGCACATACAACTACTACTATCCCTTCTTATTCTGCAGCAATACACTAGTTATGTGCCCAGATCTTCTCAGCTGCTGTGGTTTGTAACAGAATTGCCAGTCGCTTGAGCTGAAGCTTTGTATCAGACTAGACAGGCTGTAAACTGAATTATTTGTGCAGAGCAATTTCTCTTACATGAGTGCTTTGAAAAAGATATTACGGACTTATAAAAAGCTATTTTCATTACAGTCTGAGGTATTTGTTTGAATGTATAAATTGGCCTCCCTTCCTAAAGGCATTTGCGTGGTGTTTAGCATTAGTGATGTCATTTTGTGTGGAATAAGTGCTCTGAGATGGAGCGTAATTGGAAAAGATGATTATGGTTGGTCTCCATCGTTCTGATGGCGATCGGTCACCGGACAGGGGAAAAGGAGAAGAAGCTTCTTTTTTTCTCCGATTGCCGCCTGACAGTAACAGACTAGAATTTGTGTTCAAGAAAGTTTGATTAACGCTTTTCACACCTTTTATAAGGTCAAAGTTTTCCTTTTTTTTTACATTTCACAACACAATCTCAAACTTCACTGTCCTTTGTTGGGGTTTTATGCGATAGACCAACATAAATTAGTGCACAGTTGTGAAGGTGAGGAAAGACGTGTTTTATTTATTTATTCATTTATTTGTAAAACTTTGTCATGCTTTTCTATCCCGTCTACCTGAGTTAATAGTTTGTAAAACTCCCTCTTATTGCTGCAACTGTTTTGATGTATCGCTCTGTCAGCTTTCAAACACAGAAATTGTTGCTCATTTATCTTTGTAAAATATCTTAAAGTCAGTCCAAATGATTGAAGACAGATTCTCTGGAAGAGGAACCTCCACCTCACTGTCAAACCATTTCAGCTCATAAAAGATTTTTCCAAGATTTTTCTGTATTTAGCTCCCTCTGTCTTTTCATCCTCCTCTGTCTGCCAAAGAGAAACATACCTACAGCATGAGGCTACCTCTACCATTCCCAGGTTCATGGACAGCGTTAGTAGCTCTTGCATTTTGATCATAAAGTTTAACGCTTATCTCATCTGGCTACAGCACCTTCCTCCGTGTCTCTTTCAAGAATTACTTTTTCTTCCCAGTCTTGAGTAAAAGTCAAGATTTTGTGGGATGCATAATGAACAGAATCTTCCACCTGAGCTGTGGATCTCTACAGCTGCTCCAGAGGCTGTCATGGCCCTCTGGATGGAGATGTCTTGGAAGGTTTGTAGTTGTACCTCTTACTCTTTCCACTTTCAGATGATGGATTGATCTGAGCTCTGAGACGTTCAAAGCTCAGGGCTTTGTTTTTTTTTTTACAACCCAATTTTGTTTTCAGCTTCTCCACCGCTTTTTTCCTGACCTGTCTGCTGCATTCCTTGATGTTCAATGAGGTCATCAAGTTGTTCACCAGTGTTTTTGTTGCAAATCTCTGAGGCCTTCACGGAGCAGCTGGGCATTAACACACAGATAATCTTTTATGCTAAATAGGAGACTTTCTAATTCAATTTATTGCACAGAATTTTATGCCAGTGTATCAGAATCATTAGGGTTGAATACAAATGAATGCCACACTTTTTTGCATGTCTCATTTTGTTTCCATTTATTAACTACAAGCTTCTTTGTGTTGGTCAATCACATTCACTCCCATGAAGATCCACTGAAGTGTTGCTGACAAAATGTACAAATGTTTAGGAAATGCGAATACTTCAGCCAGAGACTGTACCTGAGACTGAGATTTATAGTTTAATGTCCATAATAAACTTAGTTGAGAGATTGCTGCCCTCCTCATCTGATCTCGTCTGAGTGGACGTGAGCATAAACCCCTTTTTAAGCATGTGTGTATCTGTAATTAGAATCAGTGTGGCACTCAGAGGACAGCACAATGGCAATACAATAATGTAAAACAATAAGTGTGTGGCTATTACATGTGGTATAACGGAGTAGGATGCTGGAGTTTTATTTGAATGGTACGATCCATCCTTGTTGGTATTTAAAAGCCACAATAAAGGCTTAATGCTGTTAAGGACTGTATAGTAACAAGACTCTAGCCCAAGCTAATTTCCCCTAAATGAGAGTTTATGGCTGAAACAGCCCTGAAATCACTGAAGTAGATCTTAATATGAGCGTAAGGGCTGTCAAAGATAATAGGCAAAGTAGGGGTGTGTGTTGGTGGGTGTGTGCGCTTGGGCGTTGAGTCTCAAAGACAAAAGGGGAGGTTGGGGGTCAAACTAACAGCAGACTGGCTGGTCCAGGGTCAGAGGGCTCGGGCTAACCTGATCAGCGAAGGCTGTTTATCTAAAACCTCCAAACTATCACCCTGATGGAGCTGCCGCAGCGTCTCTCTTCAGAATTACACTCTCGCTTTACAGAGCTGCTCAACAAAACAAGTTGTTTTTTAAAAGCACAGAGCAAAAAAAAAAAATGTTTTGCTCTCGGTCAAGCCAAAATAAAAGAAGTAACAGCTAGCTAGCAAGAATCTAGCTAGAATAATTGTTTTAACTCCTAACATACTGCCAAAGTCGCAGCCAAGCACGCATGACGGGGTAAAAAAAGAGACGGAGGAGTTCCCTCAGTGGGTGGTGTTGGGGGTTTCAAGCCATCATGGAGCCAGTGTCCTGTCCGATTACAGCCAGAGGACTGGAGACGCACGCTAATCCTGCACACAAAGACACAAACATACGCTCTACTGGACACAAAGACAAGCAGCCAGCATGACAATAGGACGTGTACGCACACATACACACAAAATCAAGAGATTACACACGGCCCACCCTGACTTCACGGGCTCCGTCTAGACTGGACATAGAATAATGATATCAGTAGCAAGTCTTCACATGGCCTCTGTCCATGTTTGACCGCCGGAGGCCTCGACGTCCCCCAGTTTTTAACAGGCCTTTGCCAATGTCATCATGTTTGTGCTCAAGACAGGAGGGGGCCCCCCAACAAATATTTCAAATATTGCACTTATTGTATTTTATCCATTTATATTTTACCTGTCTCGGTTTGTTAAAGGATAATAGACTCATTAGATTTAAAAATGGGAACGTAACAACAGGATAAAGACAAATATTGAATGTTGATTAATTAATGCTCTCCTTGTCTGAACAACCTGACAGTTTTTAGATGGATGACCGTGTTTTGGTGGGTTTGACTGATCAGTAATCTGTGAGCGGTTCAAATCTTGGCAAATTGATTTCTACCCCTCCATTAAACTCATCATAACTTTATCTTTCATCCATTTTATTATTTATATTGCATTTTGTTTTGGTCTAATCCTGTTACAGTTTAGTTTGAAGTTTTCACATAACAGAATTGGAAAATGTTTTCTCCTACATTAAATATCATTATTGTTATTAAAGCAGCATTTTTCACTTTCTTAAAGTTCTACCACACTGTTTTCCCTGTGATCAGAAATCATAAAGGCCGAGTCTTATTGCCAGTACACGCAGCAACACCTGGGAGCTTCCACGTCTTCTGCGCTTCAGTCGCTCGCCGATCCTCAGTCTCACCGGCTCGCTGCTACTCGTGTACAAACTTGTTTGCTAACAGGCCAAACAAGACTACTGCTGTGAAACAAACACAAACATCAATAAACAAACAAATCCACTCAGACATGCCACCAGCATGCAGGCGGATTTTAGAGCACTCAGTCAGCCTGCTGTCAGCGCCTATTGTTAGCCAGAGGCAGCGTTGTTTGGCCCTGTACCCACTGCTTTCCCCTGATCTTGTCTCATTATTTATACATGGTGTCAGAAAGTCGCTGGCCTCACTGTCTGACAAGTTATTAGCATAAACACGGTCTTCCTCTCAATTTCTGTTTTGCATCACACTGTTGACCTTTAATTATGCATGAACAAAATGTTTGCCACCTTTCTACTTAAGAGAGTGTGGGCCGACGCTAGCAAAGCTGAAACTTAAAGGTTTTCACGACCAAACGTTTACTTGCTTTTTAGCACTGATGCGACAATAAATGAACCAGATCTGGACTCTAAAACCATAACGTTTTTTGGGGGAATCAATTAAAATCTAGCAGAACAAGAAAAAGATACAGTTTGGGGCATGCTAGCAGACAGCATCTATCTTGGTCAAACGTCCCTGTCAACAAAGATCTGTGATCTCTATTTAACAAATCAGGTTAAATAAAAACAATTATTGAATTAAATGAAGGAGATCACAGGGGAAACTAGAACAACAACGAAAGCAGTGAAGAATAGATAGGGCAAACATTTCCAATATCCACAGCAGAGATCGGAGGTAAAAACTCTCACTTGAGCAAAAATAACAGAAAGACCCATTTTACACATCCTAATCTGGATAATCCACAAGATCTTTGGAGCTTTTTACAAGGTGCTTGCTTTGTTGTGACTGAAATAACACGAAAACAGAAACAGAATATCATAACAACTGTAAAAGATGGTGACGACCTTCTGGGGTTGTGTTTCTGCTTCAGGAACTGGACGATTTGCTGTCATTGATGGAAACATGAATTCTGTCCTCTACCAGATCATCCTGAAGGAGAATGTACAGAAATCCATTCTTTAGCTTTAGTGCACTAAGGCTATGTAGCAGGACAATAATCAAAGGAAGAATGACAAGTCTACCTGTACAGCTCAAAAACATAACCAGACAAATTGGAGTGGCCAAGTCAAAGTCAGGACTTAAGACTGACTGAGCAACAGTGGCATCATCTTAAGCAAGCTTGAACTAGTAGAGCGCGCTAAACTTTGTTTGCAGAGATGCTAAAGATCCATTTCCACACTGAGAATGTAACGTTATGGCTCAATTTAGAAAAGACTTTAGTAAATCTGTAAACCACAAGGTGCTTTGCAACAAACAAACTTTAAAGATAAAATATGTAAAGCTAAAATAAAATGACATTAACAAAAAGACAAAAAGCAGTGAAGTTAAATCCAATAAGACACAAGGCTATCTAAAGGCCAGCAAAGACTGATTTCTGTTGTGAAAAAGTCCACTGGGTCCACAGAACAAAAGTGAAAGAGAAAGGAGCCTCACAGATTCAAAGGTTCTGTCAGACTTTGTTTTAAGTCTTGATTTAAGGTCAGATAACAGGCCTTGATGAGTCGACCTCTGGGCCCTGGTGGTGACATACGGATGAAGAAGATCAGAAACCTAAAGAGGCTCATCACCATGCAGGGCTTTAAAAGTCCAAACCTGTATTCTGTGTTGAAGAGGGAGCACTTGCAGAGTGATCAGAAAGGAGTGGCATGGCAGCTCAAACAACTCTACACCTGCAATTTGGGCATTGGACAAGCTGCAGATGAATTTTTTCTGAGGTAAGTACAATCCCAGTCACAGAAAAACACATAAGAGGAAATACAAACATGAATTATTGTGCATTATTGGATGTAATAACCATTAAGTTACCAACATTGCTTAGCTGATGAAAACTGGAATTAATGACATGTCTGATATATGGCTAAATTGATAAATTACCATAAAGATTTGCCAAAGAACTTAAGTTTTCAAGTGTACAAAATGTTTCAACAACCTCAGTAGTAGTATACATTTCAAACTGTTCGACTGCAAATGTCAAGACACATTGGGTTTTTAAATTGGTGAAAAGCTGAATATCATCAGTGTTTACATGATTGGAGATCACTGAACAACCATAAAAAATTATCTGAGGGAAGTAAACGAAGCGCAAATGAAATTAGGACCAAAAACAGAACCTTGTGGAACTCCGTAGGAGTGACTGAAGTTGATCTGAAGTTTGATTTTCTAACATAAATAAGCCTAAATGCTAATTAAACTCTTAACACAGATGGTCATTACATACATTCCAGCACAATGGATGAGGAGTGTTGATTTGATATTAATTGACACAAAATAAAATCCAGAGTTATTCAAAATTCAAAAATACTTTATTAATCCCAAAGGGAAATTAATTAAATGGAAATAGATAAATAAAAATTATATATATATAGAAGAGTTGACAAGAGTTGTTTGCTCTTGTCACAAAAGATAACAAAAAGAACAAAACTAATTTACTAAGCAAGTTTTTCCAAATGTTCTCAACATTACAGACTGCTTTTGAACACAAGCACAAAAACATTCAAAAATCATTTCCTTGGATATTGCATTGATTATAATAATAAATTATACATCCAACTTGAACTATTCTGATGCACACGGACCTGTTAAAGGCTTTGCCTGTGTTTACATGGGTGTGATACTTCAACTCATCACCTGACACAACATGCTCCCCTTCCATTAGTATTAATAAAGTGCTTTGTGTGTGTGCAGGAAGTCAGTGCTGTCATTAAAAATGGATAGAGCTGCATCTCTGCCTTCAGCTGTCTGTGTTGTTGTTTTTCCCCTTCATTGGATTTGGTCCTATCTTTTTTTCTTTATCGCTCGTTTTATACTGTGCGTGTGTGCGCGCGCGTGTGTGTGTGTGTGTGTGTGTGTGCGTATACTTACCACACATTTACATCTGATGCATTTTTCTGGTAGTAGAGTAATGTCAGTGTTACGGTTTTTACCACACCTGGGAATCATAAAGCAAAAATAACCACACACAGCATTTCCATTAACTGTGTAGATGCCACCTTGATGTGTCACCAGGAGGCACCGTGTAACCACCATCTAATGTGAAAATTAGCATTTTATGATTCTTACTTGAAAGTGACAAAAAGATCTTTGAACAAAATTGAGGCCAAACAAAAAAATCCCTTGGAGTTTTGCCCACAAGGGATTTAATTTATAATTAAAAATATAATAATATCCCCATTCTTTTAATTAACAAAATAAATAATTGTTTGCAAAAATGAAAAGGCAGCTCACTTCATAAAATGTCATCAAAAAATTGGAACATTTCACATTCCCCCCTACATTCCCCCTTTTAACCTTTTGAATAATACTTAAAAGAAATGGATGGATGGATGGATGGATGGATGGATGGATGGATGGATGGATGGATGGATGGATGGATGGATGGATGGATGGATGGATGGATGGATGGATGGATGGATGGATGGATGGATGGATGGATGGATGGATGGATGGATGGATGGATGGATGGATGGATGGATGGATGGATGGTAGGCAAAAAAACATGGGACTAGCTATTACAGACCAATGTTTCAGGCATCAGTTTAGAAAAAATCTTTTACAGAATAATAAAAACCAGACTAAACATCAACATGTGAACATTTTCTAATAAAGAACTGAATATTTATCCTTGTGTACTCATTTTTTCCTTGACTGTTTATTTTCAACTGTGTGTAAACAGGTCCAAGAGCATCTTTGAAGAAGCTAAATTATAATAATGCAATGTTCAATTTCCAAATTTTTTCCACATTCCACCTGTTTACTGCTTTCACATTTTCAATTTTAATGTATTTCCAAAGATTTTGCAAGATCTAATCGACATGTAGCTCTCTCAGAAAAGCTCACCTACATCTTAAGAGTTTTTATTCCAAGGTAGCTCAAGAAATGTTGCACCTGTTCTTGATATTTTTGCAACACATCATCAATATGTGTTCCTGGGTCTGTGAGGTCAGAGAACACCGAAGAGCTTGGTGTTTATTCACAAGAGTCGCGTGCACTGCCATGTACTGTCGAGGAGTCAGCTGTGAAAGGTGTGACATAAAGTGTGATTTTGGTGTTTAAAGTGGAAAAAATCACACATTTCCCTGTGGTAACACCTGTCGGTAAAGACAGCTGAAACTGACAAAACCAAAGTTCATGATCTGCCCTTTCAGAAACAGACAAAAAGAAATACCAGCATCTATTTCTAATCAAAGAGGTGACACATGTGGACATAATGTGAGACTGCAACGCAGATAGAGCACACGCAACTGTCATCGGACGGCATCTGTGCTAAGCTCCTGGATAAATTAACCATTTATAGTAGTAGGACTATCTAAAAAAGAGAAATATTCAACCTTCAGTTTTATTAGCTACATGTTCTCAAAATAACTGCTTTTATATTTCTGATGTCAAAATTACTGCCTGCTCCAAATATAACTAAAGCACGTTTGAATTATACTTCACTTTTTGTAGGCTGATCAGACTATCTAGGAACCTTTAATGAGTAATTCATGATTATTTTTTTATAATGAAATGCATACAGATATTACTCTGGACACAGGTCCATATTTAACGTCCGTCCAGTGAGCAGGGTGGTAAAGAAGGTAAAGATAAAAATCTCAGAGCTCCATGTTAGAAGACAGTACAAACAAGTGGCATGTTGGAGATCATCAGATCTACAAAACAACCGTTAGTCACTCATCCACGTGCCAACTCGCTGTTCAGGAGGCAAAGAAAAACTTCTGTCCTGCTATCAGTTTGCTAAAATTTGCGGGGACTTTAACTGGAAAGGTGTTATGATAAGGCTGAACTTTTACAGAAGAGATAAACAAGATAAACTGCTGTGGAACAACATGTTGGAAAGAAATGCATCTCCACTGTTAAGCAGGGTGGAGAATGTGTGATGCTGGGGGTCTGTTTCTTTTCAAAATGCCCTGTGGACCTCGTTGGAGCATAAAGCATGAAGCATGAAGACTTTGAAATAGCACAGACTTCAAAACAGAAACTTTGAACATTACTGTGGTCCTAAACAGATGATCTAATCAACAAATAGAGAGAAAATCAACCTTCTTTCATGGCCAGTTCTTAGATTCGCCCAGCTGATCCTGGGTGGAGAGTTGAAGAGAAAAGGGAGGAGCCGGGAGTTGTAATTATGTACATTTCACCATAATATCTTTTATTTCACCATTGTGCATCTCAAATATCTTGCACTAGATCAATGTTGCCGAATAACCTAAGAGCCCTGATAAAATCTGCTTTCTGATTCAATCCAGAAGCACAGAGAAGAAAGTAACATAACTACGAAAAGAGCTGATATGTGACTTGTTTGCACTAATTTAGTATCACAAGCTGGATATCTGCTTAAATCTGAGCGTTGATGCCCAAAGTGACCATATGAGTGAGAGTACGACTGGACATTGAAGTGTCTGCACTATAAAAGTACAAATCAAGGCATAATTAGATTCAATTACAATTCACCCAGCAATCTCAATATACAGTTCAATATTAAAATGTGACCAAAATTTGGTAAAACGTAAAAGTTGTGGATAATCACAATTGAATGTAATGTCTAAAGGAATCCTCTTCATCACCTGATACACACATGCACACAACCCCACTGTACCCCTGTGTGTGACCTCCTTCACCTCCTGTCAGCTGCCTTCACTATCAGAGGGACGACCCTCACTGTCTGATCACATTCCCTCCATCTAGAACAGCTGCAGCATCTACAAGCTCTGTTCTTCAGGTGAACTAAAGCCTCTGATCTGGACTCTAATTACCTTTTTAATAAGGTCTCTAACAAAATAATTGTACAGTCAAATATTGCAGAAGAAACATTAATGGAAATCTGAAATGGAACAAAGCTAGAGAATACAACACACTTTATTTCTTGCTTTTTCTTTCGTTTTAATGTGGTCGATGTGTTAGGAAATGTGCTAATTCAGTTTTTTTTTGTTAGTTTTGCATTAAGATGTGTAAAAAACTTCAAAATTATTAATCAATAATGACACCTGCATAATCTCACACAGGCATGTGGTGGAATGTCCTCAAAAATAGAAACATTGTCTTTTACTTGCAGTCACATTCAATAAATTAAAATATTAAGGAAAAGTTTATTATTTCATGAGTGAAACACAATATACTGATTAATTACACACAGACTGATGTTTTCTGTTATGATGACCTTACAGTTTACAGCTAATAAAACACATTTAAGATAACAAATATATGTGCAACCTGTAGGAGGCGCAGGTTACTACAATCGATAGTAGCTACACAGGCACACCTGCTACAAGGAAAAAAACGCACCCAGTACAATGCTTTCATTCTATTGGCTGAGAGGTTGCCAGGCGATGGTGCATTTTGTTCCAGAAGCAAGCAGAAAATGTTTCGCAAGCGAGCAGAGTCCGCAGAGATGATGTCTGAGCGCGAGGAGGAGTTTTGAGTGCAAACATTACAAATTTTGAGAAGAAAGACATAAAGTCCTGCTTTCAAAATAAAAGCAGGACTTTTAAGAGCATAAAAAGTTTTGAGAATAAAAGACCTGAAATCCTGCTTTCAAACTGAAAATGTGTGCTCTCGAATTATTGCAGAAAAATCCCCCCATAATGCCCTGATGCTTAAGACTGAAAGCAATGTGAATGTGAGAAACAGGTCCACAGCATCATAGGTCTTCCTCTGTACTCAACAGAGGGGGCTTTTCCACATTTTCTTCTTTTGTTTCACACAAAATCCTCTTGCAATTATTGTTGCAGAAAAGCTAGTTAAGTCTTATCTAACCAAAGTTTCCAGTTCCAAGTGGTTGGGAAGTTTCATACATTTTTGTTTGTGATGGTAGGACAGAAAAGTCTTTTTTGTTGCATTTCTCCCAATCAATTTAAATGTAAATGGTTTGGAGAGGTGGTGACCACAAGATGACAAGTTCTCTCACACTAGAGATAGTTTTTTTTAATTATTGAAATGTATTACTTCACTTACCAATCTGATAACCCAGATAGCTGAAAAGATAAATATAGATCCTCTCCCAGCCTTGTGGTCAGCAGCTAAAACAAATAGATTTCTGTTCACATGGTTTCTTCTTCAGGCACAGAGGTTCCTATGAGTAAATTAAGAGACTGGTGGGAAAAATTTTGTATAATCTGCAATGAAGGCTAAACTTTATTTAAGGCGTTTTACATATGACTACCTGCATGGCCAATAAATGTGACCGGCACTGTAAGGTCACAAACCCGCAGCTGTCCATGGGTAACCCCGACTCCTTTCAATTATGATTGCTGCTAAGTCTGAACATGGAGATCTGCGCTGCCGCCTTGTGGCCGTTTCATAAAACAACAGTTCAAAAACATGGAATTGTGGCAATTCTGTGTTTTCAGCTCAAAACTGAGAACGTAAGCGTTTGAAATTTGACCAAAACTTTGTCACTTAAGGGTGATAACTAACAATAAAGTATAAACTACAGACAACTACAGACAGGGTGAATCTGGTTGGTTTATTTGCCTTTCTTGCCCTTGCCTTTGCCTTTGCCCTTCCCCTTTTTGCCCTTTTTGCCCTTCTTGGTCTTGCTCTTCAAGGCCTTGCGGACAATGTGCCCTCTCCAACAAGCCTGGATGATGACAACAGCTTTGATCTTCTTCTGCAGTTTCCTCAAGTCTTCCTGTCTCTTCTCTTCTGCCAGACGCCTCTTCTCCTGGATCTCATTGTACTTCTCCTCTAGGGTATTATAGGGTTCCTGCAGCTTCCTCACCTCCTCCAGCTCCTTTTCATAACTCTCTTCCATCCGTTCCAGCTTGGTCTGAGGCAAATGTGAAAGGATGTGAAAGAATGGTGAAGTAATGTATATTTTTAATAGGCCTCTCGGAGGAAGTAGTGGGCTATTTTTAAGTTCTATGAGAACATTTATTTAAAAAGTATCATTGTCAGGTAACTGTATTTACAGGACTTTAGTATTTACTGAAGGCCAGCTTTGAATATAATGTATTGTTAAGAAAAACAAAAACATTTTTATGTTTGGAGGAGAACTTTGGCATTTGGCAGCAGCTGATTACCTGGATTTCATGCATGTCCTTGTCAAAGCTTTGTAAAATGTTTTCAGTTTCTCTCTTCAAACCATCATTTTCCTGTCACAAAAATAAAGAAAGCAGTGTCAGCTGCAGTGCATCTAAAAGGTGTTCATATCCCCTGATTTTTTTTTCCCAACAGCTAATTTTTAATATGTTTAATTGAATTTAATGTGATACACCAACACAAAATACGTCATCATAGTGAAGTAGAAGGAAAGACTAAGAAGCAAATAAACATATAAAATCTCTCAAATCTTTTGGGTTATGTGACTAACAGCATTGATTTAATTTTTTTTATATCAAGAATCAAATTTATAGGAATAGGGAGCATTTTTAATTCTCTAGAACTTCACCTCTGTTTTATCTGCCTTTTTTCTTGCTTTTCGTATATTTCTGTTTATTCTATAATGTTTTCGAATGAATTTCTGAGGGGATTTATAGAAGAGCTAGATTAAATTACAAGCATCTGGACTGGTTACTACGATAACTTGTTTAACCGGATTTCATTCAGAAGTAACAGAGAAGAGGGGCTGAATGGTTGCCACTATCAGATTTTTGTATAAAAAAATTAAAATTAAAAACATGCATTATTTCCTCTCAACTTTTACATTATTGCACAATAGTGCTGGCTCACGTAGTCTGTGGATGCAACATAAAAAATGTGCACAAACGTTTTTTCTGCAAACTCACTTCCTGCAGAATTCTCTCTGCCTTTCTGTTTTCAGTCATCAAGTTGAGGAGCTCCAGGTTCAGTTGATCTGCTTTTTCTGCGAGATTCCTTTTCTCAGCACCTAATATGATCAAATATATCTTCTCCTGTTCTTCTTGGAGCGCCAACTCATGCTCAGCTTGCAAATGTTGCTCTTTTAAATATTTCTCCAGGTTCTTTATCTCGCGCTCCTTCTGCAAGAGCTGCAGGAATGGCAAAAAAAGGGGCTTGAATGTGTCAAAGCAAACTCTTGAAGACAGGATGCTTACGGCATCCAGAATGATTACTCACCATTTTATCCAAGTTCTTCAAGATTGTAGCCGAGTCTTCTTCCTCTAAAGTCAGAAGCTCCAGAGTTTTGTCGAGGAACAAAGGCTGTTGTCTCAGAGGTACCCGCAGCTGATTTTCAGAACACAACCTTTTCTCCACATAGCTGTGAAACATCTGAAGCATTCTGATTAGTACGCGCTCATTCTTGTCTACTTGAACTACACGTTTTTTTAAGCTCCAAAAAACATTTGGATGGGCTTTGAAAAATCTTAGCACATCTCTGACTGAGTTTTTTATCTTCTCTCGAACTTGAACTATCTCTCTCTTCTTAACTTCTTCTGCCTGTTTGGCCAGCAGCCCATCTGGCTTCTGGCATTCAAGCATCAGCAGCCTTTCCACTAATACCCGATGTTCTTGAAGAAGATTACGCAAGTCCTCATCCACAACACCTGACAGAGCATATAACTGGATGATCTTTCCAAGAGTTGATGTAATCTCAACTTGATTGATGCAGTTTTTCAGTACTCTTGTAATACATTGAGCTTCAGAAGAGAGCTTCCTGGTTGGTTTCAATGAAGGGTCTTCTGTTGTTGTTGTTGCTGCTTCTTGAGATAACATGTTGTCGCTTGGTGGCATTCTACGATTATAAGAATGAGAAACACAGATTATTAAATCATACAGTATATTAAAAAAATATTTTTGACTGATAATTTATTGTAACCTTTTAAAATAGCCACTGATTTGAGGTTTATTTTAAACTTTTCCAAATCTCCACGAAGGGTTGGATCTAGCCTCTGGCCTGGCCATGCAAGTTTCTTAATTACATATAAAGTAACTAATTGCCTTGACTCATTTTAAATGCTTTTAATACTACCAGTAGATGAAACAGTAGGATTCTGTACAAAGGATCTTGTTGTGACGCCCATGATTACTAGGTCTTCTCATTTCTGTCAAAATCTCAACAACATCGGAAGGTTATACAACCAAACTTACTCATACCACTGACAGATTTGGAATTAAAATTAGATTGATTCATTATTACATTTGAATGTGAAAATGTGAAGTTAAAAAGTTTTAACATTTTTCGCAAAATGGTGAAAATTGAAAATGATTTATAACCATCTCAACAATCAACTCCTTATAGTTTGCTGAGCAGATTTTTGCACGTGTCCACTGATGTTGAGATGATTTATCTTTGATAATGGCCTCCAAGTGAAGTTTATACACATACAGTAAAGTTATCTTGATTTAAAGACAATTGGCATTTTCCTTTTCCTTCTCCTCTCTTCCTTCCTTTCTTTCTTCCGGTCTTTTTCTCTCGCCTATGTAAATCGGTCTTATGATCCAAATTATGATAAAAGGGAGAGAAAAAAAATCTAGTCCTACCGCCAGGATCGCTCTGAGGGTCAATGTTTTTTTCTGTTGCTATGACGACACTGTACTTGACTTCCGGTTCGTGGTTTCGAATTCGGCTAAGTCTACACGGACTTCGCTTTTCATTTTGAACTTGACCTAGACGTTTTCTAAGGTTTTGAGGTCGACAACGCCATGAAATCCCCCTCATTTTTATTTTTATTTTCAGTTTTTTTATATATATCTTCAAGAAAGAATGAGAGACGAATCTCTCTTTTCACAAACAGACTCAGTGCTCTATGGCTCAATATCGTTGTTTTAAAGAGATGTCTTATGTCAAATGCTCGAGGGCGGATTTGGCACACGCACTCTTTATTAATTTGTTTTTAAAATGTGTCAATTAAAAGCAATTAATCATCTTCGACTTTTATTTTGAAAATCCCCTGCCGTAAATTCCTTTAGTGTCGGGAAGGTCTGTTGTTGGTCTAGGATTTCATCTATTGTTGTTTCGACGCTGGTGTTATCGTAGAGGGAAAGGGGGAGGTTTAAAGGTGGGCGCTATGGATTAGATCAGGTGTCCAGGTGTTGCCTTCCTTTCTCGGTGACAGGTGGTCAGAGCATTTGTTGTTGTTATGAAGCGGGCAGCTTGTGAACTAATTATGATGCAGAGATGGACCCAGACAGACAGCCTCAGCTCGTTAGCCTGAGGGACAGGGAACCAGTGAATCGGTGACATATGTTTGAATCGGTAAACAACCTCGTTTCTCTTCTCTGTCGCCGAACGTAGTCCGGCCTAACTGGATATTTGACTGTAGATACATGCACCTGTAGCAGCGCAGACTACGCAGGCAGATAAATCTGTTAGCTAACAAACTATTGTTAATTCTGTTTGTTTGTTGTTGGGTTTTTTTCTTCTTTTTTTTTTTTTTGCACTGAAAATGTGCGTTTGCGGTACAAACTTATTTAGTAACTTTTTGCCTTTATTGTGACTTTCGAAGCGGATTTGAACCTATTTATTTGTGATTATGGAGTCTGACGACGATGTGCCTCTCATCTTGACGTGGGACGAGGCAAACAGCGGTCTGCTGAACGAAGAGGAGACTGAAAGAGGAGACCAAAGTAAGTCTGAGCAGTGGAGTTGCTTAAGGTTTCCTCAATGACGGTGTGTCTGGTCTGGTGCTGCTGTCATTGTTTGATATGCACTTCCTGTTGGGACATGCACCTTACCAAAGCAAATGCAGTTAGGAGACGGGGCAGCTCTTCAGATAAAGACACAAAGAGCCTTCATACAAATTGAATTTTAGTCTTAGAATAGTATCTTGCTAGTTCTACTGTTTGTTTTTTTTTTGGGACCATTGCTTTTTGCTATATCACATTTTCATCGAAACCTGAAATTTGTCAGTCTTTATTCCCGTATTTGCTAAATCTTAAAGGTTACTGGGGTTTTTTTTCTTTTTGTTTTTTGTCATTTCTGAAATTTCTCAGACTTTCATTTCCTTTTTCAATTCTTGATTGAATATTGTGAAACATATTGTGAAAAATCTGGTTTTCTCATTTCCCTTTTCATTAAAAACAACAACAAAACACCCAGTACTTTCAGTCTGTAAACACAATAACCAAAAACATATTTGTGTGCACTTTCTTAAGTTTAAAGGCTTAATAATGTTATTTTTCCAGTCGATTTAATATTCAAAACGGCTACCTGTATCAATGAACCCACTGCACATATATGCTACTGTACTTTATGTTAAAGGGCAAAAGGTCGTACCTCAAACAAAACCAAAACTCAATTTTGTGCAGGAAAAGTGTGACCAGTGCATCTCTAAGATATATAGATATTATACTTGTGTATGTATGTGTGTATATATATATATATATATATCCTTGTCTGCTTACCATAATTGCAGTGATTTGGCTGGAAGCCTCCTAATGTTGCAATATTCTGCACATTCTGATCACAACGATTCAAAAATAAATGTGGTATATTGTCCAGAAGACTTGGTGGGAAGATATGCAGCGTTACGGCCCTCCTGTTGCCTTTGTTTTGCTCACATAAACTACAAAATAACCATGTGAGAAACAGCTGGCTCAGCAGACCGCCCCCTCCCCACCCCTCCCCCAGTCCCTCCCGGATGTTCCTGGGGGGGGGGGGGGGGGGGGGCATGTGTGTGTTGTGTTTATGAGTGACTGCAGGGTGTGTGTGTGTTTTTCCTGTGAGCTCACTGGATCACTGTCTCCTGCTCAGCGGATGAACAGGAAGAAGAGAGGAATGTGTATTTCCTTTCAGGACATCTAGGAGTGGTGTATGACAGAGAAGTGTGAAACATTTTGCTTTTACTTGTTGCTGCTGGAACCCTCTGGAAACGGGAGGGAGTTTGAAGGATAATGCTGTCGTACCACCTAGAGTGAGGAGTCACATGCCTGGATACAGGAGTGGAGCTTGAGCTGATCTAGAAGCGGATTTACTTTCTTTCTTTCTTTTTCTTCTTTTTTTTTTTTTCTTCTGGCACTGTGGCGTCTTTTTGTGTCTCTGTGAGGCTGACTTCACCGTGTTTTTCACGCGGAGCTCCAAATGTTTTATTGTTCTCAGACAAATGAGCGATCTGAATGGCTCACATACAGACTCGGGGTCCGACGGTGTCAGGAGGACGCTCAGGCTGCTGCCGAGCCCGAATGTGATCTTCTTCACACTTGAGCTCAATCCGCTGTGGACGGCCAACATCTGCGGGCGCATTTCCGAGACTCTTGCCTGTGTTTTGTTTGTGCGTGGCATGAGAGTGACCAGACAGGAAGGCAGAGGAGTAAAATGTGGAGCAGCAGAGGATCACCTGCAGGAACTGCTCATCTAAAAACAATTTGCAGCTCTGGCATTATTTCCCAGAGTAAATTTACAGAAGCTTGGCACTGAGTTTTTGCGTGACTTTTTGTGTCGGTTTCTGCTATAAGGCAGGATCAATTCCTCTTCTGGTGTGTCTGCGTTCTGTGAGCAGGAAGGAGAAGAAATTGGCATGTCAGTGCTGCACACTCAGCCTTTTCCTTTTTAAATATCAGAGTTGAGCTCAAACTTCAACCTCAGCTTGAGGCACATTTAACTTGGTGTCTCTTTACTGTTATCGTCACTGTTCTCTCAGGTTTTTCTGAGACCGTGTTTTGTGTCCAGGACCGTTTAAACTTCCGGGATGTTTGAGCGTCTGTGAGGATTTTTTCTGGTCTCGACTCGTGACTCTGTCTCTGGTGTTTCCATCAGGGCTGACTGGAATGTATCTCCAGATGTTCTCCAGTGCTGCAATGCAATTGGTCCGCTGCTAATCACAGTTTTTTTTGTTTTGTTTTTGTTGGACATCAGCAACCTTGATACATTCACATAGCTTCACCAATGGAGTCCTTGTGTGGACCGGGAACTGGTTTCCATGGCAATCAGTCCCGTAACGATGAGAGTCCAGTTGCGTTCTCCTCCTATGACTTACAGTTAGAGCCTGACTGCATTGGTAGGCCCATGCCTGTCTCTGTACTGCTTATGTTCAGGGTTCCTGCAAAATTTTGATATTAGAATTTTTAAGGATTAATATGTAAAAAAAAAAATATATATATATATATATATATATCCATGTTTAGCATCTAAAGTGTTTGATTTTACAGACTTGTTCTTCTTGCGGTATACAATAGCTTAAATCCATATTTGGGAAAAAAAAAAACTTTTTTCTACTGGAATACATATTTACATTTCAGTGAATAACTGCAAAGTTTTTTTGTGTGGAGTAAATGTATATAATATACAACTCATTTTTAAAAAGAATTAATGAAACAGTCGTATATTTTAAGTGTTTATTTTCTGTTTATTTCTAATTGTGTCGCTTCCAGCTGATAACTATTATTATTCTTATTACATAAGTACAGAAAGTAAAGATTTTACATGCAGAAAGGGCATTATATGAAATTATGGTCTAGGCAATGATGGGAAAAGGCTGACTGACGCCTCTGCCAGATCAGAAGCTAACGTCAGCATTTAGTTATTTCACGATTTTATTAAACATACAATTACTTCAACCAGATATTTTGAGTCTGGAATTTCAAAATGGGAAAGTTGTCGAGACTCCTTGCATGTGTTTGTGTCAATTTATCTAAATTATATCTGTTCCAACACGCTGACACTTGAATTTCTTTATTTTTCAGATGGAGGAGGCAATTATGACCTAGTGAACAATGCTGTGATTTCCACACCTGGGGCACAGAGCAACAAAACCCAAAATGTGTCATTAAAGCAAAGCTGGGAGATGAACTACCAAGAGGCAGCCATATACCTGCAGGTATCACAAACATGTTCATGAATGTTGCCTTTATAAGGGGGGAGGGTTTTTTTTGCACACACACTCACATGATCAGTTAACTGCTTTATACTCGCTCCTGGGCTAAATATAATCTGCAGATGCATAAACCTTGGACTACAGGAAGTAATAAATCTAGTTATAGAACCAGAAATGTTTGCTGACTACAAATGAAAGTGCAGTAGCTCAAATATTTAATAATTAAGAAGCTTCCATCTAGAATTTGAAGTCATTAAATGGCCATTAGAATAAAAAGAAACTATTTGTATATCAAACTTTGCTGGTTTTGAATTGATCTTGCAGGAAGGAGAGAACAATGACAAGTTCTTCAGTCACCCTCGAAACCCAAAAGCGCTGGCGGCGTACCTGTTTGCCCACAATCACCTGTTCTACATGATGGAGCTGGTGACGGGTCTGCTGCTGCTGATGCTGTCGCTGTGTGAAGCTCCCGCCGTCCCCTCGCTGCGCTTGGACGTCTACGTGAGTTTTTATCCGACTTCTTTTAAAGTTTATCGTCTCAACTCCAGCTAACCCAAATAACCTCAAAAATGGCCTCTGATTTTATATGCAGTGACAAAAGTGAACACAACATATTTGTGAAGTAAAATAAATTGGATAAATGGTTTTCCTTTTTTTTTTTTTTTTTCCAATTAAAATTTTTCTCATCTGGAAATAGAAAAAGGCTAGCACAACTGCTAACCAACAAAGACATAGCCTTCCACCTAAACTAACAGACTGGGCAAGGAAAGGACTAATCAGAGAAGCAGCTAAGATTGTAACTCTGGAGGAGCTGCAGAGTTTCTTTCAACACCAGAAAGAAACCTAAAGACCCTAAACATCCAGCCTAAGTTGCAATGGAACAAGTTAAAGTAAATGTATTAGTTAGAGTCCATTGAGATTTAGAAACTTGATATTCAGAGGTAGAGCTTGAACTGTTTTGGAAAGAAGAGTGAGGAAAGGTTTTAGTATATTGACATGCGAAGGTGGTAGACATATGCAGCTTGACTTGGTGAGGCTGAAGGCAAATACACGCCACACTTCAGATTTTTATTTATAAAACTATTTATCATTTTCTTGTCTTTTCCCAATCACACTCTAATTTTCCTTGTTGAAGTTATTTGCTCTAGAGACAAAATACTCCAGGGAGTTTGGATACTTTTTCAAGGGTTGTTTTTGTTACTTAATTATCTGTAGAGATCAGCTTCATTGTAATTCAAGCACTTCTTTAGACCCAGTTGTGTGTAAATGCTGTTGTGTGTGTGTGTGTGTGTGTGTGTGTGTGTGTGTGTGTGTGTGTGTGTGTGTGTGTGTGTGTGTGTGTGTGTGTGTGTGTGTGTGTGTGTGTGTGTGTGTGTGCGTGTGTGTGTGTGACTCCTCTGTAGGTTCATGCCACTCTGGAGCTGCTGGCTTTGCTTCTGGTGGGATTTGAGCTCTGCATGAAACTTCGCTGGCTGGGCTTCCACACGTTTATACGACACAAGAGGACCATGGTGAAGGTGCCCTGACGTCTCTGATATCTTCTGTGTCTGCAGGCTTCATACTTCACAAATGTGTAACTAGTAAAGATGTGGTTACTACATTGCGTTTGTTTTGTTTCTTCCTTCTGTTGCAGGCGTGTGTGCTGCTGCTGCAGTTTGTGGAGGCCATCGTGGTTCTGATCAGACAGACGTCTCACATGCGAGTGACCCGAGCTCTGAGACCAATATTCCTGGTGGACTGTAGATACTGCGGTGCTGTGCGCAGGTGGCTGATTATCTAAATGCATACACACACGAACACGAAAACATTCACGCAAGTGAAGCAGCTGCTACTTTACAGAGTTCCTATGCAGTCTTTAAAAATGTAGAATTTGAAAATTATTTGTAGTTTCTATGCTTCCTTTCTTTCTTGCTTGCTTCTTTCTTGTTTCTTTCTCCCTGAATGAATGTTTTTTTTCTTTCTTTCTTTGATGTGTTTTATTGAATTACGCAAGTGTGCACACTAAAAAGATGTTACTACATTCATATGTTTGATTATTGTCAATCATCTGCTGACAACGTATCTTTCCATCCAAACAGAAACTTGCGTCAGCTCTTCCAGTCTCTCCCGTCTTTCATTGACATCCTCCTGCTCCTGCTTTTCTTCATGGTCATATTCGCCATCTTGGGTAAGAATTGGTTTTGATTTAAATTCCACCTGTGCTGCTTTTCAAACTGAGGTAATAATAACATGATCTGGTTTGAATTGCCTCCAGGTTTCTGTCTCTTCTCCACAAACACAGCTGACCCGGTATGTCAACTCACCGGTTTGACTGACTGTAGTTTATGATCGTTATGCCAGCGCGGTTTGGTTTCCCTCTTGTTGTGCAACATGCATGTGTTCACTCAGACTCTGCCCTCTCACCACAGTACTTCAGCTCTTTGGAGAACAGCCTCGTCAGCCTGTTTGTGTTGCTTACCACAGCAAAGTAAGCAGAAAATAATATTATTTGGTAAAAAAAATTTCCATACCTGACGTCCAGTCAGTATTTTCTAGTTCTTCCACGATTGCATTTTCTGAATGTTTTTAGGCTGTTTTTGGTTTTGGTCGGTATGACTGAGCTTTTCTCTCGTAGTTTTCCTGATGTGATGATGCCAGCGTACTCTAAGAACCGCTGGTCCTGCGTGTTCTTCATCATCTACCTTTCCATAGAGCTCTACTTCATCATGAACCTGGTACGAAGATTTTCACTCCCTTAAAACAGACTTCACTCCCATTAACATCCCGATAAAATACATGGAAGTCTGTGGTTCCAATTTGACAAAATGCAAACAGGAAAGGATATAAATACTTCTTGCCAGGCAGTAAATGAAACTCTTTTAATAGGATTTTTTTCTCATATTCTCCCCACCCAGCTCCTCGCTGTTGTGTTTGATACATTTAACGACGTGGAGAAGATGAAGTTTAAGTCTCTGTTGCTTCATAAACGCTCTGCCATCGACCACGCCTTCCAGCTGCTGGTTAGCCGGCAGGTATGTGGGTTGATTTTGGTACAAAGGAATGTGTTTTGCCTTGTTCACTAAGGCTCTGGGAAGTTGTTGATAACATTTAAGTGCGTTGCTGTTTTTCTTTTCCCTCCAGAGGCCGATGGGAGTGTCTCTGAAACAGTTTGATGGTTTGATGCGATTCTACAGGCCTCGAATGTCTGCAAGAGACCGTTTCCTCACATTTAAAGCTCTGAATACATCAGGGGCTCCAACGCTTAGGTTGGCTGTTTTGTTTCTTAGTTTTTTTTTGTTTTGTTTTTTTTATAAAAATGTCCTACTTTGAGATTTACTGGTTTGATATATGATTGTCTTTTTTTGTTACAGCCTGCAAGACTTTTATAAGTTTTATGAGGTCATTGGATTAAAATGGAAGGTAATTATCTTTGTGTGCTTTGTTTTATGATAAACAATTTTTATTTAGTGTTGCTCTGGCTGACTGTGATGTTGTCGTTTTGTAAATGCTTTTCAGCCGCGACGAAGTCGAGAACACTGGTTTGACGATCTTCCTCATACAGCCTTCCTCATTTTCAAGGGTAGGTTCTCAGTTCTTGTTGTTAATAGGAATCAATGCCATGATTCGCCATTAAGTTGTCATAATTTACAAAATCATTCAAAGTTGGCACTTTTAATGGACTTTCAATGCAACATTTAGAGCAACTTTGCATTAAAAGTGTCATTATTTACCGAATGATAATTCATGACAACAGTCATAAAGACTTCTTTATGTTCATGACAGATGTTATGTCATGTTTATGACAGTGTCATGTCAGTCTTATGCACACCCCTTTAAATAAAGTGCTACCAAGAAATTTAGCAAAGAAAATGAGCAATGACTCCCCCGGCTAGTCCAGGGAAGTGAAGACTTCACTTTTATTATCCACCAGCCCTCTTACAAAGATGGGAGGAAAAAGGGAGGATCACCAGTTTCTTTACTTCACAACTCTGGTATTTGCACCTGCAGACTGTGACCCTGGACGGTTCAAACCCAGTTCAGAAATACTCTTTATTATGTGCTTCCAGCGAGCTGCCTCCAACATAATGGTGCTTTATAGATAAAATTGATTGATTTCTTGATTGTCATAGCAAATGTTTAGGGATTTCAGAATAAAAGGGGCAAAATTAAACCTACACCACACTTAAATTGAGAATAAATAAATAAAAATCAATCAATTTTAAGCTCCCACAGACAAGCATCGAAGTTTGTGGTCGTAACATAAAATGGCTCAAAATGTTTAAATACTTTTGCGACACTTTGTATGAGCGCTTTTGTCCTCTTCAGGCATCCACCTGGTGGTGAAGTCCAAGGCCTTCCAGTACGCCATGTGTAAGTATCAACATCATCATCACGGCTCTTCCAGCTTTCGCCTGTTCAAACTCTCACACTTAAGCCTGGGTGTTGACGTCTGCAGATGTGGTGGTGGCCATTAATGGTGTGTGGATTCTCGTGGAGACGTTCAGAATGAACAGTAAGACCTCTCCAGCAAACACACAGACGCATCATATGACAAACTTAATCCTACCTGACCTCCGACCTTCCTCCGGTTCTGCAGGTGGATACTCTTGGTCCGAATCCGTTCCCGTGAGTTACATCGTTTTCCTGACGAGTGAGTAGAAATCTGCTGCCTTCCTCTCCTTCGCTGACAGACGTGGCATAGATGTAAAAACTGCACACGATTGGATGTAGGCGATTGCAGCTGGCACTAATTCCTCCTCTGCTCCGTCCCGGTTTTAGTTTACGGTGTGGAAGTGCTGCTGAAAATAGCAGGTTTGGGGCCGCTGGCTTACTTCAGCTCCGGCTGGAACCTGTGAGTGAAACCCTGCCTGAAAAAAAAAATCAAGCAGAAAAAAACTAACCGTTTTACGAGTAGGTATAGAAAACATCCTGTTTCTGTGTTCCTCTGCTTTTCGCCGTCCAGGTTTGACTTCTCTGTGACCGTGTTTGCCTTCTTGGGGCTGATCGCTCTGGCTTTCAAAATGGAGCCGTTCTACTTCATTGTAGTTCTTAGACCGTTCCAGTTGCTCCGGTGTGTTTTCCTCGTTTCAAAATCAGGCCACACGTTTAGAGTTCATTTTATTTATATCCGGTTTTGGTTTTCAACTCAATTTTCCATGGTCCTGTTCTCCCAGGCTGTTCAAGATAAAGCTGCGGTACCGCAACGTGTTGGACACCATGTTTGAGCTCTTCCCCAGGATGGCCAGTCTGGGCCTGACTTTACTCATCTTTTATTACTCCTTTGCCATCGTGGGTATGGAGTTCTTTGCAGATGTGGTTTTCCCAAACTGCTGCAAGTTAGTGTCACTGTTGTCCGTGGAACTTTAATTTTGCAAATTGGTGAATAAATATTAAAATGTCCTTTTTGTTGTACTTTTTTATTGTCATTTTAGCACCAGCACAGTGGCAGATTCCTACAGACAGATCAACAAAACGTTTGGCAACAAAACAGTGTTGGACGAAGGCTATTATTATCTCAACAATTTTAACGACATCCTCAGCAGCTTTGGTAATCCTTTCTATTATTTTTTACCTTTCATTACCTTCAGGAAATCATCAGATTTTCATTAATTTGCTGTGGGAGCCTGACCAAATCTACTCGACCCCCCACGGATCGCCAGAGGGCGCCGCTCTAAGCACTGAATGTTTCATTTGCGCAGGTGTCGCTCGAGTAGTAATACCAAGAAGTCACACCTTTGACACAGATTTCTCTGAACCTCAGCCACACGAACATCCGAGGCTCTGTTCCTCATTTTGTCTCGCGTATGTGTTTTGTTTTGCATGGCTGCAGCCTCTTGGTTCTTGGATCATTTAGTTGTTGTCGGACATTTTTTACTGCTGCCTGCATTGTTGGCATCGCTTGCACCTAATCCCAATCACGACTTCTGACCACTGTGTTTATTTTACACACTGTGGACAATTTTAGCCAACTTTAAGATAACAGTTTTGGGTCAAGCTTTATGCTTTTTTTCCGTCCTGCAGTTTAAATGTAGCTGACTACGTCGGCCTGTTGATGGTCCACTATTTACCAATGATTGATGATGGTAGTGGTCACGTGGTTGGACACGGCTCAGTTTTTAACTCGGATGTCTTCCACTGTTGTGCGAACTGTGGGACCGCAGTCAGAAACTCCCTGCATGAACTGCAGTGTCATGTCCCGTGCTGTGAGGGTGGCTCGGCTGGCCCAGTTGCATCCTGAGGTTGACGGTGACCTTTCAACTTCTGGGTTGGTGGCCCCACCTACAGGCGCTTAAAGCGCTGGAATGAGGCCATGGTCACTGTGGCTCCTTCTTGGAAGAGGCAGGCTAAGTCTGACCATCCCTTTCCACAAGAGTTGAGCAATTGTCAGCAGAAATGAAATCCCTTTTCCATGCACGCCAGATGGACACTTCGATGACTGGGTTCCCTTCTCCACCCTTGGCTGCGGAGGACTATGAGTCTCTGGCTGCCTCTGTTACTCGCTTTGAGTGGGGAGGCGCAGTCATCATGTGTTTCAGAGACTGGGTCATTCTCCTCATCTCAGAGTGCAGCTAGTGTCAGGTGACAGCTCTATGTAGGGCACCATGCGTACGGCCTTGAGGCAGCTTGTTTTGACTGCAGTGAAGGTGACTGTAATCATCGACGGTGAAAATCTGCTTCTTCTTCCTCTAAGTCAAGTTGGAGAAGTTGCCTGATTCCATCTCAGACAACCATTTTTCTTGGGGTGAATTTGGATTCAGCCTCATTCATCTGTTTTGAAGGGTGAACAGCATACTCCAAACGGTCAGTCAGTTCAGTCCGTTTTTCTATGTCACCTTCTTACAGCTGCTAGACAGACTGATGTCAGTCACTCTGGTTGTGCTCTTAAGTCTGATGTCACTTTACAGTGACCAGCCATCAAAATTGGCAAAGTTTCGGCCTGGGTAAGGAGTGGCCGGGAACGGATTTTGATTCAGCTGGAAACGATATGTGCTGCTCCGTCGTGGGTTTTCCCAAACACGTTCACCAGATTTTACAATGTCGGTGTGGCCACCCTCATCCTCTGAGCCAGGTTCTTCTGTGAGAGTCCTCTGGGCGTTCTCAGTGAGGTATGCACTCATGATTCCTTGCGACATTTCCGGTTATTAGTCGTTCAGTGCTTTCAGCACTCCCTTCTGGCGGCCATCAAGGATTCATAGAGCCGTAGTAAAAGATGTTTTATGTTGCATCTTTTAACACATTTCACAAAAAAAATAAATTTTTTGCACATCTTTCTTTGCATGCTTTTAGTCAGCTCTAGTTATGAGACGACATAACTAGCTAATCTTTTTAGATGGTTTTTCTAATACTGAGTGTTAAAATATTTTATCTAAAAAATACATACTATAAGAAATTGCTTGTAAAACACAGGTTTAAAAAAATCTGGAGCATTAAGAAAACTGAAATAAAGTCTGTTCCTATGGACGTAAATATGAACAAATAAATGGTTCCTTTTGCCAATGTGTCTTATAAGTATATAGTACTTTGAAGGCAATAGTCGTCTGATCTGTAAGTTGGCTTTAAAATAAAAAATAAAAATTAAAAAAAAAATTAAAAAAAACATTTCTCACTTTTTCCCTGCAGTGACGCTGTTTGAGCTGACTGTGGTCAACAACTGGTACATCACCATGGTAAGGTTTAGTCATTAATTCATTGCTGCTCAAAGGTCTCCACCCTGCAGTTTTACTGCTGACCTGTGGGCGACGCTGTTTGACTGCTGCTGTATTTCTCCGCTCTCCCAGGAAGGAGTTACGTCTATGACGAGCCACTGGAGCCGTCTGTACTTCATGACTTTTTACATTGTTACCATGGTGAGCGAAGTTTTCTTTCTTTGGCGTATTTCTCTTTTAAGTTTGGTTTGAATGTGACCATAATTTCTGTTTTCTGTTTCAGGTTGTGATGACAATCATTGTGGCTTTCATCCTGGATGCTTTCGTGTTCCGCATGAACTACAGCCGCAAGAACCGGGACCCAGTGGATAATCCAGAGGGTGCTTTTGAGTTACTGTGTAGTTTTCAGAAAGTGGTATTTTGCATGTTTATGCCAGAGGGCGTAAACATGCAAACATGCATTTAAGACTTTCTTCATTTTTTTTCCTCCCTAATCTATTGGTGTTTAGCGAGATGGGTCATTTCAATGTATGTGATTGTGTTGCAGATGAAAATGGGATTGTGTTTGATGTGGAGGTGAGGAGAGATGAAGCGTTGGCCACCCTGGAGTTGTACAAACAGACATCCCCGACAATGTCTTCACTCAGCTCTCTGGCTGCTGTCCTGCAAGCTATGGACAAGAGCGGGGTAAGGACATGATCTCTAGGCATTTCTTCCTCTCTATCTCACCATGCTAACCTGTCTCATTCCTGTTTTGTACAGCACACACTTCTGATTTACTTGGGACGAAGATCAAGAACAAAGAGTGACCTTAGTATGAAAATGTACGAGGAGGAGATACAGGTGAGAAACTGAAGGCATTTTGCTGGATACGGGGTTTTCCAGTAGTCTCCTTTAAAAATGTTCAATGTGTAGCTTTGTGATTTGATCTGACAGACCAACACAAAGGCGTACGTCATTGTAAAGTGGAAGGAAAATTTTGCACCAATTCTACAAAGTATTGACCCTGATTAGTAGTGCATGCCACACTTTTTGGTTTATTTCTAATAATGACCAAAACTACATATTTTTCTCTCCTTCCATATCAGAATTCTGTACTAGTTTATGTTCAGTCACATAACATCTCAAAATACTTTAACGTCTGAGGATAAACTGCTGAGAAAAAGTTCAAGGAGGGTAAATACTTCTGCAAGCTGTACTTGGTGTGTAATCGGTTTTGCCTCTCTTCATCAGGAGTGGTATGCAGAGTATTCAAGGGAATGTTTGTCTCAAGAAGATGAAAACCTAAACCTGGATCAGAACAGTCCCATCAGCAATCCGGCTCCCTTCCAAGAACATCAGCTGAACTCGCAGAGCGAACGACAAAGCATTAACTAAAAACGACTGTTGCGAGATGTACATGCACATCATCTCAACAGAGGAAACCTCAGCACCTCCAGTTCCCCCCAAAAATCAACATTATATCCGATGTGGGGGAATAAAAATCTGGAGCCTCTGGAACTGAAGTTGGTGAGAGAAAATGACGGCGTTTTCTTCCTGGAGCTGGATGGAAGTGTTGAGACACGTTGAAGGACCCCCTAAACAAGCTACCATTTCTTTGTGTATTTATCGATTATAAGTGAAATCTGATGCCTTAGCTTAACAGTTCCTCTGACCAGTATTAACACACAGTACTTATGTTTTGTACTTTGATCAAGAGAACACTAAACACTCCTTAAAGGTCAACCCAACCACTCATCATGTTAAAGGTTTCCTCCTAACTGACTCAGCAGGCTCCAACTATTTTATATAAGCTCTCATTCTGTAATGTACTTGAAAGTAACAGCAGATTTTAATAAACTATTCAAATAATGAAACACATGAATGCATTGTTGCTGTGTTGTCATTATGATGGACAATTAAAAAAAAAAAAAAAAACTAGCATTTCCCCCTACACACCCCCACGAGAACCCAGAAAAACAGTTTTGTTTGAATTCACAAAGAGGTTGATTCGTAGAAAATTTACAGTATTTTATGACCTTGTACATTATGAGCTGGATCACAATATCTCAGCTAAAAGACATGGACAGAGAAACAAAAAAAAAAGGCACAGTGTGATTGGTTTTAGTCCGCCCTGAGCTCTTGTAGAAGTCTTTAGCTTCTTGGTTTCACAGACTAAAGACAGGAGAGTCCGATTGAGCAAATGCAATAGAGTACATTACCGCTTTACGCAATATTTCTTACAAGCAGAAGATGACGTTTTGAGCTCAAGTGTGGATTATCCTGAACTCTGTGAGAAGTGCAATGAGAAGAAATATGCAGTAGAAGACGAGAAGGAAGACGCCGTAGGTCCGACCCAAGTGGAACTGGCTGAGCGGGACGATGAGAAAAGACAGGACCAAAGACGAACCCAGAGCTCCTGCGAGAATCCACGTCAACAAGCCCTCCGACTCAAACTGAGGAGGAAGACGAGAGAATCAGCTTCTTCGTACCATGCAAAACGCCGTCTTCCCTCGAAGCCAAAGGAGAGGATTACCTGCACGTAGGAGTGTGTGTCATACATCTGCATCAGACATCCCAACCCTACTCCAAACAGCATGTCTGAAATACGGTCAAGGTCCCATAGTTTTCATTTTATGTAAATATATGCATTTAAAACATGTTTGATGTAGTTCAGGGCAATAAAGTATTGAGGAGCAAAAAAGTGACAATGATAAAAGCAGGTTTTGATGTTCAATAAAGCGGGCTATTACAAGGCATTACATGGGCACACCATTATTTACTTCATGAGAGTGAACTTCGATATTGTACTGAAACATATTTCCACTCAAACAGCTGGCTGAACTCGACTTGGAACAAATATTAACTCTTGCCATTTTTATTTATTTTTTCAGAATGTATTGGAACTGATTACTTTTTTTGTCCTCATGTTAATGTTTCATCTTTCAGTTATCCAGTATCTTCAAACATGCTTAAAAAGTACTAAGTATAAACATAACTACATTACGTGAATCACTTCAACAGCTTCTTTGCCCATTTTTTCCAAACAGTTTCAAATCAACAGTTACAAAAATCCCCAGCGCATTTTTGACTTTTCATTACTGCCCTGGATAAAACGGCTCCTCTTCAGTTTAATGTTTTTTTTTAAAAGGCTCATTTTTAAAAACATCTACTTTGTTCACATTCAGCAGACTACTCCATAATTATATCCCTAAAAATAAACAAACTTAAAGGTTTTCGTGACACACTAAATTTCCGTTCCAAGCTTAAATTCTGTCCCTCGTCTCTTTCTGAAAATGTATTTGATGCATGTCAGAAAGATGTGCACGTCTTCCAAGTGGACATGAAAATAAAGGATACTGAAAATGATCCCTCCAAAGCAAGCAGCTATGGCCATGCGCGGGTATCCCTGCCGAGCAATGGTGATGTCGGAAAAAAGGTCTGAAACGAGAGAAGATTAATCGCACATTACACAGTTAAATGGGAATTAGGTCTAGTCTTGTGAACGGACTTAGATTATCAGAAATCACCTCCGATACTGTTGCCCCAGGCCAGCAGAGTCAAGCCCAGCACGGTGTTGCTGAGACTCAACACCACACCGAGCATGTGCAGAAGACTGACCACCTCTGACGCTGTGGCGCTGATCAGCACCGCGCTCACCACAAAGCCCAAAAATGCAAAAAGCTGAGGGAACAGAGCGGTAATCAGATTCTGAGGCAGCTGCCTTGCAAAAGTAATCATCCTGACTTTGATTTATGCAACAAGTCAACATAATAAAGTATTTATTTAAAAGCAGAAACTAAATTGTGTGATTTTTTTTTTTTCAGTCGTTTACAGATCTAAGCTGGAAAACCGTGTGCATTTGTATTTAATCCTCTCTGATATCCGTAACTAAAAGTCATTGCAAAAATTTCTGAGTGTAATTTAATCTCATTATAAATCCAGCTGGTCTGTGAACACCACAGAGGTTTGAGAACAAAGGAGACATGCAGCACACAACAAATGTCGTTTGAGGAACAAAATAAATGTAGCAATTTCAGTCCAATCAGATTCAGACAATTAAATACATTAAAATTCAATTCTAGTTATAAAACGACACAGTCAAGTGCAGTTTAACTCATAAAAAGCTTTCAGTCCAGTGAGGGTGGCATCGAGTCACTGATTTGCAAACATTACGTCCTCCTGAGCGAGCATGTAGCAGCAAGAGACAATTGATTGCATTGAGTCATGAATTTTGCAGCAATCCCTCAAACTGAGACCAAAACTACCAGGAAGTCCAAAGAAGTCTCTGCTGCTGCAGACTCTGCTGGTGTAGTAACCACGCCCCCTTCACATTTACGACCAATCACAAAGTATTTGTCAGACTCCAGGAGAAAACATGTGGCAGGACTTTAATTGCTATTGATGGAAGCTCACCGTCCCGTCTGACTGTATTTGAGTTGCTTTGCAAACATAAATGCCTAACATGTCAGCCTCCAGCTGGGCAAAGCTAGTAGGCACACCGCCCAAAGACTTAACAGCTGCTACTGAAGTAAACACTGGTTCTACAAATTAACACAGATGCACACCAGACTTTCCAAATTATGATTTATCAAAAGATGTAAGCATCTTACAGTTATAGCTACTTTACCAAATAATATTTGAATGAAATGCACAGTTGCATTTCATTTTTCTAAAGAAAAAAGAAAGAGCTACGGCTACTTCTACGAAGCATATATAAGTATATAAATATATGCCTTTCACATATTTAGCCAAACTTGCAAAAAGCTCTATGTCAATAAACCGACCGACTCAAATCTAAAAAAGACATCACTGGACAGTTTGCTTAACTATCTCAAAGTCCAGATGAGGGGAATCCGACTGATTTTTTTTTCTTTTTCCGTTTTACAAAATTAAAATTTGATCTACTCCTGATTTGGATTAACAAAAGCACTTACAGGGTGATATTTGGGAGGATGGTCGTTGGTGGTGGTGCAGAAAACTATAGCAGCCAAAAACATTCCCAGCAGGAGAATCAGCAGCCAGACAGGAAACTCCCCCTGGATCATGACGCCTCCATCTGGATTACCAAGAAAACCACCTCAGTATTTAGACTACGTAATTCTTCCTGCTAACAGCTTCTTTGTATTGTCATCAATTTATCGTGTTAAAATGTGCTCACATGCTCCGGACTGGAAGACGAGAACGCACAGCAGAGGAGCAGTGATCAGATGGAGCGAGTTGAGCGGTCTCCTCCAGTTTCTGTCTTCTTTATCCGGGTCCACCACAGGAACGCAGAGCAGCAGCAGCACCTCCAGCGGAGTCTTACGGCCACACGACAGGAGCGCCACGTTACGACACCGGATTTAATCTGAGTTCTTCCTGTTGCTCCGTTCACCAGATTTGTACAGACCTTCACGACTTTAACGACCTTCCAGGTCCACGGCTTCCTTCTCCACTTCCTGTTGTCTACCGGATTCAAAGAGCTCAGCAGGATTTCTCTTGTGGACTCGGAGTAGGGCAGGAGCGGCCTGTACTCGGACTCTGCAGCAGCAGCAGCAGCACAAACGCCTGTCTTTGCATGACGTGAATCACGCGGGAAACGATCGGGGGTGCAGATGCGTTCTTACCGTATTCCTGCTGGATCGTCCCTTCTCTCATGCTCTGGTCGTCGTCGTCGTCAGATGAGTTCAGCTCTGCTTCGAGGAAAAACACTCGCCAGTAAAATAACAGCAGAAAGAAAACGCACACAGAGCATTTGAATGTAGAAGGTCTAACCTGGAATATGTGGAACGTGTTGGAGCCCATTTGTAGCTGAATTTTTTTGCCGGTTATAGATCCATGTACTGATAAGAACGGTCAGAACATAAACCACGTAGAGGAACAGGTATCCTGGAAAACAAGGAGAGAAAAACAGGGTCAGTCAGACCTGCTGAACGTCAACACATTTTCCCCCTCGCCCACTTTGTACTTCTGCAGTTTTGATCATTTTGGAAAGATATAATAAACAGATAATTTAGTCATTTTCTAGAATCTATTCATAGATTGCTGCACAGAAATGTTTTGTGATATGATAGGTAAAATATCTATAATACCAGTAAGAGGTCAAACATAGCTTTGCTTTGATCAGGGTTGATATTTTTTCAGATGTTCAGGTGTTTTGGTTGTGCAGGCAGGAACAAAATAATAAGAACATATAATAAGAACAAAATAAGCATCTCGATAATGTCTGTCCCATTTTTTCCTTCCACTCAACTTTCCATTAATATAAATGGATACAGCAACCAGACTCTTTAGCGAGTTGTCAAGCTGTTTGCTGAACTCCTGCCAACTCAGTAATCTTCCCATGACTGTGTTGACAAAACATTTCTGTATTAAGAGCCGTTCTTTATATTTTGGTCTTATGTAATGTCCCAGTCGTCTGAGAAACAACATTTAAAATTTACTGAGAGCCACCTGTCCACTCAAAGCATCCCCTCAGACCGTTTGTGTTTACCCAGTGTTTCTCCCAGGGTTGTAGTGCCTCTGAAGAGGATGACAAAGGTCCAAAACACTGCAATCATGTAGAAGATGACGTCACGCAGGAATGGGCGAGAAGCCACGGCGAACGGTTTCACCAGGGCGACACTTCCTGCAACCACTGTGGTGACAAATATACCAGCACCTGCGAGGACACACATGTTTTCCCATTTGAATATTTTTGTTAAATTAGCTTCCTGTTTGTCAGGAGAAACAATGATAAAACGAGCCTCCATGTACCAAACAGGGCTCCGACAGCCAGCCCAGCGGTGTGTGGATGGGAGATCGCTGCCATGGCACTGAAGATGTCCGGAGCTCCGTTTCCCAAAGCGAGAAACGTCACACCCTCAGCACATGTTGCAGTCAAAGAAACAGTTCACCACCAAGCACAGGATGATCACTGGTATCAAGTTGTACCAAGGTTTTAAAAAGCGTCACTTTAGGAGCAACAAAATGTTCAACTAAACAATTCCTACGATTTAAAGTCATGTTAAAGGGATCCCAGAAGAAACCCAGCAGCACGGAGCATGGAGTAACGTAACGCTGCTCTTTTCACGTGTTGCTGTTCCCTGACGGTCAGCTGGCAAAACAACGGCTACTACAAGAAAGTCAAATTTTACTGTCTTGAAATATTTTCAATATCAAAAAACAGAAGGTCGTGGTGGGGAAACTGAGCTGTCAATCTAAGAGGAGGATATCTGTAAAGCAGCTGACTGCAGGCTAGTTGTAGAAGATTGAAAATTAATATCAATGTGATCTCAGTAACTCTATAAAGAGTAGAATTGCAAAAAGATTTTGTATTCTGAGAAATAAGAGTTAATTTGAAAACTACTAATCAGTTCAAGCAGATGTTTATTCTGCAGGGCTTCTTATGTTGATGTATAAAACCAAAATAAATAACACATGTTAGATAATTACATTATTAAATCATTATGTCAGATTATTTTAGAACTACCAGGAATGTCATGTCTTGTTATTTCTTTATTTATGTATATAAAATTATAGTTTAAGGTATTTCATATTGGATTATGCCTAGTCCACGCAAACACACACAGAAAACATGATTATCTGCATAATTAAGTTAGAAAAGAAAACCAAATACTCTCTGCACGCTCTCCACAGAAGTGGAGAAAGGATACAGCCACGTTGTGGGAGCAGTGAAGAGTGGAGGAGATGGCCGACAGGTTGGGGCAAAAACTGGGGAGGGGATAAAACATAATAAAATGCATTTATAAATGTTTCAAACCTTCAACAACTGGCTGAACAACAGAGCGGTGTTACAACAGGTGGGATAAAACCAAGAGCAGAAGTATCTGCTTCCTTTCACAGATTTAAACCCATATCTCAAAAGTGAAAGCTCTCTGCAGTCATGGGACTCATGTGACCATAAAGCTGACGGAGCTAAGAGCAAATATATGTGTGTGTGTGTGCGTGTGTGTGTGTGTGTGTGTGTGTGTGTGTGTGTGTGTGTGTGTGTGTGTGTGTGTGTGTGTGTGTGTGTGTGTGTGTGTGTGTGTGTGTGTGTGTGTGTGTGTGTGTGTGTGTGTGTGTGAAGTGAGCCTCAAAAGCCCTTTCACTGTCTGAAACTGTGAACACGCTGCTGAGAAATACTCACAACTTTGAAGCAGTGAGTCCAAGAATAAGAAACAAGACGAGCAGCCAAACAATCTGCAGGGACACAGTGAAGACAAGCTGCTGTAAAGTTTGGTTATACTCACATTTTCCAAATGCAAACAGGAAAGCGGTTCTTATTCATACTGAATAACTGGTTAACTACACACTGTTTACTTTTTTTTTTTTATCAGCAGTGATTAATTATTATAAATGATCCTTCTCAACAGGATTATTTCTGTTAGCACAATCATCACTCCTTCAGGTTTTCATGTGAGACAATTTCATTATTTCATTTGCTGGAGGAAGTGAAGATAACCGAGGAGTCCCAGTGAAATTACACGATTTAGCCAACAGTGAAACTACAGCTTTAAATCAGATACCAGTCCCACTTCTTCCACAGTCAACAGTCAACTTCCTCATGATCCGCTGATGAGCTGCACATTTTCCTGGTGCTTTATGACTCTGCTTCACGTGCAACTACACACACACGCACACACACAGACGGATGCATGCACAGATCTTACACAGAGGGTGATGGTGAGAGGAGTGAGGTTGGGAGGCAGCAAGCAGAAGGCCAGTTTCAGGTAGTTGATGAAGCCGTCCTCCATGGAGCAGTCCGGCGTCCTCTTCACGAACGCACATCGCTCTGCGGCGCTGTAGTTCATCACCCGGTCACACTGCACAAATAAACAGCTTTCTTAACGTGTAGATAGGAGCACTGGCATCAGGATGGAGTAAAAGCATAAACAACTGCATCTCTGCAAGTTTCACCATCTAAACTGATTTATTGATTCTATGATAAAGAAGTGCAAGACAAAGCACATAACGCACATGGCAGCACTTTAGCCTAAAAAACAATGCGTTGTGTGACGAGCGACTCTAGCTGAAATAATCATATCCTAAAGTTTCTTAAGTACAAATGTAATCAGTCGCTGAAGCATATTAGTATCTGTATTCTTTAATTCAGCAACACTGGAAGGCCAGTCCAGAATCATCTTCTTTTTTTTTTTTTTAAGGTTTTGTTGGCTCTAGTGGCCTTTATTTGAAAACAGTTTGACAGGAAAGAGAGGGGGAAGACATGTGGCAAATGTCATCAGGCCGGGAATTGAACCTGTGACCACCAGCATGAGGACTAGTGCCTCAATACATGGGTTGTGCTTTGTCCCTGCACCACCACAGCACCCCCAGAATTTTCATATTTCTAACTATTTGGATCACTGTCCTGCTGCATAACCAAAACGCTCATAAATAGATGAACGGATATTCTCCCTTCAGGGTTTACTACTGAGGAGCAGATCTCATGGCTGCATCAATTAAGGCAAGTCCCACAAGTCCTGGTCCGCCTAAGTATTTCAGATCTTTGTAGAAATGGAATCAACAGCCTGAATAAATTGTGAAATAACTCTTTACTTTGAAGGATTACACTCTGCTGAATGGATACCAACTTCAGTGTCAAGAGCCATTAAAGCAAAGTATTTTAGAGTGCTTCAAGGGGAACCTGTTTACCTCTGCATGTAAAAATAAGTGGTTGTGCCCCTCCCCGCCCCCACCATGTGGTGCTGCCCTGGGCAGTGAGTCACGTTTCCCGTAATAAAAACTGCATAAACAATATTATTTTTTTTTTTTTAATGTCTAAAAACAACTTTCATTTAGTGAAATTAAAACAATTTCAACGGTTTAAATTTCAAGGTACAACACAAAACAGTTTTTAGTGTAAAACTGTACTTGAGCTTGTTTTTAATTGTTTATTTATAACTGGAGGCAAATTGAACATTGGTAAATTAGGGATCATCTTCTGAGGGGAAAAAAGGATCATGCACCTGACACTTCCAACGTGCTTGAGAAAGGAAGGACTGAAAACAAATATTCGTTTGTTCATCGGTCATAACCAACACGTAATTACATAAATCCGTAGCTAAACAGAAAGAGCTTTCTTCATACCTGTCGCCTCACATTAATCATGTGACAGCTGCGGGTAAAACTGCAGGTATTTATTCTGTCAATTTGTTTCCCTTTACAAAACCAGTTATCAAGTCTCACTCACCTCGTCGCTGCTTTCGGACATCATGGCTAAACTGGTCGGTCCAGCTAATCCAACACCAGGCTGGGTGCTGAAGTTCCAGGTGCCCGAGGCGAGCAGCTGGCCGCTGGGCAACAAGGCCAGCAGCAGAGCCAGGAAACCACTGACAGACATGAGGATCCACTTCTTATCCTGGAACCGCGTCCATACTGGCGCTGCTGGATTAACAGGACTCTGGTGGAGTCCTCCTATCTGCCGACCCGACTGCTTTGACTAAACCAGAGAGGTACAAGAAAAATCTAAAAAATACCAACTTTGTTGTTGTTCTTTTTGTTTATCGTCCTCCACCGAGCTGCCACTGGCTTGTTAGTGAACACTGAGCGCTCAGATTCGGTGAACATTAGTTCACCTACCTCTGCAACTCCTCCCACTGTTTCTAAAGACCCGTGATGCGTTCAATGACTCTTTGAAAACGCCGAGATCCGACCTTTGAAATGGGAAAAACATCAAGATGTCAATAAAATGTAATAACATCTTTTTTGCCCTAACTTTTCGTTTAAAATTAAATCGGAGTTATGATTTTTATAGATGAGTATGACTTTTAATCGTATAATTATAACTTCGAATGTCTAAATTATAAGTTTAAATTTTATAATTGTGAATAATTCAAAAATGTCAGAATAATTACTTTGAATCTACTGATTGTGATTTTGGTAACTTTGCAATTTTGTTTAAGTTTTAAAAAATAAATTTAAAGCAATAAGTGACATAAATGCACTCAATGAAAAAGTTTAAATATTTTTCTTTTTGTTATTACAGTACTTCAAAAAAAAAAACCTTTATCAATTATTTTCAAACAGGACTGTCTTGTATTACCGCTCCTCTCATTTTCATATAAAGTTGTTTCAAAATGCTATTTGTTCATTACAAACTTCTGAGGCACACAATTTGAGTGTTTGCCAGTTGTGTCAAAGGTAACTTCTTCTTGTTCTGGATTTCATTCAGGGATAACAGAAAATAAATACAATTGCACTGAACTACATTTTTCAAAATTGTAAAAGACTTTTAATACTGTGCATCTATTTATGCAAGTTTGTGCATAGATGTACAAACTTGTACATTTACGCACAACTGTGTTCATTATATAAAATCTTAATAAAGCATTAAGAATTGCATTTGTAAAGGGATAACGTGAACATTTTTCCAAATGATTTTATTTGAAGATTTAGTTACATATTTTTCATTCAATATGCATAAAAAACCGAAAAACAAAACAAAACAAAAAATGAATACTTTTAGTGTTGAAATTTTACAAGACTTTTATTGCATATTCAAAATACAAAGTTGTGCATCTTTTGTCATCGTTCTCAGTATGCGTGGTGTTTATCTTTTAATATACACACTTTTTCATACCAGAACTAGGAAAAATGCCTCGTGCATTTGCATCAGTCACAGTTCTCCTATTCTTCTATATATATCCTTTTTAATAACTGCTAATTGAGCAGAACTATGGCAGAAAATCAAGACTACTTTAATAACACTATCAGAAAATGTCAGCATCCTAAAAACAGAAAGATTTATCATCTGGAGTGTCATTCTTGATGCGATTATGGAAGGCAAGATTTTCTTCAGTAATAGTGTTAATACCCTCGCTATAACAGTTCAGATTATAAATCCATCAGCACATGAAGGATGTTCACGTTTGAATACGGTTATCATAAATCAGTGCAGCATCCATGGAGGCGCTGCTGGAATCGTAGCAGCCTCTCGTCTGTTTAGATGCCACCAGACACAGATCTTGTTCGCACCATCTGATAAAGCAAAACAATAGCACGACGAATGAACACATAATATTTGCTTATTTTTTCTGAGAAGCTCAAAAATGAGTTTTAATCAGTCAGTTTTTGGTTTGTCATACCGGAGAGCTGCATAGGTGTCATTTGGGGAGGCATCTTTCCAGCATGCATGGTCAATGAGAAGAGCACCTGTTAACACACACAGTTAAGGGAGACCACTTTAAAGCACTGATGTAACACCACGGATTGTTAGATGAACGCAGAAGTAGAAATGAATGATAAGACATGTATTGCTCTGTCATCCACAGGTGCTTACAACTTTTCAGAATTTGTCACATTTGAAGTAAATTGTTAAGCAGAAGGAAAAAATCTAGTTTTTTTTTCTATTTAAAATAAATCTGAAGAGTGTGGTGTGCATTTGAATTTAGCCTCCTTTACTTGGAGCTAAAGGAGCATTATTTACATAATGCTAAATAAAAAACAAGTAATGCCACCAGTTGCCTTCAAGAGAAAAATCCAAATAGAATGCATTAAAATTTGTCGTCGTGTATTTTACAAAACACAGACGGTTCTAGTAATGTGAACACATTTGAAAAGAACTGAAGTTGTTGCAGGTGCTTGTGAAACACTCACCTGCATAAGTGCGAGCCAGGCTGTATGCAAGATCTCTGGCCGCCAGTTCGAGGTAACTGGGTGATCTGGAAGCGGCTATCTGAACAAACTGCTCCAGTTCAGACAGAGCGCCGCCGACTGCTTTTACAGCCGGGTCCAGTGAGGAAACGCCCGTGGCACCCGCAAGCAGCGACTGCAAGAAAATAGTCACAGCTGTTTGACCCGCTTCCAGTTATACACCTTGCCCAACAGGTTCTGGTTTCCATGCCGTACCTTGACGTGCGCAAAGTAAGCATGCAGAACCATTCCTGAGCTACGGGCCACGCAGCGCAGCACATCCAGAGACAAAACATTTGTTGTCCCTTCCCATATACTCAACACCTGCAAGAGAAACAACATGTGAGTTTCAAAAATCATAAAAAAGGCAGAAAAAAAGGTGGTTGGTAGCAACGCCACCTGAGCATCACGGAGTATTCCAGGCATTCCAGTGTCCTCGATGTATCCTTGTCCGCCAAAGCTCTCCAGGCCCTCAGACACAACAGCTACAGCCTGAGAGAAACACATACAGTAGGTCAGATACTCAGAATACTGGGATCAAAAACTAGTTTTGTACTTGCAAAAGCAGCTCACCTGTTTCCCGGTGTACAGTTTGACCACAGGGGTGAGCAGACGAAGGAGGTGCAGGTCGAGCTCGCTGGCCAGGCCGCTCTCCTCTCGACCCAGCAGACGGCAGACATCCATCACGAGAAGAAAAGCTGCACGCGTCTCCACCTGTCCAAGCCAGGCAGAAGTTTCAGAATTACTGTTTGTAAAAGTGTTAAAACCCTTTAGGCTATTTTCATATTTTGTCACTTTTATACATCAGGGAGTTTTATTAGGATTTAATCTGAGAAACTCCATAGCAAACATGCCGTTCTGGGAAAGAAGTCCTGCTTTCACTTTTCTGTAATTCATGAAGGCGACACTAGAAGCACATGGAAGAAGGTCCTCTGGTTAGGTTAAGAGTAAAACTGAAACTTTTTAGCCCATATGCTGAAGGCCATGTTAGGCAAAAATCTAAAACTGCAGCCCAGATGCAACATATCTATGATGAGAAATGGTGGTGGCACCATTATTGCTGTTTGGATTGCAAATTTACAGATGCAACTGAGCTTCAGCTATTTTGCAAAAGGAGAAAGCATATCTCTAGATGTGCAAAGCTTTAAGAGACATACCTGACTTGCACCATCAGCTGCAGAGAGAATCTCGACAAAGTTTGGATCCAAAGGATTAAATATATACGCAGGTCAAACTGCTTTGATTTTTACATCTAAAAAAACCTGAAAACCATTTATCTTTGTCCTCCCAGTTAACAATATGTGTTGTTCTGTCACACAAAATCCCAATAAAATACATGGAAGTTTATGGTTTCAAGGTGACAAAATCGGAAAAAGTTCAAGGCGTGTGAATTTTTTATTTTTTTTTGTAAATCATTGCGAACCACTTCTGCTGCCTTTACCTCCATTCTTGCAAGCGTCTGCATGTGCAGTGGGTGGTCTTTAAGGAGCTTTCCGAAGGCGGTGCGGCGGGTGGCATAGTCACGCGCCAACTGGAGCACTCTGTGAGCAGACACATTATTTAATCAGCTTACTGAGGAGAGGCCTCCACAGAGTCAGAACTCAGGGAAGCGTTCTGATGTGGGGTCCTGCCTTCTCATTGCAGCGGCTGCAGAGACGCTGTTGTGAATCCTGGTTATTGTCAGCATGTTGGCTATGGAGGCCACGCCTCTGCCTTCCTCCGAGAGCTGGTGATAGAGGAACAATATCTGGATCAGAGAGAGTAGCAAAGCAGAACTACAACACTGAAAAACTGTTACAATAGAGCAGAAGCAAGGGCACTCGGCCTGGGAGTCAAAACATAGAAATCCAAATATTCAGGAATGATCTCCTGCTCCTCACTTTGACCACAATTAAATATTTAAATGTGATGTTCAAATGACAGACAAGCCCCGCAGGTTTGGAGCTGTTTAAAGTACAAAGCTCAAAGCTAAGGAGATAAAATAAAATTGATTTGAAAATTAGTGCAAGTCAAGGCAAACGTTAGAAATCAAAGTTCACTGCTGCACAGCATTTACAGTTTGAAATAAAGCATCATTTTCTTTCTGAAAACTACGTTTCTGGGTTAAAAACACAAAAATCTTTCTGAATTAAAAAAAAAAGTTCATGTTAGTGGAATTTTAGACAATAGTTTCTTTTAATAATTTGCTTAATCTGGGGAAAAATATTAATATCATTTTTGCAGCAACAGTCACGTTCATGTGAGGGTTATTGTATTTGCCCTCTACTGGAAGTTAGGGAGGGTTTAGATAACAGTGGAGCACTCCTCCATTTTGAATGCTTCAAAGGTACAAAGAGGCCTGAGAAAGCAGCTTTGGGTTATCAAGAATGCACTACTGCATGCTCGATAACCCAAGCATGCAGTAGTGACTCTCTGTCTAGTTAGAACAGATCAAACTGAATGAACACTGAGCATGTCAGCTTGTTGTTTTCGTTCTTGCAAGAATTAATAAAGTGCTGCTTGAGTGAAAATCAACCAAGCGCCACTGACTCTGTATGCAGGCAGGCCGTCCAGCAGCAGCTCAGCAGTCGGCATCTGTCGTGTCCCCAGCTTGTCCTTCAGTCTCTGGACTTCAATACCCCTCAGTCGGCCGTCCTCGTCTCGACTCACCTCTGCGTAAAACAGAGACAGGCCCCTGCTGCCCTGCGGACAGAGACGAGGTCTGCTAGAAATGGTGCATTCACTGACTGCAGGATGATGTATGCGGGAATCAGCAGTACTGGGGTTGTTGACCCAGATGTGTCCTGAACTCTCGCTAAGGTGAGAGTCATGTCTGCGTCTGTGGCCGACGTGAACCACTTGAAGCCGTGCAGTCTGTAGGAGCCGTCTGCTTGGGGAACGGCCACCGTCTCCGTGCCGGTGCCTGAAGACAAAGAGAAACTAAGATTTATAATAAGAGAGGAGTTTTATCTGTATTTTGAAAAAAATTCAACAGTCCTCAAACTCAGTGGGAGGAGATTCCTGAGTCCTGGCATTACTAGATAAGTTAATATTTAAATATGTTCCTCTGCTATTAAACGTACAGTGATTTATAAATATGCAGGAGTCATTCTCCTGAGTTTGAATTTCATGCCACCGCTCTGTTACAGACAGCGCCCCCTGTTGGTCAACTATAGAATGAAGGCCGCACTAATTCACTGCAGATCAATGCATTTCTACTGACCCACATCAGATCCTCCCTGTCTCTCAGTCATCCACTGTCCAGACGTCCAGAAACGCTCAGGTTGTCGGCTGGTCAACCGACGATATGCTTCTTCCACTGGCGGCGAAACCCCTCCAGACTTTACATACACAGACACACAATCCCTGACTGGTCTGATTTGCAAAACTTAGAATATGTTAAATATACTGAGATGAGTTTTGCTTTGATGCAAGACGTTTTCTTCAAACTCGAAAAGCTGCAGAAACACGTTGGAGTTATTGTTGTAGGTTTAGCTTAAGTGTACATAAAAAGGGTCAAAGATTAATTGTTTTTAACATTATGCGGCCTTGCTGGAAACCTTATCAAGACAAAAAAATTGCTGTGCAAAAATGTTCATACTCACACACGTAGGACTTTTTCACATTTTGTCACATTACAATCACTAACTGATGGGATGGAACATAAATCTTCTTAGTCTGTGTATTTTAAACTTACCTGGATGACCTTTGCGGCTCCATCTGTCATGGCAAGAGGACAGGTGTAAAGGCCGGACGACGGGGAGAATATGTACAGCTTGCTCATCTGGTAAACACGCCTGGAATGCAAACACACACACAGAATTAACCCAACCAGAAACGGACAAAATCTGGTTTTTAAATTGATGTAGGAAGAAAAAGTCAGAGGAATAAGCTTACCTCCACTCCCCAAATGACTTGTCGTAGCCGATGGCAACCAGTCCTTCCTGCGCTGAGAGGTCTTTGAGGCGTTTCCAAGCCTCAGAGGTCACAATGTGGTCCACTCTCCGACCCCAGGGATCAAAATGCACCAGGCGAGGAGGATTGAGCTCACACTCTCTACCCCACGTGTCAATGTCTTTGGCCACACGCTCTCCAAAGGCATTCAAGTCAGACAAAATAGCCTGGGAACAAGACTAAACACGCAGAATCACCTTAAAATTGTGGATCCAGTCTCCCTTATTTAGTTTAAGCTGTTTTCAGGATGCCTGGAGTATTGATTGAGACAACGATATGGCGTCATTTTCACAAATCTTACAAAAAACACTGCATTGGGTGACATTTCCTCAGCATACCTCCTGAGGCAGGTGTCTCTTTAGGTATCCTCTAAGCAAGGCATCCTCCAGAAACGGATTCTTCAGGACCGGCTGTTCCTGAAAGAACGATCCGACCCTGGCTCTGCTGAACGGCAGGTAACCTGCTCCGTCCGATGCTGCCTCCCACAGATGTTCTTCATCAGATTTTCTTGCTCCGGGCTCCGCTGCACTGGCTGATCTGATGTGGACCAGAGGTCGAGTGACGCCACACCACAACCTGCTGCCGGCTAGACGTCTGCTCAGGACGGCTGAAGACGCTGCCATGGCTTTAGGATCTACCTGCTAACAGAAACGAGAGGGCTGGCAAATTGCTTCTGCAACAAAACTGCAAATAAATGAGTCTTTAATTGCAGTAGTGTAGTCTACAACAGTTAGCTTTGAAGATACTGCAGCTGTTTAGTCCCCTTGTGATCCTAACAATTTTGTAGCCACTGGTATCTGAGTGTTCCAGAGACCAGAGAGTTCAGGCTAGGTCCTTTTCCAAAATTGTGTAATGATGATGACAGAGATATTAAATGCAGGCATATGCAAATTAATTTCAAGTGTTTATCAGAGGAATATTACTTTAAAACAGCTTAATGGTTTTAACAGACAACGGTTAACCATCTCTGGATTCTCCAGGTGGTTTCAAGCCCTTACATTGAAACTGGGTTTGTAGACATTTCTTATAATTATACAACATTACGTTTAGCCATGGAAAGGAGGATGCCTGATTTGGGAACTGAACGATACGGTGGCGGACTGATCAATAAATCATGACAGGTCGTCTGGAAAGCGCATAAGATTCTTCTGAAAAAAGTATGTGAAAATAATATAACAGGTTTTCTTTTGAGCCATGTTCTATAAAATCTACTTTAAATGTTTGTGTTGTCTATTTTAGAGAAATTGTGTTATTTATAAGATTAACTAGAGAGGAAAGAGTATAAATTGCCTTTAACTGAAAAACACATAGGGCTTTAACTCTATTGGAGAGTCAGTCCCAGAAGTGGGTCAAAGTTCATTTGACTCCGTTGTTGTTTAAACAGATCTCGCTTTAACATTTGTATTAACTTGTTGCTACGTCAAATTTCATCAACAACATGACGTTTAATTTCACTCAAACCTGTTAGTCTCTCGTTGATTTTTGGTGTTACCGTTTGTCAACAGGAAGCAACCACCGAGTAAACAGACTCGTTTTAACGACGCAGATTATATTTCATTTAAATGCTGTCACTGCTAGCAGTCTGGCATTGTTACCAATTTGAATGCTGAAACTTATTCACGTCGGATTTAAAAGGTTTCCAGATGTAAACGATGTGCAGAGATCCTCACCTGGCGTTAGCCGAGCAGCAGCAAGAAGCAAATTATCTCGCCTTCAAAATAAAAGTCGAATGTGCTCGACATACGTTGCAAGTACTCGGAAGTATTTTGTCACATCAAAACCATAACATTCAATTTATTTTTGTTGTAGGTACAGCAGTAAATTATCAAAGGTTGGCAGGTTACCACATCGATTGATGTTTTTTTTTTCTTTTAATATAATGAAAAAATGTTTCCAATGGAATCTGTGAATTTGACTGAAATACATTGTTTATGCTTCTTTTTAACCACTTGTAACATATTGAATTCATATTAACATATAATTAAAGACATAACTTAAAATTTTAAAATATATATTTTTTAAAAATCTCTTGACTATGTTGAAGACCTCTGACCTAAATCCCTTTTCCACCACACAATGAGTTCTGCATGTAGACAAGTTAAATTTTAGCTACATTATCTTTGGATATCTACATTAGCTTTGGAAAACTAACTTCTTTTGGCTTCGTACCTTAAAAATATTGTATTGATGGAATGCAACGCTAATAGTGATCCTATGATAAGGATCTCCATTTCATAATGTTCTTTAATAAACCTCTAAGGCATGTGAAAGAAATTTTACTGAACTTCATTATATTGCATAAAGCGTTTGTTATTACCTTATAGTTTCTGCATTGAACTTGCAAGAGTTGTGTTAAATATATGAAGGTTAAGCTGACAGAACCATATTTACTGTTTTTAAGGTAGGGAGAATGTCCTTGAAGATAAATGACCATGCTTGTATAAATGTGCTGCACTCTGAGGGTTATCTCAAAGTCTCTCGCCATAATACGCATGTTGTGTGGTGATGCTCTTCCTTTGCAGGCAATTAAATAAATCTCACCAACTCACCGGTAGCCTCAGTCTCATTGATTAAGTACTTCCACCATAAGACCTTCAATAAATGGTCTTATGAAACAAAATAACTCTGTATCTGCAGGGTTCCCATAATACATCCGTTTCAAAATGAATGTCCTGATCAATTCAATTAATTCTGTAGATCGTTTCTATGATTCATGGATTCAAACCATTTACCTAGTTGGGTTTTCATCCACAAATGAAATAAAATGATGTTCGCTTCTTATTAAGCATCATGGTAAGGAGACTTGTTTTTTTGCTTCTGGACAAACTTCCATCAGGTGATCCAATTACATTTGGAGAGTAATTAGGTACACTGGGTGTTATTTAGTCATCAGAATATTAAAAAAAGACTCCAAAACAAATGGTATTGTTTAGAATATCTGTCAAAATGCATTTTCCTTCAAACCTCAAGATTATGATCTACTTTGTGCTCGGATATACAGAATACACGGTTCACGGACTGAATTCAGATGTAATAAAATTAAACTGTATAAATATGATGAGAAATTACAAATAGTCAGGATGTCGAAGGAGTGTTTTACTTTGGACTTCAAGTTAATGCATCACACACTGGCAAATAAAAGTGTAATGGATCCTGAACCGGTTTTATTGTTGTAAGTAAAGTTTGTCAAAAATACACAACACTTGTTTCAATTAGAACAAGACTGAAAAGCATGCACCGTTCAATAAAACATTTCCATGACTTGCTAAAAATCTTTTCAAAAATGAAGAACACGGTCACTAAATGATAAACATCCATTTAGCTTTTCTTTCAAACATAAGCAAAGAACAATCAAAGCATAAGTGTAGAGGCTTTGAAGGAACGTTTATACTGATAAAACCAAGCTTGTAGTTCTCATTGGTGGATGTGGCATGTCACACTTGGTTCACTAACCAGGATGAACAAATAACGGGCAACACTGATGCTTTCCTTAGTGTACAAAAATAAAAGTTACTGTTTAGAGAAGTGGGTTTTTTTGACTCGCTGTGCTGCCACTCACGGTGTGTAATATTCACCTGATGGGAGGACCAAATAAAGAACAAGTGTAGCTTATCACAAGCTGCACATATAAAAAGGAGCTTCCTACACAAATTACGTTAAATGGACATAACATGTTTTAAACAGATAGACATGGTCTATATGGCGATATATAAAAAAGGGCTAAAAGGAAAACCACAGGGCTAACCAACAATACAGAAACAAATCAAACTTAGGATTTAAGATGTGGAGAGATTGAAAAAATGAAACATCCCCAAATATTCATGGATCACTGGACAGAAGCAGTGTTCCTTGGGAGCTGTCAGTAAGCAACAGTTGAGGTGAACGCTCAGTCTTTATCAGCTCCTGCTGCGTTTATCCATTCAGCCTTCTTTAGTCGCCTTTGGTTAGGAGGTCCTCTATGTATGCATCAAGTTCATCATCCGTGTTTATGTCAATATCCTAAAATGTCAAGAAAACAAGTTTGCTGAATCATGAAAAGCATCAAATGGGTCAAACATGCAGCAATGCGCAAAAACAATGTACACTTCAGATTAGCAGCTCTTACCTCTTGAACTTTCTGTAGGAGGGCTACAATGTTGGTCCGTAGTTTTTGTAGTTTTTCATCTGCTTCCTTCAGTTTGACCTCAGTGTTGTTGTTCTTTTCCTCCACAGCTTTGGCTCTGGCGTCAGCTCTGCTCTGATACGAGTTGCACAACGACTGGAGACCCGACTCGTACTGCTGGAAATACTCTTTCTACAGAGAGGAGGGAAAACTCTGCTGGCATCAGAACCACTCACGTTATCTTTGTGACATTCTCTTTATTTTATGATGTCCAGGGTCCGATGGGGAGATTGTAAAGTATCTCCATCAGGAACCAGCTGTTGCTCTACTGCCTGATTTATTGTCAGCCATATTCTCAGACCACTCTGCAGCCGCTAACAAATATGTTATCAAGCTATCAATCTGTTTTTCTAACAAATCTGGGTGTTCCCTGGCAAATCGATTTTACCCTTTTGCAATGATGTTCATGATGAAAGAGAACAAAGAGGGCAAAGTGGTGGTTTTTAACAGTGCTGAGTCAGATCTCTGAGTGACTGAACTGGGACAAAAATCACAATATAGATGCACGCCATGTAATTATGTTATGTTTGTGTTCAAACATGGACTCAAAACAATTTGTTGGACTATGATTTTTCTCAGCAAAAGTACCCACACACCAACAGAACAGTGATCAGGACGTGTTTGGTTGCGTCACGTTTCTCACCAGAGGAAAGGCCATCAGCTCCTCAGCTGTCATGCTGTTAACATCGTCCTTGGGGATCCGGAAAGCAGGAGGGAAGAAGTAACGAAGCATCGTCCTGAAACACAAACAGATAGAGGGACTTCAGTCACATCATGTGGATATCCTATGAAATTAGTAACATACATCTTAACAAGTTAAAATTATATTTAAAGTCCATTTATTTTCAGCATTTAGATGATTATAGTCGACAGCTAACTTTGAATATTACACAAAATCCTAAATATATTTTATCCAGCATTGTATGACGCTTCATGAAGAGGGTGTCTGTGTTCTCCAGGATTGTCAAGGTTATGATATTTTTGTATTAAAAATATTTCTACATTGATTGTAAATTAGCTGTAAGAAAGGGCGGAGCCATTGGGTGCAGTTCCCCTCTAAAACACTTGGTGGCAGCACCACCAAATTAGACAGTAAATTTATATGCTTGCATATATATTTTTATATCGACATCACTTCACTTAAAGAAAATATTTTCTATCTATGCATTAATTGAAAAATACAGATGCATGTTCCTTCACTAGCTGTAAGCCATAATTGGTAAATTGAACCAAAATAAACACTTGAAAAACATGATTCTGTTTGGAAAACCTACTTGAATCTATAAGTGAACTGAATAAAATGCATTTTTTGATGATAAGCAGCTGTAGAGTGTGTAGCTCACCTCAACATGGCCACCAGGCTGTCTGTCACCTCTCGACTGGTTCCAGGCTGAGTTGTGTCGGGCTCCATGGGGGCCGAACCTTTCTCCATCTCCTGCTGGGTGTCGGGAGTCTGGGAGTTAGGAGATGGTGGTCGCATCAACCGTACTTCATCGCTGCCTTTGAACACCCTTTAGAGAAGCGTGCAACATGGAAATGAAAATAATGTTCTGCGCAGTGAATTTAAATTCAAAACGAAGCGAGATGATGAGTCGTACCATCGGTCTTTGGGTGTCGCTCGTGGTACGTAGTCAAATTTGACTTTCCAGCGAACGCTCTGTTTATTTGCCTCCACAGCGATAACTTTACCGGTAAACCACTCTTTATTGACGCGCACTTCAACCAGAAGACCTTTATCTTTAAAAAATAAAAAATATCTGTAGAAAAAAAAAACCCTCTTTTTCACAAATGACATTTTATGTGTATTAACTGACCTTTCTGAGCATTTTTAGTGTCATTCTCTGGCTCCTTCTGCTGCGTTTTCTCAGGAACCTGCAAGAACACCAACATTTTACCGCCACAGAACTGGAGCAACATTTTACTGAAGAGGGAGGGATGAAAAAGGAAAACATTTTGGAGAAATTGTGATTAATTGGTGAACCTAGCATGCAGACTTGGAGAAGAGTGCTATGCGTTAAGAAAACATCTAATATATTTTCAAAAAGGTGATTAGAAGACACGAGAAGGTTAATCAGATGAGAAAGAGATCTCTTGATTGTTAGAAACTGTGAGAAAACCCAGCCTGGACTTATTTTCAAGGAAGTAGTGATGGAGCCCTGTAAAGCTACCTTCTCTTTAGCCCCTTGCTGTTGTGTGGGAACAGCTTTAGAGACAGAGGCTGGTGTAGGTGGCTGCTGCCGTGCAGGAGTGGATAATCCTTTCTTCTCAGCATGAGAGTGTGTTTTATCCTGCAGGGTCAATAGCAGAGGGGTTCTGACTGGAAAGCTAACTGAGCAGCTTGCATTCATTTGAAAAAGTGTCCAATTAAAATCCATCTAATGTAGGATTCTGCCCAGTTGGTAATCCACTTTGTTGATGCACTCTGACTCTGTAGAGAGGAAAAGTTGGTTGAATCTGCATAACGCACAGGGTGAATAATGACTCAACATTACACTACGTCTATGTTCACCGTCTTCATCTATTTATTTTTTTTTGACATTCAGAAATTATATGTTTGACCCTTTCAGATTAGTTTGATGATACATTCTCAACATTAAAGCTTCCATCTGAGCTTACAGATCACGCAGCTGTGATTACTGAACCAAAGGCACAACGTGAGACACAGCAGGTAAAGGAAGTATATTTCTAAAGATGCTATTTGACATGAATGTTTCACCAGCTGTTGGTAACAACCCAAGTAATCTGTACACAGAAGGAAACTCCTGACTGTGCGTTGACTGTTTGGCTTCGGATGAAGTATGGGACAGCATGTAGCTTCACTTTACCGACTAAAAGGCTGCCAATGCCTTAACCAACAACACCAAAGTGGCACTAACATGATGATATTTGCAACAACTCCATCTAAAGATGGACTGATATTTAAAACTGAAATGTGAAGACGACACATTAGTGTCTTAATCTGCCATTCTGCCTTGCAAAGGCAGATCATGAGAATCTTTGCAAAACCTTCAGATCGAAGCAAAAATCTGCAAGAATAATTGTTTCGACTGAAAACTGATTTTGAATCAAGTTGTAAGAAACTTAAAGATTCCCACTCCTGATGTAGATAAACTCAGTAGAATCTATTCTTTGGTTGCAAGCATTAGTACCTGTTATGTCTTAAATTCTGTCAATGTAATCATAAGATGCTTTTTGTGAAATTCCATCAACTCTCTATTATTACCTCATCCACCTTTCCTCGTTTTGGAGGCGGGGCCTTCTCCGCCACTTTACCACGGTTAGTGGCAGCTGTGGCCATCTTGGATTTCTTTGATTGTGGTTCTTCTTCTATCTCCTCCTCACTGTCTTCTTCCTCCTCTTCATCATCATCGTCGTCATCTTCCTCATCCTCACTTTCCTCTTGCTCTATCATCCTCTTGCGTTGTCCAGCAGCAGCTGGTTTGATGGGTGACGCTTTGGTCAAGGACTGTGAGAGGACAAAACAAGAGTATTTCAGATCTTCTCCGAAGAAAATTCCAAGAAAACCTTTGGATACATGAAGACTTCAGTTTACCCGAGAGCTGCGACTGGGTGGAGGTGTTTTTGCAGAAGTTTTGGGTGTAGCCTTTGTTTCAGACGGAGGGATCTTTGCTGCACCTCTGGTCCTGGACAGTTCTGGTTTAAGCGGAGTGGGAGGAGCCGCAGACGCTCGGGTGGGACGCTGAGAAGCTGTGCGTGACGGAGGGACGCTCGGAGCATTCTTCAGGTGAGCTGGGAGAGGAGGGGAGCGTGGGCGTGACATAGTCCTTTCAGAAAACCTTGTTGCCTGAATAAGCAACATGGAAGAAGGAGAAAATCTGATTACGTCAAAGTTAAAACAGCCCTTGAGAATTACCTCAGGATTTTCATAGATCAAATTCATAAACTGCAGGGTCAAATCAGAGCTTTTCTACATTGCATTTGAGGTGAATTAAAGTAAAATGTATTGATGTCTTAATGTAATTAAAAATTTTTCAACACAACTCCAAGTAATTGTTAGTTTCCCTTTTCATTTTAAAAATCACTTGAATCTATTTAATTTTCCCCCCATGATAAATGCAGATTCATCAGAAACATTTTTCTATATTTATATAGAAATAATAATAAAAGCAAAAAGATTAGTTTGAGTGGAGTTTTGTTTTCTAAATATCAACATAAAGCTATACAAGAGCAGTAATGAGGACAGATGCAAAAAAAAAGCTTATGAAACTAATATGATCCAACAAACTTTAGAGAAAGAGAAAAAATAAAATAAAAATCAATAGAAAGTCGTACCTGACCCGAAGTCTCTGTTGGCTTCATGCTGACTTCAAGTGGGAGCTTTTTGATGTCTCCTGCAGATTTAATTGTGCTGGTTTTCTGATTGAAATAAATCAGTTATTTTTACAGTATTATTCACACAAAAAAACCCCGAATGGATGAAAGGAGGTAGCAGAAAATAGATGTGAATAAAATACCTGTAAGGCTTCTAGTTTCTCCTGCTGCTGTTTGATTTTCTCTGCTAGCTCTTTCTGTTTGTCTTCAGCTGTTGGTTTGTCTTTCTTTAAAACCCCAACAGGAAAATTCTGTTTCTGTTCTGGAGCGTCACATCTGAAACAAATTTAAAATTATTATAATAACAATTAAAAAATAAAACAAATATACTGGCATGAAGAAGTGTGTTAGACAGATGATTCAAATTTAAAGTGCAGATGTTTTTGACATGTTCACTGTGTACCTGTCCTGGGTGCCGTCAGGATTCATGAGACAAACCCAGCTGTCAGGATAGCGTTTGTCCACTGCGTCCATCTGGAAAGGCAGCGTTCTCCACTTCAAACACTTATCTAAAAATAAAACGTAGAACCACAGGGCAAGTTTGATCTAAGGTATATCCTTAGGGAAACCTAATTCATACCTTTAAAAGAACATGTGCCACTTACCACACTGAATAGTAATGGGTATCTCCATGGCACGGCGTCTCTTGTATCTCAGCTCTGTAGATGGAGGCGCAGACCAGCTGGCAGACAGGTATCCAAACTCATCCCAGAACTTCACAATGCCTTTTTGGGCTGCACAAACACAAAAACACCATTTCTTACAATATCACACAGTTACTAATTAGTTACTCTGAAAGGAAACGACCCTATCCTTGCTTGTTGCATCTGTTCAACATTTAATGTCGACATCATGTCAATACTACCAGGAGAATGAGAGTGTTGAGAAATGAAGGTGTACTCAGAAATTGTCTGAAATTGGATTTTCAACTTGTTGCGCCAGATAGGTAGGAAAAGTCAAAAATCCAACCCTTTTCTGATCATTTAACAGACCATACTTACAGCAACAACAATCTTCGGTGTGGAAGTTGTTGCTTCCATTAAAGACTGTTCATTCAGAATGAAACTTTTAAACATAACTTTATTTAATATCTTAAATTCAGCTAAAATCCCCAAAAACTATAATGTCCCCAATTATAGCTTATCTATTCACATCATACAACTTGATCTGCAGCGTTTAAAGGAATCAGTGCTTCAAGTTTGCAGCTGCTGGATGTAACTAATAAAGTAACATGTAATCTAACTTAGTTGCTTTAGAAATAAAGTAATCAGTAAAAATATCAGTAACACTTTATTTGAAGGGGTGTGAATAAGACTGACATGACACTGTCATAAACATGACATAACACTTGTTATGAACAAAAAGAAGTCTTTATGACCGTTAATGACAGTTGTCATGAAGTGTCATTTAGTAAATAATGACACTTTTAATGCAAAGTTGCTCTAAAAGTTGCATTAAAGGTCCATTAAAAATGCCAAATTTGCATTAAATTGTCATTATTTACAAAATCATGCAAAGTTGGCACTTTTAATGGAGTTTTAATGCAACTTTTAGAGCAACTTTGCATTAAAAGTGTCTTTATTTACTAAATGACACTTGACAAGTCATAAACATTCATAAAGGCTTCTTCATGTTCATGACAGATGTTATGTCATGTTTATGACAGTGTCATGTCAGTCTTATGAACATCCCTTCAAATAAAGTGTTACCAAAATATCAATTGACTGCTCACTTTTTCAAGGTAATTGTGGAAACAATGCCAGTCCCCAGTATAAGATGGTAAATAACTTTCAAAAATATAAACTCAATAATTACTTATTTAACTAAAAACATTAACAAAACTTTTTTTGTAGACATCACTCTCACACATGTCTGGATAAGTACAGTGTTTCATAAAGGTTAGACACTTATATATGCTGTTGATTAAAATCCATAAAATTAAAGCACTTAATTCAATCACTTTCCAAGCAGAAAACAGCAGATCCTCACACCCTCAGCATAAATATAGCTGTGGACAAGATCACTGATGGCTATTGTTCTTGCAAGGCTGGGTAAGTCAGGCATTCATGGTTTTGAGGGTTACTTTTGAAACCAGTGATTTCTGTTGGCAAATGTTTGAGTGCGTCTAGCCCTGATACACGGTACTCGGTGCTAGCGTGGCTAACACAATTACAGTTTAGTAAAAAGCCTTTTCAGGTAAAATAAAATCTTTAATACTGTACACATTGTATGTACAGTATCTGACTGTACATACAGTCAGATACTGTATGTATCTGACTTTCTGTCAGATAGAAAGACGCATTTTAAAACCCTCAATAACAAGCAGAATCACTTACACTGCTTCTATTAAGCTTTGTTACAGATGATACAAACTGCAGTCTAAAAAATAAAAACCACCTACCAATGTTGGTGTCCTTCCAGTACTGAGCTAAATGCTCTCCCATGGCCTTCAGTAAGTGTCGATACTCCTTAGCATCTGCAAAGTCCTGCTTGTTGTGGGTCGGCTCAAGCACCAAATACGGGACGTCGACAACTCCGACTACGCCTCCACATGCCCTTAAAAAAGAAAGATCATTTTTATTTTATTCAACCCCTCAAGTGACAGAATGCTGAAGTTTCACTGTGTTTACTTACATGCCTCCCTCCAGCTGAGGACCCGTCTTCTCATACATCTTGATGAGACGGGAACAGTTGTACACAAACATCCCGTCCAGCTCCCGCTGCCCAATATTTACTCCAAAAATAAAATTCAAGTCCTTGGGTTCCTTTAATGCTCTGAGACAAAGGTGAGCGGAGAAGATTGTTAATCCGAGTTTGCGTTATGGATTAAATTATGAGGTTTAGAAATTAATCAACAACCAAGTTTTTTTAGACTGTTGGTTAAAAGGGTTTCTACAAATTAAATTTTCATTCCGTATTGTTGAAGTTTATCTACACAACAAGTGTGAACTCATAAATGAAGTTTTCTTCATCTAAATTTGTATTAATGTTGATTAGTTTACAAACAGAGCAGAAAAGCTCTTTTGATCTGGGGTAGTGTAAAGTGGGATAATTAAGTAGAATATGCCAAAGTATGTATACACCCGACTGAAATTTCTCAAATGATGACACTTAAAATAAAAGTAGAAAAAATGCTCATGCAGCAACATGAGCTGTTTCCTTTCTGTCTCCTCTCTCTCATATGGTTGATTTGATAAGATTTCCAGTAATGTCTTCAGTTTTGACTTTATCGTTTACCCTGTCCTCAGACTGAAATGTGATCACTGCGCACTAAATGACAAAAGAAATATTTCTGCTGTATTGATCAAATGTTCAATGCCAACTGCATCTACTTCTGGGGGAAAACATACTTCTGTTTGGCTTCTAGATTTCTCTTTCGAATGTCAGCGTCCCTTCGCAGCATCATGGCAGAATCTTGAACTTTTCTCAGAATTGCCTGAGGAAATGAAGAAAAGAAGTGAGAAAAATCAAAGTGAAACGTTACACAAAGATTCACCTCACTAAATGACAGAAAAATGTTTAAAAGATATCCTACGTCGACAACTTGAACAGAAGATTTTTATTTTTTTACCCTCGATTCTTTTGACAGATCATTTCCTAATCTGGCCTCCATGGCGACGCTCTTACTCTCTGCCTCTCTTGCTTTTTCTTCAGCTGATATAGAGAGGAAAATTAGATCAGATTGACTTAAAAATACAGCAACTGTTTAATAAATCCAACAAATAACAGACACTCACCGATTTTTGCAAGATGATCTGCTTTCTTCACTTCTTGTTCAGCACGTGTTTTGAAACGAGTTGATGAGTATTTATAAACCCTTTTAAGTAAAAAAAAAAAAGCCAAAACAAAACAAGAATATGCAGTCAGCGACGGCAGCATAAAGTGAATTCAGAGTCAACACATTTGACATCATGTTACCTTGGTTTATAGAGACAGCAGGAGAGTCTCTTGGTCCTGACTTTATGTCCCTGGATAAAAATCCTCATGCGTGGGTCGATGTACAGAACAGCAGTGTACGCTCTGAATGACCTCCGTTCTGGTTTCCTGTGCAGATGTTCAAAACATTTCTCATCGATACGCATAAACAGTTACGGTACATGATCCCTTTCACATAATGTAGTGGTTCCTTTGTCAGTCTTTCTAAGAAGTCCTTTGGCTAAACTCACACTCCTTCAGCGGGTGTCCCAGCCATGAGGATGTCCTGGTGATCCGACTCTACGTCCAGTTCTGGTTCTCCATTGTCCATCAGCTTTAGGTTGTAGACGACCACAAGAGTGCCTTAGGAAGTAAACAGATGGAGGTAACCAATTTTATTCATGTAATTATTCACAAATAAATAAAATAAAAAGAGGTTTTTATATGCGCTTACCACTGCTGCTTTCTATTTTGTTGAACTGCTCCATGAGCTGGTGTTCATTTTTAAAAGGAGAGTATTTGAAGATGAGCTCAGTTTCTATTGCATACTTCTCAGGGTCGGAGGTCAGGGGCTCCTTGGTTTTCAGGTCCCAGGAGGGGAGTGGCACAATCACCTGAAGTGAGAAGATCAGAACCGTCAACACGCTGCTATAAAACGCTTAAATATCAGCCATGTTTGAAAAACAACTTGGCGGTAATTTGGATGTTTAAAGTCATGAGTTTCTTGTAGATCTCCACAGTTTCCATGTTTCCCAATAAATTGATATGATGCATAATTATGTATTTGTAAGACAAACTTTGTTAAATACACTTTCCAGAAGTAACTGGCGACAAATAAGGCAACAAGAATGTTTACGGAACTAAATTAAAAACAAACAATAAGGCGGTTTCATAATTAATTTCTTTCACGTTTATGAGAGCGGCCAAATCCTGCAACACGTTTTCTGACAGTTCTCTGCATCAGGGGGTGCATAGTATTATCAGAACTTAACATGGGCATGATCCATTAGCTAAAACTTCAACCCACTGAGCAAAAGATGCTGCCAGTGTATTTGTTAAAGAAAATTAGCTAAAGTTGCTTCCACTTAAGGCCTGTAATTCAGACAGATGATTTAAAACCGCTGAAATGCCACTGGACCCCTGTGGCTCAGAGCATTTGGCTTTGTGGGACAGAGGAGCAGCAGGTCAATTTTAACATCCTCAACACCTCCATCAGATCTCTCCTTAGACAAACACTGAAGCGCATCAAACATCCCAATCCTGGCATGAAAAACTCTTCTGATGGGGGCCTTTAATTTTTAATCAAATGAGAACAAAGAGTAAATGCTGTCCAACGCTCGTCATACCAAGGTGAGTTGTTATTTAAATGCGTTTCCTCTTAACACAGCTCACTGCTGCTGTAAATTATTAGCTCAGTTTCAGAAACGTTCGTTTATGCACTTGACAGACACCTCTGTCCAAAGCAATGTAGAAATGAAGAAGAAATGCAGAGACCTATTTAGCCAAACCCAACATGAACAGGTGTGTGGTTACTTTACATTGAATGCAGTGGTGAAAATGTCATGTTACTCATTTAACATAGAGCAGTAACAGAAAAAGCCGTTTCCTTACTGAAACACAGAGTTCCTATATAAAACCCACGTAAGCCGTCCTGAGGCAGCTGATGGAAATAAATAACATGTTTTAAAAAGCGAGGCATTACATAACTTTTAAACTAAAGTTATTTTCAAATCTTCAGACTGAGAAGTAGAGAATAGGTTCATTTCTTGACAGATCAAAAACAAACGATAAGAGGCTGAATAAACCTGTTATTGTTACGCCCGTGTATATGCCTCACTACACAACGTTTTTTTCCACAATAACACATTAAATAACTTTCAATGCATAAAATAGACGAATATATTTCAACCCATGTCATTATGTACTAGTAGAAATCACCATGAGTTAGATATCGTAAGTAAAAAAGATGTCTGACCTCATCAAGCCCTTCTTCTTCATGGAAAGTCCTCGACAGGAAGAGACATGTCAATGTATTATCCTTTTTTGTGAACAAGATGAAGTCTTTCCCAATTCGCATTGAGCCCCTGGAACGACAAAGTTAAAATTCCAAAGTTAAAAGACATTTTTACACCAACTGCGTACAATAAATATCAAACAGCTCAGGAAACACTCACGATTTCAATCCATTCCCATACTGGCCGATCTGAGTGGACTCTGGGGAGCGCTTGTTTGACTTTCCAAACTGAATCACATGGGTTGCCTCAACTATCAAAAAGAAGATGTTTCGAAAACACAGTAAGAGGAGTACATCACTAAAAACCTCATTATGAGCAGACTTTAAGTCTTGCTTACTTGGGTCCATTCCAATGCCATCATCTAGAAAAAAAAGCATAAAACCACCACGAAGCTCTGGTCGTTTTTCTGGAACAGAAACACAGACAACAATTATTAAATGCAATCTTTGTGAACAACTCAATGTGTAAAACTGGTAAAGCACTTATGACCGTACCGGTATAGATGTCTATTCTAGTTGCATTGGCGTCTCTGTAAAAAAACAAACAAAAAAAAAACACAGAACTGTTAGGAAAAAAACTGTTTAATCTGTTTATCTTGGTAAAAATGTGTTTCCAATCAAACTTATTACCTTGAATTGTCCACAAGCTCAGCCAAGGCTCCAAATAAAAACTCATGGGTTGTCCTAACAACATACAATTAAGATTCTTAGTCCAGAGGTAAGTACTAGGGCACATTCTCCCAATATAAATAATCTGGAACTTCTTGTTCCAAATTTACAGTATAAATTTATTCTGTCTGCAATGTTATGTAAACTTCATGTGAGCATAACTAACATGCTTCCCCAGCAACACCATAAACTGTCAGCCAAGTTACTCTGATGATGCAATTCTTTTGTTCCGTCTTTGTAGAGGCGTTTGTTTTTCTCCAAATATAGATTTTTTTCATACAAACAAACTTACATTACCCAAGCTTTAGGTGTATACGCATACTTGTGCACCTCCAATTAAATTCGCTTCGCAATCCTCTCAACACTCTCTGTTGCATGAGGCCGTTTTCTTTCCACTCAACTTTCCAATAGATTTGCTTGGCAGAAGAATGCTATGAACAGTTTGGTGTTTTTTTTTAAACTGTGTGTTGTGGTTTAACCTCCCTGTGGAGGGTCTTCATGTTAGCAGTTCTCTATATGATTGTGGGGGTCATAACATTCATGTTCTTTCACTAATGGAGTTGAACAACTTAACTAAGATGAGCCTGTTTACAAACTAAATCAACACATGAGTTATGGGAGGCAAGACTTGTTGGAAGAGCTTGAATTGTAAAGTGTGTCCAGTGAATGGGCTTGTAACAGTCTGCACATTAACACAGGCGTTAATGTAGCGCTGATAACCTCCCTGTAGCAGATCTCACACAGGACACAATGTTTCTTTAAGAGTAATGTAAAAGATTGTGATACCACTTTTTCATAAGCCATCATATTTTCTGTTCACTGACAGAGGAAAGAGCTTTTTTTATGGAGGGATTCCTGGTTTTTATCTGGCTTAAAAACTGAAAACCTCAAGTCTTATTTGATTTAGTCTATTTCTTTTGCCATAAAGTTGAGCTGCTCTAAGATTATAAACTGGTCATATTGTCAATGTTTGTACTTACGAGTTTGTATGTAGGTACTCAAAGGTAAGCTGAGCTCTGCTCAGGTTGCTGTAGCTGGAGTAGGCCATGGCCCCTCAAAGTTATGGTCTACTTCCTTCCTGTTTGCCTTCTTCCTGACCAAACGAGCTCTAGTCGAGAGCGTTCATTCTGAAAAAGGGAAGTTAAGATTACAATCACCGGTCATATGTATTAAACTGCACACACCCCTAATTTGTTAACTAATAGTCCAACGTCAGACAAAAGTAATTGATATGGACGCTATGCAACATGGCAAAAGAAGCACTCACGTAAAAGACTCCTTGCAGGTGAAGGTAACTCGGGTGCACCACGTGGGAGGCCTGTTGAAGAACAACAAAATGTTGTGACTTGATCAAGGAGCGTCTTTTGGGCGCAGTGCTACCTGAAAACACGTTTCCACATATGCATGTCTAAAAGCAGCATACAGACGAGCTGGGCTTCTGGGAAGCAATGCAACTTTGTGTTTACTTGTGTATGCATGTTATAAACTGCCTATCTTTTGGAAATCCATTGTTACTAATGTTTACCGTCTGGCTAAAACTGTAGCTAACGGACGTTAGCATCCCTTGACTGTTTATGGGGCAACGACGCTACTAGCTAGCCTTTCGCAGTCGTTAGCTAAATCTTGACATTCTGAGCAAATTTGCAGGCCGTTGTAATACAACAGAAACTTCACACTGTAATAATCACACGCTGGAGGAATAGATAGTTTGTAACATTACGTCTTGGTCTCCTTGGCATAAACCAATCCCACAGGCCGCGTAAAATCCAGTTTCTTCGACGGCGATAGTTGATTCCCCGTAGCGCCCTGACAATATACAAATCCCGCCTCTGTCTTTCCGCAGACCAATAGGAAAACAACATGGCACGATTCTCAATAACCATTGGTGAATACGTCCGTCTACGCAATCAAGATCACATACCCGTGCACGCGAGGCGTTAAAGCGCAGTTGTTTGCGCCAAAATGTAAAACTTAACAAACAGATAAATCTCAAAATGAACAACGATCAACTGAATTTGTTGGGAAGGTTTTAATACATATGTCTAGTATACTTTCTAACATGCACAAATAAGAAACTGAATTTGTTGAGTGATAGTTTAAGACAATGGTCTTCAAACTATCGCACCAGTACAACTGGTGATACTTGGGCCGATTTAACATGTATTTAAATTTATGGAGTTAAAAGGACCAGACAGTCAAAAAATGCAAAGTTCAAGAGTCCCAAGTTCAGTTTAATAAGGGATTTCCACACAGCTTGGAGAAGTGTGGGATTTTATTTAAGAGTTTTTGGGAGCTTGATTGCTATGGGAAAAGAAAAAGTTTGTATGAAAAGATATTAAAATGCCCAGATTATTCACTATTTCTTCATAATTTGTTTTATTTGCTCTTACCTTCCCCGTGCTCTTCCTTCCTTCTGTCCTTTCATTTCTCCCTTCGTTCTAACCTTGCTTCCTTCTGACCTTCATCCCTTCCTGTCTAACTTTTCCCCTTGTGTTAAACTATGGAAAGTTGAGTATGGAAAAGCTTATACTTTTAACATGGTCAATTAAAACAACAATGTAGTATGAACACTTTATCACACCATTTCGTTTTTTGTGTGCTTCTAATCTCTGGTAAGGCTAGTTGACTGATAAGACATTATATCCAGTCAAAACAAAAGATCAAGTTAAGGTGATTGATCAAGTCAAAGCAAAAGATCAAGTCAAGGTGATTGATCAAGACAAAACAAAAGATCAAGTCAAGGTAATTGATCAAGACAAAACAAAAGATCAAGTCAAGGTGATTGATCAAGTCAAAACAAAAGATAGATGTCACATACTTGGTTCATAATCACATTTCCTCAAAGTGAATGATGACTAAAACTACTTTAAAATGGTTGTCAGAATGTGTACAAAAGATCCCAATGGATATAAATTGATCCGTGGCATGTTTATTGCCACTTGTACAAGATGGCTTCATTTTGTATCTGTAATAATTGAAAAAGCAAAGGGGCAAAATCACCATTCATGTTCAACCTGGTGAGTTGGAGAACAAATTCAGAATCCTTCAGCAGAAAACAGTGAACCACAGACTAGGTTTGGTTTGATTATAGTAATTATTATTTACAACAGTGTATTTCTCAGAATTTTATGCAAACATAACGGGAATGTTCAAAAATGGAGGTTACAACAAATTTGTGTTCGAAAATATTTAATGACACAACCTGTCAAACACAGACATTAATTGAACTCCTTCTCACCAAATTTATCTGAAATGCTTCAATCATATACCAGTTCTTCTCATTCACATTAAAATTAAAGATACTACATTTTCTTTGCAAAGCAGTTGGCCTTAATATACAAGTTCATTAAATTAAAACATAGAAAGAAATGCACACTTTGTACAATTATGTAGTCAGGGAACTCATATTCACAGCAGAGAGCGCATACCAAATCATTTTGCACCTGCTATCTGAGGTCTACGATACCACAGTCACTTTGCGACTTGTGATTTATACTAAAACGTTACATACATTTATATAATTCGGATGCCTGTGTGTGCCAAGCTTAAGTAGTGTATTTCTATAATTACTTTATTTAGGACAACAAAGTGCACTTGTTACAAGGTCAGCAGCAATGTAAAGTATTTGGTGCAATGCAAACACCACCATGTAAACGAGTATGTCGTGAAATATGTGGGAATATTTTGCTATTTCTTCTGCCAAAGAATTTCCTCGCTGTGTAGGACAGTCACGCCTCTTCAGCTTTCAATCAAAGGCTCCTGTAAAAAAACGGTTAAGAAGATAAGATAGATTAAACAGTTTCTACTCACTTCTATAGTATTATATATGCAACCAGAACAGCTAACATATATTAGAGGAAAAAGTGATCAAAGGTTAAGATTTAAAAAAAGCAAATTACACTTTGAGAGTCTTGTCCTGTAAGATAATCTCGGTGTGGGACGGAGGTTTTCAAGCTTGCAGCTATACAGAGAATCAAACAAACACCAAGCAGAGACACGCTGACTTCCACCAGATGTTTCACCGCCACACCTTGCTCTTCCTAAAAATAAAATGGAGAAAAGGGAGACAAATAAGACGGAATATTATCAAGGCACAAATGAGGATATTCTTCCAAGAGCGGCACTCCGTACCAAAGTTAGCATGACGGTCAAGGATGGGTCTTTCTTAAAGTGCATACTGTAGCAGGTTTGAGATGATGCTGGCAATTGATTGGTCACTTCCACAGGAATCCTTGGAATATTTGACTCTGACGCAAAGCACTCTGGAGGGAGCCTTTTTAAAAACAACACGAGAGTGTATGTTCACAAAAATTCCACCAAAACTGATCATTAAAAACCATCTTATTGACACAACCAGGTGTGTAAGAATATTTGAAATGAGTTCATAATTTACTACAACAGAACTTCATTGTTAATTTTAAAAGAGCAATCTTTCTCCAGTTATTTTTTTATCTTATGAGCCAAGAGTGCCAATAAACATGGAGAGGACTATAAAAAAATATAGATAGCAAATAAACTTATCAGTAATCTTACGGATTCGCAGGCAGGATGTGTGTTGGAGCCCTTATAGTGAGGCATATGTGCTCACTGTCTTCAGGTAAGATCCCCAATGCCAAACTAACAAGTTCTTTGTCTAGAAAATTAAATAACAACAAAAATATAGTCACTTAAGTTCTCCTTAAGTGACTATAAGGAGAACTTATAGTCACTTCAAACTGATCAGATATAAAAAAAAACACAACCTCCAAGCTTAAGCTGTTTGGCTGTTAATGTTGTATACAGAACAATGTCTTTCAGCGTGCCACTCGGTGAGGAAGAAGTCACAGTCAGAGGAACATGAAGATGCAAATCCGTGACAGAAGAACTTGTTGCATTTATGGATGTTTTCTTATCCTTTTCCTGGATTGTTTGTAGTGGAGCAATTGGGGAGGTGTGGGCTGGAGAACTTGCATTTTCCTTCTCACACAAGTGAAACTTTGAGAAGGACAAAAGTAGAGTATTCCAGTCCTGTGACAAGAACAATGAACATTCATTTCAGAGCAAAACACTGTCCTATACTGGAATACCTGTTGGAATAATTACAAAAGGGCACTTATAAATCATATTCCTATTAAATTCAGTGATTCAATGAAAATGGAAAACAACATAGTCAGCAACACATGTGAAGCAACGCAAGTAAAATCTAAACAAACAAATGTAACTTTTTTAAACAGAACTAACAAAACGGCCCAACGTCTTGTACTTCTTTGGGTGAACAACCTTTTACACATGCATGAATACTTTCGATCTTGTACTGCGATATTCGTGGGTAAGATGAATTCTTGACATTGTGGACGAAGGTGAATGCGACCTTACCTGTTCTATGTCAGGGTTAGGTAGAGAGTGAGAGTAGCTGTAAGAGCTGAGAACGATGAATGAGAATGCAAGAGCTAAGAGGCACAGGAAGAAAGTTGCCCCTGGAGGGTTGTGGGATACGTATTCTCTAAGGTTAGACCCCTGACTCATCCTCAGGCTTCCATGTACAGCTGGGGTGAGGGAAGCTGCAAACAGAAAAGCATGAAGTCATTGAAGCAGGTTTGACTAAATCTCTGTCACTGAATCCTTTGTAGACCTCTCTGACCTCAGATGTTTTTTGTGGCCAGTTTTCTCAAGACAGGGATAGTTAATTGGGGCTATACCTGCTTGCTCCAAGTATTAAAGTCATATAATGCATTGTCAGCTCAATATTGTAAAACTGTCATCTCAAAAACAACCACGGAAGCAACATTATTTCAAGCTGGCATTAAAAACAAAACTTAAAAGAATCAACAGGAATCAGGCTTCACGAATTCAGGGCTTGTGTCAAATTGTGAAGGATAGAGAATAAAGCTATTGTATGCCAGCCATCAGTAGGCTATGTCATCGGTTTAAAATAGTAAACAACTCTCAAGACAGTTTTGATCATAGCTTCGCCAAAGATATAAATTAAGACATAAAGAGATCACGTCAAGCTGTAGAAAACATGACATGGCTTTTATTTTTGTAGAACAACTTGATTTTTAAAACTGTATTCAGTATGACTCCATTGCTTAGAGAGACCGATACTTAACGTCTGCTCTTATCCTTCTGTAGCGAAAAAACTTCAGTAAAACAGCGTTTTTTAATAGTCCATCTCTGTTCTGGAGACGTGTTCTGGTCAAAACACTCACCAACTCCACGAAGTGCTGTAAATGTTGCTAAGTAGCTTCGCACGACACTTCCATACCTTGAAACTGCGCCTTTATGTCATTCCAAATATCCGGATATCCTCTTTGAATGGCATCAATAGAAAGTAGATTAACAGTCTCGAGTTAAGTTTTCATGTTAGCACAGCGAAACGGCAACTCAAACATAATCACGACAGTTTTCCAGTTTACGACCTTACATTGCCATGACGACTTTGATTACGTAAGTCACGTGATCAGTCAATCTGAGTTAGTTTTCGATAAGAGTCGCTGACAGCTCAGACAATAAACATCAAAAGATTTACATGTACATCTCAAAAAGTTAAAATATTGCTCAATATAGTTGTCCACAGTGCTTTATGACGTCCCGAGTCAGCGCCGCCATCTAGAATATTGTAGAGCACTTCACCCTTCAAACATGCATTTGTTTTACTGCCAAAAGGAAACAAAACTTACGTTAACCCATATTCTTTATTGTTCAGCAAATTGGATTGTGGACTGATCTAAATCAGGCCATAGGAATCCTGACTCAATAGAGTCGGGATAAATTGAGACAAACTGATGAGGCAATTTGCAAACAGACCCTTAAGTACATTTACATACATTGTAGTCAAACACGCTTTTCATTAGGCAAATATTTGTGCATGCATCTTTCATTTAAATGCATCACACATAGTACTCAGTTTTGTGCAAAATCTTGTTTCCATCAGCTGCAAGCCATCCTTCCCTCATCTACATAACTACATATTCTGGTCTGGATGATTGGGGTAGGTAATGGAAATGCCCTGTACAGGTGATGCATGCACATACAAAATTCTAGGGGAAATTTAGAATGACCAACAGAATGCATAATTCTGTACAATAAGAAGCTAAGAAGACACAAAAGGGACAACATGCAAATTTAATGCAAAAACTTCAGGAAGGGATTCAAACCCAAGACCTTTTAAGAAAGTAGTGCAAAAAGAGAAGAAATATATTTTTGCAAAATCTGTGTTTAAAGACTCTTGATGACTTTCACCTTTTGAATTTAATTACCAAAATACTTTTGAGAATTTACTGAGATGGCCTCATTTACTGACCAAATGTTGTATACAGAAACACGCATTAAAAAGGTTTTTAAAAAAAGGGATATTCTTTAATTAAACATTTAAACACAAAAATTAGTTACAAATTTGTCATCAGAAACAGATGTAAACAGCTCTTAAAAGGAAAAAAAACAAAAGCAAACAGTAACAATCACAAAGAATGTTTAGTTCCAGCTCATTTCCCTTTTTGTCATAACCTTAAAGTTTGCACCAAGTACTTATTAGACCAATCAAGGTGTCCAGGTGACTTTTATAGGCTTGAAAGCCCACACATCAGGGTGTCCCATGTGGTACAAGTTTTCATAAGGAGAAGTGCTCCACTGGAAAGGTGGCACCTGGTCCCAGGTCGGCCCGCTGACTGCCAGCATGCCATACTCGCTGAACATTTCGTAGGAAGTCAGCTACAAGAGAACATGTAAAAATTAGTGAAAGAGACGTCAGCCATTTTAATAATCAAAATCTAAATGCATGGAGAAAAGTGGGATTTCAGGAAAAAAAAGAAGAAAAAAAACAGACCTTCATGTCTGTTCCTCCATGCGGTCTCTGCTTTAAGGCACCAAATGGATACGTCCCATTAGCTGGGTTGAGGTCCGAACGAGCCGAGATTGCGTTCTCCCCATTCTGAGGTGGATCACATCCATCACACTTTGACAATGGATCTGCTTTAAAGTTGTTGTACCTAAAAAAAAAGTGCATACAAGCTGTTAAACCCAAGCCATCAGTAAATAAAAGAATGAAACTACGATTTTGCAAACTTCACCTCATAAGGCGCACCATGGATTCCAAATCTATGACACCAGTCTGGTTTCTCTTGAATATCTGAGCCCGAGGATTCTGATCCAGAGAGAACCAGGGGCCGTACTTCTCCACCAGTTCATTGCAGCCACTGGCATTAAAGATCTCTACGTAGTACCTTTGGATGAGAACGTATGGGCATAAATCAGGACAAACCACCACAAGCAATAATATATAGATGTTTCCCAACTGGATTCTTACGGGATGTTGTAACTAGCCCAGTAACCGTTCTTCAGGAGTTCCTGAGTCTTATCTCTGTATACAACAAGGCCCCTGCAGAAATGCAAGATAAACACTGCTCATTTTAAATGGATCAATAAGAAGTGGTTTAAAAAAAAAAAAAAAAAAAAAACTCACGGAATTTGTTCCAACACAACAAAGAGGCCATCTTTAATGGCTGCCTGTCCTGGAGTGAAGCGGTTATAATCCACAATCATCCACTGGTTGTTGTACCTATGAACACAGACGGGAATGTACAGACCTTTGAGCAGACAGACTGCAAAGATTTTCATTTATCTAGTAATGGCCTGTGTGACCGATCCTCAACTGCTTCAGCATTTCACAGATGATGCGTGATCAGTCTGAGAAAACAACTGACCTCAAATATTCATGTGACTTTACATCACAGTCAGCTGTTTTAAGCCATAATTCCACATGACTGGGCACTGGTTTATTTCATATGCTTTAGAGAGAGTATTCCATTTTATAACTCAAATACAATTTTAATTTTGGAGCAATGATGTGAAGTCATGGGCTACAATAGACATCAGGGCTTTTACAAAAGGAAAAAGTGCTACAATGTCAAATGAACAAGTTACAATTAAAATATATATCATATAAATTAATCAAAAATTAAATGTCAATATTTATGAATTGCATAATAAATTGACTGCTTAAAAAAATTTCCTTTTAGAAGCTATACATTTATATAAAATTACTGTACATTTTATATATAATCTATCGTCACACTGAAGCATGCAACCATCAGTTATGCCTTTTTGCTTTTGGACCCTCACTTTATAGCATCAGAGTCGTGTCGACTCATTTCTCTCTAAAGTGCTGCACTCCTTCAGTCAGAGTAAAAGTGAAACAGAAACTGATTGCAACCCACATTTTTTAAATAAACAACAGAAACCAAGTCTTGCCATTTAGAATACACTGTTGGTGGATTCTCAATTTTTATTTGTCAAACTCACGTTCCACTGTTGTACTTGCTGAATATCTCTGCCCACTCCTGGCCTGTAGTCGCCAACCGATTAGCAACGATGTTCCGCAGCCATTCCATTACTGTTCCCGTTGGCTGGACAAACTTCCAGAGAGCAGGGTTGTTGTTGCCGATGGTGGTTTCCAGTGTAACCTGCAGGCACAAGATGGATTTAAAGGACAAACTATGAATAAGAAAAAATATATTCACACTGGAAAGCTCGAGTTAGAACAGTTTTATCACCGAGGCAAATTCTCACCAAACCACTGCTTAAGATGTAAAAGTCATCGCCAGAAAAGATGGATCCAGGATATGATGAGAAGGCCTGAGTTCCTCCAGGAAGAGGATCGTTTTCTTCAAAATTAAAGAGGAAAATTACAGAAGTTTTATATTCTTTCAAAGAACACATGCTTTTTAACTTGCACCTTGTAGATTTAAGCATTTAAATTAGAAGAGACTCAACTTGTGTTGAAAATCAAATTAAATCCATCAGATTGGAAGGTAGGCACTTGATGCCAACATGTATAAAATAAGTTATTCAATGCATGTCTATACAGCTCATTTATGAAGTAAATGTGGGCCTTTCTGCACAACTATTTGTACATGTCAAAGATGTATAGAAAATTTATACTTGTTCATTCAAATCATGAAATAATTTAAACCTTCATTCTGGCTCTTCAAATAATTCCCAACATGCACAGTAAATATTATCTTACCCTGAACACGCCTTGATCTTGAAATTAAAGGTTTATACATTTACTTTTAAACTTGATTTACTACAAGTTATTACTAATATTTCTACCTCCAAACAGGGAACCTTGCAAAGAACACATAGAATCAGTAGATTTAATACCATTAATTACAACTTAACATGTTGGTTTACTTCACACTTAATTTAATTTTACGTACTGGGGTATCATTTCCTTTTTATACAACAATTAATTTTGTTGGAAGCCACACATAAGTATTCATTCAGAGGTTTAGACAGCAATGAATGAAAATGCATTTTCAGCGGTACCTAGAGGAGACGTTTTGAAGGCGAAGATGTACTTCTTCATAATACGCAGCATGGCCTGGTAAGTGTTCCAGGTGTCATGCGACACCAGCAGATCTTTGTTGTTTGGCAGCAGTTTAATGAGCGCAGAACAGGAGCCAGAACCAAGGGCGCGAGTTTTGCTGGATTTATTCAGCACCGACTCCAAGTCTTCAAGATCTCCACCCATCTGGAAAAGTCTGGTTGCGAAGAGTAGCAGTGGATAATGTGAGATGACAGCAACATAAAAAGTTGATCATCGTGGCTCAGATTTGAGCAGTAAAAGCCAAGAGCTTACAGGAAGCCAAGTGGCTTGAGGTTGAAGCGCGTAGTGGGAAAGTACAGCTGGTCATAGAAGCTGTCTTCAAGACCTTTAATCTGCAGCAGCGCCAGATGCACCTGAAAAGCAGAGACGAATGGTAAAACAACTCTAAGAGCAACAACAGGAATAGTACAAATATTGATCATTACCTGGTGCCAGTAGGGTGAAGTTGGCTGCTTCTCCACTTGATCTTGAACCCACTGAAGGTTGGCTGAGATAAAAATCTTAAGGCGCTCACAGTAAGCAGATTCAGATATGATGGGCCCACAGTAACCCATCAGAGTGTTCATCCAGTGTTTATACATGAGCTGAAACAGTATGCAAAATAGTTGGGGGAAAAAAGACAAAATATCTGACCTTTTGTCTAAAGGAGGGCCAAGCTTACCACAGAAGTGACTGAAGCCTCGACGGCACCAGCAGCATAAGCTTGGATGCTGTCATTGTACCGGCTGCTGGTGGTGACCTCCAAAAAGGACCAGCTGACATGAGACATGACATGATTGGAAATACAACTTAAACAGTTGAACTTAAAGATCTTCCTACTTTGTCAAAAATTAAAACATGGCCATTTGCCGGTCTGCAACAACCCCTTGCTCCCCACATCAGGGTGACATTTAAAGCAACTTCAAACTAGTTCTTATAAAAATATTAAGAATAAAGGATTTGCAGGGGTGTAAAACTCCAGCAGCCCTTGAGGACTGGTTTTAGCTACATGCAACAATAAAACAAAAATCTTTACAGACTTTACATTTGATGTAAAGGCCCAGGTTTTACTATAAATAACTTGTCAGGCATTTGTTTTAGGATAAAAAAAAAGATTGAATTTAAATCTATATGTAGTTTTTTATTTAAATGATTGTATTTTGGGCTTTAAGTCAGTCCAAACTTTGAACAGTTATTAAAAAAATTATTTTCAATGTTCAGGAGACTTCGGACTGCAGTCAGATTACCTTATAGGATGACTTTATATTTTGATCATTTTAACTTTCGCAAATTTGCCGGTATATTTGCAAAAATATATTCAAAAATTTCAGTTCTCTACATACATTTTTACAGCAAAATTCATTGCAGCGCAGAAATGTACTGTTTTTTTTTTTTATTAAAGTTTTCTTCCAAACTATAAGAAAGAAACTAAGCCTGACTCGATCTGTGTATTTGAACTCACCCGGTTGTTTTGATGTCATCTGTGAAGTTTGCCCAGGCAACAAAATCTTCGCGATAACCTTCGACGATAGTCAGCTGCCCGGTATATTTGTCGATGATCGCTGTTTGGATTTTATTTCCAGCGGACGCACAAAAGCAACACAATCCGATTAAAGTAGCAAATAAGGTAAACGTCTTTGAGGAAGTTCCAGGGACAAACATCTTGTTGTGCCTGGACGCCATGTTTTCAGTGAACAAATCACATGACAACGAGTGACTTTAAGCACCTTGCTGGAACGTTTCAATTTCAAAGTAAAAGTCTGTGTTTCTTAGGCCTAACTTCCTGAAGGACTTTTGTGGGCATGTCCCCACCAATATTTCCTGCACCTTTTTTTCTTTAGTTGCTTGCATCTATTTGCAGAGAGTTACTCGCCAGCAGCTGTACGCTGTATTCAAAGCCAGTTAATGTTTTTTTTTTTTTTTTTTTGTAAATGTCATTGTAAAACGTAAATGGCAAGTCCGCTCATTGAAACTCCAGTCCTCAAGGGCAGGTGTCCTGCAACTTTTAGATGTGCCTCTGCTGCACCACACCTGCATAGAATAATTAGGTCATTAGCAAGGCTCTGGAGAACTTATCTACACAAGGAGGAGGAAATTAAGCCATTTCATTCCAGCATTTTGTAAATGTGGCACATCTAAAAACTGCAGGACAGTAAGGACAGTGGCCCTTGAGGACTGGAGTTCGTAGTGGATTGGACATCACGTGACCAATCTACTACAGCGCCACATTCGCTTTTGCTATTGCTTTACATTGAGTCAGGAATATCTGTGGTTGGGGAAATGACACAATCAACCAAAGAATCTGAAAAAGGGACGCAAAATTTTGATATTGTTAACACTACGACAGTAAGTTAAGATCCAAGGGGGATAACATTTCACATTTCCCTAAAAGCTTCAATTAAAAAGTAAGGAAAGTGGACAGTTGGTTAGACATGATAGCTTAACTTTCATCACCTGAACATCTTGCTGCACAGTTCGGAGTATTTCGGTTCAATTAACACAAAAATAAGGCGACCCACATAGATTTTCTGACAGATAATCGAGACAGCAGGTGTTTAATAGCTAAACAACCACAGCGTGTTCAGGCGATCACTTCCTAATAATCGCAAAATGAAAATTCAAAAACGTAAATCTGCAACCGACAGAATGTTCTGTTTGGTGTTTTTACGAACTTTTTTTGTGTGGGAAATATTTTTGTGGGTTTTTTTTTTAGTGTTAATTCCTGATGCACTTGACTGTAATATTACCTCTGCGCTCCCGGGGCAGTTATTTATTGGTTGCCATGGCAACAAGTCTGCGCGTAACAGCGGTACCTACTGTTAGCTTGTTTTTGCACGGGACCTATGTTTGACGTGTTGTATACTGTACCCCTTTCTGCTTTGAGATGATCTCTCTCTTAATTTACATTTTATGTAAACAAGGACAAAGATGACAGTGATGCAACAATAAATATCTTGAAGTAAGTGTCGTGCTGCTTGTCTTTTTTTTTTCTTTTATACGTTGCACCAAAATCAGAACAAATGTTTTCCTGAAACGGTTAGAAATCCCACAAATCACAATTTCAGCTAAAACTCAAAACAAACCACAACAATGTTCTCTGGCATCTATTTCTGCTGTCTGATGGCCACAGTTACCACGATTGCTGGAGGTTTTTGTTGTTCAGTGTCCCAAGGGTCACTGACAAAGACTCGATGCACGCATACTTGAGATCAATTTCTATCTGTTGTGTCCCACTAGCCTGGAAAAAAGCCAGCTCCTTGAGTTACGCTATGCTTCATACACAGAATCTAGACCCTTGGCTATTGAGAAATGATTGCCTAATGGAGGTGTGAACTTCAAGTTTCAAAGAATTAGATTACGATACATAAATGCTGGTGTTTGGCCGTGACATATAAAATGTGCCAGCTCGATCATGAAGGAATCTACGCAATTAAGCTTACCAGAAAATACAAACAATCCTAAAATAGAAATGCCAAGTCAAATGGCATCTTTACCAGCAATAATATGTCTTAAACATTCTTCTTGGTCCGACTTTAATTTCTCAATGCTTGGAAAAGTGGCCAACACAGACTGAAAGACTTTGTTTATTGCGGAGTTAGTGAACGAAGCTACAAGTAGGTTATAACCCTAAAGGAGGCCAGAAAATTGATATCATCGTTCACAACTTCTCCTTCTGTTTGCCGATTGGCCCGGTTGAAATTCTACTGGAGAAACCGAGGTCAATGGGAGAAATCTCAGACAGAGCACTGAAGGGAGATGAGAATCAAGCTGAATTGCATGGAAAGGCATGTGCCCAGCTAGTTTTCCACATCGGGTTGATGGGGTAACAGGTCCAGAAGGGAACCACAGGCATCTCTCCCAGGCCAGACTAGACACATAGACCGTCTTCATCAGTTCATTTTAAATCCTGCATCGTATTCAAAAACAATCTAATTATTATTAATAATAAAGTCACCAAAAGCTGCTAATGCTGCTCATCTGATGGAGACATAAGAGAGAAGCTACTATTCTTTTAAAAACAGATATAAACATTTGTTTACCAGTTGGTTTAATAGTTAAAATACAAGAAAAGTGGAAAAACCAACAGACTCATAACCAGTTTACAGGAAAGCATAGAAATGGACTCATTTATCTCCTTCCCGGCTATCAGCAATATGGGCTGCTGACGCTGTGCTGTTGTTGGTGTCGAGCTCAGTTACACAGAAAAGGCTGGAAGAAATTACGTTCTGTCTATTGTTTACGTTTCCGCACCGTACAGAACAAATGTGTTCGAGTGGGTCGTTTACAACCCATCAAATATGGAGCGGCAGCATCATTTCTTTGGGATCATCCTTTATTCTATTTTTATGCTAACGTGTAAAATTATTAAACAAAAAGTATTTCTTTGTAGCTCTTCTCCAAGCAGGCAAAATTTCTTGTCACAGTTTACAACAGCAGCAGCAAATGTTTGTAAGTTACATTTAATTTTACTTTTAAGATATTTTTAAGTCAAGTATGATTCAAAATTTTAAACCTGATAGAATGATGAAAAACCCTATTTAAATTAATGATTTTAATATACAATTGTCAATCTAAACTCAATATTTAGCCATTAAAATCCGTGGTTTTAATCCCTAGCCTCCTGAAATATACCCTTCTGAAGTCCGTCATGGTGCCTCTGGGTCTCAAAACACGAGGTTATATCCAATTATCTCTTTGAGCAATAGCACCGTGTTTAACTAATATTTTGACAATGCAACAGATCGGATTCACCACCATGTTTTTCCCCTGACGTTTGGAGCAGGTTATTTGATCACGACATTTCCATGGTGATCTACCAAAAAAGAGAGAGCAGAAGTCATGGAGTGGGAAAACTTTTCAACAAGATACTTCCTGGGATCACTTTTGACATTAGTAGTTACAAGGACGAGAATGAGTATGATGAATTCGACGTGTACCTCTTCAAGCTGCCCCGGCTGGGGCTACACACTAGCAGAGACCCCGGTAGAAGGGAACGATTTATCCAAACTTTCTAAAGAGCAGACTGAGGACGTTTGCTCTAAAAAGAAGAGATCGGACTCTGAAACCTTAACTTGTGTCATGCAGAAAAGGGCAATAAAAAAAGGATATCTACCGTGTTCGATTCGCCGCCAGCCCAGCTTGCGATCAACGGGCTCAATATCAGCACAAACATCAGGCTAGAAATTCTCGTTGTCCACCATCTTGAGTGACAGCATCTTACATCTGTCGCACTCCCCATGATTTTTAGAATGGCAGAGAACTTAGCATGTTATTTCTCCTGGGTTTTGGTATTGGATATTTGATTACATCAGGAATGAGGAACAGTTTTGACAAACTACTTTCTGGTAGCAATTAGGAAAAAAGTAGCTCTCAGGACGAGTGCACTTTCTCTCGGTATGATATCGTCGATGCTTTTCATTTTGATGCTTCCCCGGCTGGGGAATAATGATTTTTCCAATCTTCCCTACACTGTAAATAAAAAAAACTGTAAAAAAACCGGGTAAAAATTTGAAGGAATTTTTCCGTTTTTAGTTTTACAGGTATTTGTACTGTATTTTCAATTTTACGCATTGCATCATGGGAACAAGAACCTTCGCAAAGCGTGAAAACTGTTAAGACGACATTCATGCTCCCTAGCCGGACCCTGGAACATATATCTTTACACATTCTTTTCTGTGAATAATGTTTTGAACAGGGGCGCAACTACATACTTTCTGAGGTGTATGCGAACATGTCATCGGCGCCCCCGGCCCCAATGACATAAACTTGGACAATTTATCTTTAATTAAAGTATCAATAATAATAAATGTGCATATATGTGACTAGATTGCTGCCTACAGGGCAATTAAAACGAATGAAACAAAAACAGGGCAATATTTGATCATTTAACATATAAGTGAGCCAAAGAGCCACTTCTGTTGGCCTGTGTCTAGAACTGCCTGTGGGCTGCAGGTCTGAGGCTTTTTGTCAGCATGTTTTCTATCATTCTTAGGATACCAGCTCATTCCATCTCCATATCCACCTTGTGTAAATTACAAGCTACTGCTCTCTTTATGTACACTGCTCAAAAAAATAAAGGGAACACTTAAACAACACAATATAACTCCAAGTAAATCAAACTTCTGTGAAATCAAACTGTCCACTTAGGAAGCAACACTGATTGACAACGGGGACCCTCGACGGGTCAATAGATAGATATCTACAGTATATATAGATTGATATATATTTATAGAGAGATTCATATATATATATATATATATATATATATATATATATATATATATATATATATATATATATATATATATATATATAGTGAAAGAGAGATCGATAGATATACAGATTGATATCGATATGTAGATATCTATCTATATATATAGATATCTACATATAGATTTAAATATATATTTATTGAGTTATATATTTATATATATATATATATATATATATATATATATATATATATATATATATATATATATGTGAAAGAGAGATCGATAGATATACAGATTGATATCGATATGTAGATATCTATATATATATATAGATATCTACATATAGATTTAAATATATATTTATTGAGTTATAGATTTTTATATATATATATATATATATATATATATATATATATATATATATATATATATATATATATATATATATATATATATATATATATATATGTAAAGGTTTAGACTTCTAAAATTCTCTCTGTTTGTCATTTACAATTTCTTTCTCTAAATCACCCTTTAATTAATAAATGTGGTTGCCTGATTTTCTGTTTCGAATTAGAAATTTAAATCTCACAATAGTTGAACATGAGTTCTGATGTTGAACGTGGGGGAAGCCGGAGCACCCGGAGTGAACCCACACCTACACGGGGAGACATTTCCCACTGTGAAATTCTGTCTTTTTGATACTAAAATACCCAATTAATGCTAATCACCCAAAACACACGTGGCTCCACCCTCCTTTCAAATCTAATATACTTCAGACATAAGGTGATGTCTATGCTGGACAGACTTTACATCTGTCTTTAAATTGCCGCAGAGGTGTTGGAGTTAAGGCCTTTTTTATTCGCCTCCACAGTGAAATCTTCTTTGTGGGTCTTTCTTCTGGTTCAGACATAATGTTCTCTGCTGACTCTGTTCTAAGTTCTTCTGTTATGTCACTCTCCCCTTCTATGGAATCTACAGAAGCGTTACCTGGTAGGTCTTCTGACGGGGTGCAAAGTTTTGTCTCTATTGTCGGGGGGATCTCTGGTATGATCTCTGAATCAGTAAATGGTGTGTTTGCATTGGGGACTGAGTTTTTATCTGTCTCTGTTTCCTGCTGTGGTTTCCCAATCACTGTTTCATTTTCATAGAATTCAATTATGATGGTGGCTGTGTCATTCCCGACTGCTTCTGGTGTTGAAACTTCTTCAGTGTTTTCAACAGAAAGGTTTTCCCTATTCAACGGCTCCAATTCAGATGTAGCTCTCAATGCTGCCTTTCTCTTCTTCTTCTGCTTATATTTCTTTGACCTTTTGTTCACTTTTTCATTCCCACTTTGTTGCATTTCAGAGATAATAACCTCTTCAGAGATGCTGGTGGGTCGAGATTATTGTTTTGATCATATGAATTTCATTGATGGAGGCTGCCTGATCCTCAACTACTTCTGGTACTGAAACTTCCTGTTCAGTGTTATCTGCAGAAACTTGATCATTGCTGATGTTTTCCAGCTCAGACATTGCTCTCATTGGGCTCATTGCTGCCTTTCTCTTCATCCTCCATTTAGATTTTCTTGATTGCTTTTTTTTTCTCTTGATGGTCCCCATTTGAATGTGTTGTGGAGGCTGTCTCTTCTCCATTGATCTGCTTAAGTTTACTGATGTCTGTGTCATTTTTGTGGATCTCAAGGAGGTTTATTTTATTTTTAAGTTTTACAAATTGAGTATTACACACACATAGATATTTTTACACACGCACAAATCCTGTTACGCATTTTGAAATATTTGTAGTTGACTTCGTTTGTCTTCGTGAGACTCCTGGCACAGTCTATAATTGCAAGCTATTTTGCAGTCTTTTTTTTTTTTTTTTTTTTTTTACAAAAAAGGTATATATTATTTTTAAAATGCTGTGTTTGCTAACGCGGTGACTGCTGTATTACTATTTATTTATTTTACCGAACTCGTACCGTCCATTTTTTCAAATCAAACTGAACTGGGCGCGTGAAAGCTAACCGTTCATGGCGTCATGCTACTTATGTCTCAATCCTGTTTTTTAAAAATGTCAAGCTGCAGAAGTCTTATTTGCTGAACATGATTTGATGTCCCGGTTGTTAACATAAAAGCAGGTGGTCATTTAACTTCGGTAAATATACTTTCCATGTCAAGTTTGGGGTTTTAGAATATGGGAAATGTCTCCTGGAGTGGGGGGTAGTTAGAGCCGTGTGTGGTGGTGACGAACGAACGTAAACTGGGGGCGGAGGGAAACCGTTAGAACAGGGGACGACGGTAAGACAGGGGTGGGGACGGCTCGTGTTTCAGTCAGCGTTAAATTTGTTGCATGTTCGGTGCTCTAATCAGGCATGTTGAGATTAGGTTAGGTTGATAAACTGTTACAGTGGGTCAGAAGCTTCTTGCCTCATATAAATTGTACGTCAGTGGATTGTACATACAGATAAATAATTTTCCTGTTTCTTAAATAAGAATAAACATCACTGAGTAAATAAAAGTAACGTTTGCAAAAAAAAAAATTCTTGCAATTGGGAGTTTTTACTGAAATGCCTGCTTGCAAACCAGGATATTTTCTGGGGTTTTTTTTTTGTTGTTTTTTTTTACAGAATTTCCCCGTAATTTAACAATATTTAATTTCAAATTTTTCCGTAAAAAAACAGGAAAATGTCCTGGTAATTTTCTGCCAGTACATTTTCCTGTTTTTTTACGGAATTTCCGGCAGAATTTTTCCGTAATTTAACAGGTGTTTTTTCCGTAATTTAAGTTTTCCGTGTTTAAAATTTAACATATAAGAACTGTTAAATATGAGTAAGTCAGTTTTGCCAACCAGCGGAGGAACAGCTGTGGAGTTAGAATCACATAATTAAAAAATAAAGAGTTTTCACTGACAAGGATTAATTTGGTTACACAGAAGTTACTTAATTCTGCTTTTGAAATGTTTAATAACATTTTGGTTGTTACAGAATCTCATCTTGTTTACTTTTTTAGCACTTGATAAAATCAGAAAATAAAAGGCAACTATGTGATAATTCTTCACAAAAAATATTACTGAATTATGAAACTGTTTATATGTTTTACAATATGACTGAAAAGTTCCTTTGTCGGTAATTCCATCACCAAGTGAAAGACATTATATAAATTAGATTACTTCAGTTTTAACATTTATATTTTGTAGGATGGAGGTACTATTAATTCGATGAGCCTCATCAGGACATATACCCTAATTTATTAAATAAGACTGTCTGGCATTCACATGTAAGTTTTGGCATTATTCTGAGCACTAAAAAAGAAAAGGTCTTCCAGTAACTGTGGGTGCGTCAGCAGCCCCCGGATCCTCCTCACCCCACCAACTTGCAACACAAAGTTACACCCATGCTGTCTTTTAATCTTGAGAATTCCGGCTCTTTTTTGGGATCCGGACATTTCGACAGTACTAAGAAAACAACCCTGCTCTTTCGGCTACCAAACAGCTCTCCTATTCACATTGCTGTAGATATATGCATTACATAAAACAATAGAGAAACAAGCAATAAAGAGATAAAGCAAGCAATGAAATAAAAGTTTCTATTATTCCACTTATTGAACTGGCTTAGTTGCAATTGATGCATCAACAACCTTGGGAGGCAAGTAATAAATGAAGAACGACAATCAACATGTAGACATTTATGTAAAACTATTTCATACAAAAACATAGAACAGTCACAGTAATAATCTTTGTAAAATTATTGCCATATGTTTGTTTGTCTATAGTCAGGTCTCCTTATTTTTCACAGTCCAAATCTCTCCTGTTCATGATTAGGTCCACCTCAGTCTTCAACTCCCCCATCGGTTTCCATCGACTCAAGAATTCCTTCCATTACTTCTGCTTTTCGTCTCTTCTTTGGTAGATCACCATGGAAATGTTCGGCCGTTTTCTGTCTCAATGTTTCCACCGTATCCTCAGCATCAGCCCATTCCAGCACAAGACGCCTCCCGTACAGATGGGTGCTGTGGCAGAGTGCAGCGAAGGCTTTCTGCAAAGAAAAGACCATTTGTAAACATGCTTACTACACTTAAGCACATTCAGGATTTTAGTTCTTGAATTATGTTTCTGAGAATGCGCATTATAGGAAAAGGAACCTTAGCATCCTGTTTGGTGAGGAAATCAACAAAGGCAAAGCCCCTATGGTTCCCTGAGCCAGCTGCTTTCTTTGGAAGACGGACAGTCTTCAGCTCCCCAAATGTACTGAAAATATGAGGGAAATAATTTGTCAAAACCAAACAAGACAAGCAGAGTAAATAAAAAGGCAGAAGGAGTCGCTTGCGTGGTACCAGAAAAGCTCCCGAATTTCCCTGACGGTGGCTTGGAAGGGAATGTTGCGGACAAGAATCTTGGAGCCTGTTTGCTTCTTCTCAGCTTGCTTCTTTTTGCGAGACACCTCAGCAGTTCTGCACACAGAGGTAACGCAACTGAGTAAATAGCGACTTTACACGGTTTACATTTCCTATGAATGTATTTTCCATTGAAAGGAGCAACTTACCTTGTGGCTCTTTCAGAAATCTTCACCTCTAACTGATGATCATCCACCATGCAGTGCTGAAAGAGAGGAGCGAATGCACACAAGTTAGCCCAAATTCAGGTCGTGAAGTTGGTAAGTGGAACCTGTTCACTGAGGATACGGCGTGGGTACCTGCAGTTGCCTAAGAGCCTTCTGTGCTGCCTCTGCTGTCTGATATTGAACAAAACCGTAACCCATGGACAACACGTTACCTGCAAGTTCAAACTACAGGTTACCTTTTGATATCACTAAGGATCAGGGCAATACAACTCAAAGAAGAAAAATTGTAGTAGGAAAAGATAAACTGCCAAACATGTTTTGAATATTAACATAGAAACAGTAAAAGTAACTTTTTTTAAAATCACCTCCAATATAAATTGTTCTATGTCCATTAAAATATAATAGTATTATCATTATCAAACAGAGCATCTAATATAAATTTAAGAGTATTTGTGTTTCTAACAATGGACTTTAACATGCTTCACTCTTATAGAAACATTTGAAAGCCCTGTTATCATTACTGATCAATTAGTGGGATGGGGACATCACTGTTAGGGCTGAATCAGAGAAGATATTTATGGTTAAACCAAATATTTCAAATAAAATAAAAGTTCACAAAAATGGAGGTCCTAGAGAATCAGTCCTTTGTCAAAGTAGGATTCAAGTTATAATGTGAAATACCTGATTTATCTTTCTTCTTGGAAATACTGCAAGACTTGACCTTTCCACATTTGGAGAAGATCTGCAGTAAATAAAGAAAATAGAATAAAACGTCTTATTTATTTACTGTTTGGTTTTACAGTTATGAGAGATGACTCACCTCCTGTAGCTTTTCTTCTGTTGTGCTGAAATTCAGATTCTTTATAAAAAGTGTAGAACCCGGCACAGCTTCTTCTTCTTCCTCTTCTTGCTCATCATCCTCTTTCTTTTTCTCTTCCTTCACTGTCTTCTCTTTATCTGATATCAGATTTTTTTTGGTAATGTTTATTTAGATATATATTATGAAAAGAAAATGTTCAGAAAACAATAAAACCTAAAGGTTGTCTAGTGTGTAGACAGTTCTACCTGTTTCTGGTTTGGCAGCTGTGAACACCCCAACAGGAGCCCACTCCAAATACAGTGGAACATGATGGAACTAGGGTTTAAGAAAACCAAAAACACATTTTACATGACCGATCAAAATAAAGTGGCATGTAAAACTCATTCAGCCACATAAAGAACTTTGGATTGCTTTGTTGCTGAAATGTGCAATACAAATAAACTTGACTTGCCTTACTCTAATACCCCTAAATAAAATATATTGCAAACATCTTCTCCCAAAATTAACCTAATTAAAACTGGAATATTAACAAAAGGTGATTCTATTCACTCAAGGGGTCTGAATATAAATGTCAGTCACAATTTTCAAATTTCTATATATATATATATATATATATATATATATATATATATATATATATATATAAAATCGTTCATCATTTTCATTCCACTCCACAATTATGCACCACTTTTGGAGCCTCTATCCATCCATTTTCTTGACACCCTTGTCCCTCAGTGGGATCGGGGGGGTTGCTGGTGCCCATCTCCAGCTAACGTTCCGGGCGAGAGGCAGGGTACACCCTGGACAGGTCGCCAGTCTGTCGCAGGGCAACACAGAGACACACAGGACAAACAACCATGCACACACACACTCACACCTAGGGGCAATTTAGACAGACCAATTAACCTGACAGTCATGTTTTTGGACTGTGGGAGGAAACCGGAGTACCCGGAGAAAACCCACGCATGCACAGGGAGAACATGCAAACTCCATGCAGAAGGACCGGGGCTGGGAATCGAACCCAGAACCTTCTTGCTGCAAGGCAAAAGCTCTACCAACTGTGCAGCCCACAGCCAAAATAAATAAGTGATAGATGTGTGATGTAGTGTTGTAATGTGCCAAAATGTGAAAAGGTCAAAGGTGTAAGAGTATTTTGTTAAGGCGCTGTAACTGAAAGGTCTTGCACACCTTGCTGTAAGCTAGCCTGGCAAAGGCTCGCTTGGCTTCGGTTGGCTCCAGGAACTCAATGATGGCGGTGAGGCCTGAAGGCGGCAGCAGAACTCGACCCAAAGAGCCGTGAGGCGAGAAAAGTTCTTCCAGCTCTGTCGTCGTCACTCCAGCAGGAAGGTTTTTTATGAGGATCACAGTTGTACTCCTTGCTGCTGCTGCCTGTACAAACATAACTAGATGTTACCAGACAAGTATGGATGAACTATACATAATCTCAGATTTTGTTCTCATAATTACTTGACTGAAGGAGTCTAGACAAACACTGTTGTCCAGCAGGAACTGTCGGGTTTCCTGGACAATCTCAGTTTCTCCAAGAGCCATCCGCACTGCAACACTTCCCTTTGACTCCTTTGGAAGATAATACAAAAAAATTTGTTTTGTTCATGCTAAACAACTAATACAATGATTTAGCATAAAAACCCCAAACGTAGGCTCGCTCACATGGTCTAAGACTTGGCTTTTTGTGGTGTTATATTTTTCAGCAATGGCATCGGCCACTGCACTTGTACCCAGAAACAAAGAGTTCCAGTTGTGTGAACTGGAAAGACAAAGAAAATTTGCGTGCAATTTAAAACAGCAACCAAAAAAATTATAAAAATTGAAAACGGCATATTATATTGTTGCTGACCTAGAACTCGAAGCTTTATTTTTAGCATCTTTCCGTCGTTTATATGATGAAGAACCAGGACCACCAGATTCTGAAGACTCAGACTTTTCCTTCTTCACAGTGGAGGGAAGAACATGAAGCATCCTACCCTAAAACCACAGGAAAAAACAACACATCCACTCACTAGAATTTAGAATCAGAAAACTTAAGAAATCATTTATAAATACCAGATGACATTTTTACACTTTCTCGATGCCAAAAAGCAATTTTAAGACACTATTTTCCACAAAAAATAAATAGTTGAAGTCACACCTCCCTAAAACACACATTTACCATTTGTGGATGACCATGTTCAAACATAAATGCCTGTCTGTAGCTGTGAACAAACGAAAAATTTTGTAAAAAGATCCTCTGTCAAGGAGAGTTTTTGAGCTTCATTAAAGTAAATAGATAAAGGGGGCAGATTTCTGCCCACATACAAAAAACAGTTTCTCAAAAACTCACAGATAAGGTGCAAAAACAACAGTTTATGCTAAGACGGATAGAACCAGTGGAGTAAGACAATCAAGGATACTGTTTGTGAGACTAAAGTGCTTCAGGTGTCAACATTTTATATTTTTTAATGTTTACATGTCTGCCGACATCAAGATCCCAACTCTTTCCTATTATATGTTTATCCTCAAAGTAGCTGCAGAAGAAATTCTTTTTTTCTCTCCAAACTCAAACCAAATGAATTAGCAAGTAGTTCAGTGAAATCCTCACAATTACAATACTGACTGATTATATGCTGAAAAGTGGGACTTTTAGCTGCTTCCATTCACTGCCGCTGTGTTTACATGGCCACTGCATGATGAGAAAAGTCTGTCTACCACAGTAACAAATGCTGGTCAAGAACAGCTGATATTACAAAGTCTGAGTTCTCATATAATCCAACATCTCTGAATAATTTCTCATGTACATCTTATGAGCATGAGAAAAACATAAAAGACTTCATCATCATTGTCCTCTTTTGGGCACTGATTCCTCAATTCAGAGTCCTGTCTATAACATTCACTCTCCTGCAACTTCAGTTGTGTTCTGCAGCAGTTCATAAGGCAGCAGTTCTGCTTCATTAAAGCATAAGGCAGTTCTGCTGCCTTATGAAACAACATATTTCTCAGTTTTAGACATGGAAAATAAATATAATTATCATCCGTCTGTAAACAACTGAACAAGAAAAAGCATAAAATTCCCTCCTCCCCCCCAAAAAACAGCTCATATATAAGTCCTAATCATTTTTTAAAAAGTAACAAAGAAATACCTGAAATATATGTCCATCCAACTTCGCAAGAGCTACCACAGCATTTTCTGGTATCATGTAGGTAACAAAAGCAAATCCTTTAGGTTTCTTGGTCAGGTTGTCAATAGGGAAGAGGATCTCAGATAAAGGACCTATAAAGTACAAAGAATCAGAAAACATCTAGCTGAGGAAAAAATATATTAGCAGGCAGAATTTAAATAATTATATATGTACTGCGTGTTCTTTAACTCACCATATTTAGCGAAAAGCTCTTTCATCTCTTCTTCTGTGCAGGTGTAGGGAAGGTTTCTGATGAAGAGTCGACCAGACTCTGAAACATCCTCCTCTTCCTCGTCCTCCTTCAGCTTCCTGGTGAAGTTTCTGTCAATTTCTTTGTCATTTTTGTTCCTCTTGCTTTTCGCCCCCGATGAATCAACGCGGAAGACTTCGATGTAACGACCCCCTGGAAAGTAAGCAAAGCTGCTGTTAAACAAAGACTACATTCAGATAAGCTGATGCAGAATCTCAAATGAACTCATGCAAGTGTATGGACATACGAGTAAATATGGATAACATATTACAGGGTGTGTTTAAGCTATTTGGACATTAGATCTTTAAAACAGATTTTGAAAACAGCTCGAAATCTACCTCATATAAACTAAACAAAAACAGAAGAAAAACCTTTTTAAAGTTAAATTAAAATGTTCTGATAAGAATAAAAGTAGGAAAAGCCCAGATTTCTTTAATTCATTTAAACCAGCTAAAATCACACACAGGTGTATCACATGAAGCCCAGATAATTATACAAAACTTTTGAGTGTTTGGTATGAATAGAAAACGCCTATATAGATAGAGTCTATTTATTTATTAGTACATTTTATTTGTGATTTAAGGATCCCCACTAGTTTCTGCCATATTAGAGACTGTTCTTCTTGGGGTTGACCCACAAACATTTCAATAAACTTAAACTCTTATAAAGCTCACAAAAAGCTCTTTTTAGTGGGAATAAAAACTGTTCCAGCCTGCAATTACTGAACTTAATCTTCAGCAAGTTCCACAGTCATATTCCACAGCATAAAATAAACAACATCAAAACAATAGCTAGAGGTGAAAGGTGATGAGATGGGGTCTTTATCTTAACTCAGGATTCACAAACTAGTGTTGCATCGAGTCAAATGACAAGCTGATGGATCCAGGTTTTGCCTGGAAAAAGTCTTTATGGTACATCATTCTTAAATGAGAGGAACTATTTTTTTTTGTCTTGATAAAACTCTCAGAGACGGCAAATACCACCCGTTTGTATATTGGTGGTGATTAATACAATCTTAATAGTTCCAAATTACTTACTTATTTATTGACTTCTTACCTATGTAGTCTTTGTTCTTCTTCAGAGCTTTCTCCACCTCCTCATCAGAGTGCAAGTCCACATACACATAACCTAAAGGAGCCACATGGAGCTTGTTTGACATAAGGACCTTCACATTGTTTATATAGAAACCATGTATATAAATATATAAATTTTATATTTTTTTTTCCCACACACCGGTTCTGTTTCCAGTTTCGTTCCTCCCGATCCTGATGGCTGCAGGCCTCAGCGGAGTCATGAACTCTCGGATTTGTTGCTAACAGAATTTAACATGAAAATTACGGCCTGTTTTTAAAGCAAAACATAGCCGGTGATGCGGTATAACTCACCTCTTTTATATTAAATGGGACGCCTCTTAGCTTCACTGTGAAGTCTGTCGTCGGCTCCATCTGAACAAAGAAATGTGGTTTTGAACACAGAACTTCAACCAAATGATTATGTCTAAGGTGTCGTTTCACCTAAATATACCTCCTGTTGGGCACTTTGTTTCTTATTCCCAGGGAAAGGTTTAGGCTTTGAGATGTTCTCTCGTTCACCGCTCTCATAGGCGCTGTCCCCATGCTGAACAGGACCCTCCTCCTCCTCTTCATCAGCTTCATTCTCTCCATTACTCTCCTCCATAGTTTGAGCCACCTTGGAGCGCAGGTAGTCCATATCCGACAGGCCGGACTTCAGGGCTTCTTTAGGGGCAACTAAAATGACAAAGATCTTCAAATTCTACTTGAACAGTACAACTGGACTATTTGTACTAAATTTCAGAAGGAAAAAAGAAACAACCAACCCTTATCTTCAACATCATCATCATCATGCTTCTCATCCTCTGACTCGTCTGAATCAAAGTTAAGGTAATCATCAGAGGCGGGCTTTTTCTTCTTCTGCTTTTGTACGCCTCCGGAGTCAGTCGGATCCTGAGCCATGTCATTTGCCCAGGTCTGGGCCTGGCTGCGGTTCTGATGCACTGACAGAAACTCATTAAATCCATCTTCTGCCTCCAGCTGACCCAGCACAAGAAAGTGAATATAAAAAAATATTATTCTAACAAAAACAGTAAAGAGTCACAAAGCGCTCAACGTTAGTGAGTGCTAACATACTACTGCTACTGTTTAAATCGTTTCTACATCTAAAATCTACAAGTAAGAAAAGTAGCTTAAACATTGTCATTTGATTTGTCTTTTTAACACATTTTTATGTTTAATAGCTACAGTGTAACTGGAAACACAGTTGTTTTTTTTTTACTCACATTTCCCAGTGCACTGCTGGTTTCCTTTTTCCCCGGCTTTTTCTGAATTTCAACACAAACAAACAAGAAACATACAGTAGTTTATTCTGAAAATGTTTCACAAATTAGAGATGCACCAATAGATTGGCTCTGACCAGTGATTGGCAGGTTAAGTAATTGTCCTGTTTATGAGAGGCATCAAAAAGGAAAAGTCCTACAGAATCCCTTCAAATGTTCACTGCAAGAAGCAGGAAAAAGGTGTTTTTTTTTCCCTTTAAAGAAAAAGACACTTGTAATGAACTCTATTAATTTGTAATGAACTCTATTAATTTTGGTGATTGTTGCTTTACTTGTGCATCCCGTACTATGACATGTACACTCAGCCTTCCACTAACATCTTCTGCAAAGATTCAGCTTTCTTAACAAAGACATTTCATAAAACTAAATTTGGGGTTTACACACTTTTCATTTTATATTCTGATTGATTGAGATGCAACAATAGTTGTTGAATTAAATGAGCGTATATGTGTAATAGTCATTAGAAATTAAGTCAAATCTGGCTTGTAATCTGTATTAGCCAGTGAAAGCCAGGCAGGTTTGCTTGGGGTGTTTTCTCCAGGTTCCTGTCTGAAATGCCCTCTTACCTTCTTTTTGTCTGTGGTGGAAGCAGCAGCAGAGGGTTTATCCTGCTCTGAGCTCTGGGTGTGCTTACTCCAGGCTTTCCCTTTAGTGGGATCTCCAAACGCTTTACACATCTCCACCTAAACGTAGACGAACACCGTGCGTGCATGAATTAACAAACAACATGTATAACGCACCTATCTTCTTTTTAGGGTTGATGAAAATCTCACCGTTACTCTGGATGTGTCCACAAAGCTCTTGTTGAAATGTTTCAGCGCTCTGCTCGCATCCTCCTCGGATTTGAAGCCCACGAAGCCAAACTTTCGGAACTTTCCCTCTTTGGTGAACTTCAGAGAGCAGTCTGTGACGGTGCCGAAAGCAGCAAACATCGACCTGAACCTCTCCTCCTTCAGCTGGACACAAGAAAACATCATCAGATTATCTAAAGCTGATGTTTTTATCTATATTTAACAGAACGGGTTCTTACTTACCCCATTAGGCAGGTTTTTAACGATGAGTCTTGACATGGTTGTTGTTGTAATTCGACTAAAACAGTCGGTATAAAGGTTTTAAATAAATGTCAACAAACCAGCGTGGAGAGGACATCTACATCGCCATATTGACATGAGGAGGAAGGGATTCATCCTCTTCCTTTTTTTTGTTTCTCTGTGGTTCGGCGGTGGTTACCGCCACCTGTTGGTCTGAGGGAGACATTACACGTTCAATGACCCCTTTCGCTCCCAGAAAACAAATTCAAACCCATTTTCTGGTCCTCCAAATCAATTCAATTACAAAAGAATACTTTATTGATGCCATGAGGGTGGGGCGGGCGGTTACATATAAATACATTAGATTGAATTAATCACCTCTTCCGTTTCATCAGGGTCCTTACAATGGAGAGCCTTTTTGCCATCCATCCATCCATTTTCTTCCGCTTATCCGGGGTCGGGTCGCGGGGGCAGCAGCTTCAGAAGGGAGGCCCAGACTTCCCTCTCCCCAGCCACCTCTTCCAGCTCCTCCGGGGGAATCCCAAGGCGTTCCCAGGCCAGCCGAGAGACATAATCCCTCCAGCGTGTCCTGGGTCTTCCCCGAGGCCTCCTCCCGGTGGGACGTGCCCGGAACACCTCACCAGGGAGGCGTCCAGGAGGCATCCTTACCAGATGCCCGAGCCACCTCAACTGGCTCCTCTCGACGTGGAGGAGCAGCGGCTCTACTCTGAGTCCCTCCCGGATGACCGAGCTTCTCACCCTATCTCTAAGGGAGAGCCCAGCCACCCTGCGGAGGAAACCCATTTCGGCCGCTTGTACCCGTGATCTCGTTCTTTCGGTCATGACCCAAAGCTCATGACCATAGATGAGGGTGAGAACGTAGATCGACCGGTAAATCGAGAGCTTCGCTTTTTGGCTCAGCTCTCTCTTCACCACGACGGACCCGTACAGCGCCCGCTTCACAGTAGACGCTGCCCCAATCCGCCTGTCGATCTCCCGCTCCCTTCTTCTTCCCTCATTCGTGAACAAGCCCTTTGATACGGGCTGTCAGGTCCCTGTATGACCGGTGTCAGAGTCTGGTCCGCATTGCCGGCAGTAAGTCGGGCTCGTTTCCGGTGAGAGTTGGACTCCGCCAAGGCTGCCCTTTGTCACCGATTCTGTTCATTACTTTTATGGACAGAATTTCTAGGCGCAGCCGAGGTGTTGAGGGGATCCGTTTTGGTGGCCTTAGGATCGCATCTCTGCTTTTTGCGGATGATGTGGTCCTGTTGGCTTCATCGGAACGTGATCTGCAGCTCTCACTGGAGCGGTTCGCAGCCGAGTGTGAAGCGGCCGGGATGAGGCTCAGTGCCTCCAAATCCGAGGCCATGGTCTTGAGCCGGAAAAGGGTAGAGTGCCTTCTCCGGGTCAGGGGGGTCGTCCTGCCTCAAGTGGAGGAGTTTCTGGGTATCTGGGGATCTTGAGCCTTTTTACAAAAAAAAGGCAAAACCTTCAGTCCTTAGATTTGTAAAGCAGGTAGAGAAATACCACAAAAATATGCAAATGTAGCTGCAGCAGTAGGCATTTCAACTATGGAGTAACTTGGAATTTCAATAAAATATACTTAAGTTTATGGTTGTAACATGACAGATCAATGAATCTGAATGCTTTTGCAATACATTATGTATTCATCTTTAAATATTTAGTGTAAGTCTATTTCTATCGGTTATTGAAGATCTGTTAATTTATCTCAGAGTATTACATGAGATAAATGTAATATTTATCTCATGATCCAGTCTTTTAAAAGATCTTTAAAAGACTGGACCTTTTAAAGATCCAGTCTGGGGCTTAAAACTGCAGTTTGACAAATTATCATAAATAATTAGCAGTTTTAGTCCTGAACAAAAATTGCTACACTAGTCTGGTATACACAGATCTAAAAGAAAGATTTTTAATGCAATAAATTATCATTATTAAAGTTTTTAGTTTATTTCTGATATAAAATATTAAAAGCTACTTTAGAAAGGTTTTTGTCCTCTCCCTTTGTAAAGTGAACTAGTACATGCTTTCTGAGAACTTGTTACTCAACGCCAGTAATACACTCACTGGCTTCATTTTTCATGCCAAGTGAATCTCATCATTTCAGTCAGGTGATAGTTTGAGTCCTGCAGTCAAATCAGTCAGCTGTATTCACAGTTTGTTCAAACAACCAAGGAATAATAGCAGAATAACTCCTAAGGAAAACACTCTATGTAAAAAATATTATGATATATTTATGCATTCCTTAAATATATAAGCCTCAAGTCTTATATTCTCTAGTTATACCTAATAATGTCTCTTTATTTTCCTCCAAGATGAGCAGCACTTCAGTGAATGCTTTGTTCAACAGATCACATGTCTCCCAAGGGATTACAGAAATGAAACACCAAGTAGCCTCGGTGGCATGCAGACCTCTCATTGCTTACAAAAGATCTTATTTAATGGGCTTATCTTTATCGTAAAACTGCAGGGCGGCGCTCTTTGAAAAAGTCATACAGACTATCATTTGGCATAATAAAATCCACAGAAATCAACACAGCTTAAGTTTTCAAGAGAAAAAACCCAAAACAAAACTATAACAACATATTCAAAAGTACCACAGATATATTGTATTATTCATCACTGGTGTTTTTTCTACAGATGATAATTAATTGAGCTTACGGTACTGTTTGAAAACTGGGATCATTTGGAATACATGTATGATTGAATTGAATTTTTTTTTTTTGTAAAGTGCCTCAGTCATATAAATAAAACTGAATTTAATAATAAATCTTCATGGTTTGTTTAGTAGATAAGCTAGCTTTGCTAGCTCTAATGCTGAATCAGAGACCCATCATAAAGAAGTAGATATAAGCAAAGGATCTGCTTCATCAGAGTTTGTCTCTTTATTCCATCTGGACTGGAACTCTTTCTGGATGTCCACGAAGCTTTTGTTTTTGGTTTCGGGAAGAACGACGATGATGTAGATCCCCACTGAGAGACAGACGACAAAGAACACTAGGAAGCAGTAGTGCTCCAGCCCGATCTGGGGGAAAAACAAATAAATGTCAATGTAAACCATTCAACATTTCAATGCAGACGTTTTACTTTCAACAGACATCAAAACATTTTTTTTTTCTAAGAAAACTTTTGGGTAGTCACTAATTACACATTATAAGCAACCAATAAGCAACTCAGGCATCTTTATTAGTTTACACACAGGTTGGGTTTGAGCTCTGAAAGCCATTTTAAACTCTTACTGAATTAAGACATATATTATATGAATCCATTAGTGGCCAGGAAGTCTTTGAGGTAAGAAGACTCCGTGCTATCACCCTAATCTTTAGCTCCCTTCACATTTTCTCAATCATATTCAAGTGGGGACTCCAGAAGGGCCACACCAAACTGTTGACATCACTTCCAGTACAATGGAAATATCCAGTCATCCATTATCTGAAGGTGTAAAAATCATTTAATAACTACTTTAATTCTATTAGGCTCATTTCTCACTTAATAAGATTATTGCTCATTACAATTTGCAGTGTAGCCAAGTTGGGTTTTCCTGTATCATCCAGTGCTTTATATAACATTAATCCCCCTGATAAGATATCAAGAATTTGAAATGTTGCGGCTTCATTTTGTAAAAAAAAAGAAAAAAAAGAGGGATTATGAAATAGTCAAGTTGATATAGATCAGAAGTGAAATGAACCTAATCCTGCTTTGCGGTGTGGGCCCCTGGATTACACAGCCGACTCACAGTCAACTGAACGTCAAACGAAATCACTGCTCAGTCTGAAATGGGTGACTCAGAGGGGCCAGGGGCCTTTTGAGTGATTACTGTCAAAATTAACACTTCTGTATTTGAAATTTCTTTAAAATAGGGATTCCTTGTAAATAAAGACAATTGTGTGTTTCTTTTTAAACTGACTATATGACACAAATATTTTCAAAACATTTATAAAGCTAAGCTAGAAGTTATTTGCAACACCTACCACAATAAAGGGAAAGAGCAAGCCAATAATGAAGAAGCTGAGCCAGTTCACTGATCCCGCGATCATGAAAGCTGCAGGCCGAGTAGTTTGTTTGAACATCTCTGTGGTTAAAATGTTTGTTACGCCACCTTCAGAGGACGAAACAACAAAGTTAAGAATGTTGCTTTACTGATGAAGACACTGAAATAGGATACATTTGCTAAATTACTAACGTACCTGGTCCCAAGCCAAAACTTAAGACAAAAGCAAAAACACAAGCCACGCTTAAGTATGGAAAGACTGGACTGACATTCTGTAAGAAGAGAGATAAGTCAGACTTTCTGTGAAACCAAGTAACAACAAGTTTGATATAGTGTGTCACCTCTATGTCAAGATTTCATGACTACTGTTTTGATTTGTGTTTGCTTTGCAAGCTTCCACATGTTTCTGACGACAGCACAAAAGGCATTAAGTAAGTAACCAGTTTTGTCATGTTTAGCTGTTAAAATTCTTCTTGTTTTTTGCCTTTGATTGCATTTTCTTTAAGAAACCTGAAAAGGTATTCACTATTGTTCTGTACAGCTACAACTAAATGCTTGTCCTGTAAAGTAGAACATTTTAAAAATGGATAGCTCTATTAAGGATATGTATCCTTCGGAAGAATTACCTGCAGAGCAAGCGTCACTGTGAATAAAATGCAGCAGATGCTCATCAGTAGGTATCCTCCTGAGATGAGCACTTTCCTTCCAAGAGATTCAACCAGCATGCCCTAAAAGAAACACAGCATGTCACAAAACCAAAACCGCCCCATTTAAGCTTTAAATGGGAGGTATATCATGTAATAGTATAAGCGTCGTGCCAGTTAATTTTTAATAGCACCATTTATTTGTTTTTCTGTGTGTTAATGCAGAAACGTCTTTAAGTTCATACTTCCAAGCTCATACTTACACATGTTAATGCAGTGAGGCATTCACAGGCGCCTGTACCGACGGTGGCGTAAGGTATATTATCTTCTGAGATTCCAGCTTGTCGGAACAAATAATCGGCGTAGAAGTACATCTGCAGTGGATACAGACAAAGGCAAGTCTTTAAAGCTTTGTTTTTGCGAAGTCATTGAGAGGTCACAGTGCAGGAAGCTCATACATACAGCGTTGACACCATTCAGCTGCTGTGCTATGTTGAGTACAATGATGGTGATGACTTGCCAGCGTAGGCTGCGATCTGCAAAGAGCTCCCAGGGTTTCTTGGCTTTGAAACCAACCAAATTGTCCTTCTCTTTCTGGATATCCTCCAGCACAATGTCAGAGCCTGCTGAGCCATGCAACTGATTCAGGGCTGCAGACAGAAAAAGAGGACCTCTGTTCACGTTTTCTCTCACATGGCCACACTACGACAGACTGCTTTTTTTTCTTTTAAGAAGCCTAAAGGTCAAACCACAGTTTCTTCACATCGTGATGAAATTATCAGAAGGAGCTCACATGGTTTATCTGACAGCCTCTAGCAGTTTTTGAGAAATATTTAGCTTTTCTGTGCAGCACCATCACATGCACCATGTCTTCTTGGCAGGCAACACATAAATTATTGTTTTACATTTGGAATTACAAGAAAGGAAACCACACTTGCATTGAAGTATCTTACCTTTTTTACATTTCTCCTTGTCTCCTCTATCAATAAACAGGTAGCGCGGACTTTCAGGGAACCAGGGCAGGAGCAGCAGTTGCAGTAATGTTGGAATACATGTGGTGGAGAGCAAGAGGGGCCAGTACTGTTCTCTACCGAGCAATTCCCTGCATCAATACACAAATATAATTACATCAGTTTTCAATGTTCAGCAAAAATCAATACGCAGCAGCAGACGGAAATTAACGAAACAAATATTTCACTAACTTGAGGCCCATCACTTGTCCAGACAAGATGCCACCAGTGAGAAAAATGGAGGAGCCTGTTCCCATGGCACCACGTAACGATGTTGGAGCTATTTCGCCCAAGAACATAGGCTCTACACACAGCGCAATGCCTGGAAAAATAACAAGAGTTTACAGTCTTACACAGTAAAACTATAACTTAACTGAAAAGTTCATTTATTTCAGTTATTTATTTTCAAAATACATTCATTACACTGAGTAAAAAAATATGAAGTATTTGTTAACGCTGCAGTATGAAATTTCTATTAAAAAACATTTTTCTTTTACATATTTGTTGAAAGTGTCACCGTGTTGTGACAGTTTTGGTATGAGGCAGACAAAATGTGTTTCTGCTAATAGAAACATCCAATCACAGCCAGGAAGAGGATTTTAGCGCTGCCAATCACCTCTCCCTGTGGCGCTGCCAAAGGTAGTTTTTAGACCAAATGCCAAGTGAGAATATTTGACAAGATTTTTTGAAATCAAATGAATGTTTACACATAATCCATCAGTCTGAACTTAGGCACTGCTTTATGCTGATCTTTTACATAAAATCCCCAAAATGTACAGTAAAGTTTGTCCTTTTAAAATGATAAAATATGAAAAAGTTCAATAATTTTGCTTTGTATTTTATTTGTACTTAATTTTTAATGTATTTTGCTTGGGTTTTAATACAATTATGTTTTTGTGTAATTTATTGGTACAAACTAAAGTATCTAAAAGTGCTGAGAAATATTTTTATTTTCAGGGACCTCATTTGCTGTTTCAGTAAAAGCCGTGCTCTCATTATAAGCTGGACCAAGTGAAGAACCTCACGTTCTGATTTTGCTTCAGATTTCAGGAGTTCCACTTGTTGTAAATCTGTTCCTAAAATAAATGTATTTACCTGCATTTATTCCGATGAGAAGACGTCCAATAATGAGCATCTCAAACGAGCCTGCATTGGAGCTCAGGCCCATCAACAGAGAAGCAAGTAATGAAAAAACATTATTGGTGAGAAGCGTCCCTTTCCTGAAAGCAACCATAAGACAAGAAAATTTAATATTTATACATTAAAAGAGACTATCAACATTTCTAAATGTTTTCAAAAATGTTATACCTTCCCAACTTCACTGACAAATTCCCACCAATGGACACTCCTATAAATCCCCCTACGGTAAACATAGACACAATGGTGGACCAGAGGAGTGTAAGCCCATCATTAGATATCTCTGTTTGGTAACGCTGCCTCCACGTCTGGTTTATGAAGTCCTGCACGTACTTGAAATAAGAAAAGAAGTGGAATAATAGCATTAGTGGATGGAAAATGACACAAAGTTCACCATTCTCCTACAGTAACTAAGCTCAAGTAGTATATTGTAAAAGCTTAAGGATTCAGTTAAAAGAAATAAAACTTAGTTACATAATTATAATTAGAAATATTTTCATTTATCTCTTAATGAAATCATTCATTGAAAACTGTGTTTTGTATTTACTTAAGTTATGATGTCAAATCTTGAATAATGACCATCTGAAACATTTAAGTGAGACAAAAAAAAGTCAAAACAATAGACTTTTTTAAGGGGGTGCAACAATGTGCATTATCCATGTTAAAAAAAATTGTTTTTCCCACAATTTATACATTTTACTATAATTAAAGCCTTTTCTATTCTTCTTTTTTCTTGCAAAAATCTGTCTTTCAAAGGTTTATTGCATAAATAGAATCACGCGTTGCTTTACTATAAAACGTGGGGGACTATTTTCAAACTTCAAACTGACAATGTGAGACTTTATCAAACAATGAGGCTATTTTATTTTTGCTTTAGCTGCTTTATTTTCTTCACAAATTGCTCCTTGTGAAGAAATCAATAAAGTGGCAACTTTCAAGGAAACAATACTGTTTTTCCTGTGAAATCCACACGTCCCTCTACACATAAATGTGGCACTAGTCTGTCCAATCTGTGCTGGTTAAGTCATGCCACCACGTTGTGGTTAATCAGTGACTTACACCAATAAAACCAACTGAAAATAGTGAATGGAGGACTTGTTGGGGGGGCTTTTAAAAGTTACCGCTCTCTTAAAGAATCAAGCATGCGCAGGAGGGCGAAGTCTCCACGCACAAGAGTTAAATTTAACAATTAATATATAATTACGTATTAACCAGCTAATTATCTTAATGCCGTCGTCTGCAAATTAACAGCCACAACAACCTTCAACCCCTGGACGGATCTGTCTGTGTCAATGAGATGCATCAGTGATCACCTTAGTGGGCGAATTGATGATCGATATATTGTATCCGCACTGAAATGTGCCACCTATGCATGTCGAAAACATAGCCAGCAGGAGAAACTTGTTTGGGAACTGGAAACAAAACAGCTGCAGACAGAAAACACAAGCTCATCATCAGGAGTGGTAAAGTTAGACTTACCGCATCAAGATTATCCAGCCTTGACTCTAAAGTCGACTTACCTGTAACCTTTTCGGGGTTTTGCCTCCTTTCGTGAGCAGAGGCTCATACTCGGTCAAATAATCTTTTGGCATTTCGTTGGATTTCCTAAAAGTTCGCTGTCAGGATGTCTCCGATGTGAGCGCTGGCTCTCTGCACTGACTTAAGGCTGAAGGAGAAGTTCAGGCTGCTGCTGCTGCTGCTGCTGATGATGATGATGGTGATGATACTACTGACCTGATGCAATCGACTCCTGCATGGGGCTAAAGAATCACCCGCATTGTTCTGGCTATACTGAAGTCATTTTGGTGACGGAATAATTGCAATCCAACTACATTCACCTCTCCACTTAAAAAGACGGAAATGTCCACCGTGTATTTGTAGTTTCCGCAATAACTAAAGACTTTCGGATACTTCCTGTCTGCTATGTGCGTTGCAGACTGAAACTGTCTAGCCCTTCACCGTGAGAATTCACAGAACAACGAGATTAGGAAAAAAATTCAATCAAGTCTGAGGCTAGGCAATTAAGTTTAGAAAACAGCATTAGATATTTCTTTACCCCGACCACAGCTTACCTCAACCCCCAGGTTTTACATTTGAGAAGAGATATATTATAACAACTGGTTTGGATGTTACAGTCTTCAGTCTAAATTATTTTATTTAAAAAAGAAAGTAGACAGATTTAAATCACACCATTCTTCAAACAACTTGTTTGTTTCTAAAAAGGGAAAGATCAGCTTAAGAAAATTGCATTGTTTTAAAGTTATGAGCAATCTACAACTTTGATAATAACCAAATTGGTTTTATAAATTCAATTTGGTTAATTTTATTGTCAGGAAAAACTGAGGGTAATCAATTCAAAATTACATTTTGACATTGAACAGAATGTAAATTCTCTGCTGAAACTTCCCTTTGTAATGCAGGATCAAAAATAAACCCTCACATTCCTTCAAAATGCAAAGAAAACAGCGATGAGGGTCATTCAGATATGGCACAAAGTGTGCTTGCTTTCGTAACAGATCAAATACATAACATTAGGCAAGAATAAGGCTTCATAGACAAGATATGAAACAGTGTGACAGCAACCTTAGCCATGTAACCGATGCACAAAGATTGAGGACGAGTCTACTTTTATATCACAACAATATTCAACAAAGCTAAACTAACTCATTATAGTTTGCAAATAATGACCTATAGATACTAAAGGTTAAGGCTCTCAACAAATACTTCCACTCTAATCTTCACCCCACCCTACATTTTTGAACCCAGGTGAAGTCAATTGGTGACTGGAAGATTTTTCTTGCCAAAATGATATAACCTTTACTTATGGCCATATAGTTGGCCACTAGATGGCAGTGTATGACGTGACACTTGACCAGGACAGTGAAAAGATGCATTGCAAACTAACTGGAAATTAGCTGGATCTGGAACAGGAGAGATTCGTGGAATATCACAATTCCTGCATCACTGTCTGACCATAAAAATCTGGAGATGAAAGATGAGCACTGATCCTTGTTAAACTAGCTCAGCTGGAAGTCTCTTCTTGAAATAAAGGAGCTCCACTCCTGTTTAGAATCAGGACATTTTTAAAACTATTGGTGATCAGTTGAATCTGACAGACTTTTCTCTGGGGTGTACCTCTCTTTCTGCCCACTAAGGATTTAAGGATTTTTAAAACATTTTTTTATTGTCATACCATTTTTTTGTTTGTGGTACAAAATTTGTACTCAGGTCCCAGATAAGGAAATCCATTACACTAAAAAAATTAAATAGATACATGATAAAATAAAATAAATAAATAAACAAATGAATAGTAAAGTAATTTATGTGATATATGCATAGTTATGTAGTTATAACCCAGTTAGGCACCAGCTCCCTGGTTACCCTACAAGTATGAACAGCTTTAGACGATGGATGGATGGATGGATGGATGGATGGATGGATGGATGGATGGATGGATGGATGGATGGATGGATGGATGGATGGATGGATGGATGGATGGATGGATGGATGGATGGATGGATAGATGGATGGATGGATGGATGGATGGATGGATGGATGGATGGATGGATGGATGGATGGATCTAACAGCTTTTTCTTAAAACTGCACAAACTGAATGCATCTGTGTGGGAATAAATCAGAAGCCACTTTATAAGTGGACAAGAACTGGACCTGTTTGTCCTGTAAAATGTCTCGAGATTACATTTGAATGAATGTAATCTCTAGAGGGAACTCCAATGGTACTAAACCCAGTTATTTGGGACTTTTGTGGTTTCAGCAGTACTGTGATGCTTTTCTTATTCACAACTGCTTGTGATGGTTCTTGGGTGCTCAGGTTATTGGCTTGTAATTCTTTTATGGGTTATTTAAGTTTCATAGTTTCTTCTTATTGTCAGGTTTATTTTCATAGTTTAGACTGGGATTTGACAATCTGCTGTGTTATTTAGTCGTTTCCTTGTACACTCTAAGTAGTACTTGGAGTGTACTCACTTTCGGTTCAGTCTCGTGTATTTGTTGTTTGCCAAGTTTAGAGTCATAGTTTATTCTTGAGTCTTGATTTTTGTATTCTTTATTATTCCCCTACATTTCTCCTGTCACATTCTTCTGTTAATATCTTGATTTTCTCTTGTTAGCTCCAATGTTTGTCTTTTTCCTGTTTTCTTTTGTACTCACATTCACCTTTCAGTATTACGTATGCCACTCACCTGTGCTGCCTCATCATCCTCATCTGCTGCACCTGTTCAGTCACCCATTTGTAGTTTTCTTTCAGTTGTTATGACCCTCTGTTTGCAAAGCCATTAAAGGATTTTGACCATAAGCTTGTTTTTGTGAGAATGCACAGCTTTCTACGCTCGGTTACCTGTCAGACATGCATTTTTAATGCTTGAATGATTTATGCATTCACCATACCTTATGCACAAAAAAATTGTAAATTAATAAAACATCTAAAGGAAGAAATACTTATTTATCAACACCACTTTAAAAGATGATAAGAAAGTCAGGCAAAAGAAGACAAAAAGTTTAGCCTAAGATCACTATCCATATTAAAAAGCTGTTATTTCTGCATTTTTAAAATTTTGATGTGAACTATCTGTATGTGAGTCTGTACTCCAAAGCCATACTCACTGGAACAAATAACTTTTAAAAACATTTTGGTAAACCCATATCTGAACCTGGTTGCATATTCATCATGTAAATCATACTTCTGATAGTGTTAACACTTCTAACCAAACCAAATCTCAATAAATCTTCTGTATGTACTCTTTATCCCTCTAAGAAAGTAACGCCTGCAAAAAGCCTTTGTTCTCCAGACCACATGCAGCTCTGAGGGATTAGAAAAGACCAGGCAGCTGCAGCAGCATGCAGTCTTAACTTTGAACCTGTTCACACCAATTAAGGAAGAATGGACATTTTTATCTGAAATTTATTTTGAATTTTAAGTAAAGCACCTTTTTTATAGAGGTAGTAGAAACCATCATGTATGATACGGGAATGTGTAACAAGGTCATCAGTTTGTAGATATTTATTACAGTCTGCAATCTCATGCATGTGTGTGTATCCTTGTTACTTAGTGATGTGTAAGTGTTGTGCATGACAGAGAAAGTTTGCTTGAGAAACATTTCAGATGGACGTTGATAAGAGTATAGTTCCAGCTCCATCTGAGCTGCAAAACCTGTTCCTCTTCAATGACTGGAACTCATTCTGAATTTCCACAAAGGTTTTGTTCTTTGTTTCAGGAACAACAAAGAATATGTAGGTGACCACCAAGGAGCAAACCGCCAAGAAGACCAGGAAACAGTACTGCTGCAGCCCAATCTGTGAAAGTAAAGAAAAGATGCATCAGACAACAGTGAAGCATTTTAATTAGCAGACTTACTCATGTTGACCTGGAGCACTGACCACAATGAAGGGAAAGACCATGCTGATTAAGAAGAAGCTGAGCCAGTTCACTGATCCTGCAATCATGAAGGCAGCAGGCCGAGCATTTTGGGTGAACAACTCTGTTGTTAGGATGTTAGTCACACCACCTTTAACAGACAGTAGACACAAAGAAAATCAGTGACATGGCTGTGAAATTTAATGAGGTTCATGCTTTATTTACTTACCTGGTCCCAAGCCAAAACTCAAGATGAAGGCAAAAACACACGCCATGCTCAGGTACGGAAAGACAGGGCTGTAATTCTGAAGGGAGAGCAAATGTTAACTCAGGCATAGACGTCTGGGTAAGATGTCTGATCACGAGATAACTTACCTGGAAAGTGAGAGTCAGCGTGAAAAAAACACAGCAGATACTCATGAGTGCATATCCTCCCATGATGAGGACTTTCCTTCCCAGACATTCAATAAGCATACCCTGTGAGACACACAGCATGTCACAAGACCATGGGGGGAGGTATAACAAGCAAATGTAGCTGGACATGTTCCAAACAATCCTGATGTGTAAAATAATACTCAATGTGCTTCAACAGGAAGCTTACTGTTTATAATACTATTACAAAAATACATTGTAAATTAAAACTGATTCAATTGTTTGCAAATTACTTAAGCCTTATTTTAAATAGTAAAACACACAGACGTGCCAGTTTAGTGCAGTAACATCGCATACAGACTAAATTGTCAGGACTCTTTGTACAGATCACTTCAAGCACGCATTTGACTATTTAACATCTTCAGTTTTGTTTTGCGATTTAGACTTTGTGTTCATTTTCATTGTACTTTAGGTGCTTTTATGAATGGGTAGAATTCTGTTTTGAGTTGTAGTCTGCTTGCCGTTTCATCTGTGGACCTTATTGGAGAAAATATTACCATAAAACAATGAATCATTTAGCATTATGGCTGTTTTTGTTGTTGATGTTCCCATTGTTCCTACCAGTTGGATTTTACTTTTTTTTTACTCTATTTTGTTGCACTTTAATGTGGTAGTTCAGTTAATTTTACAAATAAACCAAACTGGTTTCCATTAACTTTGGATAGGTATGAAGCCACCTATCCATTTGTACTCAGTTCCCTTGACTCTAATTCCCCTCCCAATCAAATCCAGTGCAATCTTTCCAGAAGTCAGAGGAAATAGTCAATTTGTGTGCACCTTAAACACTGCATAAAAACAAAAATTACACACAACTTCAAAATCAGGTAGAAACGGATACTCACACATGTTAAAGCTGTGATGCACTCACAGGCACCAGTGCCGACTGTTGCATATGGTATTTTGTCCATAGGAATACCAGATTGTCGGAACACGTAATCAGCATAGAAGTAAATCTAAAGACAGAAGGATATAATTCTGACTTTTGATTTTTTTTTTTTCAAAATAATTATTAGGGGGTTGCTGTGAGGTAAGTCATACATACAGCATTAATGCCATTCAGCTGCTGAGCAATGTTCAGCAGGATGATGGTGAGAAGCTGCCACCTTAAACTACGATCAGAGAAGAGTTCCCAGGGCTTCTTGGCCTGGAAACCCACCAAATTGTTCTTCTCTTTCTCGATATCCTCTAATGCATCACCAGAGTCAGCTAAGCCATGCAGCTGCCTCAAGGCTGGACACAGGAAAACACATGACCCAGCGAGTGAAATCCTCTGTGAACACCATTCTTCTCATCTGATCAGGCATCAGGGGTGTGACTTTTAAAGTCCAATCAAAAGGTTTTGTGCAACAAACAGCTTTCCTTTCACGTTAATGCGCTGTGGTCCAAACAAGATCACATGCATGAACCGACTGCACTAACAAAAAACTGGTTTCTGCTTCCAGGAGTATAGAAAAGATTTGGATAAGAAGGCTGCATTTATACTGTACTTCTTATGGTTCCTCAAAATTAGCACGTGGAAGACAGGAATGCCTTTGTATATATTTTTAGTTCTGTGGTTTAGTTTCAGCTGTTCCAATAAAGTTAAAATGACTTTTCAGAGTTTAAACAAGCAAAAAAAAAAAAAATCTAAATAATGATCCACACAATACACTGAGGACTAGTTTTAGAAATACTTTACCTTTTTTACATCCCTCCTCATCTCCTTTGTCAATAAGAAGGTAGCGCGGGCTCTCCGGAAACCAGGGCAGAATAAGGAGCTGCAGGAACGCAGGGATGCATGTGGTGGAGAGCAGGATGGGCCAGTACTCTTCTTTACCTAGAATTTCTCTGCACAGTTACACACAGATGCCAAATTAGCATGCTTGTTAAGGACAGCACAACAATATGTGCATTCCTTGAAAGTGAATATTAAGTGGCCTATGTGGGATTTAGTGTTTGAAACTTACTTGAGGCCCATAACTTGTCCTGTTAAGATTCCACCAGTGATGAAGACCGAAGTTCCCGTTCCCATGGCCCCACGTAATGCAGTCGGAGCTATTTCCCCCAAGTACAGAGGCTGAACACACAGGGCAATGCCTGCGAACAACAATCCGAGATTCATGTGTTAGTATTTTGTTTTAAAGTCAGGCCTCAAAAATGTTAACTAGAAAAAGACTTTAGAAATTATTACTAAACATATGCAACCAGTTTATGAGGAGGTGTTTGGCTATCAAATAAAATGTGTCTTTTGAGTCATTTTGTTCTAAATGCAGTGGTTTATTGAAGTATTTACACCTCTCGAAACATGAAAATGTTTTTTCCATGTAAATTCTGAAATGAAAGGAAACAGATGCAAGGTTTTTGAAATGTTTTCCTAATTGAGAAGTAGCCAAAACGTCCTTGGACACTCTGGGGGATCCATAGCTCAGGTGGACAGCAGATTGCTGTACACTCTAGAAATCTGGTATTTATGGAAGAATGGAAAAAAGAAAGGCATTGTTATAAGAAAGTCAAAGAATTAGCAGTTTTGCACAAGCCACGCAGGACACACAAGGAACATTATAGAAGGTGCTATTTTGCAAAAAAGAAAGGAAACAAATGACTATATCATGTGCAGTGCTGGTTACTTTATTAACCCAATTCACTTAGTTGTTTTTAAAAGCATGTAGAGGGTTAAAGAGAAACAACCACTACATATTTTAGACTTTTATGTGTGACAAATGTTGAAAACTGTGTTTCTTTTATCCCCACTTCACAGTTGTTTAATTTGGGGTTTTACAAATCAGCAAAACATCAAACACTTTGGATTTCAGTTTGTGGATGTACCATGCTGCTGATACAGCAGCATGGTACATTCCCAGCTCTTGGGGAAGCTCAAGAGATGTAATAATATTTGGCTGCATTCACCTGCATTCATTCCACTGAGGAGCCGTCCGATGACGAGCAGCTCAAACGACCCCACAGTGGAGCTCAGGCCCATCAGCAGAGCAGCTGTCAGTGAAAAGGCATTATTGGCCAGCAGCGTCCCTCTCCTGAAGGAAACCGCACAATGCGACTTAGAGGTAACAGAAGATGAGTTAGTCTTACCAAATGTAGAAATATCTCCATACCTCCCCAGCTTCACAGACAGAGTCCCGCCTACTGATGCCCCTATGAGCCCTCCTAAGGTGAACATGGAAACAATGGTGGACCAGAGCAGCGTGAGTTCACCCTGTGATATGTTGGTTTGATAGCGCTGCATCCAGGTCTGGTTGATGAAGTTTTGTACATACTTGGAATGGAAGGAAAGAAAAGAAATGTAGTTTAACGTTTGTTATTTTTAAGTGCAGCTAAATATTAGCAAAAGGAAAACTTTGACGTACTTTATAAGCACAGGTTTGTCCACACATTAAGAGGTAATATAAAGAGCACAGTTGTTTTAATTTGAACAATGTATGCATAGTTTATACATCCGCGGTTGATACAGAACAAAAAAATCTGCAGGCAAGTAGTTCACCAACTATAAAAAGGTTATCGCAGACAAAAAGACAACTTTTCTTTCAGCCAAAACAATACAATACCACTTTAAAGTGCATCCTTCAAGAAGAAACCATAACAATCCATCTTTGCTTTGCTATCCTCCCCTTGTATTCCCATTTCTTCCTGCTTCTTACCATTGTGGGTGCGTTAATGATAGAGATATTGTATCCATACTGAAACGTTCCTCCAACACAAGCAGCAAACACAGCCAATAGCAGCGATTTGTTTGGAAGCTGCAAAAAAAAATTCAATCAAAGACGTCAGAAAAGCATTTCCAAAAAATCAAGAACATCAAACTCATCCTTCTTTTCTTCAGCGAGTCATAACAACGTATGCCTTGCATACCTTTAAACGCCTTTTGTCTTTAACGCCCCTTACGAGCAAAGGCTCGTACTCATCCACATATTCTTTTGGCATTTTTCTCGCAACCTCAACTCTCCTTAAAACTATTGTCCGCACACGGAGTGTCCTTTTCTTCTTGAGGCTGCTCTCCAAAGTAAACTGATGTCTGACCGGTGGAGGGGTTTATCCTGAGAATAACACAACTGATCTGTTGTCAGAAAATGAGTATGAAGTGTGGTGAATCTTCTGCATAATGAGGGTACTCTCTGATCATCAGAGTTTCACGCTACTGTGACAGCATCCAAGTACTGAAGGAGCACAGCTCAGTGAGCCAAGTGTTGGTGGAGACAGCATGTAGCATGTTGAAGCTATGTTGAGCTATATTAAACCAATCAGTCTTGTAATCTCACTTCCATCAATCCGTCTTCTGATCTTACAGCACAACGAGCCTTTGCATCATCTCAGGACCTCTTGCTTGATGATGTCAAGCAGCCCTAATGAGTAAATAATAGCCTTTTTTATAATTTGTTGCTTCTTAATATTCTGGGAATAGTTTAAGTGATGTATGCTCTCTTTTGATCTCAACTTTGTAGGATTACTATAGGAAGAAATGATGTGAGAAAAAAAACAATTAGCACAGTAATTCTTGAGAATAGGGACAAAACAGGTCCTATGGATAAAGCACAAAATTTGAATAAAATATACACAAAATGTTATTTTTTCAAATATCTGACTAAACTAACCTGGGTCATGTGAGCACAACAATGTATATTTTCCACGAATTTGCTGAATGTTTTTTTTATTTTAAACATTGTAGTCGGTGGATGATGCCTGTAAAAGCCCTTTCCAGGAGCAGAACTCAATACATTATAATAGTTTAAAATAATTAAAGAAATACTAAAATTATATATTATGACAATTAAGTATAAGTAGTCATATAAATAATTATAAAGGTATCAATAAATTGAATTAAAAATCATTTTTATATATTTTCCAACTCAATTGAAACTTGTCCCTAGTTTTTGTCAACACCGTCAGAAATGAAAAGAATGTAAAAAAAATCAGGCATTATTGGGGGGCACCAGAACTTATGAGGACCCCATGACCACTTCCTTTCTCTTCCTTCGCTGAGAGGGCTAGTGAGCTCCCGTTAGCTTATGTTATTCTTTAGTTTTTTCTTCTTTTTATTCCTAAGTTGTTTGTCACAACCATAATGTGTCGACACCATAACTGACAATTTACAAAACTTTTATGAAATTTTGTGAAATAAAAGCTTAATTTTGGTAAATTGTAAAGATTTCATGGACCTGATGAGCTACAATATGGTCTCCTTCAGAATAACATCATATAAATTGAGGTAGTTTGGCTTTTTGTCAACTCGGTCAGATGTCAACTCCATCAGAGTTTTTCTGACTCTTTCAGTGAAATTGTTGTCAAATCTCACTTAAATGTGCAATTAATTAATTTTAATGTATTTTACATGAATTGCATTACTTCACATGTATGACGTTTTTCATTTTACTCACTAGTTTGTCACCACCTTCAGTTCTGTGTCAACTCCGTAATGCAGTGTCAACTCCGTCGGATGGACTTTTTGTTGTTTTGTGTTTTAAATAATATTTATTTTGTTTCTTGAGAAGCATTTGTCTGTAAAATGAGTAAAAATATCACTAATAGGGTCATTAAAAATTACTTTTTATTTATTTTTGTCAGATGGTGATGACAACGTTCTAGGTCAGTTCGATTAAAAATGTAAATTAAAAAAAATGTTGCAACTGGGAGCCTGTACCTTAGCCTCTTTACATTTCCAAAACATTATTTGTCATATTTGCATACATAAGGTTGAGAAATAACAAAAAAAATATGGGAAAATTAAAACCCATTTTGTCCCTATTCTCAAGAATCACTGAGCACTTTATTTGAAGTACTGTTTTCAAATAAAGTGCTTAAAATTGATTTAATGATTGTCATTAAATCAATTTAAGGACAATCATTGTCTTAAAATCAATTTAATGTCTTGTTGGCTCACAAGTTAACCCTAAAAGCCAATCACATTTCAAGCAGAATTAAAATATGATCACGCATTAACATATTAAGAGGGGCAGAATCGGCTCCAGTCATATTGTGGCCCAAAGCGAGATCATGGTTCGGTGTCCCTGCCGGCCCCTCGGTGCAGCACGCGCCACACCCGAGATGCTAACGGACAGCAGCCATGTCACAGTCATTAAGATTAAATTATGTTAAGATGCTTGAGGTTTAAGACGTTCTTCAGACAACTTGAATAAACATTGATCGTTGCAGCTTATATTCCCTTAAAATGATCAAAAAATATGTTTTGCTGTGATACTTTTATGTTTATAACAATAAAATGTTCTTCAGCTTTGACAACATATAGTGTTAATATTCTTAAATGGGCTCCTTTTAACAAAACATGTCTATTTATGCTGCAGTATTGCACTTGAATAAAATGGAGAATCTGTGTGGAAGCTACAGCTCACTTTGCTGTTTTCTTTACAATCAAGTGCGTTTAAATGTTTGGCCAATTTATTGACATTCTAAAATGAAACCTCTGTGTGGACAACACAGGTTTTCTCATTTAAACAGGCAGCACCAGGTTTTCTTGTTTAGACTGTTCTCTTCAATATGAATCAGGTTCTGTCCAACAATTCAAAGAGAGAAAAAAAATCCCACAAAATAGTTTTCATTGTCAAATATAAAAAAAAAAACGCTATACACAAGAAGAGCACAACTCTTATATATTTTATATATATAAAAATGCAAAATATATACATTTGCATTTTGCAACAAGAGGAGTCAAAATATAAATAACAATGCTCTGGGCTGGAGTTTGAAGACATGATCTCTACAGATGCTGTGCTGCTCCCCCTATGTGACAAACAGAAGAAAATCATCTTGTGTCTCTTGCTTTCCTCACTTTTTATAAAGTATTATTGACTGTAGACCTGTACTTTGCTTAGTCAATTTGTTTATCCCCTTATTTTGTTTTTATTCATGTTGAAAAACATCCCCAAAATTATTAAAGGTTTAAGTGAATGGTGGATTTTTTATTAAAGAACAGGTTTATGCACAATAATCTGTTTGATTTAATTTGTTTAATAAAAATGGACAATGAAGCCAAAACATAACATGCATGATTAGTGTTCACAGCATAAATATCTTACATACTGTTAATTTAAGTGCAAAATACACGAACGACTAACAAACAGCTGCAGCAGATGCACATGGAAACCCTAGAAATCCTCATCAGAATCCTTACAGCAAATGTTCAGAACGGGAAATGAAATGATTTATGTTGAATTAACCATGAATGCAACATAAAAAGAGTGCAAACTCCTAAAACATATTATTGGAGCAAATGTCTCCATTTATCGCTGCAGGAAAGCCACAGAGCATCGTTTTCAGACACTAAAGGAGAATCAAATATTCAGAAAGAAAACCCAAAATGGGGTCAAATCTTACACTCACCTCTTTCTTTGACTTATTGGCTCCCTCACTTAAATTCATCTTGGAAGCTGCTATGAAACAAAGTTCAAACAAAGCATTGAAAGCGTGCCGAGCCCCTCAGTCTGATCGCCCTCCTTACTATGTCTTCTAGTTGCAAGGTGCAGCACATGACTTCTGCTCAGGGGGGGGGGTTTGACTGTTAAACTCATTGAAGTTTAACAGCCCCTGAGCCCCTTTGGCAGTAGAAGGACTGTTGACCCATATATAGAAATTATAACCAGCCTTTGTAGTACATGTTTAGAATTACTCAACATCTAGCCTGAAACAAACAAATACGATTTTATGCCAGGGCAAATTTTCTTAACACATATTTTGGTTTGCAGAAAGGTTTTTCTCAGCTCTATGTATTATTACACAGATCCTGAGACAAGGTTGCACTAAAATGTGAAAGGATTTGTCCAATGTTAACCTTTTCTCCAGTTGAAGAAAAGAGATTTTTCTTAATCATAACCACAGCTTTGAGCATGTGAGTTTTAACCCTTTCCCAACAGGTCAAGTCAACTCCATGTGCTTCAGAATGCCGTTTGTTGACCTTCATGCAAATTCCTTCAAAGAGAATTGAAGCATTGCAAGACGGTGCAATGAAGCACAGGCATAATTTAAGACGTTCTACTCCCATAAACAATAGCGTTTGGTGCATGAAGATTCAATAAAGGCAATATAATTATGCAGCTTTTCTTTAAAGAATAAAAAGGGCGTGTTTGTGAACAATACTGTTTTGCACAAACAGTGCTCTCCCTGTCTTTATTCTCTCAGTTTTCCCTCCTGTTAAACTCATTTGCAGAAAGATAACTTTTCATTAAATGCTGTGTACATGGATAAATTAAAACAATGACATCCAATGTTTTATTTCTGCGTTTTCTACACAAGATACTTTCGTTTCACAGAACAGTGAAAAATAATATTATGTAAGCAGGCTTGCATTAGGAGAGAATGGGGCTGCCTGTCACATGGGTTGGTTATTGCTAAATCTTGCCCCTTGGAGGGAGTTGTTGCAAAATGTTTGCGTGAGAGTTTCCTAAATAGTTCTCACAGACTAGGTAGATTTTTAATTTAGTAGTTTGAAACTTGACTTAGATCTGTGAGAGAACTTATTGTTTTTTTCACATCATGGTGAACACTTTAGATTTTTTTCTGAGTTCCTTTTCAATTGTCTTAAACCATAAATTTAGGACTAAACACTTATTATCATTTAAAAGTGGAGTTATAGTTAGGATAGTATTTTTCTTTGCTAGGCTATATTATGTGGTTGCTAGCATAAATGCAAGCAAAAACAATAGCGGTGGACAGTTGTCATAAGTCTGTAATTCCTCTCCAATCTTAGTCATAAAAAACTGACCAATTATCAACAGTAGCTTAGTGTTTTTAAGTCAAAGTTACTCCACTATCACAAATGACTGCTTGAGGCGCAGGTGTCACCACAGGAGGGCGCTTCTTCCTCACAGAAGCACAGTGTGAACGTGCCGTGTGCAACCCTGAAACCTTTCCCCCTCTGGAAACTGCAAGGAGATCCACGGTTTCCGTGTGTGTTCGTGGTTTGATCATGTCGGGCAGAAAGCCCCGGTATGTGGCGAACCCCCTGGAGTCTGCGATCACCACCCCGAGCGAGAGGATCCTGAAGGAATGCCACAGTCTGTATGTGGACAGCGAGAACGGTAAATACCCAGCGGCGGACACTCGGATTACAGCAGCGTTAAAGCACAAACAAGCAGACAAGAGCGTGGTTGTTCAATGTTGAACAGCAGAAGGGTTTTACGGTGATTTGTGGGCTAGCAGAGATTTTGCAGCGGTCTGTCCGCAGCAGCTGCTGTCAGTGTGACAAACATGACACCTGAACCAGAGACGCTCCCCTCTTGGCAGGCAGCGCCCCTATCTGTGCACTCACTGCCAATGTCTTCTTACACAGGGCTTAACCCGGTTACTTCCACTTCAAACAAATGTAACTGCTGTTGTAAAGAGCGATTGCTCTCACACCGACGCTGTTATGTGGAGTAACTATGTGTGTGACTGCAGACTTTGCTCTTAACTCCTCACAGAGCTTTCCTTGGTAACAATAGTTCTAGGACTTGCAAACTGAGCAGAAAGACACAAATGCAAGAACTGCAATTCTTCTGGTTCGTGTTGAACCAGAAGAACTGCAGACAACAGAGAGTAGCTTTTCCTTTCTTCAGGATCAGATGTTACACAGATAAACCTGCCCTGGCCAAACAATCTGGCTGCTTCAGTTCAGTCGAACAGAAGAGGAAACCCACAGAGTCCTGATTTCATTTTTGAAATATGAACTATTTTAAAATAACGTTTTTGATGCAGCATCAGCATCGTACCGATGGTTGTTTGAAGAACAGAAGTGGGTTTTGTCACATCATGCTCAACCTGTGGATGCTGTGGACAACTCACATGGATGGTTGTTAAACATCCGTATGTTAAATGAAATGTTAAATCAAGAAAGACTTGCCTGAAAGCTTTGGTCTAGACTTTTCAATTTTACCAGTAAAACGTTGAACACTCCCAACTGCTGGTCTACAGTTGTAGCCAGGAGATGCTTCTTATAAGATTTTATCCTAAGGAGTTAGTGAAATATCTGGAAAATGCAAATGCATGCCAGATGTAACTTACACAACTACTTTGGACAAAGACCATGTATAGCTTAAAAAACAGAAGAGAAAATTAGATAAAAATCAGTTTCCTTTAAAAAGAGAAATTGTTTAGTCAAACAGTTGAGTCATAGTTATTCTTTAATAAGCCATACATACATTTTATAGTGTAAAAATGACAAAAAAAACTACTCGGTAAAGGTTTTCTAAAGTGTTTCTGTTCCTTCTCAGTGATTTCCACATTTTGATTTCAATATTTGTGTGCGCCCTTGAATGCAAATTTCCATTTGCATGTGCATACTCACATGCAAATGTCTAAAGAGTGCACTTAGGTATTTATTTATTTATAATTTATTTTTTTATGAAATACATTTATATTTAGCCTGAATATAATTGTTTTAGTATTGGATTACATTGTGTGTTTGCAGGTCTGGTGAAAATTGCCAGCAGCCTCGGAGTCCGGCTCCTTCCTCCGAGGAAGAAGATTATCGTGATGATCATGGGAAATCACTCTGCAGGGAAGAGCTCCTTCATTAACTGGTAGAACATCTTTTCTTAAAATTCACTGATCCAACATGCATTCGTCTGGTTTTTAAACTCTCCGCTTCATCTGTGGAGAGAGTTTAGTAATCTGTGCGTCATAAATATTATCATGGTATACACACATGGCACCTGTGCACTACATGGGTGGAGAATATGTTGCTGAGGAACTTCAACAGTTTGTTCCATCTTAAACCATGTTTTTTTGTGTGTTTTTTTTAGACCATGAGAGGAACAAAATGATAGTTGTAATTTCTAACTGTTTATTGTGTTAAGTGTAATATATTTTTGATGCTGTGTTATTCGATGGTTTTGTAAACCACCTGAAATCATTACCTGAATATATTAATGCTGTTTTAAACAACTGGTGCTTGTGAACATTTCCCCAGCCTGATCAGCTGATCTGTGATCAGCAGTGTTGCAAAACAGGAGTTAAACAGCTTCTGGAGCAGGATTTATTAGCACCAGGATGCCCACTGTGTTAAAGACGTTTGTTTTTGTGGGCTCAATGGGAAATAATCAGCTGTGAGAGCAGCTCTGCAGCGTGTTAACCTGCTTAAACCAATTAAGAAGTGATTTCAAAATAAATTGCAGGAAAATAAAAGAGACAGTCAGCTTCCTTATTCTGATTCCAACCACACATTTTGTACTAATGTGTTTTTCTTTTTTCTTTTTTTGCTTTTATACTTGAGAAATGGAAAACAAAAATAAACTTCAGAGTTTGAGACATGGTGTTCAAGTGATTTCTCGGCTGCCGTTCCCAGTGAGCGTGCTCGGTTCTTTCCTCTGAGTGGGCGTTCTTCAGGTTTCTGGGCCAGCTGCGTCCCCGACCCGACCCTGAATCAGGAAACGAATCGAATAGAGTTTGAATCGGGGATTCAGGAAGCATCTCGTCAGCAAAGAAATGAGAAATCATTTAATGAACAACTTTTTTTTTTCCTACCACCTTGTGTAAACTCAATGCTACAACATGTGATGCGTCTCAAAGAATAAACTTTTCAAAGTTTCACACATTAATTAATCTTTATAATTTAGAACAGTCGTGAATGAATTATACATAATAAGCTCTGTCTGGATTTTTAAATGAGTAAGATCATTAAAATTGCAGAACCCTCTTTTATGTGAACAATGAACTTGTGATCATCACCCCGTGTCAAGGTTTATAAAACACTCATTTCTTGAAGGCCTTAAGACATCAGCTGAGTGATAAAAGGTTGATTGACCAGATCTAAATTTGTGACTACGGCGTTTTTAAAAAGCCTTGCTTGAAGAAGCTAAATGTTTTGAAAAAGGTCAGGTCTGAGATGTTTGCATGCTCGACACCACTGAATCCTGTAAATATTTTCATTCTAATTTCTGGCCTGATTCTGTCTCTGCAGGTATGTTGAAGAGCACATTCAGAAAACCGGTGTGGCCATTGAAACTCAGGGCTTTACCTTCATCACTAGTGGTCGCAAGAGAGAGTCGCTGACGGTAAGATCGACATGGAGACGTGCAGACAGAACACAAGCTCTTGGTTTTTAAGATTTTTGGATGTCGGTGGAAAACTTTATTGCTACTCGATGCCTTAATTAGAAGCATCTCTTACGCGTCCTATTTTTTTCCTATGTTAATTTCTTATTATGCATTCGGCTTCAATCATGCACTCTGTTGCGTGCCCTGAGTCATCTTTGCAGCACTTAAACAGGTTTGGGAGCCGCCTGCCTCTCCCTCCTCTCTCACGCTTTAACTCCCTGTTCATAACCCGCTTTGGTCAGAGTGATGAGGATGAATAAAATATTTACAGTCAGGACTGCAGAGTGGCCAAACCAAGGATATCCAGCTGCTGCAGCATGCAAGCTGGTTCTAATCCCCAAATCACATGACTGAAACTAAAACAGACTCTGCTGTAGAGATGTGTCCCTCTTATGTTGCATTTTTAACTCTTTCACAGGGAAATGCAACATTACATCTCTATCCTCATTTCCGACCTATCCTTGAGTTCAAAGGTAAGATTTGATTATTATTTTTTATTTTTTATTGAAACTCATAACTTAGAACATGAAGGACATTTTCTGAGTGTTTTGTATAATTTATCTGCAAATACTGTTGCTCTGGGAAAACAGAAGGTTGCCCCATTTTGTATCTTATTCAGTGTAGGTGTTTCCTTGAAATGTCTCTGGGAATAAAACGGTGTCGTACATGTTTATTTTTCTCATAAGCTGATGAAGTTTTGCATCAGAATTTTAGCCTGCTGTCATATTAGCATGTTAAATGGAAGCTAATTAAAATAGTGCCACTTTTGTAACCAGTATAATCATAGAAATACATTTGATTTCCCTTTTTTTATTGAACACAGTTGCTTTTCAATCACGTAAAAAGCAAAGGAAGAGTGTTAAAATGATTCCCACTGCAAGGCTGGTGAATTATTTACCCTTAATCTAAACATGTGTCAAACATTTCTTTTTTCTATTTAAAATTAACCTGTTGTGGCGTGTCAATTTTTTTTCACATCCCTAGAAATCCTCTCTACCTTCTTGGAACCCTGAGAGATTTTTATTTCCTCTCCATCAGACAAAATCACAACTCCTTTCTTTATCATTTACTTCATGTAATCTAATTTAATGGTCTTTATAGAGATTTCTAAAGGTCTTTCAAAGTTTTTCTTTATGATTTGGCTGCTTGTCTTACTCCATTTTGGTCTAATCTTGTATGCAGGCAACATATTTGAAATATAATGACAGAGAGGCTATTGTCAAGGAGTCATGTCACAATGATGCCACATCTTTCCCAACTCTGATAAAGATGTGTAAAAAGGCTAAATACAATAATCTTTTATTCAATATTCTTGCTATAACATTTCCCAGCGATGGGCCATACAAACAATCTTTGACCATTAGATCGTCCACCATCCTGGGTTTTCTCCTCCACTCTCTTTTTTTGCGCTCAGGTCACAGGTTTTCTGCATGATTTGGTTCTGAGGACTGACATGATCATCAAATAAGGTTTATTGGTTATCTGGTGAACCATTTGTAGGTGCTGATGTGACCATGTTTTAGATGAAACACACAGTGGTGACTCAATTTCAGTCGTTTCTCAGAGTTCACTAGATTTTCTCTGAAAATCTCTTCATATTTCGGAGGTTTCTTTATGGGTGTAGTCTGCCTTTGGAAGACAAACAGGCCCGCAGCACCACAAATTTTCCACCGTCTGGGTGGCATGATGTGTTTTTCCAGGCATACGTTACCTTTTGCCACTTTGTAATTTTACACCTGTAAATTGGGCCTCTGTCTCTTTAAGAAGCCCCTACAGTAGGAGCTACACTTTCAGCACATCGACACAGCAATGCCTCTTTCTTATGCTGTTTACAACATTTTTGGAATGAGAAGTAGCTGTTACGATGAGCTCAGCAAACTCACAGTTCCACCAGGTGTTTGCTAATTGTTGCTGCCGCTAGTCTGGAGGAGTTGAGTGGGGTAGTTGTGGAGGAGGGGTGATGTGTGAGGCGGATACTCGGCTGGAGACTGCAGCACTGAGGAGGAGCTTTTTGTTGCTTCAAATGGTGGCTATTGGAGATTTCTCCAACATTCATGAAATAATCAAAGCAACACTCCATGCATGTTTCTGATGAGGAAATAACCATTATAATCTGATATAAATAAAAAAAAGTCAATTTTTACTCAATTTAACCCCAGCCATGAAAACCACTACAGATTTTATTTTTAAAGTCTGGCTTTTTACTTGCAAAATACAAAAAACCAGTTTTGATTCCAGACATCTTTTTTGTTTGTTTTAAATCACAGTTGTTAAGTTAGAAATCCCACCTGTTCCCCCCTCCTTGTCTCACACGCAGTAGGCGGTGTTTGGATCAGACATGTGCCCGCTGAAACGACTCTGGTTTATATAAAAGTGAGAACGTGCGCATCAGCGGAGTCACTGGAGAGACACTGGGTGTGCCTGCTGCCTGAGCGCTGGTGCTGCTGGAGGGGGTGGGGTGCGGCGCGCGTATGTTGACCGGGGAGTATGCAGAGCGAGAAGGTTCACTGGGTGCGGACTCATGGTATGGCGTATGAGTCACACGCCCCGTCGACAGCAGTGCAGTGTAGTCAGGAGGGGCGGCTGAGAAATGTCACAGCCATTAGAGGCGGTGGAGCCCCGTGCTGGAGCAGCAACAGCTCTGCTCTGCAGGCCAGAGTCGCTCTGCTGCTGCTGCTGCTGCTGGACAAAAGAGCTGGATTTATATCTTCTGAACTTCCTCGCTGCATCTGGAAGAGGCACATCAGGCTTTTATTAAGCTTTCCCAGGGACTGAGGATGACTCATCAGAAGATCATCACATATCCTTTTGCCGGAGGAGATGCTGACTCACTTTTAGGAGAAACACTTATTTGAATGATGAGCGTTTGAACATGGATTCTGTCTGTCTCTGTGCTCTCTACCTGTTGTTTGGACTTTTATGCAACATTCTACTCGGGAAACGCTTCATTATTGTCTAGAACGAAGGTTTTGACTCTGCTCATTTAATTTTAACCATATGCAGTCAGTCTAGTTTTACGAGTTTAATCTGGCAAAAGCTTCTTTGCAGCCGTCTTGAAGCTTTTCTTCCCCCCCCCTTTTTTTTTTTTTTAGTGTTGTGAATCTGCTGCAAAGCTTTCTTGCGTTCAGTTAAGAAACTCTGCTCATATAGATTGGAATCACTCGTTTCCCTTTTCTGGCTTTTTTAATTTGAATCAAACTGTAATGCTTCTCTTCTTAAAGCATCATCCATTTTATATTCAAGCATTTATATTTTAAGAATCATCCAGACTGACTTCAGTTCACGTTATCAGCATTTAATTAAGTTTGATTGCATTTACACATGTGCTTATTAACATTTCTTTTCTAATAACTGCCTGTTTGCACAGTGCGGACCTCTAAGGTTTTATACTCGGAGACGCTTGTATTGATATTGCGTTGATAAGGGAATGCTAATGTGGCACAGCAGCAGCAGTGGTCCTGCTCGCTGCAGCACAAGGGTTTGATTTGTGTCGGGTGTTGACACCTGCCTCTTCGTATAAAACAGCCTCAGTGTCATCCCAGGCCTGCACTCCGTTTCAGTGGGAAGCTCAACAGCTCTGCTCTGAAGTCTACCTGTCTACTACGGGCGTGAATGTTTTATTATTATTACCGTAACATTCATTTGGGTTTTAACGACACATTTAAATTTGGCTTTTACAGTTATTTTAGTTATAGTTAATAGCACTTTGTGTGGCCTTGTTGCTGAAAATGTGCTCTATAAATAAAATTACCTCTACCTTTATTTTTTTTAAAAACAAGTAAACGAGGCCATTAGCACGTTTCTGGAATAATCTTTGCTGGTGTTTTGGAGCTTTTCTTAGTAGAAATGTTCCTGCTCATTTAAATATGGTGGCTGATTTAAGTTTTGAAAATCTGGATTGTTTTTTTCACCAATCATTTCTTGGCTGTCCAGAGTGATGTCAGTCCACCCACGCAGAAGTATTTATTGAAATAATTTTTTTAAGGAACAAAAGTGGGGGTGGGGGGAAATCAAGTAAAATTGGAAATCTAATTTTGTATAAAAAAATGAGAGATTTTATTTTTAAACAATATCTCCCAATTCTACTTCCCGACATGAATCTGATTTCTCTGTCCAACTTTCAACCAACTGGCCCAAAAGGTTGTAATCTGGTGGAAACAAGAAAGCATAATGGTCAACATAGACTCAGCCAAGGCGCAAATATATTTCAAAACTAAAAACCAGTGTTACTGGTTAGTGAGACAGATATTGAGCTTTTTGGTCTCAGTAAGAAGAAGTCTATTTGCACAATGTACAAACTACCAGGGGTGGTGGCTGCATCATGCTGCGGGTCTGTTTTGTTACCAGTGCTACTGTACTTCAAAATTGTTCAAGTTTCCTTCAGATTAGAAACTGGATGGTTAAAATTGAACATTATCCCAAACACACTTTAAATATTGTTCTGGAGTGGATAAAGCAGGATAACATTAATGTTCTGGGAAGGCTTCAACCTCAGCCCAGTTGAAAGTTTATGGACTGTGCCTTGAAGCCAGACCTTTGTTAGAAAGTCAAACTATTTAAATTAGTTCTACCAATAGCGATAGGAGGTCAAATATTCAACCAGAATTAGACTGAAAGTTTGTTGGTGATGGAAAAACATGATGTGGTCAAAGGTCAACGTCCTGAAGGAAATGTAACAAAATATTAGTGTAACCAAACAATCTGCATACATTTGAGGATGTATGCACACGTTATCCATGTCTGGATAAAAAAAAAAAATCCATGAAAACTTAGAATTTAAACACCAGTAAAGTGGAAATAAATCAAAAAATATATCTTTGTAATCTGGAAAACAAGTGGTTCAAACGAATCATTAAAAGCCCTAAATAAACTCGACATTCACCCCAATCGTGTAAATCCTCTGCCTGTGGATCCTGTTCTGTCTGTGGGGACGGTGCTCGCTGTGATGCGTTACGATGGCCTCGCAGTGCGTTGCCTCACAGTCGTTCTTCACTGGCTAGCTTTACGTCCTACGGCCCACACTAAAGCTGCCAGTTGAAGAGCTGTTGTGTGTAACAGTGACAACAGACCTGTCCACAGAGGGGACAGTGAGACATCAGCGACATTCAAATGATTCATGAGCCACGACAGCTTTTTTTTTCTTTTTTTACTGAGCCTCTAAAAAGCAAAGTTTGTGAAATTGCAAACCTGCAAGGAACAAAGAGTTTATGATCTCGGTATCGCTGAACTCCCTCCGGTCTCCAAGTATTGACCACACTGCGTACATCAGATACAGCAGAATCCTGCAGTGACTCAGCTTTGTCGGTCATGTTCATCCAAACTCTCTTTCTTTTTCTTTTTTTTCTTTTTTACAGGTGTGATGGACTACCTGTCTGCTGAGATCTCCACCTCAAAGCAGAAGAAATTCAGCCTGGTGACGTTCGTGGACACTCCTGGTTTGGTGGACGGGGACATGATCTACCCATTTGATGTCAACAGCGCCATCACCTGGTTGGGTAATAAGAACTTAAGGGTTTATGTTTTTGGCATCATCAGAGTTGCTCCGAAGGTGTTGACGCGTCTAATTATTGTTGCGCAGGAGAACAGGCGGACCTGGTATTCGTCTTCTTTGACCCGATGGGTCAGGCGCTGTGCAAACGGACGCTCAACATCGTGGAGAAGCTGAGCGACAAATGTGGAGACAAGCTGTTGTTTTATCTCAGCAAAGCAGACGAAGCTGGGAAGGAGACGGACAGACAGGTCAGCTTTTTGTCCATTAAAGCTGTTTTAACTTTTACCCAGAAAAAGTATTAGCTTATAAATGTATGTTTTTTTTTTCTCCGCAGAGAGTAATGATGCAGATTGTCCAGGAGCTGTGCCGCCGTCCAGGCCTCAACAAATGTGGTTTTGAGATGCCGACGATATACATCCCCAACCCACAGAAGGTGAAATTCAGTGTTCCTGAATTTGGATTTAATTATTTTGGGGTCGAGATCCATTTTTAAAAATAAGAGTATATTCTGGACAAAGGTGTGTCTAGGTTTGTGGTGATGCACTGGTTCCATTGGGCTGCTTCTATAACTGCACAATAGTGTGAAGGTATAATATTTCATTCAACAGTCACTTAAAAGCTGCCAACACATTTAATGTCCTTGTGTCAGAAGAGGAAGAGGTGAAGACGGCGTTATTTTAACTAAAAATAAATATGCTTAATTATTTTTAGTGTTTCTGCAATTTTAAACAACTAGTTCATTTTGTGCATTTCTTTTCCTTTTATGTAAATTCAATGAAACTCTTGTTACTTTTACTCAAGATGAACGCGCGGTTTCAATCGTGTTGAGCTGACCTGTCCTCGCTTAGGCTTTGGAGCTTTTTCCTGATAGATTTGTACATTATAAATGCCCGTAGTTTTCCTTCAAATTCCCTAATTGTGTTTGATTGGAGTTGATGAGCTTTAGATGCAAATGGGGATTTGTGTCATAGATTTTTATCAGCTTCAGTTTAACCCTCCTGCAGAGAGGCAGATGTCACGGTTGGACAGTGGGAAAGCCGTGGGCCGTCCCGTCGGTTCCCAAAAACATGAAAAAAGAAAACTTGGGGAGCAGCACACACAGGATCAATGCAACCCTGGTGGGACTGCGCACAGGGTAAAAAGTTCATGCAGGGTTCACCACTCAGCCCCTCTTAGGACTGCGGGGTTAAGAGTTGTGTCTCATACCCAAACTTATAGCTATAGCTGCGTGTGATCTACTGTCCCTGAGGTCTGCACTGCGTGGTCGATTTGTATCTCCCTTGGTTTGCAGTGTTCTTGTTTTTGCTGAGCAACCTCACTTGCAGCTTCTTGCACAGGGCTGTCTGTCAAAATACCCTCAGGTTTTGTTGCAGAATTTTACTGAGATGCATGAGATGCTTTTACTTTACAATTGTTTTTGTGGATTAAATTGTTGTTTTTTTTTTCCATCTTTGCGTCTTTTAGCCAAGCAGGTGTGTGAACCAGATTGACAGCGTTTGTCAAACGATTGAGAAGACCATCAACCAGGCTGTCCAGAAGACTTTAGATCAGCTGGAGAAAGACTCTGACCTCATTTGTTCGACCATCACCAACAAACTGGAGCAAGACAGGTTCAATTTAGTGCTGTTTTTTTTTTCTTTTACTCTGATAAAACAGATGTGTATAAAATGGTTGAAAATCAAACAATTTAGCTGCATTAAATGTTTCAAGTCAGATTTTGTCACTCTGCACACAGGGCCGACGTGTCTTTCAACAGGAGTGTCCGTCTTCACTCATTTCTGTGTTTGACTTTGGGCTTTTTCCTGCCGTTCCTCTTCATCCTGAGTTTTGTTGTAAGCACCTTCTCCAAGGAGCAACTGCACGACCTGCTGGGCGAAGGTCCGACTCAGACCGTTACGGTCTTCACAGTGAGTCCAGAAAATCTTTCAAAGAGAGCAAAAACCGATGTGAAAAGATTATAATAAAATATTCTGTGTATCTGTCTCTCCCAGGGGATAGTGATGTATTCATGGGAATGGATACCGGAGGACAAACAAGTAGTTTTTGTGATCTCTTTTGGGGCTTTTTGCTACCTCCTGCTTTTCCTAGCAAAATATTTTGCAGGGTAAGTGCGTAAAGACTCCCATGAACACGCCTCCATAAAATATGTGTAACTGGAGCATTAGACAGAAAAATTTATATTGATATCTTGCGTTCTCAACAATTAGATTAATCAACCAGATTGATTGCTATTAACTGCGCTTTGAGTTTTATTTATTTCAAACTTTCACAAAATTATTAGGTAAAAAAAAAGTAAAACTCTTTATGTTTTCATTTCAATCAATATTGGAGGCATCTGGAGCAGAATGAATATTGTACTTTAAAAAAATACTGAACTCTCTCCTGTTTTGTTTTTTTTAAATAATGTTAAATGTGATATTTTAAAGTTGTCAATAGAAAATCAAAAATAAAAACTTTTAAACCTTAGCTGGAAAGAAAACATAATGACAGTAAATTATAGAACAAGCTTCTATTCATACTGGTTTCTTCCCTTTTGTCCAAAATGTATAAAGGCTGGGATGAAATTAGCATTCAGCCTGTCTCTCAGACACATGCAGACATTTTACGCTTTGGGTTATGGTTCTGATGGTTCTCTGTCCTTCATCCTCAGCCGAAGAAACACGACTCTGACGAAGAAGGAGAAGAGGAAGATGATGGAGTACATGGATTATATCCATGATATTGTCAAAACTAAGAAGGTTAGACTGACTTTTCCTTCAATAATCTGGTATCCTGATAGTCATAGTTTCCGCTTTCTAATCGATAATGGGTCAAAGTTGGGTCGTTCACCAAAACATCCAGTCAAATCCACACAGAAATGCTTCTGTGCTTTTTTGACTCATCTTTGTCATCTGAGATTGTTTGGTTCATGCCTTTTTAGCTACTCGAAGTTTCTCTGCAGTGAGAAGTTTGGGCGTTGGCCTGGACTGTTGTCTTAAGTTGGACGAACATATAAATGCTATCTAGCTTTTTCCAGCCACGATTGACTGCAGCGGCAAAGCTTTACTTCTCTTTTAAGGAGTTTTAGAAGGTCGTTCAGGCTTTTATGCCCTCTCGCCAGGACTATTGTAATTCTTTACTGGGCTAGATAAATCATCCCTGCTGCCTTTACAGATAGTCCAGAATGCTGCAGCTCGACCGGCGCTCGGTACAAAGAAGCATCAACACATAACTCCTTTTAAATGGTCTTATCTATGGGATCTCTTCTATATCCACACACCTCCGAGAGCACCAGTTTCTCCTTGACGTTCTGAGATCAAAGATAAACCGTGGCGGTGATGGATCATTCGCTGTGGGCGCCGCAAGACCGTGGAGAACCTTTCCTCCTCACGTCAGCACTGCTCAGACCACATAGCCAATTAAATGTGTTGAAAATTTGTCTTTCATTTTGACTGATTGAGCATGAGACGCTGGGTTATAGTGTGCTCTCGTATTGTTGCTTCAGAAAATTGTGATATATTTTGGTTAACTTTATTTGTTTTTAATTGTATTCTAAAAGTAAACCTGTCATTACTTTTTACTTTATAGGCTAAACTGTACGAGTGGTACCTGCAGCAGTGTGCAGCAGAACAGGATCTCTGATGCCGCTGGTTTACATCTGGATGGTGGTGTTGCCTCTTGCTTTTTTTTTTTTTTTATAATCGTTTTTATTTGTTTGTATTTTTTTTGGCAAAAAAAGCAACTTATTTGATTTCAGCCTGACATTAGTGGCTGCTGATTCGTAGTTGAATCAGCAGCAGTTTGTAGACAATCATCAGGCCAGTTGTAGGTGGAACCTGTAATGCAGCAGCGATCACTGCCAACCTCTGTCATCTCAGCAGCCGACGTGGAGAAGTGCCTTGTTTTTACTGCACACAGGACAAACTGTGATTTTAGGTCTTGGGCAAAAGTAATTTTCTCAGTGGGAGGATTTGTTCCCCTTTTCTCTTAGGTTTTGTGATACAAATGCTCAAAAAATGTTTGCAAAAGGACTTTTCTCCATTTCAAATATTGACCCACCTTGTAAATACTTTGTATTTTTTTTAGCGTGCGTCCCCTACAGAAACACCCTGACTGACATATTACCTGAATGTGTTGTCATGCATATAGCTATTTAACTGCAATAATCAGCGCCTCTATTACACCTGGGCATTACGAATAGATGTGAAGAAGCAGCAAACCTGCAAAAAAAAAAACTGTCCATCTTGGAAAGTTTTTGTTTTCTATAGTTTGAAACATACAGTAGCAAGAGCTTAGTGAAGCAGGAAGAGCAGTGCAGTCACTGCACTAATGTGTCGCTCCTAGCTGAGCTGCAGCACTGAACTGATGAGTAACCGTTAGCTCCACTTAATGCCTTCACGCCAGCGTTTGTGATTCATGAATATTTATTAGCGACACCAGCTGTGGTGCTTTTTACTCGAAGGGGTGCGTCTATCCAAACCGTCATGCCTCATTAAATGTCAGCATTTTTGAACCGATTAATTTATTTCCTGCTGATCAGTAAAATTAGCAGGCCAGTATATTAATTACTGGGAACAGATTACCAGATATTTAAATGTCTCAAAGAGAAAACTACAAGGAAAAGATTGGCATCTCATCTCTTTTAATTCTTAGGCCAATGTTTCCTATTTAGATCCACTGTGAATCAAATAAGTAATTGCACTCGGTCATTTAGGATCATTTAAAGCTGAATGTTTCACAGGAAATTCAAGTTGGATTTCTTATCATAGTTTGTCAGTAAATCAATTCACTAAGTAAAGCACAATATATATATTGATTACACACAGACTGCTGGTTTAAGCCTTTATTTCTCTTAGCTGTGGTGAGTGTCACTTAACAAATAAGATTATTAAATTACTTAAACCAATAAAAAAAATATTTTTAACACAGAAATGTGGGCTTAATGAAAACTGTTTAATGCCTGTAAGAAGGTTATTTTCAAATGGTACTTTTAATCTGACAGTCACCTGAGATGAAAAACACACTTTTGCAGTTTAAATGTTTTTTTTCATGAAGGTTCTGTGAATTATAAATACATTAAAAATATTTTTTGCATTGCCATTACCCATAATTACTTATGGCTATTTATTTCAGTTCTGTGAAATGTTTACAAAAATCAAACACTTCCTTGTTTATGTGTCATTTAAGAGGTTAAAACAATACAGTTGATTGTGATAAAAGCTTTGGTGCATCCTTACTCATCTCTGATCCAAAACATTTTAAAAGCTCTTCTTCGGGCTGTTTGCAATATTACTGTGAACGCGTTTAGCTTGTTTTGTGTGTTAGTATCCTCTCAGGTAATCTGTCTTTTTATAAATAACTTTATTTTAAAATGATTTCATGCATTATTAGTTAAACTTGTGAATTCATCCATTCTGTGGTATTTTTAAAAATATATATTTCTTTAATCTTGAACTCAACTGATTTTTCATTTCTAAAATAGTTTTTTAATCATTTAAAAAAAACAAACCTAAACCGATCTGTTTTTGTTTGTCTGAAATAAAATATTTTTAGACTTTTCAGTCTCTTGTATATTATTAATCTAGAAAAAACATTTCATCCCAAACCTGCTCCCAGTTGCTACCAATGAGTTTAATCAGAACTATTCACTTTATTTTGTCTGATAATTTAGTACTTTGTAAAGTATCCATAAGTTAAAATTTCATATAACTTTAAAGTAGTTTTATGCAGTATTTTTAAGGTTTTGTGTTGCACCCAGTTCCATTCTTTGTGGTTCCGATCCCAGTTTGGTTCAGTTCACTCTTCTGAACTAAGAGGTTTGGACAACTCTCTGAACTTCCACATTTTGTCACTTTACAACCACAATCTTCAGTGCATTTTGCAAATCTGTTCTTTATGGAAGAACAGATTAGGAGTCATGTTTGCAGTTTGACATAGGATAAATCCACACCAAAGGTTTTAGCTTTTTATTTGCAAAACAATATGAAAATCATGCACAATTATCCATTACTTTACGCATGTTGTTTGTAAGTTTGACAAAATGTGGTAAATTATAAGAAATCTGCTAGTAGACATAGCTTATATTACTATAATGTTATGATCACAATAAATAATATTGCTAATGCTTAAAATAGTGATGCTATTCTCTTGTAAGTATACAATGAGCAGAATATAGAACATTTATTTAAACTGTCCATCTACTGTACCTCCTGATCCTTGCAGAGTCGTGGTGCCTTTCTCCAGCACTCAGTGGGGCGACGATACGCCCTGGTCAGGTCCTAATCCATGACACACACACACACACGCACATCAACCTCAGGACAATTTGGAGAGCTCAACCTTCACGTTTTTGGACTACAGGAGGACGGTAGAGAACCCACACGTCCACAGGGAGGACTCAGACCAGGATTGAAATTCAGGGCCTTCTTGCTGCAAGACAACAGTGCTACCAACTGCATCTCTATGCAGCCCTGTTTTAAATAAAACTGAAGCAAAAAAAACCTAACGAACCTCAAAGCGGGTATGAAACAATTACTCGATTTGGGCTCATTATGGACCGTCACAGACGACTCATTTTCTTACCATGCTGGGTTAAAAACAGCAGAAAACAGCCAACACCAATCAAGGATGTACACAGGAAAGAAAGTGTTAAAACTGAAATAAACATAGCAACAGTGGGCCTTTACTGTTGGATCACTTTTTATTTCAAAGTTAAGTTATAAAAACGTCATTCCAGCTTCTCTGTAGGAAGAACAATGCTTTTCAAATTGCCTCGTTGACTTTAAGCGTCAAGGATCAAGTATGCATGGATCCTCATTAGACCAGGATGCCATCAGACATCTGCTCTGCACCTCTCAGCGCATTGCAAAGCATCGCTAAAGAAAAACGAGGGGAAGTGGTGAGATCACAGGGGAGAATATTAAAGCAACAGCGACTGTAAGGGAGCAGTCAGCCTGGGCCACAAACCTCAGTTCCCTGAGTTAGTAACAAATAAAGTCCCTATGGAGTCTGGAAACGTCAAAAATAAACAGTTTCTAGTTTTCATCTAGATGAGTTATTGCTGTTTATTTTTTTGAAAAACGTGAATCTATTGTGCAAGCACAAACTAATAATTAGTTTAATTAGAAACATGATTAAAATTTAATGTATTTACTAGCAAGGCAACATATACAAAGAAGTACATTATCTCGTTGCAAATTAAATGCATGTGCATATAACTGAGCTCGTTAAAGCTCAAGATTGGTCTAAAGAGGACTTGTTCTGCTGCTGATTTAAGCTTTTATTTTTAATGCGTCTGTATTAATATTCTCTGGTTTGGGACTCGTCATTTTATTTTTATTACTGCAGTAAGTTCTACCATGCAGATCTAAGACCAGGTGAGAGCGCAGTCGATCTGTTTCCCACCCAAAAGTGTGTATTCTCTTTTGTTGTTACAGTGCAATCAGGATTATAACTATGTACAGTCGTATTTATACAAAACAAATGCCCATGCCCTTCTCTGGCTTCTTATAAACAAAAAAAGTACAGGTAGATATAACTTGCAGCAGCGCGAAGGCTGAAATATCGCTCCGTTGTGAACAAAAACATCTGCCGACACAGTGACTCAGTGTGTTCATGCCCTGTGTGATTCAGTTTGTCACGTTAAAGTGTCTCTCCGGAGCAAAACATGTTATACTGTCGTCTTCAGCAGAGCGAGCCTCCGACAGACAGAGAATCGTGTTGGCTGTGTTTCTGTGAATGAAGTAGGATAGCTGCTCAGGGTCTCAGCACCAAAGTGTCCATGTGAGGGTATCCAGTGGACTTTGGGTCTGTCCTTTAGGGAACTCCAGAGGTGAAGTCAGTGAGAGCCTTTGTCAATCAGCCAAGATATGTCTCCAGTCCTGCAACACAGCAACAGTGATCAGATCCTTGCAGATAAAGAGTTTTATCACATTTTGAGCTGGTGGATAAGGTGCAGCTGCATATAAAAAGGATTAGCTCGTGTTTTTCCATACTTGCCAAGCCGCGCTAACATCCTTCAGTTTTTGTTTGCACACAAAATTGAAAGACACGAGAGAGATGAAGATCAGTAGAACAACAAAAAGACAAGACAAAATGGACATTTTAACAGCGACGTTTATAGACTAACACTGACATATAAGCCTCTGACATTATTTACTTTTTTTCTTGTCGAAACACCACAGTTTTTGTATCAAGCTTTTAGAAATACAGTAGCATGCATTGACTCAATACAGCTAGCATGCAAGAAGTATTAATGTAATGTTGCTATAAACCAGGGATCTTCAAACCCAGGCCTTTATTAAACCCGAGTCTAATGATGAGGTCGTTAGCAAGACTCTGCAAAACTTGACTACTGAGGAGGTAATTCAGCCATTTGACTCAGACATATTGGAGCAGAGACAAGTCACAGGACACCAGTCCCCGGCTATAAACCAGCAGTGGCCTTCAGGGACCAATTTTAACATTGACTGTATGGTTCACCACCCAGGGCGCCATGGCCTGACAGGGAAGCCACGAGCAGCCAGCATTTTCTTTTTTTTTTTTTTGCATGTCAACTCTGTAGGTTGTAAAGATCCTGAAAAGTTACAAAATAATATGTAACAATTTTGTCTCAATGGGTTTTATTGGAGGACTGAGGATGTTTTTGGTTGGAAAAAACAAGGAAACTTCAAGGCATCATTCATGCAAAAACTGAATGATGATCAAACTAAAATGCAGTCACTTGACTGAAATTAAATCTTAACTTTAAATTAATTGAACAAATAAGGCGAGACTCATGATTGTAAGAATGTAAACAATCTTGCTGGATTTTATCGATACGATAAACATTTAAAAGTGTTTTAAAAAAAAGAACCTAAAGCTGCCGCAGCTTTTATTAGCTAATCATGTTTTACATTTAGAGCTTTTTTTTAAGTCCCAAACTCAAACACCCAGTGAATTTTTTTCCAAGACTTTAAAAATATAACTTCCAACTGCAATGAGTATAAAATCCCAAATGGAGACTTACTCCACGTCTCGCTTTTTAATCGTCTTTCCGGATCCCAAGACCTCTGCCACCCGAGATACGATGGGGTCATAGTTCATGCTGGCGACGGCAACCACCTCCTCGCTCCTTCAGATGGGAACAGAGCAAACAAACGAATGTAAAACAATCCAAATATTTTAGTTGGCTTACGGTTTAAAAATGCAACAGTTACCTTGTATAAAAAGCAACAAATCGTAATTCATCCAGATCTCCTTGTATGATGACATCATCAAATCCATCACCATAACCTCAAAACACGGAAAAGGACACATAAAATGTTGGTCTTTGGTTTAAGTTTTTCATCTTAACAGCTATGATGTGTGTTTCTTTTTCAGGGAGGATGTTCCAAAAGGCACTGTATGCATGTATTTTACAAAAATCATTTCTTGCATTTTCAGCTGATGGCCAATAAGTTGATATTGTATTTTATGATGCATTAGTGTCCAGTTCAGTGCTCTGTGTGCATTTATAACATAAAAATCCACAAGAAGCAGAAGAAAAAGGCTTTTTGGACAGCTGTCCACTGTAGTGACCACTATGCATGAAAGGGTTAATTCACTTTTAATACACCTCCTAATTCAGAAAAATATTAATGTGTATTAATTATTGTTTTCTTTCATCCATGTGAAGAAGAAAGGATTACATGAAATAACCAAACTGTGAAATGAAAATATCTAAAATCTAAAAAATAGTAATTCACTTTTACACCCAGCTGTTAAGACACCAATGTCTGTCTTTTTAATTCTCCACTTTAAAAAACTTTTAGATCTCATCAGAAGTTATATTTTTCTTCAAAATACTCCGGGTCGGGGAACATCCTCCACCTGCATAGCGAATGGTCTTCCCAAACATGGCCGACCAGAAGTAAGGCACAGTTTTGAACTCGGAGACTCTGCCCATCATGCTGAGAGCTGCCACCCTGCCTGCCGGCGACAATGAGAGAAATCAAATAAATCTTACACACATTTTTCACAGCTTCCCAAAGTCTGACCCGAGCTTTGACCCGCTCACCGTGCACATGAGCCATCTGCCAGTGAGGGATGTTCACCTTCTTGTTGTTGCGAGGTGGAAACGGAAACGTGACCACGTCTCCTCCAGCAAACACCCCGTCAACGCTTGTCTGCATCATCTGCAGCAGAGATGAACTTTAGTGGAAAAAACCCCCAAAAAGACCCACAACAAAGGTAGACTTTCTACTCAGACCACAGAGGATTGCAGCACACCTTGTTGACGGTGATGAAGCCCTTTGAGTCCAAGTGGATGCCGCTCTGTTTCAAAAACCCTGTTGCAGGAACACTCCCTGCAGAAGCAGAGTCATGTCAGCAGGCTTAACATGAAGGAGGCTGGCAGGAAAACAAGAGAGAAAGCACATTTTCTACCTGCTCCGATGACGCACACGTCCGCCCGCAGAACTTTCCCACTCTTCAGAACAACTTCCTTCAGCTGTGAAACGGGGCAAAAATGGTTCACTTTGATGTAAAAAAGTAGCTGCTGCACTTGTGTTTACTTAATTATTTCAAGCTACATAAATAAATACTTTAAACTTTAAGGTTTCCAGATTCTACAGAGGAGGAGACTAAGCAGTATGTCCTGCTATTTCTCTCACTTTCTGAATACCTGTCCATGTTGACCAATCATCTCCGACACTTCGTTCAGCATGTAGAACTTCACCCTGTTTGTCTCAAACAGCTGCAGAGATGAAGACACCTCAGAGTTACACCGAAACCACAACATGGACACTTCACAGCAGCCTCCACTTCTTTTCAGTGATCAATCGCTGCTCCAATTTCTGGCGCGGTATTGACCAGCAGCAGAAACAACTAATGGGATTTGCATTTTGACCAGCAGCGTATTCTCGGGGAGAATACTGATGATGGCGCTGTGGATGTGCTTCATGTTCACAAAGGCTTAAATTCCCAGGAGGGAGGGAGCCTTTACCTTCATTATGGCTTTCCCCACTTTCTCCCCGAGAGCTTTTTTGAAGGGGACCGGCTCGATCCCGATGACAGACACTGAGTGGGCCTTGTCAGTCAGAGCTGCAGCCACTTCCATACCTGTCAGCACAACAAAACACAAGGCGGAAAATGTTTTCATGCATTTATTTTAATCTGTCTAAGCAAATCTCTCTCCATTTATTAGGCCAGCCGCAACCTTTAAACAGTGAACATTGAAAACTCCTCCCTTCTCTGCACCCTCTGTCGTCAGCAGGTGTATTCTTGCAACAAGCTCTCTGTATTATACCTTCAAACTCATGTGAGCTATTTTATTTCAGGAAGGTCCTTGAGAATTTAGAAACAAAGAGAAAACCTCACAATCAGTGTTTTTTTTTAAAAAATATTTCTGCATAAAAAAAGCTTTTTTCTATACAGTGCCGTATTTAGTCTTCCATATTGTTTAGTCAGGTGCTAAAACAATATTGTTTAGTCAGCATGACTGGGAGGACTTATATATTCCCGCTGCAGCATCTGCGAAAGCACCACACTGCCCCCTGCTGTCCGACTTTTATATATCTTTCTACCTTTGCATATAAACCAACAGTAACGTTGTCATAATTTAAAGCGCCAATCGCTCTCCAGCATAAAGCGGCTGCCTATGAGTCCCATCATACAGTTTAATTCCCTGGGCACAATAATTACACTGCAAAGTACACACTCTACTGAACCATTTTGTCACCATAAACAAAATGTGGACAAAATCATAAACCTATAAATAACAACCTTAAGTTGTTATTTTTCAACTTCAAGTTGTTTTTTTTAATAGAACAACTCAAAGTAGAGCCTACTTGTGACGTCGAAGGAAAAGGTACATGGGTTTCAACATTTTTTAAATGAATAAAAACATGAAAAGTGAATTTGCATTTGTGTTCGGCCCCCAGGAGTAAATACTTTGATTAACCAGACTTGGCTCTACTGTGGATATATGATGGATTTGCCAGCTTTGAAACTGTTGCAGATTCTAATTTGTAAAATTGCCGAAGCTCAGACAGAGTGGATGGATGGTGTTTGTGAAAATCATTTTTCAAGTCTGCCTTTGGATTCAAGCCTTTGACTGGGCTATTCTTGCACATTAATATATTTTGATCTCCTCTGCATACCAGATTTTACAGATGAGTTTACAGTCAACTTAGTGACCTCAAGCAGCAATAGTCTATTATTATTATTATTATTATTATTAATAATAATAATAATAATAATAATAATAATAATAATAATAATAATAATAATATATTTTTAAAAGGAGCAATGTCAGTGATGTGTTTTTCTCACTCAGCTTTTTTATCTTGGCTTTTTAAAAATCTAATTAAGTAATGACACCAACTGTAAGTGTCCAATGAAGTGACTTACTTATTACTTTTTATCTTTTTAAACTCATTTACATTTTCTTATCAGGCTGTATTTAGCCTATTGTTGAGCTTTGGGCATATTGTAGAGTCATGAGCACAAAAAACAATACTGAGCTATTTTAAATATTAAATGTACATTTTTTTATTTGATTTTTACTTTAACTGAGAATGAAATAATTAAATATGAGTTTTTGTCTCACCAACAAAAGACGTTCCCACAATCACGGCGTTCTTGTTGTTGGCAAGCCTCGCTATGCTGTTAGCGTCCTCAGGCGTCCGGAGATGGAAAACATTCCTGACGTCTTTCCCCTTGTAGATCATTGGTTTTGGTCTTTAAAACAAATCAAATTAGGTATTAAGAGTTTCGGCTACTTAGTCATCAGACAGAATTAGTTATTTTTCTTACTTGCTTCCTGAAGCAATAAAGAGTTTCCTGTACTCCATCCTTAAGCCGTCTTCAAACGTTACAGATCGAGTCTTGACATCCACTGCTACAACCTAAAATGATCATTGGAGACTTTTTGCTTAAACAAACTTAAAATAAAAAATTATTTCATTTATTAGATAAATTATCATAATCCAAAGTCCCTCACCTCTTTTTCTGTGAGCAGCTCAATGTCATGGTCCTGTAGGAAGTCCATGGAGCGTAACCTCAGCTGCTCTGCTGTGCTTTCTAAAGACTGAAGGCAACAAAGTTACAAACACAGAGCAAAAACCGTAAACCGCATTTCTATTTCACCCTGCTGAAAACTGTTTAAAGATCATTTTAAACTTAATATTATGACGATATCCTGAGCCATCATCAGTATAATTTGTGGAAGTAATAAAAAAGCTAATAATGTTCTTTTCTTTAGTCTATACCAAGCCTTGCATCATTTGAACTTCTTCACATTTTGTCACATTTTACAACCACAAACTACACCAAAATAAGGTGTGGCATAATTATGAAATGGACTGAAATTTGCTTACAATTACAGATCTGACTAAATGTTCTCTGCATTACTATTTAGACCCCGGAGTCAAATGTTTATAGAACCACAGTTTTCTGCAATTTTACCCCAACTTTTCACATCTAGACACCAACATTGTTGCTCATTCTTTGTAAAACAGCTCAATCACAGTAAGATTGGATGCAAATGAGCAATTTTCAAGTCTTGCCACAGATTCTCAGTTTAATTTAGTCTCGACTGGCTCATCTATTCTAACATATGCGTGTACTTTAATCTAAACAATTGTTTTGTAGCTCTGGATGATGGTTTAGCACCATCTTCCTGCTGGACTGTAAACCTTATTCTCAAACTCTTTTGCAGCCGCAGACAGATTTTTATCCATCATTGTCCTGTTTTGCTCCATTGATCTTCCCATTAACTCGTCTTCCACTTCAAAGTTAAGCTCTACTTTGTGTTGATGCATCAAATAAATTCCTAATAAATGACATTCAAGATTGTGGTGGTTGCTTTCCTGAGGCTCTGTAGAACTGTCCCAACTCTCAACTTTCTAAAGCTTGGCTGCTGCACAATGAGTAGCTGTTCCCTAAAGAGCCACTGACCAAAGCAGCAGCTCTGCAGTCTCTTATGTAAGCTTCCCGACATAATGGGTTGCGTCTCAGTGTACATGGCTGGAGTCTGTGTACAAACCTTACTCAGTTTAGGCCTGTCGTACGGAGGATGTCTGTCCATGGTGCACATGACGATGCGATCTGTGAAGCCTTCTTGCCTCAGTGTCTCTGCACACACCAGGCTCGCTGGACCTGCAGACAAATTCACAAATTTCAACCCTAAAATCTATTTTCTTTTAAGAAGAAGGTTGTGGAAACTGTTTTTTTCATATTAAAAACAAGTTGGTGTTGTACACCAACCTGAGCCGATGATGAGAACATGGCTGAAGCCTGTGTTGGAGTTGATGACGGCCGAACATCGGGACATGGGTTTCGATCTCTTTTGTGACTGAAGAGCCTGAAACAGTATTAAAGATTAATGAATTCATTAGCAGCTTTGTTCAACTTGTGCCTGCAGAACTTTTTCACATTTTGACAAATTATAAAACAAAGTACAGAGCTCTGAAAACTTCAAAAGAGTGGTGCGTCACCTATCATCTGAGCATGGTACAGCTGCAAACCAAGACATGGACATCCAACTAAACTGACAGGTGAAGTACGGGGAGCACTAACGCCTTAGATGCAGTAACAAAGTCTACACCAACAATCTAGCTGCAGAGATCCACCAATCAAGTGGACAAATCTGTCAAGATATGAGTTTAGCAGTCCTTAAATAACCTTCATGGAAATGTGAAGCTATTGCTGAAAGAAAGAAACAAGCTTGTCAGAGTTGATAGAAGGATAGAGCTAAAAACAGAGCAGGAAGAAAACGTATTAGATGCTGTAACAGACCGTCAGCAGATATTCAACCACCTTAAACTACCAGCCGGATCTAAAACCGAATAGTTTAGATTAAAGCATGTTCATGTGTTAGGATGGTTTAGTCAAAGTTTAGCCAACAATACAAACTGTAAAGCCGTAGCTTGAATTTTGTTCTCCATCCAATTTGAGTCAAAGCAATTTTCCAAAATGGACAAAGCAATTACCTGAGACTGCAGATGTCCACCAGTGGTAAAGATATGCCCTAATTGCACTGATTCTACAAAGTGACAACTTAGAGGAGATGAATACAAATCCATGCCACACTTTTAAGACTTTCATCCATACAAAACCTCTGGAAATCTTTAATACTTCTCCAATTTCAGAATTTTGCTCAGTTTGTTAATAATCCATGACAAGAAACTCCAATAAAATCCACTGAGGTCTGTGGTTGTACTGTGACAAAATGTGAAAAAGTTTTAGATAAAATATTCCCATTCTTTTTTTTTTTGTTAGCTTGTTTCTTACCTGCTTGTTTGCACGAATGATCACCTTGTCCTTCTCCACTCTGACCTGGAGCAAACAGACATCAGCGACGTGTTCACTTTTTTTGATAAGGCAGACAAAGTGTTAGGAGGGACCAGCAGCAGGGAAGGTCACCTGGAAGGTAGGCAGACTGTCCAGACCTGGGAAGTCCTCTATGTCTCCTGTTGCTGTGCTGAAACAGGCGCCGTGCCAGGGACAGCGCACATGTCCTTTGGATAGGACACCTACAAGGAGATATGGTAAGTCAAAAGTGTCCCAGTGATAGAAAATAATAGTCGCAATGATAATCAACACAATTCTGACCTTTGACCAGCGGTGCTCCGTAGTGCGGACACTTGTGGGCCATGGCGGAAAACTCCCCGTGTTGTTTGATGAGCAAAGCTCTGCCACATCCCAGATCCACCTCTCGCATTCTGTCCCAGGCGCAAAAACAAAGCAGGTTCTTATTCAACAATCAGGCAAACAACGAATTCAAGGGGGAAACAAAATGATGTAACAATGCTTTGCAAAACCATTTGTTTTTTTACAGTATCTGAAACTGCATTTAGTTTTCTGATTCTTATATTGTTAGCATAAAAAAGTCTGTATTTTCTGTATACTTTTATATATTCATCATTCATCACTGTTTTCTTTGCTGCCATTGATTCCCTGCTTCAGGGCTTAAACTTAGGCACAGGTAACTCATTAAATAATGCTCAGTGATTATTGATGGTAACACAAGCCTAATATAGAAGTAGACTCATTGATATGTATAAAGTTAGCATATCAATCAGCTGAAACTAGAACAACCTGTGGGATTTTTGCTGTAGATGTCCAGCCTGAGCTCCAGGGAACAAATCCTCAATCAAAGCCTTGGTAGAATCACCATAACAGCTTTATTTAGGACTTTTTTCACAATTGGTCGCATTACAACAACTAGCTTCAATATATTTGATTGCCATATCCTCACGTTGATGTGATATCCCTAAATAAAAGAGGAAATAAAAGCTCAACGTTAGCTCAACGTGTCCTAGTCAAAGTGCAGACTGAGTGATCTTAAGCTGCCTTACAATAAAGAATGAGCAAAACATCCAGTGAGTAGATGTGCAAAGCTGGTAGAGATGTTCTTTAAAAGACTTGTAACCTGAATTGAAGCGAAAGGTTGAATAACACAATATGCCACACATTCTTCTGATTTATATTCATCAAAACAAAACTCAAAATCATGCATGTCTTTCCTTCCTCTTAAAAAGCAAAGAATACTTTGTTTTGCTGTATCACATATATTTTAATAAAATACGACGTCTAACATATTAAAACCTCTAAGGTGCAGGGGATGCAGGAGTGAAAGGAAGCAGAATGATCTGCTTCTAGTAAAAAAAAAAAAAAATCAAGAAATATATGATTCCTTTTTCCTTACTGTCCATTTTCCAGGTCTTTAACGTGACACACGGAGGCCTCCACATATTCCCGGGAGTTGTGGTTGAGCGGCAGCAGCATGGAGTCTTCGTCAGAGCTGTGAGCCAGGGCCCCATTCGGTCTGCAGTCAGCGAAGGGGCTCGCTTTGCCATTAGGGGACAGGCCGTCCACTTCTTTTTCTTTTTCCAGGAGAGAGAGCTCCACTTTGACTTCAACTACACAACACAGACATGTGTTTCTTAGAAACCCACTGAATAAACGCGTACAGAGCAGTCACTGCTATGCCACAGCTAATTTCAGTGACCAAATGATTTCAGATAGAAATAGACTGAAACTATTAACAAATAAACATCTTAATGTTGGCTGATTGTTAGTGTTAGCTTTCCTTAAAGCTCTACACTTTTAATATAGTTTTCTTTTCCCCTTTTTTGTTTTACTTTCACACCAGTACGTTATGGGAGTTTTTCCTTTAGGAAAAGAGAGTTGTCTACGGATCACATTGACATAGACGTCCCCACAACTTGGACAAATGAAAGCAGCATTCAGGAAAGAAATAGATTTTCAAGAATATCCTTTTTCTTTCTATTTTGGGAATCCCTTCACCTTTTTTTCTGTCATTAATTTTGCCACTCATGCTCTTAATAATAAACAAAATCATAAATCATTGCGCTTTGAAAAAGTGCTGCCCTCTCACCTTTTTTTTGTTTTTGCTTTTTAGTCACACATGTTTCAGATCAACAAGCAAACAACAAACATAACTTGAGCATTTGATGAGTTGTGCTGGCCTAACCTCACCCATTTGAAATTTAACAGTGATAAATCACCAGCCACAACCAGGCCTGATTACCACCAACCTGTACAATCAAGAAACTTAAACACAACCTGTCTGAAACAAATTGTCACAAATTAACACATCATGCCCTGATCTAAAGATATTTGACGACAAAGTCGCTTTTACAAAATCTTTTTGTCATAAACCTGTGAAGACGGTTCAGAGCTCCTGCTGGCCTGGAAACTATCATTTCCTGCACAGCTTTGAGTTATAATTCAAAAATTGTAATTTCACTTCTTGTTGAAACTGCGGTGCTAAACGGGTTCCTGAAAAGTAAAACAACACATTTAAATTACAAAAAAAAAAAAAAGTATCTTTCAGTTTCTGCTTTCATGAAGACAAGACAAACATCTTTGTCATGTATGGATTCAGGTTTTTTTAGGACGATGCGCCGCCGTAACTGTGGAGAAGGCGCCGTGTAACTCCAGCTTCACTGCAGCAGGCTTTAACTGTTCGGCTGGAAAAATGTGCTGATCATTCCGGTTCTTACACAGTAATCTGCCTGGAATTTTCTCCTGCTGAGCAAGTCTTAATTAAAATCAATGGAAAATCGTAATAGTGAGTGCAATTGCACAAGTGGAGGAAGAAGGGGAGACTGCTGTGTGCCTGTGAGGAGAATCTCCAGACGCTGCTGTAAATGTAGCGACTCTTAACACTCAACTTCTGAATAGTGTATGTGATTGTGGAAATGTTTTCAAAGTGCTTTGAATGCAGGTGTCATTTACTTGTTGTGTATTGTGTGAAGAAGTGAAACAAACAGGAAAAAAAACAAAAACAGGATGATTATTTGCTGCTGTGTGACTTCACTGCATCAGCAAGTTTTCAGCATATTTTCATGCAAATGAGTTGGTACGGAGCCACATCTTTAAAGCCCTCCGTTCCTCACGCAGCTCATGTTAGAACCATTTACCCTCCAATAAAGGCGATTAAACAGCAGCACTTGCTGCATATCTGAAACTTTCCCACCTCAACAGTGAGCAGCTTACATGAAGACATCATAGGTGGAGATGATGATAGTTGTACAACAAACAACTTCAATGAGCGTTAGATGCCAAAATTGAACAATTTCTCTGAACAGCCTGTCCGAAAACCAATGCACATGACCAGACCAAAGTCTATATAGTGTCTTCTTACTGATCCTGACTGTAGCTGCTGCTGCTGCTGCTACTGCTGCTACTTTCTCTGTGACTGCCATCAATGGATCGATCAACTCTCAAAATACTAAAACAACTCCTGAGACATTCTAGGAAGGGGAAATGTGGATTTACAAAACTCAGAGAACACCTTAGGGCGTTTTTCTAAAATGCTGCAGATTCCGACATGATCAATTCAAGCAGCTGTAAATTGGTGTAAGATCTGAAGGATGGCCAAAACTGATGGAAGAAAACGACTCAACGTGCTAGCCTAGCATGTACTACAAGATGCTGAAAAAACGCTGTCCACACTGAAGCCAGTTTAACATCAACATGGATTCACATGGTCAGAGATCACATTTAAGTAAAACAGCATCTTTAGTTTCCTCAGCCTTTCCTCAAATACAGGGCGACTGTGGGGTTTTCTAACAGCACAATGATCCCAAGCACTCATTGAAGTAGTTTTGTAATGAAATAAACTGAAAAACAAAGCTCTGACGTGGGCCTGGCCCTATTTAAATTAAAATATTGTGTTTAAAAGCAGCATATGTCCCAGGAGACTGACCAGTTTAAATGACCTTAGTCTACCAAGAACAGGGGTGAGACATCCAGTCAGAATTATGAAAAGAAGTTTGTTGATAGCAACAGTTTTGTTGCTATCAACTTTTGACTGTGGTTCACCTCACTGATAGGGACACTGGGCATATTTTAGTCTGCATCATTTTATAATATCTGCCCTGAATCTGTGTGGATTAGAGAAAATCCATAATAAATGTAGACGTGTGCATTCAACACGTGTTTCTTAAAAACATTGCACTTGCACATGGAAAATGAGTAGTTCAGATATATCTTTAAAACACCAACATGGAATGAGTGCATATATAAATATATAGATATAGGTCAGAGTTTGTGAGATGTTCGACTTCAGGGGCCTTTTCAGTTCAAAATTTCCCTCGTGCATCACAGAAATTTGTATTGAATTTATTATTACGTTTGTTTACTTTTGGCTCAGGATTTCCTGGTGGTGGGAAGTGCCTGGAAAACCTGCAGAGTGGGGATGGGGGGTAACTCAGAGGACATCCTGACCTCAAACGACCCCCTTCAACGCAAAGGAGCAACAGCTGTGTGCTCCTCTCAGAGGACAGAGCTCCACAGCTGGAGGCTGATCCGGATGTCCTTTCAGGAATTATCTATGAACATAGCTGAGGATCGGGACACAGAAATCATGAGGTCGTCCTTTTTGGATAAACTCTGGCGCCATCAGTGCCTCTCTCCTGCTCCATCCAAGACACTTCAGCTCCTTCGTACACTCAGCCCCAATACAGACGACCTACTCTGGCTAATCCAATCATAAAGATTGAAGTCCTTAAAACACGTTTAATATTTTTAAACAGTAACTGACTCAAATAAAGTAGAAAAATGAATAACTGCAGTAAAATTAGAAGTCTAAGTCTGTGTTTTTGCTTTCTGCACTCGCTTGTTTTTAAATGCATGAAGTTCACTTTGGTCTTGGCCTCTTTTAGCTAGCTGCTACCTCATGACGTCTGGATCAACTAGCCTGGATTTATACAAAAAAAAACTGGAAAGATATATGCTATTAACTGTTGAAATTATTAACATAAATTCAAAAATCTTGAGTCTTTAATTTACATTCAAAGATCCCTTCTGTGTTCCCCTCCTCCTCCTTCTCTCCACCGTATGATGCATATCAAACAGGGACATGACAGCATGTTCTGTTCAGGGTATATTTGAGTCTCAGCATGTAATCCTCTTCTGAGGAAGATGCTACACAGAGCTTTTAACTTCCTCCCACACAAAACATTGTACTGCGAACAGAGGAGGCTGAGATCATGTGCACAGCAGAATTTGGAGGCGGCCAGAAAATTATTCAAACTGAACAGTTTAATTTATTCTGCATCTAGTTTGTGTTTCCTGCAGCCTCTGAAAACAAGAAAAAAATAAATGTCTTTATGACAATAATATTCCACTGATCCAACGACAAGATTTCTCTTGATGGGCAAAATGACCTAACGGCAGACAACCGCAGTTTAGTGGTTTCCACATTTACAGGATCACAGCCTCTTATGCTGCATGTGCTTTTATTCGTAATTGTAGCTCACATTTTGGCATTATCTTTGTCAGAACCATTTTAAACATATTGGTAGAGCAGTTTACCAACCTAGAGATGAACTGTCAAATCAGCTGGTGATTGGAATCAGAAAATTTTCAGGTTGATTTTCAGGTTGATCAGGCCAAAACTCAAAACATCCAATCTTTTCCTAATCAGTGGCAGCCTCTCTTGCTACAGGCTCCCAGGTCCCTCTGGCAACGAGGTTTGGTGTAGATGCTGCTAATGTTCTGCAAACACTCTGTTATTATTTTAGTGTCAATAAGTAATAGCAAAGAAAGAAAGAGGCGTCAGGAAGATCAGAGTTAATCATAATTGTTAATTGACAAGAAATAAGCCATTTCTCAGAGACCTCATTTTTTGGCAGACACGTCCTTTGGCCGCATTGATATGTTTGGCTGTTCTGATTTGTTTTATTTTTGAACTGTAAACCTGAACATAAATTTCGCAACTGTGAAGTACAGAGGTGGCAGCATCTTGTGTCAGTGTTTTGCTGCAGGAGGGACTGGTGCACTTCACAAAAATGACGGCATCTTGAGGAAAGAACATTATGCGCAACAACTGAACCAACTTCTTGAGACATCAGCCAGGAAATTAAGACTTGAGGACAAATGGACAATGATACCAAATATGCTACAAATTAGCTTGAGGATAACAAAGTCGATTTTTTCAAGCGTCAGTCACAAAAGCCCTGATCTCAATCCCATAGAAAATTAGGTTTAAGATCTGAAAAATGAACACAAGGCCAGCTCTTTCAGGAGGAACGGGACAAAATAATTTGAGAATTGAGAAGATTTAAGGGCAACCAAAAATGTTTTCACCCAGATCACAGAGTTTAAAAGCTAATTAAACCCTATTTCATGTAAGCATAAGCAAACTTCTGGACCTGGACTCTAAATCTCCTTTAAGACATGAGCTTGGAAAGCATCTTTCTTACCTGGTTTGGGTTTGGAGAAGCATCCTCCCATGGTGGGCCCAGGAAAGATGGACACCAAGAAAAAGGGGAGGACAGGAGGGAAAGAGGAAGGGATCGGGGGGAGGAAGGAGAGGTGTGGTCAGATCGTCGGACCTGGCTGTGCAGCAAAGAGAGGAAAGTGATGCAGAACGGGTGGCATGAAACCCTGCAAGTCGAAGACAGCCATTGCACACACCAGCTCTTTTATGTAATCTGTAAAAAAAGGGGAAAAAAGACATAAAAATGATACGGCTCACAGCTATGAAAACCTACCAGCTTTACAAGGATCAAACCAAATGTTTTAAAATAAAACAAGTTATTTAATCTAAGCAGGGGGAAAATCCTTTCAATTTAACAATCAGCATTTATGACATAAATTTTCAACTTTGGTTTGGTTTATAAGGACAGCTGTGCATAATTATTATTCTGCTCCATCCACTGTGTGTGTGTGTGTGTGTGTGTGTGTGTGTGTGTGTGTGTGTGTGTGTGTGTGTGTGTGTGTGTGTGTGTGTGTGTGTGTGTGTGTGTGTGTGTGTGTGTGTGTGTGTGTGTGTGTGTGTGTGTGTGTGTGTGTGTGTGTGTGCGTGTATGTAGAATGTAAATGCTTGTCAAAAGGAAGTAATTTAGTTAATTAGGAACATTTTCACACACGTTTGTTCATGCATTTTGCATGGGAACTTGTTAAATATTAACCCCACTCCAGCACCTATAAACTTTCCTGTCAGACACTGTTTTCAAGGGAACCAGAGGCCCCTTGAGTTTCAAAGCTCCCCCTTGTCTTGTTTCGTTGCCAGACTTCACATTTCTGCCAACTCTGCTGCTTCACCTATGCTGTGGTACGTTACACATGTGGCGCTCGGTGCCATGGATCTGAACACACACAATGACAGACGCGTCACTCAGTTTGCTGCAATCCATCAACCAATTTTCCTTTGCAAGCACAGAGACTGCTTGATATTCTGAGCACATCTAAATGTGCTTAAACTTGCAACAACAAAAAAAAAATTGAGGTTCTGTGTTGAATGGAGTGGAGAGACAGAAAAGTTTCTGAAAACTCATGAAAAATTGATCTCCGTTAATAACCTGCGATTCTGAAACTACAAAGAGGTTATTTAAACATTCGCAGTGGCTGAAGGTCAGTTTTGACCAGACTAACATTCAGGTGTCTAAAGAGGAAATCCATTTTTCAGCATTCAAACATACATTCAAATGAGCTAAAGAATGGCCAATCCTGGATCTGGAACATAATGCAGCATAACATCTGTGTGGACAAGATATGTCCTCACAAACTGGAGGGAAATAGACAACCTTTGCAAGATGGAGAGAGCAATTATTGCAAAGTCATTGTCTGGGAGCCTGATCGATTCCTACAAAAGGAGACTCAAGGTCAAAATTGATATATAAGGTAAAGTTTAAGTAGCAAAGAAATGAGTCCTGCAGACATAAGAGTAACACAACTTGAAAGAATAAACACAGGTTTCTGTCCTATAACATAAAGTAATATTTGAATATGCTCTAATGAAAACCTGGAAAAGAAGACTGTTATTAGTGCCTCTTCCTTTATGTTGTATTAAAGTGTAATAAGCCTGAAGGAACACTGCTGAGGCTGACTTTCCTATCAAGTCCATGGTGTTAAATATGCAGACCACATTCAACTGCCTTGCAGAAAGACTGAGGAAACAACCAGTGATATACCAAGTGGTAAAGTTTATTTCTAGTAAAAAATATGACTAGTCATATTTAGTGTCCTGCAGACGGAGTAAAGCTTATTTTTCAGCATTCCTGCATAAACTCCTCCACGTATCTGAACTTTCCTCCAGCGACCCATCACCCACGTCGCAGATTTCACTTGCTCAAAGCCCTTCCCCAACTGCATGGAAAAACTTGCCTCTCGCATGTTGCGCTTTAATTATTTGTCACAACTGAAATTTTGATGAACAGCACTGGAAAGCCGAGAGCTATTTCACACTGGACTTCCAGCAAAACGGCAAAAATATTTTGTGCAACAAACCCCCCCAAAGTAGGTTAAGCAGATTTGGTCGCCACAACATATGACGCAGATCCCGCTCCATCGCTGTTGGGCCTGTCCCCGAGCAGTGCTAGTAATCCTGCTAGCAAACAAGCTGTCAGTTTCACTATGACTGTACTACCTGTTACTGGAATTATATTGCAGGGGAGAATTAGCGGAGCGCAGCTCCCGCTCGGAAGTGTGGAGGCGCCGCTTGTTAACGAACGCTGAGCAGCTGAAAGGTCTACGCTCTCTCTCAAAGGTCACTTCCATCAGTCAGAGCCAAAGTCGGCCTTCGCATAGGGATTTGCAATCAGTGATGGTATCACACTACGAAGAAGAATGTCACAAAATCTCAAACTGATTGCAAGGGTAAATGTCATCGAGGGTTGATTTTAAACTTCACGTGTAATAAAATGTGGCATTTCATTTTTCACCCTGATGTTACGCTACAATCAAAGTAATCAACATATCTTATAGCTCATATGTGAAGTTGAGGGAAAAAGAAAGAGGGATTTAAATCTGAAAAGTGTGGCAGGGATTTGTCTTGAGCTCTCCTGTGTCAGCACTGTGAGAAAATATTTCGCTGCAAAGGCAACTGCAGATCTATTGTCGCTTGTTCTGTTTGTTAAAAATCGTTGGTTAGCTATTACCTGGATCTTCAGTCTTTTTCTGCTGAAACTGTTTTTCTTTCATTTTTCTCGTTACCGTCGACTCTCAACGGTGTGCCTGTCCCTAATGAGGAAAAACAACTCAACAGCATGATGCTGCCACCACCATGTCTCGCCCTGGTGTTCAGGGAAGCGTCAGTCATTTTCATGAGATTTTCATCTTGCGTCTCTGACATGAAAGCCAGATTTATGCAGCGCCCCATCAAGAGAGTCTCCCACCCGAGCTGTTGATCCCTGCAGCTCCCCACAAGTTGATTTTCTGATTAAAGCTCTGCTTACTCAGTCCGTTAGTTCAGGTGAACTGACACAGGTTTGCAGTATGCACTGTTTTTTGCATTTTGCATGTAGAATGTAAAAATCGCCTGAAGCACACATAGTTGTTAGGAAAGCAAAGTATACAAAAACAAATCCTGCTTACACAAATTCACACAAAAAACATGAAGCTTTGTCAAAGCATCAAATGCCACAATGTGACTTGGTAAAAATTTGCCCACTCAGCTTACAGAATTTCTCAAAATCTATCCAAGAGGGCAGTGTTTGTTAAAAGTCTTTATCAGCTAACAGATTTTTACGCCTAATTTACTTCTGGTGTACAGAAGTACATTTTAAACTTTAATTAATTCTTCAAGGAATTTGGGTGATTTCAATGATTCACTGCGATTCCAAAAGATTAAATATCTACTCTTCATCATAAAAACACACTTTCTTCTCAAAGAAAAGTAGTCACAACTATATTTCACTATAAGGAGTGTTTTTTTATATACTGATGTACACTATGGGCAAGATCCTAATTAACTATATTGAGGATGTATAAATGTATATCCAAATTCAATTTTTTTTGGAAATCATTGTGTGTAATGGTTACAATGTCAGTAACATCTAAATTGAGTCAAATGTGGTAAATGAAGGGAAGAATTAGTTTGTAACAAGCAAATACCTCTGTTTTTATTCACTATCTTTACACGTGGCTAAACAGTTCCTCTGGTCCTGATCTGATCAAAAGACATACATTTCAAACACTTTAATCAGCCACACCTGTCTCTCTCACAGACTGGTTTGGGAGCAACAAGATAAGCCTTGTGAATTGTCCTCAGGTTGCGTAAAGAAGTTGTTGAGCTTTTCCAGGTGCAAGTATAGTTTTTTGTGTTGTCGGCTTAATGAGGCTTTCAAAAATCAACCAAACTGAGAATTTTGAAACGTTGGGTTTGTTGGTGGTAAAGTTCTGGCATCTTTGCTTGATCATAGTGGAAAGATGATGGGAGCAACAGAGCTTTATTCTGAAAGAATCCCACCTGAAGCAAAAATACACAAAATGACACAACAAGATGTCTTTTTACTCGCTTTGACTGCACTAACAATAAGACGATGTTTGCTGTGTAAGGTATCAAGCAAATTAATTACTCTTCTAAGACATTCATGTTTGTTTCTTGTTGTTAAATTACTCCGTCTTGCTGAAAATACCTGAACAAAGATGAAATGTGGCGTCGAGGCGTGAGCCCATATTTTCACCAGATTACCGAGGTCACAGTTAAGCTTCGAAAGGAATTCAAAAACAAACTCTGAGTTGTAACAACAATGCACCACTTTAGTTGCCACGTGGAATAAAAAAAACATGTCTCTGTTATTTTATACAGCAACATTGACATCATTTTAAAATGCGTGAATGTAACCCTAGGCGGCTGAATGTGGCATTAACTTCCCCCAAAGCCACAGCTGCAGGACAAAGGCACAAGCGAATTGTTTCAGGTCACTTTGCCACCGCTTTGAGCGATAACCTCTCCATGATGTCATGGAAAACTAAAACTGAGCTTTATAAAAAAAAAGGGGTGTGCACCCCTGCAGGGGAGCAGTGCTTCCACGTAACAGTTCTCTATTTCCCAGTTTCAGCGAAAGCACAAATTTAAATACCTGCAATACTTCTGCAGCAACTCACAAAGATGTCTACAGTTTCTGATGTTCTGAGAGACATTCACTGGCTCTATCTGCGTCTTCGAACTAGTAAATATTATTTATTGTGTATAACAAAAGTGATGAGAACTGACCATGGTCTGTTATGTGATTTCAGCTGAGAAACTGTGGCCACACTGTGCTTGTGACTCCAGGAAAAAAAAAAAAAGAAAATAAAAGAACTGAGTCCCAGACAAATAAACAAGATTTACTCTGAATGAAGCAATGGAGAAAGATGAATTAACACATTTTTCCAGTTATTCAAGCAGCATCTCAGAATAACAGGTGAAGAAAAGAAAACAAGCTGGAGTACATTTCTCTGACTGTAAAAGGAATAAATCAGCTTACCAGTGTGCATGGAGCAGGTACACTGAGGTCCTGTCAAACTCTCCCGCAGCTCAGCCTCCGGTGCAGGACATGGCAGCAAGAGTTTCCTCGCTGTCCCTCTCCGGTGATAACTCTCTCCTCTGGAGTATTCCCAGATCGTGTGTCCCTCCTCTGCTTCTTGATGCAGCAGAGGTTCTAGGGAGAGTGTGTCAGAGTGTGTCTTGTATGTGTGTGTGTGTGTGTGTGCGTGTGTGTGTGTGTGTGTGTGTGTGCGTGTGCGTGTGCGTGTGTGTGTGTGTGTGTGCTCTGCCCCTCACAAAGCGCCCCTCCAGCAGCAGACTGAGCTGACCGGTCGTGGGAGTCGCTCTCTTTCTCTGGTCGAGCCTGAAAATGCAGCACGGAGGACCTCTGCCAGTTTCTCAGCTGTATGCAGTATTGATGGAGTTGCTGAGGGGATGCTAACACAGCATGAATCCTCACCGTTCCCTGCTCTTGTCCTCCCACCCCTCCTCTTCTGTTTCCCTGAGAGGAGGCACCCTGTTTCCCTCTCTCCTTCTCTTTCTCTCTCTCTTTCTTTCTCTCTCTCAGCTGCTTGTTGTTGTTCCCTTCAGACCCTCTCAGCCTCCCCTTTAGATGTCAAAGACCTGACTTGCCAGTTAAACCTGATCAAAGACTTGCTGCCTTCCTTGCTGCGCCGCATGCTGACTGCTCACTCTTTGCACTGCCTGCTTCCTCTGCTGCAGTGCATGCATCAGCTGTTGTAAAACTCGTCCACATTGATAGTTTTCACTCCGGCCACACATGAAAAGAACGGCTGAAAACATTGACACAGCTCTTACTGTGTGCCTCACATTTGTCAGTGTGATCAGAAGAGGGAGAGAGGTTGGAAATGCAGTAGTTACAATGTGACTAGATTAAAACAATACTACAAAACAAGAGCCTGCCAAAATGTCTCTATAACAATAAAAAAAAAAACTGACCATGTATTATCAGTAGCTTTTCCCAGTGTTAGCAAAATGCCTTATTAGGTTTACGGGGTAACTATTTTTTTAATTAAAAGGTAAGTTGCTTTGGATCTCCATTTTTCCCTTGAGAAATGGAAAAAAAAGAAAAAAACCTTGTGTATATGTGTTTTACAAAGTTTTACCGAAATATTTAACTGAGACACAAAAGCATAGATAGATGATATCTGCATTGTAAATTAGCATTATGCTCAAATCTGATATTTGTCTGTTAATGTGAAGTCATGATTAAAAACTGCACCTCTTGATTGAGTTCATTAAAATTCTTTTCCCTGCTATTAGATGTTATAATCAGTCTTCTGAATCTAATCGAATCTCAAACAAATAGTAATGCAAACACACACAAGGTGTCTGCTGGCCTCTCGGAAGAGGAAACAACAACAGGGAACAGAAAAGCAACCTTGTCCAAATTCAGGAAACTGCTTCTCTTAAGTTGATCCACAATGTCAGGGAGCAGCGTTCAGTTATCCACCAAGTGTAAGTGAGTAGGGATCAGTGGCGGAGCTATAGGAGGGTCTGGGGGGGCGGAGGTCCCACAGCCCGGGCTGGGGGGGAGGGGGCCAGGGGACCGCCGCCTCCCCTAGAACCAGCCTTCAAAAATGATGCAGATGTCAAGGGTATCAATATGTACACAACAGCTTACCATAGAATGGGGCTCAAAAGAAACAAAAGAGAAAACACACACTGTTTTATACAGCATAGACATATTACATCCCTTCTTTATGGTCCAACATTCAGAGGCTTTGTTGTCCTTATTATGGCTCAAGGTCGTTCACCTGAGAATTGCAGATTCATCTCTGTAGAAATGACGATTTCAGCAGTTCAAAGCCTGACTGTTAAGACACACTGTCACTGTGATAACACCAAATGAACCAGATAGAAGAGGATGTACTGGGTTAGAAAAATAATAACACTGACCACATGGTGTTATTGTATTTCTACAGGGTGCTGACAGATGACATGTACTTACGCACTCCAGTGTCTGTTTGTGTTGCTCTTTGTGTTCAAGCATGTGTGAGAAGGCATGTCCAAGTGGAAGTCAAACACGTGCTCTGCAGTGTTAATGGAGGACATGTAGCAACACATCCACTGGTTACTTTATTCAGAACTGTTAGACGCAGAAGCCACAACAAAACTACATATGGGTTTGATTGGCTTTTTTACAGGTTAAAATCTTACAGATGCATTTTATTCGGACTCCCTGACATGACATTTTGTGGAATCACCCTTGGCTGGACCCCTGATCCATGTTAAAATAACAAATCCACACATTAGAAAGGTGTACTGATTAACTGTAGGTCTGCTGTGCTTCTTAATCATTGTTTCGCTTTATGGAACCAGCTAAATTGGCTGGTGATTACTGCTAAATGATCAGTCTTACTGATTAGTACAGTTTACTCATTGACAAGAGATTAAGAAGAGACTCAAAAAGTAAATATAGGAATGGTTTGAGGAGGGAGAGTGAGTGTGGGGAGTGGAAAGCTTTGTTTCCGAGTACCAGTGAGACTGCAGGCAAATATTTCTTCAACATCCAGCTCAGTTGTTCAGTTGTAATAAACAGCAGTCATGAATACGGCTTTAGCAGCTGCTATGTGTTTTGTCAGTTTGATTTTAGCTCTTTTACAACATTTTAGGAGAGAAATTGCTGTTTTTAAATGAATAACAAAGACATGTTCAACGATTTTGTTTAAATATTGTACTTTTTTTTAGTTAATAAACAATTAACCTCTACTGAATCAGAAAATCTTAACTGGGGCCAGAGTTTCAGCATCTTCTTAGAAAGATGTACAATCAAATAGGTACAAAACCAGACATTACCAACACATACACTTAAAAGGCTGAATTTGCTTCACATGTGAAAATACAGCAACAAAAGTCTGTCTCCAATAACTCTAATTGAAACTTCAGAGGCAGAAAGGACATCAGCTGAAGTAAATGGCTCACATGATTCACCATCTTTGTAGAAGACTCAGTCAGTGATGTAATTGAACAGGGCTCTTAGAAATTCAAAGCTTATGATACACTTTTATACCCAAATACAAGGCCTATTTCTGAGTTGTGTGATTTCCCAGCGCAGTCAGTTTCACAGGCGTATACTTAGAGGAATTAATAGTGAAGGGCGCTGAAAACAAATGAGCAAAAATTGCTTTAATATGTAAATCCCAGTAAAGTTTGTGATCTGAACTTAACAAAATGTAGAAATGCTCAATGATGCTGCAAGGTAGCAGAATATGTTCTAAACAGTAAAAGAAGTTGCTTTTGTTTATAGTCTTGCATAAGTTCAATAAATCTCAACACTTGCATAACATAAAACATTCAGAGAGAATATTTTCGTTTGAGAAATTGACCCATAAAGAACTTTTAAAAAAATGCACAAAGTCTTGCAAGTTTTACAAAAGCTTAAGTTTTTAATCAAAGCTATGTACACAAATTTATTAATCTTATGATTTCTTCCAATTGAACCTGGATGCGACACAGACAGCTAAAGAACCTCCGTCTTCAGGTAGTATCTTGTCCTGGGCTTCAGCTCTGGACTGACAGGAACATTCAGCCTTTGCAGGTCGTAGTCCCCCATGCACACAGCCACAAAGAACAGAGTTCCTCCGATGACCTGGCCCAGACCCCCAAACCATCCAGAGAACATCGCCTCGCCATACTCCCACCGAGGCATCACGTCAGGAAAACCTTCATCCCAGAAATCCACCACCGTTGTGTACGCCACTATGGAGACAGGAGCCAGAGTGGTGAGTCCCGACACCCAGGTCATCACTCCGCTGAAGATGAAGAGCCGTCTTTTCACTTCTGGCTTCCTCATGCACACGCCAACCCCCTCCAGACCTAGAAAGCCGGTCAACAGGGCAAATCCTCCAGTTCCAATAGAAATCAAGACGAGGACCCTGGAGATCTGAAGATCCACCGGCAGACCCAGCACAGAATCGTAGGCCTTGCACTGAATCCCCTTCTCTTCCGTGTAGAGGCAGGTGAGCCAGAGCCCTGAAAACCAGTTCTCCACCTCGTTGAGATCAGAGTTCATCGTTTTCCACAGGGGTAAAAAAGCAGTGGTCAGAGAAGTGACGTAGCTCCCAAACGACAAAAACAGAGCCGTTCGCTCCATCATTTTTGTTGTTAGTAAAACCATCTTCTGCTTCTGCAGGTAGACACTGTGTGCCGTGATTCTCCCGTCCAAGTTAATGTAATAAGATAAGGGATCCAGAGGGAGTCTTTAGCCCGTCCCAGTTTTTGGGAAGGTCTACTTCTGTAGCCTCCTTTAAAAAAAATGCACCCGATAAGAGAGATAATCCAGCATTGAGGTTTGACAATAGACCCACTGTTTCGTCTCAGTGTTCAATGTCATCACAGCGACTAATGAACTCTGTTTTTAAATGAAACCAGGTATGTTCAGTGAAATTCCTGGCCCAGAGTGCATGTGTGCAGCAATGTGGCCATACGACACACAATTAAACACAAAAAGAAAAAGAAGCTTTCTTTGATATTCATATTATGGGCTGTTTATGAATGCATCCAGTTCTTTTATAAGTTATTACTTATTCAGATAAAATGCTGCACTGACGTACCTGACAAGACTGCTGTTTTGAAACATGCATTTACATACTAAAGAAACCAAAACGGGAGCACTTTATTTGCCAAGTGTCTCAAGTGTCCAGACTGTGAAAAGCACTTTGTGTTCCCTCCACTGGACCATTCAAAGTGTTAGAAGCTCCAGTTCTCTCTGAATTTTAGTTCTGACTGCCTAAAATCCAGTGAACATTTTTTTTAATCTGTTATTAGTTGTTTTTTTTGTCCCCCCAGTTTTGACTTGCATTTGTGAAATGCTCAATTTCTTGCGCCCATAAAAAGTATCTAATTCATTTAAATCTTTATTTAACCATTAAAACGATTTTTTCCTTCTATTTATCCAGGTTCATTCCATTGAGGTGATAGCTTTCTGTCGCAATGGTTAGAATCAGCGTGACCATAAAACAGAGTGGAAAGTTACATAAAATGTATTTTTGCTAGATCCTAGAGTTTTCACCTCGATTTTAACTTTATTAAGGGAAACAAGTTTTGCAGATGCAGATCAGAATAAAGTTCCTTTCAAAATATACAGTTAAGCTCAGAATCCTTCATATGTGTGGTAGGTGTGAGCTTAAAGTAGCAGTTTTCATTTGACCAGCAGGCTTCTTCTAAATAATTTGAACATTTTTGAAGTGGCCTACGCAGAGTCCTGAGTTTTCAGTTTGACTCAAGTTCTCTCGGAGGAGCTCTCCCAACTTGAAAAAGATAAATTGTCAATCCAAAATGCAAAGTCAATCAGCTTAAACATCAATATACAGTATTTGTCTATGCTCATTCGAAGGCTGATTTAAACAGTTTATATTTTACATAGAGTATACATTCATAATTTCTCTGCATTAACAGAGAAATTTACTTTGAGAAAGTAAAGAAATGCTCCTTTACTTTCTCAAAGGCATGTTGGAGACGTTTCAAAGCCTTTGCGAGAACAAGTGCTGAGCAGTAAAGTGACATGCAGGTGAAATGCTGGTCTACACGTTTTATATATAGAAAACAATGATTAGGCAAGAACTGAACCTTTAAGAAGCACATTTAAAGATTTGCAAAAAGTCCAACGTTGAACCAATAACTGGTTTTGGCCAATGAGGCAATTTGCAAACTATACAACTGCTTGTTTAAAAAAACTAATATCTGCAAGGAGTTGAAATAAAGTGGTCAGCAGAATCAATAGCACAACAGATGTCATCTCAAGACACTTTCCAATTTATATACATAACTAAATCATCAACTCATCCACTTGATTTTAACAGATTTAAAATCAATATTCCAGCTGGATCCCAGTTACTCTCACGTTCACTTAGAGTTGAATTTAGGATATTTATATTTTATTATTGGGTTAATTACCAACCCGGCTGAACTAAATTCTAATATTTATTTATTGAAAACATGAACAGCAGAAAACTCAAGCTGGTGAGCAAAAGCAAATATTCAACCAAATCCTGTCTGTGAAAAACAAGTAAAAATCATTTTAGATATGTAAACCAAGGTAAAGTTGAGTTTGAAAACGCTTTAAAGCAGTGGTTCTTAACCTTTTCTGAGGTACCGAACCCACCAGTTTCATATGCGCATTCACTGAACCCTTCTGTAGTGATAAATAAAATATGTTTTTTTTTCCCCCCAAATTCAAGACATAGGGGTGCCCCAACTAGAGTCTAGTTGGGGCACCCCAAGATCACCAAGTCTTCTTAAAAGGTAGAGTCTCTGAGAACAGTTCTTCAAAATGTAGTCAGTGTTTTCAGCAAAGTTGAGCTGACTGTCCAGGAACGACCCAAGGTATTTAAAATTTGCCACAGTTTCATCAGGTTGGCCATCGAGACAAACTGGAATCACTTTAAGGTCTTGTTTAGATCATTTAATTAACTCTACATTCTTAAGAGAATGAAAAATTAATAATAAATGATAAAGACTTTGCGGTATTCTGATTTAGTAATGTAATTATATTAGTTGTGTTACAACCCCCACGCCACTAGAGGCAGTAGCAACCCCGAAAAGATGCGACTAAGGAGCAGATTTAGAAGTACACCGAAAGCTACAGAATTTGGTAAAAACGTTGAGCTTTGCTGAAGTAATTAAAGACACAAGTTTAAATCCATGCTGAGAGTGGAGCTCCTTCAATCAGTGCTCCTCCGCAGCACTGATTGGCTAAGCAATGTAACGTGATCCTCTGCAGCAAGTGATGGCAAAGCGGGGGCGTCACCACTTTACTCAAGTGTGTCTTTACCTCCGCGGCAGAGGCTCCGTCGAACCCGAGACCGACTCATCGAACCCCTGGGGTTCGATCGAACCCAGGTTAAGAACCACTGATTTAAAGGTTTAAATGGAAGAAAGTAAAAGTCAAAAACAAAACCATGTGTCTCATATACAGTCTGCACAGAACACGACTGATTTATTATGCAGTTTATTAAGGCTTTCATCACATGAATTCTACATGGACAAACGTTTTGCAACAGTAACGTAACGGTCACTATTACATGGTTCCTTTTAAAGTGAATAGTGATTTTTTTTTGGTTAGTACTGGTAACATTATAACTAGACAAAGACATAATGAAACAAATAGTACACATCCTAATACTTTGTATATATAATGACTGATTCCTTACATCACATATTACAGGCTTGATCACAGCTGAAAATAAAGCAAACTGAAGAACCGAGACGGATGGCGTCTAAACTGCATGTGGACAAAGTAAACGATCCTGAAACACTTTTTGCATATACTGTCACAATCATGAACAGCAAAATGCATATGGGTTTTAAAAACACTTGATAAATACTGAGCAGAGGACAAGCTTGCAAAAAGTTTGTGTTTACAAAATAAATGACAATGTAAAAAGTTTTTTTGTTTGTTTTTTTACAGTATTTAACATTTCTAAGCCACATTCTGGTTTCTTTGTCGATTTCACTGCTGCCTCAAATACAGCGAGACACAAAATGCAGCGTAGATAAAAGGCATTTATCGTACAGGAGTCAGACATGCAGGGGCGAAAAAAACAGACAAACCCTAAAACATAAATAAAATAAAATGAATTCCAGTGCAGCAGGAATGATTAGAAGTAGATAAGTAGGAGATGTATGGCTTCTTAGAAGTAAATAGCTCTTCTGAGTTATCCTAAATGTCAGAGCCCATTTCAGCACACTGTTTGTCTGATATGTGCGTAGCTAGAGACTCAATGATGTCCAACAACAGCAGCTGGCTGAGAGATCGCAGGTTGGGGAGCTTGGATACCTTTGGGAGGGGAGAACAAAGCAAAAATGAAAAAATGTTTCAAAAAATTAAGACAATGAGAGACAAAAACGGGTGATAAGAAGCCGTTGATTTCACATGCATTTAAAAAAAAAAAAAAAAAGGCAACAGCGAGAAAAAAAAAGAAAAAGAAGCAGAACGGAAACACAAGCAGCAGAGCTAACACTCCAGTGAAGGAAAGTGAAAATTGAGTGTTTCGCTGTTTCGTTAGATAACAAACAATAATCAGAGTGCCACTGCGACGCCCCGCCGCTCTTTGATGAGGTGCTTACACAGCCGGCCCAGCTGTAAACAGTCTCCTCTCTACTCAGAAAACGGAGCGTGTTCCGCTAAGAGGTCAAACGTGTCAGTTTCCCCACAAAGACGGCGAGACTAGAGGGTTAGCTCAGCTGCACCGAGTGGGCAGCACACCCCCAAGGCTTTAGATACGAGCCCACCCACCTTGATGAACTGGTGGACAATAATGTGGAGGCAGTGCTTCTTCATGTCCAGAGCCTGCGTCTTGTCTGCCGCCTCCAGGATCTGGGGAGGGGCCACCAAGCACGAGAAGTGAGAGAAGAAGTTCTTTATTCAGCAAGAGAGAGATTGTGTTTTCCCAATTAGGTCACAGATACCCCAGGGTGAAAAATATAAATACCTGCAGGACATTCTCCACGGTCACATTCATCTCCAGGTTCTGCTTACAGTAAGCCTGGAGCCTGTTGTTGGAGAAGCCGTAGTAATACGGAGCAGCAAACAGATAGCTGGTTATCAACGGTCAAGGGAAAAACGCTCAAAACAGATGAGATGCTCAAAAAGAACTGCAGATATAGTCACATTAGTGAAAAATGTGAAACTCAGGATCCGAAGATTCCCCTTTTTAATACCCTTGAATAGCTTACTACATGTAAGTGTGAGAAATGACCACAAAAATGTTAAAATAAATAAAGACATTTTGGTTAGAAGACATTTAAAACATTACAAACTGCCCAAAACATAATTTACTGCCTGCAAATATGGTTTGGAAAAAAAAAATCTATTTACAACCACAGATGACATTTTAGGTTCAAAAAGATGAATTTCTTTGCTTTAGCTGGAGGCGTGAATCTGTGAAATAACACTTCAATAATGACACGAAAGAATGCAAAATATGTAAATTTAAATATATTTTTAAAAACAACACCCTCGATAAAGTACAGCTCAGAGTGGAGAAGGAATAGCTTTAAAAGCCAGAAGAAAAATCTATTTAAATTTTTGTCTGATGTGCACCCATTTTGTTTTGATTACCGTCTTCATCTTCCAAAATAGCTTTAGAAACAAATTCAGCTAAAGCTCTGTGAGAATAGTGGGACTCATTAGTCGCCCGTTTCAAACCAGGGTTGCTGTTTATGTAACTTGGATTTCAGGATCCTGTAGTTAGATTTCCTCTTTTATGCAGATTCCCATCATAACTATAGTCCGATTCAACATTTATGCCACCAGCTTATTTTCTGTCCAGCTAAACATAAGCTAAAGAAAAACAACATTACCAATCAGCTGTAATAAACAATTTAAATTAATTTTGTGGAAGACTTTCTGCAGGATGTAGGCCATCGTGTTTTTAGAAATAGGATAAAGACTAAAGAAAGCTTCAATTTGAAGATATGAAAATATTTTTAGCTAAATATCCATTTCATTATTTAATTAAATGCCATTTTCTCGAGTCTGAGAAGGATACAGAGAATCTTCTGGAGGCATGTTGACGTCACCGTAGTAAATGTAGCGCAGCATGGATTCAAACGCCTGCTTGCTTGGGACCATCTCACCGATGGAAATGTTCACCTGGCCGTCTTCTGGCATGAAGGAGCGGAACATCGCCTCAAAGTAACTGGAATATCAATACAAGATGTCAGTCTGGAAAACAATGACAGTCAACACAGTAGAACACAGTCAGAGCTGCAATGGCCTAGTCAAAGTGCAGAACTAAATCCATTCCATTTCAACCAATAAGTGTGCAAAAAGAGCACAGATTCTGGTTGCATGATTCATAAATTGTGCATCTTTAACTGGCGACTCAATTTTTTTTTCTAAAAATCATGCATCATTTTCCTTCCACTTTACATTTACAAAGCAATCTTGCTAGGTCTAATTACATAATATGCAATAAAATAAAAGGTTCCACGGGTAAGAGAACTGCCAACATGTTGGTCTCGTCACAGATAATTAGAGTTCGCACTACCTGGACCGAGCTGCAAGTATGGCTTTGTGTGCAGGTCGAGGATGTCCGTCTAACAGCAGGATAATGTCGCAGAACTCCAGTCCTCCTCCCTCCAGGCAGGCCTTCATGTCCTGCACCAGAGACGTCCCGATGTCCACCGGCTGGTCTGAATACACTCTGGGGGGAGGCTGCTGCTTCCGCCGCACTATCTCCACTATCAGTGGGGTGGAAAGACGCTCAAACTCTTTGGTCATGATCACCTGATTAAAGTGGGATTCCTTCACTACGAAGTTGAGACAGTGCTCCTGGAGAAGGGAAGATTGTTTTTTTTTTTAATTAGGGTAAAAAGTTACCTTTTCCTTATCTCATAATAAAGACTAACATGAACAAAATAAAGAGGCTGGTTTGTGGGTGTGAAACTGAAACAAGTCAAGTTAAAGCTCCACTGAACAATAACCACTAGAGGTCACTAGAAGAGTGATTTATATTTGGTGTTTTTAAGGGTTTTGTTTTTTTTTTGTTTTTTAATCTGGGCTGTACCTTGAGCTGGTCCAGCTGCAGCTTGTTGGCGTTCTCACAAACACTCAGAACATTCTGCAGATCCACAGATGCCTCGATGTACTGCACACAAAGCTGCTCCAGCCGTGAAAGCTTAAAACTTAGAGCGAGTTTGTACACGTCCATTATGAGGAGAACGTCCTGGACATGACCTGTGTGTAAATACAGGAATATATAAATACTCTTAGAAGCACATTGCTGGATTTAGTATCTAAACAGGGAAAGGTTAGCTGTACCTCGGCGAGGGTACTGAATCTTGTCGGTATAGAGAAACTGCATTAGGACTTCGAAGGGCTGAGCTTCTGCTTCCCTGATGGATACCTCCAGCAGGGGCTGTGTGCCCGATGGCTTACTGCCTGCTGGGACATCTCTTGGGCCCCCAGCTGCTCCTTCATCACTTTCCTCACTGCTCTCACGTTTAGTCCTCTGCTGAACAACAAGTTATGCAACATTTGTTCAGCATTTCAGCTCCCCAGCATATTAATAACACAATTTATTGCTTAAATATGAGTTGTTAAAACTAGTGCTTCATGCGCTTGTTGTTGTAACTGTTCTGTACAGAAAGGCTAACTAAATGTCATCATAGCTAGGAGTAGTTAGGAGAAAGAAAATCACTTCGCAGCTTCATATGCACCAAAGACTAACTGGGCTGTTTACTTGTTATAAAAGTTGGTACAGGGAAATACACAATTAAAATGGACAGACATAAGTGGATCATCGTTAACATGGAGCACTTTTGTGGATTCCCAGAGCGCATTTTACAAACCAAAAACGCATCGCTTTAAAGAAGCTTTCTTTAAAGAATTTTGTCCGTTCCTCCCTGTAGAATAGCTCGAACTCAAGTGAGATTGGAAGGAGAGTTTCAGCAAACAACAAATTGAAATTTTGGTCACCGATTTTCAACTGAGTGACGGACGTCTTATGTTTTTATATAATGGCTTTATTCTTTTCATCATGCATTTGTGGAGAGCATGACCAACAATTGTCCCACTAACAGCTTGCCATTGCACCTCAACTACAATTCACAGCTATTTTGTATCTGAATTGCAATAAAGAATCTAGATTGTAGTTCACTGTGTGGATTTAAAACGATTTCCTGAAACATGGTGATGTTTGTGACTCTGACCTGTCGCTGCCTGTCTCGGGCCTGCAGGATTTTCTTCCTCAGCCACTGACACCTCACAGTAACTATGGCTATGTGCCCCAAGACTCTCTCTTCTCTCTGTGAACACAACAACAAAAAGACAAACCATTGAAAAACGTTAGACTACAGGAAAGCCAAGATTTAATTTCAATTATGAGTTTGGAAGAATCGCCTCAGCCTCACACACCTCTCCCAAAATGAACTCCACATCACAGAACTGACGGTTCTCCCACAGTTTGCCATAATCCTCGTGAAGGGTACACTTTGGGTAGCTTGAGAACTGCAAGACGAGCATTTATAAAGCAGCCCGTTATCGACTTTGCAAGTAACAGATCAAATATAAGTGCAAGTTTCAGAATATTCCAGCAATCATTTCCACTAACCTGGAATCTGTACATCTCCCCACTGCGTACGTTGTTGTCCACAGTCCCTCCAAAAATGTACATGGCATCTTGAATCACAGCAGCAGCATGGAAAAGTCTCCCACTGGGCATCTGAGTGAGAAAAGAGAAATTCAACTCCAGTTAAAAAGAACTTCAGGAACGCAAAAATATAAAAATCTGTAGAGTTAATTGTAAATTCAGTGAATGTGTGTATGCTATTCTGATAACGATGGGTTCTGTAAAAAAAGAACAAAGAGAAAAAAAGGACAAACAAATGCGAAAAGAAAGGAGGAACACAAAAAAGGATGGATGGAGGGAAGGAAGGAATAATGCCTTTATTTAGGCAAGGGAGAAGCAAATTAAGTTGGGAAATACAAAGGTTTTTCCAAACTCAAAGTTCTGGATTACCCGGACTCATACCTCACTGTCTTGACTGGGGTGAATCACCTCCCAGGTCTGAGAGTCCACATCATAACAGTGAAGCTCATTGGGCAGAGTGTTGTCAGCAGCCCCTCCAAATACATACAGGTGGCGGTCAAAGGCGACCATAGTGTGTCCGTAGCGTCTCTGAGGAGGAGGAGGGGAGCCCCGCAGTAAATGCTCTGTTGGGATGCGCGTCCACCTGAGAATAAGGATGTCAGTTACTTTACAGAGATGTGACGCATTAAGGTTTGAGCTTTGTTTAAAAAAATAATAAAAAAAACTCACATGTGGCCTTTAAACTCAAACTGAAACAGATTATTGGTGATTTTGGCTCCACTCTGACCGGAGAACACAAACATCTTATCCCGGCATACAGCAACAGGGAAGTTACAGCAGGAAGGAGGAATCTCCCCACTCTGGTCAATCTGGTGGACACAAAGTCAAAGAAAAGCAGATGAGGAGAAATATTATTTCTACATGTTTTATTTGCAGTTATTTATTTTAAAAATAAGAAGAATTGAACAGACCTCTTCCCAGCATGCATGCTCTCTGTCCTGCAGACTGATTGTCCACATGTCATTCAGCCTACACACAAAAAGCAAACATCACTCAATTATGATTCAGCACATCAGTGCGAAAGCGAGATCGGAGTAACGGTATAAAAATCATACCTGGCGTTCCCATCGTATCCAGCAAAAATCCACAGCTTATCATTGTACACTGTGGCACCATGCGCAGATCTGGCCACTGGCAAGCTGAACACAGAGTCACAGAAAACACAGATAAAGAGCAGTGTGTACTGTAACCCTATAAAGAATAAAATAGTTTAACTGTAAGTCAATACAAGCTAATTAAGAATAATTTAACTTCCTTCAAGCACTACATCACACTTTTGGATGATGGCTTTTGACAAATATCACTCAACACTCACTCAAAAACTAATAAATTCAAACATCAATACAAAAAACATTCGCATAATGAGATTTTTCTTGAATAATCTAGTCCATAACATATACAACAAATAACGTTTACCTTCCCTCCACCTTCCACTCGGTCCACTGTCCTGTGGCAAACTTGTACTCAAAAAGGTCGTTTTTGTTTTTCAAGTTTGAATTTGAATAAATGTCTCCTGTGTAGCCCCCTGAAATGCAACAGGACACAAAAGTAGACCATTAGAGGACTCAAAAATATTATATTACATGTTTTTAAAACTAAAAAGAAGTTACCAAAGACAAACATGCTGCTGCCATAGACCACTGCCGAGTGGTGGTATCTTGGAGCTGGTGGAGTTCCAGTGGTGAAAGCTCTGCGAGACACATTGAGGCCTGGCGTCAGACCACATGTTGAAGCACAAGGTCTTGTGGAAGGTTTCATTCCCCTTACACGTTTTGATCATATTACAACCACAAACTTTAAATGTATTTTATATGACAGATGAAAGCAAAGCAGTGCAGATATCTGTGTTGAAAGAGACGCATAGATTGCTTTAAAAGGATTAACCAGTAGTTTAGAAAGTGGAGCATGCTAATACAGCACGATGTGTTTTTATGTCACATAATTATGTAAAATTCAGAGCAATTATTTCTCCTCATAAGCCATCGAATCAATAAGTACAGTCAGCCCACCTGTGTGTTATAAAGACCAAGAACACTGCAGTCATTTGTGGGGGAAAATTAACACTGCACATCACCATGAACACATCAATCCAAGGTTGAAACATGGTGGTGGCCGTATCATGCTATTGGGAAGACTTTATTCAGACATCAACCAAATAATCAGAACTAAGGTTAAGGTTCATCTTCTAGCAGGTCATCAACCCATAACACACAGACAGAGATAAAATGTAATTGATCTGTCACATGAAAAAACTATTCAAGTTTGTGATTATAAAATGACAAAATGCGAAAACTTTTTGCAAGGTACTTTATATAAGGTTTCTGATACAGATGCAGCAGGCTTACCGACACCAAGAGCAGTCCTTGACGTCAAAGCGAAGTAAATCATTCAGCATGTTTTTCCTGTTGGGAGGCGCAGAGTTGAAACACTCTGGATGTTGTGCATAAAGTAGGAAACATCGCCTGTCACTCTAAAACTCACCCATTGTCTCCTCCAAACACATATATGGCATCCCTGTACGCCACAACAGTGTGCTTACTGCGTCTGTGTAAAGGTAAATAGAAACTCAGGGTGAACACAAGATTAAAGGAAAAGAAATGAATCATGATCTGTGAGGATGATTGGCAGAAAGTTACCTTGCTCCCACAAACTCATCACATGGAGGGAGTCTTCTCCAGCGGTGTACTGTCTCAAATGGGCCAAAATTGAGCGTCAAGTACTCCACGCTATCCGAGCAGCTGTGGTCGAAATCAACACTGGGCGCCACTTTAGTTGATTTGCAGGACATTTTTGCTAGCAACTCATCTGACAGAGGATCAGTTCTCAGGGCAACTCATCCGTAAAGATTTCCTCTGTTAACGACATCATTAATGGCAGCCTTCCGCTAATAGAGCTATTAAATTTTGTAAAAGCGTATATAGTTTCCCAAAATAGAGGCAAAAAGGTTTAAAGAAAAGTTTAAAAAAAAAAAAAAAGATGGCACTGGTAGTTCGTACAATATACTCTGCTAGCTAGCTAGTGTTCGGCTAAGCTAACATTTAGAACACAAACTGTTCTAAATGTTAGTAAGTTTCTGCTAGCATTTCGCTAAAATATCTTCCCCATCAACCAAAAACTGCGATAAATATAGATAGTTGCGAGGTATTCGAGACAGAAACTAGCAAAATAACAGGATTATCACAACACGCCCCCTTCACACCCGGTGATGGCGTCACTTCCTGTTGAAGAGAAGCAACTTGCACTTCTTCTTTTTGTTTAATGGCGACTGACAAACAACGTTTCGATGCATTACCGCCACCGCCTGGAATAGAGTGTATTTCATGGCGCTTTTCGTATGTGCTCGATGTGAATCCTCGCTCTGGGGGCATCGTTTGTTAGGAAAATACGGAAGAGGATTAGGGCCACTGGAAAAAAAAAAAAAACAGTTCTGACTTTAATCTCAGAATTCTAAGATTAAAGTCAGAATTCTGAGTAAAAAAAGTCTGAATTCTGAGATTAAAGTCAGAATTCTGACTTTAATCAGAATTCTGAGATTAAAGTCAGATCTGTTTTATTTGTTTTCCAGTGGCCCTAATCCTCTTCAGTAGGAAAAGCATGAACAGTGGGGGCGGAAAAGTTTTGTCATTTGCTCCCCCAACACATTTTGTGTTCCTAAGGAATCTCCATTCAGTGAGGAAGAGGTTTTACAGTTCCCTGTAGGTTACCTTAAGAGGATTTGTTCATTGAAACACATTTTGAGTTTCTAAAACCTGTAAAAAAATAAATAAATAATAAAATAAATAAATTCTCACAAAAATTTCAACAATGGGAAGAGACTGTAAACATTTTAGGATTTTGAAGACTTCTGCATCTTGCAGTACACTCTCAGGGCAAACTCATATGCATGGCCAGATCTGGGTATGTAGGCAGTTGTTCTCCATGTCCTCCATTTGCAGACTGTTTTTGTACAATCGGATGGCTATTTCAAAATTTTCTTGGACCCCTTTAAGTACTCTAGCAGAGCAATAAGCTACTAGAACCTTCTTGCTGAAGGCCTCAGACAGCTCTTTTGATCTTACCTCAAATATGCCAAAATTGATGTTTTCCTGACAAGTTATTTCAGGCATAATATGCAATTGAATTGAACTGCATAACCAATGTTTATGTTTTAATCTTCTCAAACAGCATGATATGTGATTGGTATGTTTTGATTTTTTTTTTTGAAGTCATATCAAAGACATGGGCTGCACAGTGGAGCAGTTGGTACAGCTGTTGCTTTACAGCAAGAAGGTTCTGGGTTTGATTCCCGGCCCCGGTCTTTCTGCATGGAGTTTGCATGTTTTTCCTGTGCATGCGTGGGTTTTCTCCGGGTACTCCGGTTTCCTCCCACAGTCCAAAAACATGACTGTCAGGTTAATTGGCCTCTCCAAATTGCCCCTAGGTGTGAGAGTGTGTGTGCATGGTTGTGTGTCTCTGTGTTGCCCTGAGACAGACTGGCGACCTGTCCAGGGTGAACCCTGCCTCTCGCCCTGAACATTAGCTGGAGATAGGCACCAGCAACTCCTGACCTCACTAAGGGACAAAGGTGTAAAGAAAATGGATGGATGGATGGATGGATATCAAAACATGGTCCAAAAAGGTAATTAGCTTTGATTTTGTTGATTTTTCAGAGATGTGATAGTTGGGTCTGCCCTTATTAGGTTCTAAAGGTTTTTCTGTATCTTACAATGCCACAATGCCAGATAAAATCACACAACTTATCCGTCAGCTCCACCCTAAACAAGTATTCTATTTATTTTATGTCTAGGTTTTGCCAAGCAACAACAAGAAGGGAGCACCTGTCCTCTGGGTGATGGACTGCAGTTTTACCTGTCTTGGACAGGTTGTACTGAAATGTGAATTTCCCTCTGGGATTAATAAAGTATATTTATGTATTTATTCATTCATTCATTCTCATCAGACATCAAGCAGCCACCAAAACAGATTTACCATTTTTACAATGATTTGTTCACGGGATGTTACTTTTCTTTTCAGATATAAATGCTCAGAAGGGGCTGGGTGTAGCTTCTGGGCAGACTCACGCCAAAACAACAGACAAAAGGAAACTATCTAAAAATATTGACCTACCAATTCAAAATAAATAAATCAAATAAAAATAACTTACCTCCCAAACCATGATAAACAGGAGAATATCGGGGTCAAAATGAAAGGCAAACAAACTACTCAAATTATTCTACTATGGCACAATGTTGAGGATGTTCTGCAGAGACGCAGGTTCAGGTTAAATGCCTGAATGAGGAGGAATAGCAGAGTGCAGACGGCAGGCGGTCCACACAGTATCATCTTCTTCTTCAACTCATCCACATCTCTAAAAACACTCTTCCACAATTGTGGAACAATGAAATCTGTAAATATATAGGATATAATCAGCTAATTGCCACTACCAAAAACAGAAAAAGTTTAATCTAATTTAATGTCAGACTGAGAGGAAGAAAAAAGAGGTTTGTGTGTGTATGTATTTATCTGGATTACCTGTAACTCTTATGTTTAATGTCTAGTTTATAATTTTTCTAGCATAGTAAAGATGGAAAAATAACATCAGAAGAAACTTTAAGCTTTAAGTTACTTTGTTTTGGTTTGAACATAGAAAATGTTACCTTTTAACTAAATAATAATAGTAAAATTATAATGACTTATTGTCTGTCAATGAGGGATCGTATGGAAACCATTAGGTAGCAGATAAATCAGTGAACAAATAAATCTCTTTAAAAGTACTGAAAACAAGAAAAAAAATCAACAGACATAGAAACAGATGATTTATCATTAAATTAATGCAAATGGAGAAACATGCAATGTTGCAGAGTAATAAAAAAAATATAATAACTTTTTCCTATTGATTTCCTTCTGCCACTGCAGGTCACGACAGCAAGGCTGCATACAATCAGCGATGCAGTTCACGTTTAACACTGTTATTCACCATCAAAGCACAGAAGAGAAATTATATATTTACTTCTCACAATTTAAAACACACAGATATAATCGTTCAGCTAAAAGTCCTGCCAACACAACTTATAGAAGAACATGCTGCTTAGGCCTAACCTTCAGACATTAGATAGAGAAAAGACCATCGAGAAGCAAAATGTAGCTTCTTAACAAATGTGGTATTTGTTAAGAAATCTTAACAAATACCATTAAAGACATTTAAAAAACTATTCTTGTTTTGATTGCATAGAGCTTTACTTCCTTTTTTATTCATTTGATGATTTTCTTCATATTATTCAATAGATATCAGAATAACAGGAATTCGATCTGTTTTTAATACCATGAATTATATAATTACCCTGTTTTAGGCCTTTCAAGTGCTACTCTGAAAGGTAACCACAATTATTACACATATTTATTACAATATAATCAAATTTTGTAGCTTCCCAGAGGGCTATTTCTACAGTAAGACGTTATTCATCTCTTATAATGTTCCTGATATTTTTGTAAGAATATTTTTGTTAGATTTTTTTCTGTTTAATGTTTGGAAAGTTTTACCTTTTAAATGCAGCAGTGTCAGATTTAATACTTGTACATTCACTGTTTTCACACCATATTTTTGCCCTTCATTCAGAATCCATTCATCCAAGTTAAACATTTTCATCAAGGAGGACAGTCTGATATTCACAAATTAATATTATAAACCGTTCTTTCCATGTTCCTTTAAAGATTTAGTTAGTATGGCAACAATTATGATTTCATCAGAGGCTTCTCAGTTCGTTGTGAACGTATCCACTCCCTTTCAGTGTTTCAAACGCTACAGAGTTTTTGCTGTTCTTACAGAGTGTGTTCGGTGTAGACTGTGACATCTGCCAAATGTACTCTGAAATACTTCTCTTCTTCTTTTAATTGGTGACATGGCTTCATGCTCAGAAGCTGTGTCACCAGTTGAGGATGTTTCGAACGTGGCCCCACAGCCTGGTGATCCACAGGTTCACCCCCAGTTCTGTCAGGTACTGAATCTCTGGCATCAACATCTTACGACACGACTTCCGATGTGTTTTGTCCACATTCTTCTTTAGGTTATAGCCCATGATAGATTTTTCTCCTATTGGCTGCCAGGGTTGCATGTCCGTCTCCTGAATGCTGCCGGCTTCCACTGCATGGCCTCCCTCAATGCAGATCGATGCCATCTCTTTGTTTCTTTTCCTGAGTACTGCCACGTCTTTGGCCATACGCAGCCGTCCGTAGGCATTTACCTTCTTCCAAAACGTCTGGTTGAAGTGCTGGTATAGCTTCCAGTCAATGGCATTCCACTCAAGAGCCCTGGCCCTCAGCTCAGGGGTGAGTTTAGACACAGTGGATCCCTTGCGGGCATTGAGCTTGAAGAAGAGCAAGTCATCCATCTCCCAGCATAGAGCGTCTTTGAGCAGGATCAGCGATTCCTCAAAGTGTTCCACCAACATGACCAGATGGAAGCGCTCCGAGATGAATCTGATTCCCTCGTCTACCTGTGGATTCTCCAGCTCCAAAGTGTTGTCAAGTCCAAAGTCAAAGAACAGCAGGTTCTTGAGGTAGAATGAATTAAAGCCCTCTGGGTCAAAGTAGCTGTGTGGGTCAAGCAGGAACTCCGTCAGCTTGTCGTCACCCGGTATGGTCCAGGTAAAAGGCACTACCCGGCCAAAATAGTGGAACGATGACTCAAACAGTTCTGCCGGGTCTCTCAGAATGGTGATGTAGGATGTGTCTAAAGGAAGTAGTTTAGCCACTTCTGGAGCATTGAACCGCATGTGATTACAGATGATGTTGAAGCACATTCCAGGTTTGTAGTCTTTGACCTGGGAACGCTGGAAAAGGGACGGATAAAAGAAGTCGTTCCTGCTGTTGGGAAAGGCAAACTGAAGATGGTGTTTCTCTCCAAAACGGAACAGGATGTTGAGGAAAGTGCTGCTGGCCGTTTTGTGTGTCTTCATGAACATTATGTCCACTTTAGGAGAGCATGACTGGCTGGAGTTTTTTTGGGACATGTTGGTGGATATTTTAGGGTGAAGATGGGACGGACGATGGGCACAGGAGTACGGCACTGGGATCCTGCAGATAGAAAACAAGAAAAGGCTGAAAGGAGGAGATATTTGTAAAAAGTAACTATGCATACCCACTGAATCTTTAGATATTTTGCTACATTTGAAACAAAAGCTTCAATGTAATTCATATTATGTGACTGACCAATATGGTTGTCAATATAAAGTAGCTGTGGTAATTTATTATGTCTCTACCAGCCTATAGAGACTGAAATCCTTTTAAAAGAGCTCTAACTCAGTCAGACTGGGATTAAAACATTGATGCTGACTATTATTTAAACTCTTGTCAGGTGTAGGATCGTTCTTCTGAACTGCTAATAACGGCGATTGACGGGGCTGATCCAATGATCCAAAGCCCAACATTGTGTAAAACATTTTAAACAATGTTTTCTTCTGGAAGGTAAACCTCCATCCAAGACTCAAATCATTGGCAACCTTAAACAGGTTTCCTTCAAATATTTATCTGTATTTAGCTCCCGCCATTGTTCTTTCAATTCTGAATTTTAGACAATGTTTTCTTAAAAACTACGATACTCAAGCGCTGCAAGTCTTACTCAGGTGGGTTGAAGTGGGCTTGTTGGATGGGGAGACAGTAAAGCAGGATCATACAGCTGGTTAGAAGTGTTCCCAGGATGAGGCCTTTGCACATGGACCTCCATTGTCTCCTTTGCTTGCCAGCCATGGTCCAGTAGGTTCAAAGTCTACCTTGAAGAGACAGAAAGCAGTTTTGTAATTTTCATAACCTAATGAATCGGTGTTTTCTTATATTCTCATGTTGCTACAAGCTTGGACTTCAAACTCGTTATTACTGTTTGTTAAGTGGTTACTGCTAATAGGCGATAAGGCTAGAGAACACAATGACGTCGCTTTAAATAATTAACTCAGATCATTCCCCAGGGATTTAATTAGAAAGTGACTCCACATAGATTGCAATCTCGGTTCTCTGGTTTCGGAACGTCCTGAGACAGAAACATGACCGACTGGAAAAAGAAAAATTGCAATGTAATAGCAGAGACAAAGAGGACATTACGTTTCTAGTTTTTAGAAACTTGACTGAGTGGCTGTTTATGGTTTAGAAATAAGTCTAATTGAGGAATGATAAAAAGCAACAAATCATTCACATTGCAAATAGCAGCTCTGCACACAATAATCTTGTGGACTGGAGTATCGCCACGGGTCATAACTGAAGCTGCAGGGGAACATGAGCCAACATGAACTTCCAATTTACATTTCCATACAGCTGCCTTCATGGGGCTCAAGCAGTTTCACATAACCAGGAATCTTTCTGCTGGTGATGTGGGCAGCCAAATTATACGAGGTGACACAGGCTGCAGGTTTTAACTCAGTGGTTAGTAAAAAAAATAAATTATGGTGCTTGTGACCTGAAGTGTAGAGCCTTGTGTTCCCTATTAAAGAATAAATAATGCACTACTGTGGAAAATGATATATGTTCTCTCCTGCAGACTGAGGTAAGATGAGCTACCTGCTGACTCAGCAGAGCACGCCTGAAGATTTACAACTTTAGCTGACCCGATGGTAGCTCGACACAGAGCCATAACGTAGGGAATACACTATAGACATGGGAGGGCTTTATTTCCAGACTTTATTCTCTTTGTTTTATATTAAAAACCCTTTTATCAGAATGAGTTATCTGTATTTAGACTTTTATGTTTCTATTTCATGTTTTAACAAAGGTGTTAGCAAAGTATTTTTAAAATTGAAATTAATTCATTTGAATTCATTGTAGTTTGTGTAAATTGTAGAGAAGTTTTTCTTCCCTTGAGAATTTCTTAATAATGGGGGGAAAAATCCTGTCAGTCTTCAAAATGGTGTTGTTTTGAACACCAAAAAAAAAAAAAAAAAAATCTGGGTTTTTGACTTAACTAAGAACTACAGAACATTCTTGGCATAAATAATTTTCTTCTGTTTTGGAAATCAGCTTGTTTTAAAGGAAAACTGTTGCTGCCGTGCTTACCATGTAACTTACCGTGTAACTTATTGTTAAAAGTTGATGATGTTCAAACTGGCAGAAATTATTTATTTCTATTTTAACTGTTATTCAAGCAATGAAGGTTAAGATCTACATTGAGATTTAATCTAGATCCGGGTTTAAACCATGTGCATCTGTAAAGTGAGAAACTTTGTCCAGAGTTATAGCTACTCTACCGATCTAACCCAGTGGATAACCAGTGAGTGATTCCAAGTTTCTGACAGGGCAAAAAAGATCATTATAAAATAAAAATATGCTGTTCATTACTACATTGGGTCTGTTTTTAAAAGAAATCCCCAGAAATTACATACTTCTGTTTTTTTAAGTATTTTTATCTAAGAAATATAAACAGTAATATTTCAATACAGTAAAATTCAATTCAAAAATTCAAATTCAAAAATATTTTCTTAATCCCAAAGGGAAATTAAATGTTAAATAGAGATATGTCTAGTTTGTCTAGGTGTACACAAATAAAAGAAGGCTAAGATTAACATTTCTTTAAGAAATCACATCCATTTTCTGTGCAATTACTTGAAAAGGCTGTAAATTATCAGAAACATTGCAGTCTTTTTTACAAATTACACAAAACCTCAGCTATATATCTCAAAACATATGAGAGGAACTTCTTACCTTCATGCATTTACCCTAAGAGAAACAAGTGCACAAGACAGAGCATTCTTCAAAGTCGTCCTACTCCACCATGTTGTCCATCCATCTCCAGGTGATTCGTGGAAGACAATCTCCTTATTGAGGCTCCTCTTGTGTCTGATCTTAACACTCTCATTCTGACTCCTGTGATCGTCTCATCACGCGCCCGACGCCGCAGCTCCCATTCATCTATTTGCTGTTCCTCCTCTCCTCTTTCTCCCCCGTCACTCTGCGTGCACACCTGATGCCTCCGACCTGTGCTGCCTCCTCCCTTCACTTTCAATTCCAAAACTGATCCTGCTGAATAGAGCACAGCAGGGAGGCTCATGTAGACACCTGTGACGTCAAAGTCTCTCTGTCAGGGGACATGAACAAGTCGGTGAGCATGAAAAAAAAAAGAAGGAGTGCAGGGAGGGAGAGCAGGAGAAGGAGAGGGAGGAGAGAGGCCGTATATAGTCCCTATTCTGTGTCCACACACAGAGGGCTATTGAGTGTGGACACTGAAGTCTGAGCTGCATGCTGACAGGAGGAGTGGAAAAAGGCATAAAAAGGACAAATGCAGAAATCCAAAGAACAAAGGCACTAATTGTTCCAGCTGATCAAAACTGCACTGTCTATTGTCTGAAATGCTTATTTAGCAAGCTGGAGCTCTGCATGTGGTAGGATGAATAAACACAGTACGGCTTCTACATTTTGCACAACAGGAGCAACAAATTATATACGAACAAACACTTCCCTTTTCGTAATATCAGTAATCCTACCTGCAACTGCAAGTGCCTGCTGTTTAATCCTGTTCGGAAGTCAATACCGTCCTGAAATATTTTAGCTGATACGAGTTTTCATGTCCCATGAACTGTTTCGCATTTTAAAAGCATCACAGTATCTTAAGACTGTATGACATTATAGACCAAAAATAACTGTGAAGTGAAAGGAAAAACATACATTTAAAAAAAAGAAATAAAATTCACAATTTGAAAATCAGAAAATTGTATTGTACATATGTCTTTATCCCCCTCGGTGTACCCTAATTAAAATTCAGCATGACCAATTGGCTTCTCATGCCTTCAACACACTAGAATCCATGTATTTGTAATTTAGTGTCAACATAAACACAGCTCTGGTAATATAAAACTGAAAGTGTTTGGAAACCTAGCACTGCACATTACCCTGAATGCACCATCCACACACTGGAACATGGTGGTGGCAGCAGCATCATACAGCTGGAAGAGGAAAGTTGGCCAGAGCTGAAGGTAGATGGAGGTAACTGCAGAGCAATCCTGAGCGACGGACCAATAGCTAGGTTTGCCTGGAAGCAGAGAGTGATAATTACTAAAATCATACAGCCAGAGCTACAAAAGGATGGTTTGGATCAACACGTATTTATGTATTCGAATAGTCTGACGGTTCAGTTTATTTATATAGCGTCAGTTATATATGTCGTCTCAAGGCACCTACGAAAAAAAAAAATTCAGTTCAATCACACATTTATTCCAATTTATCAACCAATATCACTTAGTTATTTAAAGGACTTTAAAAGTTTCTATCTAAGGAAGCCCGGCAGACGGAATCGAGTCATTGACTTGTTGCATTCACTCCTGCTGTCAAAGCCCAGGATCAAGTCTAATTGAGAATCTGGGAGAAGACCTGAAATTTTATATTTACAGTCACTCTGCAGGTAGAGCTCTTTTTACAAAGAACAGGGAAAGATACATCTCCTTCCATATTTTCCTTTGAAAGGAAATGTGAACACAACATAAATTATGCCTTCCAGCATATCTATCACACTAAACAAACATTGGAGTCTGTGACCGTAACGTGACAAAATTTGCAAAAGCAATGAAGGTTGTGGGAATACTTTTGCAGGGCAAGGTGTTATCTGTGATGTGCAAAAGGCATAAGCCACATTTGTGGAAATGCTGTTCCTAATTATTTCTTGTGTAAGACAGCAGTATTTCAGTATAACATGAGCATTCCACTGCGGCTGACGAGTCTGTTTGGCTCTGCATGGCAGGATGTAGCAATATGCTGCCACAATGCCTCGCCCAGTGCAGTACACCCCAACTCCATCTCCCGTTTACCGAAGCTGGGATCTGTAGAAGACAGACTCGATCTATGCTGCCCATCCCACATTCGTCAAGCCGGAGCACAACACTGCCCCTTTTGTTCCACTGGGAATGCCTCTGCCTTCAGGCGCCCCCACCAAGTGTCAGGTCGAGACTCGAGCAGGGTGGGCATGCGTGGAATGCGGAGCCGGGTGTAAGCAGCGTTAGGAAGCTGGGGAGAGTGGAGTGTGATGGGCGAGCCCACTGCCCTCAAGATCAGAGCTGCTCATCAGAGGGTGGAAGGCCTGATCCCCATTCGTCATCGACGCCCACCGCTGCTGGCGTAGACCAATCAATGAATGAGTCCCGCAGCACAAGCACAGTGACCTCAGCCTCGGCCCACTGCTCCAGTGGGAACTCTTGTGATTTACTGCATCTTCTCAACATCTGTGCACAGCTGAAGGAGGCAAAAGAACAAGACCGTAAACCCATGGCTTATTTTCATAATTAATCATTTAGTACAGGGATTCTACACACACACTATTTCAGATTCTTATTTTGAAAAAGTTCTATAAATTTTGAAACATTCTGGGCATTTTATCACAAAACAAGTGCCGATTCATCTTTTATTTTCCACACAGTTATATCCAGAATAACGTCAGTGTGTTAACAAAAAAAAAAAGTGAGTAAAGCTTAAAATTTTAATAGCTTTTATATCCATTCAGCCAAATCAACTGGGAACGCTCCATAATCTATTCCCATGCAGATCATGATGAAAAAATGTGTTGTCATTCAACAGAAAGTGAGAAAAAAATTTATTAGTTGGCTCAACAAAACAGCAGCGTCTGCATTTATTTAAATTGAAAAACACAAACTGCAAAAATATTTAAGAAATTCTTTAGGACTTAGCTTTCCTTTGAATCGATTTATCTACAAACAGCAGCTCATAAATGTTGTCTCAAGGCACCCTGATGAATGAAGTTCAATTAATTAAGTAAATTACAAGTCTATTACATATTCAGTTGGATCCTGGGTAGAAAACAATACTTCATTTTTTCACTGAACTATTATTTAGCTGTATTATCCATGTTTCTATGAGCTGCTTCTCACTTGTGTTGCCTGGAACTTAACATCTTCTGGAAATGGGCCCATTTTCCAGCTCAGGACATTGAATTTCACTTCACAGGTCCTCTGGAGTTCTTGGGTTTGCCTCAGAAACAACACATTTAATATTAAACCCAAATGTTTTCTATTGGGTTCACTTCATGAAGTTTATCTTGTCGATTTGGAGCCAAAATGGGTTTTGCTTTGTGGTGTGTTAGGTTCAGTCTTACTGGGAAAAAACTGTTTAATAGCATCTCCTCCTTTAGTCTAAGACAACAAAACACTAAAGCATTTTGATCCATTTATTCTGATCCCTTAATTCCTGGTTTGAGAAGAAATCATTTCAGTATTTTTTGAGAAGCACCTTATATTATTGTTTTAAATTCAACATTTGTGGCTTCTCCGTCAGACTAAATTCAAAAGCTTCATATACAGTGGTGTGAAAAAGTGTTTGCCCCCTTCCTCATTTCCTGTTTTTTTGCATGTTTATCCCACTTAAGTGTTTCGGAACATCAAACCAATTTAAACAATAGTCAAGGACAACACAAGTAAACACAAAATGCAATTTGAAAATGAAGGTGTTTATTACTAAAGGAGAAAAAAAATCCAAACCATCATGGCCCTGTGTGAAAAAGTGATTGCCCCCCTCGTTAAAATATACTATAACTGTGGTTTTTAACACCCGAGTTCAATTTCTCTAGCCACACCCAGGCCTGATTATTGCCACATCTATTTTCAATCAAGACATCACTTAAATAGGAGCTGCCTGACACAGTAAAGTCCACCAAAAGATCCTTAAAAGCTACACATCATACCGAGATCCAAAGAAATTTAGGAACAATTGAGAAAGAAAGTAATTAAGATCTATCAGTCTGGAAAGGGTTATAAAGCCATTTCCAAAGCTTTGGGAATCCAGCGAACCACAGTGAGAACCATTATCCACAAATGGCGAAGACATGGAACAGTGGTGAACCTTCCCAGCAGTGGCCGGCCTCCCAAAATTACCCCAAGAGCGCAGCGACGACTCATCCAAGAGGTCACAAAAGACCCCACAACAACTTCCAAAGAACTGCAGGCCTCACTTGCCTCAGTTAAGGTCAGCGTTCATGCCTCCACCATCAGAAAAAGACTGGGCAAAAATGGCCTGCATGGCAGAGTTCCAAGAAGTAAACCACTGCTGAGCAAAAAGAACATTAAAGCTTGTCTCAATTTTTCCAAAACACATCTTGATGATCCCCAAGATTTTTGGGAAAACATTCTGTGGACCGATGAGACAAAAGTGGAACTCTTTGGAAGGTGTGTGTCCCATTACATCTGGCGTTAAAGGAACACGGCATTTCAGAAAAAGAACATTATACCAACAGTAAAATATGGTGGTGGTAGTGTGATGGTCTGGGGCTGTTTTGCTGCGTCAGGACCTGGAAAACCTGCTGTGATAAATGGAACTATGAATTCTGCTGTCTACCAAAAGATCCTGAAGGAGAATGTCCGACCATCTGTTCGTGAACTCAAGCTGAAACGAACTTGGGTTCTGCAGCAGGACAATGATCCTAAACACACCAGCAAGTCCACCACTGAATGGCTGAAGAAAAACAAAATGAAGACTTTGGAGTGGCCTAGCCAAAGTTCTGACCTAATTCCTATTGAGATGTTGTGGTATGACCTTAAAAAGGCCGTTCATGCTCGAAAACCCTCTAATGTAACGGAATTAGAACAATTCTGCAAAGATGAGTGGGCCAAAATTCCTCCAGAACGCTGTAAAAGACTAATTGCAAGTTATCGCAAATGATTGGTTGCAGTTGTTGCTGCTAAGGGTGGCCCAACCAGTTATTAGGTTTCGGGGGCAATCACTTTTTCACACAGGGCTATGATGGTTTGGATTTTTTTCTCCTTTAATAATAAACACCTTCATTTACAAATTGCATTTTGTGTTTACTTGTGTTGTCCTTGACTATTGTTTAAATTGGTTTGATGTTCTGAAACACTTAAGTGTGACAAACATGCAAAAAAACAGGAAATAAGGAAGGGGGCAAACACTTTTTCACACCACTGTAATTGTTTTAGTTCTGATAAATGAAAACCTTTTCACTTTCTTCTAATTACTGGCAGTCTTCAAAGTCTTTGATTCACTAAAACAGTTTTCAGTTTTCATCCTCTTGTTTCCATTTTCCCATTTTTATTCAATGTGCAATAATAAATAACTGTCTGTCTGTACAATAATAAATAACTGAGATGACCCCATTTTCAGTTTCTTTTAGGCTTTCCTTTGTTCTTAAAAAACGATTAGATGTTGGTTTTTCTAAAGAATGAATGACCTCGCTGCTTGAACTCCACTATGTAATCATTTTCCACCTTATCGCGTTTCAAATAACTCAGTCACAATCTGCAGCTTGCAGCTCGTGACTGCAGGGTCTGTCGTTTTTGTATTACTGTGTTACAACTATTAAACATTTTCTGTGTAGAAATAAACATGCATTGGAACCACGATGTGAAACGACTGCCACCAGATAATGAAAAAATTAAATAAAATTTGTTGTAAAATAAGCAGATCTGATGGATGTTGAATAAGTTTTTACTTTAAAATGCAAATCACTTCAAACAGACATAAAAATGTGGCAAATGTTCTACAATGTAGAGTAAGAAAACTCAAAGTTGACAACAATTGGCTTTAAATCAATAATTACACAGTCAGCATATGAAGCATCCTTGATTTCTGTATAAATGCATACATGAGGCCAATGCAACCAGACACAGAGGTGGCATGTGCTTGAAGCAGAGAGCTCACAGATGCAGTTTCAGGTTTTATGAAATGCCAACTTGCCCCACTAATTCATAAAGTTTTATACATAAAGTCAGGTTCAGACTAAATCATCAAAGGAGTTATTTTCTTGCTTTTTTCTTCTTCTTGGCTTTCTCAGCATCATCATGTGCTTTCCTCTTGGCAGCAAGCTTGTTCGCCTGTTAGAGGAGATTGATTCGTGTTAATGAAAAAGAGAAAATACCAGCTTTACAAGAATTTCAGGGTCGTGAACTGTAGGGGTCATGGCCAGGTGTGGGTGTGATATGAACAGCAGTCAGATAGTACGGCGAGACATTCCTGGATAAAAACTCAGTTTTAACAGTAAGGTACACAAGAGATAAAAAAGCAGAACAATGTTTCTTTTTTTTTCACACAACTAAACAGTCCTATCAACTAGAGAATTTAAACTATGGAGAAGAAAAGCAAACTAAAACTCACCTCTCTGACTTGTCTCTTCTTTCCAAACATGATCTTGTCATACAGGTACTTCTCCTTTTTCTTCATCATCATGATGGCCAGACGTTTTTCCTCTGCCTTCTCCTCCTGCTCCAAGCGAGCGCGATTTTCTGCCTTCACTTTTCCAGGCGTCACTTTAACTTGAAGAGACTAAAAGGCAGAGAGGAACATGTCAGAGAATCCAAAAACTTTTTCTGGGGGGAAAAAAAAACCCAGAAGGACAAATATTTCTTACCTTCCCCTGAGATCTTTGCTCCTCCATCTTTTTGAGGTTCTTCTCTTCAGCCTCCTCTTCATCATCTTCCTCCTCTTCATTTTCATCTTCTTCCTCTTCCTCCTCTTCATCTTCCTCTTCTTCCTCATCTTGTTGAGCTATACCAGGAAAAAAAAAAACATGTACCCCTTTAACATGATAAAACAATAGATTGCTGGTTTTCAGTCCGTATTCAACAGAAACATTTCACATTAAAATGAGTTTAACTGGTCTGAGGGATGGTTTGGATGTTTTTGAAGGGATTTTTTGTGAAAAAACAATGATTATTAAAAATAAAAACTTTGTGAACTTTGTGATAGAGAGCCAAAAATGGATCAGAGTGCCACACAAAGTTGGTCCAGGGGCCACAAATGGCCTCTGGGCCACACTTTGGACAAAACTGCTGTTAAAATAATCCTGTGGTTTTCTGAATGAAACAGATTTCATCATGTACAAAGGTAAACAAAAACCTCTAAAAAGTAATTATACATTTTTTAAATCCTACTGTTCCTACAATTTGAAATCAGGAGTGAAATCAGGAGTACAATATTCTCCACAACAAATCATTTGAATACCACCTGCTAAAGTAAACCAGTCTTCTGATTGAGGACATGCATTTTTACCATAATAAATTATTCTAACAAATAATCCTTATTAGGTAGGAAACATAGCTGCCTTTTGATTTCAAATAACGGCATTTGGGTAAAGTTTGCCATTTTCGTTTAAAATCTTTTGACAAACAGTGAAACTACTGAAAAGCTGAAGGTTAGCACTCAGCTGCATCTTTCATCTTTTAGCAACTATAGCTTAATAAAGGGTGTTCTTCTTGTGCCGTGTTTACAACTAGTAATAGTCCTTCATGAAGTACGTCTCAGAATAAATTTTCCAAGTCACTCCGGATATTAAAGCAGACTTGACTGAGACAGAAAGGTAATAAAGCAAGAGAGATTAAATGACCAGAAATGTTCAGTGCAAGAGGCCCACCGTGAAGGCTCAGGGTTCCTCTGAGATGCTATACAGGTCACTTCATTTTGAATGGAGGGAAGAGGCAGCAAAAAAAAAAACCCTCCAGAGCTAGTTCCCTTCAAATGTTTCTGCAGCACAAATGTTACTGGGTGAAACTGAGTGGAGGTCACTGCCATCTAACTCCATCAAAACAAACTTCTGGTCCATACCAGGTTTCTCTCCTCGCTGCAAGGCCATTATCTTCAGCTTCTCTGGGGGAACATAGTCTCCTTCCTTCTCTTCCACAAATGGAGACAGGTGAGGAGGCAGAGTCACTCCGAGAAAGTAGTCCTCCACAGGCAGGCGCATTTTAGTGTTGACACTGTCATACACCCACTGGGGCTGGATGTAGTACCTAGAACAGCAGCAGAAAAGATTAAATTATAAAAAGTCTCTTTGCTGAGAAGTTTTTAATTCAGTCTTGAAAGTTCAAAGCACAGGATAGGATCGTTAGACTTTCAAAAATGACAAAGAAGAGCTTTAAAGGAGCTACTGTGAAGTGAGTAAGGGGTTTATTGGTTATAATCAGATGTTTCTGATGCTTTAAACGGCAACAGAAGCCTGGAAGTGATGAAACAAATGTTTCCTTTACCTGTTCATGTACTGTTTGTCCACATTAGGTCTGTCAACAATCTGATGTGTGATAGTCTCATCCGTGACATCATACGTGCTTCCAATGCAAACAGATTTATCCCAGGACACCTCACCACCGAAACACCTGGAAACACCAAGATTTAAATCCTTTTAAATTCTGACAAAATGCTCAAACGCCGCTTTTCAAACACTAAACTCTGACTTAGTAGCATTTTAACAGAAGCAGACGTTCGTTGTCGGCTTTACTACCCTGTGGCTTTAGCAACGTTGTGTCTTTCTCACCTGATGACAAATGCCAGCGACTCTCTGGGCACTTCTCTGTTGATGAAGAATTTGAGCCCCTCAAATATCTTTTTCTGGGTTTCCAGCTGTTTCTGCTCTTTCTCCCTGGCTTCCATCTTCTCCATGTCCTCCTGAGGACAAAACACAGTTCTCATGGTTTTTATTCACGAAGCCTTCAGTAGAAGACAATAGACTTAAAGTTATGTTTTTCTACCTATATTTATTACTTATTACATTTGAATAACTAGTTGCATTTTAATAGTAATGTAACAAAAAAGAATGAATCATTAGTCATTTAGACCAATATTTATCTTATTTTATCCAGAGAAACTTCTTCTAGCCTATAAATTATGGAGTGCTTATACTTAGAACAGGAGTATCTAGTTTATATATTCAGGAATTAGAACAGACTTAGAATCCAGAGAAAATGCTTATTACCTTAAATCAAAATCGTTAGAATAAGAATCCAGAGAAACCCCTAATAGTTTATAAATCACGGACTACTTATTCCTAAACATGGGGTTGTTTTCTTTTTTCTTCTTTTGCCCTTTCCTTTGGTTTGTTGTTTTGTTGTATTTCCATCTAATTCATGTAAAGCGCAATGAATTGCCTTGTTGCTGAAAATGTGCTATATCAATAAAAAGACCTTGTGTGACTCGTGATGTAAAAATAACATCTTTGTTCTGATCATCCCGAACTAACACACAACCATGTGTGCAAAAGATCTTCAATAAACCAAAATAATGGAATCCCAACTCCATTACGCATCATACGCGTAAAACAAACAATTTCACTAAACTTACAGTGCTTTGTCGAATTATTTAAAGATGGGAAATATGATGACCTCCATCGGTCAAAGGAGCGTTTATGATTGTTGAAACTCCTAAAATCGAATTAAGAGCGGTGTGTTGCCTTGTGAACTGGAAGAAAAGTGGGACACAATCATCTTTGATTGATGTGGTGGTAAAAAGAAAAAAAATGCCAAAGAAACTCTTGAAGAAAAGGTTTTAGTTTGCGAAAAAACAAATAAGACTCAGGAGCAATAGAAGGTCCTGTGATGCGATGAGTCCAGATTTACTCTCTTTCAGAGCAACAATCTGGGGCTTGACAGACCATGAGTCACTACGCAGAAGCAAGTGGGCAAAAAATAAAGATCCAAACTCAACTTTTCAGATTTTATTGACATAAAAATCTAAAATCTCTCAAAATCATTCCACTTTGAGGGGGTCGATGGCGTAAAATCACAATAAAACACAAAGTCTGAAGCTGCAAGCTCAAAATTTCAGTGCCCGGGAACATAATTGCAATGCACTGCAAGCTGTTATTTTTTATTGCCCACCATTGTTTTGTGGGACGTTGGAAGGCACAGCGGAGGCCCTAGGAGGGATTATTCCTGAGTTGGTGAAATACATGCAGCATGTAATCGTTCCTAAAAAAGTTTTGCCTGTTCATGGAAAGTCCCTGTGGTGAAGCAGGGCCCACTGGTTGATCACTTCAAATCATTTGGGTAAAACAAGCTTCTCAAGTGAGAACTCCTGTTCATAGCAACCCAACATAAAGCTGTAAATCCCTAGTTAGGCGCTGCATCTCCAAGAGGTGTCAATCCTCCACTGAAAAAATGTCACCTTCCACCTCTGAGATTAATTACTTCCTAATGGCGTGTACGTGTTTTGATATTTCCACGAAAGACGTTTGTTTTTAACATCTCTCTAACAACCAAGAGTATTGTGGTATTTTGTATTCTTACCTCTTCATCAGGAAACTGATCGAGTTTAGCCTCCTCCTCCTCTGAGGAAACAACACGTGCCAGGCTGGAACTAAGAGCTGAAAGTTTCTGCAGAGAGGATTAGACATAAAATCAGTTCATCGTAACTATTGATACATTTACAATTTAACTTAAGAAAACTAAGAAAAACACAAGCATCTGTCCAGATGTTTGCAGGTAAAACTGTTAATTAAAAGCTTGAAGTGGCAAATGGTGCTTATACTGTCAAAATATATATAAAAAAGAATAAATGAATAACTGATCTGGTGATGACTGAAAACTTTACAGTTTATCAAAGAAGATGGACTTACCTCAGTGTGGCTCTCTGAAGTCATGGCATAGTCCTCTTCATCGACTTCTTTGAGCTCTGATTCTGCTTTACTATCCAGCTGCAGGGAGCGAGGAAACACTAGCTGAGTTCACGCTGGACATATATTTGCATTATTTTAATTATAGGGGCTGTAGAAATCCCTTGAAGCTTTTAGAGTCAGATACCTTTGGAGGGTACACCAAGTTGAGAGACTGGTAGAGTCTGAAGTTGACAAACCCCAGGAGAGTCGTATACAACTCTGTGAAAGTTGCCATGACTCTGTAGTCGACATCTGTTGGGTGCTGGAAGAACAAAAACCTTCAGCTTCACAAGAATTTAGAGTTAAAAAACAAAAGTTCAATCACAATATCTCACTCATATGAAACATTTGTTGTATCTATACATATAGATACAGCAGAAGCATTGATAGAGTTTTTAACTAAATGTATCCACTTTGACAAAGTGGACCCTTTAAATATTAAGTTTTTATTCAAGACATTGTCACAAACTTGTTTTAATTTGAATCTGGAAACGACACCTCTCATGAAACGTAAAACCTGAACACTTTTTTTCTGCGTTTACAGGAACACACTTCCATAATTACTGAAATAGAAACCTGCTTTTGACTTTTATAACAATTCAGTTTCATGAAAGGCTTCTTTTAGTCCATTTTGTGGGTGAATTTACTCAAACAGCCAGACTGGGACATGTTGTCGACTGTTTTAAACATCCTTATAAACAGGTTTTGTTACAGTAGAATAGCTAATTTAACCGTACTCAAACTATCCTTGCATCTTATTTGTGAAGGTCTCAGACAGTGTTTTTGATCTTACAATGATTTTCACATCCACTTCATGCTGTGTTACAACACTCTGCACCTGATGTGACATGTCTGTCAGCAATTAGCTACTTTTACATGGAATAAATATTAGGCAGGCTAAATTATTCTACAACAGATACTGCATTTATTACAATACAATTTACTGACTTTTTTTTTTAAGTCAGTACTAGACTCTACATTAAATATCCCTAAGCCAGCAAACAGGGTACTGAATGTTTCTTTTTCACATGACAGTATGAAAGGAGTTTTACTTTTTTGACTTGGCTTTTGTCACAAAAAAACTTTGCAATAAACTGTCCAATTCATCTCTAAAAAAAAGCTGTATGGTCAAAGGAAATCTGAAATGACTGCATTAAAAGCCAACGCAGCACAGAAAAACTAAAAGTTAGTTTAGGGAAACCAAAAAGATTGATTAAGCTGAAATGATTGAGTTAAAAAAAACATTTAAACATCTTGTTATCCATTTCCAGGTTATGCTTATAGGACATGCCAACTTTTTCACTTGTTAGCACAAGCTTTACAAGACTATTTTGAGGGTTCACATAACAGTAACTTAATAGTGAAGCTTTTTCTTGTCCAGGCAGAACTTTTTAATTGAATTCACGGATGGGCTGACTTAATCAAGCTACGCAAACACACAACATCAGAGAGGAGAAACCGATGCTATCTGCATATAATTGCAGCAACTGAACAGGATGGGACCATGACAAAGCTAATTGTAGTTTTCTTGCCATGTTTGATGACTCAGCATCTCACGCTGACAAAGGTGTCCCAACCTTCATTTCAATCCCACAATAATAGCATAACTGCTTATTAGCATAACCTCTGTGGGCAACAAGCAGCCATCTGCACTTACATCATGGGAGAACTGATATGGCACCAGCCATGTAATGAGCTGTCCCATGACCTCAGCTTGGTAATATATTCCCTTGATGGAGAGGAAAACCTATGAGGAATAAAAGCAAAGCGTTTAGATAATGTTTAATAGATGTTTATAAAACCATAACGCCCCCGCCCTCCACTTGGTCTTCAGGAAAAACTGTCACCTTTCTGAGCGCACGAGACGCAATCACATAGTTCATCCACTCCACAGTGAGGCGCCTGCACAGCTGGATTGTCTGCACATGACATTTCCCTGTTCGGGCGAACGTGGAGAACAAAAAACCCATGCAGAGGGCGTCGTCGATGTCACGCAGGGCGTCAATAAAGGTGGGGTACCTGCCAAAAAACAGCAAAACCAGTAAGACGCTAAATGCACTCGCTGTAGACAGTGGATCTGAGATGTACACACCTGTCAAAATACCAGCGTAGGAAGATGTAAAAAAAAAACCCCAAGTAAAAAAAAAAATAGTTAAATCAAAAATAATTTCAGGTTTTAATTGGATACAATCCAATCCAACTGAAATCCCAATTTTTTGAAAGGGAATAAAAGTTCAAAAACCTGGTAGTGCAAGTGTACATACACATCCTTAAGCCAACACATTTGAAGCATCTTTTGGTTACATTTCAGCATGCAGTGTTGTTCTCTGGTAGGTGACAATCACCTTGAACTGTAAATATCTCTCAGCTGTGCCTTTCAAAACTTCTCCAAATCTCTCAGCTTGTTGGAACAAGTCTTGACAACAGAACTTCTTAAGTGAGTCCACAGATTTCTCCCAGGTTCTGGCTACAACATCCCAAACTTTATGAAGCTATTTTGCAGATCTGGATACTTAGACCAACAGTAATGCCAGAAAATTATAAAGCCTATGTCTTTAGCTGTACAGCAGGCAGATTTTGATCAAAAGCTGAATGGCATCTGGAAGCATCACTATCCAACTATCACTAAAAGATTTCCGTGACCTAAAACAAAAAATTGCAAACACCCATAAAATTGTTGCTCATAATTAAAGAAGACCTAGAAACTGTACAACTCTGCCATCTGCTGACTAAAGTTAGTTCCTCAGGGCCCAAGTTTGCCAAAATATATAAAATTTAATAACTGTAAAATAATATAAGCTACATGTTGTATGGAAGACATTTGTATATGGTGGTACATGTGCAGATTGTTTAACTTTCAATAAAAATAGCACAGTGAAAACATATTTTGCAGGTTTGGAAATTAATGTTTTCATGACTGTAAATATATAATTTACATTTGTCTACTTAATAAATCAAGAACAGCTAAGAGGTGTTGCAACAGATAAAATATAGACAAAGATCTCAAAGCAGGCAGGGTTTTATGATGCAACAATCAAGACTTTTTAAAGCAGCATAAAAGACTGAAGCCAAAGTTGAGGACCAGAGACAAAGTCTTGCAAGATTGGTTGGAACTGATCTACTTGGAAGAATTATTTATTTACACAAATAAGGCAGAGAATGTATAAGACAGAGAATGGTGAGCGGAAATATGGCAAAATATTCTCTAAACTGATGAGACATCTTAAGCCTTCAGCTGAATGCTTTAAACATCTGTAAACAGATTGTTTACAAATGGAAAGACAGCAGTTCAAAACTGAGACCCTGCAAGCAAAAGTGAAGCACGTTGGATGGCTCATAGCTCTCCAGTCTAAGCAGAATAACTGTTTTCTGTTTTGCTTAAACTTTTCTAAGCCATATTTTTTGTCCTTTTTCTTAAAACTGACTAAATCTAATTTAAGCTGACACCCCAGATCTAACCTGCTTTATCCCCCCACAATGAGTATGGAGAATAACTTTCCTACCTTTCTTTCACAATGTGGTCCAATTTATAGGCTGGCTTGTTCTCTTTCAGCCTTTCAACAGCAGACCACTCTGTTTTTCCATAAGCCCTCCTTAGTTTACGCACAAAGATCTGTTGGAAAAAGAAAACACTTTAAGGGTAAATTTGCCGTTCTGTGTGGGGGTTTCAATTCAATAAAATTACTGAAAACTATTGTTAATATCAGACTCACAAAGACGAGTAGAACACAAAAAATGTTTGAACTGGGAAGTTTTTTTTTTCTTGATAAAGTTATAAAATAAAATTAATGACAGATAATCAAATATTATTAAATACTTCAGATTTTAGCTTGAGGCTTGTTGAAAACTTGAACTTCATTTAAATACCTTGTACTCTCTGAACTTGGACACAATTGGCTCATGCAGCAGAAACCGGATGTCTTTGAGCAGGTAGAAGGTCCTTGGAGCAGTGGAGCCTTTGTTCACCTTCTTCTTGTGTTTCGGCTCATGTGGATAAATTCCTTTAAGGATGCACAGCCGCCTAAAATTCAATGGGAAGGATTTTTAAAATACATTTCTAGAGTTTATTAAGTCTACATGCACATCTAAAATGTAATGAATGAACAGAAAATGGTTTACAGCTAGATAACATTTCACAGTCATCAATCTTTATAGTTAAGAGGGCTTAATAAAGCAAAATAAAAGATAATTAAATAAAAAGTTAACTTTACCACATCAGTGGATGGTTGCTTAATTTATCAATGCCATCTGTCTTCTACTCATGAGATGATTTCAGTCAGTTTATTGTGTGAATCAGAAAGCCTAATGCCTTTATTTTAAATTGTTTTTCAATCAAAAGAAGTCTCTGTTCAGGAGTGTGTATCTCAATGAAATTTAACTCAACGTAATAAGTTATGGAGCTCATGAAAGACAGTCATGAGCTCCATAATGACATTTTCAATTTTTTTATTAAACTAATACAATTAAGTGACGCTAAAAACAGAAGGGATCGTGTCACTGCTGGACTCCACCGCACAGTGTTTAAGAACATGCTGAACATCACATACCTGAAGTCAGGGAGGCTCAGCATGAGCTTCTTTCGTGCTCTGTTCCTGGTGATGTAGTTGGTGGCAGAGCCCCGCTCATACTACAAAACAATAGAAAGTCATCTTTAACTCATTTAATCCGTATGCTCCTGATCAGATTCAAGAGAAACTTTACTTTCGTATACAACTCAGACTAGTCGACGGTTTGTGACTCTGAAAACAAACTTTAGCTAGCCCTGCTAGCCAGCTACCCCGATAATTGTTTATTTTAGCGTTATTGAGTCTGGCAGAAACGCTTACCTTTTTCTTCTGAAGACCCCCCATTTAGAGACTTGTTGAAAACTTGCTGTCACTCCACAGCACTGAAAGAAAATCTTATTTACTGAAACAAATAACAAGCTAACAGATGGACGCTACGCCGCAGCTGCACGTGTTGTCTGACATGCGCAAGGAGTTACACCTAAACGTAAGCAGCAGGACCCAGGGGTTGACCGTTATCCGCCTGAACGCAATATTACGTATATAAATAACTTTAATGTTTTAACGATGCTCTGTAGTAAAGTTATGAATGTACTTAGATAAAACCTATACGTAATATTAAACAATGAATAAAAAACATATTTTTTAGTTTCAGAAAAAAATATAAATATAATTTAATCAAGTTAATCGATTTAGACGTACGTGTGCGTGCGTGTCACTTTTTCCCCTCTGAAACTAGCCCTTGTATATTCACATTTCTTAGGTCAAAATTATCAATGATGGTTAATTTTACTATTTTAAACTTGCTCATGGATGTTAGTCCATTCTGTAAAGTTTTATCTTCCTGACAGGATAAAAATGACAGTGATTTTTTAAATATTTATACTGATGATGTGTTGAGTTAACCTTGTACTGCTAAGAGGTGGTGTAGGAAGGCAAAATGAATTGAATTTATAATAATAATAATAATAATAATAATAATAATAATAATAATAATAATAATAATAATAATAATAATAAAGTTTTATTATTGTCTCCGTCTGTTCTGTCATCCATGAAGGTTATTTTTTTGTTTGATCTTATTTGTAATTTGTAGCACAAGAGCTTATGCAGGGATCATAAATGAGAAAACATTACAATTTCTAACATCAAAAAATTCAGTCCCACCCCTTTTCCCACTCCCCGACTCACTGATGCCTCACACGCTTGAGGAAAATGCAAGCAGATACATAGCAGCATCAGATAGAGCGAAAAATAAATAATGTAGAGGGGTGGAGGAACATCATCCAAAAACCAGCCAGAAGATCATCTCTTAAAATGAGTGAAGGATTATATACAGTTGTCATGGGGATCCGGGACTTTCTAAAGGAGTATTTTAATGGTTTCTGGGACTATGAGACTCCTAAGATGATGGTGATTAAGAACAGACCTCTTGGAGTGATTTACCGAGCTGTTCAGTTTCTAGTGATAACCTATTTCATCTGGTAAGTTGTAAGCAAGTTTATTTATTTTCCTTATAAGAAGTAACATTTCAAACAAAGGATTTTCTGGTTTAGCTCTATAAGTATTCTTGAAAGGATTAAATACAGAGTAAAGTGCGATAAAATATCATAAACTTTGAAAGTGTTCCCGCTAATCGCCTATATTTGAAGCAGACAATATGTTTTAATTTAATTAAATATATAAAACAAATAATTACCAGTGTGAACAAAACCTTTCAGAAAATTAAACAAGTTTTTCAATACAAAAATCCATAAAGTCTCAGAGAGCAAATTATTTCTTTGTAGTCTTAGTTCTAAGGGCATCATCTTTTTTTCTTGGCTTTAGTTTGGTGGGGATAAACAGATCTTGAGAAACCTGACACCCTTAATAAAATTTTACATCACAGGAGATGATTTATTGTCTCCGTCTGTTCTGTCATCCATGAAGGTATGTTTTTATAAGTCAAAAAGCGTACCAGCAGAGCGAGACCCACCCAGAGAGCTCTGTTTACACTCTTATTAAGGGAAAAGCAGAGCATGGCGAAGATGTCCTGGACAATGTGGAGTATGCTCATCCCCCAGAGGTGCATCATGTCCTTTGATTCTGTCAAAAAATAATAACTACTTTATTGATCAGATTACTGTATTAGACATTTTTAACTTTTCTTCATAGGGAGTTGACGTAATCAGCGCAACACTGAGAAGAGAATTCACTTATGATCAGAGGCAAGGTACCTGCCCTGAGGTGAGAGGAAAGAAAGAAAGAAAATATGCCTGTATCAAATGGTTACAGCTGCACTTTTATCCTGCTTTGCTTTCTTTTCTTTCTCTGCAGCATTTCAGTGTTGACAACGCCAACTGTACGACAGACTCTGACTGTCTTCCAGGCTTGCCAAACTTTGATAGCCATGGTAATGTTGTGACTTCTCACTATATCTGTCATCATCTTGGTTGCTTCATATTTGCCCCATCATTTGTTGTAATTTAAACACAGGCATTAGGACGGGCAGATGTATTCAGTATCACAACCACCCTTTCAAAACTTGTGAGATCAAGGCCTGGTGTCCTATTGAAGAGTACGCTGTAGTACGGTAAGGCATTGGACCTGTAATCTGCATGGTTAGGTACACAGTTCTATATGTTTTGCAGGAATTTTTGTTGTTGTTGTTGTAGAACAAGACAATAAACATATAGCATTCACATGTAAGAAAAAGAAAAATGTAAGTTTTTTTTAGAAGTAAAGATGTGAAATGTTGATTAACTTACAGCTTGATTTACTCAAAATTATATCCAGTTCAGTGTTTTGTTATTTCAGAAATCAATTCATTAGTAAATAGACACAGCCTGCTTGTGATTTAATCTGAGTTTATATCAAAAAATGAGGGCTTGGAGATTTGTTAGAGAACATTAGACCAAGGGACACAGCAGACAGGTCAGGGGTAAAGATGTGGAGAAAGCAGGATTACTTAACAAAACAATGTAGCCAACCTTTAAACATCTCACAACGCAGTGTCAACAAAAACTGAAGAAGAACACTGGAATTGATTGACTGTGAATGGAGAGCAATAATTAGAGATCCAGTCAGGAGGCAAGAGGTAACTGTGGAGGAAGAGTCCAGCTCAGGAGGGAGAATCTGTTGAAATGTTTATTCAATTCATGAATTGGACCCTTATCTTCATAAGGGTCCAATTGTCGAGGCGTTCTCGACAACCCATTGTTGAAAGAAACTCATAGTCCCGTCTTCAACTTTCTCCAAGCCACTTAGAAAACACAACAAATATACAAAAGAAGGTGGTCGGGTCAGATGAGACCAGAATTCATCCTTTTGGTCGACATGCCAGAAATCGCTCTCACTTGACAGCGACTTTGTCACTTATTGTCACAAGTGAACATCCACTTTATGTGAATGTTCTGTAACAAAATGAGAAAAACATCAAAGAGTGCAACTACTTTGAAAGACTATGTAGCAAATCTCATGTGATAGTCAGGTTTATACAGGTGATCAAACAAGACGGAAAATGCTTTAATAAAATCTAACAGCTTTTGATAGAGTAAAATAGGGTAAACACTGCAAGGAAGACAAAAAATTACCCTCAAAAACAAATTCCCTAAATGGAGAATTGTTCTGTGTTATTCAACAGGGAACCGCCTTTAGTGCAGGCCATCAATTTCACAGTGTTCATCAGGAACTCCATTCACTTCCCCAAATTTAAAGTGTTGAGGTAAAGAGTCTTCAAACTGATTTTTTTTTAAAACCCTGAACTTAAAACCTCTGGTCATTTGTGCCACAGTTGCTTATTGTAAACATGTTCTTTGCTTGCAGGGTAAATGTAGAAAGCCCTACAGGGATGAAAACAAAAAAATACCTCAAGAGGTGTCATTATCATGAGGAGAATGCGCCTTACTGCCCAAACTTTCGCCTGGGTTACATCGCCAATCAAGCAAGGGAGAATTTCACTGAACTATGCAGGACTGTGAGTATGAGATTGCACTTCAGAATTAGTGGCTGACATTATGAAGGTTCTTTGTCATTTATTAAATGCTTACGTCTTTAGATCAATTCATAAAAATGGTAATAAAAAAAAGACTTTTTCACAGAGTATTTCATAAAAGTATCCAAGAGTAATTAGTCACTTTTACTCATAACTTTATTTCTGGACTAATTTGCATTGGTTTCTTTGTACATGTCGATTACTTGGTGTGCAACAAACATCTGGTGTAACTTTAATGTCAGAAGAAATCTTGAAGATATACTTACTGACTAAAACATTGACATGTTCCACACTGATTTTAGCCGCTTTATTTAAAGTTTTCTTCCAGTAGGTTTTTACAAAGTTGCATTTTATCTTTTCAGTTTCTTTCTTTTTCTTACTTGATAAATCTTCCACTTTTGTCCATGTTTCTTTTGGAAGCTAAAAAGGTGAGAACAGCAAACAAAGTGAAGTAAGGCGTCTCTTTCTTGTAGTGTAACAAAATCATTCTCTTTGCTGTCAGGGGGGAGTGATTGGCGTTTTCATCAACTGGGATTGTAATCTCGATCTGGATCCTTCACACTGTAAACCTACTTACACATTTCGCCGACTTGACCTTCGAAAGGATCTGGCCGACTCCGGTTACTACTACAGGTCTGCAAAAACTCTGCATTCACTGACCAAGTTCATGGTTATAATCTTAACTTTACCAAAGAATAAGTTTAATTATTTTTAAGGACATGTTTTGTTACCCAGGTTTGCCAAATATTATGATAAGAACGGTGTGGAGTCTCGGACCCTCATCAAGGCTTACGGCATCCGTCTAGACATCATAGTCCATGGACAGGTACAGCAGGCGTTTCTTTAAATATTACCATTTTTTCCCTTCTTGCTGTGATCATAACCATTTTATTACTGCTTACAAAACTTCTGCACAGGCTGGAAAATTTAGTGTCATTCCAACCATCATCAGCACAGTGACAGCTTTGACCTCTGTTGGGATTGTAAGTGCAGTCAAAAACCAAGATTTCATTTACATAACACATTTAAAAATATATATTTTTTACTAAAACTGGGTTAATACATTTTCTAAAATTTATTTTAATATATGTAAGTTGTATTTATATTACTTTATTTTACATTTAATTAAGTCAGACTTTTGATTCCTTTAAGTGAATTTTGTTTGAATATTTGTGAATATTTCTTGTGTTGGAAATTATCATGAAAATGTAAATTGCAACTGCTACCACTATGTTATTTATGTTTTCATCATTTTCTTTCGTTTCTCTACAGTGCAGTATTATCTGTGACTGGATCATGCTGACATTTATTGACAAAAATGAAGTCTACAGCGAGAGAAAGTTTGATGAAGTGAGTAAAAAGGTAAGTATTATTTTTATGTACTAAACAGTCTTAATATTTCACAAAATGAGCTAAAAAATAAGCTGCAACGAATTCTTAATATTTCAATAAATCAATTTTAAATATGTACTTGGATACTTATTTTTGTAGGATATTTTATTTTCTGTGTTTACCCTCATTCATTTTTCTTTGCTCTCCCAATAAACCCAGTTCAGCCTCAGAAGTATTTATGACAACCTGCAATATGGTTCTTTTAAAGCTTAACTGAAGTGCAGATTAATATTTTCCAAATACGTCTGAGTGATGTCGGCGGCATCTGGTGGTTCTTTGCAGGTGACCAAGGAACCCACAGACACCATTCGCACCGAGTTCAGCTTCATCAGCAGCTACGGCTCAAACCATTCAGACCTGTCGGACGGCGTTCCTCTCTGATGGATCAGATTTTCTTAAACTCTCTTCCTTCAACCTAATCACGGCAACAACAGCATCCTAGTTTGGTGGCTAAAGTGTCTACAGCAGCTCACAGATAGAATAGCAAAACACTAATGCGAAAGTATTCATACTCACTAAAACTTTTGGTCCCTTTGTGACATTGCAACCACAAACTCTTATATATTTTAGTAGGTTTTCATAGATAGACCAGCACAGACTATTCGACAAGTGTGAAGTGGATACAATGACACATGATTTCTGTTTTATGCATAGGCAAATTTAGAAAGCGCGGCATGCATTTGCACATTTTGAGTCCATACTTGGTCACTCTACCAGGTTTGCACATCTCTAGAGACTTACATTTTGGTACGTTGTATGTTTATGGTTGTTCTGCTAGAAGGGGGAACTCTGCCACAATGTCTAGGTCATTAAAGCTTCGTTTATAACTGCACTGTATCTAGCTCCATCCATTGCCCCTTCAACTTAGACCAGCTCCTCTGTCCCTGCTGAAGAAAATCACCTGTACAAAATGATGTTGTCATTGCTAATGTTTCAGCAGTGAGGACGGCATGTTCAGGAGTTTGTCTCAACACCACTCAGCACTTTGCATGTCATACAAAACGTTCAGTACTGGTCATTCTTCCATCTGTTTGCTGTATCTGCTACCTGGCTGGTGGTAAACTTTGGACGGTTATCATGTTTTAGATTGATTGAACAGTGCTCCATGATAAGCGCACAGGTTGGAATAAAGTTTTCTAGCTGCTTTAAACTGTTCTGTAACTTCATTTCTAACCTGGCCTCTGTGTGCCTTGGTCTTCATGATGCTGTTTGTTCTCTAATAAACCTCTGAGGCCTTCACGGAACAGCTGGATTAACACTGAGATTAAATTATACACACATTTGGACAATAAAGTCTCCTCTTGGACCAGTAGATTTTATTTACAAATCTTAGTTTAAAGGGACCAGCATAACATACATCCCTATCAGATTTTTTTTTTAAAGAAAAAGATCGAAAACCGTGTATCATTTTCCTTCCACTTCAAGTTTAGCCGCAAAAACCAGTGTTGGTCTTTCATTTTACATCTGAATAAAGTACATTCAGTTTTATGATAGTAACATGACAAATTCGCAAAGGTTTAACTGTATGAAAACTTTTGGAAGTATTAAGAAGAGGAGCACATCCTGATGATCTTATACTTCTTTGAGACCCCCAGTGTGGTTCTCAGTAAAATTGCTTCAGCAACATGGCGTGTGCACAGATCAATTCAATACTTATTGAACTTTCTCCTGTTTGCCACCTGAATGAAACCTGCCCTCCTTTGCCTTCAGCAAACAAGCAAACTCACCTGTAGAGATTTTTTTCTTAGAATACTGATACTTTCAAAGTAGAGAATTAGACTGGAAACAATTTGCAAACAATGGAAACTGTTCCCATGTATCTCAATCATTCAGTCCAATGATTAATAAATATTTTCAAAACTCATTGTTCAGACATAAGCATACATGATTAAACACATCTGTTCTTTAAAAATCTGATTTCTTACTTTATGTACTTCACTTTATGTCGTCTTTTACCCCGAATGAAAAATGGTACAGAGTTGAAAACGGTGCTGGATAACAAAATACTAAAGGAAAGTGCGAGGAGCCACGTGAAGACAGCCGAAACCGATAATCAAATTAAGTCTGCATTTCCCACAAAACGATTTCTCTAACTAGATTGTTGGAAACTGAATCCATCTGCACTCGGAAGAGCAGAACAAATGTCAGCGGTGAAACAAGACTCGAGAACCTAGGGCTTCCAGATCAATATCCGCCATGAACAATGTAATAACAGTGACCACATGTTGGTTCGAAAACTATGTAGTTGTAATGTAAAATGTAAGACATTTTAAAGTTAATTTCATCTCAAACTGGGTATAGGTTCGACATACATTGGAGCAAAGAATCAAAATCCAACGAAACGACTCAGATGAGCTTCCTTATGCCTCATTTTACTAGTGCAGGTGTCAAGAAGATCCTCTGAGGAAACAATCTAATTTTGACTCAGCTTATCATCTTCAATGTGATTATGTGAATGGGAGACAGCCATCAGCAGACAAAGTGACTCAGCTGTTAAATCTAAGTGTGTGGGTTAAAATCATCGTGATCCACACTGACAGCATATCAATAACCACATGTTGTTCCCTCCAGTGAATAGATAAAAGAAATGATTGTGATTTAGATTATCTTATTTTATTGCAGAATTAAGACTACATTCCCCACAGATTTTCAATTTCAAATCTCTCGTTTTTGCTCATTTAGCATCAAAAGGTGCATTAACCTTTTTCGGGGAGCAGATTAGTTTCAGAATCGTTCCATTCCCACTGCATATTCCAGGGTGAAAACAAATTGCCAAGGTAGTAATGAATAAACCTGGAAATATTTTTGGTATCAGCCTGCATCTTCAGGGTAGAGCTTTATGGAGGAAGAGTCCGATGCGCTTCTGTTTTGGTAAATATCATAAAACAATATGCCCTCTCCAATGGGATTTTTAATAACTTCCTCTACATATATTCAAGTATTCATCGTGTACAATACCACAGAAAAAGAAGCAAAATCAGAAAAAAAAAAACCTTGAATGCACCACCTGGTAAAATTTTGTACCCTGTGATTAAATTTTGACCTTGATACTTTAGTAGGAGTTCATCAGCATTCTGCATTTTGTTTTGGCAATACACTTTGAAAAATGTCTCAAATACCTTTAGTATTTGTGGTGAAATATTTATTTTTCGTTTCATCAAACCAAATCACATTCTCCCAAAATCTCTGTATTCTACTTATACTCTGCACAGAAACACGAATCACCTTATTAACAACAGAATTGAGAATCACAGTATCAAGAACTCATGCAGGCGTAAATTAGTTTAAGCGGAGACAATCGTTTTGAGGGGGTAAATTTCTAAAATGAAAATATTGTTTTACTTCAGTAGCTTTATTGGATTATTTTTTCTGGCCCGAGATAAACTATCCTGCTTAATGGACAAGATTCTTTCAGTTCAAACATGCCTGTATTTTTGGTTTTAAACCACAAAACCTTTTAGATCAATTATCTGTGATTCATTTTGGATTGAACACAATTTCACAGCATCCCTGTTCTGAGGCACAAAAAACTTAGAAGCCGAGACACGTTGTTGTGTTCAACGCTCTTTTCAGACACCTGTATTATTTATCCTCTATTAAACATTTCCTCAAAAGTCAGCGTTCATTTTATTTCACAGAGCAACTTCTGATAAAAACACACAGAAATGTCACTTTTAGTTTTAAGCTTTTTGTTTTTCTCCCAAACATACACACTCAAAGTTTGATGTGAATGAACCAAAAGCAGACATGATGATCCTTTAAAGGATACAATTTAAAACACTAATCTTTCACTATATTTTGGTTCTGATATGTTGATACTTTTAAAATAAATTTGTTAAAAGACCAACAAATAAATATTAACAGAGAATTTGAAAGTGCTGGTGTGTGTTTAAATCCACACACACAATTTTATTTTTGGTTTTGAGCGGTTAGAGTGTAGAAGTCTTAAAATAAGCATAAAGCAAAAAAGAAAAGTAACAGTGAAAATACAAAAGTTAACACAGCAGATGGTGCTTGGAAAGATTACACGCTCTTCATTCTTGGAAAAGTAAAAAGCAGAGAAAGGCTACAGAAAATTCAAACATTCAAGTATTATTTATTTATTTTTTGACTATCTGAGATTCATACAAATATATAAATTCAACTGAGAAATGGACAAGAATTTAACCATATTTACACTCCACCTGCTTCTCCTTGCTAGCAAATAGTCCTTATGATTATTGATTATGGGATCAATAATCACAAAACCTGATTTGACAGCTGCTGAGCTGCACTGGTTTCAGCTCTCAGTGTTGAACTGAGGAAGGAATCGTCGCTCTGCGTCCCGTTTCAGTGCCTGCTCTGGCTGATCTGAGGGCTCATCTCAAGCAGCCAGTCGATGGTCTCCTCCAGGAATCTCATGTTGTAGTGGGAGGCTATGTTCCGAAACACTGCCGTCTGCTCGGAGAAGCTCTTTAAAAAGGAAAAAGATCAGCATCAATAGGGCTCATTGTGCAATTCAGAACTGGTTCAAATTGTTAAACATGTCTGAGATCTGAAACCTTGGCTGAGAAGGTGAGGTCAAAGTTTCCGGCACATGCGCAGTAAATGGGCATGTTGGCTTCTTTTACCCCTTTGCATTTGGTGCAGACCTAAAAATCACATTTATGTTGTCAAAAGGATTCAAGTGAGAAATGAGTCAAACACGCAGACGCTTTACTGGCTCAACAGTTTGGGGAGCATGAGTACTTTGATTAGACAGACAGATATTATATCTGTCCCCAGGGTAACCTTTTATTCAAATTGATTACCAAAAATATAATCATAAAAAACAAGAAAAACATCTACTAATGGGGCTCCTGATATAACATAAAAACTAGAGTTTTATATATATGTATATATAAAAAGAAAAAAAGTCTAACCGGAGTTGAGCCGAGGCTGCTTGATTTTGCACGTTTTACTCACCAGATCCTGCAGAGTGTAGCTCATAAGTTTCTTCTGCAGAGCATCCACCAGGGCCGTCTCAATAGACTCAGTTTCATATTGCATTTGGCAATTTGAGCAGAACCATTGAGGTAAGACTGACCCATCCTAAGACCATAACAAAGTCCTTCCAGATTTTAGCCTCCCCAGCTGCAAATGTTACAAATCTGTAATTTACCAGTGCGGCAGGCACTACATACCTGTGCCACAGTCGGGTCCTTGCAGAGGTCGAGGTCCCGACAGAAGTTGCAGTGGTGACAGATGACTTCTGGCAGTATGTAGGAGTTGCAGGGGTCACGAAACTGGGCCTCCTCCGAAAACTCTCCGACATCCACGAGACGCAGGAGGTCTCTCTTCAGTTTGTTCACCTGATTCACGATGTTGGCATCAAGTGAAAGGACCTGAAGATGTAAAAGGCAGAGAAGAAGGTCAATAAATGTGTTGTCGGTGTATTTCTCATTATTCAGTAATAAATGAGAGCAAAGCTCCCTCAGATTTTCTATTTGAAAATGTCAGTTTTTAGGCTTAATTTTTCATTTTTTTTTATGTTAGTTTTCAAATCATTCTGGATATTTTAGTATAATATAGGTAGGGAAGTATTTCAAAAGGGTATTCTACTGCTTTTCTGGCATCTAAACTCATTCAGGTCATTTTAATAATTGAAACACTATAAAATCTGGACTTGATAATCAGATTGTAATCATTGACACTTATTTCGTTTATTTAAAAAAAAGTGAGTGTTTGCAGGAACTACAGCAAAAATTAAAAAATGGCCTTGAGAATAAACTACCATGTGAAACTGACCTTAGTTTTATTTAACATTTGTAAAATCTCCACAAAAAACTAAAACACTAAAATAAGAGTTTTAGTTTGGCACACAAAGACAAAAGGACACTATCTAAATAAAATAAAATGTAAAAAAAAATCTCATTTTTAAGAAGTGCACAATTCTTATGTCTTAGACCATGAAAAATAAAATGGGACAAAAAAAAAAAATCCTATTAAGTGTCACGTTTCCAGTCCTTTGGAATCCCGTGAGAGAAGTTTTCAAAGAAATGTCTGCACTGCAGACATCGTGGTACTCAGCCCACCTGACAGACATATTTGACGAACTCCAGCGCCGGATTGTTGAGCGTCAGATGGGAGCCGGGCAGGACAGGAAACATCTCTGAGGTCTGGGTTACACTCCTGGTCCCGGTCACCTTTTTCTGGATCTTCTGGGTGATGGTGAAAATGTTCTGCGTCAGCTCGCTGGCCACATACTCCTGGGAGAAGGAGATCATTCCTGAAGGAAAGGAAATGAGGCATCTTGAGAAATTAATCGAGTCTTTAGTAACTGAAGCTGCCTCCTGAACGGACTCTTACCAGGAAGCGCACTCAAGTCCCCGACTGCCTGCTGGGAAGCCTGGCTGCCTGCGCGCCTCTTGACTGGCGTTGCTCCAGGAGCATTACGTCTCAGCTCCTCTTTCATGCTGTGGTAAACTGCAGCTATGTAGGCTGGGATGGAAAAGGGGGAATTGCTTAAATAGATTCAAAGTTCAAGAGGGAACACACTTATATGCGTAGATGTTTGTTTTCGTTTTACCAGACACAATCGTGAGGAAGTATTTCTGACAGGAGGCTGTTTGGGGGAGATAATGCATGACATTCCAGTTGCTCTCAATCAGCTCTTCAACCTCGTCGGTCTCTGCATCGCCATCATCTTCCTCAGCATTATCCTCATCTTCATCTTCGCTGCCCTCTTCATCTTCCTCTCCTTGTTTTCTTTTCTTCTGTTTGGCTCCTTCCTAAAAAACAAAAATAAAAAAACACCACATCATTGTTAATCATGTCAAAGGTCATGACCTTTAAGCTTAAGGAGTGCAAAACATTTTCTGTTGTAAAAAAAATAGTGGCCAAACTCAAAACTCAAATCTTCTTCCGATCAGTGACCAGACAGCAACACTCTTCGTTGTGGAAGTTGTTACGGAAAGTGGAAGTTGTTACGGAAAGAAGACTCATAGTTAGCTAGGATAGTTTTTAAAATGAAACTATTTTATGGGGCACAGTATTTTCTACACATGAAGATCAACTAAACATTGATACTGGAGAGCTAACTTTGGGTCTTGGTCTTACTCCTTCACCATTTTTTATTTTTGCCGTTTTAGTCTTTAACACAACAAAAGAAGGACATGAGTTTGCCCTTTTTAAATGAATAAGTCCATGAATTTATACTTAGAGTGGCTTATATATTCATTTAGTGTTTGACATTTTTTTCATTTGAGGTATTTGGACATGTGATGTTTAAGATACTTGGAAGGCTCCCGAGTACTGAACAGGAATGGCTACGGAAAGAAAAAAAAGAATCAAACTCATTAATCCTCCTTTCCTGGTTAATAGGATGAGAAATTAATTTCATAAAAGGTTTCTTGAAAGCGTGATAAGGTCTGAATTAAGATAAAACAAAGTTACATGAACATCTCACCTCTCCGTACAAGACGCTGGAAGGCAGTTTTCCTTTCACACCGCCGTAGTTAGACGGGTCCATCCACAACAGGAACTCCCAACAACGTGAGAAGGAGATGGACAGAGAGTGGAAGATTTCTCTCGAATGTATGCTAGAAGAGAAGCAGATTGACCAAGATTTCCATCACTTAAAGACAGAGATTAAGAAACAAAAATATACAACCTTTAAATAAGTTTTTGCACTTTTAGTTATTGAGAAAATATTACAACTGAGTATTAAGAGGCTCCTTCCAGATAAAGGAGAGTTCTTCTCTCCATCATCGCTCAGTGTGCAATTTATACGTCTAAAAGTGTATCAAACAATCGTTTACTCCACTGAGATAGTGCTCTTGTTTAGCTTAGCCAAGCAAGAGTATTTCTGCAAAAACAGCTCCTTAAAGACTGAAAAGGATAAACATAATGACAATAATAGATGCACAGAGCTACAATGAAATGGTTCCAGTCAAACCACGCTTTAGTCATGAGCTGCTATCCACACAGACTGACTAAAGCCTGTTCAGTGGATAGAAACACATTTGCAAGGGGCTGTTTTTACCTAGAATTTTAAATACTGTAAAAAACCATTAAATGTGAATGTCTGACCTGTTGGTGATATATTCCACATAGGCGATAGCGTCGTCTATCCTTCGTTTCTTTGTGCACAAGATGATCCTGTTGAAGTTCCCGTACACCACAGTCGATCCCAGACGTTTGAACTCTGCAACCAGCCTGACGGGAGAAAGACAAGGATGAAGATTAAAAGCACACAAAAGGGCAGAAGAACCCAAATAACATGTTTATGATGGCATATCTTTATTATGTTTAACATGTTTTTTCTTTAGATTCCCTGCCTACATGTACATGCAGTATTTCACAGGTAGTTGTACTAATGCAGGCTGGCAGGGACAGTTATTAAATTCCTGCTGAGGCTCTTCTGTGTGACGTTTACGAAGGGGCCTGTTGGTTTTTTCTCGTTTTCCAAAAACATATATTTTAACTTTATTGGCTTCTCTTAATTGCCCTCATATGAATGAGTGTGTGCATAGTTAGCTGCCTTGGTGCGTAGTTCATCATTGGACATTGTTGTCCAATGATGGACTAGAAACCTCTGCCATTTGCATGATGCACCAAACCAACAAGGATTAAATTAACATAGAATATGAATGACAACATGTGGAACTATATTAGTTGCTAAAATAACATGAAAGTACACATAAATAAGGTCGAGCAAATATTTTAGACATCTTTTGAACTGTAAAGCCTGGTTTTTGATCATTATTATTATTATGATCATAATATTTTAAGTAAAATAGACATATGTCTGGGATTTGTTTTTGTAATTTGAGACCAGATTAATGTCTCGTTAGGTGGCAAAACTGCTGTGAGACTTACTGCAGAAACACCTTCTTCATCATGTTGTGCAGGGTGCGATGCAGCGCCGGGTCGTAGAGCAGAGAACTCGGAGAGCGCAGCCAGCGGTAGAAGTGCATCACCTGGTTGTCTGCGTACACGTTGTGGTACTGTGTGATCTCCCTCACCCACCCGACCACCATGCTCTTTAAGATCCTGCACAGAAAACACGAAGACCACAGTGAGGGAAAACGACTCAAAAGTTTTGCCCCCCTAACTCGTTTACGCACCTGAAGGTGTTGGAGCAGAGCGCCGTCTCGTCGTAGCTAGCGAGAGCGCTGGCGCCCTGGTTTCCTGACATCATGTCCTCCAGCGAGGCCTGCTGGATCACATCAAAGCTGACGCCCAGACTGGCTCCGCCCTCCATGTCGTTGACGTGCTGCGACTGGAGGATTGTGTTCACCGCCAGGCTCTGCAGGTCCAGCTCCACGCACGCTGGTGGAAAGAAGCGAGCAGATGGCAAACTAGCAGAAATGAAAGGCGTGAAAGCGTTCCCGTCCATTCCTGTGAAAGCGTGGGTGTTTGTGTACCTGTGGAGTAACATCCCTGAGCGTTTATCTCCACTGAGCCCTTCTCGTCATTTTCCATGACCAAACGACTGTCGTCGGCCTCTTTTCCTCCGAGGTCTGGTCTCGCTGTGGGAGAAAGCCACAACAGGTGGTTGTGTTTCCGCAGGTGTCTCGCCAGGAACAGGTCTGAGCCGAAGATGGACACATCCTGAGGCAGGTTCCCCACAGGAAGGTGGTAATATCTAAAAACCAGGAGCCGTTATTTCATCATCTACAAATTGTGCAAGAGTAATTTACAATAAATGGTGAAAAAGCTTCTAGTTATTAACACCTGGCCATGTCAAAAGCCTGCGACAGGCAGCTGTCCAGGTTGAGGTAATGGCGGATCATGCGTCGGGCTCCGTGCCGCTGCCAGTCCAGCACATTGTAGTTGATCTCGTCCACAACGTGAACTGGAACCACTGGGAACTCCTCGAGCACAGGCATCCCTGCTGCCAGCCGCTGCAGCTCCCAGTTAGACTGCACAGCAATGAGGGTGGGTCCCCGTCGCTCATCCTGGAAAAACCACACAAAGAAACCTGTAAGTCCCCTAACCTGAACATATTAATGAACAGCTAAAAGTTTCAGCTTCTGATTGGGATGGATGAAATGTTCTGGCAAAGAAAACAGATTCAGAGTTGCTGAAGTACTAGTCAGAAATGCAATTTTTTCCATGTGGAAGTCCAAGGTAAAGTCTCTGAAACAATTTCTCATCAAAAGTAAGTCATGAGATAATATTGGGAAACTGTTTCAAATCAATCCATGAATTTCTGCAACTCTTAAGGAAAACAGTGTTTTGTGAAAGCAAGTTACTTTATTTGATCTTTAAATTTGTACCGAAACAGATACCATCTTATAAACTACACTGTAACGTTGAAAAACCAGTAAATACAGAAACAAACAGTGATTGTTTTTGTCCACATTGCAGCCTGTAGATTACATGTCAGCTTGAAGTAAAGATTTTCAACAAGACTTAAGTCTCACATCTGTATAACTTTTTTCTTGTTGTGACTCAAGTTCGAGTCACCACCTCTGGTATGAGTTTTTTTTAGATTTTTCTTATTAAAAAAATAGACGTAAACAGTTGTGTTGTTAAGACTTTCTTTGCAAAACTTTTGCAAAGTTGGGTGACCAGGGTGACTTTTTAAACACTTGAAGACAGAATTTGAACTTGTGAAATTCTTATATTTGAGAAAGCTAGAAGGTTTTTGATTTCAGCACCGAGCCTATTTATTAAAACAAACAGTTTTATTAATGTACTATTAGTGCATTTTACCTTGTAGTTCAGCAGTATGCGCTGCAGAGCTCGGGAGATGGCCTTGATGTCATTTTCAGCTCGAACCTCGAAGGTGTGTTTTTCTGGAGGCAGAAGCTCCTCTGACGTCTTCTCCAGGAGGGCGGTGCGCTCGGCGGTGTAGACGTTACTCAGGTTGGGCATCTGGTTGCTTCTGACCTGGAATCGCAAATTTGCAACAAAACCTAAGACTTTACTAAACGTAACCAAGAGCGACGCATGAGAGTGTTAGCAGTGGAAGTAAAAGTTAAAATAATAACTGAGGTAAAAAAAAAAACAAAACATCAACCTGTAGCTGATGTGGCTGCTTGAGAAACTTTCAGATCTGTGTGAAAAATAGAAGAATCCTGTTGTTCTTACCGTGTCCAGGATGAAGACGCTGGCTTTGCGCTGAGAGGGGATGAAGAGGCCAAACAGAGCCTTCTGACCTTGGCTGTGATGGTACAGGTACATGTGGCGAACGCTTCCTGAGAGCAACGCAAACACAACAGTGATGAACAAAAGTGGCAATCAGATTACAAATAAAACAAGATTATACAACCTGTCATATAAGTCAGATAAATAAATGTACAGGCAGAATAATAAAAAAAAGATATCCTGCAAAATCCTATTAGTGATCCAGGGGTTACTAACATCTAAAAACTCACACGACCCCCTTCACCAAACACCACTTTTAACGTTTGGTGGCATCTTCAAACAGAACCTACCAGGTTCCAGGTAGCTGAACTGGGCCAGAGATCTCATCTCCAGATGGTCCAGATCGAAGGAGTCGGTCTCCCTGCCGGCCAGATCCCTCACAATGTGCTTGTTTACCATGCACACACATCCCAGTTGCACCAGCGCACGGAACAGCAGGGGGACCTGACACAACGATGAGGAGCAGAATCTGTGTTACGTTCTGGTTTCACAGAAAAATCAGCATGAATTTGCAGTTCATGAGGAAGTAGACTTTAAAGTGTGAAGAGAATTTAATGAACACGGAACCTGTGTTTCGTAGACTCCTTCAATGTCCGGTGCGGAGAGGTCAGCGTTTATCTCATTGATGTGGTTCTGATACATGTCCTCTGGCACTGAGTACTCATACAGGTAGTACACAATGTTGGAGCGAGGCAACATGCGGTTCACCTAAAGATGCAGATGATTTTCTAACTGACCTTCACTTTGCGACTTGTTTTTTTTTGTTTTTTTTTTAAACGGGATAATGCGAACCTTCCTGTACGCAACTCCTCCTTCGTCTTGTTTTGGGACTTTCTGGTTGACGTAGAAGACGCGCGGGATGTTGAGCTTCATGCAGTGAAGATCATTTCCAATCACAGCCCACAGCTTATACAGACCAGGGTGGTTTGTCTCTGCAATCTGACGTACATCGTCTCACATTTAGTAATAATGTCACTGAAATTACTGTTCTTTGCAAGGGATTAACAGGCATAAAGCTGTAAACTTTTAATTTATTTATTTGCAACGTGACATCACCAAACGTGACAAAGAGCAAATGTGAGACTAAGAAAAGATGATTTTTCTCCACCTGCACAATCTGCCACGGCATGTCCAGGATGCTGCGCGCTGTCCGCCGCAGGAAGCTTCCCAGCCCGTTGCTGGGGCCACCTCTAATGACTCCTCCTCCGACCGGTTGCGGTTCTCCGTCCAGCAGCTTCCTCCTCTTCTTCTTCTCCTTCCTTTGCCTCAGCTGCAGCTCCCACTTTTTCTTGTGATAGCGCAGCCACACCAGTCGCTCCTCCTGGGGTTGTTAATAAAACAAGAAGCAAAAAGCAGACGCAGATTAGACGAAATTGGGAAAAAATGAACGCCGTTCCGTTTAAAATGAACAGGAGATAAATTCTAGGCGTCCTACCCGCGATTTTCCCATTGGAGGTGGAGGTCCCAGGATTTCCCTCCAGGACTGCGTGAGCTCCACATCCTGGGACTCCACCTGGCTGTCCCCTCCTTGAGAAGCCCGCTTCCTCTTGGTGCTGATGAGGATGGCGGGCTGCAGGGGTCGAGGCGCCGCCCCAAAGTCCTCCATGTCTGCAGCTTGGTCAGCCTCCAGGGGCTGATGGGCAATCTGTGAGAGAGGTGGAAAAAAACATTACTTGTGAAGAAACGTGCGCACAAAATATTTACGCAGATGAAGCTGTTTGTGTTTAAAGTTTCAGAAGCATCTTTCTGAAGCTACCTGTCTCTTGCCCTCACTGGTGAACAGTTCACTGATTTTCTTCTGCTTATAGATGTCGTTTTTCTCCAGGAGTTTCTTGTGGAGCCAGTCAGGATGCCTCACTCTGGGAACTGGATTCTTCACCTTGTAATTAACAGAGGTCATTAAAATTGATCTCTGGAGAAATTTAAGACATATTTAACGAGTTGTTCGTTTCAGAAAAATGACTTACTTGCTGCAGCGCTGCAGGGATGGTGATAATTTTTTGGATTGCACTGCCCAACCTCTCGATGTAATAGCTCCAATCGAGGATCTGGAAATGAGTGCATAAGATATTAAATGTCAACGAGCAGAACTCAGGAAACTGAGGGAGATTTTAGGCTTTTAATGAAAAATGATTGTGGGACTCACAGAGCGGATGTCTAAGTCATGCAGGCTGGGCATCTTCAGCCACTTCCGGAGGAAATGTTTCTTCACGCTGGGCTCAGCCTGGAAGATGGCGAGAGGAATGGCCCTGAAGGGGAAATGTGGAGAAGGTGTTTAATAGAGTTGAGCTCAGATCTTTCACTTATGGGAGAACAGGCTGTCATTCACAGAGAGTTTTAAGAAAACAGCTTTTCACTTTTTGTGAGCAAAAACATATTTAGTGACGGAGCAAAATATTCAAAATCTTACAACAGTATGACTAAGGGTTATGAAAACTTTTGCAAGTCAATCCTGATAAAGGTGTGCTTCTCCATATTCTAGCCACTATAAACTACATTTATACTGTATCCAGACACTCTTAGGTGTACAGAAGTATTTCATGATGATGTTTCTTCTGCATGGTGTCACGAACAAAGCGGCTGCGTTCCTGCCCCACCTTTCTGTGACCGGGGAACCCTCTGGTTTCCGGGAGATGACGTAGCGACAGCTCAGACCAGCATCTTTCACCATCTGATCTCCCAGGAACTCGGCCAGCCTCTTGGCCGTGCTGATGGACGTGGACTTCTGCTCGCCGTATTCCTCCAGCTTCTTGGACATCGAGCGGTTTTCCGAGATCAGGTCGAACAGCTCCGCATCCGGCATGTTGGCGGCCTGCAGAGAGAAACGGTGACGTCAGCGCGATCCCGATCTACCCTGATCCAAGACGCTTGACTGCATGCGTCCACCTTGCTGTAAAGCACATCCAGCCAGTAGTCGGCCACCTTGGCCACCGACGCGTAGACCTCGTCCAAAGTGGTGCCTTTGAGGAACGCCTCAAACACAGAGGACTGAAAAATCTTAATGAGCTGAAGCTCTCCTCTCCTCTTCACTTCGAAGCCTTTGAGCTCAGCCAACGAGCCGTCCTCGTTAAACACGGCATACCTAAGCAAGAAGCGGGGGAGCCTTTAACAAAGCAAATTCAATTTCAAGGAAGGAAATAACCCCCAAAATTACACCGAGCTTACCTCTTCTTCAGCTTCTTCCCTTCCTCTTTGGAGGCGGGCAGAATCATCGCCAGATACGGCCCGTCCACCTCGAAGAAGATGCTGTTCTCTGACCGGGTGTTGTAAGTTAGCGAGGCGGGGTCGACCAGCTCGTGGTACTGATCGTTGGTGAATCCCTCCTTCACCAGGATGTTGAGCATTGCCCCCGGGTAAGAGATGGTCACTTTGGGTTTTTTATCATTGCTGGTTTTTACCACAAAGTTCTCAGGGAAGGTGTTGGGGAGGACACACCAGATCCCGTCAGTGTCCAGCTCCAGAGGCCTCCTGGGTTGCACACAAAATGAGAAAAACAGCGACAATGAGCTACTTTCTGACAAACCCAAGTAATTCTTTAAACAACATAATGGAGTTCTCATATCACAGAATAAAAGTGCCAAAAAAAAATTATATTTGTAGTGACTATATACACGGTCAATCAAAAATACATACGTTTTACACAAATCACTCACCCTATTTGTTCGATAAGTTCTCTGGCCTGAGTTATGATGTTAGCTCCGGTGAAGCACACGATGCCAGCCATCTCCATGGAGTACCAGCGCGCCCTGAGACAGAGAGACAGCATCAGGCCTGCAGCAGCAAAATCACGGTTCACTGCAGCAGAAGTGGATGTTTCACTGCTTGCCTACCCTTTTCTCATGACGTAGCCGTAGAAAGAGTTAAGGATGCATTTGTGGGCCAGCTGCAGAGACTCGTACAGGATCTCCATGTTTTTGCAGCGCTTCACCTCAGCAGCATCTCCATTGTCCTGAGCTGTTGACAGCTTCTTCTTCCAAACCTGTAGCGAAACAAAAAGACAAGTTTTAGTAAAACAATACTAATTAACAACCTTGATTTATTTTATTATTTAAAAATACAGAACACACTTTGTGAAGTCCTTTGAATTCATAACGGCGATCCCTGAAAGCTCTGACTGTGTCGACGTAGAAGGAGTTTTCTCTCTGACAGATGGTGGTAACTCGCTCCTCAAGCCGCGTGACGTGAGTCTTCTTGTAGGCCTTCTTGCAGTAGTCTGATACAAGAGCAGATATCAGGTATTAATGCTTCTTAAAACCAAAGTCTACCTCAAGTGAGCCCCCAGCAGGCCCTACCTGCCAGCCGTTTCTTCTCGTGTTTTGCCTGCTCCTCCCGGTTCAGAGTGTGGAACGCCCGAGGGGCGCCGTTGGGGAACAGAGGTGGGAACTTCTCCGACTCCAGCTGCTGCTGGATGCGGTGAAACTCACTGCGGCTTGCAGGCACTGACAAGAGATGCAGGTTGTTTTTATAAGTAAATGAACCTTTTTTAAAATTCAAGGGATCTTACAGCTTTTACGATGTCGAATTAAATCACTTTTTAAGCACTCCTAAGGCAATTTTCTCATGTTTTCAGAACAATCAGGAAATACAAGAGCCTGGCAAACATTCTTAAACTAAAAAAGAAAAATATGTTAAGGATGGTGACTTCACTTCCCCACCATCACAGACGTAATTGGCATCGTCTTAAAAATCTATAAAACTGGCAAAAAAGTTAGTCTGTTGATGTATAAAACACTACAAATGATGGTCAGCTGTAACCGCAGCAATGGGAAGCTTAACGAGGCGTTGACTAAGGTACGTTGAATAGAGGTGCATGTATACAGATTTATTTGAACTTCATTTTCAAAGCTATGCTTCAACAACCTTTGAATTTCAAGGTTCAGCTTTGTGTTGGCCTGTTAAATAAAAGGCCAACAAAGTACATTGAGGTTTGTGATTGTAAAGAGACAACGTGTGGCTGACTTACTGATTTCTCCTCTCCACTGCCAAGCCATCCTCCTCTGGCAGGTGGCTCCGGGTTTGTTAAAGTCACAGGCGGCACATGTGGCCTCATCAACCATAGCTGATGGCTAGAAGGAAAAAAAATATACATAAGACACTAAATCTCACCCGTTTCTACAGTAAATACTATCTTTTTAAAGCTTTTTAAATGTCTACCTGCAGACGGTTTGTGAGAATGATATTGGGGTACATGGCCCCGACGTCCAGATGGTAGATGAGGGGGCATTCGATCCTGTTTGGGACATCCTTCAAAGAAGTTAGCTTCTTTTTGATTTCACCACAAACCTATAAAGGCATCACAGTTTATGAGATAAAGATGAAAGTGATGATTTACACAATAAAAATTAGAGAAAAAAATGAAATCACATACCTCATTAAAGTTGGTAACCTGCTCCAGAGGAATCTTTTCTTCCTCTTCGACGGCGTGACGCATTGTCCTCTCGACTCTTTGAAGCAGAAAGTCGAAGGCAGCTGGGTTCTGTGGACACATCAAACCGGACCGTCACGTCTTCATGCAAAGAACCGCTGCAGAAAGAAAAGAGGGCCCAGACTCACCATCTTGAAGCGACAGGGGATGTCGCTGCGGAAAACTCCAGACTCCAGCGCCTCCACATGGCCGCCCACGTAAGTCTCAGAGTCCAGGACGTGGCCGTCGTCCGTCAGCTTGTTAAAGATCTGCTCCTGCTTGTTGGGGAAGACGATGTTGGCATGGAACGCCTGCACCATGAGCAAGGCTTCGCACAGGGTGCCTGAACCCTTACGCAGCACCTGTTCACAGGAAAAACAGGCTTTGTAAGAAACAGATACTCATTAAAAGCTGTATTATTATTGTTATTATCACAACAGGAAACGAGGAGACAAACCTCATCAGGCTCCATGGGGATGATGGTGCACAGGGCGAAGATGAAGGGGTGAACATATTTCATGTAGAGGTAATATGTGGCCACAGCGTCTGACACAGAGTAGGTTGCTAATGTCTTATATAGAGATACAAAAAACATTTAAATAAAAAATCAGAACATCCAAATGCCTTTTCAAAAAGCAATTTAAGTAACCCAATCTGTTTCCGTACCTGTGGTTCCTCAGTTGCCATTCGGCACATCTCCTCTGGGTCCAGCTCCACCGGATCGTAGCCCAGTTTAGCCTTGGCTGCTGCCTTCAGGTTGTGACTTCCTACAGGCAAGTAGCTGTCCCTTTTTACCCACCTGATGCAGAAAAGAAGCAGAACGGAAACATGACAAACCCGTCCCTCAACTTTAATGTTTTATGAGTGTCTGGATAGTTCCCACCTGAGGCAGTCCATGTGGATGGCCTGGCTGGATTTATACTCTCCCTGGTTGTCCTTCTGGAAACCGATTTCCTTGTGCATGCTCAGTCCATGGAGCGCCGCACGAGTCTCAACAAAAGGCCTACAGAGAAGAAAAAAAAAACAAGCTGATGGTTCTGATGGTTTTGCATGTTTCTTAAAATTAACCATAAAATTTAAGTGTAATGCAAATCCTCGCTTCAGTCTGGTGGAGTTTAGATGTAAGCATAACCCGGCTCACCAGTCAAAAAAGTCTCCGTTATAGGTTACAAAGATGTTCGGCTTTGTTTCTTGAACGTGATCGAACCACCTCTGGATGAGAGCAGCCTGCAACCAGAGTCATTTAGCAAGTTACTACACATCTATTGTTGAAAATACATGCTTGTTTTAGTAAACCAAAACAATGCTGTGTGTGAAATCTAACAAGTGTGACAAACATTTCTATTTAACCCCCTAAACTCTGATACACCCAAATAAAACCCAGTGCAGCAAACAGCGCAATTTGATCTCAACATGAGATTGCCCCAGAACTTATTGCGATAAGCGATAATATTGTCTTTTTGAAATCATTTTCAAAAAGACAATATCATTTTCAACTATTGTTATTGATAATAGCGTGATAGTGCAAGTTTGCCCACTCAAAAACTAATAAAATTTAATTCAATACTGGAAGATACTTTAAATATCCAAAATAGAACACAGCTACTAAAAACAATGAATAAGACAGAAATAAAAACCACACACAACCTAAACCATAAATAATAAATAATAATAATAATAATAATAATAATAATAATAAAAAAAACAATGTTTATTTTTACAACTAAAATTCACCAACCTCGTCATCCTCGTTAAAAACTGTGAAAGGTCCGTCATATTCTGGCTTGGGGGTGAACTCAAAATCCTCGATGTTCTCGGAGACAATCTCTCTATTCGTGATTAGAAAGCCCTTGAAGGAAATAAATTAGAGCTGTCAGAAACAACACAAACAACAGGAAAAGCCAAAGCGAAGAATTGCACCAACCTGTCCGTCGATCATATAGGAGATCATCATAATCTGATCCGTCTCTGCGTCTGGGAATTTCAGAGGAAGTTTGGTGGTTTCGATGTCGAAAGCCAAAACAACTGGGTCCTAAAAGCATAAAAACACGAGCAGAGCGTAAGGTAAATGTTCTGGCAGCATATACGGCTATCAACGTTGTCCAACATAAATAACATCTACACACCGGGCGCTCCACCAGATCGTCTCGTCGCACAATCTCTGGAGGGAAGGCGCTGCCTCGGTATCGGACGTTGTACCAGTGAGCCTGAGTAAAGCAGAACCGGTACCAATTAGAGTAAACAGTGACTAAACCTTTAAGACACAGACATGAGAGAAATGTATCCCCACCACATGGATCTTGAGGTCGATGGACACTCGGACGTGATAAGGGACATCGTACTCTCTCATGTCCACGATGTTGTCCAGCTGATCGGCGATACTCTTAAACGTCCCGTCCTCTTCGGCTGAGATCACGCTGCCTCCTGACAGAGCACTTTGAGACACACGACGCCATCAGCAAGGCATCAACATGAAGCCCTCAGGACTTGCATAATGGATTTTTGTTACCTCGACAACATTGATGTGTAGGCGTCGTTGGACTGCTCCCTCTCTCTGTTCTTGCGCACGGCTGGAGAAATCTCACGCTTGACTTTGACTAGATCATCCACGGTGTTGAATGACAGCTTGATGTAGCTTCTCTTCAGTCCAACTAGATGGTTCGGCTGGGGAGAGCAAGCCTTCCGAGTTAAATTTTCATTCTTTCTATTGTCTGAATGCTACAAAGATAAAACAGAAGCTCTCACCAGGTCCAAGTCCTCCTTTGGGAGAATTTCAAGTTTCGCCACTTTTCCTTGGAACTTCTTGGACAAATATGAGATGACCTCTCTCTCACAGTTCTGGAAATAAGATACTCTTAGTGTTCTTAATATGCAGGGTTACGAGACTAAACACCAAGATTACTGACAAACCTACCTTTTTAGTAGCTATGTAGAAGTAAGGCTTGAAGGGAAGAGCCACCTGCAGAGCAGAAATAAACACACGGCAATCAAAACTCTTAGCTGTTCAACCTGACAAAATATAGATAAGCTGAGTTGTGTGAAACTTTAGCCAAATATTACTAGATGATGTTTTTTTTTTTAATGAGCACACACCTTAAATCTGCTCCCGTCCTCCTGGATAAAATAATAGTCCACGGCACTGATCATCCTTTTGTCTTCATCCAGGATCTCCGTCTATAAAAACACACGAGTATCACCTGTTCAGTGTCTCGTATGGAGATCAATCTGATCCACTTAAGGAAGTGTGTGGACTCACAGGGTGCATGTTGATCAGCCAGCCCGTTTTCTCCCCGGGCTCCTTCATCCTGTCGAAGCCGAAGCGGGCGTCCATGTCGTCGGTGAACTGGCTGCGCTCCAGCCGCTTGAGCGCCGACATGGAGGATCCATCATCCCTGATTCAAACACGCAACAATTTTAATGTCAGGTTTTTTTTTTGAGACACCAACTTCACTAGTGTTAGTTCGCTATATTTATGGCAGACAACTTGAGGGAAAACTTACTGGTTTTCTTGGTTTGCTCCACTTTGGCCCCTGTCCGATTTGTATCGTCCGCTGTTCTGCAAAACCATCTTATGACGTTTTGTCTCTGGCAGTAAACAAGGCAAGTAATCAGCTAAACCCTAAATCCCGAGGTTTAAACAACGTTTGTCACATTGGAAAATATATGCAGTAGTTTTAAACGTTGGCTTTCTTTCTTCCTCTGTTAACGCTGTTGTGACACCATTTAGGTTTTCTTCTTTTGGCGCGTTAGTGCAGTTGCCGCGAGAGCGGAGGAGAAACAACAAAGATCCTGTATTTAAAGAAGATGATTCACGTTGAACAAATTCTATGCGCCGGTGTGATTAAAGTTTATTTATTACAAAAATGCTGTAGTATATAATAGAATAAAGTAGATTTACTGTCTTTAATATTAGTGTTCCGACGTCATAATTTGGTAGAGCATAACAAGTGTATAAAAATAGGATGGCAAATCAGGTCATGAATATCAACCAGATTCTTAGGAGTACGCTCCTGTAGCATCTGATGGTCAGACTGAACACTTTAACAGTGAGACGTGTTGTATATATAAACAATCTTTGTAGGACTAAGCTTCCGGGGGGAGCTTGAGGCTTCTCTCCACGGGACTGCTTTACTATCCCTGTCGGGAGAAGGAGGAGCTGACCCGGGCGGACAGAGGAGGACACGCCGGTGACTGTTGGTAGGTGACATTCACGTCTGCATCTGGCTTGGGAAACGATAAACGTGTGGCTAGCGGGTTTCGCTGAGAGGCCCCTTATTTCTCCCCACCCAGTTAAACAAAAATTATTTCTTTTCGGTAAAAAAAAAAAAAAAACAATAAAAACGTGTCAAAGTTTTATAAAGTTATACTTATAAACTATGAGTTTCAAATCAGTTACTTACCGTAATATTTCGCGAAACTAGCAGCTAGCAGAATTGCTTATTTTTTTGTTGCAGTGAAAGTAAATGATCAAAATGTACTGCTATCTATGACTGATCACTTTGTAACCATACCATTTCACCTTTAATGTTAGCACTGTTATCACGTTGAAAAATAGGCATTTGTGGTGTTTATTTTTAAGCTCATAATTCGACAAAGTACGAGTCAGATTGTGGATATAAACATAAATCAGCCCGCAGACGACAAGACACAGCTGTCTGATATGTTGTATTACTGTCTGTTGAGGTCAGCATGGAGCTAACCTCTGTTTAATTGAACGGTAACATCACTTAATTTCAATGTTGGCTAACAAAATGTACAGGAACTAGCCGCTGTTTCGCTTCGTTAAGACTTTCATTGTCACTTAGAAATTAAACGTGTTTAAAGAAACACTCATGTGATGCCGATATTAACAGAGAGGGCTAACACCTTCTTGTTTACCCTCGCAACAATCTTCACAGTTTTTTTTTTTTAAATTGCTGTAATTCATTTAAAATACATTTATTTATTTTTTAACTTGGACCATCCAAGTCATGGTAACCACAGTTTGTGTGATCTCCGTTCTCCTCTCAGAGTTGACCTTTGGCCCACTTTGAGCAGCCACACTTAGCTCCCATGTCAGCTGTCTAGAGCAGCCTGTTTACTGGACCCGCATGGTTGGGAAACGTCTCCTTTCAGATCCTGCTGCCATTCAGAGACACATACCCCCACTGATAAACAGGGAAGAGGCTACAGCTTTTCATTATCACTCCTGCTCACATGAAATGGACTAATATGAGAACCTCCTTATCTCTTCAAAGGAAATCTCTTCAGATTAGGGTCGTAAACAGAAGCAAATACAGCTAGAAAAACCAGAGTTTTCTCAGTTCACTTGAAGTCTAAGACAAGGACATAAGACACGACTGATTCTGCATCTCTGTGACAATTATCATAACCATAATTCATTTTATTGTGAGTGAATGTAGACACACAGCTGAAACTAGAGCTAAGTTCTCATATATAGGGCGGGCTTAAAAATAAAGTCTCAGATTTAGTTTCAATTGCCAGGTTTAATTGATTTTTTCCACACTTTCTTTTCAGAAAAATAAATTACAAATGACAGAAAATATCTTCAAAAGGTGGCTCGTGTGAGTTAGTGATGGAGTCTTAGGGCTGGACGATGACGATTCCTGTTTAATTATGACAATTAATTATGAATTACAAATTAATTTAATTACGATGAAATCAGACTAAACCTTTCCTCTCATTTGATTATCTCCATCTTGTCCTCCTTGCAGCCTCAGGAGGATGTCTTTAAATGTTCCTGCTTCCAGCTTTGGCGGTCATCTGGATATTAATATTGCTATGGATAAATAAAACCAAAACAGCAGCGATGCATAGGTCAAACAAGAAGTCAGAAGAGGAGTACGTCTCTACTGCAGAGAGCAGCTCCCGTTCACGCCAACGTTCCCTGTCGACAGCTGCTCCCAAATCCAAATTCAGCAGTGAGTCTGCAGATGTTTCAGCCAAAAGAGCAGAGCCTGATCCTCTGCAGGCCTCCCTTAAGGTAAATTCATGGCAGCCACTGCCGCTGCAGACCACCCAGAAACCCGCAAACACCGTCCCACCGATGCTGAGCCCAAGGGCTGCGGCGAGGGAGCGTCTGAAGTTCTTCCTCGGTGCATCCGAGGATAATTCCTCAGACGACGAGGTTCTGGTGACAAAACCTCCGAGCGGTGCATCTCAACCTACGACTTCTGCTCCAAAATCCGCCGCTGAGTTGGTGCCTGCTGATGTGTTGTCGCCCAGCTCTTCAGTGCTGAAGTAAGAGTTTGTTAAAGTCGATCCAGTTCCCACTGTCAGGGCTCAGTTTTACTGCTCTGCTATGTGACTTTCTAAAGTTTCTGACTAACCTCTAGCAACAGGATTGTCTTCCAGGTCTGATCTTTGCTCTGAAACTGAGTGGTCTAATATTAGTTTAGCACATGTATAGTGTCTGGCAAAATGTTGTTCCCCTTGTTATCACCTGACCGCACAGAGCCGTGTTATTGCTGCCAAACATCTCGGCTCTATTATTGGAACCAGAGCTCCGGCCTGTGACTTTCAGAACTGAAGTTTGTGCGACCTGGGTGACAACACAGTTATCGGGCTTTAGCTGAGTTTTAGATTTCACCCCTTTCTGTAAAAACCTTTTGAAGTTAGCGGATATTTTGTTTTAGGCTGGAAGGGATGTTGTTTGATGGCGGGCCAGGGGAGTAGTTCAGTTTATCGCTATGTGCTCTGCTTGGCATGCTCATTCCGGGAACCGCCATCATGAAAGAGAGCAAGGTAGGATGCACACTGTGAAATATTATTGCTTTTTAATGGCTTAGATCATATTTTACTTTTCAAAAATATTGAATAGATCGTGCAGGGTTTCACTGCAGCCTTAAAAAGTCTGGAAAATGTGAAATTTGTTTGCATAATTTTCCAGGTTAGTTGTGACACAAAGTTACTAAATCCTCTGTTTTGGATCTTTCTACAAACAAAATAAAAATAGCAAACTGTGCTTATTGAAGGTCTGCATTTAATCTACTGTACTCTGTTCTGTGTTTGACAAATTCACAAGTTATACATGTAGAAATATAAATGATCTGATATAGCTGAGAGAAAAAGAAACATTGCTAATCTAAATAAGTCCAGATGCTGAAAAAAATGTGAAATACTCCTAGACTACGCTGACAATTGAAAGTCAATTTCAACAATGTGGGGAACCTACGGTTAAAACCTGACAACTATTTCTTAAGTTATGTTTCCATAATGTATCAAAAACTACAGGAAATGTTTAATTTTGCACAGGAGACGAGTCGGGAGACAAAGCTGTGGTTAAGTCATAAAACAACATTCCAAGCCTTTTATTTTGTTCAGTATATCATCTGGAAAGTAATGGTGCGAGTACAAATTTATCAAAACATGAGAATGTAGCTTAACTGGCAGACTAGACAAGGAAATCCTTAATCATAGAAGCAGAAAAGAAGCCCAATTCGAAAGCCTTATAAGTTGTTGCTGTTGTAGTTTTCCACATATGAGTCACTGCAAGCCATTGAATTAAGTCAGAGCAACCTTCTGCTTTTAAGAGTCATTGTCCTGCAGGTTCTGGGTGGGTTCTGTTGGATTTCATTCATTTTTATCTCTGTGCACAACCCAGGTACGTTAACCAGTTTCAGGACCCGACCAGAACCCCTCAGTGTAAATTACCTTGGGAAATAGAGATTTGGTTACATATAAAAACAGGCTTTAATGCCAAAAAACGATCAAATGTTACAAGCCATACATGTCATACGAATGGATCAGATACAGAGTTACATTCACCGTACAGCGCTGCGGCCACACTTAACAAACCTTATGGGTGTAACCAAGTGAGGCAAAGATTGTAGCGCGAGTTTAACTTTTTATTCTTCACTGCAGTCTGTTCCCTCCCCAAAGGCTACACAAATCAGTTTCAATCTGTCTACATATGACTGCCCGACAGTCATGCATAAACATGGTTATGTAAGCTGCAGCGTCTGCATGTAAGCAGATAAAAAAGGCTAAAAGTGGTAGAGGAAAACGGAATCCATAACAGTTCAGACTCAAATCCCCAAATCAACAAAATTCATTGATCTCCTGAGCCTCCAGTCTCCATTTTTTTTTACAGCTAATGATGAAATTGTTTAAGTCAGAACTGTTTATCGTTCTGTTATCTGCTCATTGAGAACCACTGCTCTTTTGTGTATTTAGGTTAATATGTCATATTTTATGTAAAAGAGGCTGGAGCTGATGGACCGTTGTTAACCACCAACTTATCTAGACATCAAAACAAGACAAAACATTTCTTGAATGATTTCTGTTGCTGTACCTCTGCTGAAGTCCTGCAGCTTTTATGTCAACTAGAGGATTTTTATTTTCTTTGAGTTTGCCGAACATATCAATGATAATAAAAGACAACATTTAAGTCTAGAAGCAACAGACAAATCCAAGTTCAAACAGAGAAGGGGGGGTTGGTCTCTGCATTGTTGCATATTTGGAGTGAGCAGCCAACAATGTGCCTCAGAGGATCTGCAGATATTGTGCTGCTGTTCATGTGGGAGGGGGGAAGGGAGGAGGCTGGCTGGCACCCAGGAGGAAGGACTGTGTGTGGAGACCTCTTTGTTTTGGTCTGTGCAGAAATGGCTCTAAAGATCCGCTAAAGAGCCTCAGCTTTGTAAAACGGTGCGAATAATGGAGCGAAATAACTTGTTTCCTTACCTCCAGAGGTGAGTGTTTTTTAGAGAGAGGCTTTACTCTTCTCTCTCTGATTAACCCAGTGCTTTGATAGCTGCTGCTGCTGCTGGTGCTTGTTTGGTATGCAAACAGTTAGCTTCTAGTTTCAGCAAAAATACGGAAAAAATAACTGATAGGTGCATGCTGGGAGAGTTTGAAACAACAGCTGTAGCAACTTCTGCAGACATGCTAAAACAGGAAATGGATTGTTTGCTGGGGATCACACAGGTCATTTCACTTCATCGCTCAGTTTTAAGGAAATGATGAAAACATTACTGTTGGTGGGTTTTAAAGGAAGGATGTGCACAACCAATAACTTGCTGGGTGTGACTTTGTCATGAAACGGTGCTGTGAAAAGCTGGCATTGTTTTTGCACAAGCGGTTTTTCTTAAAATACCCTCCTCATGATTATGATTAGTCAAATCGTTCAATACAGCACAAGCACGTTTAAAGTGACCCTCACCAGCTCCATGCTGCATCCATGCCACTGTAAATAACTCGAAGCAGTAAAAAAAAAAAAAGAAAAAAACCGTTATCAGGTTGTATTTTAATAGCGGGCAGTATTTCCTCAGTGAAAGGTTACAGTACAAGAGCTAAAGTTCACAAGAGCTCAGACACGCAGTAATGCTCACACTCGCAGGTGTGTTTCAGATCTGACGCGGGTCCGAACCTTTATAGGGTAAATAGGTTCTAATGCTCTGACAGATAGAGAGAAGCCTCAGATACTAATGGTATGTACTTGAAACATTTTTGAATCCAATTTTTATTTATTTTTAGCCGAACAAGTAGAAAATGGTTTATTAGTTTTGGCGGTGATGAGTGTGAAGTGTGTTAAAAGCAGTGGCTGTCAAAGTTGGGGTAAATCCACAGTGGTAACAGATTATCCATGTCATGCACAGTACGATTAAAATCTGTTCCTACAAATCAATCTACAGTATAACTGTGTAGTTGATGCGGCTGGTGATGTCATTATATCTTTAACTGTTTGAAGAGCAGAGCCCAAAGAATAAGGAAACTGAACTGCTGCTTAGGACTCAACCACTCAGCCTGTCCACAAAAGGCTCCTGAATTCTCATATATATTTTAGAACTCGTTTTGTTGCTTCCAGTCGTCTAGTTCAGTGTTTCCCAACCCTGGTCCTAAAGGTGCACTGCCCTGCATGTTTTAGATGCTGTCTTTTTTTAACACACCTGATTCAGAGGATTGCAGTTCAGCAAAAGCCTGGTAACCATTAGAATTACATTTCTAAAGTCTCTCCATGAAAGATTCAGATAAAAAAATAAATTAAATCCATATTTGCTCTTAATTTAAATGTTGTGACATTTATTTTACACTTTGAAATAGTGAACAAGTGTACTAACTTTTGTTGAGTCATAATTTAACGTTATTAAATGGATTCCAAATCTGTCAGGGTCAGATTTCTCTTATTCCAATGTTTTTTTTTTTTGTTTTTTTTTGTAGAACTGATTTTAGGATTAAATCTCTTTGTCAGTCAGGTGTGGATGGTAAGACATGGAGAGATCCTGTCTCTCCATGTCTTACTTAATGGTATTATATCCATTAAGTAACAATACCACAATTCATGGTATTTACTCGTTAATTAAAAACGAAAAAATGTGATATATTACCTAGTCGGCTATTTGTAGCAGAAGGAACAAGTGTTTGAACCGAGATCACATTAAGATAATACATTATTTCCTGTCTATTAATCCTAAACATGGATTATTTTATTGTTGTTTTGATTTTAACACAAACTGTAGGCCTAAATTTAGAAACAGACAGGAGACGGGGCTGGGTTACTTATAGCTGAGGAAAATTTTGTTAAGGTGCACTTTTTCCTGGAATCTCATTTAAAGGTTTGTTAAATAGTATGATTAAAAAACATCAGTGGTTTTGAAACGAGCATTTTAAAGCCTTCTCTGAATTAGTTTGCCTATCGTCAGTATAATTTCTATTTCTGTAGAATTTCCCTTTTTTTAAGTTCCTTACAATCAACTGTGAAATTAGTTAAATGAGCCAAAACTTATTGACTCTGCAACATTTATTTGCTTTTGATATATTTATTACTTTGGCTTCAACATTCAAGTTAATATAAATATTAAAGTTAATTATTTTTTCAGATTTTCTTAGTTATCCATTTGTGAGCGATAAGAGTGCTTTTTGGGAATTGTCTTTTATTTGCTTTCTTCACTTTAGGTTTAAAGATTTGTCCCAGACTTAATGATAAAGGGAAACTTTCCCCATTACTCAATATCAAAGTTTTATTTAGTCCAATTGCAAAACATGTGCAGTTTGACCCAGTGACTAGAAAGTGGAATAAAGGTAAAAGTCTACATCAGTGTGTCATTTGTTCAATATATTTCCATTTTGTTACTTTCAAAACTGGTAAAACGTGATGAAAAGTGAAATAATGAGTAAATAATTGTCTAAGTTTGTGTTGCTAATGGAGAGTTGCATAATGGTGTCATTTTAGAGATAAGATCAGAACTAAAGTAGTTGCACAGTCTGTCTCTGCCATTGAACTTTCCCTCTGGTTTTTGATTTTCAGCGCTGTAATTCACTTCAACTCTTTGTGCTCCTTTGGCATAGAAAACGCAGGTAGAGTTACAGACCTTTAACTTTCCCTGTGCAGGCCTAGCATGTCTGGTCCTCACTTGGTGAAAAAAGGACGTGAACACAGGAAGATGGATCTCCAGAGGGATTTTACGGTGGCCTCTCCTGCTGAGTTTGTCACTCGATTCGGTGGCAACCGGATCATAGAGAAGGTACGAGTAAAAACGCTTATTTGGCTTGTTTTTACGATCCAGAGTCAGCTTCTATTCAGTATAGCTTCTGTTTCTACGACGCAGGTGTTGATCGCCAACAATGGCATTGCAGCAGTCAAGTGCATGCGTTCTATTCGCCGCTGGTCCTATGAGATGTTTCGTAATGAGAGGATCATCCGTTTCGTGGTCATGGTCACCCCTGAAGACTTGAAGGCTAACGCAGGTCATTGTGCTCTATTGCTCAGCAGTTATAACCACAATCCTATCCAAGTTACAGTGAAAATCTAATGGAAACGGTGAGTCTGACACTTTTTTTCCTGTGCAGAATACATAAAAATGGCTGACCATTATGTGCCTGTGCCCGGTGGCGCCAACAATAACAACTACGCCAACGTAGAGCTGATTGTAGACATTGCAAAAAGAATCCCAGTGCAGGTGCAATTCTGTCTAACTTATTTAATTCTTCATTATCTCCACGATAACAGGCAGAAGTCCCAAATAATCACATATTGTTTTATGCGCTTGTTGTTTTAATGTAGGCTGTGTGGGCCGGATGGGGTCATGCATCTGAAAACCCAAAGCTACCGGAACTCCTGAACAAATCAGGGATAACATTCTTGGGTAAAACTTTTTTTAAAGCTTCACAGTCTTCATTGGATTTAGTCCCTTCTCTTCATCTGTCTGAGCTTGCTGTGTTTCTCAGGTCCATCCAGTAAAGCCATGTGGGCTCTTGGGGACAAGGTGGCTTCGTCCATTGTTGCCCAGAGCGCTGACATTCCCACACTTCCATGGAGCGGATCAGGTGAGTCATCACTGGGCCTCACAGGCAAAGTTCAGACAGGCCTAGTTTTTTTTTTTTTTTTTTACAAAGTCCAACATTTGCAGACTGGGTCTCTGCTGGACGCTTGTTTATGTTTTAATGTGTCCAGGTCTGAGAGTGGCGTGGACGGAAGAGGACCAAAGACGGGGATATGTAGTCAGCGTTCCTCCAGAGATCTATAAAGAGGGCTGTGTTCATGATGTAGATGATGGTCTGGCTGTAAGTGTATTAATTAAAAAAAAATCTATTTTGCCTTATTTTACAAATGTCTCTAATGAAATGTTTATACACTACCCTCCACATTTATAGACATGAATAGAAATCCATCTTTTGTTGCACTTCTATGTTAAAAAAACAACAAAGTAATTATTTAAAAATTATTACCTTGCTAGTCCTTTAACAACCTGCATGCATAGAGAGAGATCTTTGACTATCTCTAGTTGTGTAACCTCTACATCATCCAGAGTCCTGCATCCTTCTCAGCTTCTCTTCAGCTCAAACCACATGTTTTTTATTTATTTATTTGTATTTAGGTTTGGGACCTGAGATGGTCCTAGATGAAGGTTGATTTGGTGTCTGCTAAACCATTTCTGATGATATTTTGGAAGCTCAGTGTTGTTGTAGAGTTATAAGTATTCTGGTTTGCCTTTTTGGGGGGTTCCAACTACTATTACCAATACAAGCTGGTATATATTTTCGCAGGTTTACAGATTGAAACACGAAAAGAAAACATTTTTGGAATTTGATATTTTAAACTTTGCATGTGACACTGGTTTAAAATTCAGAAATGCTTAGTTTGTAGTTCATCCAGACAACTTTCATTATATTCTTAGAACTTGAAGCCATATTGGTTACTGAATTTGACAAGTAGCTGTTTTCTTTCTAACTTGAATGATATTTTTCTTTTCATTTTGAAGAATGGCTACCAGAAATAGTTCTTTTTTTTTGTAGTTAAATCTGTTACGTATTGAAATGTAATAAATATTTCAGATTAAAATTGGAGATTTCTGTTATAATCAGTCTGTGATTATGATTCTCTAATAAAATATTATTTTTAAGGCTTTTTATGCATCTTCATCAAGGCTGCCAGTCAGTATGTTTTTTGCCAAATGCTATAATATATTTTCTCTGTTCAGGGAGCTGAAAAAATTGGTTATCCGGTCGTTATCAAGGCCTCTGAGGGTGGAGGTGGAAAAGGCATCCGAAAAGTTGAAAATTCAGATGAATTTCCAAGTTTCTTCAGACAGGTTTGTGTTCTTATGGTTCATGATCCAAAACATTTTATCTTTTTGCAATTCGCTCCCTGCATTCAACTCTTCTCTTGTCCTCTGTGACCGCAGGTGCAGACAGAGGTTCCAGGATCACCCATTTTTATCATGCAACTGGCTCAACATGCAAGGCACCTGGAGGTGCAGATACTGGCAGATGAGTACGGAAATGCAATCTCCCTGTTTGGACGGGACTGCTCCATCCAGAGGAGGCACCAGAAGATCATAGAGGAGGCTCCCGCCACCATTGCTCCACCTTCAACCTTAGAGCAAATGGAGCGGGTCAGCTTGTCTCCGCGCTTACTTTTTATGTGGCTGATTAAAGTTTTGCCGTGTTTGAGAACAGTTTTGTTTCTTCTCTCTCTCTCTCCAACCCAGTATGCAGTGCGGATGGCCAAGATGGTGGGCTACGTCAGTGCCGGTACTGTGGAGTATCTCTACTCAGAAGACGGCAGCTTCCACTTTTTGGAGCTGAATCCTCGCTTGCAGGTGGAACATCCATGCACGGAGATGATCGGAGATGTAAACTTGCCAGCTGCCCAACTTCAGGTAGGCTCCAGCTGTGATTTAAAAGAAGTCAACAAAAAAAAAATGTTGCAAATGTAAACTGTGGGCCCTCCTTGCATCAAGACAGTCAGGTCTTTAACAGTCAGTGTTTAATCTGGTAGATTGCGATGGGCATCCCTCTGCACAGAATTAAGGATATCCGAGTGCTTTATGGGGAAAGTCCGTGGGGCGACTCCATCATCAACTTTGAAACTCCAGACTGTGTTCCTAATCCAAGAGGGCACGTAATTGCAGCCCGCATCACCAGCGAGAATCCAGACGAGGTAACGTTTCGTCTCAGCCCACGGCTGTCTGTTTTGCACTTCTGTTTTCCCTACTGATTGTGATCACTGGCTCATCTTCAGGGGTTCAAGCCCAGCTCCGGGACTGTGCAGGAGCTGAACTTCCGCAGCAGTAAAAACGTCTGGGGTTATTTCAGTGTGGGGGCCGCTGGTGGCCTCCACGAATTTGCGGATTCCCAGTTTGGGCACTGTTTTTCGTGGGGAGAGAACCGAGAGGAAGCCATCTCGTAAGCCTGTTTTTTTTTTTTAGTTTTTTTTATTGGTGACTGATCTTTATGTAGTAAAGCCTTCGGGGGCTTTATTGAATGTGAGTCATGACTAAATAATGTCATATCTATACTGATGTTGTAACAACCCCTAATGTAGTTAAACTAAGTGCAAATTGAAGAGTCCTGTCAACTTTGTTGAACCTTTACACGCTTGTTCTAATTAATGCAATAATAAAACGTGTGTAATAAATCTGTATAAGGTGAAATTTCTAAGAATATCTTCTGTAGATGAGCCGATATTTGAAAAGCATTTCTGATGTCCTGCAGAAACATGGTGGTAGCGATGAAGGAGCTGTCCATCAGAGGAGACTTTAGGACTACGGTGGAATACCTCATCAAGCTTCTGGAGACGGAAAGCTTCAGAAACAATGACATCGACACTGGCTGGTTGGATCACCTCATTGCAGAGAAAGTGCAGGTCAGAGTCTTCATTCTGCAGCGGGGTGTTTTTTTTGTGTTTTTTTTTTTTTATGGTTACCTTGTGTTTGAGAACGGTCCTAATTCTGCAGGCAGAGAGACCAGACACCATGCTGGGCATCGTTTGTGGAGCTCTGCATGTTGCAGATGCCAGCTTCAGGAAGAGCATGTCGGACTTCCTGCATTCCCTAGAAAGGTCAGCAGATATTCTCCTGCCTCAACGAAGTCTCACTGTTTCACTTACTGTGGGTTTAAATGAAGGGCTTTTATCTTCTCATTCTGTAGAGGCCAGGTGCTGGCGGCAGACAGCCTGCTCAACTCTGTCAACATCGACCTGATATATGAAGGAGTCAAGTACTGTTTGAAGGTAGCTCTTCTACTTTTGCATTAATACCTCCTGATGGGGTACATTAGCAGTTTTTCTGTTACATTTTGTCTTGTTGCAGCCACAAACTTCCATGTGTTTTGTTGAGATTTTATGTGATGGACCAATGCAGCTGCATTATTTGTGTCATAACTTGTATAATAACCTCTGTCACATTGAATGAACTTTGGCTGGACCATTCTAACACATGAATATGATTTAATTGTATCATTGAGGGTGCGTGAAGGATTTTTATTTTTTTACAATGTGAACCTTTGCACTTTCCAAAGTTTTTTGCAGATTAACAAGATTGCTTTGTGCTTCATCTATCTTTCCATCAACTCTGACCAAAGAAAAGCATCCCCACATCATGATGCTGCCACCACCATCATAGGTCCATTTTTCTCTGCTGCACATAGCATTCTGTTTGTAGGCCTTAAAGTTCAGGTTAAGTTTTATCTGAACACATCAGCTCATTTTAGTTGTTCTTTTCCCACATGGCTTTTTGGAAACTGCAAAAGGGGCTGCTTGTAACTTTCTTTTTTTACAATTTTCCATATTGGTCATATTTATGAAGCCTTCAACTGATGGTTGTCCTGCAAACTAATTTCTGCAGCAAAGTTGAAGTGGTGTTTCAAAATTGTTGCTCTTCTTGCCTGACCTTTTAGTTTATGCACACAGTTGTGCCGAGGTCTTGCCCAGTTTGCGGTTGCTATACTCTTCTTGTTTTTATTTTTGGAGGATAATTTAAAGGTTGCTGGAGTGTTTTTTTTAATAATGTTTCATAATCTAACCTTACTTCAAACATTACGACAAACCTTTCCCTTGGCTTGCATACTGTGTTCTTTGGTGTTCATGATGGTTTGCTAATGTTTAACAGACCTTTTGAAAGGCTCACAGATCAGATGGTTTTATTCTAAGATTAAATTACTCACAGGTGGCCTCTATTTACTAAATAAGTAACTACTGATGGTATCTGATGGCACATGATTTTATTTAAAGTATTAGAGTAAAGAAGGATGAATTTTTCTTTTCCCCCACTTGATCCTTATGCACCGCTTTGTGTGGATGTCAGTCTATTACACAAAATCCCATATAAAAAAGCATTGTTTGTGGTTTATTGAAAAAAAAAAAAAGTTAAATGCCTATGAAAAATCTTTATGTTATAAACTGTCCTCTGTTCTGGCTTCAGGTGGCTCGCCAATCCCAGACAACTTACGTCATCATCATGAACGGCTCGGACATTGAGATAGACGTCCACAGGTTGAATGACGGGGGCCTCCTGCTGTGTTATGATGGCAACAGCCACACCACATACATGAAGGAGGAAGTAGACAGGCAAGACTTTCTCTCTGAGACTCACAGTACTCGTCTGTCTCCCTGACCTCATGTTTGCTCACTTCCCACGTTGTTTCATCGCTGTAGCTACCGCATCACTGTCGGTAACAAGACCTGTGTGTTTGAGAAGGAGAGGGATCCCACAGTGCTGAGGTCTCCCTCTGCTGGTAAACTGCTGCAGTACACCGTGGAGGATGGAGATCATATTTTTGCAGGAGAACCTTACGCAGAGATTGAGGTTTGACTGATTCTGGGGAGAAAAAGAAAAATGTTCTGTTTGTGTTACCGTCCGTTTACATTTTACTCCAGTTTCGAATGTGCTTTGTTCTCAGGTGATGAAGATGGTGATGAGTCTGACCGTGTCGCAGTCTGGTTGTATACACTTTGTAAAGAGGCCAGGGGCGGTTCTGGAGCCCGGCTGTGTCATGGCGCGTATGGATCTGGACGACTCCAGCAGTATACACAGGGTACTTTAACTGTCACTTTATGAAACAAAGATTGTTTTTTTTCTTTTTTTATATATATATATTTTGTCATTTTCACACTGATATTTAAGGCAGTGTTTTGTTTTTTTATTTTGGCCCCTGCTGCAGGTGGAGCTCAACACAGCCACTCTGCCGCCCCAGCAGCCGCTACCTATGGTCGGGGAAAAGCTTCACCAGGTGTTCCACAACGTGCTCGAAAATCTGGTCAGAGTGATGGACGGGTACTGCCTCGAAGAGCCTTACTTCAGCACAAAAGTGTGTATTTACCACTCTGCTGTCAAATACACCTAAAAAATACAAACACGTGACATTTTCATGTCTCTTTTGTGCAGCTGAACGAATGGGTCGCGACCCTGATGAAGACCCTGAGGGATCCGTCTCTTCCACTGCTGGAGCTTCAGGAGATCATGAACAGCGTGGCCAGCCGTATCCCCCCTGCTGTGGAGAAGGACATCCGGAAGGTCATGGCTCAGTATGCGAGCAACATCACCTCTGTCCTCTGCCAGTTCCCCAGTCAAAGGGTAAATCCATTCAGTGACCACATGCTGACTTTAAACTGCTTTTTTTTATTGATAATTTTTACCTGTTTGATTTCAGATTGCTAACATTTTAGACAGCCATGCAGCCACGCTGCAGAGGAAGGCTGACCGGGAGGTTTTCTTCATGAACACTCAAAGTATTGTTCAGCTGGTGCAGAGGTGAGTTGACTAGTTTTTTTTTGTTGTTTTTTTTTTGCAAAAATATTAATTTAAAGACATGTTATTCAATTTCTAGCCTGGGCCTGTCTGCAGATATCTCATTATTATTTACCAGTTTAGATCCTTTCTGCATAAGCTTATAGTCGGTTGTGTGATGACTCTAGGGGCTTTGACCATTTTCATTTGATTATGTTTTGGCTGTGACTGGCCAATACTTAAATGTGAATCTGATATTATTCACTGATCTTATCTCTATCTGCAAAGGTCTGATAATCAGCCTCTGTCCCCTTCTGCTCTGCGTGTTTGAAATGGTACAAGACATACAGCATGACAGAAATGTTATATTTGTTCAGATATCGCAGTGGAACCCGTGGTTACATGAAATCTGTGGTTCTTGATCTGCTGAAGCGGTACCTGCAGGTCGAGATGCAGTTCCAGCAAGGTAACAGGACTCACTTTACTAACCGCATGTTTTTCACCGAAGTTGTGGTTTAGCTGAAACACTCACACCACGTTTCTCTCTTGCAGCTCACTATGATAAGTGTGTGATCAACTTGAGAGAGCAGCACAAGCCCGACATGAGTCCTGTGCTCGACTACATCTTTTCTCACGCTCAGGTGTCCAAGAAAAACCTCCTGGTGACGATGCTCATTGTAAGGCTCTCCTCCTCCACCACAGATGGTCTAAAGTTGTTATCCTTTGTACATCGAGAGGTGTGATCAGAAGTGCGGCTGTAATGTGGGCTTGTGACTTTGTGTAGGACCAGCTGTGTGGACGTGACGCCACCCTTGCAGATGAGCTCATGGCTATTCTAAATGAATTCACACAGTTGAGCAAGATGGAAAATTCAAAGGTTGCACTGAGAGCCAGACAGGTTAGTCCCCTACTAAAAAAAGTATACTTTTTATTTTGTAGCACCATAAGAAGACAGCTGAAGTAACATATCAACTCTTAGGTGTTGATTGCCTCCCACATGCCATCGTATGAACTGAGACACAACCAGGTGGAGTCCATCTTCCTGTCAGCTATTGATATGTACGGCCACCAGTTTTGCCCAGAAAACTTGAAGGTGACACCGACGTCCATCTCTTCATTGTGTATTTGGTTTGCTTTGCAATGATGTGTGAAGACATGTTGCTTTATGCAAATAATGTATTTGAGACTGTAGCTTATGTGATGTGATTTCCAGCTTTCACAGATTTAGTATGCATCATAGAAGATTGTGACATGAAATTCACAACTTATGAATATATGGCTAAGCTCAAAGTTATTCATCATAGAGAAAGCATCCTGGTCAAATTGAAATATTACCTTAAATCTTAACCTACCAGAGTTATGAGATTAACTGTGCACCACAGCATCACCAGCTGCTGTTCTCACTTATCAAAATTTAGATATTACTCAAAGGTAGCAGCAATGACCGGAATTATTGATCATACCTGCAAGTTACACTTTGAAGAAATTTGTTTTTATGCAGTGATGAATATTCACTCCCCTTGATTTGATGAATTTATAATGTGGCTCCAACTGCAGGACAGCCTGACCTATTTTCTGATCAGTTCAGCTAATATTTATCTGTTCACTTGGGGTACTCACAGAGTCTGTATAAGACATTAAACCTTCAGCCCAAAATGGTCAAAAACAGGGATTTTCTCGGCTCTGGTGCATTAAAACACTTTACATCTTTCATCCCAATACCCAGGTACTATTCAAAACTGAAGTGCACCATGAGCAACTTTCATAAAACGTGTTTTATTTTATTGACACTGAGACCCACCAAACCTGGCAAGCTAAGCAGTGCAACCCAAAGGTTTAGCTTTGTGTGGAGACATGCGTTATGCTTGTGACAGTCTCTTTGCTGCAACGTAAACATCAATAGCACGTTGGCACAGCATTAGAGGATGTAAAACCGTTTCTCTGTTGAGACCTTTTCCTGATGTAGATTAGGTTTAGACTGAAGTGCGTTTTCTATTTGGCGCAGAAACTTATTCTCTCCGAAACCTCAATTTTTGACGTCTTGCCCAACTTCTTCTATCACGCAAATCAAGTTGTGTGCATGGCTGCTTTGGAGGTAAGTTGAATCAAAGTCAAACTGAGAGATTTTTCTTCTTTTTGATTTCTGTTTAGTTCTGTATTTTTAACTGGTACTTGTGTTTTCTACGCTCCCAGGTGTATGTTCGCAGAGCATACATTGCCTACGAGCTGAATAGCATCCAGCATCACCAGCTGCTGGACGGAACGTGTGCCGTGGACTTCCAGTTCATGTTGCCGTCATCGCACCCAAACAGGTGATGAGGTTCCCTTTGATGACGCAACCTGCTCACCTTCTTTCTTCCACATGGGAATCGAGGTGGCATGTTAGCACAGCGTTGGAGGATGTAAAGCTGTTTCTCTGTTGAGACCTTTTCCTGATGTTGATTAGGTTTAGACTGAAGTGCTGAATTGTTGCTTTGTCCTCAGTAGTAAAGGCAGAGAGCAGTCTGTATGCTGTGGTCACAGCTGCTTACGGCTAACTTGGAATGCAAACGGTTTTCTTCCCACTCAGTAATAATATTAATGTGCACAGTTTTGTAGAGAATGCTTAAGTCTACTCATTCTGCACAAAGGTACCTCCAGGTTCCCCTTGATCACTCTCTGCTAATATTCACATCTCAATCATCTTATTTCAGAGGGAGCAGCCCTACTCTGAGCAGGTAGAGTAAAGCTCCTCCCCACCAACCAGAGCACTCCATCGTCTCTATAAATGTTTCACAGCAATGCATGTTGGATGTCGCTTTTTCCCTGCCGTCCACATAAGGTTCTTCTAACAAGCCCTTTCTTATTCACATTACAAGCCAAGCTTCTCTAGTCGTCCTGTCATTGCTTCTCTCTTTTTTTGTGTGTGTGTAAAGCATTTCTGAGCAAAAGCCCAACTTTTATTTGTTTTATGTTTCTCGTAAAGAAAACAAAACGAGGCAAAAGAAACCTTCAAGCCTGAGATTTCAGTGATTGCTGCTAAATGTTGAGCTTGCAACCTCCAGAATTGGATTTTAACCATAAAATCTCAATCAGATCTCAAGATTTCATGGCAATCTGTTCTGGGTAGCAGTTCTTAATTTCCTTTAATTCAGCACGTGAATTGACGGCTTTTGAATTTTGGACTTGAACAGGAATCACAGACTTATGACTTTGGTATAGAAAATGGGAGATTTTAATTGGTCAAACATTTACATGAGGAAGCGAAATGTTTGGGAGTTAAGGGGGATTTATTTAAAAAAATGTTGTGATTTTTAATTTTATACATATATATGTACTTTTTAATTTTATATCACATCAAAGATCTTCTCATTGTTCTTTTCATATGTTAATAATTGCATATGTCATATCTTTTCAAAGCTAGAGATTTTACTTTGTCACTGATGCAGGAAAGCTCAAGTCCAACCACTTTCATGACTCAGGAGATCCAGTCCAATGGAAGTCAGCTCCAGGCTAAAAGATTAAAGGGAATTCTGCCAAACATATTGTAAAATAGCTTTGATTTACCATGAAATAACACTAATTTACCAGTCAAGAAAGTGAAAATAATATATATTTTTAAAAATCCAGTAAAATGTGATTTTGCCATTTACTCACTCTTGGTTGAATACGGATGTTTGTCACGAAATTTTGATAAGTTTAGTTGTTGTGAATAATGTTGCTAGCCGTAGCAAAAGCTATAAATGGGATTTTAGACCCACGCTGGACTTGCATAAGGACTAAGACTTCAGACTTGTATAACCTTGACTCTGCAGGTTTCATTCATGTAAAGTTTGATGTACTTTGTTAAACAAAAGATAACATCTCTACCTGCTTTATTGCTCTCTGTATGAATTTCTGCACATTTCCTCGAAGCACTTCCTCTCCCTGAGATCATTTAGTTGCTCTGTTTTCGGTTTAGGCTTCCGGTGGCAGCAGGCGGATTGGGCCAGTTTAACGTTCAACGGCAGAGCAGTGAGCTGCTAATGGACGGAGCCTTCTCTCCACCTTGCCAAAGAATGGGAGCTATGGTAGCTTTCCAGTGCTTTGACGACTTCAAAAGGTCACCACTCTCTAAATGATTCATCCTGTTCAGCACTTACAGTGAACATAAAAATATATAAATAACAGGGGATGTTACTTTTCCTGATCCTTTCAGGAATTTTGATGAAGTTCTGTCGAGTTTCGCTGAACAGCTCATGGAGGGAGCTTCGTTCTTAGAGTCCTGCTCTAGTTTCTACGAGGAGGAGAACATGAAGGTGGGTTTGTCGCTCTGTAAGTGTTTGCCATGAAGCAAAAACCTGACCTGCTTCTGCAGCTACCAGTTTCTCCTCTGTTCTCCGCAGAATAACAGGGAGAACCCCATCCACATCATTAACGTGTCGATAAAAACAGCAGACACGGAGGACGACGACGCCTTGGTGAAGGCCTTCACTGCCTTCGCTCAGTCAAAGGTCAGAGGTCGTGTCTGAAATAAGACTATCGTTTTCATTTCAACTTTTAATGAGCCAAATTTTTCTTCACATATATTTACAGAAAGCCATTCTTTTTGAGTATGGGATCAGGAGAATGACCTTTTTGATTACTCAGAAGGTAAACGTTTCTGAAACTTCTTTTCTTTTTTTTAAATATATTTTAAACATTCATTTGTTTTTACTATACTTTTATTGTTTAACTGTATTGTATTGTTAGTTTTTGCTATAAAAGGCAAATATAACTCAGAATTTTCTAAAACAACTAACATCTCAAATTAATGCTACTTACTTCTCCTGCTTTGCTTCATTTAATAATGAGGTTGTACTGGTTAAGATGGGAGGCAAATATATAAACCAGAAAAACACAACAGTAAAGATAAAATAAACAAAACAAGTCAAAAATTACCTGTATCTCACAACTTGATGATAACCACATTTTGCCAAAGCTGCTGAATACATGTGGAGATTATTCCACATGTTTTAGCAAATGTTAGAACATTTTCAGTTGTAGTTAATTTTGTAAACTAATTCTACATATTTGAGTAGGTTTAATATTATACTAATGTAACAAGGTAAGAACAAGGACTTATTTTAACAACTGCAGTCGACGAGCATCTTAAGAAGTTTAAATTTGTATTAACATTTTTATCTCATTGTTTTCTGTTTTCTGTTCGATTCAGAGAGAATTTCCAAAGTTCTTCACATTCAGGGCTCGAGATGAGGTGAGTTTACTTTACCTTAACCACTGTAATAAAAGACAAAAAAAAAAAAAAACAGCACTTTGGCCATCTAAACAGCTGTTGATTCTTCCTTCTCCATTTTGCCGCTTCTTTTCAGTTCCAGGAGGACCGAATTTACAGAAATCTGGAGCCAGCTCTGGCGTTTCAGCTGGAGCTCAACCGAATGAGGAACTTTGACCTGACAGCAGTTCCCTGCGCCAACAAGAAGATGCACCTGTACCTGGGAGCCGCTCGGGTCCAAGAGGGCGCGGAAGTGACGGACTACCGCTTCTTCATCCGGGCAATTATGCGCCACTCAGATCTCATTACAAAAGTAAGAAGAAACTTAGCCAAGAGCCTACTGACTTGTTTGACTTTGTGTTTTAGTTAAAAGGGGGGAAAATATATATATAAATTGTGATAATATATAGTTGCATCTGATATACTTTTTTTGTCATCAGGAAGCTTCATTTGAGTACCTTCAAAATGAAGGGGAGCGGCTCCTGCTGGAGGCCATGGATGAGTTGGAGGTCGCCTTCAATTACACCAGCGTTCGCACAGATTGCAATCACATCTTCCTTAACTTTGTCCCTACTGTCATCATGGACCCATCTAAAGTCAGTTTGCAATCATTTCTTCTACTTACTGTAAATTACTGAAGCTTGCAGAAAGAGTGGTGTCTCATTTTATTTAGCTTGCTGGTGTATCAGTAAAATTCACTACAGTTTAAGGTTATGACTTGGAAAAATGTGTTGTTTCAAGGAATGTGCTTGACTTTGCAAGGTGCATCATCCACCTCCTTACCTTTGCAGGACAATTCAATGTTTATTGCTTCACTTGACAAATTCTTTGCTTTGTACTTTTTGTTTATCCTTGTTCTGATCTTTTGTCCATCAGATTGAGGAGTCTGTTCGCTCCATGGTGATGCGCTACGGCAGTCGCCTTTGGAAACTGCGGGTCTTGCAGGCCGAGCTGAAGATCAACATCCGCCTGACACCAACTGGAAACGCAATTCCTATCCGCCTCTTTCTCACTAATGAATCAGGCTATTATTTGGACATCAGTCTGTATAAAGAAGTCACGGACCCAAGCTCTCGACAGGTGAGGACTGAGCATTGATTAGAGATCTTGTTATCTGCGCTTTGTGGCTTAAATTCATCCCTTCGACTTTGCTCGTGCAGATCATGTTTCAGTCTTATGGAGACAAGCAGGGTCCGCTGCACGGCATGCTGATCAACACTCCTTATGTGACCAAAGACCTGCTGCAAGCCAAGCGCTTCCAGGCTCAATCTCTGGGCACCACATATGTATACGATGTCCCTGAGATGTTCAGACAGGTGCTGCTTACTCACTGACCTGCACTTATTTCTGCTGTGATGACCTGCACAGTTTCACTTTCCGTAAATTGTTATTTCAGGCATTGTTCAAGCTTTGGGTTCCTGGAGACAAATGTCCTAAAGACGTGCTGATCTGCACGGAGCTCGTTCTGGACGCGGAAGGTCGACTTGTTCAGATGAACCGTCAGCCTGCGGATAATGACGTAGGACGTTTTAAAGAACATCCAAATCTACTTCCGCCCTCTTCCCGGTGACTAAACGCTGACATTCATTCTTGCGTTTCTCCTCAGGTAGGAATGGTGGCCTTTAGGATGAAGATGAAGACCCCTGAGTACCCAGAGGGCAGAGACATTATCGTGATATGTAACGACATCACTCACATGATCGGCTCGTTTGGTCCTCAGGAGGACGAGCTGTTTCTCAAGGCGTCAGAGCTGGCTCGGGCCGAGGGAATCCCCCGCATTTACATCGCAGCCAACAGCGGCGCGCGCATCGGACTCGCAGAAGAGGTCAAACATATGTTCCAGGTGGCCTGGATTGACCCAGCGGACCCCTACAAGGTCGCTGCCCAAACATATTTAAATATTTTAATTTGTATTTAAAAGAAAATTTGATATTATGTTTTGTTAACATTTTTGCTATGTCTTTCTTATACTTTCTTCTGCAGGGTTTCAAATATCTTTACCTGTCGCCCCAGGACTACACCCGGATCAGCTCCACCAACTCCGTCCATTGTCGGCATGTAGAGGAAGGAGGAGAGTCCAGGTGCAATACTTGCTTTGCCTTCAGATTAAAGCACCTATTTGAATATTTGACTGAAGCTGGAGAGCGATATATTTCAAACTGCATTTTTGGTTTCTTAAGTAATCAGGGTTCTGGAAAAGTATGGGGAAATTTTAAACGTATTATGAACTCTAATATTAAAGCTCCAGCAGAATCTGGATAAAGTGAGACTTTTAATCATCTCTGGATTATGACATGTAATCACCACAAACAGCATTTTTAAAATTATCACCAAAAACTGTCTTCTTATGGTTGGAAGGTGCAAAAAAGAGAAAAAACCAACATACCTTGTTTTCCGCACTATAAGGCACACCAGATTATAAGGCGCACCTTCAATGAACGGCCTATTTTAAAACTTTTTTCATATATAAGGCGCATAGAATAGCCGCTACAGTTAGGGTTGCCACCGTCCCTTACAAATGTGTATGTGTAATAATAAAGAAATGGTCCCCGAGTACTTTGTATAGTAGTCTGCCCCAGTCATTGTTTCACTCGGGGTGTTGGTGTTGTGATATTGTGCCCAACTGCTTTCTGGGCAACACAGACCAACCGACACGCTGCCGCCGCAGCCTCTGTCTCCTCTCCTCAATGTTGGTCCATATATAAGGCGCACCGGATTATAAGGCGCACTTTTATAAGGCTTTTGAGAAAATTGAAGGCTTTTAGGTGCGCCCTATAGTGCGGAAAATATGGTATATATCTGTGTTGTAAAATATCCAGATTGATGTAAATGTAATAAATGTGCAGAAACGAGTGCCTGTACCTGCTATAATAATGTAAACTTTGATGTCATATTTTATTATTCCTAGTACTGTATTATTATGATTCCAATGTCGTATTGATCAGTTTATTATCTAATTTTTTATTGATAACTAGGAAAGTAGTTCTTGTGTTTCACCCAGTTTAATCAGTAATCAATTTAAAATCACATTATTTCAAGATTGTGATGTTATCTTTCTGTTAGTTCAAGAAAACAAGAAGAAGACGTCATGAGTACAAACAGCTTCAAGAGTCAATACATCAATATTTGTAGATATTATGACATTTATATCATAACTATACTTTCAGTGGTATACGTTTTGATATTCAGCTCAATCTGGAGCTGAATATCAAAACTCATGACTCACAAACCCCAAACTTTGTGAGTCATGAGTCCAACAGAGTGAACTACTTATAGTAAACACCAAATAGTGTAAGAAAATACACAAAATGCCTTTATGCAGATGTTGTTAGAAAGGTTTAGACATTGAGAAAATTAAAATTTGTAGTCTGGAAAGGTCTATAAATTTAAAACTCAAAATGTTTAAACCTGCTTCTCATTGTGGAGGCAGTGTGATGCACAGGCATGTAATTAATATAAAAATGAGTGGAACTGAAATCAGTTTTAAACCATTTTATTTTGTTATGTGGGATAATTACAGTGCCTTGCTAATTAGCCCTTCTCCTTACAGATACATTATCACCGACATCATTGGGAAAGACGAAGGTCTTGGCGTTGAGAACCTGCGCGGTTCAGGCACCATCGCAGGGGAATCTTCTCAGGCCTACAAAGAGATCGTCACCATCAGTATGGTGAGCAGGACGTGCGTCTGATTCCCCTCGGAGGAGAGAAAATGCCAAGTCCTTCTGATTTCCCCCCCTGAACTGCACACAGGTGACGTGCCGAGCGATAGGAATCGGAGCCTATCTGGTCCGTTTGGGGCAGCGAGTGATCCAGGTGGAGAACTCCCACATCATCCTGACCGGAGCTGGTGCTCTTAACAAGGTTTGCTTTTCTGATTCCTCCTGGGTTTTTTTATCAGCTTAAAATAGAAATGTTGTTTTTAGAGGGTTTGTGGGCAAATACCTTGATTTATGTAGATGTCATGATTTTTTTTGTTTTTGCAGCATGAATTGTTTTTTTTATTGTATAAGGTGGCCAAAGTGAGCTGCTTGGAGATGAGAAATAGAAATATTTAGAGCTCAATTCTGCTATAAAGTACATTGGTAAATGTTTACTCTCTCTGTTGCACAATAATAAATTCTAAATACAGATCCATAAACAAATCTTCATTTTAAATGTAAGAAACTGAAATAAGTACTAAAGAACACTTTAAATAAATGATCATTAAGCTAACGTGATGAACATTAATCGGCATGATAAAAATAATAATGGCGATGTAAATACATATTCAGATAATTTAATCGGCCAGTGAGTCTAGTGCAGATTGTTCAGGATATGAAGCACTTTTAACTATCATTCTAATAAATTGTTTTATTCTCTTCCATCAGTAATCAGCCTCTGTTTATTTTTTCCATCCAGGTTCTGGGTAGAGAGGTCTACACCTCCAACAACCAGCTGGGGGGAATTCAGATCATGCACAACAACGGTGTCACACACACAACCGTCCCTGATGACTTCGAGGGCGTCTTCACCATCCTGATGTGGCTTTCTTACATGCCAAAGGTTCTGCTGAATATTTGGATCTGAACACGGCTGTGGCGGCCGGGTCATTCACTGACGTTTCTTTATGTCCTCACAGAACAACCACTCCCCCGTCCCCGTTAGAGCAAACACAGACCCAGTAGACAGAGAGATAGAGTTTGTTCCCACTAAGGCCCCTTACAACCCCCGCTGGATGCTGGCCGGCAGGCCTCACCCCAGTGAGTTACGCCCTCCAAAACAGCGTTTATGCCTAAAGCTGACAACCAGCCCAATAATTTCTTTTCTTTTTTTTTTTTTTTTGCGTGTACATTTTTAGTGTCAAGAGGCGTGTGGCAGAGCGGATTCTTTGACCACGGCTCTTTCATGGAGATCATGGGGTCCTGGGCTCAAACTGTCGTTGTAGGAAGAGCGAGGTAAACTGATCTGACATAGTCTTTGTGTGTATTAACTAAATTCATCTATAATATGAACATGTTTTCTGCGTTCATGCAGGTTGGGAGGAATCCCCCTCGGTGTAATCGCTGTTGAAACACGCACAGTTGAGCTCACCATCCCTGCAGATCCTGCAAACCTGGATTCAGAATCTAAAGTAAGTCAATACCTCTAAAAATGTTCTTTTTTGAGGAGCTAAATAATAAAACTTAAAACGCTGATTGTTTTTGTGATCTCATCAGGTTCTGCAGCAGGCTGGCCAAGTTTGGTTTCCAGATTCTGCTTTCAAAACGGCTCAGGCAATTTGTGACTTTAACCGTGAACGTCTGCCTCTCATGGTGTTTGCCAACTGGAGAGGCTTCTCCGGAGGAATGAAAGGTGCAAATCCTCTTAGTTCTGCATTTTTTTCTGGTTGCAACACTTTTAGACTGAACTAAAGCTGCATGTGTTTCAGTTTTGATGTGTGGATCATGAATGCCCTTTGAGAAACTGGGTTTTTACTTGTGCGTTATTTAATTTTCTCTTGTCGCTTTATCTTTGTCGATGCACGTTTTAACTACATAGTTATCTTAGTCTAGTTTTCAGAGAGAATAATAATCATTCCTGGAATGATGATCAACCTAAAGATAAATGGAAAGACAGAATTTACAACTGTGTAACAAACATTACAGATATTATTTATGTGCGCTGTGTGGAGAAATGGGCCGAGGACTCGTCCATGGGGAACGCCCTTGTAAATTGATAGAAACAAATCAAAGTAACTCCTGTAATAAAACTCTGTTGTCTATCAGAAAGATTGTTTCTGAAACACCGACTGTTACATTTGTCCAAACCTAAGTGTGTATTATAAATAAAGAAGGATCAAATGTGCTTAGAACTTTTTATTTGTGAAACATCAATATGATTTTTATACCGTCTCACTTGAGGTCAACTTTTTTTCATCCTACACATTTCCACTCTTCAGTCTGTAAGAGAAGTTAACCAAAAGTAAGATTGAAAACACTACAAATTTATGCTGTAGATCTGGAGTAACTTTATTTTTTATTTTTTTGTTATAGATATGTATGACCAGGTGCTGAAGTTTGGAGCCTACATTGTGGACGCTCTGCACACTTTTCACCAGCCGGTGTTGGTGTACATCCCACCCCATGCAGAGTTGAGAGGAGGATCCTGGGTGGTAATAGATCCCACCATCAACCTGCTGTGTATGGAGCTCTACGCTGATAGGGAGAGCAGGTGTGTTTTCCAAATGGTTCTCAATAGAGATCTGTGATTCTAAGCGCGTTCTTCATATTTGTGGTTACGTTTCTTTGATTCAGAGGTGGCGTCCTGGAGCCTGAGGGCACAGTGGAGATTAAATTCAGGAGAAAGGACCTACTGAAAACAATGAGGAGACTCGATTCAGTCTACGCCAGTCTGGTTGAGAAGCTCTGTAAAGCCTTTTTTTCTGTTTCTAATTCCAAAAACGTTCTCAATTTTGCATTTTACGTTAGAAGTAAAAAGACGTTCAAGGTGTAAGACCTTCTTTTGTTATTCCAGCTTCTCCAGAACTGTCTGACAAGGAGATCAAGGAACTGGAGAAGAAGCTCAAAGCAAGGGAGGAATTCCTGTTGCCCATCTACCACCAGGTGGCAGTGCAGTTTGTCGATCTGCACGACACTCCGGGCAGAATGCAGGAGAAAGGAGTGATCACTGTGAGTTATGATCTGACTGAAAAGTATAAAAGACGTCAATTTGAAGGCGAGTAAGCTTTTTAAAACCAATTTGACCTTTTCTACTTTTAACAGGATATTTTAGACTGGAAACAGGCGCGGACCTTCTTCTACTGGCGTCTGCGGCGGCTCCTGCTGGAGCAGGTGGTCAAGTGTGAGATCATGGAGGCCAACAAGGACCTCAGTGACGGACACATGCAGTCAATGCTGCGGAGATGGTTCGTTGAAACGGAGGGAACAGTCAAGGTGTGTGAGTGCGTTCAGAGCTTCAGCACTTTGGCAGCTCAAACAGAAAAAAACGCAACTTATGAAAAAAAAACATCCTTCACATTCTGAATCTTTTCGAACATTTTTTCATTAAGATAATTTACTTCGTAAAAGTAAATTATCTTTTATTAAGATAATTGACAAATTTCTAAATGGTTGTAGTGTTGAAATACATTTAGGCATGTAGTAATAAAATGTAATTGCCTGTTGAAGCTGAACTGAAGTAATGTAGCGTGTGTCTGCTTTCACAGGCTTACCTTTGGGATAACAACCAGGCAGTGGTGGAGTGGCTTGAGAAGCACTTGTCCACAGAGGACGGCACCCGCTCAGTCATTCGAGAAAATATCAAGTACTTGAAAAGAGAAAATGCTTTAAAGCATATTCGTGGGTACGTATGACCCCGTTTCTTGCGACCAGGCCTTCCTGTTTCCTTTAGTTCTTGTGTTCTTTCTTTTGCTATTTTACTACGTGTTGCTCCTTTTTTTGGAAACGTGTCATTTTTAAAAAACGTTTACCACTGTAATGCATTTAGAGTTTGGAGGCATTTCAGTCCTGTTTCAGAGCGTAACCTCTGGGGAAGATTGTGTGGTTATGGGTGCAACATGGCAGGTCACACCTGACACTGCATCTGCTGTTCATGTCTCATCTGCTGTCAGTGCAGCGAATGTGGAAGTCTCCATCCAGGACATGCACTCGCCTCTTGTTACAGTTATATTTTTGCACCGTCATCAAAATACCCTTATCTCTGGGACAAAGTGGTTGATTTTTTTTTTTTTTTTTCTGAAAATCATGGCTCTTAATTCTTCCCTCTCTCCCACACACCTGAAAACACTCCAGCAGTAGATACTCCGAAGAATAGACCTTTAAATTCACGTAGTAAAGGTTCAGAGCGATTTGGTTCTGGAGGATAAAGATTCAGGTTATCATAGAAGACATCATATTTAGCATGTTAGGTTGCTTGATTTTTAACTTTAGATATGAGTGTGTTTGCCTTGCATCTCATTTAGTTTTAATACAGTTACTTCCCTTTTTATGTATAAACAAAACAAAACTCATAACCTAAGTTTTAAAATAACCACAGTCTATTTAAATTTAGACTTCACTAAATCCTTCATTCTGTTGTCTTTCCTTTCACTGCTCTCATTGTGTTTTTGTGTGCAGCTTGGTGGAGGCCAACCCTGACATAGCGATGGACTGCATCATCCACATGAGCCAGAACATTTCTCCCTCCCAGAGGGCCTCGTTGTCGCATCTGCTTGCGACGATGGACACCACCAGCACCAGTCCCAGTTAAGCTCTTGGACTTTATCAGGTCGTGCCGTTAAAGACAACAAAAACTTCTATTTTTTTGTAATAAGTTGTACTGTTGAAAGTTGTAAGCACAGAGAGTTGTAAGCACCTTTAGCGTCGAAAGGTCCAGGACGTAAAGCTAGTCGAACATTGTTGGGGATTTCAGCACTGAAGTACTTGTATTGCTTTTGCACCAAAAACAAAAAAGACAAAACGCACAAGAACAGTGTTAGAAAGTCTGTGCTGTTGAGCCACCTTTTCATGTTCGCCACGATCCACAAGTGTATTTGGTGCCTTTTTATGTTTAAATGAATTGTTCAGACGTTTTACCGTTTCAGTCCAGGAAGCCTTCTTCTCCATTCGACAGCCTGACACTGTAATGCACACCTCACTTTGCTGTATTTAGCACATCAGGGCTCAATGTTATGACTTGAAGTCAATGTCGTTTTGCCTTTTTGGATTGCCTGAAGTATATTGGGGCTTTATAAAAAAAACAACTAACTTTAGTTTTGGCCTCCAGTTATTGTTTCTAGTTAAACCTATAATATAACATGAGTGTTTGTCTTTAAATGTTTATAGATGCAATATAAGGTCAGATGCCAAACTTTGGACTGTTTTAATAAAACTTTTGAAATAGGTTTGTCAGGAAAAAATGTCAAAATCTTTTTTTTTTCTCTTGTTTTGATGAAATATAAATATATAGAAATTATAAAAATGGAAATATTGATTATTGTTTTCAGAACATTGTATATCGTACCGTTTCTATTGATTCCGGTTCTCGTGTCATTTGAAGTGGTTAACTCTGTTGAATTTGACACAATAAAAAAGGCTTCACGACAACATAAGTGTCGTGCGTTCTTTCTGGCCGACTGATTTTATCACAGCGGCGACGTTGCCACACCGTCCGGCTGTAGATTAGACATAGATTTGAGTAAATTATGCTACGTCAAGGGATTTTATGCCGGCTGTAAAACATCCTCAGGATGAATAGAAACTCTTCCATGGTTGGTACAAATTTCCTATGACAGATGGTTCTTCTAAGTACCAGATTTATTGGACAAGTAAGCAAAAGTTACAATATGTTGAAGAAGCTAAATAAAGAGCATCTGTCAAATTTAGCATTTTAACATTGGTTTGTGTTTTTGTACTCTGTTTTAGCTATCTGCTAAAACAGAGTTGGACCACTTTTTTCCTTCACTAATTTCATTCAAAAAGTGCAACATATATTATGTAGAGTATTTGCATTTTGATGATTCGTGTTCAGCTATTTAAATATTGAAATTCTGAAAGGAAATACAGTAATTACATGAAATGGCATGTAGGGCATCCTGTGCTGCACACAATCATGAGGTAGAGTGCTGACTTTGCAGTAATTCATTCAAAAGGAGCCAGAACCAAGTATGGAGTACACATACTGTAAAGTAGAGGGACATAGATTTCAACAGACATTTCTGATTTAAATTGTTGTGTAGGACTTATTTAATAATATAATTTCCTGAGAAACTGAACTTTTAATTGTAATTCCCATAATCAAAATGAACAGAAGTAAACATCTAAAATATGCCACTGTATGTTAAAAAAAATTGTTTATTTGTTTAAACTGAATAATGGAAATAAAAAACATTTCAATAATAATTTATTAAGATGCGCCATTACATGTCAAAAGTGTGACATTCGGGATGCTCCTGGACGTTTATTTTGTTTTTGGTGTGGTATCTCTATTGATCAGGTTTTGTCAGCAGTAAACATTAAATCCTCATCTGCATAAGCTTGACTTGCTGTTACTTTAATCAAAAATAAGCCCTCACATTACGTTTTGATGTTTTTGAGCTCTTCCTGCTTCTTGCATTTTACCTGGGGATGTTTTTTAGTCCAATATCATGAATGTGTTTAAGTACAAATTTGCTTATTTTTGTCCATTTTTTTTATTGTGATCAAGTCAAACAGCAAAGCAGACATCTTTCCTCCAGCCTTGTTAATGGTGACGTGTGGAGGAGCGGTGACTAAAAGCTGGCTTACTGGGTGTTTCAGAATGACGTGGCTAACACCAAGTTCAAACAATTAAATATGTACAGCAAAAGACTGATAGGCTTCACCTTCTCCAGCTGACCTTTATAAATATAAATAAAACATCACAGCAATAAAGTCTAGCACAATACAACAGACAGGCGTTTTTGATCTACATCACAGACAGGAGAACGACAGAGGGACAGGTCAAAGCTCATTTACTTGCGGCTCTCCACTCAGTCTTTGTTCAGTATTTGCTTGGCAAAACTAAAGATTTTAGGTCTGACACACTTCATCTTCAGGTCACCGTTTATATGGTTTAAGTTCCTTAAAAGCTGTTCTCTTGTTGGATAAAATGTTTCTCTCCAGGTTCCCAGAACGTTCACTTCTTCAAAAGAAATCAAACTTCTTCAGTTGGCATCCAAAAGAAGGCGGGGGAAAAACAAAGCAAAACAAAAAAAAAACAAATCAGAGGAAATCATTTAAAATCTTTTAGGAATTAGTTTGGCTTCTTTAAAGCAGGGCGATGGGTTTGCTGGCGGGTTGGCTGGCCATATACTGGGATGTCAGGGGATCCTGTGAGGTGCAGGAGGCGTACAGCCCCGTTACTTGCACGTCTGACAGCGGCACGCTGCCTCCTCTGGAGGCCGGAGGGAGGCTCACCGAGCCCAAGTCACAGTCTGATAGTCGCAGAGGGGAGTTACTGAAGGTGCCCAAGGCGTCCAGGTTAAAGCTGTCGTCTTTCATTTCTTCCCACAGGTTACCTAAAAAACAGGGACGTGTCAGTGGAGTTAAACAACAACACTTATTAGTTTACTGATGAATTAAAACAAACTTTATTGGTAGATGACTGGAACACAATGTTTGGCGAAGGTAGACAAATTGCTACAATGTTAAATTTAAAGAAGTCTGAAAATTATATTTTTTTAAATGATTAAGAAGAAATAAATGTTAAACTGACATAGTCTCTGTTTAGTCCATGATAAGTAAGGATGTCTTGATTTTGGGAATATAAACAATCTCAATTTTAAAAGGAATTTCATTTGAGATGTGTCAATATTTTAACCAGGCAGCACTTGTGTGAATACATAAATGTATAAAACAAAACATTTTTTAAACTGTCAAAGGCCAAAAGCGCCACTATCTCCACAAATAATCTCTTAAATAAATTTCTAATAATTGTATGATTGTAATAAATAACATTGAATGTATTCCCCGACATTGTACCTATGATTATTTTAATGTTTGCTTTAAATATTTTAAGGAAGGATTCATTTAATAACTGTATGTTAATGCAATACAGTATTCTGAAAATCACATATTCATTTTACATGCAGCAAATACAAATTTCAATCATTTCTTTCATATTATTAAAATTGTTTTTAATTACTTTAAATCTCAAAATAATATTTATTGTATTTCCAGTTCTGATTAAATAATCAGAAATAAATCAACTTAATGATACTTTAATGTGATGATCTGTGTTACAATATTAAGCCAGCAGTGTTTTTTGTTGGGAAACGGTGCCACATTTCCCTGCACCAGGTCTGTTTACCTTGAAAAGCAAAGTCCATGATGCTCGGGTCCAGTGCGTCCACCTCTGTGTTTGCGTCGCTCTGCACGCTGTAAAAATCATCAGGAGGCTTGCTGGGCTGCTGGGTGAGCGGACTGTGGGAGAGGTCAGGGACCGTGTGCAGGGGGGGCGTCTGGGCCGGGGCCGGGGACATGGGGCCCAGGCGAGCCTGAGCATGGAGCTGAGCTTGAAGCTGGTGGTGCTGGTGCATGGGCAAACACGGCAGAGACAGGGTGACTATGGGCTGAGGCTGCATCTGGGCCGGCAGCGGGAGACCGGTCGTACAGCCAGCCAGCCGGGTCATTCCGGGCTCTAGAGGCTTCCGTCTGCAGTTTTCTGGCCGATCGGTGATCAGCTTGTCCAGTTCGTCTGTAGGAAAGCAGAGTCAACTGTCAGACTAAGTCAAAAGCATCTTGTTTGAACTTCAAAATTTCCCCAAATACTTTTCTGACCTGGGTTAGCCATGCTGCGGCGAATAGCTGGGAGATCCTTACGTTTCCACTTCTGCATCTCTTCCTCCATCTTGTCAATTTTGGCAGGGTTCAGTGCCCACAGGCAGCCCTTGCGGGAAGAGCTGCTCGTTTTGTTCTCCACCTTCTCAAAGCATTTATTTAAGGACAGGTTGTGTCGGACTGAATTCTTCCATCCGTCAGGTGCAGTCTGTTAAGAGCCAACACATCGTACAATCAGCCACACTCATCACCTGAGCATCACAGTTCCTTATTTTCACTCTGTTTATCTGAAAATCAAACCTTGAAATACGGAAAGTGTTCCTTCATAAAGCTGTAGATCTCACTGACTGGAAGGCTCCCGGTTTTACTGTTCTTTAAAGCCATGGCGATCAGACAGCTGGAAGAAAATAACACAAGTCAAATTTTGTTCAAAGCAGATCAGACGAATGAAAAGGCTATTTTTGAGTGTGTCCACCTGTAGGAGTAAATTGGCTTGGGGAAAGACTTGGGCTGAAGCTCCTGTTCTTGTGGGGCCAGACGAGGTTGGGTGAACAGACTTTGGTTGTTGAAAGAAACATTGCTATAAAGTCCACCAGCTGAGCACTAAAACAGAGGAAAGTATTGAGAAGCTGTCATTTTGTCAAGTGATGAGGAAATAGTTTTTGAAAACATTAATATTTGTCTCTGTAGATATCGTTCTAATTGGACTGGATTTTGGTAGCAACCCCAGTATTTCATACATTTCAAAATCAAAACAATTTAGTTCCTAAAAGCATGTGAAACAGAGGGACACAGAACACTTTTTTATGCAAAAAAGCATAAAAAGTCAAGAACCAGCTGAAGTCGTCTGGTATTCAGAAAGCAGTCTCGCTTCTCATCAATGCCCATCGGTATCAGCTGGTTTAGTCTGAACTGATAGCCTCTAAAAAGGCATCGTTGTTGTTAAACACTGATTGCAATCGTTACTGGCATATTAATAATATCTGAATACTACAGTGTATTGGTACCATAACCCTGAAGCTGCAGGAAAATTATCGAAGTTCAACCAAGAGCTTCTTGTAAGATTTCTGACAGACTCCAAAACGTAAGTGTCAAGAGTTTATATTTTTGACTTGGCGTTATTTTTGTTGGGGGGGGGGGGGTTATAATGAGTAATGCACTCAATCACAATGGCTTCAACTCTTGTTCACTACACAAGACTCCACGGCTGAAGAAAAAGTTATGTTTGAAGATTGTGGCTAAACATATGGAAAAAAATTATGAAATACGTGGACAATATAGTCAGGTCAGAGAGATTTAATTAAATTAAACATACAATAAACAATCTAAAGACTGCAGTGCATAGAAGAAAAACCCATAACATTTAAAATTAGTGTGACAGGATGAGTAGAAAATCACACCCAAGCACTTAACATGACCAGCTTTTACATACAGAAGATGTGGAGAAGGTGTGATAATGCGTGACAATTTCTTATCACACGTTGGATGGAGTATTGGATACTCTCCAATACTTTGCTTTTATGTGTCACTTCACTTATTAAACATAGCCTCATTTGTAGATTTCATCTTATTATTTGTATTTGATGATTGCTTTGGTTATGAGCATCCATAAAATTTCAATGGGCCTCATTACTCAGTACATTTACAAACACTGAAGTGTGTGATGCTTATTTTGCTAACATTATTATACGTCGTTAAAATTGCGTGTGCATAAAGTGTCACCTGTTGGCCGGTTTGGGTTAGAGAGTACACCTGTTGGGATGCAGGCTGGTACACTGAGGTAGGACACTGATATCCTGGGGAAGGCAGTCCATCCATGGAGAAAGGAGACATCTGTGAATCAAATGCAGGCACATTTTTAATCCAACTATGCAAAATAATTAACAATACATATCTCATCAGGCTGTCATTACTCACACTTCCACTTCCACTGTGGGTGTTGATGATACTTATTCCCAGGGGGCTGTGCTGCATGGTACTCTGAAGGTGCAGCATGGAGCTCTGACTCACTGGTATCGTCATACTGTTCAGCTGAGCTGCACAGAACCAGAACACAAACATTCACAAAACTGTCTACAAAAAGTGTGTCTGTGCATCCAGCTGCTTGTTCTCTTTGTAGTTATACGCTGCAGTACGGCTGTTCTCAAACTTCCAAAACGGCCGCGCAGCTAAAACAAAGCCTTCCAAGAACCAACACGCTTATAGACATTTTAAAAAATATGGTTTAAGAGAAATTTGGCTCTGTCGATTTTGAGTTTTCTATTATTAAAACATAATAATAGACAGAATAAGTAAACAAAAATGAACAGAAAAAAGGTCCTGTGAAACGCAAAACTCTGACCTTAAAATTCAATGTTGCTGCTTTATTGTTGGGTTTTTGTATCTCATCAAATCTATTTTACACACTTAATCGGGCTTGAAAGAACATCAAGTTCGGACTTGTCCATGGAACCAATAAGTACAAAATAGCAAGAGGTTAAAAAGTAACTTTTGTTTAAACAGATAAAAATCTTAAAAGCACTCTTGATCCTTTCTCTTTGAATACTTCAAAGTTTATCTTTGGACATTGTTTTCTTTTTCACTTTTACCATTTTATATTCACCATTTTCAGAGAAATGATTCTTTTTATTAGTAGTAAATCTAACAAAATTATGATATCGCATAAAATTGTAACATTGTAATTGAAGATTCTATGTAATTTATGAGTCTTACTTTATGAGATGACTGGCAAGAAATAAATACTGGCCACAATATTCAAAAAAAATTTTTTAGATGTATTTGTATTTAGTTTAGTGTAAAAACCTGATTTACTTGCCGGATGTGAGCTATTTCTTGAAAGCAACTTGTACATGTCAATCAGTACAATGGACTCTTTTATTAATAGCTCAACTTCATTCGTACTGGGTGGAGAGCAACTCTGAACATGTATTTTGAAGTCTTGCCACAGTTTCTCAAGTAGATTTATGTCTGGGCTTTAATTGCAACCTAACACATGAGAAAAGTTTTAACTCAGCTATTCTACTGTAGCGGTGGTTGTATATTTTTGTCTTTTTGTTCTGTTGGTAGGTGAATGTCTGCTGCAGCCTTAGGCCTTTTGCCGTCACAAACTGCTTTTCCTCCAGGCCTGACCTGTGTTGACCTCCGTCGTTCTTTTCATCAACTCCATCTTGTCCCTCCCACAGAATGATACTGTTACCACAACTTTTCCTGCTGGTGCAGTGTCCATTCAGTGATGTGCAGGCTTAGTTTTCTTCCACACACTCCTCTTTTGCATGTGATTTATGGAGTAGATCACCAATACTAGTGCAGCCGATACTTTCTCCCACCTAAGCTGTGTATATCTGCAGATCCTCCAGACTTTGCTGCTTCTGTGATTCCTGCTCTCCTTATCCTGCCTCTGTATTTAGGTAAATGTCCGTGTCTTGATTGGTTCACAGTTGTGCCACGGTCATTTTTTGAGTGACCAACTGTGAAAAATGCTTTATGAGATATTGAAAGACGGCATAATGTTTCCCCTCCTCCTGTGCTTTTAACTTCTCTACAACTTTCTCCCTGGCCTGTCTGCTGTGTTCCTTGGTCTTCAGTGTGATATTTATTCACTGTTCTCTAACGAACTTCAGAGACAGTTGGATTTGAATTGAGATAAAAATTTACATAGATGCACTTTATCTACTAGGGCAACTACACTAGATTTTATTTGGAGGTGACAAATTGAAGAAGGCCGAATACCAATCTGGTATTTTTATGGCAAAATAATTTCTTACTTGAACACAGAACTAAACACTAGCTTTTACTCTTCATGTGATGAAGATTAAAAGGTCAAGGTGTAAAGTTTTTATGTGCTTGGGAGCCAATAACATAATACTAATCCATGAGAATAAATCTGTGCTGATTCATCCAATCAGAGAGCTTGTGCAGTTTTGAAATGTTGTCCCCTCACCTGTCTGTTGCTCCAGCAGACTGCCCTGGGAGGGTCCATTGCTGTGGCCTCTGCTATCAGCCATCTGCTGTAGCCGGGGCATGTCCACCGAGGTGAGCCACGACAGGGACTGCAGGTCCCCAGGGAGGTCCTCCACCCTCAGCTGGGAGGGGTCCGTGGTCAGAAGCCTTCAAGTGAGGAGAGAGGGGGATGGGAATGAGCTTTGTGGGGTTAACATGGCTGTCAGCTCAGGCACACTTAGATCAGAAGGGGAGTTTAAATCTAAACACTCGGATGGAGTATTTTCATCCCTGACAGACAAAACCATCTGAAGGGTCTTAAAGGAGATGAAAGCTGCTGAGCAGAGCTCTGTTTTAGCAATTCAGGATTAAGCATAAGAAGATTAAACACAAGGGTTATTTAGAAGTGACAGTCTTAATCAACAATAAGGGAGTTAAATCACCATTTTTTTATTCAGTGAATAAAGTTCTGTGACTTTATTAACCATGTGGACTTGTTTATTTGTTTTGACCTGCACCTTCAATCTGTTTATTTGTTTTTGTTTGCTTCTACTTTTAATATTTTTAAAGGAATGATTTTTTTTTACAAATTCTTGGATAAATTATAATCTAAATTGATTTTTATTCTTTGCTTAACCAGTTGGCCTACAGTTACGTCTTTTTAAATGGAAAGGCCTGAAGAGAAGAAATGAAAGGAGAGGAATCCTCTTGAGTCCTCTTCAGCCTTCGCAGCAAACACACAATGTTCTGCAGTTTGAGTCTCTATGACAACACAGACAATTCGGTTACCTCGTGGGTCTGTGGACAGTGTAGCAGTACACCACCCCCTCTACATCTAGACACCCAGCATATCTTCAAATAAGAAAAAAAACCCAGTCCTGTGTCAGGTGACCACGGTCCCGCCTCACCCATTGGTTGAATCATAAGTAAACAACACATGAGATCATTTGAAACATGGGACGGCGGCACATGTTGCCTGAAACAGTTGGCCCCATCTATTGAAAAATGATCACCTATTGTGTCCCAAACGACAAATCTGCCCAGTGGCACGTGTCTCTATTGTCTTCCCTGGAGCCTTCCTTGATTGTCTCTGTCATTTCTTTTCTTTGCCTGGCCCCTTGCATTAATCTGCTGGAATGACAGCCCTCACATAAGAGGGACAAATAGGATGCCATCTGCTTTCCTGTCCCTTTCCAGCCCCTATCCGCACAGGACCCCCCCCCCACCCCTGTTTCCCTACCCACCCACCATCACCCTACACTAACGGCAAGCTCAACGGGCTTCAGGAGGGGAGACGGGGGGCGTGAATGTAGTTTGAGGTCAGGTCTAATGTGTTGACTGTCTTAGGTGACATCACTGATGCCAGGAATCACCACCAGACATCCAAGACATCCCAGATCACTTTTTTGTTCTCAGAAAAAACAAATGTCACTTTTTTTTCTCACATGTGATTTATTATTACTTTTAATTAAAAAAAGGTGACAAAATTGATGAATGCAAGGTCTTAATTGTACATTTACAAGTCAATCTTCCATTCTTTGCATTCAAAAATATCCTTTGCTACAACAGATGAATATGTAATAATAGAAACCATTCAACAGTTGACAAATTAGGGATGTTCTCACACCCTCTGTCCCTCGCAGAGCATGGTAATTGCTCGCTGATGCAAAAAATGTAGCTGGTGTTTCCATGTCTCGTCCTAACCTTACCCCTGAGCTCAACAACTCTAAATATTGGCCCTCCTCCTCCTTCACCGCAACAGCACACCCCCACCCCTGCTCCTTCTTTTCTAATTGGGAACCTCTTGTGCACACTGGTGACCCAGAGCGCCCCATCTCCCCCTGAGCCGGGCAGCCCAGAGGCTCGGGCTCTCCGTGCGCAGACAGCAGGAGTGTAAACAGAGCTGATGGTTTCTGACAGATCTATTCAGAGTGAAAATCATTTATTCTTCTGGATTTTTTTTTTCTTGCTTCTCTTCTTTTCACGGAACCCCTCCAAACACAAAAAGAGCTGTCCATCCAACACTTGTTTTAACATTGTGGACTGTAATAATTTCTACCACGAAAGAGCTGGTTTCATAAAATCTCCTTACATATTTTCATACTGAAATATGCTTTACTATGTAAAAAATAAATTAATAATAATAATACCTGTAGTCCTGTGGTGACGGATGATGCCCAGCATTGTCAATTATTCCTGACATCCTGGAAGTTATTCCACCTTCTATCATTTCCTGGGATGTGTTGTAGCCTTTTGCTGCAGCACATGACATTTAAACAATTATTTACACTCACAGTTTGTGTAAAAAAAATAACTAGCTATGTAGATGTACTCATCATTGCACTGTCAAATGCAATGATGATCAGTGATCTGTGCATGAACATTAAAAATGTTTCACACAATATATAAAAATCCCCAAAAGGCAACAGAAAATAAAATATCAAAATCGGAATGAAAAAAAAAGTTACAATGAAAAAATATAAAACTTGCAATCTTTTTAGTGCTCAATTGCACAACATTTCTGTTTGCATAAATGTTTTTCTTGCTTTTGCAGTTAAATCTCAACTGCTTTCTAATTCCTCCTTTATTTCCACACAAAACACAGACTGCGTATACTTACATATGACTTTATAGCTGCCATTCTCTAAACATGCTATAAAAATTTGTTTGTTTTTTTTTGTTCTTCATTGCATGACATTTTTCTTGCAATAAGGAGATGCAGTTTAACTCTAAAAGTATTTGAAGTTAATAAAATAACCTCATCTAAATATTTCACTAGTCTTAGAAACGTAGAAACATCGCTTGAATAATCCTACCTGTTTTGGTTGGTATTGAAGGTTGTGTGAGCTGGTCCTGAGCCCCTCTACTGTATCCCACTGTGTTGGACGTGATTCCTCCTAAAGCCGTTTTTAAATTTCCCTCTCTGGAGCTGTCCAGCACTCTGACATGCGCAGTAGAGACCTGAGCAGAGCGCTCTCGTTGCCCGGAGGCAGGAGGATCCCCGAGAGTTTCACAGCTGTTATTGCACAGTTTGTCCGCATCCAGAAATGTACCTGCAGATTTAGAAAATCAGGTCTGATGTTGACTTTTTTATATATATCCTACGGGCAACTGGTGCGCGCTTCCGACTGAACATAAAGCTGCAAACAGTCAAAATCACGTTTTCTGCATTAGTTTTCAGACAGCAATCCATAATGAAGGCTGGGTCCTTTAAGATGAAAGACTAACTGGAGGAGTTCGTGCATCTTCCTACAGGTTTCCCCGTTTTTCTCATAACCTATACGCTTGCCTCATCAGTGGCGCACAGGTGCGTCTCACTATAGGAAAAAAGAAAAAGAAAAAAAAAGCATAACTGTAGTCCTTTAACCTACTGAGTTTTTGTAGGTAAGTTGGATTTTATTTTGAAATAGTTGACTCAGACGATCCTCATAAAAATAAAAAAATAAAAAGGGCTAATCATTAAGTATACGTGGTGCTCCTCCTCTCCTGTTTATTCCCCTGGAGTTACTTCGCTCGGCTCGGAAATGCTGCAACTTGTGGTGGCATCTGTGTATATGAGTGTGAACTTTTTTTTTTCTTTCTTCTTCTTCTTCCTTTGAGGAAGTGCTTGTAGCTTATTTGCTTCCCGCCGCAGAGGCCGCGTCCTGCTCCTCTCAGCAGTGGGAAAAAGGAGCCCGGGAGGCGGGTAGGGAGGGCAGGGGGCAGGGTGGGCTGCTGCTGCGGGAGGCGGCAAAAACCTCAGACCGGTCTGCAATACAAAACAGGGTGTTTAAAGAATGTAATGGATTTTCTCATGTTTTGAAAAAGTTTGTAACAGTTACAAAATTAAAGTATATTTATTTATTTGCATTTTTTTCTGCATTATTATGGTGATTGTAATAATTATACAACAAACAAACAAACAAACAAACAAAACAAGCCGTTAGGACTTCTAAGTTAATCTGACAGTGTTTTGATAGGTTTCATTATTATTATTATTATTATTATTATTATTATTATTATTATTATTATTATTATTATTATTAATTAATTAATTAATTATTTATTTATTTATTTATTTTCTCTTTAAATTATTGTGATATACAGTTCAACATCAAGCATGAAATCTTGCTCCAGCATTTTTAGAACTTGTTCTGCTTTAGAGTAAATCAGAATAAATAGCGAACAAATAAATAAATCTATGAAATCCTATAAAACAGCCGTCGGGTGCAGCTGGTTTGGACTTTTAATGCAGGTGAAAATATGAAACCAGTTGGAGGTTAAACTGTGACTGGAAATAAAGGATAGACCGCACTATCGGCAGTATCAGTCCCATGGGACCCTACAGATGGCCTGTCACAATAGGCACAATCAATGATTACATGCATGAAGGTAACGGACAAAAACGTTACCCCTCCTCAGAGAGGGGATCCAGTAGGTCCTAAAGCCCGCGGGGTTGTGACGTTGGAACAGGCTGCTTCCTCAACTTAGTGGAGAAAAATAAAACTGATTCGCCGGATGATGATGATGATGATGATGATGATGATGATGATGATGATGATGATGATGATGATGATGATGATGATGATGATGATGATGATGATGATGATGATAGTGGTGTAATTGTAGTTGACAGTGTGACCCTTGAATGAGGAGCAAGGAGCAGCTGGTGGTCATAATAACAGAGCGCATTCAACTCATCCACAGTGGTTTGTTGATTGATAATGAAGGGCATATCACTACACTGAAAGACAATGACTGTGGAAACTAGTTTTTTTTATATATATATATATATCTTTATTTTAATGTTTATTTAAAGATAGAGACATGACATTTCTACCTAAGTGTGAATTTACTCCTTTTGCTTTGTAGATTTATTGTAAGGCAAGCAGTGTGATGTTTTTTTAGATATCTCCAGATGTCTGGCTGACCCTTTCATTCAGATCAGAATCTGTAAAGGTGAGTTAATCAAACCAGGTGGAGCTGAACATTCTGAATACTCCTCTTTGTATTTGTTCTGGATGACTTACAGATCTTGAGCAAAAATATTAATGGGTGTTTTAACTATTATTTTGAACTTATGGGAGCAGTATTTAGCATTTAGTGGTCTCTATTTAGCATTTAGTGGCCTCTAGTGACAAAGTTGCAAAGTGCAACGTTAAACTCCAAATAAATACATCTTTTTGCTGATGTTTTACATTAAACCTAATTGAAACATTTTTGGTCATGTGGCAAAATGTGAAAATTAATATGCAATCAATTGTTGTTGCTATTTTAGTTTTACATTTTCCCTCCAACAGTTTTGTTAATTTTTCATCTGGTTTGTGCAGCAAACATGTCACATTGAAGGTGGAAAATTGGATTTTATCACAGTTAAATATTTCCCATCAAAAGTACCTGCCATTTGAGAGCCAGTGAAAAAGAATGGACACATGCATGTACATTTGTACATCCTGACTTTTTTTTATTACTTTATTTCATCAGGTAAGCTTTGATGAATCAAATTAATTGAATGCAAGAAACATTTTATTTTAAGCTTTTAAATCTTCAGTAATGTGTCCCTTCCCTACATGCTGAAGTCAAAAGCTCCATAAGGAAGGCATTTTTTCTAAGTTTTCTCCCTGTGACAGCATAACATACTGGAGAGCCATTTAATTTTGACTGAAATGGCTCTCCATAAAATTTGGGGAAAAATGGATAAATCAAAAAAGGAAAATTTAAAAATAATAAATAAAAAAAGAATGAATGAAAATGGAAAATTTTCATTAATTCTGGAAAACTGGAAAAGGATAAATGAAAAATTGATAAATGAAAAAGGGATAAGTGAAAAATGGATAAAGGAAAAATAAATTAAAATAGATAAATGAAAAAATGGGTAAATAAAAAGAAATCAATGAAAAGTAGATAAATGAAAAAGGGATAAATGAACATGGATAAATGAAAAACAGATAAATGAAAATAAAAATTGGAAAAGGATAAATGAAAATGAGAAATGGAAAAGGATAAATGAAAAAGGAACATTTAAAAAGGATAAATGTTCCGGATAAATGGAAAATATAGAAATGAAAAAACGGCCAGGAAGAAATGAATCAGGGAATAAATAAATGTACAAATGAATAGATATAAATATAAAGTTCTTCAGACATGAGCAAAAAGATGCCAATTACTCATTTATTTATTTATTTTACTCATTTATTTATTTTCCCTATTTATTTATTTAATTTTGGATGAAATGACTCTCCATATCCTCCTACTCCATGTGTTGTCAATGTGATGTTGGTAAAAATAGATCAGTTGTTAACTTAATGACATCTTTAATATTATGAAAGTCCTGGTGATGACCTGGGGAAACATCTGAAAGAGTGACCTGGCTCTGTGATAAATGCAGCCTCTATAGAGCAGGAGGAGTCCCCGCAGCTCTGAATAAACAGGGTGGTGGCTTTCATCTCTTTTGCCTCTTTTGGGGTAATGGGGAAACAATGGGATCACCGGCTGAGGGTTGGCCCGTGTTTGCAGCCAGTGTTTTCATCTCGCACCAAATGTTTACTCAAAACACACCAGCTTCTCTGAGAATGAGGTCAGTCAGCCCTCTAATCGCCCCAGGGCAAAGACACAGTGTCCCCCAGTAGAGCCCGTCACCTAGAGTGACCCAATGGCCACACCGAGGAGGAGGCTGTCAGCCATATTTAGCCAAAGAGAAACATATGCACCCAGACTGCTAACCACTCTTTAAAGATCAGGAAATCTGATATCTTTAGGTACAGTTTGAAGTTTATAGACCGTCAGAGAGGAAATAAGCAATATAACTTATAATAAGAACACCTAACTTCCTGTCAAGTTTAACCTCAAATACTCTTCATTTCAGCTACATTAAAAGTAAGCACACTGTCTGTTGACTTCATATAAACCATCTATTTTCTTTTAGATTATAATGCAAACTCTCACACAGGCTCTACTTGTAATCATTTAAGGGTTTTGAGTTCAGTTGTAAGTAAGTAGTTGTAAGTTTTCACTTATCTTATTTTGTATTTCAGTGAATTCATATGTTTTGGAATTTTTTTCAGTAGTGTTCAGCTCATGACTATTTAACTCATTTCTCCATTTCCTTTTGTATTCATTCAGTGTCACTGCCTAACTCAGGGATCTGTAACGTCAGTCGTTGAGAGCTGCTGTAACGCACAGGGACTCATTGGGTGACTTCTGTTTTTTATTACTCCATGCAGATCCATCTCTTTAACTTCCTGCAGTTCTTCAGACAAGCACGGTTAAACACCAAGAGCAAAGGCTTGGAATCATTCTTAATCTGAAATGTTCCTTGTTTTCAGTTTGCCATGGAAGAAATAGAAACCTACAAAGATCAGGGTATGAACTACAGGCAGAGAAACAGTCGATGACATGACCAAAGTAACAGACCATGGAATGGATGAATCCAGCAGGGAATGACAGAAACAGAGAGACTTAAGTATTGAGGAGAGTGATTGCTGGAAGCTGTGCCATTATTATCAATGTTGTTACTTGTCACCAAAGTAACAGATTCTGTGGTGCTAATTAAACATTCTCACTGTATGCTGTTCTTTTTCCCATTTTGTCACATTACAACAAACTTTAATGGCTTTTATTAGGATTTTATGAGGTAGTCCAGATTAGACAAAGTCACGCATAATTCAAGCATTGTTTAAATATGGATAGTGCAACATGTGCTTGTATTCAGCCTTCCTAAATCAAAACTTTGTAGAATTACTTTATTAATGCAAACAGATGTTTTTGCTCATTCCTGTTCACAAAACGGCTAATGCTTGGTGAACCTGGACTGACTATAAACATAAACTTTCAAATTTTGACAATGGTTCCCAGTATTTTCATTCATTTATTTCTTGTTTGGTTGTATGCATGTTAGAAGGTAAACCTCCAGCTCAGTGTCAAGCACTTTTCTGTATCTAACAGCTTGTCTGTTTGTTTGCTCCATTTATCTTTCCATCACCTCTGACTAACCTGTTTCTGAAAAAAAAAACACTCCCAAAGCATGATGCTGCCACCACCATGTTACAACTGGAATTCTTTTGTGTCTGAGCTAAAAAGAAACTTAGCCACATGATTTTTTAAAATATACTATCAAAGTATTTGCTTTATGAAAAATGCCTCTGCATGTCTCATCTCCTTCTTTGTCTCTCCCACACAACAGATGACTTTGCTTAATAGAAAGCTGCACTTTTCAATCCCGCTGTCCAGAATCCCTTTCTTGGATCTTTAGGAAGGTCAGCAGAATTGACCTTCGGGAGCTTGTGTCAACTCCAAAGGCTCCGCTTTGAGGGAGCTCCAGTGCCTTGAAGGGTGAAGGTGGTGCGAAACTCCTATTTTTCACAGATAATGCAGTTGCGTAAAGAGGTTTTTGTTAGTTTACATGTGGCATTACAACTTCAAACTTAATTGTTGTAGTCACCATGCATAGATTTCTTGTCTAGGCATGGCATGAAAACTCAAACTTAATTATGTTTTTTAAGAAACAATCCAATTATTTTTCAGTTTTTTATTTATTTATTTATTTTTTTTTAGTAAGACGAAACTTTTGTTAGGTGAGTTATGAAGTAATCTGACTGACCCATCACTTTGGAATCAAAGTGATGATGGTCCCCAACTGTTGTTACACCTTGAAATATTAAATTGTTGCACTATAAAAAGACAATGCATCCAAAGAAAAGGGAAGAGAAAATAGTTTTAAGAAAAAATGTGTTAGATAGGAAGATATGGAGAAATAAAAAGAGGAAAACAATAAAACAGACACAAAATGCAAAGGAGGAAAGCATAAGGGAGCAGTGGTGGAGTGATTTGAGTGTTATCATCAGCTCTCATTCTCAGCATGGAATCTATAATGGGAAAATCAACCTCTCTGACTCCTGTGTAATTGGATTTGCTGGGTCTCGTGCTGAATCAGAGCCCAGTGGGTAGCACAAAGCTTGTTAAGATTGGACAAGCATTGACGGGGCGGAGGAGAGGTGGGGCAACGGCAGAAGTAACCTTGACAACTTTTCTCGAGTGGAGACTGAATTATTTATTGTGCTGAACACTCAACTGCTCATCCATTACAGTCAATTGACTCAAAGCTTCCCAGACACCAATTAGGTCATTAAGTGACTGGAGCTTTAGTTTCTTTTTTCTCCTAGAAGTCACCAAAGAAACAAAGATGGCTGGAGAAGGTTTCCAGACGGTTACCGAGTTACACATTGTAGGGTGCAAAAGTTTTTATTCTGCTTGGAGTTTTTCCAAGCAGAATTGTTTTGCATCCTACTAACAAAAAAATTCAATAGGTTTTAATGTTTAATTGTATTTACAGACAAACATGAATGGAAAAATATGCATCCTTTTCTAACTTTTATAAATAAAAATCCACCCTCTTTAGCCCTGATAAATCTACTTTACCTAAATACCTTCACATGTGACCTAATGAGTCAATTTGACATAAATCCAGTTGTTCTGTGAAGGTCTTTATTACTGAAGAAATAGTATCAAGAAGACCAAGGAACTAACCAGAGAGGTCAGGAATAAAGTTATGGGGAATTTTAAAACAGGGTTAGGTTATGAAACCCCCAAACTGACAGACTGAGCAACGAGAGCACTGATCAGATAAACAGCGAAGAGGTTTTTGGAGAAGTTTCAGCAACTCACAACTCTGTCGAGAAAATCTATATTAGTCACAAACTCTGTCCTCTATGGAAGAGCAGCAAGAAGAAAATCAATGTTTTTAGAAAGCTACAAAATGTTAAAGTTGCTTTTTGCCACATCTTTGCTATGAAATACGATGAACTTGATGAAGAAGTTGGTTAGATTATAAAAAAATTCTTTTTTTTCTGGTTGATATACAATATATACATGCATGGTGTTGGCATCATTATGGTGTGAGATATTTTCTTCATCAGGGACTTTGAAGCTGATCTGATTAGACTCAGATAAACAGAGGAAAATACTCAAATAAGACCTGCTGCAAAACATTAACCAAGACATCTGATTGTAACGCTGTTGTAACTCTGACTTTATGTTTAAGGCTAATGTCCTGCTCAAAGGTGAACTTTTTCCCCCGTGTCAAAATAGTTGCAGGTGTTGAAATGTTCCAGTCAAATCCTAGTACTTACTTCTCTGTCAGAAGTAAGTACTTCTGACAGAGAATCTGTGACAAGTCTAAAAAAACTGATGTTAACAGACATCAGTCTTGCCAAGTTTGAATTCGGAAAGAACCATATGTAAAAAAAAAACAGTCTGTCTCTAAATGTACAATGCTGAAAGAGGCATACCCCCAAAAAAGATTCAAAACTGAAATTGCAGGAAAAAAATTGATTCTTAAAGTATTAATTGAGTGAGGGAGCTGAGAGGACTGCAAGAATGAAACCCACAGGCCCCCTGATGATGACTGGAATCCATAATGGTTCACAAATCAGAAACCAGACCTGACATGTCACAGAAGAAAAAATGTAACTGGGAGCTTCTTGTTGTGGTTGTGATGTAATGGAGATTGGAGAGAGAACGAGAGAGGTAAAGGGTGATAAGTTGGTGTGCTTTGGATCTTGTTTCTGTCTTGTTACGTTACACTCTGAAGATAGCCAGGTAAGCACTGAATAAGATCTCTCCGTCTCTCCACCTTCTGAGACATGAATCATTAAGCAGCACTCTGAGCTTCAGGACATCAGTACATTTGTTCACTGGATTCCATGTAACTTCACCAACATTATACTGACACCACAAACAACATGAAGAAGGACGAGACGAAAAGACAGTAAGCATGCTGCTGTGGAAAACAGTCTAGTGGTTCACTGATGGCCTCCATGCAAACAGACACAGGAGGACTCTCTATTTTCATCTAACTTCTCCAGAAAGAAGGGAAGCCTTCAGCTTTGGAGCTGCGCTAAAACTCAGCGTCCGGATATAGGAGACTAACAAAGCTTTGGAAATGCAGGTTTGATTTTGTTTTAAGTGACTGAAAAAAGTTCATGTTACCTCTAAATTTTACTCAGCTCCCCTTGGGGATTCTTGGGAATATTTTTTTTTCTTTGGTAAAATTAAATAAGAAATTTAAAACTGAAAAATAAGAAGAAAATCCAAACTTCTCAAACACTAAAAGAATAGCGAATGCAACTGCAGGTGGATCAGTTTTATAATTAGAAAGATACATTTGTTATTTATAAAGTAATCTAATTAAAAGCTACATTTGTTACAACTCTTGGGTAAAATGTTCATGTTGATAGTAAAGTTCTTATGCTTGGTGTGTGCTATTTTTACATGCTTTTTTAAAATGTTTTTTTTTAATTTGTAAAAATATTTGTGAACATTTCCACACTGTGCTTTCATTTCTAACTTGTTTTTAGGTAAAAAAGAGTACTGGAGTAATATGCTATTTATTATGCTAATCTGCCAGCAACAGCTAACTTGTAGTTTCTAATATCAAAGTAGCAGATACATTTGCAAGATGCCGCTCTGCTTACGCTGAGGTCAACAGCTGACATTTTTTCCATTGTAAGAGGGGGATAAATTCTCTTGTCTGTGAGTAAATTAATGAAGCGAATCAGCAGGTAACAACTGCTCCCCGCTCCTCCTCCCCCTCTTTCATGAGAAGATAACTCCACTTCTCAACACCGATGAGGTCACTTCGTCTCAGGCGACAATGACACTCTAGACCAAGTTCAGTGACCATCTCTTAATTAAAATACACTTGCTTACTCTCTGAGGCGATTCACCTGATATGACAGTGGCTTTCGGGATTCATTACACAATCTCACTTTCCACGCCGAGTCAGATTGGATGGTCTATTGTGTAACTGAACTGGCCAGTATGCGTTTTAGGTGCTTTTCAATAAATCAGAATCTCATTAAAAAGTGAACTTTTTTAAACAGATGCGAGCGACATAGCTCAAGTGTTTATTTCTGTTGGTTTTGATGACTACGGCTTACAGCTTACAAAAACGTTCATTTTCTCAGAAATTTTAAAAATTGCATTAAATAAAAACAAATAAGGGCTGCACAGTGGGGCAGTTGGTAGAGCTGTTGCCCTGCAGCAAGAAAGTTCTGGGTTCGATTCCCGGCCCCGGTCTTCTCCCTGTGCATGCGTGGGTTTTCTCCAGGTACTCCGGTTTCCTCCCACAGTCCAAAAACATGACTGTCAGGTTAATTGGTCTGTCTAAATTGTCACTAGTTGTGAATGTGTGTGTGTATGGTTGTTTGTCTTGTGTGTCTCTGTGTTGCCCTGCGACAGACTGGCGACCTGTCCAGGGTGACCCCGCCTCTCGTCCGGAACGTTAGCTGGAGATGGGCACCAGCACCTCCCAACCCCACTAAGGGACAAGGGTGTAAAGAAAATGGATGGATGGATGGAAAAGCACTAAATAAATACAGAAATCTCAGTCTATGTAAAGATGCATCCATGTACTGCACTGTCTGCACCAGTACTTGGATGGGCGTCCATTTACATAAATCATCGCTTCAATACATCATGCTGTGGTGGTGTTTTGATATTGGTGATATGGCTCATTGCCCAGGGCATCGATGTGTGAAAAAAAAAAAAACATAAGTTGCATCTGAACAAGATTTCTATTGCTTCTAGTCATTGCTATTCAATACTGAATGGGATGTCTGTGCTCAGTTTTAGCACTGTAAGCTCAGTCCACACTTTGTGAATCTCCATGCATCTCTGACCCAATACTGCAGAAACAAATAGACGAATTATCTTTTTGCACGTCAAGTTTTGAGACCTGTGAGCCATGAATTTTATTCATAAGAAGCTGCAGTGTCCATATTGTATGTCGCCATTTCCCTACCGCATTTTTCCTTTCTATTAATTTTCCATTGATATGCTTGAATATCAAACTCTGTCAACAACCAGTTTCTTTAGGAACCTCTGGAGTAATAACCCTTTGATGTACATTGTGGCATTTCTGATTAAATTAAATGTTTCTTATTTTTTTGCTATAATTCCTCAACCTTGTCATTTTTTGCTCTGTTGCAAGAATTTAACTTTGTGAGAAACTAAATTAAGGGTTATCATTTGCTGTAAGCCATATTCATCACAATGACCAGCATCAAATAAATTAATCCAAGTTAGAGATTCATCTGGTGAATGGAATTGCTGAAATAAACTTTTAAGAAATAAACTTTCAATGATTATCTAATCTATTGGGATGCACCTGTGTACACAAGGCTATGTAAGAGAACCTCTCCAAGTTCCTCATCGTTCCTCATTCGCCATTGTCCTCCTGCACTGAGAACGCCCAGTTAGTGTTCAGCTTTTCAGGGCCAGTGTCATTAAAAATACTTCTGCTTTCTGCAAAAGAATGAGCTGAATGAAAACGGCAAACCTTCAGATTTGCTCCGAAAGGCCGAAAACATCGGCATTATCATCACCTCTGAATTAATCAATCCCATCTCCTGACAGCAGCTTATCTGCCCATGTTATTGCTTGTAACACTGTATGGCAACCCGGAGTCACGCTGTCCCAGCAGATTGTCCCCCTTTGCTGCCCAGAGAGAAGTTTGTTCCCATGAAAGAAGGGGGCGTCACAGATACCCTGCAGCAGCGCCACCACCATCATATCAGCAGATTGATTCTGACGTCCAAAAAAGGGTTCCTTCAATGATATTGTTCACCTGTCTCATAGGCTTAAAGTGGGTGAGTGGGAGGGGAGTCCTGTGGGAAGGGGGTCGTGTGAGGGTTATTGGTGGGGAACACAGGGTGAGGCGTATTGTTCAAGTAAGGGTTGAGAAGACTGGGGGTGCGGTGCTGACAGGTGGGAAAAAAAAACACTCATCTGACTAGCCTCCTCTGTCCGTCCATGGGGCCCCATATGAGCAAAGTAATGGAGTCCAAATTACAGCACAAGATTGCCAAGAACAAGGCTCTATTGTTTGCCCTCGGGGCACACTAGAGCACCCTAAATGAGTGTCACAGCAAGCAGCAGGGCACGGACCGTTACTGCGCTATTTAGTCTGTCTCGTTGTCTCAAGACGGACCCGTTTCAGAGGTTCTCAGATCAGACAAATACTGCTCCCCTCCGCCCTCTCCTGCCTTCACCCCTTCCTCTGTACAGCCACCCCCCACCCCACCCACAACTCCTCACCCCCAAAATAGGCCAAATCTCCTCCATTGTGTTTCGACTGCCTAGTGTGAAATTCACTGTGACGTTAAATGTTTTCTAATGAATAATTACTGAATGGATATGCAGGGAGAATATGTGTAATGGATTGTAGACTGCATTTTAAAGACGTCTTTTTTGTCTCTCCTCCGTGGTATTTACAGGACAAAAAGCCCCTCGGCCGTTCTCAGAAGAAACGAGGGCCATAGGAGGAGGACGGAGGGACGAGGGAGGGGGGAAGGAGGGCTTTGTGTCAATTAGATCCAATGGATTATCTTTTTTTAAATGTTTTTACAGAGAGAGTTGGGAATCAAAGGATTTCTGCTTCCAAAGAGGGAGTGAAAAAAAAAAATACAAAACCAACAAAAGCTGTGAAAACCTTTGGTCAAAGTGTTGCTGCTGTGAATGCTAAACAGATTGGTGGAATTTTTTTCCCACTATACTTCTAAAACACGCCGCTGTTTCAGGCGCTGCCAGTCCATTTTGCACTCTGTGTAGTGTTTACTTGGAGCATCAGCTCAATTGAATGAACGGCTGCTAGCCAAGGTCCCTGTGAATGGTGTAGCAATTATCTTCTATTTGTTCATATGAATAATCAAAGCCTTTGGTACAGAGACTTTTAGGAGCTCAAAATCTTTTTAGTTTCCATAGATCCACAAAATAGGCTGTATGTGCCTTTTCTGGTCTTTGCTCCCCCTTGGAGTTGTTTACTGAAACATGCGTTCATCCAGATGGAGACGTCAAAACAGATTTCTTGAAACTTTTTATCCATTCAAAATTGTCGCAGGTGTTGTTTATAACTGTTGCATTTGTTTTTATTATGCCCAATTTACTCCTATTTGTAGAATAAAACCAATTAGCAAACACCATTCAGGTTAGTATAAAATAAAAATGTACTACGAAATAGGTCACACAACATTGGGTTAACAGTAGATAACAATTTACCATCTCAGGAGCTTTTATAAGAGTATTGAGCTGCGGGATGACTGATGCTTATTGCACAGGGTCGGCTGGACATGGAGGGTGCCCTGACCGCCAGGGACCGAGTAGGAATCCAGGACTTTGTCCTTCTGGATGAAACCACAGAAGTGGCTGTTATCAGCAATCTGAAGAAACGTTTCAGCAAGGATCTAATCTATGTGAGTTCCAGAAAAAAGAAAATCAGCATCTAAATTAAATCATGTGTTTTGAATTATGAAATAAGTACTATTTTCACTCTGTCATGTCCTTAGACTTACATTGGCACACTGATTGTGTCTGTGAATCCGTACAAGGACCTGGACATCTACAGTAAGAAACAGATGGATGTCTACATGGGTGTCAACTTTTTTGAGCTTCCACCACATATGTGAGTTTTTGATGGGCATCCAAACAGTGTACACTGTTCAGAGTGTAAATAAAGTCAATAAAATCTTTAACTCTATCCTGCAGCAAACAGGAAAAAAATGGTTAAAAAATTTCAACTGGAAATGTACTCATGGGATTATTAAATTAAAAAAAAAGAAAACAATATCCTTTATCAAACTTCTGTTTTCAGAAACGACTTGAAAGATTTGGGATTTTGCTGACCAGGAAAAAAAATCAACGTCATTTTTTTTAAGGTGGTTTGCCCAAATCAAGAGTGTCCATTTTGTTTTAGTTTATTTAAGAAAGGTAAAGTCAATTAAAAATGTCCACAATAATTCTTTGGATCTTATCTTTTAGGTCAATTTGAACATAATCTGCATTGTAAAGAAAATAAATCTTACTATCTTGCTATAAATCTTGCTATATTAATCTATAAATGTATATAATCACCAATCCACATAAATCTTGCTGTTTTAAACCTGTTAGCGCGTATTTTCCTAACTAGACCTTTGATGTGTAACAGTTCTTTTCTATCCATCCAGCTATGCCTTGGCTGATAATGCCTACCACACCATGCTGACAGAGTTCAACAATCACTTCATCCTCATCTCCGGTGAAAGTGGAGCAGGAAAAACTGAGGCCTCAAAGAAGATCCTGCAGTATTATGCCGTCAGCTGCCCGAGCACCACTTTAATGAACACTGTCAGAGACAAGATGCTCATGTCCAACCCTGTCTTAGAGGTTCAATGGTTGCTTCTAATTTCATCAGAACATCAGCTATGCGTTTAAATAAGAGGTGATTGTGAGAATTATTCTGAATAAAAGAGCTTTCTTTTTTATTATTAAAGGCTTTTGGGAATGCAAAAACTCTGAAAAATGACAACTCAAGTCGGTTTGGGAAATACATGGATATTCAGTTTGACAGTCAGGTAAGGACTCAAGCAAATGCTGCTGTGGAAAAAAAAAAAAAAGAAAAAAATGAATTTTTTTTTTTTTTCACGGAATATATATATATATATATATATATATATATATATATATATATATATATATATATATATATATATATATATATATATACCAGTAAAAAAGAAACAAGGATCAAAACAATTAAAACATGTTTTTTTCTTTTACCTTACAAAGCCAATGAAAAGAAAGCAAAGTCAGCATATAATGCATATAATGTTAACATGATCAAATGTAAATCTTGATGCCTGAAGGGAGATGCTGTTGGAGGCCACATCCTGAACTACCTGCTGGAGAAATCGAGGGTTGTGCACCAGAATCACGGAGAAAGGAACTTCCACGTTTTCTACCAGCTGGTGGAAGGAGGATCCGATGACCTGCTGACGCAGCTGGGCCTTGAGAGAGACGTCCAGCATTACTACTACCTAACGCAGGTTTGTATGACTTCAGAAGAGCATTCTTAATTATGATGACTAGAAATATTTTATAGATGTGTGTTCTTTGTTTCCAACAGGGGGAATGTGCCATTGTGTCGTCTATTAATGACAAAAATGACTGGAAATCTGTCAAAAATGCCCTGCAAGTCATTGAATTTGATGAAACTAACACCAGTGTAAGTTGAATGGCTTTGCATGAACCAGTTTTAACATGAACATGTTGGTAAAAAAAAAGAAAAAAAAACCTGAGTGTCCCTGTGCAGCATCTGTTTAGGGTGGTTGCGAGCGTTCTCCATTTGGGAAACGTTCACTTTGATCCGGACAGTAAAGGTCACGCCCTCCTGAAGAACAACACTGAGCTGAACTGGGTTTCAGATGTAAGGAAAGCAAACATTCCTGAGTTTGATGTCCGGACTAGGCTCAGAAATCCATCTGGTGACTCATTTCAGTTTCCTTCACAGCTCCTGGGGGTGGATGCCAACAGCCTTAAGGAAGGACTTACATTCAGAAAGATTGAAGCCAAAACAGAGCAGGTGCACAGACACCAAAGCCTCTTTTACCCTCATTAGGTGATAAAACAGTGTTTCTCCCAACTACAACTGTGACTTTTTAAAAATATATATTTTTAAGGTCCTCAGTCCGTTCACAATAGACCACGCCATCTATGTCAGAGACGCCCTGGCCAAAGCCATCTACGGACAGACTTTTACCTGGTTGGTCAACAGGATTAATGAGTCCATGGAGAACAAGGTATGATGTAAAAGCTTACATACCGGTTTTTATTTTCAAAGCTAAAACATAAACACCCCTTTGAACTTTTTACATTTTTCCTTTTGCAACCACAATATTCAATGCATTTTTATGGCATTCTCAAAAAAATTGTAATAAAATAACTGAGATAATTTAAAGAGTCATAACCCGCAGGTAGCAACGTTTTCTGCTAACTTAGAATTGTTTTCACTGGTTTTTACTTAAGGTGTTAGAGCAAATTCACACCACACTTGTATTTTAAAAGAAAAGTAAAAAAAAAAAAACAAAAAAAAACTATGCATTATTTTTCCACCACTTCTATTCATCTTCTTGCATAAGGTATTCTCAATAAAACTCCAGATGAAATACAGCTACATTCATGGCTGTGACATAACAACATGTGGAAACATTCAAGGGGTGAGAATAGTATATTAAAGTTCAATATTTTCCGCTAGGACTCTTCACGGAAGACTGTCATCGGGCTTCTGGACATATATGGATTTGAGGTGTTCTATGTTAACAGGTGAGCTGCATTCTCCTATAGTTGATTTTCTGATAAATATACAACACATTTTTGCCCAATGCTACCATCATACATGAGTTTTGCACTAAAAAACAGAAATATTTGCCCTCTTTGTCATCAGTTTTGAACAGTTCTGTATAAACTACTGCAACGAGAAGCTGCAGCAGCTTTTTATCCAGCTGACGCTCAAAGCTGAGCAGGAAGAATACGAAGCTGAGGGAATTGAGGTGAGACTGATCAAAACATGGAAAAAGAAAAAGCAAAATGAATGATCATCAACATTTTCTAGCTTTATTCTAAGTGGTTTGTTCTCAAAGTGGGAGCCGGTTCAGTTCTTCAACAATAAGATCATCTGTGACCTGGTTGAGGAGAAACACAGAGGAATCATATCAATACTGGTGTGTAATCCTCAGAAAAGTCTTTTCACATAAATACAGTGGTATTTGTCCATATTTTTGTAGTAAAAATGTAGTTTTTTTCAATCTTTAATATGTAATGAAATCACATGCTTTCATTAGCTGTAAGTGGGAAACCGTCATTATATTAGTCATGGAGAATTAAATTGCTGAAATAAAGGAACTTTTCAATAATACGCTAATTTACTGAATATGGCGGTGTAAGTGATGTTTAATAATAATAAAATAAATACCTGAATCTGATTCTGCAGGATGAAGAGTGTCTGAGGCCAGGAGATGCCACCGATCTCACCTTTCTGGAGAGATTAGAAGAAAAGATGGGCAATCACCCGCACTTTGTGACGTGAGTTCAAATCTGTAGCATTATTAGTGACCACAAACATCAGGTTTCTGCTCAGTGGAGTGGACTGTGGCTTCATGAAGACAAGGAGTTATGATTCACCTCTGACTTTGTTTCCACCTCTTTGACTGCAGACACAGACTGGCCGACAAAATGACACGGAAGACTCTGGAGAGGGGAGATTTCAGACTCCTGCATTACGCCGGGGAGGTCACTTACTGCGTTGTGGGTAAAATAAAACCACAGTCCAGAGGCCATTTTCACATTAACATCTGGACTGCTGTCATTTCATAGTGGCAGTCCTTTAACTTTGAAATTCTTTTTTTTTTTTTTTTTTTTACATTTTTAGGTTTTCTTGACAAAAATAATGACCTGTTATACAGAAACATAAAAAATGTAAGTATGGATTTTTGCACCTCTAATTATTGAGATACAGATATGTAATCAAAAAGTATGTTGTTGCAAGACTGCAGTAAATTAAGACTGCAGATGGATGATATTTAATAATTTATTAACTTGATGTAAACATGCACTAAAGTGGATTCTCACTTCCTTTTAAAGCTGGTGTGTCAGTCAAAAAATACGATTGTCAGGGAGTGCTTCTCTGCTGTGGACACAACAAACAAGAGGAGACCAGAGACAGTAAGTTCATCTGTGTTTGGATTCTTATTGGTAACAATAAAATGTAAAATTGTTCATGCATTGATGATGCAACAAACATCTTTGATGAATTTTTACAGACACCAATTGGGTATTTGGCCACTGTTCCTATCAGAAATGACGCACCAGTTAGATGGTTTCCTGGCATGGAGCCATTTTAATTCCACATAAAGTATTTTCAGGATGAAACTCTTTGAAGGGAATAAAAAGGGAATAAAGGAAAACTACATCCAAATTTATCAACTTCACCTAAAATCAAGAAGCTGGTAATTAAACTTGGATAAAATTGAATGTTCTAACAGGACACTTATCCAGATCTCGTTAAGCTTCTGGACTGACCCCGATCACAGACTTAATAAAAATATTGTGGACGCCAACTGATTTCTAGGGACTTTGCCAATTCTGGTCAGAAAAGTGGTGAAATGTTCCACCAGAATGATTCCTTGAGCTTGCTGCTGACTACAAAAAGTGTCTGGTGTTTCTGCAGTTTGCTAAAAGACATTGTATTTAAGAATATGTATTTAAGAAATATGTATTTCTGTATGTATTTAAGAATACATACAGATGTATGCAAATAATTAAGCCTATATCCATAATTTATATCCCTTGAAGACTGCCGATAATACATTCCGACTGACAAGGCAAAATCTGTCATCCACAATCGGACTAAAAGTCTTAATTCATACATGATGTATCTGCCAATTGAACTGATGGTACGGCTGTGTCTGTAGGTAGTGACCCAGTTTAAGAACAGCCTGCAGAAGCTCACAGAGATGCTCATGGCTAAAGAGGCCTGGTACATACGCTGTCTAAAGTCCAATGAGTCCAAGCAGCCAGGTATGTCAGCTCAGAAAAGGTCAATGCAATCAACACGGTCGTTTTATGATCGCTGTCATCCAATCACAGGACAGTTTGATGAAGCACTGATCAGACACCAGGTGAAGTACCTGGGCCTGATGGAGCATCTCAGAGTCAGAAGAGCTGGTTTCGCTTACCGTCGGAAGTATGAGGACTTCTTAAAGAGGTTCTGCAAAAACCTATCTTTCCCCATGAATTTATGCTCGATTTCATGTGTGTAAACGTTTCCTGTGTGTGTTTACCTGGCTCATGTCACAGATACAAACCCCTGTGCCCGGCCACCTGGCCTCACTGGAGAGGAATGCCTGCTGATGGGGTTGAAGTGCTGGTTCAACACCTGGGCTACCTGCCTGATGAGTACAAAATGGGAAGGTGAAGAAAACTTTATCATTCAGTCTAAAAAAATACTCAGTAAGCCAGTTTAGGCAAAAAATTACCGTCCTTGATTGGATTTTTATAGAACCAAGATCTTCATCCGTCATCCTAGGACCCTTTATGCCACAGAGGATGCTTATGAGAAATGCAAACATGACTTGGGTGAGTTTAATTCAAATCTCAAATCAAATCTTTATTATTACTGTTTAAGACTTTTAATGGTTTTGTATGCTTTGGTTTTGCAGCATCAAAACTTCAGGCCAAGTATAAAGGATACAAAGTGAAGGGAGAGTTCAAGAAACAGAAAGAGGCTGGTAAATATCAGAACATGAAACAGACTGGTGCTTAAATATTTGTAAACCACGAAGGTAACTTTGATACCAGCACCAAACACTGGATTGAAAAACAGTTTTTATGCCAAGAATATCTATCACATCTCCAACAGCAAGTGATTAAAAAAATACATTGTTTTAGACTTAAGAACATTTCACAGATATTCAAACCTCTGACTTTGCTGAAGTGCAAGCAAACTTAACTTTAATTACATGTCTTCAGCAACAAAGATTGAGACGTGTTGGAGAGGAGCGCAGGCCAGGAAGGAGAGAGAGAAAAGAGCATGGGCTGTAAAAGTCATCAAGAAGTAAGCAAAAAAAAATAAATAAATAAAAATGGCACCCTAATGTCGTCACATCATTTAATCTAAATTGCATTTTGTTCTCCTGTTTTAGGTTCATCAAAGCCTACATAAACAGAGGGGAAGCAAAAAGCACAGATAACTCAGAGTACCTGGTCTTTGTGAGACAAAGCTACTTGAACAGGCTGAAAAACAATCTTCCAAAGACAGTTTTGGATAAGACAACCTGGCTAACTCCCCCAGCTGTGCTCACTGAGGTAACTCAACGTTTGTTTCGTTTCAACGCAGCCTGATGGAAAGTCAACTTTTGGCTCTGAGGATGGTTTTATTGCTTTTTTAAAGGCATCAGAGATACTGCGGAAGCTTCACTACCGTCTGATGGTGCGGAAATATGTGCGAGGAATCCCACCACAGAAAAAAGCACAAGTCAGAAACACTGACCACAACATATAAGACAAAAATAAAATGCTGTTTTTTGTTTTAGTAGTTTATATCGTCCTGGTCGTGGAACACTGGACCAGCTCTACACCCTCAGCGGGGTCCTGGAGGGTGCATGGGAGTTCGCCCAACCAGTCTACATGTGTTTTGTGGACTTGGAGAAGGCGTTCGACCGTGTCCCTCGGGGGCCCTGTGGGGATACTCCGGGAGTATGGGGTACCGGGCCCTTTGATACGGGCTGTCAGGTCCCTGTATGACCGGTGTCAGAGTCTGGTCCGCATTGCCGGCAGTAAGTCGGGCTCGTTTCCGGTGAGAGTTGGACTCCGCCAAGGCTGCCCTTTGTCACCGATTCTGTTCATTACTTTTATGGACAGAATTTCTAGGCGCAGCCGAGGTGTTGAGGGGATCCGTTTTGGTGGCCTTAGGATCGCATCTCTGCTTTTTGCGGATGATGTGGTCCTGTTGGCTTCATCGGAACGTGATCTGCAGCTCTCACTGGAGCGGTTCGCAGCCGAGTGTGAAGCGGCCGGGATGAGGCTCAGTGCCTCCAAATCCGAGGCCATGGTCTTGAGCCGGAAAAGTGCCTTCTCCGGGTCAGGGGGGTCGTCCTGCCTCAAGTGGAGGAGTTTAAGTATCTGGGGATCTTGTTCACGAATGAGGGAAGAAGGGAACGGGAGATCGACAGGCGGATTGGGGCAGCGTCTACTGTGAAGCGGGCGCTGTACCGGTCCGTCGTGGTGAAGAGAGAGCTGAGCCAAAAAGCGAAGCTCTCGATTTACCGGTCGATCTACGTTCCCACCCTCATCTATGGTCATGAGCTTTGGGTCATGACCGAAAGAACGAGATCATGGGTACAAGCGGCCGAAATGAGTTTCCTCCGCAGGGTGGCTGGGCTCTCCCTTAGAGATAGGGTGAGAAGCTCGGTCATCCGGGAGGGACTCAGAGTAGAGCCGCTGCTCCTCCACGTCGAGAGGAGCCAGTTGAGGTGGCTCGGGCATCTGGTAAGGATGCCTCCTGGACGCCTCCTTGGTGAGGTGTTCCGGGCACGTCCCACCGGGAGGAGGCCTCGGGGAAGACCCAGGACACGCTGGAGGGATTACGTCTCTCGGCTGGCCTGGGAACGCCTTGGGATTCCCCCGGAGGAGCTGGAAGAAGTGGCTGGGGAGAGGGAAGTCTGGGCCTCCCTTCTGAAGCTGCTGCCCCCGCGACCCGACCCCGGATAAGCGGAAGAAAATGGATGGATGGATGGATGATAGTTTATATATTTTTTTGTTTTTTCAGCTTCAAATGAAAGTTGTCACCAGCGCGATCTTCAAAGGCAAAAAGGAAAGTTATCCACCAAGCATCCCTCAACCTTTCTTGGACACAAGAATCAGTGAGTTTCAAATAAAACAGCTCCACACACTTCTGTTTCCAGAGAGTCACATACATGCATGGTCTGTCTTCTCCAGGCGAACAAGAGATAAACATCCGGGTTCTTAGCATGATTCGCAATGAGCAGATTAAGGTAATGGGATGAAATGACCAGCTTGACATAATCCAGCACCAAATCAAGCGCTGAGTGATTTGGGTTCTGTGTTTCTGCAGTACAGTGTCCCCGTCATTAAGTATGACAGAAACGGCTTCAAACCAAGGCCAAGGCAGCTCATCCTGACCAAGACTGCTGCCCATCTGGTGGAGGAGGCCAAGATCAAACAGCGAGTGTCGTACAATTCTCTCAAAGGTCTGAACTACATTCAATAATTCAGCGGTTAACATTATTATTATTAATATTATTATTATTAGTGTTCTCGTTGAGGGCAAAAACTGAGTTTGGACTTTTTGCAGGGATATCTGTAAGCAACTTAAGCGATGGCATCATTGTAATTCATATAACTTGTGAAAACCCCAAACAAAAGGTGAGTCTTTTTTTTATATATATTACATTACACAGAATGTATTTTATTGGGATTTTGTGTAATAAATCAACTAAGGCTGGTGAATTAATTTTGTAGTAATTTTGAAATGGAATGAAAAGGATCCAGGGCCATGTATTTTATTTTTTTTACAAATCTGAAAAGTGGGGTGTGTGTTTCTATTCAGCCTTCTTACTCTGATACTCTTAAAGAAATTCTGTGCATCCAAAAGGCTTCAGATGGAGCCCAATTTTATTTAATGTAATGTCAGTATAAATCCTGCTGGTTTGTGAAGGTTTCAGAGGTTAGAGGACATTAATGAACACCCAGCATCAGATGAGTCAGATATAAAGGCTGTGGAGAAGCAGAGCTACCCTATAAACAAAGTTTTTAAAAATCCCAAGCTTTGAACATGTCACACAGAGCTTTTCAATCCAATTCCTGAAAATGTAAAGAGAGTGGAACAATTGCATTTCTACCAAAACAGAGGCATCCATCTAAACTGAGCAAGGAGAGAATTAATCAGAGAAGGTTTAAGGAAACTCTGGAGGAGCTGCAGAGATCCACAGCTCAGTGGGACATCTGTTAGCATACACCCACAGCTCCAATAATGAGGATTAATCAAAACATATTTATATCTAAAACTCCCCAGTAAAAGCAAAAGAACTAAATCCAACTTAGAAACTTTAAGATTTGAAAATTGCTGACATTTTCAATTTAATGTGAGGGTGAGTAAAAAAAACAAACAAAAAAAAAACAATAGACAGAAATGTCATCGTCAAGATGTGGAAGGTGATCAGACTTACTCCAAAAGATTTGCTGTTAACTGCAGTGACAGCTTGTTTTACTCAACGTTTGACTCTTTTGAATACAAATACATGACGCACTGTAAGATACTATATCTGGGTTTGTATTTTTTACTTAAACCGACACTGATATGACTATGGTAATACAGAAATTATTCTAATGACGACTAAGTTTGTGAAGATTCAGAAACAAAAACTTTTACATTTCCAGGTAAAAATCTAGCAAGATCATTTGTCACTCTGTTTGTCTCAGGGAGATCTGATCATACAGTGTGATCACCTGTATGAGTTTTTAACAAAACTCAGCATCATTGCCAACAAACAGGATGCAATCAAAGTGGTTCAGGGCTGGTGAGTTCAAGATTTGAGAACTAGACACCTGGTTTTGCCATTCAGATTTACTCAACAACTTTGGTGTTTTTCAGCATTAAGATTGAAATCCAGTCTGGCAAAGAGAGCGCAGTGGACTTTACCGCAGGGCAGGAGGCCATGGTGTACAAAGCCAAGAATGGACACCTGATGGTGGTGAGAAAAATCAAATAATCACATCTTTAAATTCACCTGGAGCATAAGAAAAAACATAAACCACTTTTTTTTTTTTTTTTTGCTGCAGGTTGCAACACGAACAAGGACACGGTAACATGTGAGGACACACAAGAAGCCCCTGCATATTTAATCAGGAGACCCCTTAGGAGAGGATTATGTCCACAGGATACACACCCGACCTGAAACAGCTGCATCCCTCATCGGACAGAAACACACTTTTCATCCGTTTTAGGTCAACTTAATTTCCAGTACAATATTTGCCTACAATAAAACTACAGTTTGATATTTTATCTAGTAAAGTTTAAATCTGAGATGTTAATTCAAAAGGTTCACTTTAAGTTGAAAAATCAAAGATGTTGTGCAAAAAAATATCTGACTTGAGGAAACCATATTATTTTCAAACTTGGTAAAAAAATACCCCACGTAATTCTTTAAACAACAAAGCCATATGTATTATATAATTTTGTATTTTCACTGACGAGGAACATGTGGAAATTAAACACATACCAAAATCAATGCATCTAGAAATTTATTTGTGATAAAGGATATATAAATATAAAACATCATTTGTTCACTTCTGTACAACAGACCTAAAAATCGATGAGTGCTTTGACTTGAACATATAAGTATGCAGACAAGACAGTATATTCTGATGAATGCAGTGATGGACAGGTCTAATTCCCATCTCTGTTAAAAGTTTGTAGACAGGCATCCCCTTCCTGCCAGGCTTCACTCTGATTACACTCAGTCACTTAAACCTCAGCAGACATCATTCAATCAGCTCAGTACATTCAACACCTCAGGTCACAGATTAGGTTTCCTCCACTGGAGAATAAAATGTTTATAGTGGAGGAACGGAAATATATCAGTCCAAGCTAAATAGAATATAATCCAGAGAGTGAAATGTTGCATTCTTCTGTGATACTGTAACATAAAAATTATTTGTTTTATACAGTTTTATTAATTATCAGGCTACAAAATAGCCACGTTAACATTCCAGGGATAAAACAGTGCCACCGTATGGTCGCATTGTGGTATAACACCACTGACAGACCCACAGCAGCTAACCATCTACATTACCTTTTTAAGTAATTACATGTTGTAATTCAGGTTCTGCTGTGTGTCACATAGCTTGGACCCTTAAACAACAGATTTATACTGACAGAAACACCCCACAAACAGTCTGATGGGTAAACCTTGTTCTGCTGGAAGCAAACACCCATGTAAGCAACTGTAGAAGAAGTCATTTTTGAGATTACACAACAGCTAAACAACTAAAACGAGACACAAAAACAGAAAACAACACAAACCGATGTACGCCACTCAGAGCAGTCTCTTGGAGAAGCTGGTAAAAGACAACAGGAAGTGAGAGAGAGTGATTTGCGTGGTGTTTGTAAGGCACAAGCATGGTGCAGAGACACAGGCTGCTGGGTCAGAACAAGGGAGGTCATTGGTGGTGGTGTGTGCGGTCATCGGGTCGTTTGACGTGAATCCTACGAACTCTTCCTACGGGCTCTTCGTCGTCGTCCAGATGGCTAGATCTTCCTGCAGCGCCGCCTGTGGCTTCCAGCAGTGCGTTGTCTGGACCCCGACCGTCGTGGGACTCGTACAGAAGGATGTTGAGGGTCTCCTCATAGATGCGCGCCTCAGGAAACTCAACCTGAGTGTTTCACAAAGAAATAAAATAAGAGCTATAGTGAAAAATGTACTGCTATGTAATGGTAATGATGAAAAAGACCGAACAGGGTAGACGAGTACTGAAGGTCAGAAGTGCCGCAATCCAAGAATTTATTTTAATGACAAAATAATGCACCAAATGCATATTTACCTTAGTCTGCTTCTTTTCTGTGGCGTAAACAATGGAAGTGCAGCACACTTCTGCAATCTTACGACCCTGGCCATAAAAGGACCAGCAGCAGATCTCATCCCCTATCACATCTTTGATGAAGAGGACTCGCCCATTGAACCGCAACGACAGCTTGTCAAAAAGCTCAATATTTTTTAGCATGTTGTCATCAGAATTGCTGGAGAGGAGAAAAAAAAGTTGATGAATGACACTGCAAGTCATCTGGGTTATGATCCATAACTAATAATGATGCTATTAAAGGAGACTCACCTAGTATATGAATATTTATTGTTGCTTCTGTTATACAGCAGTTTCACAGTAGGCTGGAAAGACAAAATGTTTCTTAGTTAAAATTTTTTATCTTAATAGCTCCATAAAATCCAGTACAAGCTACAAGAACACACCTTGTTTGATGTTGCAATGAGTCTCTGCTCTTCCTTACATGACGTCATGAGAGGCACTTTACAAAGAGGTTCATATGTTTCCTTCTTCTGAAAGACAATTTTTTTTTCCTTCATTAAACACTGCAGTTAAATTAGACTAAATATGATGACAAATGCACCGTAAACTAAATTGTGCTATTTAACTAGGATAGGTGTCTACCAGAAGGAGGCCATTCAGCTATTTTGGTTTCAACAGTGGTCATGTTATCTAAACAAGAATTACTGCCACAATAGAAATGGCGCTTTAATGCAAAACCTTTAGAACAATGTCGTTAATTATAAATCATATTTCACCATTTTTATGAGTGCGTCCCTATCAAAATATTTGATTACAAAAAGAAATAGCCACTTAGTGGCAAGTAGATGAGCAGGAAAGGGTACGTTCATGAGCATATCCAAGTATATATAGACAAGATGGTAACACTTTGGTATCGAGTTCAAAGCAAAGTAGCAAGAAGAAAAACCACACAGAGCTGACTGAGCATGTAAAGAGTAAAAGGAGATTCATCATCACCTGTAAGCCTTTCAGTTGTCAAATAACAATGTCTTTAGTCGTATTAAACACAAGTTTCTAAATTTTACTAAACTTTTATGGGTAAACTTGATTCATTGTTAAATAGCACACATAGAAAGTCAGATAATCACATGGCGGAAACTAAACAATTTAGCCACCCAGACAACTTCCTCAAATTCAAACTAATGGAGAAGAATGGAAACTACAATGACTTTGGACAAATTATGGTTGTTGATGCCAGATGGCCTGGATTGAGTGTGTCAGAATCTGCTGGCATTTTCACACTCGATTTTCTCTGTGGGTAGAAAAGAAAAAAGAGAGAAAATATCCACAGTGTGGCCATTGTGTGGACAAAAATGCCTCATTAGAGAAAGTGTGCAGAGAAGGTTCATAGACAGAAGAGCTAACGGTGGCTAAAATAACCACTTAACACATCATAAGTATGCAGGATGCCGTCTCCTAATGTATAACATTTAGAGCCTTGAAGCATAATCAGATATCAGATTTTTTTTATTAAAGAACTAACCTGCAAGGCTGCTGAACATTCATCAGCTAAGCCTTGGACAAGATAATACTTGGCCTCTGCGAGTAACTCTTCAGTTTCCCGACGGCTCTCTGGGAGTGGGACCGCCCCATCCCGGAGGTAGTTAAGGATTGTTCCAAAGTGTTTTCCACAGCGATCAATTAGGATCCAACCTATAAACAGAAAACCATTGGTGTGTAAAAGCAAAAAACATCAAGTTACTGTGTTCAAAAATGTACATACAGAGCTTACCTTCACTGTCCGTAAGCACCTCCATCCGCCCACTGAACATAGCTTTAAGCATGGTGTCCTGCTTTGTTAGTGTCTGCATTGTAGTGTAGTAGAGCGCTCCGCCCACATTTAACTTCACATACTTTGAACTGGGGCTGGAACCTTTGAAGGAAGTGGTCCTGGTTGTAGCTGCTGGCACTGCAGAGCTCACCACACTGTCTCCTGACATCTCTTCCTGGAACAAAACAAGACAAAACATCAAAATGGAATGATTTCCCTTAAATTCACGTTTCCATGAAGAGTTCAGTAAACATCTGTACTATTTTGTTATCTACTTGGGGTAATGCCACATAAGTAACACCTTTTGGTACTACTTCACACAGCCTTCTTCATAAACCAATGTGATTTATGAAGGGAATCATAAGTGCTGAACAACAGCCTGTCTCCTACTGAGAATCCATCAGAATGAATAAACCTTATGAACTCCAGTTCCAATCATTTCAAGATTGGAACTGGAGTCATTTTGTCCACCTATACAATAGGCACCGTAGTGCTCATTGTGATTTCCTTCAAAAGACATATGCTTACTGAAAGCTTGCAGCAATTTCATTTTCCATACGTTCATAACCAATCCATAATCTTCCATACTTTTTTGTTACAAATTATATATAATACTATAAATGCAATGTGGTTTTATAATTATATTCAAAAAAGAATCAAAAGTTTATTATCCTTATCAAGACATTGTAATAACTTTCACTTATTGTCGATTAAGCCACCTCTAAATTTAATTATTACCAAAAGGACTGGGCGGTGGTCACCATAGGGCCTATTGATCTGGTATAGAGAGGTGAATATACCAGAAATGATCCCAAAGAGATAACAAATATAAGCAAAAACACACAAAGTGAATATATAAGTTAACATCAGATGCCATAATAAAACTCTGATTGCATGATTTGGCATCGATAAGTAAGCAGAAAGTCTTAAATATTTTAATGAAATGTTTAAAGTACTTCCACATTTTTGTCTTACTATTACTGGTGCAGTCTATTTTAAGTTGTTCAAAATTAAAATCAGATCAGTCAAAACCTATCTATGTTTACTTGGGTATTCTGAAAGTGTCACATTTCAAAAGGAATGAACATTTTATTCAGTTGGAAAAAAACGGCGTCATCAAGGCCATCAGTAAACTAATGAAAGCTTTCACAACTTAAAAAATCGAATCCAACAAAAAATAGATAAATAAAAAACAAGAGGCACTAATGATTCCAAACATTAGATGTTAGTTTGTTTCTAAAACAATGGACTGATATTTCAATGTAGCTCACAACTTCGATTTAGCGCTCAGTAGCTAGCAGCCAGTTAGCATAGATAGGAGTTACCGAAGATATTCTATAATAAGTAAATTATTTCATACTATGACATTTAAATAATCTTAATTTCTAAATATTGTGATGCCAAGGAATAACTAATTTGTTTATGGTTAGAAAGAAGCCCATATATTTACCATAGAACCCACAGCTGACTTCGAAGTTGTTGCTTGCTAGCGCCAGTCAGCTAACACCCACTATTTTCCGGTGTTGTGCAGAAAAAAGCGCCCGGTGACAGGAAAGGCTTTTCAAGCGCTAATAGGTTTAGAAGCAATCAAAAGTGCCTGACAACACAATACTATTCCTAATAACTTTTGTCAAAAAATATTAAATATTTAAATCTTGAATAAACGAAGATATTTTTATAATTAAATATTTACATTTTTATTAAAATATTATATTGATGAATACAAAAATAAATATTACATCTGAGGAGACATGATCCACCCACACTCTAGAAAAAAAGGGAAATGTGTTTTTGAAATTGAATTGTGTACTAGAATTGAATAATAATTCGACATTAAATTCATTTTTTTGAAAATTTTGGATGGAAATATCCTATTATTTCTATAATTATTTTACAAGTTAGTGATGAGTTAAATAATTCAATAAACTCATTAAATTAGAACATTATCTGACTGATTCAAATGTAAATTTCAGCACAATTATTTACAAGCCTCTGACAGAATCCGCATGATTAAAAACAAAAGTATCGTAATTCAAAAACATCCTGGGTGGATTTTCTGTCCAGTGTAAGAATAAGGAGTAAAAACAATGGATAGATGGATAAAAATATTTAATAAATATATCAGTAAATTATTGAAATGAGTAATAACCAATAACACCCATATGAATGCTATAGAAAATCTCTAATTCATTTAGTAAAGTATGTATTATCATTTCATGACTGAGACATAAATGCGCGTTCCATCACATTATTTTCTTGACAGGGGTCACTTTTACGGTACATCACCAGAGTACCGCTGCGCGTTCATAAAAATGACGTCAACCGTCCCAAACACAGTTTAAAGGGAGAGGTAAAACATCATAAACTTAAAGAAAGAAAACTGCTGGAAATTCTTTAATTTAATTACAGATAAATCGCTTTACTTTAAACGAGGCTGCGAATGAATAATTTTAATTCGCGTGAAAAATAAATCATGTATCCCACACGTTTCCGTTGATACAGCAAAGTGTAACAGCAAAAACAGTACCATACCCAACGCCCACCTAACACACTGGGCGATAGTTGTATTCCACAAAATAAATTCATACTCGCCGCTACTGTACAAACAGAGTTCGCTTAATAAAAGTTTTTATTTATTTATTTATTAAGGATCTACGCCGAACGCACTTTGCAAAACCGGATAGAAACTACCCGGAGTCGTTTTAATGCGACGCAATGGATTAATGGCTGCAGTCTATGTAGAGATCTCTTCTCATTGTTTACATTTAGAAACGGTGTGTCTTCTGCGTTACAACAAACTGACATCGTTGAAACATCAAAGTCCGCCTCACCACGATGCTAATTAAACCTAACCATGTTTAGAATATATGTTTTATAGTCAGTATCAAACCGACAAGCTGCGGGCTAGCCCTGCGAGCTAACAGTCGCTTCTCCATCTTCACTGAGTCGTTTCTAGCTCCAGAGATGCCAAGTTAGATCTCTGTTTCTGTTTTTTTAATTGGGACTTTCTTCCTTGTTGGATGTTACGGACTGCCAGATGAAGGAGAACGTATAACGAAAGGTGTGCCTGAAGGCCGGACAAAATCTTCTTATCTTCTTAACTTCACAGGTAAGCTCTCCCAAAACAGTATGATCATGTTCAACTTTTCAGGGAGTAACAAGCTCCAAACAGCACAGATGTGGACTTTGACACCTCTAAAAAAAACTGTCATCCTGCTTCATATTAACGGGGTACAGCTGCAACCCAATAACTTGGAATACTGTCAAAAAGTTACATTATTTCAATAAGTAAATTTAAAATTCAAAATCATAAAGATTTGTAACATACAGTTATTTCAAGCGCTAATTTCTGTGTATGTCGATGAGTATGCCTTAAAGTTAATGAAGGCATATCAATATCTTTAGAAAAAAATGAAAATGATATCTATTACTAAAAAGATAGCTCTTTACAGTGTGCAGTATCCAATCATAATAATAGAACGTTTAGTGGAAGGAAAAATTATGATAGAAAGGGATGTCTTGAGAGTACTGTGGAGTAAAACCCACTTAAACGTTTAGAAAAGATTCAAAAGTTGTGCATGCACACCTGGAGTCAGAACTTAAGGAAACAACACCAAGATGTATCCAAGACAAGAGATGTAACTGTTGCAGTGGGTTAAACCATTCCTGAAGCAGAGACATCAGAAATGACTCACCTCTGGTAAGGAGGAAAAAGAACTGACTGTCGCTCAGTGGTCCAAGGTTCATTCTTTGTAAACAATTAGAATTTGTATTGTCTCTCTGTGTAGGTTTTATTGATGAAGAAAAGAGTTTCATTTTTTGAACTGAATTAATAAAATAAATAAGCAATTAAAGGATATTCCAATTTTGGACCTGCATTAGCAATTCTGTCAAAGAAGGGTTTTAAAATTGGTTTTATGTAATATTCAAGTTTAAAAAAAATAACAACAACAAAAAAACCCTTAGACTTTTTGATTTGATTGTAAATTATTTAAATCCCCCCCTTGTAGTTTTATTGAAGTGGAACCAATGGTCTACATTTTTCTTTCCTAGGGTGCATCATGTTTAGTGTCCCTCAAAGCTCCAAGTCCGAGTTCTTGGACAAAGCCAGGCAGGCCAGAGAGGAAAGAAAGGGACACAAAGAGAAGGAGAAAGCAGCAACACAGATCCAGGCTCTGGTGAGGAGATTCCTCTGTCGCTGCAGACTCCAGAAGCAAATCAGGTGACTACAGTTTCAAGAGCTTTGCATTCTTTTTGTATGGTGATAGTCTGAGTTGCATTTTCTTTTAATATGGTTTTCTGAATGGTCCTTTTTTTCTTTTTATCTTACCAGGAAAGAGGTTGATGACTATTTTCAAGTTTCTGAAACGGGGACAACAAAAAGAAATGCACTTTCAATTTTCAAAATTGCTCGAAAATTGCTATTCATATATCGCCTTGAGGATAAGATGGTGAGTTTACTGCTGTCCATTGGTTCATGTCGATCTGTGATGATACATCAGCTTCAATTGCGACAGTTTAAAAATATTGAAAATACGTCACAAATGTAATTATTTATTACATAAAGTCCAGAGGCGCTGCTTGGCACTGTAAAGAATTTAATTGGTAAACTAAATGTACAGCCAAATAAAACTCTGTTAATGCAGTTGTAGCCCTCTTTAAAGTAGTGCAAACATATGAATGTAGTTAAACATAATTTCATAATTTCTAGTCAAAGATGGGTTGCCTCAGTATATCTTATAGATTTGCCTGTGCAACTCCTCCTGATTTTTAATTGCTTCCATCAGAGATTTGAGAAGCTTTGTCGAGCGATTCTGGCCAGCATGGAGGTTGAAAACGAACCTAAAGTGAGTCTGGCTGTGTTGTTATCCATTAGAAATTAATCTTTTTTTTTATCTCACTTTCTTTCAGTGATGTTTCTTCCTTGTGGTTTTCAGGTCTGGTATGTTTCTTTGGCTCTCTCCAAAGACCTCACTATTCCCTGGCTGAAACAGATCAAAGATGTCCTGTGGATCTGCTGTCAGTTACTGAAAAAGCTAAAGGTAATACTTCATCCTGTTTTTAATTATTTAATTATTGCATCCAGTTCGTTCTGTCCTCGCGTTTCAGATGTAGTCGTACAACCAACTGTGTGATTTTTTTTTTTTTTTTCAGCCTGACATACTCCAAGACAACAAGCTGGTTACACTGTACCTCACCATGCTGGTGACCTTCACCGACACGTCGACGTGGCGGATAGTTCGAGGAAAGGGTGAGAGTCGAGTAGAAACAGATCTGCTGTTGCCTGACATGCTTTGTTCGAACGGAAACATAATGAACAACATTTTCCCTGCCGATGTTGCAGGTGAGGCTCTGAGACCTGCTTTGACAAGGATTTGTGAAAATATTATGGGGCATCTAAATCAGAAGGGATTCTACTCAATACTGCAGGTTCACTTTTACTGTTTATTTTTTTATACAGTTTAAACAAGACAGTTGTGTTCAGTTGTCTTTTTTTTATCTTTTTGAAAAAAAAAAAGTATATTTGTTAACTATGAAACTTGTGTTGTATTTGTGTATAGATCCTGTTGACCAATGGTTTGGCCCGGTCTAAACCGTCTCTCTCTAAAGGCACCCTGACTGCTGTTTTCTCTTTGTCTCTGAGGTACATTCTTATTTCAGTTTCTCCGCTTGGATAGAACGCTTTAGTTTTGCCACACATGGATGTCTGTTGTGTTTTATAAACTGGCTTATCAACGAAATCGGATCTTTTACAGGCCAGTCACTGCAGCTCACTTTTCAGACAACCTGCTCCGGTCCTTCCTCCTCCACATCATGTCCGTTCCCGCCGTCGTGTCTCACCTCAGTGTCTTGACTCCAGAGGTAAAAGCCTGTTGTTGTGTCTGCGTCTAATGCCATGAAATGTTAAGACTGTTTTTCTTTACATATACTTTTTCCCAACAGTGCATGGCATTAATCCAGACCCATGACCTCTTGCGGAAGTTCATTTTGTTTCTGAGCCGGGAAGAACAGTGTCTGGACATCTGTGTGTGTCTTGAGGGCAGCCACACACTCTGCTTACTTGGTAAGTGCTTTCAGGTGATTTAGCACTTGGCTTTTTAATTGCTAAAATAGATGTGTGTGCAGGTCCATTTTTGTGAATTGTAGTATAGTCAAAACATTAGTTTAAATAATCCAGGTCAAAAAGTTAAACTGGTATCTTATATATATATATATATATATATATATATATATATATATATATATATATATATATATATATATATATATATATATGGATCATGGATCCTTTGTATTGGTTAAATCCATGCAAAGTGATTTATTTCAAGTGTATTATTATGGATTACATAAAACGGAAACTCAAAATTATGTTTCATGGGAAATTACTGTTATATAAAACCATCGTACTGTACAGTATTGTCTCAGCACTTGGTTGGGGCTCCATGTAGTCTATCTAATGTATATGTATATATGAGTATGTTTAATATGTTTAACCCAATTACTAAGCTAAATTAAGTTTTCAGAGAGAATGCAGTTTATGATTGAGCTGTAGTTAATGTCACTTTCAAATGTACCCAACAGGAAATCTAATCCACTTGGGTTACCTCAATGAGAAAGTCTTAGAAGAAGAGGCCAACCATTTTGTGAAGGACCTGACCGACATGTTGTCATACTGCCAAAGATACGTATCACAGAAGAAGTCCAACCTAACACACTGGCATCCTGTCCTGGGCTGGTTCTCTCAGACTGTGGACTACGGGTCAGTGAGTCTTCATGTGTTTAAGTATAACTTTTAAACCGAGCCAATCAGATCTAGACAAAAAGTCATAGAATAACAAGAAACTTTGCTGTAAAATATTAATAGTTTAGTTTCTAACTTCATCTTTTTTCTCCAAACTTTAAATAAATTGCCAGCCATCAGAAAAAAAAAATATTTGCCAGGTTCTGATGGAAAAATAAAGCTTAAACCTCTAAATTTTTTCTCAATTTTTTTTATGCATGCTGTGTCTTTGATATACAGAGATGTTATAAAATGTGTTAGAAATACCCATACATTTATATTTTTGTTGTTAAAGATTGGTCGCTAATTAATTTTTTTGCTGTATTTGCTTGTTTTCTCTATTGTTCTTGTTGTTTCTTTCATTTTCTGTCTACCTGTCCTTTCTCCTCCTCTGCTCAGTCTGAATGAGTCGATGCCTCTGGTCACGAAGCAGCTTCAGCACTTGTGGGGCGTTTCTGTCATTCGAACTCTCTTCAGTGACGTCCTGTCCAAGAAGCTGGAGAGTCAGGAGTCCACCCCGCCGCCGCCGCAGCCGAGCACGTCTCAGAACAATCTACCCGTTAAGAGTAAGTTACCAAAGTAAAACCCTACACAGTCTCTCAACACGGTGAATTTTCCGTCATTCAGGATGTGATGCGTCTGCATCTTTTAAAAGATCTTTTTAAGAGAGCGTTTCAGAAGTCAGCTTCTGTGAGGAACATCCTGAAACCCGTCGGAGGGAAGCGGGTCGACTCGGCTGAAGTTCAGAAAGTGTGCAGCATCTGCGTGCTCTACCAGACGGCTCTGTCCACGCTGACGCAAATACGCCTCCAGATACTCACCGGTCAGCCACAGAACCCCACACGCTGTGTTCTTGCACGTTTCGTCGTAGGTGATTGGAACTGGCCTGTTCTTTTGCTGCAGGTCTGACGCATCTTGACGACCTTTTACCAAAACTGTGGGCTTTCATCTGTGAGCTCGGTCCTCACGGAGGCCTCAAGCTTTTCATGGAGTGTCTGAACAACGATACAGAGGAGTCGAAGCAGCTCCTGGCTATGCTGATGCTGTTCTGTGACTGCTCTCGTCACCTCATCACGTAAGTTGATCAATTTCCTCTTTTCATGAGCAATCCTTTTATTGCCTGAATTGAATGGGATCCTGTAATGTAGAATTAATTCAAATTGAAACAGGATTTTCCACGACAGTTTTTAAATATAATTTAATTAGTTGGCCTCAGACCTTTTGTAAATCCCCCCTTTATTTTTTATTTTTTGTGATATAAAGCTACATTTAAATAACCAAAATTTTATCTTTCAGAATTTTGGATGACATTGAAGTGTATGAGGAGCAAACATCCTTCAAAATAGAGGAACTCATCACTATCTCCTCTTTTCTGAACACATTTGTGTACAAGATGATTTGGGACGGCATCTTAGGTGAGTCTGTGAACTTCCAGCCAGAACAGCTGTGATGGGAGTTTTTTTTATGTTTTAGGGTTTCTGTCTGGAAAAGCATGGAATTGGATTAAAGTAATTCCCAGATCAGGAATGTTTCTAAAAGAAAATAGAGTATGGAAAAATCTGACTTTTTTTTTCCCTGTGCTATTTTCTAATATTAACATCCTTTTATCTCTGGTCATTCATTCATTCATTCATTCATTCATTCATTCATTCATTCATTCATTCATTCATTCATTCATTCATTCATTCTTTTAGAAATTAGTCAGTCTTATTCTGGACACTGATTTCTTCATTTTTATTAAGTCATTTCTATTACATTTTCTATCTGTGTCTCATGTTTTAAAAATGTTTTTTAAAATAAAAAAAAAAAAGTTTAAATCAACGATAAAACAAACCCTTAGACTAAATATTATGAGAAGAATCAGCCAGAATGAAACATTAACAGAATCAGAAATTAAGTGTGTTATAAGTCAGATAATACATGTTCTCTAATAATTAAGGAAAAGACTAATAATTTTAGTTTTTTCTTTTAGTCTTTTCCTAATAATTAAACACAAGAGTGAATCTTGTTCACTCTAGCGAATGAACAAGATTCTTTATTTATAGGATGGAACAGAATTTAGGTCTGGGAATTAATGCAATTTCAACAACAGTGTGTGCAAACAATGACAACTTTCTTTGAATTTAATCAGCCTTATACTTACTGTTCTTTATAGAAAACGCAAAAGGAGAAAAGCTGGAGCTCTTCCACAGCGTTCACGGTTGGCTGATGGTCTTGTATGAGCGGGACTGCAGGCGCAGGTTCACCCCCGACGACCACTGGCTTCGCAAGTAAATACTCCAAAACTCTTGTCACCTGTCCCAGGCGACGCACTGGCTTTCAGTTTAGAGATTTTCCTCACTGTGATGAACGATCCTGCCGTGTTTCACTCAGGGATCTGAAGCCGAGCTTGTTGTTCCAAGAGCTGGAAAAAGGGAAAAGAAGAGCTCAACTTCTACTGCAGTACATACCACATGTTATCCCACATAAAAATGTGAGTGAAGTAGATTCTCCAGTTACGTGTCCTGCTTAATATTTCTTTTTTTTCTTCTTTTTTTTTGCACAATGATAATTCCCAATGTTCTATTTTCAGAGGGTGCTGCTGTTCAGAAACATTGTCACAAAGGAGAAAGAAAGTTTAGGGTTGGTAGAAACCAGCTCGGCTTCTCCGCACGTCACCCATATTACTATTCGCCGCTCACGGATGCTGGAAGTGTGTAGTAGAGAATATTTTTTTATTTATGTATTTATTACATAATTTTCTGGTTTGTTCCTTAATAACTTCTGGATTTTCCTGCCCGTAGGACGGATACGACCAGCTCCGCAGGTTACCGGTGAACTCCATAAAAGGCGTCATTCGTGTGAAGTTTGTTAATGACCTGGGAGTGGACGAGGCTGGAATTGACCAGGACGGGGTCTTCAAAGAGTTTCTAGAGGAGATCATTAAGAAAGTTTTCAACCCTGCCCTCAACCTGTTCAAGGTAACCCGAAAACAAAGTGGCTCACTTTGATTTGTTTACTTCAAACCACCTGGTTCTGTTTTGATCCACTGCTTATTTCATACAGACTACAAGTGGAAACGAAAGGCTGTATCCCTCGCCCACATCCTACATCCACGAGAATCACTTGCAGCTCTTTGAGTTTGTTGGGAAGATGCTCGGTAAAGCTGTTTATGAGGTAATTTTATCTCCAGAGGTGCTCATTTCTGCCTGTTGCTCCGAGTGACGTGATAATCTGCTGTTTGTTTTGCCTTCTTAGGGCATCGTTGTGGATGTTCCTTTTGCCTCGTTTTTCCTCAGTCAAGTCTTGGGACACCACCACAGCACCTTCTACAGCTCCATAGACGAGCTTCCCTCCCTGGACTCTGAGTTTTACAAAAACCTCACTTCCATTAAGGTTAGGCTGTTACTGCGTTTACATGCAGCCTGGAGGAGTCTGAGCATTTTTGGAACAGTTTTTAAAAGCAAAAACACTCTTATCTTTTTTCTTTTTTTTTTTTTTAGCGCTACGACGGAGACGTGGGAGATCTAGGACTGACATTGTCCTACGATGAAGATGTTATGGGGCAGGTAGATAAATATAAAAATGGAGGCATGTCAGAAATGCGTTTTATCTAATGTATGAAGTTTAAGTCGATGTTTCCTTACAGCTTGTCTGTCATGAGTTGATACCTGGAGGAAAAACTATGCCAGTCACCAATGAAAACAAGTAAGTGAATTAAGATTCCATAGTTAAAAACCCGTGTTGATCCTTTGCGTTTTAAGAAAGTCCTTTGTCGAATCACCGTCACAGCCTGATTTCATCTCTCCTCTCTACCGCAGGATCAGCTACATCCACCTGATGGCTCACTTCCGGATGCACACGCAGATTAAGGAGCAAACGGCGGCTTTCATCCGGGGTTTCCGCAGCATCATTAATCCAGAGTGGCTGCACATGTTTTCCACGCCTGAAGTTCAGCGGCTGATCTCAGGGGATAACGCAGAGATTGATCTAGACGACCTCAAGTAAGTTTTGCCTTTTTTTCTTTACTATTCTTCTGACCCACAAAATATTATTTGACACATTTTTCTAATGTTTTCTTTTCTGTTTATTGAGCCAGTTTAACATACTCTGTTGTTTTCGCCTCTTGCAGGAAACACACCGTCTACTATGGAGGTTTCCATAGCAGCCACCGTGTCATCATCTGGCTTTGGGACATCCTGTCCAGCGACTTTAATGCTGAAGAGAGGGCTATGTTCCTAAAAGTAGGTTTCCTAAAGTTAAATACTTTTTTTACTGCAAATACAAAGTGATTTTACTATTCATTATCTTTCAAATATGTTTTTATAGTTTGTTACCAGCTGCTCAAGGCCTCCTCTTCTAGGCTTTGCTTACCTTAAACCACCTTTTTCCATCCGTTGTGTGGAAGTCTCAGATGATCAGGTAAGAGTGAAAAATAAGTTATTTGTTTCATATGATTATTTTGTGCTGTATCTTTTACAGGTTTGGAATCATGCAATAAAAAAATTGCGTAAATTAGAGATTATGAAAGAAACTCAGAATGGGGTTTGGGGTTTGGAGGAATAGAAATGCTGTTTTTTCTCTGCATCTGTCACCTCTCTGTGCATTTTCTTCTCACCCCACTTTCTCTGAGGTGATATCTATTGTTTCCATTAAGAGTATACAACATGACAGATTAAGGAATATGAAAAAAAAACAACTTTAAAACTTTTCCAGAAAAGAGGAGAAAGTAATAATGCGGTCGCATTAGTGCGGTTGCATCACATGCTGTTTTTATTTTTTCTTTAATTATGTAAAGCACCTTGAAATGCCTTGCTGCTGAAATGTGCTATACAAATAAAATTTGATTGATTGATTGCACATTTAAATTAATACTTTGAAGGAAACTTAAATTACACAACACATTTTGATCAATTTCCTCATTTTACTTTCCTAATGTTCTCCTAATTTCTCAGTGTGAAGATGAAATACTGTACCCGAATTAAAAGGTGCTTTAACTTGCATAATCCACATAATCCATTGTTTTTTTGTTGTTGTTTTTTTTTACAGTTTTTCTTGGAACAGGTTGTTTGTTTTTCAGATTAACTTTACAGGATATGTTGCATTAAAGGAAAAGAAGTTTTGAAATATTTTCTGATAGTCTCATGGTTTTAAGGAAGAAAGAATATACAAACCTAATACTTGTGATGGTCAATCAAAAAAAAAATTTTTTTGGTTTGTACACATTTTATCTGCCACGTCCAGGACACAGGAGACACCCTCGGCAGTGTCCTCAGGGGCTTCTTCACAATTCGAAAGAAGGAGCCCGGGGGTCGACTTCCCACTTCTTCTACGTGTTTCAACCTTCTCAAGCTGCCCAACTACAGCAAGAAGAGCATCCTGCGTGACAAACTGCGTTACGCCATCAGTATGAACACAGGCTTCGAGCTCTCCTAACTCTGCGCTGGGACAATCTGCATAGGACGGATGTGATGAACAACGTGAACTGAGCGGGATGCTCGAGCTGTCTGGCACATTATAGAGCCATCAGCTAAAGGAAGGAGGAGTAATGATGGACGATCGTTTCTCTGGTTGAGCGCTGACGGAGTGAGATCTACTCATTTCTCTCTTCAACGAGGAAGCAGCTCCTGCAACACAGTAAAATTTTAATGTCTCCTCCTAAAAATGAACATTTCATATATTTAATATGATAATACTTAAATATACAGTGGTCTGATCTCAGTTTCTCAGGCTTAACAGAATCATTCTTGGATCCGAGGCCACCGCCGTTTTAAGACGACTGGAAAGCAATACAGATGCAATGCAAGCCATTAGACACGAGGTCTTACTTACATGAGTAAAACCAAACAACCAATCATTGTTAATATGCTGTCAAGTTTGGATTTCATCCGTTGAATCCAGAAACGCATCTCCAAAAAAAAAAAAAAAAATCAGAGGTCTTTATGAGTGTAAAAGACAAATCAGTGTCTTGTGACGAATCTCCAAGAAAAAGAAGTCGTTGTTCGAAGTCGTAACTTGGCATTAATTCCCTTGTGTTGAGTTTTAAAGCAAAGCGTTTGACCCATCCAGCCCGTTGTGTTCTCTGGTTGTCTGAGAGTCAAACATCACCCTGACTTCTGTCCAGAAAGTCGGATCATGCTGTTATTTGATATAAAGATGCCCTCGCTGTAGCATCGCTTACCTTTAAGAGCAGGAAATAAACCGGAAACGATTTGTGGACATTTTTTTTCCCTTCATGCCGGAGTAGACGAGGCTGTGCTAAGTGCTACGTCTCTTTTTGTCGCCCAAGTTTAAAATCATGAAGTGGTTTAGTCTTCTACGTATTTTATACCAGGAAACCATGTTCACTCCATTTCATACTAATGCCGAGTGCCTCATGTCTCACCGTTACCCCATGCTACCCCGTGTCCTGTTGTCGTTCAGCTCTAACCAATTACCACGTTTTGGGAAAAAAAAGCCATAGATATTGGGGCTGTGGTCCTGGACTACTTCTCTGAACGAGAGAGATCTAACTGAAGCAACCATGGAGGCTTTTACTGTAAATCCCTCTGATCTCTGTGGACTTTTCTTCAAGCCATGCGGAAAAGATCTCGCGGTCTGAAGACCTTTTAAAATGATGTCACGGACTGACTCGTCAACCAAATACAACTGCTCAATTGGACGACGTTCCCTTGAAAATGTTGCACTGGTTTTTGCGGGGACATGAAGTTGAATGTGACCTTAATAGCCTGAATATTCCTTGAGACAGGGTTTATTTGCGTTAGACAGTGACAGAAGGGACTGTTTGTCGTCACGGAACAAGAAAAAAGGCAAACCTTCACTCAAAGAGTTGAAGGACAATTGAAAATCTTCTAGGTCTTTAATATGCAAAAACACGTTTTCTGTTATGAATGAGAATAAATATATAGTGTCTAACTACCTAAGCTATGGCCACTAACTTGTGTTTAGATAGTGAACTTGTACAATACTAGTGGAAAGTTTATGTACCCTCATAATCATGAATACTGCTCATTTTGGGGTTTTAAAGACACATTTTCTTACGATGGATTAATCAACAAACAATAATCATTTTTAATAGAATTGAGTGCACAAGTCTGAATTTACCTTTTTGTTTTAGTACAAGTGATAAAAATTGCATCACATGCATAGGTACAGCTTCTTAATTAGTTAAAAGTCCATCAGCTTGTTGCAGAGAATTTAAGTTATTTTTGCAGCCATCAATTAGCTTCTGGTATAACTCTGTCTGGATATTTGAATGCTCTTGTTAGCAGGAGGGCTAACGTACATTTAAACTGGTTGATTTCCTGACTTGGTGTCTGATTGTGGTCATACTCTACAAACTTGCAGTAAGGTTGCCATTCCAGGAGATTAATATCAGTGTAAAAACTTTTAAGTCTCTGACCCTGGTGGTTTCCTGGCAGTTCCCTGGTCCACCCCCATCTATGTTTGGGATGGATGTCCTGTTGGAACACACACTTATGGCCAGGTTTTAAACATCCAGCCTTTGATTTGAGATTAGGTGAATAATTTTGTAGTCTTCCTTCATTATTCTCTCTGCTTGATGCAATGCACCGACAGAAACGAGCCCCGATCATGACGCTGCCACCACCATGTCTGGGTGCCGTTGCAGATTTGAAAGTCTTTCCTTCACTTATACTTTTCTCTGCGACACGCAGAAAAAGTATTTCACCAAATATCAGTGGGGGTGTATATTTACATTTAAGCCTGGATGTAGTTTTTTTTTAACCATGTGTGAATAAGAAAAAACGTTGCAATTTTTTCTGGAAAAAAACAAAAAAACAAAACAACAGTTCAGATGCATCTTATTAAAACCCCAGGCGAATATGGTATTTATGCCTATAATGAGTGAGTAAACTTCTCTCTGGCACAATAATAAACTTGTATCCTTTCTACTAATGAGATTTTTTTTTATTAAATTAAACAGAAAAACTAGTGGAGGATCAAACATCATTTCAAAGCCTTTTTTTATTAGTCTTTATAAGAACTGGAATGGCTCCTAATTAATCGATACACTACAGGGAGGATGTGATGAATGGTGCCTCACACGCTTGTTTGTCTCCTCTGGGGCTCCCCTTGTGTGTTTTTCTACGTGATGTCAAGAGAAGGATTGGTTGTTTCAGAGGTCCGCTGACGTTGGCTTTGAGCAGTCATTCACTCTTTTAGGCTGAGAAGTAACAAACAGCAAGCTAAAATCCTTCCCACCCCTCCTGTTAAAATGTATAATCTTCATGTCTTCAGAGCTGGCTGCACAATAGTGTTGAGTGTTTTTCTTTGTTGTTTTGACAGACTTGTCTACATGTAAAATACTTTTTTAATCCTGTATTGTTGAATCAAGTATTATATAAACCATTTAAATCCTGCACATGCTGTCAGTGATTTTCTTGTCTGCAGCTTAAATAAATGATTGATTAAAAGCACCTGTCTGAGCCACTAAGGCAAACCGTGGGTGGCTGATGGGCTGGCAGGCTGAAGGTTGAGTCCTGGTTCGCCTTTTCTGGGTTTTTCTAAATGCCACACACGGAGGATTATGGTGTGAATGCGCACGCATGAGTCAAACCTTCTCCCCTAAGCTCAGTGGCTTGGTCGTTGCACACCACAGAGGCTCCCTGTGAAGATTTTCCATCCATCAACTGCATTTCTGTCTCGCTGTGAACCTGTAAAATAATGAGCGGCCCCCCTAGTCCATCCCCGACCCGATGGTTCAAAGCCCTACGCAGGTACTGTTTGATTTTTGTTTTTATTGTTTTTTCCTGGAAACGGATAGAAAGTTTAAATATGATCTGTGGCTCAATATTGGTCGGCAGCACTGTTAGTTTTATGCGCATCACCTGATTGGCTGGAGTTGTTAGGGTTTCCTACTATCCTCCCTGCCTGTGGGGGTTTCTCCTGAGCGGGTGCCCAGGCTTAACTTCAAACTGGCCCATTTAAAGACACCAGCGCGGCTGATTTATTTGACCCGAGTGAACATGAGTGGAAAAATCAGGGGTTGATACGTTTGTCAGAGGAATGGTCGTTTAACATGCAGAAGATATAGAGTGTAACGTGATGTGGATTAGAAGTATATCCTGGGAATGTTAACAGTTTGCTGTTCCAGGACGAGGCTGGGAGAACCCTGTTTGAGGACATACCCTCTGGAGTGTGTGGATCTGCTGAGGAGGGCAAGAATCGCCTTTCAGGCTGGACGGACCCTAAAGGAAGGTTTCAGACTGGCCCAGCTGGAGGCTGTGGTGCGGATGCTGGAAGAGCATGAGTGTGACTTTGTGGATGCTCTTGGAAGGGACCTTCATAAGGTACATCACCTGTCATCTTTCCAACTCTCAGTGAGAACAGGCACTGGTTTACTGCTGCATGACAACAAATTAGAACGTCACTGAATGGGTTATTTATTTCACCAATTTAAAAAAAAAAAACATGCAGTTAAATTTGATTATTAGGATTTACAGGTAATGAACATCCCAAATTTTAGTTTCAAGGAAAATAAAAATTATACATAAGTCCATTTACAAAGCAAATTTGTAATACAGAAAATGGTATGTTAAGGCATAAGACTTTAATAAGAACTACTTTCTTGGTTAATAATAACAATGTGCTGACAGACGGAACTAGAGAAAAAGAAAAATGGTTTCTTATCCATAGGTAATACTTGATTGATGAAAGAATGTAGTTATAATAGTGTGTTCTGTTTTTACTTAGAAGTTGAATTTTTCAAGTTTGAAAAAAACAATCCAAGTGTCCCATAGAGGTGAGACTCTGAATTGGAAAGTCAGAACTTTCTCACTAAACCCAACATGTAAATCCAATATGGCTGCCTCGTATCTAAAACGTTCTGATAGCGACCAAAGGAAACGGTGTGCCGGTAGTCCTGATGAATTGTATTCCGTTAAACCTTTCAATGAAATTGTAATTACATTTAATTTGAACCACTCCTGACAGTTAAGTGCGTTGCTAAAGAAGCTGACAGGGAGTTGAACGTTTTGTGTGTTTGTGTGTGTTTGCTTAAAGCACAAGTAAGAGAAATAACTGCAGCCTATAGAGATGATTGTAAAGAAAAGCCCACTTAAGGGTGGAGATTCCCACCAATGGACTAATTCTGGATTCAGTGCTTCAGCCTTATTTTACCAAAATGACCTGAAGTTCATGTTTGAAAATAAATATCACTAAGCATTTAATAAAACTGTGTGAGTTTCATCTTTTAAACCGAATTAATAAAATCAACTAGGTCACTCATATTTTAATCTGAGATGTACCTGCAAATATTGAATTTCTTGCATTTATCTTCCTTTTCCTTTTCATTTCAACCAGCCGCGGTTTGAAACGGTCGTGTTTGAACTGATCATGGTCAAGAACGAGGCGCTTCACGCAATCAGCAACCTGAAGAAGTGGATGGAACCTCAGTCTGTGGAAAAGAATCTGGTGGGAAACCTATTTCTCCAAAACATCTCCGTGGCAAAACAACTGGGATTATTCAAAACTTACACAACCTGAAAACATTCCAGTCTGACTGCCACAAAGGAATCCATTGTACAGAGTCCACTAAAGCAGATTAAAGCTAAATTGCACCGACCTTTTAAGTATTCAGTGAGGGTCGAATCTTTCTTTTATTTTTTCTCCTCTGCTCGTTTGCTCAGCCTGTAAGCCTAACTTTGAAGTTGTTTGTGCAGTCCACCAGCTTGGATGAGTGTTTGGTGATCAGTGAGCCCCTGGGTGTGGTGTTCATCATGGGGACCTGGTGCAGTCCTGTCCAGATGTGCTTGGTGCCTCTGGTTGGAGCCATTGCAGCGGGTGAGCAGCGGCGCCGTCTTGTAACCTCACAGTCCTGCAGAGAATCTGACGCTCACGTAGGAATCTCATTCCTGTAGGAGACTGTGCCGTCATCAGCCCCTCTGAGTACACCGTGCACACGGCAGAGCTTCTGCATCGTCTTATTCCTTTCTACTTGGATAATGTAAGTAAGCGAGCAGAGAGGACTGACGGCTCCAAAGGTCTTTCAGGAAGTTACACAATATGACTTTGCCTCGCCAAAAAGTGCCTGCTGATGATGCAATACGCTGGAAAGTGGATGGAAAAAGTTTGTGGAGCATTTGCTGAGGTTAAAGAACCTTATGAGCTGTAATCCCTGAGCCAAATTGAATTTAAGTGTTAAGTACGCGATAAGCCACTTGCTATTAAATTATTTATGATTTAACGACTTAAATTATTACTGGAGTTTCCAAAGGGAGTCATTTCACCGCTTTACTTTTTTGAGCTTTCAAAATTCTGGGTAATCTGAGGTGCTGGCAGATAACCAAAGAGAAATACAATTTAAAGACACTGTTGTTATGAAAACTGGTGGGATATTTGATAGAGAGGCTGGGTGGGCAAAAATACACTGTTTTTTTTTTTCCTTTTTTAAAACTCTGTATTGTTTTTTTAAAACTCTGTATTGTGTCCGGTGATTTTTTTTTTCTCAAAAGCAAATCGATGTTTTTCATATACATAAACCGAACATACAGTGCTGATGGATTTTCCATCCAGAAATTTAAACTTGTGCATGTAATTCTGTTTTAAAGTTAATTGAAGTTTTTTGGCAAAAATTAAACAAATACATTTCAAATGCATCATTAAAGGCCCACAATAAATGTGACATTCTTTCTTAAGATGAAGGAAAGGAAATATATTTTTAATATAAGTTTAATTTATATACGAGTTGAGTGAAAACAATAAGCTATGTTAAGGTAATCATCTCCCAACAAACAATGTTAAATCAACTAAAGGACATCATACTTACTCATCTGTTTTTATCTTTACTATCCTAACGTCATGGTGACAAATGTTTTGACATCATCTGTGTCTTCATCAGAGTCAGTTATCATTTTTCCACTATTGTTAAATTAAGAGCATATCATTTTTATTTAGTCAGGTAATACGAAAATAAGTTGGCCTGAGAATCATTTGAACAAAATTCACCTCCACTTCTGTTGTCTTGTATAAAATATAACCAATAATAGATACATTATGTAATATGATATATGTTCTAAGCAATATTTTGCTTAGAATATATAAGCAAAATATTAGATAAATAATAATTGTATCGTTAATTTGCTTAACCTTCAGAAAGGATGACATATGCATGAAATGCTCTTATACGAAATTTTTGTTTTCCTCAAGGAATGCTTCCATGTGATTCTTGCAGGCATCAGTGACTTGTCTGAGATTGTGGAGCTTAAATTTGACCATGTTTTCTTTACAGGTAACCACATCCTCACATTTGAATGTGTTTGATGTTTTGAAGCACGATTCAACATGGCTGTCGCTCTTCTTCAGGAAACAGAGAGGATGGAAGCAGGATTGCCGTGGCTGCAGCCCGCACTCTCACTCCCGTCACCCTGATCCTGGGAGGAAAGAACCCGTGCTACGTGGACCAGCACTGTGACATCACCACCACCGTGCAGCGAATTGCATGGGCGCGTTTTCACAACACGGGTCAGAGCATCATGGCACCCAGCTACATCCTCTGCCACACGGATGTCAAGGCGCGGCTGGTGCAGGCCCTGAAATGCTGCCTGATGCAGTTCTACGGCCCCGACCCGAGAGAATCCCGCAGCTTTGGTCGCATGGTCAACCTGGAGATCTTCAACCGTACACGAGAGCTGCTGTGGAGATCTGGGAAGGTGGTTGCTGGTGGGCAGGTGACTGAGGGAGAGAAGTACATTGGTAGGGAAGCTGCATCCTTGACTTTTTGTAAAACACTTCCTACGTATGCATGTACAATGCGATGAGGCTCTTTGCTTGCATTTGAAGCCCCAACAGTTCTGGTAGAAGTGGCAGAATCGGACCCCATCATGCAACAGGAGGTCTTCGGCCCGGTTCTCCCAATACTCACTGTAAATGACGTGGATGAAGCCATTGCTTTTATTAATAAGCAAGAGAAGCCCCTCTGTGTTTATGCATACTCCACCAACAATAAGGTACATCATAACAAGTGGAGATGCAGTGCTGGTCAAAAATTTACATACAGCTATCGCACACGTACATTTTATATTTACTTTTTCTTTAATCCTGCTTTACTATTTCCAAGTCTGGTTTTGATGTTTGAAATAAGTGTCCTAAAGAAATATCCAACTGATCCAAATGGCTGCTTTCTAGTTTTATTTAAGATAATTTTGATGAACTGTAAGGTCGTCTTCACACTGGCAGCAAAACAGCAATACAATTTGAGTTATAAAGGCCTGAAAGCCTCTCACTGACTAATTCAGACATACTTCTTGTAACTGAGGCTAGCAAAGCTCTGCCGTATCCAACCGTAAAATATTTGTCCAGGCGGCATTCTGCTCGGCCATGTTGACAAGTCAATTTTCAATCAGGCTTGAAGTTTGTCACTTTGGAGGAAGTTGTTTTTTTTCCTGCCTACTTGAGGCATTTCTCTTTAAATAGTGACACTCGTGTTTCACCAGTAAGCGATTCTTAGATATTGCTAGGCAATTCCAACAGGACAGCGATCATTAAAACAAGTTCTGCAATGAATTAAACAGGCTGGTGATAAACATGTGGAAAGTCCTGACAATAACTAGGCAAACTATTTCTTCAGTTTCTCAGAGTAAATTGTGATCGTGGGTTGACCTTCTTTGTACCGCAGGTCATTTCCAGACTCATGAGTGAGACCTCCAGTGGAAGCTTCTGCTCTAATGACTGCATCTTTCAGAGCCTGATGGTGGCTTTGCCATTTGGTGGAGTGGGTGAGTGTGTCATGTCACATACAATGACATAAAAAAAAAAAAAGAAAACATAACAGTGTCTTAACGATTCATTGAAACATTTTCTTGAAGGCGCCTGTGGAATGGGGTCCTTCCATGGTCGCTACAGCTTCGATACGTTCTCACACAGAAAAGCGTGCTTGCTTAGAGGGACGCGGTTTGAATGCGTCACGTATCTGCGCTACCCACCCTATGAAGACCGCAATCTGTCTCTAATGACATGGGCTTGCACGCTGTCCCAGAAGAGCCAGGGCTGGTGCCAGATCATGTGACTGTCTCAAATACTCTCATTAACCTGCAAGAGGAGAAACTATAATGGGAAATATCAAAACTAATTCTAATCAGACTTAGAATATAACCAATGTGGAATCAAAAGGTTAATTTAAATTATTTTATGTTTATTTGATGAATTGCTGAGCATATTGTGTGGAATTCTAACTTTTGATGTACATGTACTGCTTAGCTGGTTTATTTTGTCTTGTGTGTGATATTTAAGAAAGAATGCGCTGAACTGAAAGCACAACTGGAATCTATCACTGTAGAAACAAATGCAGACTCTATTTAACAGGTGTGTTCATTCAGGTCTCCTGTAGATCTTCTCCTCTTTGGCTTCCTTCAGGGCTGCATATCTGGCAACTGTGAACAGGTAGTCGCTCAACCTGAATGCAAAAAAAAAAAAAAAAAAAAATGTTTGGACTTTAATCAGATGTTTAATCGGAAAGAAAGGTACGCGTTTTTTAAAGCAGATACTTTAAATACTGACCTATTGAGGAATTTTGCAACATCTGGATCTGCTTCCCCTGAACGCACAATTGGAGCAACACTGTGCAGAAAAACACAGAGCTGTCAGAAAACACAGTGGCAGTGAAACAAGAATAACAAATCGTCTAAATCTCTGTGTCCTGCATGTTTTAGATGTTAGCCTGGTTCAGCACACCTGAATCGAATAAATAGGTTATTGGAGCGCTCCTACAGAGCTTAGCGACCTGCTGAGGAATCACTTTCAGCAATTTAAATTAGCTGTGCTGGAGCAGAGAAACATCTGAAATATGCAGGACATAGGTCCTGGAGGACCTTGGCTGCATAACAACACTTAAACCACAAACAGTTGGGTTTAAACAGCTTGTAAAATGCAAAATACACAAGTGAATGCATTGGGAACGCTATTCTAAAATAAAGATTTATCAAACACGACTCAGAGGGTGAGGAACAATTTACATTATCCTGTTAAAAAAATAACCATCTGTTTTTTTCTCTCACATTTGCTGAATAAAACTGATAAAGTTTGAAAATGTAGGTTTCCTCTTAATTAATTAATTGCATAACCATTGATTTTAAGAAATGAGGAATGGGGTAGCAACCCCTTAGCAATCCTGCTGGTCTGGAACTAAAATGCTGCTCTCTTACTAGATTTGAGGTTATCGTTTTATTAAAATAACCCTTTCAAAAGCATTTCCTTTGTTTTAACATGACATATTTTGTAATTATGATGCATTCAAAATGATCCATGATTTGTGGTAGGAATAGGGGCCTGACACCCACAGTAAAAGAGACATTTACATGGAATCAGTAGCATGCATGTCATAGTCTGGTGGTTTTCTAAACCTAATACTTAGCTTTCTATGTACAGATAAAAATCATGCCAAACACAATGACAGATCTGGTTAAGCGACATTGAACTGATTATTATTTTTATCACAGCTGTGTGTGGTGAAACTGACCTGCGCTCCGCTCTCCGACAGACTGTCCGAGCTAAGTGCAAAGCTGCGCTGCTCTTCCCCCCAGACTGTAAAATACAAATATGAATAATCTAATCATCCAGTATCTACAGAAGCAGAAAAATATGCTTACAGGTAAAATGAAGCTGGTCAGCGGTGGGAGTTCCTCTGTAAAATGATCAATCCATGTTTCCAGATCAGTGATTGGCTGAGGACTGAACTTTGTTCTATCTGGTAAAACAAACAAACAAAAAAATTACATCAGTGATGAAAAATAATGAGATCACAAAAGCCTGCATTTGCATACTTCTATGGATTTCTCTTGCAGATGACCGAGGAGTAGCAATATTGGAGCCCACATCTTGTAAAATACACTGGATCTGCAATAAAATAACACATCTTTAATGAATGCTGATTGCTTGCTCTTTAAATCTAATGAACTTTTTGTGCTGAAACTAACCTGTGCTCTGCCTTCGGTCTGTCAGAAGAGTAGAGTGCAGGCCAGTTTCAGCACATTAATAAATTTGGCGTGAAAATCAAACCTTATCCAGCTGATCTGTGAACGTGTGACCTTTGTCAAGACAAAACTCTCGTGCCAAACTGTAAAGTTGGATACAAAAGTGAGTTAGACAAACTTAAACATTTTCGGCAAATGCACTGATTCATATTTAAATTTAGCTTTTTTTTTAGTTCTTATCCGCAGCTCTGCAAAAGGACATCTTGTATATAATATTTTTCAGCAATCACAACATGTCACCAACTCCACATAAAGTAAGGTTCACTGAAACTGAGATTTATTTTTACCGGACTTATGCATTCCTCCTGTAAGTTGCAGCAATATAATTTTAGTTAATAGTTCTTTGTCTGCATGTTTAGTAGAACCTCACTTATAAGAGAAAAATACTAAAAATATTGGTAGTAACTCTAAATATAAAAACAAATTTTGCAATTCTTTTGTTGAAACGTTACAAGTATCACATTAGTATCCTCTCACCCTGTCAGAAACATTTTCATGGAACATTATTTCCCTTAAAGTTTCATTTGTTTTCTATTTTGGAATTTGCATTTTTATTGAGCTCCGAAGCCGTTCATTAAGATGCATTGCATGCAGGGTTATTTTTCTTTTCTGATAACATAATTTTAAGCCGTTTTTCTACTGTCTGACAAAAGTACTTTAAATATCCATGTGCATACAATGATTTAATAGTGTAATAATACATAATTTACCCTATAGCTGATGACAACTCATCTGTATTTCCCAAAGCTTCGAAAATATGATCTTCCTTTGGCCTCCTTTCTCCAGTGAATGTGCTGGAGAAACCTGCAAATCAGGAATCTAGTCAGTTTTTTTTATTACCTTAAAATATAACCATAAATGTTTGGGATTTTTTTTTTTTTTTTTTTGATAGATCAACACTAAATAGTAGTCATTATAAACATAATAGGAAGCATGTGTTGTTTTCAAATTGTGTTGACATTCTTTATTTGAAGTATAACTGAGATTTGAATAGCTGAGCTCTCATCCCCCGATTGTTTTAAAAAAAATAGACACATTTTTAACAATGTATAATGCGAACATATACACTAATTTAACTGAAAGGGGAATCTGTGTCACAACATTCACATGCTTTTATTTTGCCTATAAGACACAAATACATATGCAGATCATGTGGCTTTCAAACATAAATGTACATAAAGAAAATTACACAAATTTCCCCAGTCCATACTTCAAATATAGTTGAAACCACAGCATTAAGATGTCTTCTTTAATTGAGTTGACTTACCTTTATCTCCAGTTTTGGTGTATATTTTAGGTGACTTGACTTCTTCAGTGGCATAACTGTAGGAGAAAAGAAAATGATGAAGATGATATTGTTTATGAGCAAGAATGAAATCATATGAATGCAATAATGACGCAGAATATAGTTTTAGGGGCTATTTGTTTTGCTGGTGTATAAGTGGCAGGAGTCAGAATAAACAACACTGTAAACATGTGAGCTAACAAGCAGTGCTAAGAAATACCTTCTGTCAGAACACAGTGGTTTAGGTGTCCGATGTTCGCTTATGAGCCTCCTTGTCCGCACAAAACAGCGGAGGAGAGCATGTCTGGTAATAACCGATGTCATAACGAGCTACAAGGTAGCAGCTAAAACTGAACGCTGTTTTGTAACGAAGAGTTTTGTCCCTCAGCCGCGTCCGTAGTTTGTAGGCGTTTCGTTTTCATCGCATGATTGGTCAACTCATCCTGTCGTAGACAGATTTAGGGACACTGATTGGTCGGAAGGAAACGTGTTGAGGCAACTGAAGCGGTGATTGGGTCCTGAGGCGAAGCGTAGGGTAGTCCACATAATGCATGTAGCTATGCGTAAACTGTGTTTTTAGTTGCATTGATAAATTAGTGTTCAGAGCGTTAGACTGGTGCCTAGTCACAAAAATGCATTGTTAAATTCTTCAAACTTTATTCTGTTATTCATGAAATTAAACCACATATTTGTAGGTTTAAACCATTGCCTTGTTTGTGCTACCTCAGCGGATTAACGTCAGCTAAGCCTGTCTGTGGTAACACTGTAAGTGAAAAGTTGAACTTGAGAAGATTTCAGGCTGTGGAAGCTGCCAGAAAGATGGAGGTGAGAGACTGTCTGATTTCTGCTCCTGGAAAGGCGATCCTCCACGGGGAACATGCTGTTGTTCATGGAAAGGTATGAGACTAACACACATTTAAAACCAAACTAGGATGCTGTCAGCTAAGATTAACATTTTGAAAGCTTTTACGTTCGTGTATTTTTATTAGTAATATTAAATTGTGTGGAAAAGGTTTGATTTACATCATACTAGTTCTGATTACGTCGCAATTGTGACTCTTTATTTCGTATTGGGATATTTTAAAACACTGTTGCAACATGACATGTAGTTTTTCAGTCTGTTGTTTCATAAGGCATTAAAATCAGACATAAAATTTAAAATGCAACTGTGCCTAATGCAGTTGAATTATGAATTTTTCTGTTTGATTTTGGAAAAACTAACAGAAATGTCTTAAAAGTTGAAATACCAAGAGGGAAAGCTGATGAGGGCTTCCACCAACCCTGACCACTAAGGCTGGCTTGGATATAAAATGGTCTAATTACACTCCTGATTTTTAGTATTGTAGTATTGTAGTACTGTGAAATGTGAACTGACTTGAATGTTTGTTGTTGCAGGTGGCTCTTGCTGTAAGTTTAAACCTGAGAACATATTTGCAGTTGAAAGCGAGGTCTGATGGCAAAGTTTGCATTAACCTACCTAATATAGACACATTTGTCTGCTGGGAGTTGTCCGAACTGAAACAGCTGACGTCATTTTTAAGTGGTAAGAGAGGATTTTTCACACTGACACATTTAGTTCAAACTGATGGATTATTTTTACTTTTTAGATTTGAGCTTAGTTATGTACTCGGATCGCATCAAGTGATTGCCAGATATATTTTCATTCACAGACAATTAAAGAGGCCCCCTTTGGTCACAAAAAACATCACATTAATCAGTTATCTTGTTGAAGAATAGATACACTGCTGAAAATTATGTGTGTCTGTTTTGTCCACCTGCATATTAAATTGTTTCTGTTTCTTTAAAATATTACAAACAGATAAAAAAGGAGAGATGCAACGTCTAGATGCTGAACTGGTGAAGAGACTGCGTGAATTTATTGGCGTGACCAATGGAAATTTAGACAGTAGCACTTCAGCAATTTTGGCCTTCCTTTACATCTACCTGTCACTTTTTGGATCAGGGTGAGGTATTTCTAATGTTCTTCACATTTTATAGAAACAAGACTCATCAAAACTATCAGATTTTTTTTCTCACATATTTTTAAGGTCTGCTGAATTTCATGGCCATCTATGGTAATAAAAGCACCAGTCACTACAAAATGATGAGTTAGATGTTCATGCCGTCTTTCCACAGGCAAAACATGTGATAATGTTAAGCTTTTGCTATTTGCAAATGTCAGATGATGCCAACTACCAACTGTGTCTGTTTGCAAAGTATATTTTAGAAACATTTTATTAAGGAAATGTTCACTCTGCTCCATATTTGTCCTAGTTGTGTTATTTTTTTCATATGATTAGGGGAGTGATGATCTAAAATGTGTAGCAGGGGGAGAGTTTTCTGACAGAGGTGGTACAATTTGACATCAATACTATCAAAACGGTTACTTCAAATAGAATTAATAAATAGATTTTATTGATATCACAGTAGAACTCAATGATTTGAAGGGGTGACAGGACACCTGGTAGAGTGTAATGGTCTTTGTAAATTATATGGTCTTGTGCTCATGTTGCTAAATGCTATGAATATATAAGAAAGTGATGAGTACACGCCTTGAGGTTTATTGCACTCGTTCAGGCCTGGAGATTTTCCTTCTTTGTTCACAACCTTAATGTGATCCTTTATTTCTTTATTGACATGGATAGGTTGATTGGATGAATTAAAACACGCATAAAGACTGTCTGTTATTACCAATAGTAAGTCCCGCCCACTCCTCACAACTCTTGGGACTCACTACTGCCCAGTTATCTGTCAAACAGGTCCGGAAAACCCCAAGAAGCTCGGGTCTTACCCTAGCGATAGTTTGTGGAGAATTATCTGTTTAAACTGGGGTCGGAAAGGACTCGTCTAGCTCTGACTACCTTCGATCCAGAAGTTATGACCTTTTACAGTTGGGGGGCAATCCGCTGAGTAGCCCTCACAGCGACATAACCCCTACAACCACTCCTGTTAACGGTAGCTCCTTTCCTAAAATAACGGCACTTGTTAACGGCTAGATTAAATTTAGTGACTTAGATTTAAGTCCCAAGGTCATTATTTTAGTTTTGGCTAAAAGCAACCTATAAAACATTTCTACTTTTTCCTCCCAGAATCAAACTTCATAGCTATTTCACAACCATCAAAGAACTTTAAGGTGACTCATTAATGAATGTCCACAACATCTTTTAGATTTTCTTAAATGCTAATTATTTTATTAGTAAGGCAATTTTGCAAGGGTCAGTACAGCTTAATTCAGTAGCAGAAATAATCAAATAAGTAAAATCAATAATCTAGCCTATCTTTCCCTAATGCTGACACTGAGAACTAAAAAGGGAAACTTTGAGAGACGGATGGAGTTTGGCATCTTGAACCCCAGAACTGGCCTGATGATGAAGAAGGTGTTGAAGCAGCAGAAGGCTCCCAGTACAGGAAGAGTATTGACTTAGAGGTGCAGGTCTCGGGCCTCAGGGTGACTTTCTCATGCACGTAGTGGTCCTCAGCTTCTTGTCTTGCAACTTTGTAGCTCCCTTCTCCTCGTCTCACGATCTTCCTGGTCCCACGGAAGGAACACACCAGTTCTTCCTCTTTGCCTTTGTTCTTTATCTTCGTCTTTATCTTCATCTTTGCCTTGGTCTTTGTCTTTGGGGTCTGAACCCAGCTGTTGAGAGAAGTGCGATTTGAAGCCACATGTTGCGGGGCTAACGGGTTGGTCCCCATGTGCAGAACAGTCTTCGGTTCTGTGGCCCCGGCTCTTCTTCAGCTGCAGAGTTCTTTGTCCATCTCCGTCTTGGCTCGAAGCTGCCTGAAGGATCCAACCAAAGATTCCTCTGTTGCACCCACCTTATAAAGGGTTTATCCACCTTTTGGTGCGTTTGCATTGGCTAGCTTTGTTGCTGTGCCTCTCATTGGCTGACTGCTTGGACAGATGATCTCATATCCATCACCCTGGAGACCTTATGACCGGATCTCTGTTCTAATGTCCCCAAGTTGCTCAACAGTTCCTCCTACCTCTGTTTCCTGCCCAACCTTTTCTTAGGCAAGTTGAAGTTTAGCAATAAGGCTTTATCTTCTCCGTTCTCCTATCAGTTCCTCTTTTCCCCTGACCTTTCACCTACCATCTACCTTCAACACAACATCAGTGACCTTTAATTACAGTTACAACATTTTACACCTTTTCAAGTTCAATGTCAAAATCACATTTATAACCTTTTAGTTTATCTGATTCAACATTCATTTATAATGTTATAATAACCATAACTTATTAGTTACTCTTATTACAATCATAATGTGAGTTATTACAGACATTTCTGAAAAGAACCCAATAATAATCCATTATTGTAATTATCTGATACCAAATTACAGTTACTTGTTTCACCTTTAAGTACTTCCACAAGTGTGAGAGTAAGTGTAAATATTCTTATAATCAAATCAACATCAACCACTGGTTAAACCAATATTAATTATTGGCATAATTATAAGTCATTATTTTAAGTATTTTACTCTGGGTTTTATCCAATCTCTCAAACGTTTAGATTTTATTCTTTAAAAACCTTTAATGCTTTAAAATAAGGAATGGTCTGAACTATTTTTAGCCTGATGCAAGACAGAAACTTCCTCTTTATTAAGGAAATGAGCTCTTCCTGTTTCATGACTCTCTTTCTGCCTGACTATGATTTTTTATGATTAAATAGAAAGAAGTAGAATTAAAGCAAAGTTTGCAGGACACAATAACAACACACACAACCAGATTCATTTTATTACAGTCTGACTCTATTGTTGGGTCTTGATGTCACTGTGTAATTAATTTTAAGGTAATTTTATTTATTATTACTATTAAACTAAAATCTCCAGCATGGGGAAGTGGGATGAGCTCGACTTTTCTCGACACCCCCTCCGCGAGGTCAGACCTTTCACATGCTGGGAACCCAACACCCTCCTGCAGGTCTGCGTCCTCATCCCCTGGAAAGAGAAGATGGCAGTCTGGGATGTGAAGATCCTCCATCGTCACCAAGGCCACAGCAGTCTGGGATGTGAAGATGCAGATCCTCCATCGTCACCAAGGCCTCAGCAGCCTGGGATGTGAAGATGCAGATTCTCAGTTGTCACCAAGGGCTCAGCAGTCTTCAAACTCCACTGCTCTTTGACACCCCCTCCTTGGAGTTTTGATGTCTCTCAGGAAGTGACGAATGTTGAAGAGAACCCAGGTCGCTCTGATCCTTTAACAGTGACAAAAAATCCTCAGCTGAATGAAGCGTTGGTTCTTCAGGATGTGGAAGATTCCTTAGGGACAGGTTGATGGGCAAAAAGCCTCAAATAAAAAATAAAAAAAAACTCTGGATGTTCAGTAGAGCAAAACAAAAAGCATAAGCAGCACGACGCTTTATCCATAATCATAATCCTTTTCCATCGCTGGGGTCGTTAAAGGGTTACTGGAGTTGTCGAGGCAACAGGACTCTGTCAGGCAGGACTCTGTGAAGTCCACAGGTTGCTTCCAGGTGTTGGGTGTGATTTCAACACTTTGTTGCAGGATTGATCTTGGTGGTTGTCTATGACGCCACTCCTTCCTCACGACTTCAGTCCCTTTTCCTGTTTAATCCATCCTTTTGTGACAGGAGTTCTTCTTTAGCATAATCCAATTTCTTCAGGGCCCTCCTAGTCCTAAGCCTTGAAGTTGTTCTTTGAATGGCAATCATCCTGTAATAGTAGCCAGTCTAACACAGGGTGGCATGATGCTTGATTCTTGCAATGTTCTGGTTCGCTTTAGCTAAGAACTGGCTTGAACACTGACCTCGTGGACCCCTTTCTTCATAAGTAATACTTTTTTACAGTGCAGTACTTGCTTCACAAAATTCATTCCATTGAATTTCAACTTGATCACCGTGACTACAGGCCGATCTTGATCTTTAATCCAAACTTTCTGTCCTGTTTTCAATGACACTGTAAGCTGCAACTTCCCCTTTCCCTCTCTGGGCAAAAGGAGAAGTGCCTTCGCCTTCCGGCTTTCAGTGACGTGAACGGAGTTCCTCTGCAGGGGAAGACCTGCTCTTTTTCAGCTGTCACTGTTACACCATGTCCATCAGCACCAAGAGGTACTCCTCACCTCTCTTTTCTGTTATCCATGGGGCCTGCTACATCCATGCAGATTGAGCCCCAGGGGATCGTGCTTTTGATGGTCAATCCTTCCAACCGCTGCCCTTGGCGGCCTGCGTTGTATTGTCCACATACCTCACAGCCCCGTAGCACGCGTTGGACTTGTTTCACTGGGATCCAAAGCTCATGCTCATCCAGCTCCTTACGGGTAGGCCGTACGCCTGCATGTCCAAGGGCTTCATGCACGCTCCGCACGACCTCATCCACGTACTCTTCTGGGACCTCCCGTCCTCTGGGAGTAGTGTCCCACTTCTCGGCTCCGACAAAGACAATTTTTCTCTGTTGGACATAGCAGTCCACTTCGTCATTTCCACGCCAATGAGCTCCCTCATGCGTGTGCTCAGATGCTCAACCTTGAGCTCCAGATGCATTTCACCACTTCCTTGTGAAATTACTTACAACATCTTCTGGACGTACGACCTTGCGTTGTACTCCTCGGTCTCTTTGTCTCCGAGTCGCCTATCCCCCAAAGCCTCTCATGGTACCTTAGAGTAGGGATGGGTCTAGGCTAGGTTGGCTACTGGCTTCCCTTCTGGATGCGATCGTTCATCCTCAGCTGAAGCTTTTCCCTCGCCTGCACGCTGTACAGTTACTGCAAGGGTCGCGGCTGACAAGCCTCATCAGTCGCTCCCAACTCTATTTCCTAAGAGTTGGTCTCCCAAGTGAGCTATTCAGACCCTCTCGTCTGTTTTTACTGACTTGGTCAAAGTAAGGCCCTCCTACTCATTAGGGTCGGGCCCACCCAGGGACGCCATGTCTGTTACTACCAATAGTAAGTCCCGCCCACTCCTCACAACTCTTTGGACTCACTACTGCCCAGTTCTCTGTCTAACAGGTCCGGAAAACCCCCAGAAACTCGGGTCTTACCCTAGCGATAGTTTGTGGAGAATTATCTGTTTAAACTGGGGTCGGAAAGGACTCGTCTAGCTCTGACTACCTTCGATCCAGAAGTTATGACCTTTTACAGTTGGGGGGCAATCCGCTGAGTAGCCCTCACAGCGACATAACCCCTACAACCACTCCTGTTAACGGTAGCTCCTTTCCTAAAATAACGGCACTTGTTAACGGCTAGATTAAATTTAGTGACTTAGATTTAAGTCCCAAGGTCATTATTTTAGTTTTGGCTAAAAGCAACCTATAAAACATTTCTACTTTTTCCTCCCAGAATCAAACTTCATAGCTATTTCACAACCATCAAAGAACTTTAAGGTGACTCATTAATTGAATGTCCACAACATCTTTTAGATTTTCTTAAATGCTAATTATTTTATTAGTAAGGCAATTTTGCAAGGGTCAGTACAGCTTAATTCAGTAGCAGAAATAATCAAATAAGTAAAATCAATAATCTAGCCTATCTTTCCCTAATGCTGACACTGAGAACTAAAAAAGGGAAACTTTGAGAGAGACGGACAGAGTTTGGCATTTTGAACCCCAGAACTGGCCTGATGATGAAGAAGGTGTTGCAGCAGCAGGAGGTTCCCAGTACAGGAAGAGTACTGACTTAGAGCAGCAGGTCTCGGGCCTCAGGGTGACTTCCTCATGCACGTAGCGGTCCTCAGCTTCTTGTCTTGCAGCTCTGTAGCTCCCTTCTCCTCGTCTCACGATCTTCCTGGTCCCACGGAAGGAACACACCAGTTCTTCCTCTTTGCCTTTGTTCTTTATCTTCGTCTTTATCTTCATCTTTGCCTTGGTCTTTGTCTTTGGGGGTCTAAACCCAGCTGTTGAGAGAAGTGCGATTTGAAGCCACATGTTGCGGGGCTAACGGGTTGGTCCCCATGTGCAGAACAGTCTTCGGTTCTGTGGCCCCGGCTCTTCTTCAGCTGCAGAGTTCTTTGTCCATCTCCGTCTTGGCTCGAAGCTGCCTGAAGGATCCAACCAAAGATTCCTCTGTTGCACCCACCTTATAAAGGGTTTATCCACCTTTTGGTGCGTTTGCATTGGCTAGCTTTGTTGCTGTGCCTCTCATTGGCTGACTGCTTGGACAGATGATCTCATATCCATCACCCTGGAGACCTTATGACCGGATCTCTGTTCTAATGTCCCCAAGTTGCTCAACAGTTCCTCCTACCTCTGTTTCCTGCCCAACCTTTTCTTAGGCAAGTTGAAGTTTAGCAATAAGGCTTTATCTTCTCCGTTCTCCTATCAGTTCCTCTTTTCCCCTGACCTTTCACCTTTCACCTACCATCTACCTTCAACACAACATCAGTGACCTTTAATTACAGTTACAACATTTTACACCTTTTCAAGTTCAATGTCAAAATCACATTTATAACCTTTTAGTTTATCTGATTCAACATTCATTTATAATGTTATAATAACCATAACTTATTAGTTACTCTTATTACAATCATAATGTGAGTTATTACAGACATTTCTGAAAAGAACCCAATAATAATCCATTATTGTAATTATCTGATACCAAATTACAGTTACTTGTTTCACCTTTAAGTACTTCCACAAGTGTAAGAGTAAGTGTAAATATTCTTATAATCAAATCAACATCAACCACTGGTTAAACCAATATTAATTATTGGCATAATTATAAGTCATTATTTTAAGTATTTTACTCTGGGTTTTATCCAATCTCTCAAAACGTTTAGATTTTATTCTTTAAAAACCTTTAATGCTTTAAAATAAGGAATGGTCTGAATTATTTTTAGCCTGATGCAAGAAAGAAACTTCCTCTTTATTAAGGAAATGAGCTCTTCCTGTTTCATGACTCTCTTTCTGCCTGACTTTGATTTTTTATGATTAAATAGAAAGAAGTAGAATTAAAGCAAAGTTTGCAGGACACAATAACAACACACACAACCAGATTCATTTTATTACCGTCTGACTCTATTGTTGGGTCTTGATGTCACTGTGTAATTAATTTTAAGGTAATTTTATTTATTATTACTATTAAACTAAAATCTCCAGCATGGGGAAGTGGGATGAGCTCGACTTTTCTCGACAAGACGGTAAAGAGAGTCAGATCGGTGAACTGTGCGGCCCGAGCTGCTGGGAAGATTCTCAGGAACATTAGAGCTGCAGGTTGTTGGAGGGTTTAATCGGCGCTGACACAGTGCTGCTGTGTCAGAGCGAGGTGAAGGATTTCTGACAGGATGGCCACTAATGAGAGTCAGGCACCGGGCCACTCTGCACCCTTTAACAAGTCTGGATGGGTTTCCCCCCTCGAGAGCAGAACCGGACAATTAGTTTAGAGTATTTTTCTGTCTGCCTGAAAGCAACCACTCTGAAATGACATGAACAGAAATGTCAAGTTTGTTTCTGCTGTATAAAGTAGTCTATGTGAGGCTGCATTATTGGTCTATAATAAAAATAAAGCCAGTGATGTAGCTGAGTTTTTGTGTGATGTACTAGCAAATAAAAAAAAACAAAAACTAAACAACAAACACAGTTGCTGTTTGTCTTAGCTTTATTTGTATGTAGTTTAATTAAACACCAACTCATTGTTTTATGATTATGTTTTCAGAGATATGCCCAGTCTGACGGTGTCTGTGTGGTCAGAGCTGCCGACCGGAGCAGGACTGGGCTCAAGTGCTGCTTATTCCGTGTGTTTAGCTGCAGCTTTCCTCTGTGCAACTGGAAACATTCCCACTCCCCTCAAAGAGTGGGAGCAGACTGGCAGGTAAGAACAAGGTTTTCTTGTATGGGCTGGGATTTTGACTTTAGCAGTAGTTTTCATCAACAGAGCAATTAGTCTCTGAGGTTTTGTCTAAAAATTTCTAAATGACCAGAGTGAATAACTTGATGCAATTTGATAGAAAAGATCATGATTATTGTTTAAGTTTTGTATTGTTGGCTTAATTTTTTTTTTTTTTACAGATTATCTGTCTCATATACTATCATGCCATAATGATAATTGTAATACAGCTTCAATCTGAAATGAACCGTCGTTTGATTATCTAAAACACGCGCGATCGCTAGTGGAAACTTTGTACTTCTGAACAGTGCCACTATAATTATTCAATTAAACACACAACTGTTTACCTGTCTCTGTGATTGCTCATTTAGCAGCACCCTGTGTTGTTGTAAACTGACTGCAGATGGTGTCAGGAGGATCTGGAGCTCATCAACAGTTGGGCTTTCCAAGGAGAGAAGATCATTCACGGAAATCCCTCAGGAGTAGACAATGCTGTAGGAACATGGGGTGAGATAGAAAAGTGTTTAACATAACATATGGTGCATGAAGTTATACTCCCCCCCTTCGTCTCCCCCTTTAATACCAGTAGTTATACTATTATTATTTTATCAACAGTTTACAATATCACCATTTAAAATCATCTTTTAAATGTTTTTTTCTACACATAGGTGGTATGCTGAGATTTTTAGCTGGAAAGATAATACCACTGAGCAGGTACTGTTGGAGTACTTATGAACGTTTTGGTTAATAAGCCGATTTAGGAAGATATGCATGCTCTATATTTTTAGTAACAAAAATCAAGCTTCCTCTGGAAAATCATCCTCTGATCATGAGGTGACTGAACTCTCTAATCTTTGTTGCTGCCAGGGTGCCGTTGTTGAGAATCCTCCTCACTAACACCAAAGTACCACGGAGCACCAAGGTACTTGTTGCCAGGGTGAAGGACAAAATTAACAAGGTACTAAATGGTTTTCCCTCCCCCATGTGTTACTTGCCGACACTATAATTAATATAATAGGCAGTGCTTTTTCGTGGCTGATACTCCAGGGCATGGGGTTGAGTGCCTCCATAAAACATTAAAATTAAACTCTTAGCCAGAACCCCTGTGTGCCGTTGCCTTGGCGACACCAGCAGGTGTGCAGCTTTCCACCCTGGACAGAGATTGGGCTTGTACGGTGTTGTGCCAATATTGGACACAGTCAGAGTCAGACCTGCCAAATGTGCTGCCCATGTGCAGTATGTCCACTGAAATCTGCTGTGCAGTTCTAAATTTAAACGCATAAACACATTACTTTTTCACAAACTCTGTGCAAAAGATATACAGGAGATGTTAATCTGCCTTTGTTGTTGGCCTGTTTTTGTTTTGACCTCCTGCAGTTTCCTTCCATCATGATCCCTGTGCTGGATTCGGTCGATGCCATTTCCTGCACCTGTGAGAAAGTCCTAACAGAGATGACTTGTGAGCCCATCACAGGAGACCACTATAACATCTTAGAGGTACAGATTTTTTTTGTAATTTAAATGAAATATAGGTATTGAAAATGTGTAGTCAGAAGTACAATTTAATTTTATTTGATAAATAAAATAAAAGGTGAAAACACTGGAACCCCAGTGCAAATATTCACATCAACATACTGTTGTTCATCTCTCATGACCTGTATTTTTACAGCTTTTTTTATTACATTTTTTTTATAGGAGCTAATTGACATCAACCAGCATCATCTGAATGTGATTGGTGTAGGGCATCCTTCTTTAGACACGTTGTGCCAGGTTACAGCGGCTAGAGGACTTCACAGCAAGCTTACAGGAGCAGGTGGAGGAGGCTGTGGCATCACACTCCTGAGACCAGGTGCTGCACAATAATGGTTCTTTATTTGCTGTCGTAACCGCGCACAGTTCAAATGGTTATCTATCTAATACCTGGCTACGTTTGTACTCATTTCAACAAACATATATCAAAAAAATTTCTACTTATCCTTTTCAGCTGTGTTTGCACTTATAGTTTAATCAATTTCTATGTCTGAAATTAGGGCATATTTAAATAAAAAAAGATAAAGATGGAAGAAAAAAAGGCAGCCAATAACAAAACTGAAAATAACTAAAGAATGATAACATTACTATGTCGAATCAACAGTGACATCAATGCAAAACAAGTCTCCAGCTTGAATTTGAATTCATAAAGTGGAGATTTTTATCCCATGAAGAAAAGTCAGACAAAATGTTGATTTAGAGACAGGAGCCTGGAGATTTAACAAACCGGAAACCTTCCCATTGATTTAAAAGCTCCTCAAAGGAATCTCATTTTGTCTGTAATCTGTCACAGTGGTGAATGAATGTATGGGACACAAACCTAATGGAGAAAAACAGTCTGAAGGTTCACCCAGTTAATTATCTGTATGTCTCTAAAGGTTCAGCTCCGAGTCCATTGCTACACCCAGATTTTGGGTTTCATGATGGAATATTTATTTATTCAATCATGCCATCTGGAGAAATCTGACAATTAGTTTTTGTACTAACATAAGACGATAGAAAGTACAGTGAAAGAACCTTTTCTTACCTGAAAAACTGACTGACTGCTCCAGCTGTCTGGGTTATTTGGGGGTGTTCTTTCACATAGACTGTAATGCCCAATTGTCTCAAATTTTGAGTAATAAGTGGGTGAGACTGAACTCGCCAACTTTTCCCACAAAAGTGCTCACACCATTTTCTTTTCCCTGTGTTGCCTATAAATGTCCTCTCATCTGTTTGATATATTCCAAATCTTTTCTGTCCAGAAAACATTACATTCTTTTATGGAAAATTTGCAGGTGGTTTTGGTACACGTTCAGTTTGGAGGATATGCTTAAAAAGCTGCTATGTCATAGAAAAGTGTGTAAAATTCTTAATGGTTGAGACTGGCTTAAAAATGTGACATTTTGAGGTTGAAAAACAATATAGAGAAAAGAGTGCTTTAGTTGTTGCTTTTAGTTCTGTAATATTTCTTTTGGCCTTCTTACCTGCACTGATCGTCAGAAGATCAGAGAAAAAAATGTTCAAGCTAATGGAGGGCGCTACGGCAGAACATTCATGTCATGCCTCTTGATATTGTCCTTTGTAGATTTTAAGGTATGCTTGTAATTTTAAAAGTTGCATTCTTTTTTTTTTTTTTTTTCCTGAATTTCCTTTTATTTATTTAATTGAATTCCTTCTTTCATTTTCCAACTAAACATTCCTTGTGTCTTTGGCTGCAAGATGAGCCCAAAGTTTTATTGATTCATTCCAGAGCAAACAATGGAATGAATCAATCTGTCTTTTCAAAACAGCCATCCAGAAGAAAATTACATTTTATCTCCATACTCTATGTTTCTAAGGCAAGCTTTGCCAATCATATTGAATGTTTTTTTTGCCTTATACATAGTAACCCATTCTGCCCATTTTGCTTTACAAATACTTGTCTAATAATTTCAGTTTAATCTAACAGTTTTTAGTTACGGAAAACTCTTTGTGTCATTAAATGTTCTGTTTTCCACAGACACTCACCACCTTTTCTCAGATGTAGGAATTATAAGGACAATGCATGATGAGAGGAATTATAGAAAGCACATATACATATGTGTGCTCATGCACTGAACCAATCAGAAATCCTGTCTTCAGTCTGTTTATGCCTGCAGCTTACTGAATTTTAATAGGTTCTCAATCTCCTAAATAGATTTCCAAATACTTTTTTCTTCTCATGCTTTTGTTTTTGAATTGCAGCTATTTTAAACACTTTTGCATCTGTCTGCTCTAAAGCTCATTATAATAAAGCTCTTAGAAGAAGTTATTTTATCTCCGTCTGTAGAAGCTGCGCCTGCACCCTCAGGATAGACTGTTATGGAAAGAAAGAGGATGTGAGGTGTTTTACAACTATCAAGGGTTTTTTGAGTTTGTTGCAAGCTTTTCCATTTTGACTTCATTTGTGTTCAATATTGTAAGAATTAAATCATTTTAAAACGTGATAAAAAATAAATCAATCATTTGAGTGATGTTAAACCACTAGAACTGACAGTTTTTTTTTTGTGATTGTTTATTCAACTTTTTAAAATTGAATTACTTCTTTCCTTTCCCAACTAAACATTCCCTTTGTTCTGCACTCTTTCGGAGTTTTTATTTGAACAGAGGTCTGCAAAATATTTGACGCTGAGGATATTATTTCATAACCCAACCCTGTTCTTGCCCATACTCTTTACATCTTTGGATGTTGGATCGAGAGTTGCTCTGTAAAACGTAAGATATTGTTTTACAAGCAGATCCATGTTTTAAATGTCTCCACAGCTTTCTCCATGATTTGTCTGCTGTGCTCTGTGGTCTTCATGATGCTGTTTATTCACTAATCTTCTCTAAGAAACATTTGAAGCTTTCATGGAACCATCTTAGTCTGACTTTTCTTGTCTGCTGACATTATTGTTGGTTTTATTTGCAGAAACTGATTCAACGACTGTTCAGGGGACGATGAAGGACCTGAGGGACTGTGGCTATGACTGCTGGGAAACAAGTATTGGTGGACCAGGTGTGCAGCAGCACTTCCCTTCCTCTGTTAAAGAGGAAATTATGGAGGTTTTAAACCGGTACTGAGGCCTACTGGTGGCTAAACAAAAAGACTGATTCGTACACTGTGGGACCTTTAGTTGATGTCTCAAAACCTTTGATATACTTAACTAATAATGGGAACTGAGAGAATGAAAGCAAAAGGGGAAAAAAAAGTGTTTCCAATTGATTTTTTTTTTTTGACTGGACTTGATGTTTTTTTTTAGTGTACTTGACTATAATCAACTGGGCTTTTTTGCAATTGGAGCAAAATTACATGCAATGATGTAGTATCTGTACACTAGATGGCAGCAGAGTGGCACATATTGTTTTAATGAATCAGGATAAAAATAATACTTTAATGGATTAGTTTAATAACATTAAATCCTCACTTCTATAATTTTAACAGGGTTAAAAACTGCTTTAGTGAATGTAATAAAGCTGTGTGAGTGATTTCTTTTCAGGACACGTCAGTTACAAAAAAAAAGTTTGTAAGTTCAAATGAAGGATTTGTTCTGGAAATTGATGCATGCCAGATTGAATATAAAAAAACAAACAAAAAAAAGTAATTGATGTCTAAAGTGATGTTTAAAGTGAAAATCTTCAGCCTCTAAATCATTTTGCGGTTTTATTTATCAAGTTAAAGACTAACAGGTTGTGTTGTTTTGCTAATGAAGGTTGCAGAAAGGAGGACAGCAGGCGTGTGCGGCCTCTCTGGAGGATCTGGATTAGCATCACTGTACTGTGAATAAACAACAAACAGCGTCCCTCCGAGTTACACAGACACACAACAGCTTTTCCAAATTCTCCACCACTTTATTGCTCATCCTTTTAAGCATTGCAAAATATGCTGCAAATAGCGCAGCTGACGGATCTGTCTGGAATAACCCCCCGATTTGGGGAAAAGGTCACCGTGGGAGTGAATATCCATTTCATTTTTTTGTTCTTTCAAAATGTCATGAAGATTGAGAACTCCAAATCTGGCTGCGTACGTGAATAAACGACATTCGTCACCCCACCCGCAATCCCCTCTGCCCCCTCACACACACACACACACACGCCCGTCGCACTCACCCACCCTTTCTCTGTCTGCCCTCTCTGTCCTCTTGAATTGTGTCATCTTTATGTCAGGGCAACCCCCCTGTCAGCGTGCTGCACAGTTGCTCCTAACCCCTGCTGGAATTTAATTACCACTGCGCTTCTCAATTGAAATGGCATTGAGGAGGGCGGGAAGGCAAGAATAGCTGAGGGTCGGAGCAAACAAGTGGGGGGTGGCAGACAAGAGGGGACACAACGAAGCCAGTTTTATTTGAAACCCCTCTTTTTATTTTCTCTCATTTTCTTTCAGTCCTTTTTGCCCGAGTGAGGCACAGATGGTATTTTTTATTTTTTTATATATATCAGTGTCAGTGCCGGCTTCTTTCTGCTCTGATGAATAGAATCTAAGGAGGGCCTGGGATTATTTCAGATAACCATGGGGGTGAGGAAAGGGGGTCAAGGATAAAGAGGAAGAATGTCAGATTTCCAGAAATACAGTAGGAACTGTGAGCTGCCCTTGCAGTGGGGCAGAGAAGAGGGGTGGGGGGGGGGGTATGTAAAAATCATTTAACATTTTGGGTGTTTGAGGGAGTTTTGTCTGTATAAATCTGTGTGAGCGAAACGGCAATGAATAATTCATTTTGTCCAAGCAGGAGGAATGAAATGCTAAATGGGAATTTGCTGAGTGGTCTTGCTCACTGTGGCGCATTCCCTCTGGTCCCGTGTCAACTGGTGAGAGACTTGTCAGGAACCATTAAGACTGAATGCAGAATTAGACCTGACTGACAAGATATCATGAAGCCGATGTCCAGTGGTTTTGCTAATGGGGATTTCAGTGTACAGCTCCATTCACATCCATAGATCAGCATTTGTCTCTGTTATTGTGGAAAGTGCCTGTTTTGTGCGTTTTTACGCCGTATGTGTGTCAGAGGCTGATGAGGAAATGGCCTCGACGGGGGACATTTAGGCAACCGTTCCCCATCAGCGTGTGTAGGAACACGGTGACAGAGGCACAGTCAACATCACAAGCTCCTCTCTGTCATCATGAGCTGGATGATCCTCCTGGGGCTGTTTGCCCTTTTGCTAAGTAGGAGGTTGGCGGTCCGCGTCAGAGGCAGGGGTCCGAATAAGACAGCAGGATGTGAGAATGCTGTCAGAAATAATTTTTACGGGGTTCCTATGCAGTTTAGAGAAGTCTGGGATTTTCTTGAAGCATTCTGTAGGTGTGGATAATAATAAATATGTATGGTTGTGTTTTAAAGTCTTAGTTTCCTGTTCCATTGTCTAAATGTTGCATCAATAAGTTCATCTATGCCCCCATTTGCCCATACATCCAACCGTGCAGGTAAAGCCTGACCACTTCATAAATGTGTGCAATAAATTTACTGCCAATTGGGAGGTATTTGCTAAAAATAATATTCTTAAAGCTGCCCAACAACATTGCACCCAAGAGTCAAACCAAGAGTATCTTTTGATAAAACAGGAATTATCACCAAACTCCTCTAACAAAGCAACCTCTAGCATTTTGATATGAGCTTCCCCTTTTGCAAAGGTAAATTTAAAATATTAAATTTACGCAATATATAAGAAAAAAAAACTTTTAAACATTCTTCTGTTCAGAGGTTTTAGGATTACAAAATTCACCCCTTTAAAAAAACATTAAAAAAAAAAACACTCAAGGATTGTACTCGCTGGTTTAGATATTCTTCTATAAACTTCTGTTGACCCAACTTAAAATAAATATTTGAGATTGATGCAGTGAATGTTTAAAAATGCAGCTCATTTTACACTTTGAAGTTGCATAATGTAAATTTTTTGTAGCTATCATCTCTGTTATAATCTTCAGACTAAACAAATATGTGCTGAACTGAACCAAACCCTTTCATATGAATGGATGAGATGAAGTTTGTCCCCACAGACAGCAGATCTCAACCTCACATCCAGTCAAACAGTTTTGGCTCCAGAACTTGGGGCTTTTGCGGGATCTCATTTATGGGCTGAACTCCATTTCCACACTGACCAGAGCTAAGCAAATGTCTTCTCTGGATGTTTATGTGTCATTTAATCATTTCCTGCTAGATTTTTATTTTTAAGATACAGCCAAACTTTCACAGCATATCAGTTGACCAGGTAACTAAAATATCAAAGTTTTGATTTGAAAACTTTATTTAATCTTTCCCATCCTTGTCATGTCTCAACTTTATCTTGCGAGACTCTGTGGGTCCACGCCCCCCTCTGACCCCCTCTGGCTCTCCTGGGCCGGGAGCCTGTTTTAGCGGTCCTAAACGTAGCCAAAACATTTAAAGTGAGGTTTCAACCTGGAGGATCTGTTATGTCTAGAGCTGGGTTTCTGTTATCCCTCAGAAACAGACGGAGCTGCACAATTGTAAATATCTGAAAACGCACGACACCTCCTCTCCATGTCCCTGTTTCCATTATGGAATTGTATCATGTCTGAGTATTGATCCCAGAATTGATCCCACGGAGTCGAGGGCATGTGCAACACACTCCGTCATCTCTCCAGCGCCGGCAGTAGTATGTTTTTTAATTGCAGTCTAAGGCGCTCGGTTTTCATGTTACCTTTGAAAAGCCTCATTGATTTTTATACCACCCTTCATCCTCTCTGTGCTCCGTTTTAAGAGAAAATCCCTTGTCAGACTTTCCCCCGAATGTAAAAGCATGAGATCTGCCAGTGCCTTTCACAAGGCTTCCAGGTGCTATTCAGACACATTAACACTCAAGTTTTAAAAGTCAGGTGTGTGGATTTTTATAATTTTTTTTTTCTGTTCAAATAAAACAAAGAGGAATGAAGGCTTTGCTACAGTCTGCCAGTCTCCGTGTCAGTGGGAGCTGCTGAACGCTGGGCTGAACAAACCTTTAAACTTGTTAAGTACATGTTCTTGGGTTAGAAGAGACCACAATGCTAGAGATGTTTAGTAAATCTTTAAGTATAAAATGTTCTTTGTTACAGTAGAATAAACTCACTCTCTCTTTTTCTTACTGAAATCCAACGTTTGACATAAGTACATTTATTCAGTGGGAAAGCAAATCTCAGAAATTCATTGCTGCAACTGCCATCGCCACCACTGCTAATCCTCTCCGTTTATTAATAGAAGCACTTTCCTGTAACTTTCCTTAAGACTGGAGCACACAGAGAAGGGATCATTCCTCTGCACAGTCTTACTAGATCACAGAGATTCAGAGTATTGGACCCTTTCTTTTACTTTCTTCTCTTCGACTCACATCTGGGATTGAGCAGGCCGTAGAAGAAGGATTTTGTATTTGATCAAATATTTCTCTGTGGGGTCATAACATTTGGATTTTGTTGAAACGCACAATAATGGCGAATGTAAAAAAAAAAAAAAAAAAAAAAATTATACTGTTGCAATAAAATGAATTATTTTTACATATCTTTTAGGCATCTTTACAAGAGATGCCACCAATTGTTACAGGTGGTGTTTAGCATTTTCGCATAAAGTATAGCTTAGTATTTCTGAGCTAATTTTTAATCTTGAAAATATTGTAAATTTAGACAAACTGTGTCTCATGTAGCAACCCTACATGAGACACAGTTTGTCTTAACAGAAATATTTTTAAAAAATGAGTCTAATAATCCAAACAGGATTTGTTTTTTGTTTTGCTCTGGTTTTTAGCTGAAGCTCAGATACTGGCACAGGAATATATTTAGCATATGTGTGTCTATAATGCAAAACAAAAACATCCTCAATGAAATTTGATTTGCATTAATTTGAGAAGCAGCTTATCTAACATTCATACTATGAACTCACTTTGAATTTGAAATAGGTTCTCATAATTTCCCTGGGATTGCAGCCAATTTATCGGATCCCCCCCCTACCCCACCATCCTCACCGCGGCTCAGAGGAGGATGATCTCAAAACGTTATCACGTGACATAATGTGATTGATGGACCATTAAAATGTCAGCCAGATGTACTTAAAACTGCGGCTTTTAGGTTGATAAATCACGACCCAAATGGATGCATAAAGCTGTTAGAAACAAATATTCCCATCTAGAGCTATCTGCAGTCGGATAGTAATGGATGTTCAATCTGATGGTCTGTCTGTCTGTATGTTTCTTCACATTTTGCTCCCCCTCCTGTGCAGCACACAAGCATGTCTGGACCGTTGCAGTCTTATAATTACAAAGAAACAGGTAGGAGTGTTCATATTTCATCTGCTGCATTGGTGATAACATCTAATAATCTGAAAGCCGTGGCAAAATTGGTATCTCGTTGCTCATGCATTATGAATGAGTCACTGATTGCTTTTTTGCATAGATTAGCAATCATTTCACAGAAATCTCTCCTATAAAAAAAAAAAAATCGCAATAGGATGGTTTTGGCTCTTTCTTTTTTTTTCCTGAGGAGTTTAGACACCAAATCATGTTGCTTTTTTAACATGGGACATATCCAGTGATGCCACCGTCCCCTCTCGCCCCTCAGCTCCATCTTCTGATTTATTTCTCTATGCATATCATCATGGTGAAGATAAGTGCAATTTTCAGCCCACTTTGCAACTGATTGCTCACTTAGAGAATATATTCAGCATCTACAGTGTTATTGTGTTTGGAGCCAAGCAGCTAAGTACCACTAAAAATCCCGGGCATCCCGAGTGTTCATTTGTCGACTCTGAAACTTAGGCGAGTCTGAGGCAAGGCGTGTGTGGATTTCTGTGACCTCTGCCTCTCCTGACTTGTAGCCACAGGTTGGCGTAACGCATAAGGGGGCCTCTATGGTCTACTGGTTAGGAAAATTGTCTGGTGAGCAGATTCCCTGTGTGAGGTTTACATACTTCCCCTGTTTCCTGTCAGGCAAATAACCTGCCTCACTTTCGCAACCAGCCATATCACACAGATGCAGACTACTGAAAGAGCAGGATGGTTGACTCGGTTTTAACCACTTTTCATGATAAAATATTAATGCTACAGTAGTATAGTTGTTTTATCCAGTAATTTATTTATTTATTTTTTAAAACATCTCAGTTTATCAGGGAGCTCAAAAGCATACAAACTAAATGGTGCCACATCTTAAGGTCTGGTAACTGGATCTTTGAATAAACAAATCTTTGAAGACCTGAGAGGTCCAGATGGTTTCTACCTGACCATCAACTCTGAAAAGTATTCAAGCCCACAACATGTCATGGTATTTTTACACTGAAAATTGAATAAAAAGTGACTTGTGGACTGATGTTATATGATTCCCTTCTAGTGTGGATCAATGTCTTGACCGCAGCATTTTGAGTTGCAGGGACTGATGGATTCAAATGCACCATTATGACAAACTGGTCAAAATAAAAGTATTGGTTTTCTGCCTTTCTCCTGGCTGCATTTTTAATAAGATAATGAGCATCTAATAACAATAATGAGATAAGATGATAATTATTTAGTCATGAACATGTTGATGTTAAAATTTAGGTCATCGCCCAGATTTCTTACTCTATGGTCTTTAGCCTCATTGAGTCGAGTGCTGACTTTTCACTTTGTGTTTTTTGGAGCCCAGAACTTTGACGTCAGCATTTTATACTGATATACTTGAATTAAAAATTCTCACACATCATCTCAATTACATTAAAACACAGTCACTCAATGACTGTAAGGAAGTGCGGTTGTGCGATGGCACTGAAATACATGTCATTAGTATGACAAATGCTATATTAGCCTATAATCTGATAATAATCTGATTAGGGGTAGCATATAGGTATTAAATAACATCTAATGATAGGACTATTGAGAAACCTCAAACCTAATAACAAAAAAAGAGATTTATTTCATGTTTTCTGGTCTCAAGCCTCACTGAGGCTAGTTGGGCGCTGATCTCCAACTTTACCTTTTACATACTAATAATGACTTTTGTTGCATTTACATGGAAGAAATTCTGATCCGTGATTGTATAGATATTGGGGACCCACTCAGTGACTGTACAGGACTGTGGAAATGTAAAGTTGGGCGTCATAATGCGCGATAAGATATTTGGTCGTATCCTATAATCTGAGCTGGGAGTAGAAGTCAATGTTGAATAAAAATGATCTGAGAATGGATCCTTGACAAGCCCCACATGTGCTCTTTTTTTGCTCAGAATTATTTTTCCAAAATGTCACAATCCGATAAGTAAGACTGTAAGCAATCCTTCACAGCGCCACACAATCCAGCGCTGTGTTTTAGGCTATCAATGTCATGTTGATCGATTGTTTCAAAGGCAGCTCTGAGGACCATTTTTTCCCCCCTAACAATAAATAAAGTTCTGTCTTGTTGAAGACTGAATATCAAAAGAAAAAAAATTCTGAGCTTGAAGCAGCTCTTGGCTTGTGGGGACACCCAGGCTCCATCTTCCAGCATAACCCCTGGCCTTTGCACCCCCCCAGATGGGCAGAGTCACAGGCCCTGTGGAGGTTGGTGCCCTCCGCCTGACAGCCCGTCACTGTGCTCTGGTGGTGATTCTTTTCTTTTTTCTTGCAGGAGATAGTGTCTGATTGGGAGCAGTGTGTGAATAGCCCTGTCACACTCGATAAGCCAGCAAGACGACCTGTGACGGGGACATATGGCATGTTTGACAGGGAGAGAGGGTGCGAATCGCACTGAATGATAAAATGGTGTTTTTCCCCCTTCGGCAATGTCATGCTTTCAGGCAAGCGTGTGGACCATCGCTCACTCAAGCAGCTGACTCTGGCCTCCTTGTGACATCTCCTTCAAGGTCCTGCGTTTCTCTGCATCGCGTCTGGACAATTCTGACAATGTGAGCTTTTTCTGCTCACAGCTGCTCCGTTTGCTTGTCTGTGTGGGGGACATAATTGGATATCAGTTTAGTTTAGCAAGGGAGACTGGGAAATTCATCTTTAAGGCCGTTTGTCAAAGCTTCTCCTAAAGCTCCCCAGCACTGCAGCCCTCCCTCCTGTCTCTTCTTAGCCTGTCACACTGTTGATTAATACAAACACACACACACACACGCAGTCTCGTCAAACAACTCTAATTGATGGGTTCTGCCTCTTCACAACCCTGATTTATTTAAAGGGGCCACGAGCTCTGAGCCATGGAGCCGAGAGGGAGACGAAGACAAGCCGGTTTGGATTGAAATTATTGAGTTTGATCTGCACGCCTTTCATCCTCTCTGTCAGCCGGGTCCTGACTTCTACTGTTGCAGCCTCGACTCCCATCCTGTCAAGTGTCACGTTGTCAGCGTTCGCGGCCATGACGGACAGCCCAGGTGTCGCACTCAGGCTTCAGTGCACCATCAGGCGCCTCCGCTCTGGTCCCCAGTGGTTCACAGTCAGAGAGACAGCACAGTCCAGTAACCCCTCTCAAACCCAGCATGTCTTGCTCCCTGGGGAGTCCACTTTCTGTGTCCACTGGGCCAGAACCTAAAAGCTCCCAGCCAGTGGTCACATAATCCCACTTTCACTCTGAATGCTAATTATAACACTTCAACCGCTGCAGCGCTTCTTCTTCCATTAAAATGACTATTTCTGTCGCTCCTTTCCCCGAGAGAAAAGAAGGCTCGTCTCAGGATTCAGTGATTGGTGCTGATGAAGAGGACGGAGGCCGATATGAGCACCATATTTGATTAATCTGAAAGCTCCCATGATGAACAGGAGGAAAATTATTACTGGGCTCTGCAGTATTTTAGTTCATGTTTCGGCTTACAGGTAGTGCTCTGGTTTTATAGCTTGAAAGTCAAATAATCTGGTTTACCGCAGCATCCAGCTACTTTTATTTTAAATGTTCCAAATAGTTAATGGATAGTACCGACAAACTAAACTTTAAAATAGAAAATCTACAGTTTTTTTTTTTTTTTAATATTTGTAGCTTGATTTTGAATCTCACAATCTGTGTTGTTTTCTTTTCTGCCCTAAGGCCTAACAAGCAGGATAGTATGGTTATTATGCTAAAAGCTAAAGTGGTCTCAGCTTTGCAGAGCGTGATTGCCCTGCTGCAATGCCAACACGTTAAAGAAGGGGGCCAATCATCCACTCCTTGTTTGTTAATCAGCCGAGAGCCCTCGGCAACGCAAGAAATTTTTACTAAAGTTAAAAATGTTCATAGATTAGGTCGCGTTTTCTTTCATGCATTCTTTTTCTCAAAGATTATAGGGATGACTGGTGCTACAATATTCATAAACGTGGATTGAGCGTTGTAGAAACACTACAAACACACAAGTCGTCATCTTCGCTTGATTGCATTCAAATACAGGAGGATTACATTATTTGAAGAGCAATTTTAAGGCAGCATATTTTGGTAGCTTTGATTAGCTACCAAAATATGTGACTGTCGGAAATTATTCCACATAGTCCAAAAAGTAATTAACTATCAGATGTTTTACGTTTTCCACATTCAGTTTTTAGTATATACATTTTTTTTGTCAATTTGATCAGTTCTAAAGCAACTAAAGAAAAAGAGAAAAAACTTAATAAATGTTTAACTCAAAAAACAATTATTGAACTTCTGCGACCTCTTAGAGTCTCTCTCTCTCTTCTCCTCTTTCCCTCTCTCTCTCTCTCTCTCTCTCTCTCTCTCTCGCTGTTTGGCAACCTTAATAAATTGCAGACATGTTGCAAAATGTTGAATAAAACACAGCTGTCTTTTAAGTGTCTTCCATTCTTCTTCAGTTTCAAGCTGTTCGTTGAGACAGAACTGGTTAACTTTCACTAACAGCGTCCCGATCAAAGACAGTCAGAATGACCTGTAGTGTTTAGTTCACTTAGTCTATCCACTAATCTGTAAATGTCAGTGCTATACAGCTAGCCAATAAATATTTTCATTTTGTAGAGGTTGTTTTGTGAAGCGAACACAAGACATGTTGTTTCATATTGCTTTTGTCTTAAAAGGTTTTGTCCAAAAAATCTTAATCATGTAATAACAGAGAGCTGTTATTAAAAATCTGAAGGTTGTGGCTTTACATCAAACCAGTTTTTCACTGACAAGCTAGATCCCTGTGGTAATGTTTGTCAAGAGCTCAGTTTGGGTTGCCTCATGTCTACACATGAGTTATGAATGCTGAATCTGATTTATGTTGCTTTTGTGGCTCTAATTTGGACTTTATCATTACACTGATGTAAATTCTTTAGTTTCTGTTAATATGACTCCTGGTGCATTGAATAACTTACGATAGTTTGCTGTTCAAATTTATGTCTTAAATGCAAAGTAAATTGTTGGCATCTACAGATAAGCCCCAAATCATTCATACACCTTCATCAGATTTAGACTAAAAATAAAAATAAAATAATATCTAAATTTTATCCATATGGTTCTTTGACTAGACGTTATATCTAGGTTTTGGGGTAATGAGGTGACTGTTTGATAAGCAATTAGCCTACAGTTAATTGTCAAAAGAGAATGTTTCCCATCTTGCATTTGAAGCTTTGACTTCATAAAGGAATGGTTACTTTCGGATGTTTTAATGATGATTAGAAAAACGCAAGAGTAAAAAGTTTGACAAGCAACTCTTTTTACCCTTTATAATGCAAAGTAGCTGTCTGTTTGTAGTATTTGTTATGCTGTTAAACTGACAGTATTAAAAAAAATATTACAACTTTTAGATGAACTTTTAAGAAGTTAAGGAAATTAGAAAAAAAAAGAAATCTTTCAATCAGTGAAGGACTCAGCTACTGCAGATGTCCTTTTTTTTTTTAAAGGCTTTTATGTAATCCAGAGATAGTTTTCCCTGCCTGTATCGCTCTGGATGAGCTTCTGATCTTTCCATTAAATGTGTAATGAAAAGAAAAGAAAAAGTCCCGACTACAGAGATTAAATAGTGAAGTGTACGTGCCTCTCATCTGCAGTCATCAGGGCATCAACACTGATGAGCGTGGTCAGGGTCACAGCACTTAGCTCGCCGAAGGAGGACTGGTGCTTGTAATCGCATATTATGTATGATCTCTCATTCAAGTGGAGCTGACATTGGGCACATGCAAATGATTTAGCAGACGGAGTAAATCTGAGAGTTTTTTTTTCTCCTTGTATGCTCGGTATAAAGTTGAATTTCTGTATATGAAGCATACCGAATGCAGGAATTACATTTTTTTTTTTTTTTTTTGCTGGAGCTAAATGAATGAGAGGTAAAACACTGACTGCTATTTCTAGCGTAGCATGTTGACTGTAATGCCTTAATGTTCATTTAGTCTGTGTTCTGCAGGGCAGAAATTAAACCCATGGGGATCATGCAGGAGCTGCTGCCCCTCTCCTCGCTGTCTCTCCCCCCTTTGTAATTAAGAGCAACATTTCGAGTTAGATTATAGGGAGACCCATCGTGCCGGCGAACTGGCCTGGCTGATTAATAAAAGGCAGCTAATTTCAGAGCAGGAAGGCAGTGCTCCAAAATGGCTCCTAATTACACATTAGGAGTGTGAAAGGCTCCTGCTGCTGCCGGCCTCCGTCCTCCACCCTGCCCCGCAGCCCCTCCTCAGCCGGGCGGCAGGCGATGGCCCACCAGCACATTACCGCTGCTCCCAGGAGTGCCTAATTCCAGCCAACCCGTCGTCACAATCAGTGGCAGATGTCAGGAATCGAAGATGATGAATTATGAATATCCCGGAGACGTGGATGGATGGGATACTGGTATTAGAGGAAAGGATTCTTCTTCCTTTTTTTTTTTCTTTTTTCTCTCCAAGGCCATTTTGGGCAGTCAAATAGGCAGACAAATTCAGCAGGAATGTGCAGTGGTTAGAGTGATTGATTTCTATTTGTCATTATAAATGGGCTCCGACTGAAATTGGATGTTTTAGTGAAGTTGTCAAGGACTTTATGAGTTGGAGGGGCTTGTCTGACAGTGTAGGGCCAGTGTCTGACTGTGATAGTGGTAATGACTTCCTCTTCCCTTCCCCTGGGTGGTCAACTCAAGGGCCCAGGCAGCTGGGAGAGGATGTCCCAGAGAGGGCAACACAAACCTCTCAGTGCTCGGGATTTGCATGGCCTGATGATTACTGCTAAAATGGAGGAGGTGTGGAGAGGGTACGGCAGGGGCGGAAGGTGATGACAGTGACAGCTGCTGAGAGGAGGACAGGAAATGGAGAGCGGTTGTTTTCGTTGCCACTGAGCCTCGTCGACAGGGATGATGGAAATGTTGTGATTGGGTAAAAAGAACAGCCAGCGTTCAGATTTCTCCAGGCCTCTTCTTTTGTCTTTCATCTGCAGCGTGTAGATTTTACACACAGAGTCTTGCAAAAATATTCATACCCGTAATGTTTTGCACGAATAGAAATTTGAAAAGTGTAGCGTGTTTGTATTTAGATCAGTCAATATCTTATAGAACCGCCTTTCACTACAATTACTGAGAGTGATTTAGGGTATGTCTCTACCAGCATGGAGCACATAGAGACAGAAATTTTTTTTCCCATCATTGTTGTATTTTCTATTTATTTATTTTTTATTTTTGCAAAACAGCTCAAACTCAGTCAGACCAGATAGAGATTTAGTGGAGATACATTTTCAAGCCTTACCACGGATTTTTCTTTATTCTTTATTGGATGTACATCTGGATTTTAACTGGGTCATTATAACACATCTAAATGCTTTGATATAATCTGTGTCATTGTAGCTCTGACTAATCCTGCGGTTAGGTTAACCTCTGACCCAGCCTCTGGTGTTTTGCACCACTATGTTCAACCATGGTGGATGGTGTGTTCAGGATGATGTGCAGTGTTAACTCTTTGAGACACACGTCTTACACGTTGACCAAAGAGTCCATATGAGTCTCATCTGATTATAGAAGACTCCCATAATGCCGTATCCCCTATATAGCCTTTGGTAAAATAAATACATATTAGACTTTCTGAAACTGTCCTTCAACAGTGGCTTCATTTGCAGCAATAAAGATCTGATTTTTGGAAACCAAACCAACTGCTCCCCTTACTATGGGAAATTTCCTGGATGTTTTTCTGATTAATTCTCTGTTATCTGACTCTTCATTAGTTTGTAGGTTTGTAATTGTTCTATACTGTCTCCATTTTCAGATGATGGATTGACCTGAGCTCTGTTCAACATTTAGGATATTGTTTTATAACCTAACTCATTTAACTTCTCCAAAACTTTCTCCGCGGCCTGTCTGTCGTAGGTGTTGGTTGTTGTGATGCTGTTTTCTCTCTAATGTTCTCTAATAAACAGGGGTGAAAGTAGTTTTACATTTTTGGGGGTACTATGACAAAAAAAAAATATAAATAAAAAATAAAAATAAATAAATAAATAATAATAAATACATACAAATTTTATATATATATATATATATATATATATATATATATATATATATCCACTATTGTGCACAGAAAGGTAGCAAGCATTTTACTTGCACGCACGCACGCACGCACACACGCACACACACACACACACACACACACACACACACACACACACACACACACACACACACACACACACACACACACACACACACACACACACACACACACACACACACACACGTCTACATCTTGAAATAGCACCTGACCCAAACTTTTGCCCGAGTTGTTCTTGAAATCTGCCTTTTTATCCCCAAGGCTCCTGAATGACACAAGCCAGGAACTTCTGGGTTCTGGACTTCAATAAAATTATGTATAAGTGCAGGTCTGGATCGCTCTTCTACTTTTGTTTCTTATGTTTGATAAAATAGTCACAGCATTAAATTGTCTGTGAAAATTAATACAAAATAAATATAATAAGTCACAGACTGTTCCTAGCACTGTGCAATGATCAATACATGAATAATCCTAATGAATTAATAGTAATTAAAAATAACAGTGGATCAAAGGCTTCAGAACATTTATACCACAGCAGGTATGGAAAACCACAAAAGCAAAAATTAAATGATATACAAATCTATTAATCTCTTCATGTTAAATAAATAAAAAGTATAACGTTTTATTTAAATATTTATGTCAGCTTGAGTCATGCAGAGCTGATCTGATCATTTCCATTATTGTTGATGGGATCATTAATCTGAGCATGTTTTATTGATTTTTTTGTTGTTGTTCTTTAATAAAAATATGAACGTTTTGATAAGGACCCAGATTAGGAAGTGCTGCTCTCAGCCTCCTGGCTGCGTTCAGTTTGTCACCTCATGCTGAGATCGACTCAAAACCCTCAGCGATCGACGTGTTGCAGCCCTGCTCTATAGCATGAACAGTTCAGAGACCATATGAAATTAGAAAAAAGTTATTTAATAACTGATTAAGTCGTGTTTTAGATTGTTCTTGAAAAACGAATCAGTCGTGGCTAATTAGTGGGCGCAGTCGCGGCTGCACAGTGAACCCACTAATTTTTAACAGCAGACAGCCGCTCCCCTCTCTGGCAGGGTACGCAGTACCCTGCTGTACCCCCTTACTTTCACCCCTGCTAATAAACCTCTGGGGCCTTCACAGAACAGCTGACATTAAGCAGACTTTGAATTTCTCGTGGGTGGTTGGGTATAGGATTTAGGTCGACTCGACTTACTAACTTGGCAACTTCTGAAGATAGTAGCACTTGCTTTTATTTAGGGCCAGCAGAGCACAGAGGGATTAATTGCCTCTGTGCCACACTTTCCAGATATTTATTTGTAAAAAAAATAAATAAATAAATCAAAATAAAAAACATTTAAAGCCACTTATTTTCCTCCTGTGCAGTTATGAACTGCATTTTACTGGTCTGCCCTGTAAAATTTTGTTACAGGTTTGTGGTTCGTAATGTGACAAGATATGGAAATGTGAAAGTAAAAGGAAGTGAATAATGCCATGTATTTAATTCCAAGAAAATGTATCATCTACTGCTGTGTTGTGACAGTGATGGAGGCTGATTCCCTGTCAAAACTGATGTCAAACTGAAGCTGTGCTCAATTACTGACTGACCATCCGACTGATGAGCTGGCTGTGGATACACCTGGACATCTGTTGAGGAAGAGGTGGGTCAGACCCATGAAGCGGTTTGGGCCTGCGGCACGCTGCCAGGATAGACTTGACCTTGCCGCCTGCAGTACATTTCCTCAGCCTTCCAGCCATTCATTACCACACAGCGATCATCAAATCTCTCCGTGCAAGAAGGATATGAGCCTCCACATCTTTCACAGTGATGGACTTCTTAATAGCCCTACTGCAGGCCAGTGAAATTTACCCCTAAAAGAGTTGCGGGGGAGTTTAAAGGAAAATGGCCTTGCCAGTCATTTGCAGATGGCCAGCTTAAAATCTAATATCAATCCAGTTCATTTACTCTGTCCCATTCTCAGCTGCACCCCATTTCTGACTTTTATTGCGGTTATGTGGCTTTGTCAGACAGAAGCTAAAAACGAACGCTTAAAGTGTTTTGAATCCATAATTTACAACATCAAAGGTAAAACATCAACCCCATGTCCACAGCAGAGGATCAAGTGTATATTATTTTAGATCTCTCCAGCTCTCCATGTGGCAGTATTGATGTAATTTCAACCCATTTTCCTGATGAGTGCCTCAGTTCTGACGCCCACGCTGCTTCTCATAATCGCAGCGGTCAGCATATAAGTGGGCTCTCCACCAGCAACTCAGCAATATTGAAAAGTGAAAATCTATTCATCAACATGTTTTCCCGTTAACTACATCTGATTGCAGAGTGGAATCCCCAATAGGGTTGAGTCATTACTTTCAGTAAAATAACTCCATTAAGTAAGAGCGAACACAAAGCTGTCCCCCCACGAGCTCCCCCTCTGAGCCGCAGCCCTACCTGCTGTCTCCCTGAGCTCCTGGTTCTCAAACACTAATACTGTCTGCCAGTTCGCTCCTGCACTGATTTGTGAGGAGACCAGGGGTGATCATTTCTTTTCCCCCTTTTTTCTTCCTCCCCTCAGGTGACACTGTGAAATATATTTTGTGTGCCCTTTCACTTCAGAAGAGCTCTGTGTGGAGGAAGCCCAGAGGAGACTAATGAGGTAGCACAGGGGTACGGCTCCGTCTGTTTCCATGCCTCATTTTTCTTGATTTCAGCCTCACCAGCATCGGCATGGGCTCCTGCTGGTCAGGTGATGGCGGTGCCAGCTGGTGCATCCAGCTCGGACGGACAGCGATTCATTTCCCCCAGCTGGTGATTTATGGCGTGCCAGAGCAGCGAGAAGCTGGTGTGCGTGGCACCGGGCCTCCTGAGTTAGTGCACTGTCCGGCCCCGTCATGCTTTACCACACAGCGGGCTGGACCGCCTAATTTACGCTGGCAGACAGTCACATATATCACAAGCCGTCTGGCCAATGAAGATTGGTGGTGTTTGAAAGGGTCTGTATACACAGTCGATTTTTGCCCACGTGTTACTCCCTGCCCCGCGCTGCACTACAGAGTATTGTTTTTCTCTTCTTCTCTGGTCTCACGCTTCCTTTCTGCACCTCTTTTTGTCCTCTCTCTCTCACTGTTGCCCCTTTTCTCAGTATGCAGACTTAATGTGAAGTGACTGTGTTGGAGGGAGGCCCTCTCTCGCTGGTCTGGCTCCTGAGGACTGTGCCCTTCTGTTCAGGCAAACCGGGGGAGGTCACAGTAGGTAGCTCCCTCGAGCCATGGCGTATTAATGCCTGGCCTGACCTCGGCGATAAGAAGGAAGCTTCGGGTGCATGTTTGATTCATGAGTCCGTCCTCAGTGAGCCCCTTGGGGGCTTTTTCCACTGCTGTCCTTTTGCTGGCAGGGTAGAGGGTTGCTGCAGGGGAGATCAGTCCTGTCTGTCACAGCGAGGCCCGGGTATGATAAAGGCATAGGGCTGGGACTGGGCCAGAGCACACAGATCTGCCCCCGTGTTGGACACAAGCGATGACTTAATGGTGGGTGGTGATGTGACAGCCAAGTGTTGAGGGATATTAGAACAGATATCTGTGATGGGGGCTGACATCATGAGCACCTCACCTGCCTGAAGGAGTATTTCTTTTTTCAGGAGTGGAAAGGGAAAGTAAGTTTGAAGGGCACTCAGCAGCTCCATAGCTTCATTTTTTTTTTTTGCTCACTATTTTACATTTTCAACCTCTTTTAAATAGCGGATCTCTCTGGGAGGGTTTAAAAGGATGAGTGTAAGTGGCTCAGTTTGGATGAAATTCGGGGCTTGTGGGAGTAAGCTGCCTCAGTTTCAGCCTCAGTTTCAGGTCATGCTAATATCTGCTGGTTTTCTTCCAGGATTTCTCCATCCAACCTCCTATCAACTCTGACTCGCTTTGCTGTCCCAGACCATGAGGATGTCTCACAGTGAGTTGGTGTGTGCAGGGTGTTTTGTGTGTGTTTTGTTGTCTGACACATAAATATTACTTGAACATTTCATTAGTCTCAAGTGACCAAAACACCTTCCTCAACATGTTTGCTGTCTCTCCCTGTACAACTCCTGACAAACTGCAAATAGGAATTGATGCTTTCTTCTCTTCCATAAAGACCCGATCTGTAGAGTGCACAATTTGTAGTTGTCCTGTCAACATATTCCCCCACCTGAGCTATTGTAGCTCCTCCAGAGTTACCACAGGCCTCTTGCTGGATGACTCGATGGTGGGTGATGATGTTAAGTGATGAAGGATATCACAGCAAGTATCTCTGACATCATACCTCACCTGAAAAAAAGGAGAATTATTTCTTTTTTTTTTCAAGAGTGGAATGGAAAAGTGAGGTTGAAGAGAATTTGGCGGCTCCATAGTTTTCTCCATTTTTTAAAAAACATTTCCAACCTGTTTAAAATGCCAGATGTCTCCTGGGGCTTGAAAAAGATGAGTTTAGATGGCTCAGTTCGGGTGAAAGATGGGGTTTGTGGGAGTAAGCCGACACAGTTTCAGTTCCAGCGCATATCTCCAAATTATATCCTCTGGAGTTTGGTTAGGGATTACTTTTCTCTAATCCTGACAAATGCTGCAGAGTGACACACATCTCTGACAACAGAGCAACAACTACACAGACTGAGATGACCATGGTGATCTGGCTGCATGAACGCAGAGTACAGGATGTTCTCCTACATACAGAGAGTAGAAAAAAGATGCTCATACCTGAATTGAAAATTTGTACATCTAACAAAAAAAAAAATCCCAATGTTGCATTTTTAAGAAATGTAGAATATTTAAACCTGACTGAAATGTCTGTGAAGCATGTAGATTACGTGAAATGTGAGAATTCAGATCATAGTCGAATGCCTCCATAAGAAATGGTTACCTGAAAGCTAAAATCTGGGTAATTACTGCACACACGCAGAGAAAGACGAAGGCACATCCTTGAACAACTCTGTCTTGCCAGGCACTCCGGAGCTCCTAATGCCAGCTGTTTGAATGTGGCTGTGTAATACATAATCCTGATTTGTGTTCCTTTCAGTCACCAAAAGATCCGTACATGCCTCAAAGAAACTTGTCAAGGCTTTTCAGTGCACGTTGCCTTCTCACAATCAAGTTGATGCTTGTCAAGCCTTCTGCTATCAAAATAGTCGCAGCGGGGAGGGGAAATCCACTTTTCACACATCCCATTGCTGTCATCTCCTTCTGCCCATCACTAATCTTTAAAAGCTATTTGCAGTTTTAATATAGATCTCAAATCCCGTACCCTCTTTCTCTGTCTCTCTCCTTCTCTTGCACACACACGCTTTTGTGGTTTGCAGGAGAGCTGGGTTCGGCGGATAGAGCGTTCCCATGGTCTTGCTTTTTGTTTTAGCTAAGCTGGTGCCCCCGGATTAAAGGGAAAATAATCCCTCTTTCATTGTTGTTTTTGTTTGGAGAACCTGCTGAAAGGCGATCTGTTGATTTTTCTCTCATCTTTCACAGATTAAGTTTTAAATTGAACGATGAAAGGAGAATTTACCGGCAATGTTTGGTTATGCTTGTGCACGTTTAGTCTTAGATAGAGAAAATGTAATTTTTTTCTCTCCTATAGATCCTATTTGAACGCCGTCTAGCAAAGGAGCTCAACAATCGCGTTCTATTTTACTCTATAATGCACTTTTGCAATGAAACATGCTAAACGTTGAACTCATGCAATCTCTGATTCATATCAAGTTGAATTATTGTCTGGACCAGCTGCCAAGCTATACCCATTTGTGTCAGATGGCAGACTAATGGTGATATTAATGAAGTCATTGCTTTAGTCAGAAAATCAATAGCCACTCGAAACAGTCAATGCCAGCGAGTGGGCTTGAATGGTGACCTAGTTCCCATGTAATGACAGCCCCTAACCAATGCCGTTGTTTGATGCTCATAACATCTGCTACCTTACTGCCGTACAACCCCATTTATACACGAAAACACAGCGGAGCATGACGCACAGCGCCCTGGACTATATGAGGTGGAATTGGGGCAGCTGTAATTTATTTTTCTTTGTTTACGTGTGACAATCAGCGCTGCCAAGCCAAAATTAAGTTGCTCACGCTTCACACGACAAGTAATAACAGTCCTGTGCTATTATCCGTAAAAAAATAACTCAAAGAAACATCAACCGCAGCCTTCTGCTTGCCGCAGAAGGAAGAGACCGGTTGAGGCCAGGAGGTTCACCTGGCTTTAGTATTAAACAGCCCAGGTGTTATTGCCGCGTCTTCTGAGTCGGCAAAAGACTCGGCAGCGTCGGGTTGTGGGAGCGTGGGCCACAGAAAGGTCAGCAGACCGGTGACGGTGAGACGGTGAGAGGGTGACGGGGAGTTTGTGTAGCGGCGCTGCCTCCTGCATACTGAAGCAGCTCTGCGCCTCACTGACATCAGTCAAAACTCCTGACTGTGTTATTACTGTGTTCTGTTGTGTGCTCTGAGATGAATAGGCTCTGCATTCAGGCTAACAAAGAGTCTTGGCATGCATACAGGAGCAGGAAGTGGGGATTCTAATGCTGCTTTATCATTGGCAATAAAAGAAGACAATGCGAGCTGTCCTCTATGAACTGGTTTGGTGAACACTCGCATCCCCATTTTCTGAGCAGAGACACTCCCTTCCAGTCATTTGAAGGAGGAAACGTTTTCTGTCTATTTTTTTTTCTTCTCTAAAGCAGTTTACAGTGACTTGAGCGCTTGTGTCTTTTAACACTTTTGCTGCAGTCTGAATTAGTCATTGTTCACACAGCACTGTCATTTTTATGCTGAGAATTTACAGTGCAACACATACTTTAACACAGCGATTGCCTGTAATGCTCTGTTATCATTTGCTTTCACTGCTATTGATTTTAGTAATAAATGCCTCTGCTATGATTTCAATAACAGCTTTCATGAAATAAGCCTTTTTTCACAGTAGATGTTTTGACTTCTTGCTTCAGAAGGTAAAACACAGGTGTCACTAAAGCTTCACTATTCATGGTTTTGTTTTATTATGTTCCAGGAAGGTTTGACAGTCTGGATCCTCCAGCAGCTCAGCTCACTAATATGGTGTTTGATTTGCCTCAGAAGTTCAGAGCTCGGTCTCAGGGAGGATGTAGGTTTTGAGTTGTTTTGTTTAGTAACCAGACTAAACCCTTTTACCAACACAACCAGAAACAACATATGTCTCTCTACTTCATTGCACTTTTTTCCCCCTCCAACTTGGAACTCTTATATTTTGGTTTCGGGAGTAGAATGCACAATAATTGCAAATTGGAAAATCATTGGGATTTGCTTATTGGTATGGTGTTAAACATAAACTAAAACTATTTATACAAGAAGATGACAATATTATTTTGTTGTATTATGTGGAATGAAAGAGAATACTTTTCATTAAAGTGAGTCAAGCTCTAAGAAGCGCAAACAAACATTTTATTTTGTGCTACAGTCTGTGGCTCATCCTTTTTTTCAGTTGGCCAACTTAAAATGAATTGATTCTTTTTCATGCTTAACCACCTATTATTCGAAATCAAGTTTACAGCTAAAATATCTCATACATTCATTAAATCCATTACACCTATCCATGGTTAACTACAGCAAAGGTTTTTGAAGAAAGTTTTTTTGTTGTTGCTGGAAATAGACAAAAAATGTCAAAGACTTTTTCTGGGCCTTCAATAATTTGTTTTTTTCTAATTATTCCTTGCTTTATTATTGCTGAGAACATTAAAAGAAAAATTAAATTCACAATCAAATGATTTAAAAAAAAAAAAAAAAGAATATGGACCTTGAGTACTTTCAACTTACTGACTTTGACCCAAGGTGCAGAAACACTGGACATCACTGATGTTGTGCAGTAAATGTTATTTACTTAAATCCTAAAGTCTGAACTAAGTATATTCACTTTAAAATGTGCATAGCTCAATGATAATTGTTTCTTACAAAGAACCATAATCTGTGTCTCTGGGGCTAACCGAGGAGTGGTAGTGCAAGTCAACATCTCCTCTGTGGGCTGCAGAGCACATGCAGCTAAAAAGCTGTTACCAGAGACAGCTTGGTCCTTAGGCGAACTGAAAAGCCTTAATGCTAACCCTCCGTTCCCACCTCCTCACCCCTTCAGCGAAACTTCCACATTTTAATCCAATGGTGTGCATAGAGCTCAGGGAAATGATATTTAGGAGACAATGAGTGCCCTGCAGAGAAAAAGAAGGGAGGGGGATTAGTGTGTCTCTGAAGTGGCTTTGACTTTCCTACTGATGGAGAGTAATTAAAGCAGCCTACTGTGTAGTCAATGTAGCTAAAGGGGGATAGTAATGAAACATCACAGCTCACAGAACGCGGGCCTGCAGCTCTATACTTTGGCCTCCAGCCCTGATTAGCAGCACAGTCACTATGTAGGTTGTTCCTAGATTTAACACCTCACTCACTACCACGCCAACATGCTGTTAGTTTTATAACACAAGTTCTGTTCAGTAGAGTAAAGGCTACATTTTAAAAAGTGGTTCAATCAATAATCAGATCAACATTTAGACTGAATGATGCAGGAAGGTCTGGAAGCATCACGTGTACTGGTCAGTGCTAATGAACGGTTATCTATGGTCACTACTTATTTGTAGGTTAATTATATGCAGAAAATGCTGCGAAATCTAAGAATTATCTTCACAGACTGGTTTTATCTTTGTTTAAGATTCTCTGGTTAATCCTAAATACTACTGTTTGCATCTTGAGGCATGTCAGTGTGCACAGCCTTGCAACTCTGATGCATGCTCAGATTATATAGAGCAGGTCATGTGATATTTTTATGCAAGTTAGAATAAAAAAATAAATAAAAAAAACAATGTCTGTGTTACAAGACAAACAGCAAGAATAACTTTCTTTTGTTTTTACTTTCTTAAATTTTCAAAGTTCAAGTTGCTTTCTGTTCCATAACATTAGTTTTATGGATGATGCATGGTTCTCCATTTTGGCATTTATTCTACAAACGCCTGACAATAGTTACAATTTTAGCCCGTTGCTTTGAATTGGGTCAGGTCTGCTTGGTCTTATACACCTTTCTCTTCTGCCCACAAATTTTCTACAGAATTGAGATCAGAGTGTTGATATGGTCATTCAAAACATCAACTACGCTCTCTTTAGGATATTTTGTAACAATCTTGGCACTGTGACTGTGGCTCAGTGGATGCAGTAGTTACATTGCAGTTCGAAATTTGTGGCTTCTGCTTTCACGCGTTGATGGATTGCTGGGTAAGACACTTCACCTCAAGTTGCCTTCAGACTATGGCGTATGAATGAGTGTGCATCAATTTGAGAGCAAGTTGGCGAAAACAGCATATAAAATTCAGTCCATGTACCATTCCCATGCTGTTGCATAGAATTTTTTGAACTGATGTTCATGGCAACTTCAGGCATCCAGAAATTGCATCCAAGCTTGAACAAGACTTGAGATGGTCTTCAGTTCTTTTATGAAATCTGGTCTAATTTCTGGAGATTTTCCTGTAATGTCCAACAAGGAAGCAGCACAGTTGAGTTACGACCTTAAAATACATCCACTGCGTTGTAAATAAACCTCCCAGAATCATCATCTGGGTCTTCCCATGTTCTCTATATGGACAATGTTATTGTATTTACAGCGTTTCTAAATTGAAGAAGTCATTATAATGCAGAATACAAGTATAAATAATGAATATTAACATGCGAATAGTAAACACAAATACCACATTCTCCTTATTGCTTTTTCATAAAAAAGAATAGTAGCGATAAAAATAACTGAGAATGTATTTGATTTGAGATGAAAGCAAATAATGTGGGTTTCCCCCCGAGCTGCCTGTCTGCTTTTGCACATTGTTTTCCATCTCTTACATGGCTGCATTTAATTGTTTTGAATCATTATTTTAGATTAGCCTGAGACACTCCTAGGCTGTTTAGCTAATTTATTGTCATTAAGGCTGAAGACCAAGGCTGAACATAAAAACGGAGAAACATATATTTCTCATAGTTTTCTCAACATTTACAAACACAGATTCTTTTTATATTTTTTATTTCCTTTATTTAACCAGGTAAACCCCGTTGAGATCTAGATCTCATTTTCAAGAGGGACCTAATATACTTCGTCAAACGGTGTCGTAAACTTAAATTACATAAATGTAACACCCCCTTTCCCAAGAATTACACACACCTCTAAATGTTTAATGTGGGTGGTTGGAATTGTGCATTTGGGAGACAAAAATCAGTGAGCTATGATCACTAAATACTTGTAAGGATTGCAAACTAGAGCCAAAATAAACCTCTAAGTTCTATAACGCAAGTAAAAAGGCAAGAACTTCCTTCCAATGCTCCTGTAATGAAGCTGATGTCTGCTAAACTTTTTGAAAAGTAACAGACACGATGATCTATGACTTGTTCATCTTCTTGCAGAGGAACAGCTGCACTTTCTTTAATTTAAAAGTTATGAGGCTGCAGTCTGCTGCTTAATAGACATGTGTCCAGGTTGCCAACTAAAGCTTTTAAGCACTGTTCCTTTAATCGGATAAATTATTATTGTTCCATTACTTTCAGTGTTTGACTGGCACAACATGTTTTTTGTGGCTCAGAATATTCCCAAACCTCTTTTTTTCCCTTTTTCTGATAAAGGTAAAAAGATTGTCAGGCAGCTGACTGGCAGTGTGCAGCAACAGCAGCTCTGCGTTACTCAGCTTTCTGTTTGGCTTAAGAAAACTCACTTTCAATGTTAGTGAAAACTCACTAACATTGAAGTTAACTTTAAACCAAATGAACCATAAAATGGAAAATTATTGCACTTTTTGAAATGGTAACTTTTTAAAATCTCAGTATACAGTATGTTGACACCCATCACTGCCTCATGTCTGCTATAGATTTTTTCTCTTTGTGGCGATGTCTGGGTGGCGTGGTTAAACCCCCACCCCCAAAAAACCCAGGATATTATTGTGGCGAGCTCAGCTACAGAAAGCAACAACTGGGACTGAGTTGAATTTACCCAAACACATGTGGATAGTGGATCATTTTTGTGTTCCAACTCCCCATGTGTTTACCCGATTTAGGAGCTGTAGAGCAATGGCGGAGGAGTCAGCAGATATTAAATTAAGCATGGAGTGGATGCATAAGTTATTTAAGGAGGATAACATGTCCCAAATATGGGGGTATTTTGATACATTTGCAAATAGATCCTAGACAGTCAAAGGGCTCCTTTTCAAAGCATGAAGCCCCGCAGTGGTCCTGGCAGGCATACCGACTAAGAGGACGCATTTGAGTGGAGGGCAAATGTGAGGCTTTTTAAATTTTGTATTTTAGCATTTAGGTCAAATTTAACTTCAGGTCTTGGAGCCATCTGCTCCCGGGATGCACGCCAAGCCCACGGGGCAGGGTTCTGGTTCCATCAGGATCAATAAAGAGGGCTCAAAGAGCTCTGTACATCCCCATAATGTGGCCTCTTCGTACCCTGTGTTTCAGGTGTTTTCCCTTTTTAGCTGCAGCCTCCGGGGAGCCAGCTTTAAAATGGATGATTGCCTGCGACCGTCGCATTAAAAGCATTAATCCCGCTCTTATCAAGCAGAGAATGATGAATTAGGAGCGTCAGCTCTGGGCTCACCTTTGTTGTCATTTGAACAGAATCAAAGCTTTAAATCACAGGGCTGCACCTGGTAATAGGAGGGGGGAGACATCCTAATACTGTGTGTGACAGAGCCGCGCTGCTTCCAGCTGATTTAATAACTCCAGAAGGGAGGGGGTGGCAACGGGCTAAATGAAAATTTGAGCAAGGTTTAAAATATATGATTGCAGGGTTGAATGGCAGATGCCCTCATTTTTCTTTGTTAGCGTTTTCTTTCCTTGCCGGTTCTACAAGTCAAAAGAATTTTATTTTGTTATTGCTGGTCAATTTTAACGATCTCTTTAACAAGAAAATGTTTTTATTCATTTGTTGTGAGCTATTAGTATTCCTTTGGTTTGACAAAGCCAGATTTCTTTTTAGTATATTAGGATGGCTTGTTGATGTTTATGCACTTTAAATACATTGCAATTTTTGGTTATTTTGCTAACAACATTATGGATCAACCCAGTGCAAAATTCATTTACAACAGAGAGTCTTGTGGATTTCATCCAGCATCGGTTGAGTTTTGAACCTAAAAACTGCGCTAAGGTCACTAAAAGTTTGTCTCAACTATGTGATATGGAACATTTTTCAAGTGGAACTTATTATCCCTGACCCTTTTATTCTGGCTATGCCTTTTATGTAAATTACATCCATTTATGTTGAGAGAGTCACTCCTATTTAATTAGTTTTGTTCCATTGGAAGCACAAGAAAACTGACAAACATCTTGTATATTATCTGACTTTGTGGGGAAGATAGAGGCTCCTGCTACAATAATAAAAAACAATAAAAAAAATATGTCACAGCAATTACACTTTATATCTTTTATAGTCACTTCAAACTCCCATGAAATTAGTAATTGTGACCAGCCTTTTGTTTCATATTTAAACCTGTTGTACAGTACTTTGATATTCCTAAATAGAATAGGTTTAAAAAGGATCCCTTGGTACTGAGAATTAAAGTATTGATTGCTGAATAGGCATCACCAATGCCTGTTGTCCTCACAGCTCCTTTTTAGTTTCTTCTCCAACACAACAAACTGGTAGAAAACTTTTGGTTAAACATTTGGTCCACACTAATCATCTATTCTCTCAACACCCTAAAAACAGCAATTGGGTCAAAACTGTTTTTATGTGGGATGTTTGCAACAGTGATTTCACCCATTGAAGAACCTGGAGACATCTGATGCCATTCAATTTTATCGTTTCGAATTATTGTCTCGATATGCTAAATTATTCTAAAATATGCTAAGCTAAGCATAAAGTGACACATTTGTCACTTTATGCTTCCAGAGGAATGTATTACATTGAAAACAATAATAAAAAAAAAACATTTTTGATCCCATTGTTATTTTAAATGAACTTACTCAGCATTTATACTGCGTGCGTCTCCGCTCCGTTGTGCACTTCACCAGTGGAGCACAGCCGTTCCTGATCACTCTGCATGGGGCTCAACTCTCCTTCTAAACCCCACATCTGCTTCGAAGAGCATGTGTGGGAAATGAGAGATTGTGCAGTAAAGCCAGTGATAACAAGAATGAGTGGTTTCATATAAAATACTGTACTTCTCAACTTCAAAAATGAATCGTATTTCCCTACATGCTTTCATTGACTATAAAGGATGCATATTTACAGCTGGATCTGACCTATGACCAATCTAAGCTAAGCAAGCGATTTCAATTGCGGGTTAGCGTGGACACCTAGAGTTTTTCCAGGCTGAGCTTTGTAGAGACCTTAAATAACAGCTTGCAGCGTGTGTACAGCTAGCACACGTTAGCTTGGAATATAGAGCGCCCTCTTAACTCTGGTCTGGAACAAGCACCAATCTATGACAGCGTCTTTTCGGCTGGCCCTGCTGGTCAATGGTGAAGTTGCACTTCTCTTCTCAGCTCTGGACTGAGGCTGAACATGGACACTGTGTCTTCTTCCTCAAGATTCTTCCTCTTCTGCAAAATTATGAATAAGCCAATATCAAGGCTTGTTCATTGGAATGGCTATATGGATCCACAGCTCCTTCGTAAGGAGCATCTATTCTCCCCACCTCCCAGGGGTGGCTGTGCAATGTCTCACAAAGAGGTCCTCTCCAAAGCATTGACCACCGGAAGAATCTGACTTTATTCAGGAGCTTGCATCTGTTTACCTGATGCCACATTCACACAGTAAACTCCTCATCCTGCTGAACCATAAATGCTTCCTGTAGTTCGGTCCCTCATGGCCAGATGTACAACACAATAAACAATATCTGGATCTGATATTAATAATAAACAAATCTTTTCTGAAATCTATTTTACAGAAATTATTTTGGTTGTTTGCAGAAATAAAAACAAAACGACATAAAAGCAAAGCAGACCATGTTCTTTTCATAAAAATAGGCTGCTTTTCTAATCCCAAGTTTCAAAAGGTGTACATTTCACTGGCTGAATGAGAGCTTAATTTAATGCTTTGCAGTTTTTCCGGACCATTTTGTTTCCAGGGTATTGGGGGAGTACCTCAATTGAACATGACAAAACAAATCAGCCAAGGCTTTTATGTCTACATGCTTGAATATTTTAATGAATTTGAATTGTTTATGAGCAGCATTTAAGCAGCTACCCTCTCTCCCTGTTTATAGAGAGAGTGCCGTTTATTTATGATTTAAAAATAAAGGAGACCCCCCCAATTAAGCAGCTGCTTTAATGAGAATCAATAGACAAAGTATTTCTATTATAACATGCTCGACTCAGTGAATTCTCACATCAAAGCAGCTTATTACGTTTTTTGTTAATCAGACTTAGAATAATTGACCCTTGCTTTAAACTGCAGAAATAAAACTCTGACGCAGGCAAGGGTGATTTTACGTTCTATAAATTATGCTGTTATTCCCATCTCAGTACCGTTCACATGATCTTGTTTGCTGGTTTCTTCTTCAAAGCACTGAATCCAGTTGAAATTTGATTGTATGGAGGAAGCTAAAGATTAGGATGATGTCTAAGAGGTCTTCCAACCTCAAAGATTTAGAGCTCATCAGCAAACAAAAATAGTCAAAATACCATGTATAATATCCCTCCACTATACACCAGTTCATGTTTGTCTTTCACATAAAAATCCTAATAAAATAAACAGAAGTTTTGTGTTTGTAAAACGGCAAAATGTGATAAAGTCCACAGGATGTGACTACTTTTGCAAGCCACTGTAAATGCTACAGGAAAATGTATTAAAAAAAATTTCAGTTGCTGTGAATATTAATGACTCTTTTCCCTGATAAACATGGGGATTGAGCTGACTTGTACCCAAAGACATAATTTGAATCTGGGGAGGTCACAGGAAACATTAGCAAATTATCTACCCGGTGCCTTCCAAGATCTCCTGGCAGATAATGGAAAAGCCAATCTATTTGGCTGATCGGTATCTTATCGGCATAGGCTGAGAAAAGCTTGCAGTAATTTCACTTGATATGATAGAAGATTTCCCCTCACTTTGAGATTAGCTTTCCCTCTGGGGCCTGTGCTATAATTGTAAGCCTGTAACAAGGTGAAACATTTCTGGAATTCACAACTATATTTTCAATGAGGCTCAGGAGAGGACGCCACGGAGAGGGGGTGTGTGTGTGTGTGAATGGATGAAAATATGCATGTAATTTATTCATAGCAGATGACTGACAACATGCTCAAATTGCTGATCTGTAGCAAATAATTTTAGATAATAAAGTAAAATATGAACACTTGATAAGAAGTTAGTCAAGTTTTGCAAATACATTTTTAAAAAAGCGCCGCAAAACATACAGAATGAGGATCTTTTTATCGCCATAGTTCTAAAATATTTGCCTTAGGTTCTTAAAGGGCTGTGATTGCTCACATTGTAGATAGGGGAAAAAACAGCACTAAAAATGTGCAGTTTTTCTGATAGCTGTGAGCCTCAGGAACCGGTGATTTGGGATCAATTCAAATATTAGCATGCTAAAATACTCACAAAGACAATGACAATATGTTGATCCTTAAAAGCATACAAAACGCTTTGGGAAACTGGCTCCTCAAATGTTTCTTTTTCTACAGATTCAAATATAAAGCAAATGTTTAAGTCTGAATACATTACCTTACCCTAGCCCTAACCCTGAAAAGAATTTCTTATTTGTTGTTATGGGGTATTTTTGTGTCTTAATTGTTTTGTGTTTCAAAGAAGACACAAACACATTGGATTTGCAATAAATCTGGGACGTAGCAAAATGTAAATAAATAATGAAGGCGTGTGAATACTTTGTGACGGTACTCTGTGAACGTAGTCTTTCAACCCATGAAGCAAAGAAATCCAAAATGAATTTTCCACATTGGAAAATTGTGTGTTCAAATGATGCATTAAAACCCCATCAATACGACATTCATACCAGCATTACCAAGCCTCTCACTAGCACTGTATAGTGTTGCTTAAGTTAAAAATATTCTTTATGTGGTTAAAACATGTATCTATTTCATACTTGCCCTTTACTGTCCGGCTTGCTCAGATTTTTGTTTCAGCTTAGCCCGTCTGAGCTACTGTTACGCAGGGTGGTCCACCTTGACAGGAATGAGCAATGACAGCTGTGGCTACAAAGTGGAAAGAGATCCGTGGTTCTGTTCAGGGCTGCTAGAGGACCACAATCCTCAGGGGCCAAATCAGCTGTCCTTTCTCAACAATTGATTTGATTCTATTGATTTCACCACCAATTTAAATCACTTTTTGTGTGCGATTAGTAATGATTTAAAGAGGCCCTTGTCCTCCATTCATAGCCTGAAAGCAATTGATGAACACTTTCAGTGCTCTTCTTCATGTAGAAAACTTAGCTCTTTTTTTACCAGAATTGAAAAGCATATGACAGCAGACCTACCTATTCAGTGTTAGTGGATTCACTTTAGTCACAAATTTTTCCGTGAAATGTAACTCCAAGAAAATGTACCTACAAATTGTTTTGTTTACTTCATGACATGCTATTGGCTAATGATTTCAAAGCAGCCAATCCGCGAGCAGCATTTATCTTCCTTGGCTCTGATTGGCTGCACCCCAGAGCGGAGATGAGGAAGACTGCAGAAGTTACCTTCTGTAGTGTCGCTCAGACAATATCCATTATGTGTACTAAAGCAGTATGTAAATGCTTTAATACACATAATGTATTAAAGCATTTACATACTGCTTTACATATTAAAGCAGTATGTAAATGTTACAATTTTTTAGAAGTATTTGTTCTTAGCGCGGTCAGTCACATTTTTGTACGTGCTACTTACAGCTTTCCCTTTTCACTCTGCTACGCCACAGCTTCTTTCCGACAGCTAGCCCGCGGTGAATGTTTCTCTGCTATGAGCACATTGAGCAGCGCCTACACAAGTCCTGACTGGGAGCACTAAGGCTCTGATTGGTTGTTTTTGATAGAAAATATCATGATTTAATTAATTCCATTTATCTTCTCATTTATTTTTTAATTACAACTTATTAAGATTCTTATTCATTTCATTAATTTCTTTTTTTTTCATTTATACTTTATTATATTATTATTTTTTTTTTTTTTTTGGGAGATTGTTTTGAGATTTTGTGTGCTGACATCTTTGGAAACGGATGACCAAAACGTTAATTAGGTCCGCACAAACCTGTTTCTCTTCACATGCCAACAAAAGACAGATGTTTTACCGAAATGATAAATAACAAAAAGACTTCTTTTTACATCAAGTTAATGTGTTCAATCCCCTTACTGTAAAAATGTTCAATCACTTCAACTTTAAAAGGGTTTTCATAACAACTAAAAAAAAAAAATCATTTGCATGACTTTTCTAAAATAAATGCAAGCGCTGAGAGTTTGAAGAGTGTTCATACAAAAATAGCCTACATTTCTGAGATCTGTGTTGCATGCCACGCTCTCCACTTGGTGTAACCTCCTCCCACTATCTAGTGCAGCGAAAAGCTGCGAGGTCACAGCTGCAGTGTGCGGGGGATGTGAGGGCAGGCAGAGTGGAAACCTGGGGCTCAGAAGAGCAGAGAAGAGGTTTTGTTGAAGGGAAGATTTAGAGGCTAACTCTCGCTTTCAGCATGAAGAGCAGGAAGTGAAACTTGCACAAATGAAACTTTGTAAGCAGAGGACGCCAGTCATGACCCTTTGACTTCTGATACAGGTTTCTGTGGTGTTTACACTCTAGTGACAAAACTCAAAAACAATTCCCTTACACTAACCACAGAGCTTAATATTAACAACATCTAGCAGAGACATTTTATTACAGCCAATTTTTGGTTTAAAAAAATTGTTTAATTGATTTTTTTTTGCACCTACCCATCCTCTCTTTGAATATTTACATGCTTTTGCATTTGAAAAATATATGATTGTATCAAGAAGTTCTGGTTTAATGTTCTAAGTTCAAGTTCAAAGAACTATTAAAGACAGAACTGGATCGATGTCGGGTCTTCCAAAGCAATCTGAACATTGATTGCTACCTTTGATGAAAAGTAGCTAAAGTATCAGTAAAGAAGTCGGTAATTACACTGACATTTTTTAAACACTTTTCCATGTAACTTCTCATTTGCATTTCTGTTTTTACTGCTAATTTTGTTACTGTTTTTTTTGTTTCTAATGTAAACTGGGTGAGTTCCTGGTATATTGGGAGCGAAGAGCATTTGAAAAGCAAAGCTAAGTGTGCTTGGAACATTTTCTTACAAAATAAAGCACAGATATGGGTGTAATCGTGTAATCCAGAGGTAAGAAAAATCACTTGTGCTTCAGGTAAATTTGAACATAACTTAATTATAATTGCAAGACTTCTCTACTTCTCCATTCTAGTACGACATCTATAATCTAAAAGTGTATCAAAATAAACATGCTGTTTAGAAATTATGCTTAGATTTTTTGATATGTGCACACAAACCCTGATTTTAATGGGAAGTAACATACAGAACCACAAAGATGTTGATACTGCAGGCAAATTTTCAGAAGATGGAGTTAGACAGTTGCAAGTAATTTGCTAATTACCAGAATGATGTGGTCGGTGTTGTCGTCATGCGTCCCTGCGCCACCGCCAGCTACCACCAGAGGGGGGTTTCCCCAGCTCCCTTCCGACGCCCCACCCCACGGGTGTGCCACCACGCACCTGCCGATCATCAGATCATCACCAGGAGCTTAAGAGGAGCCACCTGACAACACTTCCTCGCCAGAGTGTTGATATCCGCGGTAACAGAAACTAGTAAGAAGGCCTTGCATTGTTAATTCTACGTGCTCTAACTATTCCATCTCCTCGCTCCAGGTTAAACCGAGTCCGAGAGCCGGATCGAAGCCGAGCCCTATCCCTCCACCAGCCGGACCCGGATTCCTCTGACGAGCACCCTCGGGCTGGTCCCTCTCTCCCTCAGCTCCCCGGACTGGCATCGTTCTGGTTCCTGCTCCCTAGCCCTGGCGTTTCTGTTCTGCTTCCCGTCCACAGTTCCCCGGATCCGTTTGTTAATAAACCTTTGATCTCGAGCTTTCTCCTGAGTGTTTTGCTGCATGTGGGTTCAGTGTACTTCTAAAATCATGACAGAACACTCTGGCCAAGCGAACCTAGCAGACGCACTCAGTGAGACCCTCGCAGAGCAGCATTCACTAATCCAGTCTCATGAGGCTGTGCTACGATCCCTGAGTAAACAACAAAACGTCACGAATCAGCGTCTAGAGTACTTGGCATCTCTACTCCAGAAGCAGCAGCCCGAACAGACGCCCTCACTGGGTGACAAGGCGCCTCCTCAGCCAACTCCTCAACCCAGTGTGAGCGCCGATTACCGGGCGCCCACTCCGGATAAATTTTCCGGGGAGGCCGGAGGGGTTGGTGGATTTTTACTTCAGTGTTCGCTGGTTTTCCACCGCTCCCCGCCCTCTTTCCCAAGTGACGATGCCAAGATATCCTTCGTTTTAGGTCTCCTAACGGGCAAGGCGCTCAGGTGGGCGGAGGCGAAGTTTACGGACCCCACAAGGTTTGGCTGCTCCTTCTCAGAATTTGTGGATGAGCTCAAGCTGGTCTTTGGGAACACTACCGATCAAGCAAGTATTTCCCGTCGTTTATGGTCCCTTAAGCAGGGGCAAAAGACCGTGGCAGAGTTCTCGATCGAGTTCCGCACTCTAGCAGCGGCTTCAGACTGGAACGGCTGCGCCCTTAAGAGCGCATTTTTTCACGCACTTAGCGAGGGCATAAAAGACGAGCTGGCTCCTTTAGACGAGCCCAAGACATTAAATGAGTTAATAACTCTCGCCACCCGCCTGGATAACCGAATCAGGGAGCGCCGAAGCCAGAGGCAGGAGAGGCAGCCTGTCAGATTCCCTGGTTTAGCTATTCAGCAGGTGTCTCAACCCGCGCGGCCCGGGGATCTGACACCCGACCCAGAGCCGGAGCCCATGCAGATTGGCCGTGCGCGCTTGACCCCGGAGGAACGGCAGCGGCGCAGAGAGTTAAATCAGTGTCTGTACTGTGGCAAGCCGGGCCATTATATTGCTTTGTGTCCGGTCCGCCCAAACACGAAGGTCCGTCAGTCAGAATGGGGAAACTGATGGGCCAAACTCGCTCACCAACCCCTTCCCGTTTTTTACTCCCTACGATCCTACAACTCAATAACCAGTCTTTGTCCCTCTCAGCACTCATAGATTCAGGCAGCGAGCAAAACCTCATCGATCAATCCCTAGTCGAACAGTTTAACATCGAAACAGTAAGGCTTCCCGTCTCATTCGATGTTGCCGCATTAAATGGGGGGCGTCTTCCCAAGATCACTCACCGGACCCAGCCGCTTCAGTTAGTGGTTTCCGGCAATCATTGTGAGACTATCTCCTTTTTTATTTTTCCCACCACCCAGTCACCTCTGGTTTTAGGTCTCGCCTGGCTACAGCAGCACAATCCCCACGTGGACTGGGTTAACAACCGTCTCGAGTCGTGGTCCGCTAACTGCCTCTCCTCATGTCTCCAATCCGCAGTCCAGCCAAGTTCTCCGTCGGCCAGCGATGAGGGGGCGGATCCCGCTTACATCTCCCTGGTTCCGGCGGAATACCACAACTTAAGACAAGTGTTTAGTAAAGACAAAGCACTCTCCTTACCCCCCCATCGCCCTTACGATTGCGCCATCGACCTTCTGTCGGGTGCGCCTCTTCCGTCCAGCCGTCTCTTCAATATTTCTCTCCCCGAGCGCCAGGCTATGGAGAATTATATCAGGGAATCCCTAGCAGCCGGCATCATCAGGCGCTCCTCATCTCCTGTGGGGGCGGGGTTTTTCTTTGTTAGTAAGAAAGACGGGTCCCTCCGACCCTGCATCGATTACAGAGGGCTCAACCGCATTACTGTTAAGAACAAATACCCACTCCCCCTCATTTCATCTGCCTTTGAACCAGTGCAGGAAGCGGCTATCTTCTCCAAGTTGGATCTCCGCAACGCATATCACCTCGTTCGTATTCGCCATGGAGATGAGTGGAAGACGGCTTTCAAGACTCCTATGGGACAATTTGAATATTTGGTTATGCCATTCGGCCTTTCTAATGCTGCAGCAGTTTTCCAGTCCCTGATCAATGATGTCCTGCGCGACTTCCTGAACATTTTTGTTTTTGTTTACTTGGACGACATATTAATCTACTCCCGTAATCTCTCTGACCATCGCACGCATGTCCGTCTCGTTCTCCAGCGCCTCCTCGAGAACCGCCTTTTTGTCAAGGCTGAAAAGTGCGAGTTCCACAGGACCTCGATCAGCTTCCTGGGATACATCCTCGAGGCGGGGCGGGTTAGACCTGATCCCGAGAGAATTAAGGCAGTGATTGACTGGCCCACTCCCAACTCACGAAAGCAGCTCCAGAGGTTCCTGGGTTTCGCAAACTTCTACAGACGCTTTATAAGAAACTTCAGCCAGACGGCCGCCCCGCTAAACGGTCTCACTTCCCCTAAGGTTGTCTTCTCCTGGACTGAGGGTGCGGATCGGGCCTTTAACAACCTCAAGAGGAGGTTCGCTCAGGCTCCCGTTTTGACCCAGCCGGATCCCCACAGACAATTCATTTTGGAGGTGGATGCCTCAGACACGGGGGCTGGAGCAGTTCTCTCTCAACACGCAGCCCCCGACGAAAAGCTGCGCCCGTGCGCCTTTTTTTCCCGTAGGCTAACCCCTGCGGAGAGGAATTATGACGTGGGGGATAGGGAGCTCTTGGCGATAAAACTGGCCCTCGAGGAGTGGCGCCACTGGCTGGAGGGTTCCGAACACCCGGTCTTAGTTTGGACCGACCATAAGAATCTTGCCTACCTGCAGACTGCAAGACGTCTCAATACTCGCCAGTCCCGCTGGTCGTTGTTCTTCTCCCGGTTCAACCTGTCTATCACTTATCACCCAGGATCCAAAAACGTCAAGCCCGATGCGCTGTCCCGCCAGCATTCTCCGGAGGATTCCGAGAAGGGACCCACCACCATCCTCCCACCTAGTTGCACCGTGGGTGCGCTCAGCTGGGGGATTAGGGATCTGGTGAGGCGAGCTCAACAGAACGAGCCCGGCCCAGGGAACGGACCTCCGGACAAGATGTACGTCCCTTCTAAGGTACGGTCACGTTTAATTAAGTGGTTCCACACCTCTAGGTTCGCCGCCCATCCTGGAGTCAGCAGGACGATAGCGCTCGTCTCGCACCGCTTCTGGTGGCCCGCCATGCACAGGGACATAAGGGAATATGTTCTAGCCTGTCAAGCATGTGCCCGCAACAAGCCGTCTCATCGCCCGCCGGCCGGCCTTCTCCAGCCACTGACCATCCCAAGGCGCCCCTGGTCGCACATTGCAATCGACTTTGTAACGGGGCTTCCCCAATCCCAAGGTATGACCACTATACTCACTATTATCGACCGCTTTTCAAAGGCTTGCCACCTTGTTCCTCTCAGAAGGCTCCCGTCAGCATTTCAGACGGCGCAGCTGCTCGTTAAACACGTTTTTCGCCTACATGGAATACCTACGGAGATCCTGTCTGACCGGGGACCGCAGTTCACGTCACAGGTATGGAGGCAGTTTTGTCGCGCCCTTGACGCCAAGGTGTCACTCACTTCAGGTCACCACCCCCAGTCCAATGGCCAGGTGGAACGCCTCAATCAGGAACTCGAAGCAGCCCTCCGATGTGTCTCTTCCTCCAACGCTTCCGACTGGTGTAGATTCCTGCCGTGGGTAGAATATGCCCACAACTCGCAGGTCTCCACGGCAACAGGACGATCCCCCTTCGAGGTTTCGTTGGGTTACCAGCCTCCCCTCTTTCCGGAGGATGAGAAGGCCATCACTGTTGCCTCGGTGTTTCAGCACATCAGGCGCAGTAAACGCATCTGGTCCTCCACTGTCGCTGCTCTCCAGCGGACCGCCACCCTCAACTGCCGCTCGGCCAATCGGAGACGGACGCCCGCGCCCCAGTACCTACCTGGGCAAGAGGTATGGCTCTCATCACGTGACATTCCTTTAAGATCTGTCTCTAGGAAACTGGCTCCCCGCTTCATCGGCCCATACGTCATCGAGTCAATCATCAGCCCCACGGCCGTGCGCCTCCGTCTCCCTCCCAACCTCCGAGTTCACCCCACGTTCCACGTCTCCCAGGTCAAGCCTGTCATCACTAGCGCCCTATGCCCTCCTGCCAGACCCCCTCCACCCGCCCGGGACCACCAAGGAGGTCCGGTCTACACAGTTAGCAGAATCATGGACGCCCGTCGCCGGGGACGGGGGTGGCAGTACCTTGTGGACTGGGAGGGTTATGGTCCCGAGTACCGTCAATGGGTTCCCCGTTCATTTATTTGCGATCCTTCCCTGATCGCCGATTACCACTCATCCCTGCCCTCGACTTCATCTGGACCACCGGGAGGCGGTCGTTAGGGAGGGGGTGATGTTGTCGTCATGCGTCCCTGCGCCACCGCCAGCTACCACCAGAGGGGGGTTTCCCCAGCTCCCTTCCGACGCCCCACCCCACGGGTGTGCCACCACGCACCTGCCGATCATCAGATCATCACCAGGAGCTTAAGAGGAGCCACCTGACAACACTTCCTCGCCAGAGTGTTGATATCCGCGGTAACAGAAACTAGTAAGAAGGCCTTGCATTGTTAATTCTACGTGCTCTAACTATTCCATCTCCTCGCTCCAGGTTAAACCGAGTCCGAGAGCCGGATCGAAGCCGAGCCCTATCCCTCCACCAGCCGGACCCGGATTCCTCTGACGAGCACCCTCGGGCTGGTCCCTCTCTCCCTCAGCTCCCCGGACTGGCATCGTTCTGGTTCCTGCTCCCTAGCCCTGGCGTTTCTGTTCTGCTTCCCGTCCACAGTTCCCCGGATCCGTTTGTTAATAAACCTTTGATCTCGAGCTTTCTCCTGAGTGTTTTGCTGCATGTGGGTTCAGTGTACTTCTAAAATCATGACAGTCGGTAGACCCCAATAAGTGTTGTTAGATGAATTATATATCGAAAATCCAATGGAGTGAAAGTATTACTAATGTGACAGGAGGGTAAGTCATGTGATACTGATGCCTGCAGGTGGCTTGTCAACTCTGTTTTGTGTTTTTGTTGTTTTTAATAACTCTTTAATTACATTTTAATGTGTGCAATTGAATGGCATTATGGGCAGACCCAGTTAGATAGAAGAAGAAACTCGACTACTGCATGTCGTATTCCCAACTTTGCTGCCCAAACCCAGTTAGGTGTTAGAAAAGGACACAAGCACAAATAGCATGGCTATTAACCCTGTTGACAGCGTAAAGTAAATCATAACACAGTGGAAACAGTCCAAATGACCTAACAGATTAGTCTCTATGTTTGAAATAAAAACATTTGTTATATATTTTATTGGTCATGCTTGATTCACTTTTTTTGCTGCTTTGTGTTACATATTTAAGTAAAAGTTAAATTCTCCATATTGTTTAACACTCATTTCCTCTCCACATATATTAGCATAACTTGTATTTACATCACGTGCTACTTGATGGAAATAAAGTACATCAAGTATCACTTGATGAAAATACAAGTAGTTGTCCTGTGTGCTCCACACTCAAAGCAGACTAAAGGAAATCTTACACAGTGGCATCAAAAGCGTTTTGCCAGCAGTGGTTTTTGGCTTTATTAGCACATGTAACTGTTCCTAATGGCGTCCATCCCTCACAGGCTACACAGAAGGCTTTGCATTCAGCTGTAAAGGCGCTCTAAAGCTCTTGAATCTCAACCCGCTCTAATGAGGGCACAAAGGGAATTTCTAACTGAAATAAATTACTTAGGAAAACCATGCTGGGTGCCACAGAAATAAATAATGAATACACAAACTGCTCGCACTGTTTCTGCTTCCCAGTCTATAAACTTGGTAGCTTACAATAATAAGTACTAGTTACAGTGCTTTGCAAAAGCATTCTACTATTTGTTAGATTTCAGCTACCGTTTCTGTGTAATTTATTGGGATTTTATGTGGAAGAGAAACACAAAGTAGCATAAATTCAGCTGAAGATGGAAAAGGATGGTTGATTTTCAGAGTTTTGAAAATAAAAAATCTATGTCAGACACAGCAAACCAGTGGAATAGGGTCATGTGGTGTGAGAACTGAATTTAACCTTAGGCCTGCTTTCAAAACTCTGTGATTGGCAAAAAAAAAATAAAAAATAGCACAGCACTTAATCCTGAAGAGACTATCTCTACAATGAAACATGGTGGTGGAGGCGTCATAATTTGGAGAGGATTTCTTCATTAGGGATATATACAGGAAATAGCTGGAACAAAATACAGAGCAATTGCTGAAGAAACATGTTATAGAGGTTATGCTGGACCAGGATGTGTGTCAGTCTATGAAAATGCATTCAAGACTGCATTTTGATTCACACATACTTGACTGCATGTGTGAATCAGATGATTATTTTATTTTTTTTGCACTAGACAAAGACATATTTTTAGTCATTTCTAATAAAAATATCTTCAACACAGATTGGTTTCAGATTTCTGCACCCTTCACTCCTGCTGGGAAAAACTGCTGGTAACCTTTGACGTGTAAATGTGAATGTTTGCCCCGAGTCATTTGCTTGCCAACAGACATGAAGACTCAGGGGAAATGAGGTGTGACACGCTGGCCCACACACGCCAGGTTGTGGCAGTTCCTGATTTGATGATTCGGTGAGCTTATAGTTCTCCTGGTGAAATGCGTCGTCTCGTTTTGGATGCCGACTGTAAATAGCCCACTGTTGGCTGCAGAAATACTGGAGGGTTTGACTTTCACTTCACATCCCCTTTATCCATCCTTCATTTCTTCCAACACATTAGTCATAGCCTCCCTGAAAACTTTTAACATTTTGTTGCACTTCAAAGAAATTATGCTTTTTGTTTATCCGGTGCTTTTTCACGTGAAGAATCAGCTCCGATTACTATGCGACGGCTGATAATTGATTACAACATTTAAGGCTTGTTTGCGGCAGCTGAGCAGATAACAAGCTCTGTTTGCCAGCCACTTTCATCATAACCCCCACACCTGGACAGATGGTGGGATAGAAACAAAAGGAGATGTGATAAGCCTGAGATTCCCTGGTTTAAAATCATCCAAGCACAAAAGTTGGAGAAAACAACCTTCTTTGAGATGAAAGGAGCCTGTGTTTGTACATTCCCCTCCAAAAAAAAAAAAAAAAAAAGAAAAAAATCAAAGGCCATCTATGTTGCATCTCTTCCTCCTGGAATGTAAGTTCATGTGAGGTGGCATTGACTGTAAGTCCAATTTGCTTTCAATCAGAAAGAATATCTTCTGCAGAGATTTCTGTTCCTTTATTTATTACAGACCTTGATTATTTCCTTCCTTCAAAGTCTTCTTTAATATTGCCTCAGTCACAGGTGTCAAAACTACGAGGCTTTTGAATGCACACCGTCACATTTCTGTCAAATTATTCCTCTCTTGCCTTTGTCGTGTGTTTGCCATCAAACAGCATCAACCTGAGCCTGTGTGGTGTTCTCAGGCCTTTGTTTGTACATGTGAAGGGTTTTTTTTAGAGGATGGTGGGCACACAAACAGAAAGTGCAGCTGATGATACCTTGTGATAGCTGGATTGATTTTTTTTTTTTTTATGTGAAAAATAAAACTACCTAAAGCTGCACCAACAGAATGGGTGGAGAGTTTCATCATTAGAAGAATCCTTCAGGTCATGTTGATGCACTGAGTTCAACACAACACTTAGTATCATGAAGAGCTGATGCGCATGATGCTGTGCTAAATGAATTCATGAGAGCTTGGGGGGGGGGGGAAGCATTAGAAACCAGACGTGTTTATTAATGATATACTAATAGAAGAGATTAAAGGATGGAAAACCATAAGATTAAGAAACTAACTAAGGACAACATCATCTGCAGAAAACTAATAAGTATTTACATCTTAAACCCTTCCACACTTCTTTAAAGACACTCGATTGGGTTTGCTCGGATTTTAATTGGCAAAAATCTGAAATTACACATTTGAATTTAGCTTATTCTAAGTTAACATAATATGAAACCAACTTTCGTCTTTGCAACATTGTTCAACTTCAGACAGACTGGTTTGAGAATATCTGTGAACATTAGTGTCTAAATCCACTGGTTCTCAGTTGGATTTAGGTCTGACCTTTAATCAAAAGCAGTGCTGTCCAGCATCCGTCCTCCTCTGGTATCCTGCATATCTTAGTTATTCTCCTGGCTCATCACACCTAAACTAGTTGATGGTCTATAAGTAGGCCTCTGCAGAACTTTTATATGCTGATTAGGAAGCTGGATTATTTGAATCAGCTGTGTTGGAGCGGAGACCCATTTAAACTGGCAGGACAACAGCTCTTGAAGAGTGGAGCTGAACACCCGTGATAAACCATGTCATTGTTGCTCTGGCTGAATGTTTGGGGTTGTTGTCCTGTTTGAAGGTGAACAATTGATCCAGTCTAAAGTCTTCTGCAGCCGGTCACAACTGTCTTTCCAGTGTTCTTCTGTTTAAACACTTCTGCCATCAACTCTGACCAGTTTCCCTGTTCCTGCCAAGGAAAAGCATCTCCACAGCATGATGCTGCCACCACAATGTTTCAACATGCGGATGTCGTGTTCTGGATGATGTGCAGTGTGTCTGTGTGTTTACTTCCACAAATGGTGTTTTGCATGTTACCAGTGCACCTTCTTACAAATGTTGCTATGTTCACTAAATGACTTTTATCAGACTGCCTAGACTTCTACTTCTTTCTTTTAAATCACAAGGAAATGTTTACTAATTGAACTGATTTGATCCACTGGGTATTTTAGTGAGGGGTCTGAATACATGTGAATGTCACACTTTTTGATTTTTATTTATTAAAAAAAAAACATACTGATTGTTTTCCTTCCGATTCACAATTAAGCATCATTTTCTATAGGTCTGGTCACATAAAATACTTTGAAGGTTATGGTTACAAGGTGACAAAAGGTTAAAATAATCTGGATTATATATGGTCTATCATATCCCTAACTACAGAACGGCGTCGTAATCAAGGCTATAAGCAAACGCTCTGAATATATCAAATTTCATGGTGTTTTGTTCTTAATCTAACATAAGCTTTATTGGAATAAAAAGTATGCGACAAAACTGTCAGCAACAAAGAAAGGAAGAAAGTCGAAGTTGTACGTCAGCCGCCGTGATCGTCTGCAGCACAAAGCTTGTCAGGTGTGCGGTAATGATGGGTGGTGTGGCTTAGTGATGTTGTCTCTGGGAGAAGACTTTTATGTCCTATGCACCTGAAGTGGCACCGCTTCCTAAATCCACCCACGCCTTTCCTTAATTTATTGCCTTTTCCTCTCCTTTAGCTGCTGGTGGTCGGGTGTCCTCTTGACTCTCCTCCCCAGAGGGGCCCTCTCCCCTTCTTTCACTTCTCCCTTATCTGACACATCAAAGGATCTCATTACGAGCTGTGACACCAGCCCCACCCTGAGCCGACCTGCTCCTACACTCACATTTAAATCGCTTCACATTGTATTCATAATAGGTAATGTCATGCACCGCTCTCTCTGATGTTGTACAGGCACCCCGTTTCTGCGCCTTTCAACCTCTCTCTATTTCAACCTCACATGCCCGTCAGACATCCCTCTATAAAATTCTCTTTTATTTATAGCTTGTTTGCTTTTTATAAGGCAGCTGTGTAGACCAAAGTCTCTCATCTTGTTTGATGTGCACATCTCTCATCTGTGATTACTAAGTGAATCCTAAAAAAGAGGGACAGGCTGTTAAATGAAACGACTGTAGTGGAGGCTTCTTAGTGGAGATTATTCGCCAAGCATTTTATTTGCCTCCTCTCCTCCTGACAGCACATAATTTGTGTCTGAGATCCAACAGGCAGAGGAAGCTCAACTGCAAAGGCGACTTCTCGGTCTTTATCAGACATAAAAGGAGCAGTCTAACTCTGAAATATTCTCCGAATGCGACAGTCCAACTTGGAAACTTCCCAGACCCTACCTGTTAGATTAGAAATCCCAGAGCTGCGGCCGAGGACCTAATTAACCGAAATGGGGTCCCTCTCTTGTCACCTCGTTTGCCTCCTTAATTTATTAACTAAACAGAACAGAGCCTCGCAGACAGGCTGTTAAAGGAGCTTTCCTTGTGTGTCATAAATATTCTTCATTGCAGTCAGTATTTATTCCTTTTTTTTTTTTCCATCTGGAGCCTTTGAGCAAAGCCAGACATAAAGATAACAAGACTATGGTAGACAACAGCATTCTGCAGGTATAATAGAAGTTTAACTTTTTGCCGACATGTTTGACAGATTTGCCTCAGTCCCCACCTACAGACAGCCAATTAAAGCAGTATACAGTGTAGCATTGAGGCTCTCACTTCACTGCTCCAGCCAGACCACACAGGTCAGTGCAGATGTGTGCATGTGGGGGTGCGTGTGTGTGTGTGTGTGTGTGTGTGCACGTGTGTGTGTGTGCGTGTATGTGCGCACACATGCGTGTGTGTGTGTGTGCACGTGCATGTTTGTGTGTGAGCATCATCTATCTGCATTCGGAAAGGGACACAGAGAGTTCATGCACATTGGCAAGGGCAACTTCTCCATCTCCAGACATTTATCTGACGCTTGAGAGTTCTAGATGAAGGATACAGTACTTTTTTGGATGGGGATGTTTGAGTTTTATTTCATAAGATGTTTTTTTTTTTTTTTTTTTGTATTTTCTGCCCACTGAGGATTTACTTTGGCAGGGCTGTTACTCAAAAGTACTGCATTTTCCTCCTCTTCTGTTTCAACTTCCCATTTATCTCCAACCTATATTTCTCTACAAGGCACTGGGTGTTTCACGTACAGTCTCTCTTCCTTTTGATAAACTTTTTTAAGATTTTGTATAACCAAGCACATAAGAAACAGCAGCCGTGAGGAGGCAAAAAAAATGGAGGACAATCATTCTGTCAAGGTGCTTTGAAGAGCAGAGCACCGCGGCAGCAGATTAATGTCCTCATAAAGGCAGGGAGGTGATTTTGATGGAAGACTTTATAGATTTTGTAGGTGGTCCGCCTCTTTTAGGTGATATTTCTTTTGTATTTTGCTCCACATACTTGGATCACAGGGAAGGAGAGGGTTTATGTAGAAGAATGAGCAGGCAGAGCGGGACTCAGCGGTTCTGTTTTATTGATTGTTACCTCTCAGGAACAATAGTCTGCATGCATTACCTTTAGCTTTGTCCCCTTAAAACACAACTGCTCGCAGTTCTCACAACTCAAAGCCACTCATTCTGCAAAAATTAAGAGCAAATTCTCTAACAAACTTCTAATAACCTCGCAAAACAACAGTATTCATATTGAGATTAAATTACATATTAGTGGAGTCTAATAACTTTCAAAAACATTCCCCTGGCTCTATGTTTAGCATGAATCTCCATCCCAGTTTAAACCGTTGCAGCCTCTCTAAGGTTGTAATTAAATTTAGCTGAGCTTCCTATAGCATGATGTTGCCAAATGCCTTTCATAGTGATAGTTTTCTGCTACGCGCCGCAGTTTGCACGCAAGTCAAGGCATAACATTTTGGTCTCTCTCACATAAAACAATACGCTCAAAGTTTGTGATTGTAATTTCACAAAACGTGAGAAACTTAAATTAATCCTCCCTCCGGTATTGTGCTGCCATCATCGTGTTTTACAGGGATGACTCAGGGTGACTGTGCAGCGTTAGTTCCCCTCAGTTTTTGTTGCATTTAATCATAACACTTTCTGGTTGTATGTTTGTTGAGAACCTCCAGCCCGATCTCAAGTCTGTTGCTTCTTCTAACAGATTTTAGACGAGGATTGTATTGTCTTTAGCTCGCTCCATGTTTTTATCAACTCTAATGAGCTCCACTGGATGAAGAAAACCATTTCCACAGCATCAGGTTGTCACCACCATGTTTCACTGTAGGGATGCCCAACACTTTACATTTTGGTCTTTTTCCTTTAAAACTGTTAAAATACCTCCAAATTTGTGTTTGTGATGTCATAAAAATGCCGCCATCTCAATCCTTAAAGCTGAGAATGATGTGTTCAGGGTGACGCGTTGGTCCCATCTTCTTCCACATGTCTGTATGTTTCTCTGAATGGTTTGAGGCAAATTTCAAACTGTCTTCTTTAATAGTTGTTCACTAATGTTCTCTGATGCCTTGACAGAGCAGTATAAAGACCAAACAATGTTCTGTGTATTCAATTTCAATATCATTATCTCAGTATTATCTCAGTATAATGTCTATTTTTTTATACTGAGATTAAGTAACCCAAAAGCAGAATAGCAGAATATATTTACTTATTAGGTAACACCTTCTGATTGTGTGTTTAGTGGCAAGGAACAAACAAATTGGATTTTATGTTGAACTTTTTTGTAGGTAAAACAATGAAAACAAATCTTGTGCCCTAAACTTCATAGTTATGCACTAAATTGTTTGTTTGTCACACGACATCCAGGTAAAATATCCTGAAGTTTGTGGTTGCAGCATGATGAAAAATCCAAATTTGTCAAACAATTATTGATAGCTTACGAAAGTAAAGCTAGATTAATAACTAATAGGAAAAGGAAACAGCAGTAGCTATCGATGAGGGCAGGTAATGAAGTGATAATGCCTCACAGCTGTGGCGGTTGTCAAGGAGTCATTGACCTTGATTCCTCCCATAGTTCCTTTCACCTTCCCCTGCTCTGGGTTGATAAGAGAAAACAAGAAAGCTCTGACTGAAAAGATCTGTCAGATCAATGCTGTAGTCTTACTGCACATTTACCCCTATGACATTGTTTTAAAAGATCCCAGAATTTCATCCCATGTGCTTGAAAATGACAGGCGAGAGTGAAGCTATATTGTCCCTGCTGGTGAGGGAAGCTTACTGGAGTGATAAATCAGATGATGTTTGCTTTTTATAACATCAAAAGCAAACAGCAGCCCTTCCTGAACATTGACTATATGTGATTGCATATTTGCCTGGAGGGCAAATTGAGAGTCTGTGGAATACAAAGGCCATATGGTATACTTCTTCCCCTTTTTTGTCAGGGCCTTTTGATGAAATTCAATTTGATGGTCCAAACAGGAGTAAAAAAAGAGAGAGTAGACGGAGGAGGGCTGAGTCTGAACCACGCGAGCCAGGGTAAGGAGACCTCCCCCGGGGCCTGGCAGTCCAATCCAGTTTATTGATTTCCTGTCCTCTCCTTCAATATGTGGACTGCGCCAAACCCAATAGATTATGACAAACGTGCCCGCCAGAGACCACCGATCCTCTAATTGAGCTTGATGGAGTACAGCTAAGGATCAAAGGTTGGGAAAATTCGGTGACATAGCAGGTTTCTCCTCTCCTCCCATAGTCACTCCTTCAAAGCGCATAAAACAGACCAGGCCCTTGATGAAAAAGGGTGTCTCCCCTTCTTTCCATCAAGCCATCGCTCCTGTCTTCTCTTCTCTGTGGCCGCGGACAGTTTCACCACGCCGCTGAGCACAATGGAGTCAGTGCTTAACAATAACAGCCTTCTGCCAAAAGCACAAAAAAAACAAGGCAAGAGAAAAGCTCAGTGCTCTATTTTGATGAAAGTAACAAGCACAGCTTGTTGTAAATAGGCTTTCTGAAGCCTGAGGCAGCTTTTCTCCCCAGGGGACATGCTTTCTGCATCTCTCCCAGGGTTGCTGTCGCCAAAAGGTTCTCCGTGTAAGGAGAAAAGGGAGACATAAACAAGAAGTTCAGCTCTCCGAGCGAAGGCAAAATCATCCCTCTGTCTGGTATGAGCCCTGGAATTTATTCCATTCAGATTAGGAAAAAGATAGCTGGGCTACAGCGCATGCCTGTGTGTGGACTCCTGCGTTAGCTGCACTGTTAGGATTGCAGTTCAGGTGCACACAGAGACACATTGTTACCTGAGTGTGTTGGGTTGTTGAGCGGCTGGGTAAAGGAGTAGCACCCTGTCTGTCTGTCTGTCTGATAACTCGGATGTGTGCTTATTCAAATGAGTTCTGCTCGGGGCAACCTCTTGCAAATCAAGTGCCATCCACACTGGCATTGTCACACAAATTAGGAACGGATGTTTTGGGTAGAGCAGAGATGTGCAGTCTGTGGACATGGTTAGACCTGCTTCTTTGACACATTAGTGTCTGTCTCCCTCAACTTCGGCTGGATGTTCTCTCTCTTTTTCCCCCCAAAAGAGGGAAACGGGATGTAAAAGATGTCTCCAACCTGCCACCCATATATGGGAGAGTGTTTTTTCTTTCTTTCAGTAAATCTCCTCAAACCTCTCTTCAGTTACCTTTCTCCTCAGTGCCTATAAGCCCCTCTGATCCTTTCCAATAATAATGGCATTGCCAGCCAATCTCTCAGAAAATGGGTTCAGCGCATACCTAATCCCATTTAATTACTTAGACACACAGGGCTCAGGACACACTCCTCAGGCACCCCCTCGCCCTCCACCCCCTTCTGTAAGCATGCCCTGTTTGCACCCCATCCACCTCTTCTCATGAATTATGGATCGCTGGCTGCAAGGCGAGGGGTGATGGTTCTGCCTGCTCTGTCATAAGGCTCAGGGAGAACCTTAGCTCAGTGTAAATATGGTGCCTGTCTGGGGTTGAGGTGCCCTATTGTGCTTGGTATTAAAAGCTCACCACTCTCCCACTCAGTCCCTCGACCGCTGTGGCGCTCACAGCAGGAGGGGCCGGGGGTAATCGCACAGGCCTTCCAACACTTTGCTCCACGGCAGTCGCGCTCACGCTGACCGGCATTATGGTCGGCAGTCATCATACGTGTTAGGTGGGGACGAATGGGAAGAGAAATGGATGCTGAAAACTGCAGAAATAGCCTCGAATCGGCCCAGGTTTAGTGTTGATTTGTCCAACAAAGGACACACAGCAAGAAAAAGCACTAACACTTGAGTATGAAAGTAAAATCAAACAATGCAATGCTCACTGGGGTTTTTGTGAGATAAATTGAACACATAGTATGAGAATTGCAAGCAGTTTCATTTGTTCTTACACAAATATGTTCATGAAATATGAACTCTTACAAGAAATGGCCCTGATCCGATCCAATGGATCAAAATATCCAGATGTGAAAAGGTACCAAATGCACTTCGAGACCTGCTGCCATATTAGCTGCAGTGCCTGCGATCATAAACAAAGCTTTACAAAGAAGTTATTAGGAAAGGCTAAAAAAATATTTTTTCAAGAAAAAGGATGAAAGCTACAAAGGATGGTGAACGCATTGCATTGCTGCTGCATGCACAAATCTTCACTGATTGAGAAGAACTCAATGAAAAGCCAAATCTTGCTTTCTCAAGTAAGACATAATTTTGATATAATTTAACTATACGGACATACTTCTAAAAAAGCAAAAGCTCACTTGCTTGAATCTGTTGCGAGTGTTTGACACATAATTGTTTGCTATTTTACCTATGAAATCTATGTGGTTGACCAGTTTACATAATGAACCCATATATCTTGTTTTATTATTATTATTGTTTCCTTTGGATCTCTAGAAAAGTCCTACCACAGAAAAAGAAGGATTGAAATTGTAACACAAAAAAATACACAAAAATTGACAAACATTTACTTGTTTCTTTAAACATATTTAGAAATATTCATCTCCTGTCTCTTCAAATATCTTAATCCTCCTTAACATTTCACTGATAATTTTTATGTACATGGTCCATTTTGTACAGTATGTAATGACATAATTTGGTGAGCAATTAACTACTCCTACTGTTAACCAATAATATATTGTTTTAGTATACAGATGAAGAAAGCAGACCGGACCTGAAATACAGACAGAAAAGGATTTTACTTAAAATAAAATAAACTTACTTAAACATTTAGTGTTCTGGTCCTGGATTGAGAAGATGCAGTTATCAGTATTGGGTTTTGCGATCATGTTGGGACCAGAACAGCATCTCTAACTACTGTTGTCAATTCCAGATGCTGCCTGCTACAGCATTAGGCTGCAGCGAGAGGCAGGAGAGCACACTGGATAAATCATGCTGTCCACTCCTTATGTGCTCAGCTGACAGGATCAGACCTCGACTCTCCAGCTGCGATCAAGTGCTTGGTTGTGCACACTTCAGCCATTATATGCCCCTACCACTCTGTCACTTACTGGTTGGAAATGTGATGACATGTTCATTTAGGGGAACACTCCACTCTAAGGTTGTGTACGTTCACAGGAGCTGCTAAATAAAGTACAAGATGACCATCTACAGAGGAGTGTATATAATTGGCAGTGTCACAGTTCTCTCCTTGCCCTTGGAAGAGAAAAAGGAAGATGATGTCTGTGTCAGCTCTGAGATGGTTCGCTGCTGTCTGTCAGGCCCCTTAGCACATTTCCCTGAGCTTTATACAGACAGGGCTTGTCTCGCTGCCCTCAGCGGCAGACAGACGTCTCATCTTTATCTCCCCAGATTTTTACCTAATCTGTTTCTCTCCCCCCTTGCCCTCTCTTGGTGAATCTGCCATAAATCATTTTTGGATTCTGGCCCTGTTTGTACAGAAGGTTTCATAAAAGAAAGAGGAACGGGCATCAGATACCCATCCTAAGTTGTGATTAAATTACACGGGATATGAAATGCTGTAGTTTGGAATCCATTATACTGCTCAATAAGACTCTTCACACTGTAATATGTCAGCGCCGGCCCTGAAGGGACAAAAGCACAGATGGTACGGTATTTCTGCAATATGCATATGACTGAACAGTTTAATAAGAACGGTTGACAGCTGAAGGAACAACATGCAAGCTGAGTGCACACAACTTCTTCCTCATACATTGGCTGCCTCGCCATTAGTCCTGCCATATAGACATCAAAATTTACCTGACAGCAGCTAATTTTAAATGTCACACACAAAAGCTCAAAAACACAGCAAAATGAGTTTTTAAACCGCCCACACCAGGTGTTCCAATCCACAGACGAAGGTTCACAGAAGCCCAGCGTTCTTTACCAACAACAATGATTCCAGAGGTTAATTACAGTGTTTTTTACTTCGGTTTTTAGGCTTTTCTTTTTTTTTTCCCATTTCACATTTACATAAAAACAACTAATTACATTCAATAACAAACTAAAGTGATGATAGCTCTAAATGGACTGGCCCTATCTGTCTCCATCTGTTAAAACCCACGGCCTCCTTTTTAAAGGGCTCTTCATTTTGACAAGTATCATTGAAAAAAAATAAAAATATCCAGTCGCCACGGCAACGGCAGACTCATTACATTTAATCCACTAATTGCTAACTAGTGCCACAATTGGCCGTAATTGCTTTGGGGACACAGTTAACCCCTCGGTTAGTATGCAGAGCCAGGCGTCGGACAAAGGCCAGAGATGAGATGTGCCGGAGCTCATCGAGAAGCAGAAAAACCCCACGAAAAAAAAAATCTGGGCATACTCCATCTTCATCATGCACACATTCCTAAATTTCCAAGTGCAATATTAATTAATGGGGGGTGGTTGCCATGGTGATTGATCGCCATATTCTCTGTCAGCAGTATTTAGTCAAATGGGCCCTAATGTTTGTTTGTTAATGGCGCCGTAAACAATGCTGCTGGAGGTCTTTTATTATCTCCACAGCGGCTCTGCTGGCACCTGGGCCATTCAGCGCTAGTTTGTACATTAGACATCAAATAGAGGAGAGGAAATTCATTTCAGAAATTGCATTTCTCTTGGCTTTTGCGTTTGCAAATGTGTAGGACACAAGCCGGTGACATTACATGTCGTTGTAATGGGAATGTTCAACAAAACATTGATTTTCTGCATGCAACAAAATCATGTCACATGTAATAAAATATGACATTACAGTGTACAGACAATAAATACAAATCTTTAAAGTAATAAAATCGTTTTTATGTGATGGAGCAGCAAACCGTTTCTTGTAATTGTGAAGTGGAAGGAGATTGAGACACGGCTTAAACATTTTTGAATGAATAAAAATCTGAAAATGTTGAGTATATTAATATTCAGCTTCTTTAGATAAAACCCAGTTCGTTTGTGTGTAATTTAATACATATGGAAACAGCTCAGTATAAATATGAACAAACAGCATCATAAAAATTGACCGAGTAGGAAAAAGCATTAATTAAAGATGCAGCCAAGGGATCAAAGCAGCTCTAAAAGACCTGTGGATACCCACGGTTGAGGTGGGAAAATCTATCAATGCAACAACTTTTAGTCATGACCTCCAAAAATCTGTTTTTCTGGAAGAGTGGCAAGAAGATGGCAAGTGTTGAAAGAAAGGAACATGGCAGCAGGTCGGATGAGACCAAACTGAATATTTTGGCCAACAGGCAAAATGCTGTGCATGGCGGAAAACTAACACGGCACAATACACTGAACGTAACGTGAGCATAGTGTAGCACGGTGGTGGCAGGACCTTGCAGTGGGAATGCGTTTTTAGCTGGGGCAGGACGGCTGGTCGGTGTTGGAAGAGAAGATTGATAGAGTTATCCCAAAACCCTCTTAAGGTTCGCAAAAAGACTAACATTAAGAACCTCCGTTGTTAGAGGTTACATTTTTAACGATGGCAGGAAAAAATATTGTTGAAGTCCACAGATGCTTTTTAAGTGACTTGTCAAAACCTGAGGTATTTTCTCAATAAAATGGTAATTTCATGTTGAAAAGTAAAAAGATGTAGAAGAGAGAGGAGTAAATACACCTGGAAAGCTTTGCAATACAAATCTATAAATTCTAGTGAAATGACAAACATCTATAAAATAACTTGAAACATACAGAGCAACTCGCATGAACTGAACCTAAGCTGTATGTGTGTCTGCAACTGTGTGCGTGCGTGTGTGTGTGCGCGTGTGTCGGGGAACTGAACAAACCCAGACCTCTTTGAAGAGTGAAAGGCTCAAAGGATGGAGAGGCAATCCGAGAACTTCACAGGCTCAGAGGGGAAATTGCCTTGAACCTTGAGGTGTATGAAAGTGCAATTTGTGTCCCATCTGTTCTGCTTCCCTTCCATTAGGAGGAAGGGTGCTCTAAGGCCGCTGAGGAGAAAATGCCCCTGTGAGGGTCCCAAGGTACACAGAGGCTCTCGTAGATTTAATTTGCCAGGCTAGTCAATCCCTCTTCCTCTCCGTATTATTTCACCTTTGAATGTTGTAACCTTGGCGTTCTTTGTGTTTGTTTTAAATACAAGCACGACGTCTTCTGCCTTTGTGAAAAGGTGCCTCACAAAGGCAGCTTTCGACTCATCCCTGCAAAAGCCGGTAAGCTGGATAAGCAGCAATATTTCCATGCCATTCTGTCCATCTTTGTAGTAGAAATAATAATAAAAAAAACTATTGGTAGGCAGAAAGAAAACGCATCTGAGACAAGCCTGCAGCTCTTCTGAATCTTCTCTCTCATACCACTTAACTTTTTTAACTTTTTGCCCTTTCTTCAGAGGGATTTGTATGACAGAACCCGGAGAGAAGTTTGTTGCCCAGACAACCGATTGCTTCCATTTTGCAGTTGGAGCAGAGGTGACACTAGAGGTGTTGGAAACCTCGGCATCAGAGATTTGACGATCCCGACAGAAACATGCCTGTCAGAGCCAGAGAGGTAGAGTACATTACCAGCACCAAGAAATAACCATTATTGGCAGTTTGTGTTTTTTTTCTAATGTTGAAGAATATTTTAAAGTATGCTGGAGGTAATCGACTATTTAACTCGATAGGAAGGTCACTCAATAATGTTTTCATAGTGTTATGTAAAATTTGACCATATCGTGTTCTTGTTCCTCCATCACACTATTGAGTGTCTACCTTTTTGTTTTTGTTACAATATTACGCTACATTATGTTAGTAAAGCTCCACTGCCTATGCATCTCAGACTGTAGATTCTAGATCATTGGTTCTGAATCTAATCCAGGCTACAATAGATTTTTAGAATGCTAAAAAAAATCCAGTAGGATGAGTGCAGAAACGGCATGCTGCACGTATGCATCACTGCTACTGAATTTACATAAGCGCTACTCATATGTAACAACAATGACCATTAACCTACAACACCATGCAGAAGCTTTGCACCATTTAAGATTCCCTCATCTCCACATGTCGAATGCTTGAAATTAAGGTGGTCAGATCTAGAATACTTACTAATGATTTCTGTCAAGAATTATTTGACCACAATGGAGAAATGATCTTTTAACTTTTATCCACAGATAACAGATATCCATGATGTCACTGCTAAAAGCAAAACAGTGGCATCATAGCAAATGCCAGTAACGCTCTCGCGTACTTGGACATGCTGCGTGCATTCTTAATCCTTCACCTAGCAAATAGTTTTTGGTTTCCAATCATCAAAACACTATGGTATGCATTGTAACAAAACATTTTTAAAAACCCACAAGTGATACCTGTCAGATCTATGTGGATTTAATCAAAGTATAGCTTTCTCCAGATTAGACAAAGGTCCAATGCTGACTGTCTACCCTGTTTGCCAAGTTGTGCATTATTAAAATGAAAAACCTCACTAACAGATTGGAGGCATTGGTATAAACACCTCAGTCCTGACGATGACTTAAGTAAATCTTAATGACTCTTCACTGAAACACTCCTCTTGACAAATGTAATGTATATAAGTATATATACATTATACTTGCGCTATATATATAAGTCCAAGTACGGTATATATGGACTTATATATGTATATATATTGCAGTCAATTCTATAGAAAAGACAGACCATTAATGCTAAAAGGAAAAAGGAAAGAGAAAGTTTGCATTGTCAGGGAATATTAACAGTTGCTGAGGATGCGGAGTGCCGTTGCCATTTAGAACCACAGTTTCTACGGAGGAGAGTGCACACAGTCTATGTTGCCAACTGTGAAACAAATGGCATCTAAATTGAATAATTCAGTCTGGGGGAGAAAGATGTGGGATTTGCACACAAAGACTGACTGACAGATAGAGTGAGAGGAGAGGCAGCCAACCTTTAACAGAGCTGCAGAGAAAAGACAGTAAATGGCAAGTTAGATTAATAGATTGGCAAGGTCTCACAGAAGATGGGCTAATAATTCACCAAGCGAGAGAAAGGCAGCTTTTCTGAGGTTAAAGTTGAGTGAGGAGTTATGATGAAGATGGAAATATGAATACTAAATAATTCAGTCAGGATCCTTTTGTGAAACAAAAAGGGATTAAAAAGTGGTGAAAAGAGTCAAAGGTTAGCAGCAGATGTGGAGGAAGGCAGAAATGAATCACGTGGATGTGCAAGAACAATCGGAGAGGGGTGTTAGGCATAGTGGAGGCAGAGGAGATGGAAAAAGATGGGTGAACACTGCTAGACAGAGGTCAAGGTGTTATTATAATCCACATCCAGCGATCACCTTTGCCGGTGCACCTTTCTAACCAGCGCTGACATGCAGTCGCAAAGCTGCACACGGACATGTAAATGAACACCTGGATTCCTCTGAGCTCCTTTGGATCCAGTTTCTTATGGAGTAATTTCAGCTGCTCCAATTTAAATCACTCTGCACATCAATTATGTCGTGGTGAAATGGGCTAGTTAATTTTCACAAAGCATCCTCTCCGTCCTACTAATTGCTGCTTATATCAGCCAGTTTCTCCTTCGAGCTGAAATTATTGTACATCTCCATTTAAGACGTTTTGCTCTCAGGACTTCACTTAGAGATTTTTCTTGGATCTCATTATTCTCAGTGGTTTCTGACTAGTTCTGCTCTTGGTCTTCCTGACAGAATGTTACCCTGAACACACAGTAATGATATTGTCCATTTTGAGTATTTTGCATTCCTTTTCAACATTTTTTTTCATTTTCACAAAGGGTTGCAATATTTCAAGAAAATGTCTATGATCAATATATTTAAACAGATTTAAAAATTTATAATCTGTGTAATGTCTAAAATTGGTGCCCAGAGGCTCTTATTTTTGTTAAAAGAAAGAATAGTTTGCTCTAAATCTGGGCCAGGAATGAAAAAAAAACAAAAACAATGATATCCCAGATACAAGTGGCGGTTTCTGATACGGGCGACATGGGCAACTGTCCAGGGCTGCATCTTGTAGGGAGCGACATGAGCCCCTTTACTCCCATCTGCTCTAACGACCAGAAGATCTGAATGTCAGTAGTGTCTAATGCAAAGCACCATTTGATGTTCAGAAAACCAGTTCGAAATGCTGGGCTAGGGGTAGGAAGTAACCATCAGAAATGAACATGGTCAGAAACAATACTCTGCTAGGCTGTGGCTTATAAAGCCCAATTTGTAATAAAGATGCCTGAAGTGTGCCAAGAAAATGTCCTCTACTACACCATCTGAACTGTTATTAAAAGGCGGAATATCCTTGGGTGTCTTCTTGTTCAAACCTGCTTCAACGTTTGACATGTTGTATGTTCATAGATGGTTTTCTGCATACCCTGATTGTAACTAGTGTTTATTTGAGCCACTGTTTCAATCATTACAAGCCAGTCTGCCATTTATCTCTGTCCTCTGACATCCAGAAGGGAGTGTTAGTCCACATAATTACTGCTGTCTGGATATTTGATCTTTTTCAGACCATTCTCTGAAAACCAGAGATAGCTCTGTGGGAAAATCCCAATAGGTCAACGGTTTCTGAAATACTTACCCAGCCAACTTTGAACCTAAAAACACACCACATTCCCATTCATTTAAATACCCTTTCCTCTCCATTACAATTATTTAGCAAATAATCTTCACCACCTACAGATGTCTAAGTAAATTGATTACCATATGACCATATGATTGGCTTATTTGCTAACATGCAGTTGTATCTATGTATCTAATAAACTGACTAGTGAGTGCATATCCCCTTTGATTCAGGAACACCTTGTGATCTCTTGGTTCAACTACTGGACCTATGAAAAGCGTATGTATGTATGTATGTATGGATCAGCAGCTTGGTGAATACAGCTTAAAAATAACCATGACAAAATCTTGCCATGCACACATACACATGTTTATATAATTATACACTAATTATAAAACCACAGACAATATATCACATTCAGCCTTAGCTACTACAAATATAATAATTTCCCTTTTCTTTCTCTACTTTGACATCTTTTGTTCAGCCATTCATTTTCAGCCCTCCTCTTTTTAATAGACCGACAGTTAAGGAGAGTGTGTGTGCGCTTGTACATGAACATGCTGTGTGTTTATATGTGTGTGCGTATGTGATTCTGGGGTTTAGGGTGGGTAAAAGGAGGGAGCACTCAAATCCCAGTGGCTCTAGGGAGCTGTCAGAACTGATAGTGCTCTATCACTCGTGAACGGAGGTGCAAAATTGGGCAGAGCTGAGCACTGTGCGAGTCAGAGGATGATGGTCCCTCTGTCCACTGGAGCCTGCCTGACTGAGATGGAGAGACGTGAAAAGTGTTCAACCAGCTACCTCACAACTTGAAAAGAACAAGCCCAAGCAACTCAAAATGCAACACAAGGAATTCAAAAAGGCCTTACAGTAATCTCCGACAGGACTAGCAAAACCCCATGCATTTTCTGATGACTTTTATTTACGAATGGCAAACAAAATAAGCTTACATTTTATAATTCTGACAAATAATCAGATATTTTACAAGAAATAAGTTGTCTAAAATAATAAAATGATACTTCTGCCTAAACGTGTTCGTTAGCTTGGTAAATCTTTTGATTGAGTAGCTCTTGTGCATTAAGAGTCTAAAAAGTTGTTGTAGAAAACGCATGTATTTACATGTCTTTTGTTCCTCTGTGTTAATTTATTTATATGTTAATTTCTCACCTTTTGAGTTGTGTAACACACAGCATTGATTTATCTGCCATAATAATAATTCGCTAGGAAACGTCTCCCTATTTATAGCTGCCATTTGCACGTCTTCACTGACCAGTGCATGGTGTTAGTCTCCACTGGGCATTTCTATGAAATTTGACAGTTATTACTTCAGCGTGACTCTCATGTTCTTAGTTAGCTCTAGACTTGTCATGTCGGCAATGATTCCCGGTCCCTTCATAATTAACAGGGGCATTCCTCAGGGTTTTGTGCTGAGATTATTACTTTTTAAGCTTCTAAAAGACTGCACCCTGCTGTACAGATAACACTTATACTTATCAATGTTAAGCAGAGTTTCTGGTACATTTTAAAATTTTAAAGACCTCAGCAATACACTAGCATGTAAATGCCTTGAAGAAGGGGATAATTTTAATAAAAGAGCCGGACACGGTGCTTCTGCTCCAGCGATTATTATCATCTCAATTAGCTTACAAACATACACAATGATATCAACGTTGAAACGGTGTTAGCAACGGCGCTAACAATGGAGCTAACAACAGAATTTGTTAACATTCGGAGCTTCAAAAAACTCAGTCTTTCTGAAAGTTAAGAAACAAATTTACAACCTACAGGTGTGTTTATATATACTCATACCTAAAGAGGGGGAGAATTTTAATAAAAGCCGAACACGGTACTTACGCTCCATCGATTATTACCTAAGGAGGAAGTTCCGGTGCTCTTCACTGTAGCTAGCGCAAGCTCTAGACTCCCCCTGCTGGTTGAATCTGACCACTGCTTCAGCCAAATCAGATTAATCAGCCTCTGACAAAAACAAATTTCAATCACAATCACACGTATCTGAACCTATGAAATAATAAATTCCCAGTTTTGGTTTATCGTGTAGTTGTCCTTTCTTACCTTTGGGCTAAGTACTGTTGTGCATTGAAAGAGTTTATGCACAGTGCTTGCCTAGGACTCTCTTAACCATGTTCTGGTAAGTTGGGAATCTCTCATGATCTGAAAACCTTTCTAATCCTCCTGGAGTTAATTTGTATGTTATTAACCAGTGTTCTTTCCCGTTTATCCCCATACTTTTCTACAGCTGTGGCATCCGCAGCCTCAGGTTTAACACTCCTGATCAATCAGGAGTGAAGTGAATGACTGAATACTGCTTTGTTCATGTTCAAATTAGATGCAGTTAGTAAACTGTCGGGACATTCTCCTCACATTTTGTGTGCAGCTGAACTGATGCTCTTCATTTGTGGTTGGATTTCCAAAGATCCTTATTAAAACTGCTCTAAACAACATCCTGTTCTTTCTCTTTCGTTTCATTATTGCACTAACTCACATTAACATCTGACTCACCCAATTTAAACTTGAGACAGTAACCCAAACAGTGCTTGATTTAACAAAACCGGCATAATACATCTAAAATAGTTGTCTTCTCTGAACTGACAGATGACTCAACTCATCTGCAGATTTAATGGTTACTGCTAAACAAAATAAACTGTCTTGCCTGAAATGGAGGGTTGTGTCCCTTTGGACAGGTGCAGATCATACTTTAGTTGTCCAACCACGGGCAGCAAAAGTGATGAAACATTTGAAATATCACTTGTTTTATTGTTGCTGTCAAAGTTCCACAGTGGGTTCAATAGTGTGCTTCAGTGTCAGATTCAAAACTGGACTAACTCAATATGTTCAAGCATTTTGACTGTGGTTATTATAGTCAGTGTGACTTATTATAATATTGTGCAATACAGGAAGGCAGTGAGAAACTGAAGAAGTAAGAAATATTCTAAGAGAATCTTACAAGTGATCTGAGTTACATACTACTAAATGATGTTCTATGTTTATAAAATATTAAACTTACAGGTCTCATCCCATGTAATTACGTGGCTGTTGTTTTTTTCCTTTAGGTCCTATTCTTTTAGAAGATTTAACAAAAAAATGTATTAAACTTTTAGCAATCTGAGACACCAACACCAACATGATATTGACACGTGAAGAGAAAGAGCAGATCCATCCCGTGAAGCGCTCTTACAACGGAGGCAATTGCTGTGTTCCTGACAGCCCTGCCTAAACCAGCTGCTTTTCGAAGGAAGGCTGTGTAAATACGCTCAGCGTGAGACGCCGTTTGTTTAAGCACGTCTTAAGATGATGTCTCATCAGCAGTATCAGTTAAGTTATTACGTTAAAGTTCAGATTATGCGCAAACGCTGACATCTTCCTTGTTCTGTTTTATTAAAAGAAAAATGCAGCATTGATCTTACATATTTGTATTTTTCTGCATATTTTGTATTACCTGATAATACAAAGAAACTGGTAAACGTGTCTGTTTTTTTTTTTTTTATATATTCTACTGGGAGCTGCAGGTACCGCAAAGGTGCTGACAAACAACATGAAAGGTGTTAAGAACGGTTTTATTTTCTCACACAGTAGTGACAGCTAGATGCAAGAACCGCTGCTTCAAAGCTTTCCACTTACCAAATCGTCGTAGTTAGGTGTAGCAAACTCAAACAGCTTAGGTCCCTGCTGCTCCTTTGTGTTTTTGAGTTTTTATGTGGAAGAGGAGGATCCATGGTCAGGTTTAACAAGCCCAGGTGTGGCAGAGGTCATTATGTGCAAAACCTCCCAAACCTGAACCTCTTTTAATGCAGATGTCGAAAATATGAAAGGCACTGACTTTCATACACCTGTGTCATTCGTTTACCTTGAAGTTTCTACACATTTGATCACTTTACATCTACAAACGTCCGTGTGTGTTGGGATTTATGTAACGGGTTTATTAGATAAACATCAGAAAGCTCCAGAATCACCTTTCCTTCCAGTTACAGCTGCACGACTTTTGGGGTGAGTTAAGCTTATTTGTTTATCCTTCTTTTCCAAATACTTCAAAGTTCATTCGATTGGATTGGGAACATCTGCAAACATATTTTAAATCTTTCCACAGATCTCCAAATTCATTGTGGCCTGGACTTTGACTGAGCCATGTCCCATGTTCAAGTAAATCTCCTACTGGGAGGTGAGCTAATTTGTAGCCTATAAAGCCAGAGTTATGCCTTCAAATGCCAGATATCTTGAAGGAACTCAGATTTGCTGAAAATCTCTTTGCTTTAAGGCACGTTGCATTCACTGAAGTTACTATTTTAAACATGTTCTGCAAATCAAATGGTAGCAGAAGAAAAATCTATATAGAAAGTGCATTAATAATATAATTGTAAGAACAAATTTGGTCTCAGAATTTATTTGTAGCTGTTTTTACAAGTCTTTGAACATTTCGGTGAAAATATTTTGTCAGCGTTTATGTTCAATCATTCATCCAACCAGAGTATCTTCTTGGGATCAGTTTTATTATCTAGAGCTGAATTTCTGATTTTAGTGCCATGACAGTAATTTAATTGTGCAATTTAAAAAAAAATCTATCACTAATAAAAATGCACCACACAACTGAAAATCTGCCTGAGGGAGAACAGGATTTAAACTCAGGACGTTCTTACTGCAAAACAACAGCGTTAACACCGTGTCACCAGGACTCATTTGATCAGAGGGACTTCTTCCAAATGTTTGCCTTCTCCCCTACATGGATTGTAACAAACTGCAAACAAGATATCTTCTTTCAGCATTGGCTTTCTTCTTCCACTTTTGTAAAGGCAAGATGTGTTACATGCATTTATCTTGTTTTCATCTGAGCTGTGGATTCTGTCCTGGTGGGCTTGGGGTTGCTTTGTACTCAGAGAGGCGTTATTGTACAGTATGACCTAACCCTGCTTTAAATGTCTTCACATCTTTGCATCTTACTCCTTTGTTCCTTGGTCTTCACTTATGTCCAAACTTCAGAGGCCTTCAGCTGGATAAATACACACAGGTGGGACTCTCCTTACTAACTGGGGGATTCTAAATAAAGTTGGTTTTACTTTGATTTCTTTAGAAATATCACAGTAAAGGAAACTGAGTGCTTTGTGTTTCAGGTTTTGTTTTGTAATCACTTAAATCATACGTTATTGTTTTTTTTTTATTATTATTTGTAAAATCCTGCATCCTTTTCACAGTTTATGTTTATGATGTAAAATCACAGATTGAAGTTTTTAGTTTTTGTCTGTTGACACAATTTCAAAAGAATCGAGAGGTATGGGTATCGCAAGACATTGTCTAGGTTGTCTCAGTGAAGCTCAAGAAACGTTTGGAGGAGTCTAAGTTGGATTTTTTGTTTTTCAGTTTCAGACGTTGTTCTGAATTTGATTCCAGTCAACTTTGCATAGCCCTGGTGTCATCCTTACTCAACATCACTTTCTCTTCTCGAGCCTTTTTACTACTCCTCTCCTTCAGTTGATGCTTCTTGTCTTTTTTTGGCCCACCCCGCTCACTCCCTTCCCAGTCACCCTCGTCTAGTCCCTGCCGATCTCATCCTCCAGCTCTGTGTCCTCTAACCACTTGACACCTTTTCAGATTCATCCCCATCAGTTGGCAGACAGCGTGCATTTCACCCGCAGGGCACAATGCAGCGATCCTCATGAATCAATGGCAGATAAATCAATGCTATCTCTTTTTTCCATGCCTCTGTTGCCATCGATTTCCTCCCCCTCTCTCGCTGTTGCTTTGCTGTTTGTGGAATCTTCAACTTTGCTCAATTAAACTGAGTTCACTTTCAGGAACAAATTGTATCAGCGTAAGGCTTTCAGCTCTAAGACAGACACTAATGTTTGTGGCTGGAGCTTTTATTTATGAGATGCTCCGTTCAGAGAGATGCCACGTGGTGATTTTTTATTTTTTTTGGTGAGGCTGAACCTGAATTTATTGGTACCGTGAACCCGCTTTCCAACGAGGCATGCAAAATGCTTGGCTTAATTGAGACTTTTCGGTTTGAGCCAGAGCTAATGTCTAAAACAGAGACAAAGCGAATATCCTTTGATCATATTTACTGGGAAAGAAGGAGACGCAATTAGTATGTAAATGAGCTTTTCCTTTGGTGTTTTAGTGAAACAGTCATAGGTTTTTCCTGGCAGGGAAATATCTAAACATGATTTTATTTCCAATCATCAGGCTTTGCAGACTGTCAGAGGGAATGATTTCTGAGAAATGCAGAGACACATACATATTATTCCGAAGACTACATTTAATATAGCCCACAGAAAATTATCCACTGTGATATTTCACTAGTCTCCCCCATAAATAATTCATTGTTTTTATGTGCCCTCATGCTGCCTTGGGGATTGGAACAGCTGAGTGTTTTCACAGCATATTTGAGTCCAATCTTCTGCGTATTGGGCGTGCTCTAATCAAACCACGGTAAACATGCCTTGAATGTTTGTTGAGTCATCTGCTTATCAGCTAATCAAACGACTTATTTGCCTGCTCCGCTGCCTCGGTGGTGAACGGCACAGCTCCAGTTTAGTATTTTTCAATTATTTGTTCATCTGTTTGATCGACGCTGCAGCCGTGCAGCACAGGTGATGTGGGTGAACTCCACAGCCTTTAGTGCATGATGTGTAAGTGCACCACGGCGGCAGAGAGGAAGAGTAATTGAAGCTAATACATTTAAGGGATCTACTGGGCAAGGCGATCCATTGTTCTGGGAACTTTCTCTCTTCGTGTGCTCATACGTTCAGCCGTTTGTGCGATTTCTCATGTGGGTGCAAGACCTCATGAAAGACCTATGCGTGCACAGAGCATGTGGTTGTTTCTTTTTGTGAAAGGACTAGCATGAAAGTGCAAGTCATAGAGAAAATTTCAAAGGCAGGAGCCAGGACGACGACATCGAGCTGCCAGGGATTGGTGAGCAATCAGATAGGGCAGAATTGATGACCTGGCTCAGGATGGATTTCTTGGAGCGGGCTGCCAGACCGAGGTAATACTTTCAGGCTCTTATCAGCACTGGCATAAGCTGAGTGCTGCATCACCCACTTCCCAGCGTCAGCTTATTATGAGAGTCCATGATGTGTGATTGCTTGTACCGGTTTTGTGAGTCCCAGGGTCTGTGTGCGCAGGCCACAGCCACCAAGACGAAGAACAAACGCAGAGCCACGGTCAAGGTGCTCTGCTCACTTCCTTGCTGTTCTACTGACATTTAGCCAAAAACAGGCACTTTGCAAAGTTTCATGTTCCTTATGCAAGGTGACCTGCCAAAGGATTAGTACCCACAGAACCTTTTCACATTGTGCCACATTATAATCAGTTCATTTTATTTTGCTTAGATTATGTGATAGTCTAACACAGAATTGTGCATAATTGAGAACTTTAAGGATAATTCAACGCCGCATCTGTATTTCCTTCAAAAGTTGCCTATGTGTTGAACACAACCTCAGTATAAATCATTTTTTCTGTGAAGGTCTCAGAGGTTTGTTAGGGAACATTAGTGAACATTTGGCATCATTAAGAACAAGGAATACAGCAGACAGGGCAAGGATAAAGTTATGGAGAGGTTTAAAGCAGGTTTGGCTATAAAACAACATCCTCATGTAGCACTATTGTGGCACTAAAAGCTAGATAAACTCTAGCATAAAAGCTAGCATAAACTCAGAAAGCTGGGAAACAACTACTGGAGCTGATGTCAGTAAAAATAAACAACAGATAAAATGATGCTTGGATGCAGTACCGTGAACTTGAAAATTAAAGCAAACAACACTAATGCCGGTATTTTGCGCATCCCTAGCTTTGGATTCATAAATATAAAATCCTTCTTCATCTTCAGAAAAGGACCAGCGTTAGAATTATTCACCTTTTAAACTACGGGGGGAAAAAAGAAAAAAGTTTTACTGAAAGAAAGTTGATCCAAAAATCTGGATGCTACCAGATTTTTGAAACATATGAATATATATCAGAACATATGGGCAATTTTTTTTTTTTCCCAGTGTTGTGCTTTACACTTATCTGTGCCACAACTGGTCAATGTCAATTTTAATGTCAATGTTTCATCAGATAGCAGATTCTTCTACAAAATGTATGGTCCAGAAATATCTACACATGTAGCAGTTGATCTCTATTTGTTGAAAAGGTCTTGCCTTTTTGTCGGTTTTGTAGAAACATCTGGCTGTTGTAATGTCACTGCTATCCCATATTTTCTCAAATTGCTGAACACTGTTTCACTGGGCTGTAATGTGGTAGATTTGTATTTGCATCCCCTCTCCTGACTGCTACCTTTGTACAAAGAAGATTCTTTCCATCCCATGTCACTTCTCTGCAAACCAAAAGCAGAGAAGTGACAGTGCAAGGCATTACCTTGCACTGGAGCTTGCAGATTTTTAATCTTATCATTCTTTTGTTGTTGTTTTAACAAAGACATAGTGTGTCACATTAAAGGTGGAAAAAGTGTTCAAATGACTCATCCTGGCTTCAATTTATAACACAAACCCATGAAAATTTTTAGAGCCATTATTATTGCCTCTTTTAATACATTTCTCACTAAAAATATATTTAAAGTGTTAAATTTTGCTTAATATGAGACTTGAACCTGATCATGACACTCTAAAGTCACTAATTCATAAACAGTACTTACATTAGGCTGAAAGAAATCACATCTCATCTCATTCCGATCTCATCAGGATCTTCATTTCTCCCTGCAGACCAGCCACGAAGCAGAACAGCCTGCCGGACTCTCTTGGGTCCCTGCAGGGTTCTGTTCGTCCCATTAGAGGATGCTGCCTTCAGCCCTCAACCGGAAAGCTAAATAAGAACAGAAACGTTGCTTTGCTTAAAATAAGTTGATCAAAGATCCACATCTCCGTCCTGCCACTGCAATTTATATCAAATCCTTCTCCTTTTTTTGTTATCTTCCGCGTATATAAACAACGTGGTTTCAGACGCTAAGACGCCGGAGCGTCTCTATGGTAACATCCTTCAATTACCGGTGATTGGCCAACCCGTGGGAATGTGTCTATTCCCCGAGCTATGTGATTGGTCGGTGGGCGGTCGGAGCAGCCTGACAGTCTGCAGCGTTCCGGGTTATTGTCAGTCGCGGCGGTTCGGCAGAAGGGCAGGACCGCGTCCCCGGAGCTGCCTCAAGCAGCTAGCTCTTTATTCAGACGGAGCAGTTTCTATATTTGGTTGAAACGCCAAAGAGAGGCTGGTTGAGTTTCGCCACTGAGGTTGCTCCAAGACCGCATGTGGAAATCTGCGTCTGAATCCGGAGGAAACGCATCCAAGAGAGAGAAACCTGCCGACCCCCTCAGAGAAAGTGACGGACGGAGCAGAGCCTTGATCGCCGGGATTTTTTTTTTTTTGCATCAGTTTAGGATATTCCAGGCTGCTGCTTTTGGCCCTGCCTGGATTTCGTTCAGGGTATATCAACACAATAATTGCCTGAATCGCATTCCTAAACATTTACGTTTGCAATCTATATATATTTTTGTTTTTTAAAAATTGCTCATAAGAAGGAGACGGACCCATGCGTAATAACAGCGCTGGATTTTGTATTTTTTTTTGGAATACTGCGTAAAACAGTCCAGTTTTTCATTATTTGGAAGTATTCTCAAGCGACAGAAAAGAAGCGAGCGTTTCTTTTCACTTTGCTTTCAGAGGTTAAGCGCTGAAAAACGAGAAGCGCTTCTCTCTCGGTGCGCAATCCTTCCGAGGACGCTTCTGAGAGACTCCGCCGACCTGCGCTCTTAACCTCCACATTCTATCGGCAGCCGAGTCGAGCTAATAAAAGGGAGGAAAAAAAAAAGGAGGGCGAAGCTTATTAACTTTGCATGCTCAAGGCGAGATTGTGGAATCTTTAATTTTTGCATACCACTGGAAGACGAGGATAAACTTAATCAGCATTGAATCTTTGCAGAGGAGCAGCAGCGGCAGCAGCAGCAGCTGGATTTCTGGGGGGGGGGAAACGGAATGAATCCTTTTTAATTTGGCCCAAAGAAGAATGAGGCAGATTGCTTAACGATTGCATGGAGTTCTAGTCTGCAATAAGGAACAATTTATGGTAGGTACATTTAGCTTTTTATTTTCTCTCCTTGTCTGAATGTAGTTTTTTTCCCCCCCTTGCCTAGAGGATAAAGGATCGCAACACACGGATGTCTCTGATTTAAAGCCTTTGTTTCCATACGTGACCCACAATAAACGCAGCGTTGTTAGAGAGAGCCGAATAGCTCTAGGAACTGCTTTGATGTTTTAATATTGGGGCTTTTTTTCAAGTAAGGGGAGCAATTAAGCGTGTTGTGGAGGGCAGTGCACCGCGGGCACCGGTGGCGCTGGGAAAGAGAGAGAGGGAGAGATTGCGGCTCAGAGCAAAAGGTGCGAATTTTTCATCTGTCTATACGCCCCCGTGCGTCACTGCTGTACAGTCTGGTGCAATTAGACATTTTTCCCACTCATATATCATTCCTTACATGTATTGTGTCGGGGGGGTATTCATAAAATGCTCAGAGAACCGTGTGTAAAACTTTTTCACTTAATGCTCCCAGTGTCTGCAGCGAGACCGTCCATCCCTGCAGACGCCTCCCCGTCCTCTGCACAGGGCTGCTTATTGTAGGTGCATCTAAAATTCACGCCTTTCCTCGAATATAAATGCGAGTTAATAAAAGTCAGAGTCTGAACTTTGAGCCTCGCCGGCTTGCTGAGGTTGCTTTGCAATATTTAGCCTCATTGCTCACGCTGCAAAGAGACGAGCTTCACATTATGCTGACTGAGCAGTGGAAGAAAAAAAAAAAAAAGAAAGAAAGCTGCACCAAGTGTGTTTTATCATTAGACTGTACAAGCATCCTTCCAAATTGATCTTCCTCTCGCTGGCTCCAGTCATGCTCTGTCTCGCAGCCCTGCAGATAGGGCCGGCTGACTGAATGTAATATGGAGAGGCCCCCCTCCTCCACTTCCTCCTCCTCATCTTCCTCCACCACCAGCAGCAGGGACGGCCGGCGCCCCCACAGTCAGGGCACCTGCCATGGAGTCCTTCCTGGCTGTATTGAATAAAACATCCAGTGATGTATGAGACAGGAGCTGCACCCGGGGGGACAGAACTGCCTCATTTACTTCCTCCACTCCGCGCCTATGACCTGCTGAGCAAATTGTGCTCATATTAGCTCTGTGGCTGCTCCTCACCTAAACAAATAGTCTCCCCAGCATAATGCTTGCCTTAACTCAACATGATGGTTGGACAAAAGCATGGGAGAATGGAATGGCATGGGGGGGTAAGCTTCAAATCTGGGTCACTGAGTTATCTTTTCGGAGTTTGGAGTTGTTGTTTTTTTCTGCCTCTTTGTCTTTTGGCTTACAGTCAGATCTTCTTTTTGGACCTTCATATCTCCAAAGCGTTCCTCATTTTGTAGATTTCTTTATTCATTAAAAAGGAGGATGATTGGTACTTTTAAGATGTTAAAATCAGTGGCCCAATCAGAGGGGGTCCCGGGGGGAACCGTGTCCACCCCTACAAATTTGCGCCACTCTGTTGGCCACCCCATTGCCACACAATATATTATGCATAAAGTGCTTTCTTTCGAGTACTTTCCATTTTATTTGTTTCATATTGACTTTTTAATATGCTGAAAAAGAAGATATCTGCTTCAGAAGGTTTGGTATCTGAACAGGCACCAGTTTGCATCTTTAGTACTACTTTGACAACCAGTGATTTAAACTGGTTTTCTATATTCTACTTAAAGTTTTTGCTAGTAAATCTGGGTTTCATGACTCCCACTAAACATGAACTACCAGCATCAGGTCATTTTGTGTTATTTTTGTTTGGTGAGAGGTCGTAACCTGTCATATTTCTTAGTCAGTTGGCTCAAACGGCAATCATCACTAATAGAAATGGTGATACGACTAAATACATAGTTATTACAAAATAATAGCTGACCAGTTTTATTATCTCTATAATTTGTGAAATACTGAACTAGAATTAAAAAATAAGCAAATACAGACAGCATGGCTGGAGTAAAAGGGTGCATAACGGTTTGTTGACAGGTAGAAAATGGACATATAGAGTTGGTGAAGGAGTGACTGACTCAGATGTAGCCCACAAGGGGATAATGACCAAAGGTAAATTCAAAGTAGGTGCAACACAATTTTTAATACAGCAATGTATACAATTACATAAAATCATATGTGAGATTGTATTATTTTTATGAGCATTTATTTTCATAGTTCATGGAAATAATTCCAAAAATAATAATAGTTCTTGGACATGGATACAAACGGGTCTAATGGTACAAAACTGAACAAGGCGGGGGAGAAATGTTAACATTTTAAAATAAAACCGGGTAGAAAGTAGCAAATAGGTAAACTGACTCACAGTCAAATTTGTATTAATTTCTTTATTTTGTCCTTTTGATTTGGCGTGCCATACCAAAAATACGGATAGAACCAGTGGCCTCCATTTAGAAACCTCCTGGCACAGCTGGTTAAAAGTAAAATTATTTTACTTTTAACAATCTAAATTCTGAGAACTACAGCATTCCTCTACTTACTGACAGAACTGAGAATACTTAGAGTGCTTATGTAAAGTCCAATCTGTTGTACTCATTAAATTTGCCAACAGCTGGAAGGCCGAGATGTATATTTTACTCAATGCATTAACAAAAAGCAATACGCTAAGAGAAACCTGGCATTTTATCAATTCTAGCAACTCAAATTGCATATCGCTCTGATTGATTGATAGCTTTTGGGCTCCTTACCGTATTCTTTGCTTATTAAAAGTGCCTGCCTGATGGGAATAAGTGAGCTGCTCTCATGAATATCGTTAAAGTTGCTGAAGTTTAATTTCCTGTGCTGTGTATTAATCTTTTTTAATCCCTGCATGGTTTGATTGTCTCAACACCTTCCCAGAGGCAGTAAAACTCATTTTGGCACTTAAGATGACTGAAATGGTGGATGCAGACGTGTGTGTGTGTGTGTGTGTGTGTGTGTGTGTGTGTGTGTGTGTGTGTGTGTGTGTGTGTGTCTGAGAGCTGGAGAGAATGAGGATAACTGTGTGTTACTCACCTTATGTCCAGTCTTACATGTCTATCTTTGCATGGATTTTGTTTTATTTGTAGAAAATTGTACTTTCCACGATAAAATGATTTTTCTGTACATGAAAGTAAATAGTTTGCTCTTATGTAAGTTGATTTCATAGGCCAGCAGATTGTTTCTTACCTGTAAAGTATAAACGCAGCTCAAAAGAACAAACAAGATGTTTCACTCAAAACAATGTCAACAGTGCCTCATTAGCCACCTGATCAAAGCGTTTCGTATCAAACGTCTACAGCAGTCCTTGTTTTTTATCATGCAGCCAAACAAAAAGAGACATGCCCTTTTTTGTGCATTTCAATTTCGCACGATTTGATACTGCTGCACATTAGTGTCTGAGATGTGGCAACAGAGCATGAAAAGACAGCATAAAACAGAAGCATCACATGCAAGGGACTGCTGAGAAGAAAGCATGACTTTTAGAGTGTCAGTGTGAATGAATACAAGTGAAAAAGACGTTTGGTCTCCAGCTTGATCTATGTATTTTTTATATGCCATTAGGTTGTTGCAGGTAGTAATAAATGCTGCTTTTTTTGCACTATAATGCAAATTATTTAGCACTAAACTTTTGTTCCTCACTGCCTCTAACTGCACTGAGTCATATTGGCTGTTCTTAGCCGTCAGATAAAACTTCTGGTTCTGAATGGGGCAAAGTGGGCATGAATAGAACCGGTTACCTTAGACAAGCAGACAGTTGGACTGTTGAGGGACATTACAGCTTTACCATCAACACACTTTTTATACCAACAATGCTGAATACAAACCAACACAGATGTACCATAAAACTGGGTTACAATCATGATTACTAGTGTGTGACTGAGTGGACAAAGACATTGAAACATCTTGTTTCAGAAAGAAAAACCTTTGGCACTAACATTTAAATATTAACCTCAGATGTTCCTAGATGCTCTCCTGATTGTCTGGAGCGTTGTATACAAAGTCTTACAAAAGTACCGACACCCCTTGAACATTTTTTCTTATACATTTTTCACCTTACAATCACTAACGTAAATGTATTTTACTGAGTTTTCCTCTCCATCATATTTTAATCCAGGGTTTTCCTGAATTTAGCTCCGCCCGTTTGACCAGTTAGCACGGGCCTCTTGGCTGTCCAGACTATCAGTTCAGGTGCAGAGGCATGTCTTGTAAGGTTTGCTGTTCTGCCATACCGATTCCATTTTCAGATGATAAATTGAACAATGCTCTGTCAGATATACTGTTTTATAACCTATCCCTGCTTTAAACTTCTACACAACTTTGTCCCAGGCTTTTCTTTGTGCTGCTGCTTGCTCTCTAATGCTATGCTATGGTTCAGTTGCACACAAGAACTATATGGAAAAATACATTTATGTTTGTGACTGTAACAATGCCAAATGTTGAAAAGTACAACAAGTACAACTACTTTTCCAGAGGATCATACATTATCCATTGTGTGCCCATTGGGAGTCTGATTTCCTATTGTTTTGACCAATCTCCAGGGATTACCTGACCAATACTCTGCTCACGAGTCCTTGCCTGATCCTCACCAGGGTTATCTGCAGCCAGTTAGCGCATGACAGACAACAGCATTCCTCCCCTGTAAACCTGAATGGAGTCACATCTCACCAGACTCCGAGGTTAATGTACAGCCTTTCATTTGGTAAGGTTAGGGCCCGCTTGTCCATTTTTCTTCCTCGAGGGTGCCCTCGCAGATATGAAATACAGCCAGCAGACGTTTTCTCTATTTTTGTGTGTGTGGTTAATGAGTACACTGCCATGACTACCGTGCAGTTTACAGTTTGTTCCATAACTCAGCCTGAAAAGTGAGGCTATGCTTGCTTCTTCCAAAGACTTCTTGGGGGGAAGAGAGAGAATAAAGCAAATCTGACAAGCTCTCCAACAGCGAATTTGCTCCCCTTAAAAACAATGCCGCTCTTGCCTTCCTCATGGTCACATTGATTTGTTCTGGGTGACAATGCAGGCTGCTGTGAAATCACCCCAGCGCCATTGATCTCAAGGAGAAGAGGAGGAGAGGGAATGAGAGGCTGGCGACAGAGCAACATGGGAAAAAAATCCACAGCTTGCCCTCTTCAACCTTAACCAGTAATAAAATGAAGGCCTGGGCTGCAATCAGATCAGCCCCTGCTGCACTCCTCCAGCCGCTGCACTGTGGTGTTAGTCTGTGCTTTGATTTGTTTTTTGGAGGCCCGCACATGCTGTTTGATTTGCTATTGTGGCTCGCCATGTTTCACATTATCAGCTGAACTCTTTATTGCTACTGTTTTCCATGCCAGAAGCGAGGCTGTTTTTATCTCACACAGGCCTCTGATTAATCTTCCCCCCTCTATGCTGGCGTACTTTAATCTTGAATGGGAGATATCTGATTCTCCTCGGCTATTGAGGAAGATCAAACTTTAATGGAACAAGGAACTGCACATCATGCTAATCTCCATCTCTCTGCATTTTGGTTGACTGCGCTCCCTTGGGCTTTGTAGCTTTCTGCAGAAGCAGGAAATACATCAGCCAGATAAGATGTTTTCTCTTCATGCTTTGGTAATTTATTCCCTGTCGACAATGGCCACCATTTTACATTGCTGCTGTCTGATTACCTGGTTGAAGGATGGAAACTGGTAAAAACAAGGAAAACTAATGGACACTTTTAGTCAACGACCTTAATGAGTTTGCTATTTAAAGATGAGTTAATGATTAAATATGACTGTTTCTTCATCACAGTTACTGGGGGCTTGAAGATCTCTGATGTTTTTCCGACATTATCTGGTGCTAGTTTGGTGCTAGCAATTCTTTGGCCTCAGTATTTGTTATTTGGTTGATATATCAGTGTCACCTCAACACAAACCCCTCTCTGAATCAGACAAGAGAACTGCATTGGCATTGATCGTCAAGTCCAAAAACCAATATAATATTTTGAAAACCAGAGTCTGTTTTCTTTAAAGCATGATTTCAAAAATCTAAAAAATCAATCACATTTGTTTTAAATTGAACAAATGTGGGGTCAGTGTGCTGCATAGGTCTGTTCTCTTCATTATTTTCACCTTATTCCATAAATGCCAGTTCCGACTCATTTTTCTAAACATTGTTGGTCATATAATTTATTATATGATCAACAGAAATCAGATCTTCCAAGTTTCAGATCCAATAAGAATAACCCCTGAAGTCAAAATTCTGACAGGAAAAGTCGGGGTTTTCCAAACAGCCCAGAGTGTAGCATCCAATATGGCCTCCACACACATAAAACAAAGAGAAAGTTGTATGAATAAGCTATTTATTAATCCTTCGGTTTGTGTCTCATTAAACCAGTGAAATACTAAGATCTCTTCCGCCACTATTTGTTAGCATGTTCCTTCAGTATACAAACCCATACAAATGGGAATATGCTGTTATTGCATCATATTGCTAAAAGCAGCTAGCTTCTGCTAACAAACCCCACTGCTTTTCTCACATGTAAAGTCATATATTTCCAAACTCCTACCTTTGAGTGAAAGCAAGTGCACTGTGAATATTGTTTGGTGGTCTTAATAAATGACGCCCCAAACCAACTCTGTTTTCAGCTGCTGTTGCTGACTGGTCTTAAGTCTGGGGCTTTCACAAACACATCATGTACAAAGCAGTGCTCATTAGTAAACATGATGATGGTGGATCATTTGTTTTCAGAAAGTCTGACATATATTATGTTTTGTAATCCGTAAGGAAATTTGAATGAAATGGTCGTCAATTTGTACATTTTCTGCTCATAAGTGCCAGAAATGTTTAGATACTCAAGGAATTTACAGAACGTGGAGGATGGCGTAGCAGGCCCTGAGTTGTTATATCATCCAAGCTGAAAAAGGCTAAACTTTAAGTTGCACATCAATCAGTCGCATGTCAGAGATAATCGACACGGCAATCATCTGATTCTGGTCAAAAGACGATTTCTCAGTGTAATGTTTGGTTAGTTCCTTGCTTTGTGGTCATCAGTGTTTACACAATAAAAGATCTAAGACTGATCAATAACGTTCAACTCTCCTTTGCTTTTGTCAAGTCAGTTTTCCATCTGATTCTGTTTTTTTTTTATGCTGGTAGATGTGGCGGGGGGGGAACAGTTTAATTAAAATGTGATGTATTAATTGGGGTTTCTTAATACTTCAGCCCTCCTGCAGGTAAATGAACCAACCCTTTCTGTAATTATTGACCAGCTCCACGTTAAGCGCCGCAGGACAGAGCTTTCCGCTGTACGGATGCATCAAGGTTTGATGCTATTCATTACACCACCGTCGTTTCAGGAACCATCCTTTGACCACTGCTTTAGTCTAACACTTCCCTCGTATTGCTGAGTAACGGGGCGCATTATGCTGACCAGCATCTGGACCGCGACAGGCTCGATGCGTTTTGTTGCAAATGGATAACGCTTATGGGGTGTCACACCTCCCGCAGATAGTTTGTGTCTGTGACAAAAAGAGGCTATTACCCAATTGTGTGGCCATTGCTGTAAGGTAATGAAATTTCCACTGACTGGAGAAAACAATGTTGTCTGGTCCGGAGCTGTAATTGCAAAAGCCACCTCGCCATATTTTTTTTATTTTTTTTTGCCCCTCTCCCGATTTCATTGTGAATGTGGGACGATTTAATAAAACTCTGGAGATTTTTATCATTTATTGCCAGGCTTGGCAGCCGCATGAGGGAAAGTAAAGCAAGGCATGCACAGATAAAACTCATTCTTTTTATGAATTTTAACCATGCTGGAGACCATTTACAACAGAGCGGGCATGTGACCCATCGGGATATATTCATGCGTATGCATAAGGTTCAAGCAGGTCAGATATATTGTTAATATAAAAGCACCATTTTCTCTTTCTAAATGGAAGAGTATTCTGGTATTTCCGTCATTTTCTCCCGTGTTATTGTTTGTATCGGGATCGGGTTGAAAATCCATGGGATATTAGGCCTCCGGGGCAAGGAGCTTCAGTGTGTGCCTGTTTCCACTCTCACACAAAAACATAGAAATGTTGACATGAGGACATGTATGGACACACACATGCACGCGCACGCACACACACACACACTCTCCCAGCCCTGTTTTATTACCTCCTGCCTGCTGCTGGAATTGCTTTCCTCCCTCGAGTGAGCCAAGCAAAGCCGGCTTTATTGTGTTAACCTATTTGTGTGTCAAGAGCGATTGCAGCGTTCTTTATCTCTGTTTGTATTCGGACGGGGAGACGGCTGAAGGGAGCGAGGAAGAGGGAGAGAGAGAGTGGCAGAGTGAAGAAGGGAGGCGGCGGCGGTGGGGGTTTACAGAAGCCAGGCGAGCCGCTGGAGTTTAGACGGATGGCCGGTCACCTCGCTCCACTATGGAGGATAATGACTGGTTGCTTAGCAATGACCCACCCCCACCCACTTCCAGACTTCCATCCACAGCAATCATCTTTTCTTTTTCCTGTAAAAGATTTCGTAAATAATTATAACACAATCTCTTGTTTTTTTTTATAGCAGGGATTGATGAGAGTTTGAGCCAGAGGTGGCACTTATCAACTCACTCTACTGACTTGTGCTAGTGGCAGATTGATGCTTGTGTGTGTTTATATCTGCTCAGTTGGTGGAGTTTGACCAGGATTATGACCAGGCCAAAGCTCTATTTCCTGTCAGACAGCTGCAGCACTACAACCTTTGACCTGTGTAACGCTGCAGCGGCGGCACTGCGCTCAACCAGATGCACAAACATTCAGTCACATATCCATGATTTTTTTTGATGGCCAACCAGAGGCCTGTGAGCGCAGCTTCTTGCGAGCTCTTAGGTTTATTAACATTTTTATTGAGTTGAACAAATTGCTGACCTTTTGTGGCATAATGAATAGGCTGGCTCACTTAGGACACATTTGAGTTTTGGCACGAGTGACTGGCGTCTCTCCAGGTTGTTAGAATCGTGATTTGTTTATTCAGCAGGTGAAAGTGTTTAATGCTGTGGATTGTTTTTAAGCATTTCAGCTGCTTTTCAGCTTTTTTGTGCCTTTTTATTCCAACTGGCAATCCCCTTGCCTCTAATCTATACTGGAGTTTTGCCGTTGTTTATTGCATATAATTAAAAAAATGCACCAACTAATCAAGCCTGGATCAAAATCTGAAAATTTTGTGTGATCACTGTGTTGAACGCTGAAAAATTCCAACTTTTTTCTGTTCAGTTTGCATTAAAACTATAATCTTTGACTATTTGGGGTTGCTTAGCACACCGACCAAGAGCAGATACTTTAACACACCTTTTAGAGTCTTATATTAATCAGCTAAAGGTTAGGGGCATAAGATGAGAATAATACCTTCCTTTTTGTTGGTTTCAAAACTGCAGAACTTTTATGTCTTGTCTTTATTCGAAAAAAAAAAGCCAAAATGAGAATTAGCAGATCAACAGGCATTTGCAATTGACAAGAAAGGGGCAAAAATAATGCATCTTTATTTTGGATTAGTTTCTTTTAACGAGAGAAAATATCTCAGCGGGGCTGCACAGTGGCGCTGTTGCCTTGCAGCAAGAAGGTTCTGGGTTCAATTCCCAGCCCCGGTCTTTCTGCATGGAGTTTGCATGTTCTCCCTGTGCATGCATTGGTTTTCTCCAGGTTCTCCGGTTTCCTCCCACAGTCCAAAAACATGACTGTCAGGTTAATTGGCCTCTCCAAATTGCCCCTAGGTGTGAGTGTGTGTGTGCATGGTTGTGTGTCCTGTGTGTCTCTGTGTTGACCTGTGACAGACTGGCGACCTGCCCAGGGTGAACCCCGCCCCTCACCCAGTACGCCAGCTGGAGATGGGCACCAGCAACTCCTGACTCCACTGAGGGACAAGGGTGTAAGAAAATGGATGGATGGAAAATATCTCAGCATGACAAAGATTTAAACATCAGTTGTCACTGATGTTGCCAGTCAAATAATTTTTTCCAAATCTTTCTTTTACACAGTAATTACAGTTCGTGTTAAATTGCATTTCATGGAGAATATAACACATTTTTACTAAAAAGTCACAGCAGCTAGCACTAACAGCTTCCTCACCCCTAGTAGAAATGACACAACAGTCAGTTTGTTGAAAAGCAAGCAGGACAGCTAAAAGCTACGCAGACATTTGCCTCAATATTAGTAGCTTATAACAATTTAAATCGACTCAAGCTGAAAATTTTTTATATCTTGAGATATTAGCTAAAATAGGATTTCTCCTCTGACTATCTGTCAAAGCGGAACATTCTGGAAGTCTTTCATTTGTGTTGCATACAACAGATTTGCTCTGCGCCCACATCGCCGTGGAGCTGCGTCCAACTTGATGGAGCCGGCGCTGAGCTGCGGTCAAATCTGAAATTTGCTGAACTTTGACCACAGCGCACAACTGAGCAGAAAGCAAGCAGTCAATGTGGAAGCAGAGATTTGTTGCAGGCACACTGCTCACTGCGTTACAGTATCTCTTATCACATGCTTCTCGCTGCTGCCGATTCTCTTTGTTTGTGTGTCACTTGCAGGTTTATGTCTGTTGGTGGTTTTTTTTGTGTGTGTGTGTTTTTTTAACCACAAGATAAACACATTATTTTAGCTTGATAGGACTGCAGCTTTGCATTTTTAAAATAACCAGGATCTGCTTGCTGTTTCGTGCTGTACTCTGCTGTGGATGGACGAGTTTCAGTACCAAAGCAGGGATCACCTCTAACTCCAGTGGCGAGCTTAGCAATTGCCAGTTCTGGCCTGAAAACCAAATTAACCTTTGCTTCAAATATTACGCTGTGACAACTTTCTTCTACAGTTAGGATAACTATTACTGACAATAACTTCACAGCAAAAAAACAAAATCCAAGAAATCTCTTTAAAGAACATCAGCCGTGTCTGATTTTTGGCCATCTGTGCTCTCTCTCCCCATATCCTTTTCAGTGCCATCTTCCCTCATCCCGACTCATGCACCATTGGTAAAATTGACAGCTTTACACGTCCTGGGAACTTCAGACGGATAAAATAAACATGCACACGCACACACACTTCTGTGGCATGCTTCTGTGGCTGCGTCTATAAGAACAGCTGTCCAGCTGTCACGGCAGCCAACTAGTCAGCCACTCTCCAAGGCAACATCTGTAGAGACTGAACGCACAAGGGCAGCCTGCCGTTCTCTGCTCGTCCCCAAAGACTGAAGAAGTATGTCAGACCTTTTGGCTGCACATTACCACTGACCACATCAACCGTATCGCTGGCTTTTGATTGAGAGTTATCTGCTCCTGTGCCACCTTAATAAGCTCTGCGGGGCCTCGAACTGCCAGTCACGTTGTCACAGTCGTTCTTAAAGACAAAACATTTGACTGTGTGGGGGGGAGGGGAAGAAAGAACACAACCCATTATCGCATCCATTAATAGTCATCTGCCTCTGCATGGATGTGTGTGCACGTGTGTGTAAACAAAGTCCCAGCGAGCAAGGTGCAATGGCCTGGAACTGACGAGAACCTACTGGGAGAGTCTCTCCTTATTGCAGCCCACCCCTCTCCGCTCCTCCCTCCCTGCCCTCCCACCGTCCTCCCCCCTCCTGGCAGCGGAGTGATGCTGAGGCAGGCGGCGGAGGGGCACGGAGCCATGTGAGTGGGGAGATGAGCAGAGCTGCGGTCCCCTCTGTCAGCCACAAACCAGGATCAGGCAGATCACATGGGACTCTCTCCTGGGGAAAAACAAAGGGAACAGGGGTGGGGGGGGAAGAAGCAGCTGTTTAGTGTTTTTCTCTTACTTCCTCAGCAGCTCACTTGTGTTTTTCCCCGCTCTGTCATCTTCTCCGCGGCTGTCATTACTTTCTGTCATGCATTTTTTAAAGATACTTTTGCTGGCAGTTTTTGGCTTCATTTGATAGCAGCAGAGATATTAGACAGATGTGACGGGGACAGCGAGACGAGAACGACAAGTAACAGCGTTCCTTAAAATGGGTGTTGGACCCCATCATTAATGGTTGTTGTTTAACTGAGGAATGTTTTCCGCAAACATGGGGGAGATTAAAGTTTGCCCCCTGAACATGTTAGAATCGTTCCTAAGCGTCTTTATGGATGGAACCATTAAAGCAATTGATAACTGGGCGTCTCAGACACGCAGACAGCTGCATATTCATTCAGACTGCGGGCGAAATGTGATGGATCCTGTTTACTGGAGCCGAAAAAATGGTTTGGCATTTAAGTATCTTAAACTTGTCTTTTAGTCAGCGTTCTGTTATATATCCATGATGCCAGTTGTCAACAGGAATTGAAAGGAACACCCAGAACAAGACGAGATGACGCCCAGCATTTAATAAAATGAGATGTTGCTTGAAAACTATTATGCAAAAAGAAAAAAGAACAATTCTTGAGATGCCCTGTTACTTTGGCAGTTCATCACCCGACCAGTGACACTCAATTTGCAGTTTACTAAAACTTCTTCTTCCTTTTCACCAATTATCTGCAGCATTTTGGATGCTCTCTGCAAGAGGAAACAGTCACAATGTGACAGACGAGATGCAAAGAACTTTTAAGCACATTTTTAATACTAGCTGGTTGTTAGCTGCAGCACTTAGCTTAGCATCTGGTTCACTTCTTGCTGTCTGGACAAAATTGAAGCTGCTGTCGTATAGTCATTTGCTGGTTTATTGGACAGTGGTCTAAATGTGAGAAAAAGCACATTTTGAGGAACGTCGAGTCCCTTTGCTTGTTTATTGTTTGCGTTTTGCTTTTGATGCGTTGCAGCACTGAATATTTTTTTGCGAGATCGACTGTGGTATTAAGTTTTCATCTGTACCAAGACGGAGTATTTTACCATGCAATGCTGTCAATATCACTTTTAGCTTCTAGCATACGAAGAAGAGTTTCCTTTTCTACCTCATTGCCAAAGATACTGCTGCTCAAACAACTGAGATGTGATGGAGGCTTCTTTACTCCTTATGGAAGCAGGACTTTCTTTAGTCCTCTCTGTCAACTCAAAACAGCAATTCAAGAGTCACTTCCTTTCTTACTTCAAAATAAGACTCTCAGACACAGATAGACACTCAGCAGAATTGTGAGTTTAAATCACACAATCCCACATTGGGGCCTAATCATGTTAACCTACACTTACTCACCTGCTGACTGCAGCCAGATAGTGCTTTGGGCAGAAATATCATGGATATTTAATATCGTTACGCCCCTTGTGATTACACATTCTGTCACGATGGAGAGGAAATGCCTTCAAACCCAAATTCCATCTGGCTGTGGTGAAATCTCTGCACAAAGTCATTTTAAATGGTCCCCGTCCAGTTTTTGACAGCAAAATCGCCTGCTCATGACTTATCGTTTTATCATTTAAATTTCCCCCATTGACGCTTGCCGCCATGATTGACGGCTGGGCTGGAAAGCAGCAGCTATCTCAATTGAGCCGCGGCAGGCAGTTGGTAACCGGGACAATGGTCTCTCCTCTTTGCCTTGTTTTCACATGTTTTCTGCTGTCACAGAAACCTCGCTGATTGCTTCTTTGCCAAGACAGCATCCTATTAATCTTTTAAATAAGGGCTGCCGCCCAGCAGCATTGTTTGCTTAGAGCCGAGGACCTTGTGAGACTACACTGAAAAGGGGAAAAAAGAACGCGGGAAAAAAAGCAACTGCCAGGGTTGAATCAGGTCTCATTGTGGAAGGGAAAGGCTTCTTAAAACCAACAATATTAGGAATTTATTAGCTGCTGTGTTGTTGAGGTCTTAATATTGCCAGGACTCTCTTGCCCCTCCTGAAAGCGTGGGCTCTGTTGTCCTCTGCCGTTCTCATCTTTGACTCTCCAGGTGTATTTTGTGCTTTTACCAGTACTGTGGCACTCTGAATAAAAGCTCCGGTGTTTATGGCCCTTTTCTTTTTTGTGTGTGCTTATTGATCTCTTCTGAGCGTGGTTGGAATGGGCTTTATTTTCTTCAATTCCGGCCTCAAATAGCATAACAGCAGCATATTCTGAAATGGCAAGCCATTGATGTATTTTGATGTGACCTATAGAAGGTAGAATAAGCTTTTGTGCTTTGTGCTTAGCTGACAGTTTGTTTAGAGAGAAATAATGCTGTTCTTGACAAGTTTTTTTTTTCAGCCATTCCACCTTGAAAAGCCATACTCCACTCTGATTTCATCAACCCGGCTTTTGTGTTTAATTATGTGTTATTTGTGGTAGGAAGTCTTTTTGTGAGACTTTTTTGTCAAGTGGCTGTAAATGGAGAGTAGCTGCAGGGCTTCTGACACCCTCCGCTCTGTAATGAGTGCCTTCCTGTGCAAAATAGCCCCATAAACCAAATCTCTCTGGGATGAGGAACATGTGGCAGGAGTATTTGGCATCTCGCGCACAGGAATGTTTATGGCATACGAGAAACGCTAGGATCACCGAATACCACCCTCAAGTCTTTTTGTCTCCACTCCGGTCATGGAAACCCAGTGAGGCAGGGCAAACTAGATGACTAATAGACTCCCAGGTCAGAGCCACATGATAGCAGCAGTGCTGGTCAATGGAAATGGATATACTTTCCCCCAGAGCGAGGTACGACTGCTTTGCGATCATCTGTGCGGTCATGGCCTGGTGCACGTCCTCACACACGAATGGCTGAGCGCAGAGCTATTCATAGATATCTGTGGCCCGGAGCTGCTTTTTCATTTTGAGAAGAAATGCACAAAAATCAATTAGCAAGTAAGAAAATCAGACCAATCTAATGTCATAGTAATGCAGACTTTAGGGGAATTATTGAGCTGCCCAGGGAAATGGGAGGCTGTTAATTGTGTGCCTTTATAGGGGTGTAACAAGATCTCTTTTGTGCTATGTTAGAAGTATTATTTCACATCAAATTAAAGCCTGTCTTACACTTACGTCTGGTGAAGTAAGTGTAAGATGTTCTTGTGACCATCTCTTTTACGATTGTCATTATTGTTATTATGCAGGGTTCCTGCAGGGCCCTAAAAAGTTATTCAAATGTAAAAATTTGACAATGAAGTTGACTGAACTTAGACATAAAATAGTCAAACAGACCAAGGCTGAACTGGACAATTATTCACTCAGGAGAAATTATTTTAAAATAGTGTTATTTATCTTAATTATTCTGCTTGTGAAAATGTAAAAATGTGGGGATTTTCAGTTGATCTTTGGGATTTGATTCACCTTACTGCTATACTTCCATCCGTACATCTGTGTGTCGTCTACCTGCTTACATGTGCAGGGTCGCAGGGCGCTCTGCTGCTCGTCTGCAGCAGTCATTAGGCGAGAGGCGTGGTGCAACCTGCACAGGTCTCGAGTCCATCACGGCAACACACAAACACGCAGGTCAACGCAACCACGCACACAAACACTCATACTTGGGGACAGTAAACCAATACACCTGTGCATCGCATTTTGCAATGTGACAAGCATAAAAAGGCACAGTTCATGGACCAGTCACACCTGCACTGGAATAGACTGATTAGGTTTTCTAAGAAGGTAGTCATGGGTTGGGATTTCTCACTGAATCCACGAACCAGATCAGGGATATTTTTATGTCATATTTTTATTATTTAGTGACTGATTCTAAATATTAAATAACTTCTGCTTGTTCCATGTTTTGGACTGGTCTAGAACACTGCGAAACTCTTACTGGGATACTGGGGAGAAAAATTATGATTTGTAGTTTTCCAGAAAATATTGCTACAACTTGAGCTGGATGTATAGTTACATTGTTACATCTTCCAAGTTTGACTAGCTTTAAATAGTCTGTATGATTAAATAACAGGCATCTGTCTCTCAAATCTTATTGTAATTTTCTAATAAATAGTTTTCAGCACCTTACGTTTTTTTATTTTTGATTTTTTTGCGTTCCGCAGCTTGAAATGTGCGCTCTGTGATACTGTCAGATACTGTCAGATGTTTGTGTGCACAGGGGTATCTTTTTATGCTTGTTTGCAGGTTAAATACAAACATTGCTGTCCCAGATTCACTCCCTCCTCCCCTCCAACCTTCTTCCTCCACATGATCTCAATCCTCGGCAACCAGCCGGAGCGCCTCACATGCAGCCACCGACCTCCTCCCCTGCATCCAGCATCCGAAAGAAAACATTTCTCTCAGTTCCTCTGCTTTTCAAAGTGCTCACATAGCTTGACTTTCTTTCAAAGCAGTAACCCCCCCAGCGCCACCTCCTGCCTGACCCCCTCCTCCTGGAGACAGCACTCTTGACCTGCTGCCCCATTGTTTCCAGCGGGGATGGATGGGGAGCCGCCTCTGCCGGCGCGATCCTTCACTCAATAGCCGCTCCATCTGTTGACTGCGTGACTCTGGGTTCGAAGCGGGGATTTTGCTCCGTCTGTGCAGGGTGTGAAAGGAGTTATCTCAGGGGGCTTCCTGAATGAGGCTTTAAAGCTGCAATAGAGGGGTGTTGTGATGCTGCACGCACACACACACACACACACACACACACACACACACACACACACACACACACACACACACACACACACGCACGCACACAACACACCCTCCGCCCATCATCGGCCCGACACAGCCGGCTGGGTGTGCGCAGGATGAGAGGCCTCTATTGTGCTTGTTCACAGGCCCCCGGGCAACAGGGTCACCTTGTCCCCAAACAAACGCTGCCCTCACTGGAATTGTTGGCACTGCATGTCTGTGCATGTGTGTGTGTGCTTGCATGTTGAAGAGGGGGGAGCAAGTATTTGAGTGCAAGAATGCATCATCAAAATGAGGGCAGAGGCCTTGCCTGTGAGGAACATTTATCTAACATCTCAGCTTTTCACATCAGCGCCCATTCAGCGCAGCCGGTCTGTGACAGGGGTTCAAAGGACGTCACAGGAACAGCCAGGGCGGCTTTACAGGTCAAGCTGCTTTCACTGAACATTTGGACCTAAAAAAAAACCAAACTACAACAATGTCTACTCTGTATCTGTTGTAGAGACAGCACTGAGAGCAAACAACAGTTTTTATTTCCTCTTGTGGATTTGAGTTTCTGTCTGGTGAAATGTTCAAGTGCTGCTTTCAGCTCCTGATGCTGGTCTGCTCTGCGGTTTGTGCTTTTCAGCGGCGTTTGAAGGGACCAAAAATGAAATCTGTGGGTGTTTAGACATCTGCTTCACCTTAATTAAGGGTGAAACTGCAGAATGCAATGGATTTCTAGCTGAGGCCCTATGTATGTGTACGTCTGAGTTTTCTTCAGCATTTTTGCGGTAACCGAAAACAAACTTTAATCCTCCCTTTCAGATTTTGTTTTAAACTATCAAATATTATTTTACCAAACACATTTGTTCCATTAGAGATTTTTGAAAATATTAATCATAGTTTTTCAAGCTTCTCAAAAATGTGCAACCTTGAAAGGATCTAGTCTGTTCGTTTTGTCTTTTCTGAGAATCAACTTGCTCAGAACTTGCTCAACTAAATTTGAGCAAGTTCTAGTTGCAACCTGGAAAACAATAAGGATGTATCTGTTGCATTACTAACTACTATTGGCAATGCAAGCTGATGACATTTTTTAATACAGTGGATCCGGATACATAAGGAACATATTCTAGGGACATTGAACAACATGATCCAACCCTAAGAGGATTCACCGTTCATGCACTCAGAGACGTTTAAAATGAAGTCAGGGAACTCAATGATATCATAAATAATATTCTGTAAAGAGAAACTCGACTCTCTCAAAGTGTATATCAACAGGTCAAGCTTTACAACAGCAGAAATTTCTCAACAGATGTCACCAGATGTCCTCAACACGCCTTCACCACGGCTCATATTAAAGTAACAGAGTCCGTCTCCTCTCGTCTCTTCCTTAAACTGAGAGGACAAAAATAAAGTGAGCTGAAGACAGAGAAGCCTTTTCGGTCACAGAGTCCCCTCAGCAGATGAGACAGAGTTGAAGGAGGCGGGGGTTTGTTGAGAGGAAAGCGCGGTGGTTGAAAACTGCAGTGACAGCAGAATGAATAAATTGAAAAATTCTCTCATTGTAAATTGTCTATCGCTCGTGACAAACGATCTGATAGGCGAGCGGCCCGGGTACCCGACGCATCCGTCCCAATAGAGCTGTGAATAACTGGTCTATCTCCACACTGCTTAGCACTGGCCCCGCGCTTAATAATTCATACAGTGTGAAATATTTTCCCCGGTACAGATATGCCAAAGAGCTGCCGGCAGCAGGCGGGGGCGGAGAGAAAGGTGTCCCTGTGGTGCTAATTTGGGGGGTAGAGGGGGGGGGGGGGGGTGACGTGCATAGATTTCTAAGGGGCCTCTAGTTGAAAAGAAGATGCCAGAGAGACATTTATTCTGCTCCATGCTCTGTTATTAGAAGGAGCTGGGATCGAGATGCAGAAAGTGAGATAGAGGCATTTAAAGGGATGTTTCTGGATTTTTTAAAGTCAAGATGCAGTAAACGGTTATGGACAATCAATATCTTACCTGCAGTATATCAGTCTTACCATTTTCATTAGGTATAAATCCAGATTAGTTGATCCAAGAGGCTGAAGCAAACAGTTGTAAACGCGAATGTTTTATACATCTGTAAATCATCAGTGCTGGGCGGTCATTTATACAAAAGCCAATAATGTTTTTACACAATACATGCAGGTTGGAGGCTCCGTGCGCCAACAATAATCTTCCTGCGTGAAGCAGATACTGAGAAGAGATTCTAGTCAAAGTAACTAACTTAAACTCTGGAAAGCTAATATTTATGGTGGCTTATTCTATGAGTGATGGTGCGACCCATATTATCTTCCTGTATGAAACACATACGTTAAATGGAACAACGAATACATTTTGGGTCAGAGTAACTGACTCAGGCCTCAGCCACATGACTAGATGTATTTTTAAGCAGATATATTTTCCTTTCCTTTTTAGTTTTTGGAAAAAATAAAAAATAAAAGTGTTCACATGGTCTGTTTAATGCCATTAAAAACACAAAAGTCAGTAACCCTCCATCAGCATATAGCAACACAATCAACATTAATTACTTATGAATTAAAAATAAGATCATCCTGACTACGGCTGAGCTCCTTCTTAATGACTGTGTGCCCAGTCATTTTAACATATTCCACTTATGTTTGAGCTAACAGAGGACAAAGGGAAACAGATGTGTAATAATCCACTAAAAACAAGTTAACTGCTGTTGCAGATTCTCCAATAGAAAGTCGTAGTGGGCATGTGAAAAGTAAACCAGTATTTTATCGCCATGTATATTTATGACACACTTTGATACTGTGAACAGAGTTCTCACAAATGTCCACTTTAAAAAAGGTTTTTTTATCACTACATGGTTTGCTTGTAGATAGAAGGTCCCGACAGAATTGCAAATCTTCATTTTGCATAACATCTGTGTTTGTGTGACCCTGATTTAATGGTTAACGATGGCAAAAGTAGTTTAACTGAACATAATGCTACATATTTTTACACAGCCTTACTTTAGTACTAGATAGGTAGTTTTACCAGAAATTCTTTTACATGTTCTTAGAAAGTGTTTCACATGGGAAGGTCATTAGCAGCGCACTGCCTCCAGCCTTCATTATGCCCAGAGCAAATGCAATAATGATTCAAAGGTTCATTAAATAGCTGTAACAATAATCTCTATGGTGCTTTTGAGATTAGACTCGCTTTAAGATGGTAAAACTTGACTCCTTTCACAGTTACTGTTAAATTTATGTCCGGGATCAAGTGATCTGAATATATTTGCTGAATGCAGTTGCCAAGAAATGCTTTTACTGCAGGTAAGATATTAACTACTTATAACCTTTTAACGGAAACTCATTCTGAACCACCCCTTTAGTTAAGGCTCATCTGTCAGAAAGGAGAACAATTATTCAGTCAGGCTGAACTCTCCTAACATCACAGACTGTTGGAATAACAGGAGCTATAAAGCAGCTAAGTAGTTTTTGCTGTTTGCCCTGGTGAACGTTTTGGTCAGTCAGCGGGTTGTCCGTGGACACCTGCTTCAATTCCTTTCCCGTTTTTCCATTAGATGGCTCCTCCTGTCTCGGACTCCCGAGTTCTGCAGCCAAAAAGCAGCCGTCCCTGACCTTTTTGTCCGCTTTCATTCAAAGCCCACAGCAGCAGCAGCTATAAAGCCGCCCTCTTGTGTGCGTGAACGGGCGTGAGCAGATGTGTGCTCGAATGTGACAGTGTCATATTGCCGTGTGTGGTTTTGTGTGACTCGTTCTGCAGCTCAGTCCTGTACAAACTGGGTTTTTATGGTGCGCATTCAGGCCCTGATACCAATTATGCAAACTATTAAAAATTTAAGGAGGACAGTCTTTTATAATTTAATCCTAAAGTAATAGATTCTATTAAAAATGTATGAGTGGAGCTTTATAGATGGAGCTAGAATTAGTGTCTATCAAAGACTCCAGTCAAGGATGCAGGGGGAATGGGCAGCAGGAGTGGCGGTATTGCCTCATTATTCAAATAGGATATGATTACCATAGAGCAGGAGACCCTCCATGCTGAGGCAAAGGCTCTCTGGCCGCTGTGGTCATGAACAGAGGAAGATCTCCTCTTTATGGGTAAGACAAAACCTTATTCTGATTCCTCTTAAGACTTTCACATAGTGACAAGCGATTTGTTGTGGTTTAGAGCAGTTTGTCGCTGAAATGCTCTGCCGTCTCGGGTTTCTCCTGCCTGTTGTTTCACTTGAGATTGTTTCTTGTCCCTACTGAAAGCATGTAGAAGGTGTTCAAGCATGAAAACAGGAAGCCTGCAGTGTTGTAACTTAATGGCTTGTGCTGCAAGCGAAAGGCAGGCTCTTCTTTTTTTTTACCGGCCTCACTGCTCCCTGGTTTACCCCACCAAACTTCCTGAACAGGTCTGACTTAGTTTCCACTTTATGCGTTCTGTGTTTTTTTTTTTTTTCTTTTTCTTTTATTAAAAGCCGCCTTCTTTGCTCTGCTTTACTTCTCCGGAGCTCAACTTTTTTCCCTGCATCACTGCTTTCAAGGAGCACAGATTGCTGAATTAGTTCTTTGTTGTGTGATTTGCTTCAGTTATTACAGGTAGAGAGCCGCCCTGATCCAGACACCCTAACTGGCTCTGGAAAAAGCTCTGCGGTTATTAATGTGGTGCGGGAAGTGGATTTAAAAAGCCAATAAAAATCGGAATCCTCATGAAGCTTATATGGATCTCAAGTTTTGCCTCAGAGGTAAATTCCTCGCCTTTTTGATGTAATGGTTGCCTGTTTATGGAATAAATCCAAGGAGCTTAATCGATCATCTCCGTGGAAAGGTCAAGTGGAGAAGCTCTGGTGTTTGAAGTGCTTATCCCGTGGAGGAGTGCCAGAAATGTGACACCTCCTTATGAGTGGGTGGTGGCAGGCAGATTAGTGACGGACAGGGTGGCCCAGGGGGATGATTTAGGGAGATTCAGCTCTAAATACTCTGTGTGTATCAGGGAGGGAGACACTGAAAGCTGCCTGCTCCCAATCCGCATTTTCAACTGAAAAGGATATTAGTAGATTAGAATGGAAATGTACAGGAAAAAAGGTTGAAAAGTGGAAAACAGATGGGTTGAAGTTACTGAGACAAACAAACAAAAAAAAAGTCCACAAAGGGACAGCTTATATTCTTTTATATTTGATGCATTTTAGGCATTTTTGAGAAAAAATATGTTTCTCTGTTTAACCTTCCAATAATCGGTCAATGAATGATTGAAAATGAAAATAAGCTGTTTCATATCTCTGACCATTTGACTGGTGTATCTCTGATTAAACGGCTTTAATCAATAACTCATACTTGCAGTAGATAATGCTGTTTCCATCTTTAGTATACATCTAGATAAGCTGGTTCAACAAACACTATTTTATGAACCTTTAAGCTTTTGCCATGTTTAGATTGGGAGATTATTTACAATGCAGATGTTAATTATTTACACAGGAAATTGAGGATTGGGGGTGGTGCGCCACCAAATATTTTCCTATGTGAAACAAGTACTGAAAAAGGAACAAGTTAATGGTTTCTTGTCATGGTAACAAAGTAGCAGAAGAGTAAGGCAACGTAAATAGTGTCTAAAGTAGCATTCACTTAAACTTTGACGATCTACATAGATTATATCAACGTTACTCTGACTGCAAATACTTTACATGTTTCTTTCTCCTTACATGTTTCATACAGGTAGATCACTTTTTTGTGCCTGCTAGTTCCCATGTAACTAATCATCACCAAGTACCACCAAAATATATCTCATCAATTGCCAAGTAGGTCTGGACAATGTATAGAAAATTTGTCATTATGACCATTTCAGTTGAGCAAAATCAACATCACAAAGAACTTTTTGGACTTCAATACTCGATAGCAAGTGATTAAAGTTTGCACTTTTTCTGTGATCGTTTCTGACTGGTGGTTGGTTCTACTGGTTGTGACCAGTAAGTCTAGATTTACTGGCCAAAGCAGAGATACCATATTGTCATTGCAACACGTAGCAATATTATACCATGTTTTCCTGATATTGTTTAACCCTAATACCAAGGGTTATCTGCAAAAGTTAAGATATTAACTGCTTGTAACCTTTTAACACAACTTCTCTTCAAAAAAGCCTGAACTATCCCTTTAATGTTGCTTGAGATTACCAGTCGGTCTCATCCCTCTGCAGTCAAATCTAATCTGGGCAGGGTGGCTGTGGGCAGCATGTGTGCTCAGAGTTGAAATAGGGCTTTCTCTGCCTAATCCTCTATCCAGGGATCACTCAGTAGGGTGAAGACAATTACCAGCCTGCTTTCTCATGCTAATGAAATCTCTAACTAGATCTTACAGAAAGAGGAAAAAATAGATGGAGAAGGAAGAGAGGCTGGGACAAAGGCGCGGAAAGATGACCTGACTAAAATGGGTTTTTAGATTACCATTTAATTATTGATAGTCAGCCAATTGTAGGGGCCTGAGCTCGGGATTAGGGAAGCATTTTCTAGCAAAGGGACAGATTATGAAGTTATTTTGGTGTTTGTACTAAGGGTCAGAAATTTGCTGAGACAAGACTTATGTCACCGACATATCAGCGGCTAAACTAACCCGCCTTTCACCTTTTTATCAGCTGCCTCCAGCAAGGTGTCTGGAGTGGTTTTAAATTGCATTAATATGTAGGAATTTATAGATCGGCTCCCTTGGCATTTCTGCGGGGAGGGGAAGAGAGTATTACGGTCCCCATCTGCACTAATTACTGGGTGTTGGCAGTGCTACCTGTCTCTTGTGAAGGACAAACCAAGGCACCAAAGCTGTAACATGCATGCAGGCTAAAGGAGCTCATCTGCTAAGGAGTCTTTTAGAAGAGCGATATCTCAGAGGGCTTTTTACTTGATGTTTGATGCTTTGACTACCATAAAACATCTCTGCTGGCAAACATCAATAAATTAAAAGACTATTTAAGTTCTCTCATCTAGAGCTGAGAGAAAGACGCTAACAGGCTTCATACCCATTTGTAGCAATCATTTCATGTGCGTGAGATCTGTCATTACAAATCTGAACCCAACCACCTTCGACTGGTTGGATAGCTTTGAAATGTAGGTGGAAAAAAAGAAAATTATGGGGTTAGCAAATAAAACAAATTTGTAGTTTCAAAAATCATTGCAAAGAAACGATAACCGTCACAAATGCACTGACCTGCCTCAAATGGTCAGGCTTGTTGCTCTTTATAAGTCTGTCCTGTCACAGAAATTATTTTCCATTTTAAATCGTCTGCTTCTTTTCTCAGTCCCTTGAGCCCTGACACCTTCACTTTACCTGTTAAAACAGCCAACATCAGTGTGTTAACTCTTATTTTTGCACTATAGGTGGCTCACTCTGCCAGGTTGACAGTTTTTCTGCAGTAAATCTGCATGCGGTAATTCCTCAGCCTGCTGTGGGCTTCTCAGGTTCCCATATTTGTCTGTCATCCTGTCAGAGACACTTCTTGGATCACTGCTGCACAAACATTTGCTTATGTTTGCGCCATCTGTGCCATTAGCCAGCAGGTGATTACCAACCGCAGACTCACCTCCCACTCTGTCCAACTGGACTCCCTATGCTCGCATGGCCAGGGCCAGTTTTCCAGAGGGAGAAGGATGGCAACATCTGGAGTAAAGAGAGAGACTGCTGAGTCTGAGCAATAAAAAGTACAGCAAAGAGGCCATGCGAAGGGTTTTGCAATCAAAACTTTGGCCTACTATCTTTAATTTAGTTCTATGGGATACACAAACACAATGCAGTCCGTGACAGTGAGGCGCAAGAACAGGAATGATTTTCTTTTTTTTTTCATTTGATGAAATGCATGCATTTGTATTCCACCTCTTCTTCTATGATACCCTTAAATTAAAATTAAGTGCACCAGAGTGGAGGTGTTCTTGTGGCGGCAGAGACTGTAGGACATTAGCAAACATTTCAAGACATGTTAGTCCATCAAACAGACAAGTCAAGAGGACTAATCAGAGAAGCAGCCCATTGTTAGCTCTGCAGGAACTTCGAACATCCACAGCTCAGGTGAAAGAACCTGTTGACAGAACAGCTTTTAATCAAATGTAACTTCTGCAGAAGAGTGTCAATAAATATTCAATTGTTGAAGAAAATCCTTAAGAAATGTTGATGGTAGTTTAGTTTGTCACCAGCCATGTAAGAGATGTAGCAAATTCGTGGAAGAAGGTTCTTTGGTTTAAAGCTGCACAAATGTTTTGGAAATGTATTGGTCTGTGAGTTTGTAAAGTATTACAGCAAAGGAAGCTTGGAATGTAGTAATTATTTTCTCACTTATTCAGACTGTAATATGTTATGTTATAGTTTAGCATGCACATGCAATATTTAGTCTTATGTATAGAGGCTCAGGGCAGTAGATGTTCACACCAGGCCCAAGATGGTGCAGGTCACAGAGAAAGTCAAAAACACAAATGAGCAAACGGACAAGGAAGGATGTTAAAGTCGTAAATCAATCTGAAAATCTATGTTAAGACTTGGGGGCGGGGGGGTGTAAAGGTTCACAGATGCTTTCTGTCCAATCTGTGTGAGCTTGAGCAACATTGCTAAGAACAATGGAGAAAAATTTCCGTCTCTCAATATTCAGACGTGGCATCCTCTAAAAATGCTTGCAGCTTAAATTTTAGCGAATGACTGTCGACTCAAGGGGGCTGAATACAAATGCACACCACACTTCTCAGATTTAGTGTGTGAAAATTTTTGAAAGATATTAGTCATTTTAGTCATTTACTTTCTTTTCATAATTATGCTGAGTTCGTCTGTCACATAGAAATTTGTAAAATACGTTGGTAAATGTGGACAAGTTCGAACAGCATGGATTGTGATCCATGCAGTGTGCTGCATGTGAAGGAAAATGTTGGTTAACATCTTCTACCAGCGAATCTCTGAGCCTTTGTGTCATCCGCTCTTTTTCAGTCCTTAATATCAAGCGGAGCAAAAATGGCTTTGTCACACTTGAGATATATCGAATGAGATCAGTGTCAACATCTAGACGGTGCACTATTTGATTGCCTTGTGGGCCTGGCAACACACTAATCTTATGCATGACTGACTATTGGATCTGTGACATCTTCCAGTGAAAGACAGCGGAGTTGTCATTTGGACCGAGGGAATCTGGGTCACCCCAGGTCCTGCAGGAGGGTGCTGTTTGGACTTCAATTCAATTATTTCTCATTGATTTATTGGACACCCATCAATAAACACACATTTCTGGACTGGAGCGCTTTACACAAAGGTTTTCTCTTTTTCTCCCCCTCCTGTTCTCCTGCTTATTCTGTTCTATCCTTAACTGACATAAGCCTTTCTTTGAAGTTCAGGAACCAAAGGAATGAGGAATGACAGCACAACAAACAATGAACAAAACACACACACACACACACGGGGATAGAGACAATGAGAGGTTTTTGAATATTCAAGTGAGACACCATAGGATGGGTTGAGAACCAGTGTTTTATTGTTGCGTTAAGCCATGAAAGGATGTGTCTGGGACAATAAAGAATTGTGTCACGTTGGGATAAGAAATTCTGCAATATCAATGCTTTACAAATTGTGCGTAAGAAGGTTTACAGTGGAAAATATAAATCTCACAGGAAAAAAAACAGAAAAGCACAGCTTGTTTCTCACATTTGGGTGAAGTTACAGCGGGGGGCTGGTGATTTATATCTGGAGTCCTTTCTGGAGAGCAGTCTGCACAGAGAAATAAATGCAGAGTAGGTATGAGGCTTTGTTTTTAAAATCTATTGTATTTAGAGGTTTCTTGGTGTGAAGCCAGTCAGTCATGAACTGCACTTTAGTTGGGCTGGTTGCAACATTTCCAACGCTTAGATTGTGGCTGATTTAGCACCAATAGGAGATCAGCTTGTGTCTGACTATCTTAAGCCACTTTCTTATTGCTCAAGAACACTGAAACTCTGTTATGTAGGTACATCTTGATTCTACAGGAAATTAGGAAAAGCCACTGTTGGCAAATGCTTTTCTGATTGAAAAAGTCACGTGCATTAGGGTTTTAGTAATGTTTAGACTAATTTTTGCCTCATTTATTAAACAAACATGGGTTGTACAGCGGAGCTTTATAAAAAAGTGGGGTCTTCAAGAGTTCATGTGGACTTTTTGAAAGCCATGTTTCTGAAGTTAAATTGGCAAATGGGAAACTCAGTCAAAAGCAGCATAACTTTAGCTGCCATGACCTCCTGAGGCTAAAAGCTTTAGCAAAGTTTCACTTGAGTTGAAGTGAATTCCAGCTCCCCCCTTCCACCTGCACCAGGAGTCAGCAACCTTTTCTATACGACGGCCATTTTTTGAGCCTCAAAGCACTCATGATTGTTCATTAACAAACCAAATTTATTTTCCACTGCTAGTGCTAGATGAGGAAAAAGCAAACTTGTGTAAATATAACTGTAGTAATTTCTATATGACGCTACATGTGACACTGAACTCTAAACTTGTAGCTCCTCAGCGATTCATCTGTGGTCTTGATGGTAGAGAATCTACAGTTCTACCACAGAAATAACCTGTGATGTATGAAAGTGAGTGTGAGAAGAAATTTTTGAAACAAATGCTGTTAGCTTTGAGGGAACCCTCTAAGTTAACCTGATAAAAACCATCACCTTGTTTTCCTTCGTTTTGTACAGACAGTCTGGACCCTGCGCTGTTGAGAAAAGATTGCTTCTGGACGCATGGAGGACTTTGTTAAAGTTTTAAACTTTTCAAGTCATTAATGTTTGTACCTGATGAATACAATGCTCCAATTTGATACTGTAAATTGCCTGCACTGTAAACAACCATCTCCCACTGCGAAAAGAGAAGCACCGAGTCGAACAAGATGGTTGTTGGTGTTAATTCAGTACTCGGAAGTATTTCCAACACAAACTGAATGACTTTATTCACTTCCTTCTCTGCCATTGCCAAGCTACAACCATAGGCAGATACAGATCAAAACCAGTGGAGAAACTCAGAAGCAACTCCTGCTTCTGTTCTCTGATTGGTTAAAATTCAGCCAGAGAAATCAAGCTGAATGGGAGAAATCCCAGATGGAGTACTGAAGGGAGATAAGAATCAAGTGGATATGCGTAGGAAGGCAAATGGCCAGGCTGCCTCTAAGTGCTCGTCCTTCCACATTCCACATTACAAAAATCTACTTTAAAATGCTGATTTAACTCACAACTTTTCCTCTATTTGTCTGGAGTTATTGCTTTTTAAATCTCTGCCTTTTGGGTTTGCAAAAGTTTAAAACTCAATGTCTGATTGCTTTGTTCGTAGATGCAGCGGTTGGCTGTGAAGTCAATTAGTACTCATTTCTATTACAGGGCTGACATTAGTCTAGACAGGCGTGTTTTGATTAGAGATGACAGACGACTCACGGTGATTGGACTGCCAGACATTCCTCACCCTTCATCCCATGGGTGAAGCTATTGAAACTGACTTGAATATGGAAAGCTAGCAGATGAGTGTTTTTGCCAAGCTGCCCTTCATCTGCAGAGAAACATGTTATAAAAACGACTTCTCAGCACACGGGACTGCATAAGCCGCCGCAACGCTGACATGCCTCAGTACATCACGTATATATTTATAAAGCTCAGCTGCCAATATGTTTTTTTCCAGCACTGTATATCATAGCAATAATGTCCAAACTGTGGGCTTTTTACACACAATGGCCTTTTGTTGTGCAGGTTATTTATTGTGCTGGTGTGAGGTTGTGCAGAGCTGGTGGGTGAGTGCATCCAGGGGCTTGTATTGTTAGGGAATCAGTGGCTCTTGTTTGTGGAGCTGGGACGGTTTGTTAACAATGCCTTTTTTATGTCCCAGAGTGCGTGCCTGTTGGCAAACGTCCCCTCTGAATTTTTGTTTGTGTGCGGTTTCGTTGTTTGCTGTATGTAGACCGGGGTCGGCGAGCATAACCCTCCCATTGTGTCCCCCCCCCCCCCCCCCCCCTCCATCAGAATAGAGTAGTTTTATATCAGGCACATGCGAGCATTAGTGTGTGGGTGTTTTGAATATACAGTATGAGCGCAAATTATTTAGCACTGCTGTGTGGAAATTGCAGAGCTGAAAGGAACGAAGGGCAGGGGAGGGGGTGGGCGACTGCCCCTTCCTAATGGAGGCTTTCACTCTGCCTCCATTCATGTGACGGTATGGTGACGGAGAAGGGGGAGCTGGGGATTAACGGGGTAGAGGCAGCTCCTTGTTAAAGAAAAAGAAAGGGTTTGAGTGTGTCGATTGGATTAACTTGTTTGGGCTTATTAAGAGGGGAGACACAGCAGCTTGTTAAAAGCACTGCATGGGGCGTCCCATTGTGAGACTGCAGGGTCACCATTCAGTTGGGACGAAGCCACGCCCTGACGCATTACGGAGGCCGTCTGCCAGGCTCCCAATACTTGGAAATTGACTTATAGTGATTTTATGTCAAACATAACATTGCTTTTCTGACATGATTATGTATGTTTCTAATCTGCTTTTGGGAAAACAGCTTGAAGGCTAAGCAGTTTTAGCGCTCCACGTGCAACACCGCCCTACAGAGGAAGGATCACGGATACTTGTCAACTAAAAGCACCAGCAAACCTGATGGTGACCACATTCAGCGAATTTTCAGTTTCAGTGGCCGGTCAGAAACTCAAATACCTTTTAATTTTTTGTTTTTCACGTCAACTCAATCAGGTAACACTTGACACCGCTATTACTGAGTGAAGAGGACTGGACATTAAATGTTTAAAAAGAAGTCAGATAATGAATAGGAAATATTTTCAACAGCATTTCACCGTGCATGAAAAAAAAACAACTCTTACTGATCTGTAGCTGATTTTACTCAAAATCTTTGACATTTTGCTACAGTTTGTGCATAAATATCTGGTAGCAAACAAGCACCACTTCAAGGAGGGACATCAATGCCACCTCTGGCATTTCTTTGTTCATTTATGAAAACTATAAAATCAGCAATGACCCTGAAATATCTGTGAGCACATGCATTTTTCTGTGCTTTGCTAAGTTGTAGAAATAAATTTATGCCCAAAGTGTTATAGACAAGCATTCCTAAAAGTTTGCTGCAGATAGAAACAAATGTGTTGAATCTGTTTTACCAGTTTGCAAAGTAGCTCACACTGCAGAGGGTCTGGCTCCTGTGGTCCTGTCGAAAATAATAAGCTAGTTTTTGTCTTTAAAAAAAAGAAAAAAACAAACGCTTGTGCCTACCGCAATCTGTGGGATAATCAAATGCCTTCTCTCCTTGTTACAGTTGCCTGCAAGGTTGTCCCTGAGAGCAATAATTGGAATATACGGCAATAGCACTCCGAGCGTAACCACACTCCTTCTGGCAATAAGAAAAAGAGCCATTGGCTGAGCTGTTATACATTAAAAAAACTGTAAGGACAATAATTTAGGTGAGAAAAAAACAAATAAATCAGACATGAAGTCTGCCAGTGCAACATTGAAGCTCCAAGCTTCGATGTTGATTCCAGACAGACTAATGTCAGGAGATTTCTTCATGATCCACGAAAACCAAACATTTATTTGGCACCTGTTCATGTAAAACCATAAGGTACTAAGGTTAGCTACCACTGAGTATCATCTGCCATGCTCTGTCTTTCACCTAAAACGTGTACCTCAGCACGCACGCACACACACGCACACACACAGAGACAGACCGACAGCGTTTGTTCACCCATGACCACCCTGTTCCACTCCGCACTTGGCAGGATGCTTATCTGAGTAGACAGCTTTGGGCGCGGAGAGCCATCTCCTCTGATCTCCTCTGCAGTTTAAGAACCTTTTAACTAAGAAATAGCCCTCCGCCAAGCCCACTGCCTCCTGATTCCAGCTTATTCCTTCATCTCAAGGGACTGATCCTCCCGCCTCCGTTGCGAACCCTGCAGTGGCGTTAGCAGAACGGGGATGGATCCGACAGACATCCTAGCTTTTGAGATATCTCTGCACTGGTGTAATAGGAGACCCAGTGGATTTGATGTACGAGTGAAGTGCAGGTGGTGTTTCCGAGCGGTCGGTGTGCACACACACACACACACACGCACGCACGCACATACAGAAAACCTAGCACCTTCACACAGATTGACCTCGGCAAGACGGGCTGCTTTCAGGGCAGCTGGGTGACGGGTCACAGGCGTTTGGTTTCGGGGATAATTTCCTGCCACTGATGGACATCTGCTAAGCAGCACAATAACCTAATGGGAGAAGATGAGGGGGAAAGCGGGACATGACAAACAAGCTGAAGACTTGCTCCTTTTGCCTCGCTCTTAAAGGCAATAATAGCGGTAAATTGGTTCCTGAAATTGAATTGAAAAAAAGAGCCAGTCTCCTTTAGCAAAGTATAATGCCTCCGAATACATTTGGTGCACAGCAAATGGAGAAAAATGGAGGGTAGTTACACGATTGTCTTTCATTTCAGAGAGGGGAAAAGTGTGCCGGCATCCCCCCCACCCCCACTCCCCCAGCCCTCCCTGTTAAGGCCAGCTTTTAGTCTCAATCTCCACCACGTGTCTGCTTCCCCTCTCTCAACCACTATCTTTGAACAAATGGACTGTGAGGATGGGCTCGTTGGGAAATTAGTATCCTTGCAGAGAGAACACAGAGAAAGGATTATGTGAATAGCCAGTAATGAGCTCAAAGTACCAGTGTGTTTGGGCCAGGGCTGCCTGTGTGCGAGAGGAAATGGCACTGTGAGCGACCTCTCTTTTTTTTTATTTTATTTTTTTTCCCCGAGCACCTGGCGAGACATAGAGTGGTCCCTCTTTTCCATCTGCAACATGTGTGTGTGTGAAAGAGAGAGAGGGTGAACTGAGGTTGTGCGGAGATTTAATTTGCTTAGATTTATCAGGGAGATGCATTTTAGTGCTTTTCTCACTGTCAGTTTTGTGCTAAAAGTGTTGTTTTGTGCTGCTGATGACAGGCTTTAAAAATACTCATGTGACTTCGGGTGTTAAGTGCATTGTAGAAGCTTCAGGGTCCAGGGTCAAATGTAATGTCTGGAGAAAACTGTTTTTTTTGGGGGGGGGGGTTTAAAAAGTTTTTTCTGGGAGAAAGACTGAGATATTTCAAGTGTTGATCCATGTTTACATGGCCTCTTCATGACCTTTAACAATTAAACAAAAAATATTTTTTCTTCAGTTATAAAACAATAGGCTTTTGTGCCACATTTCATGTTAAAAGACAAGCAAAATGGTTGTGGTAAAAATTAGTTTTTTATAATCGGGGGGATGTAACAACTATTCTATGCTCTTTAAAATTACAAAATTTTGTGCATTTTTCTGCACGAAGCTTGGAAGTAAATAAATGCTTTTCATATCATTTGATGCATTAATATTTTCCAATAGTGACAAAAAATAACTGAAATCATGATTATGATTGCCTAAGTATGCAAACATTTCTAAACAGATTTTAATCAGTTTGCAGAATTTTGCCAAAAACATTTTCAAAAACGATCTAGCAGTACGATGTGTATCAACGTGTATTTTCTAACTCCTTAATTTTAGTTAGAAAGACATCACTGCTCAAGTGAAGTTTACTCTTTCTAAATAATAGCAACTATTGGCATAAAAAGTTTGCTCCATAACTTTTGTGAGCAAATTCATCACAATTCACCTTCTTGTCAGCATAACCGTTTCAACATTATTTCTGCTACTAGTATTAGGAGTTGTAGGAGAATTACTGCTAATGCTAAGAGCAATAGGAGTGCGTTAATACACCCAGAGGTGAGCTGATGAACAATATCAGCTTCATGAGGACAAGATGAGACCTTAGTAATAATTATGTTGGAGCTTAAAATCCTCCTGTTTTTATTTCACATATAAAGGCGGTCCAGCTCCTGACCGTTTGTCTGAGGACTCCATAAACTGATTTAATTACCTTTTATATGCTATTTGAGTTTTATAGCATATTATACCTATATGATTAAGCCTCTTATCAGTGGCGCAAAAAGTGGGTATGCAGCGCATAGGGGCGCAGCACCAGAGGGGGCGTCAAAACCCCGTCTGTAGGGGGCAGCGCGCTGATGATGTTTTCCCATACACTTCAGCGCGCCTTACGCTCCTTCACCTCGCGCACATAACGAGGCACAATCGTCGTCCTGGGGGAGGGTGGCGGGGGGAGCTCCTTCACCCTGACGTACCTTCCTTTGGGGAGGAGGGGGGGCAATTTGTGTTTTCGCATCCACCTGAATAATGTGTAGTTGCACCCCTGCCTCTTATTGTGAAGGTTTGACTCTTGTCTAACTTGTATAAGTCCTTCAGCCTGGTATTTTAGCTGTTCTGCTGAGTTTAGCCAGACCTCTAGCTACAGGAGCAGAAGTCCAAGAAATGCGACAAAAAAGTAACAAGTAAAAAAACAAACACAGACGCTCCTGAATACTGAATACATCCAGCTAATAGTTAGCTCATTTAGCACTGGCAGCCAGTATTCATCAGCTAGAAGCAGAGGAATACTTTTGTTTTAAGAAAAGAGGGGGAAACAAAGTCTTCAGAAATGTGTCTGTGGATAGCAAGGTTCAAATGTAACATTTTGTTGTCTTTGGTGATTTAATATCACTTCTTTAATTTAACTGCTTTCTGCTTCCATGTGCTCTAAAGTGTTTAAAATGCTGCATTTGATGAACAATTAAACACAAACACACTTATAAGGGTTGCTCATAGTTACAACATTTTATCATGGTAATCGTTAAAACCAATTAGAGATTCATCCTTATAGAAACAACTTAATTAAACTAAACACATATAGCCAGATGTGTGGACAGAATGTACTGCATAGACAATTGAATGATTATTAATGATTATGACTGTTGAAACCCTCCAATCCTTCACAATGTAACACTGTCTCATCTATAACCCATGTTTTTCATGACTATTTGTTGTGTTTTCTGCCCACTGGGGTCCAACCAGATTTTTGTGACAGCAATGCTTCCCCTTCAAAGCCTGGCTCCAAACAGACACCAGAAAGGGAAAACTGACTCAGATCAAACCAGAAGTACAGCAACACTTATGATTGTCTGTAGAACTACAGTGTATGGATGGTTCTTGTCTTTTATTATTTGATTATTTATCCCAAGGACAGACATAACAAATTGTTGTGTGTGTGAGGTCACTTTACTTTTTACTTTTATCACTTTCCTTTCCTCCCGTGAGCAGACAGTTGACAAACTGGCACATTACCGCCCCCTAGGAGGCGCTTGTGAAAAATCTATAGCACTGGTGTGCTTTTTAGTCCAAAAGCAGCATACGCTGGGTTCTCCATAGGAGTCAGCTTCACACTGTGACGCAGAGGTGAGATTTACGACTGTTTAAATGGAGCCAGATCACGTGGATCCGTTCCTTTCGAAGAGTCGTTCAAACTGTTATTATCTTATTTTTAAATAGCCAGCCAGAGGGAACTTGTTTCACACTGAGACAAATGATAGGTATGCTATTTTGTAATTTTGAGGCTTCTGCAGACGAGGCTCTTGTATGGAGTCAGTGTGGACAACACGCAATGAATGTGATGTTTGCATGTCAAAACAGTTCTGCACATGCACTATGCTGTGCTCCGTGTCACTCAGCGAAGCAGCAATGGAGGATGTGAAGCACAGTAAAAATACAGCTTGCAACTGCAACTCAGTACCCATTATTTATGCTAAATACTTAGGCAATAGATTCGATTCACTTGCACTTTGTTCAGCCTGGAAATACCTTTAGTGGAGGGCTGTGGGTTCAGTGGGGCAAAGCACAATTTTATTGTTCCTGGACATGCATGAGTATGAGACGACATTTCATACTTCTCACTTTGATCAAATACCGATGATGGTACATCACATCATTTGTGGAGCTCTTTTGATTGAATGCTTCAACAATTGCTTGAAATTTACGACCATTTGCAGCAGCGCTCTGCATTTGTATAGCCTTTAAATGAGCAAGAAGAGGACCCAGAGCTGCATGGCCCACCATTAATTCATCCTGTAATCACTGCAATTGTTTTCTTTCATAATACAATGATAATCTATGAAAGCCAGTAATGGACCGATGGCAGGTGGCTAAATGTTCGTTTAGTGATTCACTGAGAAAATAAATAGCGGAGGACTCGGCTGTGACATGCGCGTGAGAAATCATTTTTCAATACTCTGCCACGCGTCGTAGCCGGAGACGCCGGCTCTGAAAGCACACATGAAATATTTGCCTCCGCTCTGCGTTTTAATACGGGAGGAGACGGGCTTGGATTGAAACAATAGTGTTTCGTGCTGATGCTTTTGGAAAAAAGCGACTCACACGCAGGCGGTGCCAAGATTAAAGCCACAGTCCTTTTTTCTTTCTTTTTCAAATAAATGTGACCATTATCCATTGTAGGTAAAACTGGGCTTCAGTAAAAGCATGCTGAGTAAAAAAATAGAGGAGTAAATTTGGATCCTTATCTTATAAAAACACTTTCTGGGCTCAAATAGATGCTTCGGCTGCTTTTATCTGCCACATAATGCAAGTGGAAGACTTTGTAATCAGTCATCATTGTGTTGTGTGACACAGCGACGCTTCTGATGAATGATACCCTCCATGGTTTCTGATTGTTCAGGGTTGTTATTCAGCTTTCTTTCACATATATATATATATACATATATATATATATATATATATATATATATATATATATATTCATATTTATATCTGACCACGTCTTGTGCTTCCTCTGGGAATGCGATGGGCTTTTTGAGAGGAGACCAGTCGCCTCTGCCTCCGTGTTCCTGAGTGAAGGTGGCGGCGGGGAGCAGAGTTGGAGATTTATGGCCTAGAGGGAGATTGATTAGTGCCGTCACTAGCCCTGATGTACGGCTGGCAGTCTCTCCCCTCCCATCCCATCACATCTGCTCACACACACACTTTCACATGCGACTGTACAGTTCAACACATGCATCCAGACGCAGCTCGGGGCCCCAGGCCTTCCCTGACAGTCCCCCTGAGCTGTTGCATGTTAAGTCGTAGCAGACCGACTGTTGTTTTCTCAGCATTCCCTTTTCTTTTTTTTTTTTTTTTGCTTTCGATAGATAACGTCATCAATCACCACATCCACACTGCCCTGGAAAGAATGTGGCCCGATGTGGCTGAGTGTTGCTGTTTTCTCTGTGATTGTGAAAGGTTTTTTTTCGGAGCTACAGACAGGAGATGCGGTTGAATGGCTGTGTGGATATGCTGTTTGAAGCTGCAGAGTGACTGCTCTGGACTCTGCTCTGCTCCCGTGTCAACAGTGCCCACCCGCCCCCCACTTCCACACTCTGCAGGTGTGTGTTTATCATTCAACACACAGAGCTGAGAGGCAGGCAGCTGTAGGCATGCTTCCCAATTAAATCCTCGGTGAGAAAGCCCCCGGTGGCTCCCAGGCCCGGCCATCCACAGCTTTGACCTCGTATCTTACTTGCTTTAACATCCGTCCTTGTTTTTTTGTTTTTTTTCCTTCTGACTCAGGTTGTCCGCAGAACTCCCCCGGCTGTAATACTGTGCCCACCTCGCCATGCTGGCCTGTCTGCAGAGGAGGCAGAACCCCCCGCCCCAGCACCCGGTGTGTGTCAGCAAGACCTTGGAGCCACCGCAAGTCCTCGGACGGAAATGTAAGTTAGCAACACTAGTGATTGGCGGGCGTCAGGTGTTCGGCTCTGCTTCAACTCAGGATGCCTACGTTTAGGTGATCTACAGAGTCTGAGAAAGCCTGGAAAATTTTGGAATTTGATTTCAGTATTTTTCAGGTTTGGATGAGTACGGAAAAATATTTGGACTTGGAGACTTTGTGTGTCTAAATGCTATGGCCTTTCTTCTAATGGTCCTTCATTTGTTTATTCTTTTTCATTCTTGATATGCTTAATCCCATCTTTGTGTCCAAGCTTTGTTATTCTCTTCCTTATATCTGTCCTTCCTTCTTTCCTTTTTGCCTTTCTTTCTTTCCTCATTTTATCCATTCTGATATCATTTGGTAACACCTGCCTTTTTTCTGTCGTTCCTTCCTTTACAACTTAATTTCTTCCTCATATCCTTGCATATTTTCTCCTTTCCTTCTTGTGCCCCTACTTCTTGCCCTTCTTTTGTCTTTCCATTCCTTCATTTGAACATTCCTTTCTCTCCTTTCTTGTATCCTTCTTCTCTTCTGTCACCACACTGTAGAAATGCCTGTCATAAGCATGTTTATCTTTAGTATTTTAAATTTCACAAGGACCATTAAAGACTGAGAAATCTGGAGAGCCGAGAATGAAAAAGCCTCTTCGACAGATGTGTAGGAACCCTGTGTGTTTGTCCTTACTGTTTAATCTGCTTTAGTCTGTGGTTCACCAGGACAGTGAGGTGAACGAAAAGTTTCCATTGTTGTCACTTTGTTCCCTCGCCGCCCTGTGGAATTCTAAACAGTTTTATTCAATTTGCACTTAGACCTTGGATTGCTGAGTTGTTTGGCTACTCATTGTGGGGGAGGCTGTTTAACTCTGCTGATTGTGCAGTCGTGACAACAGGGCTGAACAGACACTGTTTAACGGGCCTCGCTGGCCCCGCTGACCCTCAGGGTCTGTAAACATTTACAGTGTCTGGCCCTGGACGTGCCGGCCGCATCTAAAGCGTGGCAGCTGCTGCGTTTGTTCCCCGAGCACCGTCCTCTGTCTGCTCACAAAATGCAGTAAAGGGACAGAGGAGAGCGAGGGTGGAGAACTGTGAAAGACCTCACAGAGCTGGCTGTGACCCGGCTGGGATTAGAGAGAGCTGCAGCCATCAAGAAAGTGAATTTCTCCCGGGCGCTTTAGATAAGCACCTTTTTAATAAGTGAGAGAAGTGTTAATTTTCTCTGCAGTAAACTGTCCTTGAATGTATTACAGCTGCTGTTTACATGGAAAACACATGAGCTCCTTCGAGCTGATTGTAAATCCTCCTGATGGGCACAGTGGGTTTGAATCCAGTAGTTTTACCCAAAAGTTACAAAGGATTCTTTCAAGGAATCAGTTCACAAAAATATGTCATCTCACAAAAAAATGTAATCCCAAGGCAAACCAGTCATTTCAATTCAGTCACACATCCTCAAACAGTTCAACAGTTCAATCCATCCTCAAACTGCATTAACTGCATTAAGGTCAGTTCATTATTCAAAGTAGTTTCAAAAATTTCTATCTAAGGAATCCCAGCAAATTGCTTTGAGTCCTTGACTTGCAGCCTTCAGTCCTCCTGGACCGACCGTGGACAATCACTCGCATCGCAGCAATCCCTCATACTGAACATGCATGGAGCGATCGTACAGTCATGGCCAAAAGTTTTGAGAATGACACAAATATATTTTCACATGATCTGCTGCCCTCTGGTTTTCATGTATGTATGTCAGATGTTTTCATCACATACAGAAATACAATTGCAATCATATGAGTAGCAAAAGCTTTTATTGACAGTTAGAATGAGTTAATGCAGCAAGTCAATATTTGCAGTGTTGACCCGTCTTCTTCAGGACCTCTGCAATTCTCCCTGGCATGCTCGCAATCAACTTCTGGACCAAATCCTGACTGATAGCTGTCCATTCTTGCACAATCAATGCTTGCATTTTGTCAGAATTCCCAGGTTTTTGTTTGTCCACCCGTCTCTTGATGATTGACCACAAGTTTTCAATGGGATTAAGATCTGGGGAGTTTCCAGGCCATGGACCCAAAATCTCTCTGTTTTGTTCCATGAGCCAGTTAGTTATCACCTTTGCTTTATGGCAAGGTGCTCCATCATGCTGGGAAAGGCATTGTTCATCACCAAACTGCTCTTGGATGGTTGGGAGAAGTTGCTCTCGGAGGACATTTTGGTACCGTTCTTTATTCATGGCTGTGTTTTTAGGCAATACTGTGAGAGAGCCGACTCCCTTGGCTGAGAAGCAACCCCACACATGAATGGTTTCAGGATGCTTTACAGTTGGCATGAGACAAGACTGGTGGTAGCGCTCACCTCGTCTTCTCCGAACAAGCCGTTTTCCAGATGTCCCAAACAATCGGAAAGGGGATCCATCAGAGAAATGACTTTACCCCAGTCCTCAGCAGTCCACTCCCTGTACCTTTTGCAGAATATCAGTCTGTCCCTGATGTTTTTCCTGGAGAGAAGTGGCTTCTTTGCTGCCCTCCTTGTGACCAGGCCTTGCTCCAAGAGTCTCCGCCTCACAGTGCGTGCAGATGCACTCACACCTGCCTGCTGCCATTCCTGCGCAAGCTCTGCACTGCTGGTAGCCCGATCCCGCAGCTGAAACACTTTTAAGAGACGGTCCTGGCGCTTGCTGGTCTTTCTTGGGCGCCCGGGAGCCTTTTTGGCAACAATGGAACCTCTCTCCTTGAAGTTCTTGATAATGCGATAGATTGTTGACTGAGGTGCAATCTTTCTAGCTGTTCTTCCCTGTTAGGCCATTTTTGTGCAGTGCAATGATAACTGCACGTGTTCCTTTAGAGATAACCATGGTTCACAGAAGAGAAACAATGATGCCAAGCACCAGCCTCTTTTTAAAGTGTCCAGTGGTCTTACTTAATCATGACAGATTGATTTCCAGCCCTGTCCTCATCAACACCCACACCTGTGCTAATGGAGCAATCACTGAAACGATATTAGCTGGTCCTTTTAAGGCAGGGCTGCAATGAAGTTGAAATGTGTTTTGGGGGATAAAGTTCATTTTCTAGGCAAATATTGACTTTGCAATTAATTGCTGTTAAGCTGATCACTCTTTATAACATTCTGGAGTATATGCAAATTGCCATTATAAAAACTGAAGCAGTAGACTTTGTAAAAATGAACATTTGAGTAATTCTCAAAACTTTTGGCCATGACTGTAGAGAGGAAAGACCCCAGCAGAACCTGACTTTGTGTAAAAGTCCATCTGTGACGAGTCATGACCGACTGGGGAGTTGAGGAGACAAAGCGGACATACAAAAAAATAAATAGAAGGTGCAGGAGTACTTTTTATGTTCATGAAAAGTAAAAAGTTAATAGCAGGAGTGAGAGAACCACTAGTTGTTGGTAGCTTTCTCACAGCCAATGGCCTCATCCAGGAAGGTACCGGAGCCAAACATAACACTAGACCAGATGTAGCTGCCCTGGAGAGAGAAAAACCCCAAGACAATGCACAAAGTTGACAGCTCAAATAACAAGTAATGCAAATTAGAGAGCAGTAGAAGGAGAAAGTGGGAAAAAGCTGTCGGTTTGTAGCCTAAGCCAACAGCAGCATGACTACAGAGATGATTCAGGATAATCTATCGAGTGAGGCATAAGATACAGAACCAGAATGAGTGAGAATAGCAGGATCTCTTTGAAATATCAACGCAAAGTACAAATTGTAAGGTGGAAGAATTATGATACATGGCTTTAATTTTTTTATTTATTGCGAAAAAGCTGAAAAATGTGGCATTTCAGAAACACACTTTTTGCTCCTTTTCATCCAGTTTTTCTTCCAGGATTAACCTGCACTTCCTCCATTTCTCTACCTCATCGACTCTGACCAGCTTCCATGTTCCTGCTAAAGAAAAGTGTCCCACAGCATGATGCTTCCACTACAGCAAACACACTACAGATAATGTGTTTATTACGATATACGTTTACTGAAAAGGAAAAAGGCCAGATTTATTGTGCACATGACCAACCGTGCAACTTTCAATAGAATCTCCCACCTGAGCTGTAGATCTCTGGAGCATCTGTGCAGGATTTTATCTTTGGGTATCATAGAAAAGGAGCTGAATATTAATATAACGCCATATTTTTCTGACTTTTTCTTGTAAAAAAAAATTACATTTTCCGATTTTATCCAATTTCACAACTTTTCATGACCTTGGCTTGACTTTTTATATATATTTATATATGGTACGGCTGAAACACACTCAGGTTTGTCATTTTAACGCGATAAAATCTGAGTGTTCAAAGCGTTTGATACTCTAGCAAGGCTCTAGATTCATTCATCTATATGAATATTTCATACTGTAGTAACTTGGCTTCTTGCTAACCAACCAGCTACTTCTCTGCTCAAATAACACTTCAGTAGTCTGTTACAGAAACCAGCAACAGCAAGGTGACTGTGCTACTTTTGTCCTCAGATCTGGAGTTCACTTTTTTCTTGTATCTGTGGGGATGATTCACAAGGAGCTACAGCAGAGAGAGAGGAAGAGAGAGGAAACTTGAGATTATGAAGCTCTGTGGTCGGTTGGAAGGTGTGGCTCCTTATCTGAGAAAAGGTTCGCCGATGTTCACTAATGAAGTTTCAGGGAACGGCAAACTGAGAGGGGGGGAGGGAGCAAGATGGACTGTTGAAAATAAAATTAGTAAAGGCAAAGAGACGGAGAGGGAGGAAGGAGAAATGGAGGAAATCCTCAATAGTGCTCTTAATCGATTCCCCACTTCCAATTTCACAGGATTAGCCCACTTCCTCTCAAGGTTCTTTATTGAGGAGCAGCCAGTGTGAGTTAGGACTCAAATCAATAGAGAAAAAGAACAGTCTCCAGTCTTTCCCTTTCCCCTCCCTCTTACTGACCCTCTATGTCTAGCTCCACTTCCCCACCTGTTAAACCCTTTGATTGAAGGACTGCTCCAGCGGCCGGGTCCGAGGTTCATAATGAGGATGTTTGGACATAATAGCCTTCTTTCTGTCCTTGGGTGGGAGGGGGTGGTTAGTGTTGGATTTCCACCACTGTGCAGCACTTGGCCTCAATAAGGCGATTGTTCGTCCAAACCCAGAAGGGGTTCAGAGAAGCAGACAGTGGGTCTGGCTGCTGCAGTGGGCAAACTCAGGTCGCCACATGGAGCCGGGTCCTCGTGACTGATTGGTCGTGGCCCAGATTTTGCTAGAATGGAGTCTGGTCGTGGGTAAGGTGACCCAGGCCGCAGAGGACAGCACAGAGTGGGAGCACTGGAGGGGGATTACCTGGCAGGGAGGAAAGAGTGAGCGGTGCCATTTGCATCTGCTGTCCTTTACTGAAACATTTTGAGAGTGTGTGTGTGTGTGTGTGTGTGTGTGTGTGTGTGTGTGTGTGTGTGTGTGTGTGTGTGTGTGTGTGTGTGTGTGTGTGTGTGTGTGTGTGTGTGTGTGTAGTTGGGATGAGAGCACGAGAAGAAGCTTTTTTTTTTTTTTTAAGAAAAACCCCTGCATGCAGATGCTGAGTGGCTGCACAGTTCATTGATGCGACTCCCATTAAAAATCCCTCATACCCTCAATAAAAAAGGACTTAACTGGCTCTACCATCAGCTGGAAGCGCTCAGATCGGCTAGCCAGACAATCAATTTCCCCCGAGCGCGCAGAGCTTAGCAGGAGAAACGGGAGGCGGAGAGCGGGATGTTTCCATTATCACAGCCCGCTCCGAGTCTGGGCTTTGAAAGGGGCGGGGTGATGTACTGGAGAGCGAGGAGTGCACTGGGAGAGAAAGGAGGGAGGGAGGCAGGAGAGTGAGATAGGGAGAGACAGACAAGTGGAGAAAAGACAGAAGCAGAAAGGGAGACAGAGAAGCTGGCTTTTCAGAGAGCTATTGACCGCCTGCCCTTAAAAATATCATATTGGATTAGCCTCACAGGGGCAGCCTTTTGATATTTTTCTCTTTGGCTGTAGAATTAAAAGGAGTGTAGAGCATTACTTGAATTATAAATCATAGGCACTTGCTTTCACTGCACCCAAATTCCTCGCATATGTGGCTGCACTCTCCAGCACCAGCCCCTGTCATTTTTAATTAAATCCCGCTTATGGGTGACATTTGTAGCCACCCCCATAACCCCCACCTTCTCCTCCGTCCTCCGCTCCGCGTCTCTATACCGTTGCCCTAGATGGAGACATGAAAGGCAGAGACGGTAGCGGAGCCAGGGCTTCTCACAGTGTCGTGCCCCAGAGAGAGGGCACCCATCCAGACGGATGAGAGAGAGACAGAGAGGCCCTGCGGGGAGAGAAGGGGTGAATGGATGGCACTGACCCCAACCATACTGAGCCAGTGGCCATCTCGTTTTTTTTCACCCATTTCTTCTCTTGATTGTCACCCTTTGATGCGAGAGCCTCAAGGCAAAACCGTTAAACTCAAGATGCACTGATCTGAAATTTTTGTGGCCAATTCCAGATCACTGATTTACCTTCTGTATAGACGCATCTTTTGCACGCCTGGAAATGTAACGTGTCTCATATTGAAAGAGATTCCTACAATATCCTTTGTTTATAAATATTAGCTGTGTTCAAATGACTGGAATAAAAACTCCTTTTGCTGTTATATGTTGAATAAAGAAGCTTTATTGTTATTTTGACCGATAATTAGGACAAGAGGCAACATCACATTGTGTGAAAGAGGGTAGTCGCTGGTCCACAGCCCCGCAGTTAAACATGATTTCAATATTTCACAACAATCCATTACAAAACTAACATTTAAACTGTGTAGTAGCATTTAGCACAGTTATCTCAGTAAGTCTTACTAAATTTAAAATTAGTTTTGAAATTTGTTTCTGATAGAGAATGAGAGCATGGATCTCTCAAAAGATAACAAAATAATGTGAAACAAGCATTAGCTCTAAAAAAAATAACCCTTGTTATAATTGCTGGTCATCTTTAGGTAATCTGTAACCTGCTGAAATGTAGCTACATGTTTAAAAGTAGCTGGCATCCAGGAAGCATCTTACATCATTTCTGCTTCTTCCAGCTTCATCTTTAAACACCTCATTGATGTTGAAAACGGCCGATTTTGAATCGTCTTCCTTCCACACAGAGGAGTGTTGTTTTCAGTGCTATCTGACAGAACTCATCTGTGGTTATACTCACTGATCAAAAACATAAAATTATTAGCTTCCACCGATTTCCGGCCACTCAAGGATGTGATCTTCAGACAGTTTCTCTGTTCTGCTCCTCTTAAAACATCTCTCCTGTACCAGAAAGGAGACTTGAGCCGGCCCAGCGATGAGCAACACTGAGGCGGCTGGACAGGAGACCCCACCAGCCCCCACCTCGACTCTGCCACTCTGCCTCTCCTCTTGGCCCAGACTCCAATTACTCCGCCACATGTCAGCTTAAGAATAACAGGTCCAGAATCTGTCACTTGACTGGCTGATGGAGATATTTCTGCCTGGTTATTTTTCAGGTTCCGGCAGGTTTTCATTTGTTTAATTCTTTAGCAGTCGCATTTGTGCCTGGATGACATTTTCTCAGAGAGAAGCTGTCACATTGTGTGTGCACATTTTATCTGGGCTCAGTGTAGATGCTGCCCTTGTTAACCACACGGCTCACCGCTGCTCCCAGATTTGTCCTGTCACTGGTTCAGACTTCAGTCTGAACCAGGTGTTCAAGTCCAAGCACAAACCTAGTGATTTGGTATACTTTTTAGAATGAAATAACCCCATCATTTTCAATTAAATTAGAAAGAAACCGGGGGAAATTCAGGTTGTTTCCTGGTAAATACAGCCTCCAATCAACTGGGGTAGAGTTTATCCCGAACTCTGCCTTGTTGCACATGGTAACAGACTAGCCCACCTGTAGCCATAACCCTCTGTGACAACAGCCTGGAGGCCCACTGTGCCAATCAGCCAGGTGTAAATGAAATTTCCCACAGAGCCTGATATCCCAGGTTCATTCCATGTCAAGCCGGGTTCAGCCCTCCTAGAGCTTGATCGACAGAGACAACCGGGCCTTGTCACACTCAGCCTCAGGACATGACACAGAGGTTCACCAGGGAATTGTAGTTTTCCTAATAGCCCTGTGCCTCTGCAGGCAAAGCTGCCAGAGCCATTAGTTTGACTTTGCTTTTTAGCTGCTTCTCTTCCCCTAAACCGAGGTAATATGCTCAGGTAACGACCTCCAGCCAACTCTCCTCTTCCGTTTTTCTGAGACGGTGTGGAACATAACAGCAGAATTAGCCGGCCACATCAGATTGCGGCACAGCACCTAGACGGCTGCTGTCTGGGAGAAAAAGTGAGATGGGGAGTGTTTTTCAGATGAATATTTAAGCATGGTCACCGGCGGCTGCAGCAGCAGAAATAACAACCTTTACCCTGATTGCCTCAGCAGAGAACTGGGGGAAAAGGAATGGAGACGGCGAGGGAGAGCGAATCTGCATGCACTTGACCTTTTCCCACTGATTGAACCACCTCATTTCTCACTCCCATTTGAAATTCCACAGGAGGCCCACTGAAACTGTCATTACTCCCCATTCTGCTGAAGCAGAAGCAGAGGTCAGGAGGTTCTTGCGTTAAAAGGTGACAGTCGGCTATCCGTAGGATCCATAACTCCCTTCATCAATGTCTACTAAGGCAGTCCCACTAGACGGATTGCTGCAATCGCGTTTTCACCAGATGTTTAGATTGTGAAATCCATGCATTTAACATTTTTGTTGCGATCCAGCCACTCGTTTACACAAGAACAGTGACCGGAGTCTCTCACACCAGCACTTTTTGAAGCCAGGTTTCAGAGTGAAACTTTTCTGTAATGCCCCCTTGTGGAGGTGTGAAAGTACTCCAAAGGTGTGAAAGTGTACATGCGCAGAACGCATGGCTAGATTTTATTTACCTGTGCAGGAGTAGATAAGAACAAAAAACAATGGAGGTTAGCATTGTGCTGTATGATTGTGCTGCTCAAAAGCGCTCAAAAGTGCTTGTACGTTTGATGACATGTTAAAATCACAGCGCCGTCTAGTGGCCTGGCATGTCAACTACAATTGACTCAATCTGTCTTGGTGGCGCCATCTAAACGTGGAACTTTTTCCCACTCAACATCCAAAAATACCGGCAGCTTCCAGGCAGCGGTCTCGTGTAAACGTAACCTTAGAGTCGCAGTTAGATTCAGAGAGACGGCCACATGATAGTTGTTGTATTAATCTTACCTCCTCCGTAACTCAGCCTCTTTCTGCTGCGCTGGTGTCTCAGCGCTGGCACGCGGAGAATCATTTCCGGCTGTCGGTGTCCCACAGAGCCATGCCTTCCCTCTGCCCCTCCGCCTTCTGCTGCACGCACAGGGGGCTGAGCCATCTCACAGCCCCGAGAGGTGAGCTCGAGGAGGAAAAGGAGGAAGTCTACTGTAGATTTGGTCACAGCAGGACTTGGGTTCAAAAGCAGGGTCCTTGTTCCAAAGCCTCCAAACTGGCATTTGGGCGTCCCAGGTGGAAAGCTTTCACTGCCCCCTCGTCTTCGCCTGCCAGAGCATGGGGGTGGCTTGGAGGACAGGAGCGACTGTGTACAGCCCCTTGCTGTCCCACAGGAAATGACATGCAGGTTGTGTCTTTGCAGAGCATGCTGTGCTCTCTGGGAGAGCCGCTGAGTAGGTGTTGCATGTTTCTGGCAGCGTGTTCGGGCAAAACCTGAACTCAAAACATTGCTTTGGTTAAACATTTGGATTTCTAATACAGTTTGTGGAAGCTAAGAAGGGTGGAAAATTTGAATAGAAAATAGACAAGAAGATATGCTGTGAAAGAAAGCTAAGTAGTGCTTTCATCCATTGCGGTCACAAACCTAGGTCCATCCCTTTCTTTGGTTTTTCAACCTGCTCTAATACTGAAGAAGGTTTGGTAGAGAAGTGCAAACTGACCACTGCACTTTGTTCACGTCATTAATCCTCTGGGAAATTTAACTACGCTTTCCGTGGTTTGCTCTTCAGCTGCACTCTCCGAGAGGCCATCTCCGCATGCAACGACAATGTCGTCATATTTGAATACAGGGATGGTTTTAGGTTCAGGGTGTGTCCTGTCCTGACCCCGAGTTGCATGTTTCTGCTCTTTTGTTGATGATACTCGAATCTTTCATGCACATTTCCTGTTATTGCTCTGCGAAAACTACTGCTAAATAGAAATAGTCACCGCCATCTTTAGGGGTGCTTTAACACCAGCCCTGTTTGATCTGCTTTAATCAAACTCTAGTTTATCTGCCTAGAAACTCGGTTCGTTTGGAGAGGTGTGAATTCATAATTGAATGCCTGGTTACTCTGATACCCTCAAATAAAATGTGTTTATGAAACAATATCCCAGCATAAATCTTGATTTAATGGAATTTATGTTTACACTTTGTAGTTTGAGGTAGTATGGTGAAAAGTGGCGTATGAATACTTTGGCAGTGTATTTGTTCAGTAAACCTGTAAATGTCACAGACATCTTTGTTCAACCCCAAACTCAACACACAGACTAGAAATCATCACTTTGTCAATCAGCTGTCACTGCAGTCCCATTAAGACACACATTCAACCTTAAGCATTGATTAAAAATAAAAGATGCTACTTCTGCTAAAGCCCTACCTCACTGACATTAAGTGTTTCAAAATATTGTTTCATCTCACTGAGAGTGAATCCATTTATGCATCCCTAGATCCTCTTCATCTCCTGTCTTTTTCTCTCCTTGCTTCTCCTCTCGTTGGCATGTGTACTGCAGTGGAGTGCCTTGTTGTCTGCACGGTGTTAAATATTAATTGGGAATCAGTGGAGGACTTGTCTCCTAAATGATAGAACAGAAGGGCCCAGGCTTGCCTCGGGCAGCCTGCAGGCGCCTTTCTTCTTCCATTTACCTGCAGGCCTGCACACTAGCACTTCCTCCGGTCTGACAGCCCTGCTCGGGTGCCTGCAGCCTCCCCTCAACTCTCCCTCCTCACCCCCAACACACTTTTTCCCTCCTTCTCTCCTTTCTGCACTAGTTCCTACTCTTATCTCTGCGTGCCCCTGCTATCTCCACCTCTGGGGTCTTTTACTCCAAACCTGTGAGCATGTTTGTGTTGTTGCCATGTCCATTTAGGTTTGTGCACGGCTGAGAACGATGCTGGCTCTCGGCTCTACACACATTCCCTTTGAGAAAATAGTATCACAGCAAGGCATATGCTCCTAGAGGCAGGACAAGGAGGGACCCGGCACAAATCTTTCTCTCTTTTTGCTTTGCGCTGTTTTCCGTCTTCTCACTGAACGCTTTAATCTCTGTTCCCTCCTCCTGATGTTTCCCCATAACTGACCTCGTGGTTTGTCTGTCTCCCCTTGAGTCTTCAGTTCTGCTCGATCTCTATCAACTTTGTCATCTGCTGAGGTGTGTCGAGACAAAACAACTGGCACCAGCGGCTCCTCCACTGCACTGGCTGGCTGCGACTTGAGGCTGACCTCTCTGGATGGAGTTAATTAAGCAGCAGAGATTTGTTTTGGAAAATGAAACCGGTCCTCCCTGATGTTTTTAGCTCCACTTTGGATCTGTTTTCAGCAGAGTGGAGCTTTTTAAAGAGGTTCACTCTGGGTTCACTGTGAAGTAGCGAGACTAAATGTGAAATGGAACAACGAGGGGACGGAGGAGAGGGCAGCACGGAGGCGGCGATACAAATGGAGAAGGGTAGGAGGTGGCGTTGACTTTGATGCCAAGAGAATGAGTTCACAGGCTCATGAGCGCTGACCTAATCGTACATGACAATATCGGCTGGTGTGCCAGTCGCAGCGCATAACTGCCCTGCTGCTCGTGCTGACTAGGGGTATTTGCTGATAAAGCTCTGCTTTCCAGACCATGCTGTATGTACAATGAGGGTGGCCAGAGCATGCCCAGGAGCTGCCTCGTCAGAGACAAGCCGGGAAAGGGTTGGGGGGCTATCTTCCACAATCTATACCAAGCCATGCGCTCAAATAAGCCCACTTTAGCAGAATATTAGTATGAAACAGTAAGCAGCTTTGCAATTAAAGTGTCAGATTCATCTCAATCAATTGTAATATCACTGAGAAGCATATTTCGGCAATCTGTCCTATAGCTTAAATGAAGATATGTAGATTCATTGCACAGTGATACAGTTCAATAATTTATTTGGATAATTATGTGATACAAGTAATGGATGCCATAAGTTTAGTTCCCCCCCCCAAATTGACAGTGCTTCGAAGTCCTCATTGCAAATGAAAGTTAATTTTTTTCACTGATAATTTGGGGATCCATGTCATATCCTAGCAGTGGCGCAAAAAGTGGGTATGCAGGGTATGCAACGCATAGGGGCGCAGCACCAGAGGGGGCGCCAAAACCCCGTCTGGAGGGGGCGGCGCGCCGATGATTGTTTTCCCATACACTTCGGCGCGTGTAACGCTCCTTCACCTCGCGCACATAACGAGGTAAATGTAGCGAGTTTTACCCATCACGTATCGTCGCCTCGGGGGGGGGGGGGGGGGGGGGGGGGGGAGATCGTCGCTTCTTCACCCTGACGATTCTTCCCTCGGGAGGTTGGGTGGTGGGGGGCGCCGATCTATGTTTTTGCATCCACCTGAATAATGTGTAGTTGCGCCACTGTATCCTAGTCTTCTGTGTTTTATCTGGTGCAAAGTCAGAGCAGCCGTCCACCCGGACGTTTTAGAGCACTTAATGCTTCTCTTTGTTGGCATCTTTATGGAGGTGCTGATTACGTTTTCCAATAGTTATTTTGGCTCCTGCCCACATCGCTAAAAGTACCAATGTCTGCTTAAATAACCGCTTTATATCACTCTGTGCTTGATTGGTCAATAAACTCCGCTGACCTGCAACCCGCAGAGAAAGAACAATATTGTAAAGAGGAAGATGAGAGACAGAATCAACATTCCCGACTGTTGTCATAACAACCTGGATTTCCTCAACACGTCCATGTCACGCTGCACTGATACAGTAATTTATGCAAAAGAAACTTTGATCAAGTATTATCAAGTATATTTTACTGTACATGGACATACTTTTCAGTAAGCCTTCATTTCTGACCTAAAAAGCCTTTTTTTAAAACATAAGTAAGGTTCTGCTTCTCCTAGAAAACAAACTCTGGGTTATCATTAGCACTGAGCCATATTTAAGTAAAAAAAAAACAGAAACACTTAAATAAACAGCTTTGGTTTTATCAGAGTTTTATCAACCAATATTTTTATATTGTATTTTAAATAGATACACCTCCACAGTACGTGGTGGAAGTTAAAAGAGAATGTGTAAAATTTTCAGTGTATATCTTACCTTTTGAATTCCTTTTCTTTCTCGCTTTGCTGTTGACTGTCACGGGAACAAACACAGAGTTAGCTGTTTTTGGTTTTGTTTAGACATTTGCTCGTGAAGTGTGTCGCATAGTGTGAGGTAAACATGTTGCCCCACTTTTTGTGTTTGTTGTTCTGCACGGGTGTCCTACAAATGCCCTGACAGGGTTGCTGCTGCTGCTGGCCTGCATTCCTCCGAGGCTCAACGCAGACAGAAATCGCCCACTGCCGCTGGCTTTGCCAGACCCTCAGCCAGATCATTGGTAATTAACACGAGTAGTGGCCTCTTGTGGCGTTGTCCGCTCTGACGCTGACTCACATGTAACATTTAAGACCAGGATTATGAGACGTCCGCTTAAACGCGACTCGATTTTTTTGCCATTCGATAAGTTGCGTTTAATTATAATCTCTTTCTTCCCCAGACAGGCTGTGAGTCCACCCTGGTCCTGTCAGAGGTGTTAATGGGGCAGGAATGCAGGACGAGAGCTTTCCCACACTGTTAGCTTTCTTCCGGTGGGCGCGTTTGAGATGAGGCTCAGGGCCCGGCTGGGCTCCGCTAATGCAGCCCAAGCGCAGACAAATGGAAAGTGACACTTGTGTGTGTAGAATGGTATTTGCGGTGACGCTTTGACTACAGATAATAAAGTGTTTGCCCCGAGGTGATTTCGCCCTGCAAGCACCCCAGATGAAACTCACTTACTCAGAGAGGGAGACGGAAGAGACAGGAGCGGGGGGGATGAAAAGGCAGAAGGGGTTTGAAGCCTGAGAGAAGCACAAAGAAAGCACAGAGATGACATGCAAAGGATGGCGAAGGGGATAAAACGGAAAGAAAGACCCAAAGGGAGATTCTGCTGCGTGTAATTTCTGTGTTTTAGAGGTCAGAGGGTGCAAGTTTGTATTCTAGTATGTGTCTGACTTGCAGAAGCCATCAGCTCTTGTGCACTTTAATATAACAAATAAGCTTTTTTCCCCTGTAGTCTTTACTGTAAATGTGTGGAATATGAAGGGATTGTTTACTGGTTTTATCATGGTGAGGGTAAAAGGTGAGAACTGGCAGGATTTATCTGTGTGTGTGTGGGGGGGGGGATGTGTGCGTGTGTGTAAGTGTGTCTGCCAGACCATATGTACAGAGTCCTTCAGGATCAATCAGTTCTCAGTAATTTCCTCCACAGCCCATAAAAGCCAGGTCTGTCTGGAAAGAGCATGAGGCAGCCACATCAAACCAGCTAATTAATTTTCATTGCTGATTCTGTTACATCTGGCTTCGGAGATAAATTCTAATGAGAAAATGTAAACATGACAGTGTCCATGTGGTGTTGTATTTCACATTTCCTGGGCTGCAACCTTTAAAGTAAAAAACAAACAGCTAATGACGGGTTTTTGGTTTGAAACATTATGCAGCATCTTTCTTCAAATACTGAGCCTGTTTAAAACATTTATACCAATTATTCACAACGTTTTAGCATTTTGTCAGTTCATGGACACAGACGGTATATTATTGGGATTTTATGTGTTAGAAAACCAACGTAAATAGTGAAGCGGAAGGTATATGGTGCATGATTTTCATGTACAAGTTAAAATCTGAAAAGTGTGGCATGAATTTGTGTTCATTGTTGCACTGGCTCTATGTTTAAGGCCATTGTCCTGCTGGAAGGTGAACCTCTGCCTTCAGGTCAAGTCTTCTCAGTCTCTTAACAGGTTTTAATCCAGGATTGCCCCGTATATGGCTCCATCCATCCTCCCATCCACACCAACTACCCTGTTCCCTGCTGAAGAATAACATCCCTACGGCATGCCAACACCATGTTTCATGTTTAGCTTGATGTTCACAGATTAGGCATTGGTCGCTGTGATATATTTATTATGTGATCATAGATAAACATATTATGATTTTATGGTATCTGTAACATACTGATGACTAAAAAGAAGTTAGATAACTTTTACTGTTAGTATTTTAAGATTTTTTGTTATTTCATCATTTTCATCAGTTTTATGTAGCTTGTATTTATTTGTGTGTGTCTGTGCTTTATTGAAGTTTTACTCTCCTGCTGCATACTGATGTGTCTAAGCTAAGTTTAGTTGTATCCTCTTCAATGACAAATAAGGGTTTCCAACACCTTGATTTTGATGTACCTTCTGTTTCCAAATATTAAGAAGAAATGTTTTTACAGCCTGAAATATTTCCAAACATTCTTTCAAGCGAGTTAGCAATGTAGCAACCTACTTTCAGAAAGCTGACTGGCAGTGCCCAGCAACAGGTGTAAGAGGGGCAGTACTGTTACAATGAGCTCTACTGAATGAGAGAAAAAGTCACCTCAGCACTTTCTCTGAGGTATGATTAAATCGACTTATAACCATGTAAGTGGTATGATGTGTCTGTTTTCACCTTCAGTGATTCTTCTCTAGCCTGTTTGTTTAAGGGGACTGGAAAAAGTAATTGTATACATTTTCACTTCTCACTTATGCACTACATTGTGTTGGTCTACATTACATTATTTCCCATTTATATACATGTATGTTTGTGATTCTAATGTGACGGCATGTGAAAAATTGCTGTTGCGCTGCATTTAAAACCTTGTCTTGCGGGTACAATCCTGTTATCTGTACCTGTGGGCTTTTATCTGTGCCTCAGTCAACTCTCACCCCCCCGCTGCCTCAGTGCAGGCCAACCGAATGACCTCATGCTGCAGTATCTATGAGCAGGAAGCCCAAATTAGGCTCCCAGGTTGATAGTTCTTCCATCTGCTCGTGCAGAAAATAGATCCAATCTGGGATGAGATTGGCTGTAATGAAACGAAAGATTAGGTTTGTGAGTTTTGTCCAAGCTTCTTTTGAAATCTATTTTAATGAATAAATCCATTCTTGAAGCTGTGCCATGCCCGCTTGCCTGTGAAGGATCAGTGTGCAGATTGCTTTAACATTCTCATTATCCTCTTTGCTATTTGTGTTGGCAGGTTAGAAGCCCAATATGGGAGGCAGCATGGCACCGTGTTTTGAAGAGCATTGCCCAACTATTACTACTTTTACTTGGGCTTGGATGAGAATGTCTTGCCCACGATGTTGAAAAACGCAGACGTTCCCCTGAACAAAGTTAAAAACGTAACTCTCTGTAATTAAAGGAATCAGAGGAAGATGTGCGGAGCCCTCAGTTTAATTTATGTCGTCTTACAATAAGCATTTGTTTGATGATTATGATTATGATGACACAAGCAGCCGCTGAATTTAGAGAGCTCTATCCTCTGAGAAATCACAGCAGTTTGATTTTTATCTGCACAATTATAGATAGCAAAGGCCCGACAAATAATTGCCTGGATTTTTTTTTTTTTTTTTTTTTTCCCCTGTTCCTGCATTGTTGCGCAAAAAAAATCCACCTTGAGTTGAACGGAGAGAGATGAATGTTCCTAAAAATGTCTTTTTCTGATATCAAGCAAGCAGCAGGGTTTCCTTTCCCCTCACGTGCTCTTGAATTGATTAGTACTTTGGTTGAGGGCATATTCAACATGTCTGCCCCCTGCGAGGTTCCTCTACCCTGTTGATGACTGCCTCATACATGTGCTTCCTTTTGCTCCCTCGCTCCTCAGGAAGCTCCTGTGGGGAGCCGAAGCTTTGATTGACTGGCGGCTGAGTCTGCGGGACGCCTCTATTATTATCATCTCCACCTCGGCGGAGGGGCGGAGGCTGCGTGTCCAGGGGGTCTGGCCGACAGCCCCTGCTTTGTGTGCCCAATAGTCAATTAGAGGCAGCACACTGCCGGAGACGAGTGGGATGCAGGGTTAATTGCAGAGGACCAAACAGCTGGCTCTATCAGGGCCCATTGTGTTTGCGGCAGTTGTCACGGCAATTGAGGCATGGCTGTAATCGCTGACTAATCAGCCCTGTGCCAGATGACACCTCCATTAGCACAAGGCAGGTATTGTTCAGGAGACGAAGCTGCCTCTGGTCTCCTCTGGCCTCCCCCTGCTAGCCCATCTTTTTTTTTTAGTGCTGGCCAACAGTTGATGGGACACCATGTTGCAGACCGTGATCCTCTCTGCTAAGAGGTAAACAATAGCAACAGGTCAAGGGTTCCTTCACGGGACAATGCTGTTCAGTTTTCCCTCCGTGGACATGTCAAAAATTTTTTACACTTGAAGGGACCCAATTGTAAAGGTTTAGATTTGTTGAACGAATGACAGTTTTGCAGCCGTCTCCAAAATCCAGATTTTATACATTTATAAACTTCTGCTACTGCCATAAGTCTTTAAAATCTTTTTTTTTTTTATTGTTTTTTTCAGCTTTTCACCATGACTGGTTGCTAATTGTTTATATTAAGGTTTCAAAGCTATCTTTTGCATCTTGTATATTAGTGATTAACATGGTTATCAGGTTTAGCATTACACAGCGTTAGCAGCAGTCTCTGCTTTTATTCCCTTTGGAGAATGTTTATCAAACTCTTGGGTTTCCTTAACCGATAGCATAAAACAGAGCAAGTTGTTTTAATGTGTTTACCTTTTTTTAATCTGCTTGCAGATATTTTTGTAGCTACTTGATTGAACCACAAAGTTCACTACCCAGTGCCAACTAACTTGAAGTCCTCTTCATGATGTAACAACTTCCACACTAGCAGGTGTTGGATGTTCATCCATCCGTTATCTTACCAGCTTACCCCTAATGGGGTCACTAAAGGCGAGGTACAGAAACAGACAGGACAAGTAATCATGCACGCACACACCCACGATTAACCTGGACTGTGGGAGGAAACAGGAGATAGTGGGACACAACCCACGCATGCACCATGAGAACAGACTCTCCTGTAAGATCCAGGGAGAACATGCAAACCCCATGCAGAAAGACCACAGGTTGGGATTGAATCCTGGACCTTCTTACTGCAAGGCAACAGTGTTGCCTACTGCGCCACTGTGCAGCAGCCCATGGTGTGTTCAGTCATTGAAAAAAGATTTTTGAGTTTCTGAGTGGAAACTAATCTGAAAATCCCAGCCACACGCTGATTTCACTTTGCACATCTTCAAGGGTTACACGACATTAAGAAATAATTTGACTGTGATATTTTTTGTTTGAAAATGCGTTGACGAGAGTGATTGTGATTAATGCCAGTTATTCTCTTTGACCTTTAGCAGCTTTGGGCACTGCCATCTGTGTCAGCTCTGGGCATGTATGTCAGTGAAACTCCACCCAACAGGCTGAATATCTTATTGGCAGCCAGATGGCAAATTTATAACAATTGGAAGCTAATTGCCAAGCGTAACGGCTTTCCATACAGTTACTTGCAGCATTAGCATTGCATATGGTATTCTAGTGATGGTAAAAAAAATTTCAAACTTATGCTTTTGTAAGATGCTTCAGCTATTAATTATTGATTTTCAAATCATTAATTACAGGCTTACAAAGTGGAAAGTGTCTATTAGTGGTAGAGTCAGTATCAATATGTATAAAAACACTAAAACCAAACTCTGCAACTTGAACTTTGAGTAGATTTTATGTTGTATGAAGACATTCAAATATTGATATGGCAAGAGACACAGCACACATGTAGAGCATTCAAAAAGCAGCATCGTAGCAGGTTCTCATTCACCGGCGACGGGCGACTTCAGAGGAAAATGGCTCCCAGTGTGTGTCATGCAAATTAAACAAAACCTGACCCTCTTCTCTTTTTTTAGCTTTCTGATCATCTCTGCTCCTGATTTCTGCCCCGACCTCATCACAGACTGCTCTGCTGCTTTGTTTGGCCAAAGTTAATGTGTATTACACGCTCGCTCTTCTGTGAAAGCTTAATTGCAGTTCAGCCGTATGGGTCCTCTCCCTTCATCTAAACAAGCACTCTTCCCCCATGCTCACCATGGACGTGGTCAGGGGGGGGATCAAAGCGTGCAGTAAAGAAGGGATACATGCCTGCAGGAGTGAGTGGGAAAACCCTGAAGACTTTTTGATGTTTTAGAGCATTTCCTCCGCTAATAAGGAGAAACTTCTTCAAGCAGCTCATGATTTTTAAATACTTGGAACACTAATAAATAGTAGCAGGGGTGTTTCAGGCAGTTCAGTTTTACTCCTGCTTATTCGTTTAAACCTCTAATTAAAATGCAAAGCATTCTTGGGCTCCTGGATTTGCTGCTCCACTCTCATCCAGCCTGTGACTCCCCCACCCCTCGCATCACCTTACTCCCTCCTCTTATAGTCCTCCTTTATGCCTCTGCTTCTTGTGATCAACACAATTTGACCTCTCACTTGGAAGAAGCGCACCAAATTTAATGGATTTTTTACAGTCTAATCTAACCAGTTCGTCTCTTTATTGCTGTTTTGTACCCGGTGGACCTCATCTTTACCAGGCTAACCTCCTCCACTCACCTCCTCTGCCTCCTCCACCCTCGCACAGAGAAAATTAGTTCATCAGAATTCAAAATGTACCGCTGGCTAATTAAAGGAGTGTTAATTGAGTGTTCAGAATTGGGTAGCCCCTTCACCGAATGCACACGGATGCGCGGACATACACACACACACGCACACAGGCACACACCACGCAATCACAGCGACAGTGCCGGGTACACCAAGGACGTCGCGCTTGGGGAGTTTCATGCCAATCAAAAGAAAAAAACGAAAGAGAGAAAGGAGAGTGCCCATCCTCCAAATAAAATGGGATTTCTAGATCATATCGTGGCCTACTGCGGCTCAGTCCGGCTCCACATTATCCAATCGCTGCTCCGCTATCTGTGTCTGACCGCTGGAGAGTGTAACGCTGCACAGATAGCCTCTCCCTCTGCCTCTCTCACCGTGTGCATTGTGCTAATGAGGGGTGGCATTTAGAGATGTGCTGCTCTGACACATGGGCATTGTGTGCCAGGCACTGGGTGATTAAGGACGAAGGTCAACCCATTAATTGCCTCCCTGCCATCTCCGCTCCCTGGCGCGTGATCTCCAAGAACTAATGCATGTGTTTGCCTGAGCTTTTATCTAATCTCCAATGCAGTTCAATCATACGCTTGGCTTGTTTACATTTCTTTCATGTGAAACTTTTTCTCCCCCCCCCCCCTCACTTATTGCAGGAGCAGCTCGAGCCCAGGTTTTCCCATTAATTTACTGTAAGCTGTTTCATGTGGTTGTGAGCGCACATAGCCTCCTGCTCTAAGGAAGGGAAAAGCATATTCTTCCATCCTCAGGGGAAATAATTAATCCTTACAAGGCTGTCGCATGTTGAAATGAAGCGAGTGTGAAGCATTTAGCCCAGGAGGCATTGCAGGCTGTCGCCCGCACAGGCACCTGTTGTTGTCCCTGCCCTACATTTCATGAGAGAGCGCTGAGCAGAGGATAACAACATGCTCCACTGATGGCAAATGAGACACACAAATGCAGATGCAGATCTTTGTGTACATGTGTGTCTGTGTCTATACCCCCTTTTTTTTCTCTCTCCCTCTCTCTTGTAGTTTTTATGCATTATATCTGCATGCACTGCCACGCCGGAGAGTGTGCACAGGTGCAGGAAACCCCCTTACCTTATGAGAAGCTGAGGGCTCACATAAACGCTGGCTGCCTCAGAGGGTGTTTATCAGGCAGCACCATCTGTATGCTGCAGCTCAGTGCTATGATCTACTGCCTAAACCAATAAGTCACAGAGTGGCTGCCTAAGAAGAGACTCTCTCCTTTAACCTCCGTGTCTTCACTTATAGACTTAAAGCTCTGGAGTAGAGAGATGTGGAGGCTCTGCACATCAAACACAGGGTCTATAACAGCCTGTGCATGAGAGTGAAATATGCTTTGGTTTGTGGCCATACTTACTGTAATCAACTTTGCTATAAAATTTTCTCCGTGGAACTTTTTTTTTTTTTTTTTTTTTTTTTTCCAAGAGGAAGCGGGAATCAGAAGCATCCAGATGCTCATTTGCCTCCTCCTCCTCCTCTCCTTGCTTTATGCTTGTGGGTTCTAATAACCGGAAGCCTTTGTGGAGCTGAGATGGGTTTTGTAGGCCTGAAAGGCCTCTAATCCCTGTGGCCTGTGAAGTGTGAAGCCCTTTGATGCCAGGTTGGTGTGCCAAAGGCTCTGCCTATTGACAAACAAGGGCCAAGCTGGGAAAAGACGAAGCGAAGAGGGGCTGTCTCCTCTCGCTCAGAAGAAACACAGGCTCAGGCATGAAAAATATAGAGCTCAGTGAGTGAGAAGGAATAGAATTAGCTACCCTTTAATGAATTTCCTGGCTTTTTTAGTTTTTTTTTTCCTCATGTGGCAGTAATTAGGTGAAATGATGGGCATATTGCAGCTGGGGGCTCGCAGGGGCGGCAGGGCACGGGCCCTTGATATGCCTGAAAGCCAAATATCTTTCCTCATTTAGACCATGTGATGATCAAAGATGTTTTTTTTCTCTTGCCCTCGTGTAAAGAAGATCAGAAAAAAAAATGCTGCCTTTCCATTTGCATGCGGACCCGCAATATGCTTTGAAATGAGCATGTTTTTTTTTTTTTTGCTCTCTCTCTTCTGAGCAAATGAAATAAGTCTTCTGTCAGTTTCCTCTGCAAGTCAGAACATCAAAGCAAATGACACTGCTGTCACAGGGGGAAGCAGGGCTGCGCCTCACCGAGGTTGGTTAGACCTCAGATTGGTGGGTCTGGCACGCTCATACCAGCCCATTAGGATGTCATCCTCAATCTGATTAAAGTTTATTTACTGTTGCTGGTGCGCTTTCACAGATCTGAAGGTTTAGCCTGGTTAAGCTATTACGGTGTATGAACCAATCAATTCAGTTTAGTTGTATTACAGGGCACCAATTCAAAGTAAATGCCATCTCGAGAGACTTTACACAGCAAACGGATTCAGATTATTCACAAAAATCAGTTGAACGCAACCAAAAAGAACTCAGTTCAGTTCATTTCCATACATTCCAGTTTGATTTGCTTATATCCCAGATCAGCTGATTTCATTAAGTCACTGATTCTGCAGCAATCTTCCCACCTTAGCTGGGAATGTGGCGACAGTGGAAAAGAACAATGTCTTTGTTCAGATAATAAAAAAAATCAAAATCTTGTAATACATTTGACAAAGGAATGAATGTTTGGCATAAGGCTGATTATAAAAGTACAACATTTATCATGAGTTTTATTGGCCTCTCTTGTATAATTTTATCAAATGATATTTACTCTTGGTGCATAAGGGAGCCCAGGTGAAAAAAAAGTATCCTTTAGTATACTAAATTTTAACATACTTTAGTATACTTTTATCGATGTACTTAAACTGTACTATTTTGGAACAACAAATTTTGTGCTTAGTATACTTTAGTAGTATTTAAATAGTATTAAATTGCAACTAATATTTTAGTATACTATACGTACTTTTTTGGAACAACTTCAAGTGTACTTAGTGTACTTAAAGTATACCTTTTAAAAAACCTTATTTCAGAGCTTTATTAACATATTTTGATATAATTATTATATTTTGAGTGTAACAATTCTGTCTCAGAATTATATTAAAAATATACTTCAAATATATTTTAAATATACTATTAATATATTAGTAATGGGGGCTACACGGTGGCACAGTTGGTAGAGCTGTTGCCTTGCAGCAAGAAGGCTCTGGGTTCGATTCCCAGCCCCGGTCCCTCTGCATGGAGTTTGCATGTTCTCCTTGTTCATGCGTGGGTTTTCTCCGGGTACTCCCGTTTCCTCCCACAGTCCAAAAACATGACTGTCAGGTTAATTGGTCTGTCTAAATTGCCCCCAGGTGTGAGTGTGTGTGTGCATGGTTGTTTGTCCTGTGTGTCTCTGTGTTGCCCTGCAACAGACTGGCGACCTGTCCAGGGTGACCCCACCTCTCGCCTGAAACGTTAGCTGGAGATGGGCACCAGCAGCCCTCCCGACCCCATTAAGGGACAAGGGTGCAAGAAAATGGATGGATGGATGGATATTAGTAATGTATTTAAATTACACTTAATTTTTTTTTTATTTCCTGCTAATGATAATAAACTATTTTGTACATGACATGCATAACCACACTACAGTACTTACATTGTTTTAGGCTAAAATTACATGGGAAGATTAATTACACAAGATGTTCAAGGTAATTCAAATATTGTTTTATTACGGACATTTTAAAACTATATAATTTTAATCAAAACATTATAAACTTAACACAAATTATAAGTGTTCAGGTCAAAAGTGAACACATGAACATGAAAATGTAAGTGTGACAATAAAACATGAAAGTGAGGATCAACGACAACATTCCCATTCACTGCATCTTACAGGAACCTACAAAAAAGAACAACAGCGCAATTAAACAGAGAAAGCATTTGTATTTAAAGAGAACAGAAAAATGGCAAATACAAAAATAAATAATACTTACAATTTTAAGACGTTGTGGACTCGCCATGTATGGGACACCATCAGAACTGATGATGATTGGGACCAGATGCCTGGGGTGGAAAAACATTTCTGGGTGTCTTCTTTGCCTGTTTATGTTAGAAGTAGAAAAAAAATAGTCAGCGATGTCATAGAGTCAGTTGATGTTGGCATTAACTATGAAGCTGTTTTAAGTGTGGACTTAAGGAGACAAACTACCTCAAAATCTTTCCATCCATGATCTGAACACACTGATCCTTACAGGGTGGTGAGGGGGGCTGCTGGTGCCCATCTCCAGCAGCCATCAGATGAGAGGCAGGGTTCATCCTGGACAGGTCACCAGTCCATCACAGGGCCCTAAAAGTCAGCAACAAATAAAAAAAGAGAAAGATAAATGTTAGATTAACAAGGGGAAAAGTCTGTCCAGTTATCTTTAAATCAAATCATATTTATTAAGCACCTGGTTTTGCTAACACACCAGTTTTTGTTGTTGAAAATGTAGCTAGCTCCTCATTGAAAAAACAAACTTACATCATGAAGACAATGTGAAGGTTCATCTTCAGAGCTGGTTGGTGATCTGGTGGAGTCAGAGCTTCTTCTGAGACAAAAAGTCTTTAGTTTTTCTAACACCTGATTTCTCTGGCTTCCTCTTTCATCTTCATTTGCTTAGACTGCAAACATATGTTGAAGATAAAATCATTGATGAACGAGTTAGAACAACAACCTACTTAAAAGCAAAAACATACTTAAAAAATACAATTGTTCATAAATGTAGCTTTGATAGATGTTTGAATATGGTTTCCAGTAGCAAAAAAGCGTGTTATGATCGATTAAATGTAATATTCCAATCACAAAATATACACAATAATATGTCCATCTTACTTGTGAAATGTTGTCTGTGGAGCCCTCACATCAATAATCCGTCGATCCGAACAACAATATCTCTCAGTGCTGAGGCAACTTCTGCGGTTTTGGTTGAGCAAAGTAGGAGGGACGATCTGGTCTGGAGTATGAGCTGGAGCTAATGCCGTTGGTTATAAGGTTTTACATCACACATCTGGATACTTTCTTAAAAATTACATCATGATTATCATTTTTTTATTGTATGCAATTTTAATGAATAGTAAAAGATTATTAAGGCACTTAAAAATTCATACATATTCATTCATATTTTGTTCATTTAAAGTGTATTTTTATTTAATATATTAAAAGTGTATTTTGGTACAATTATGTTTAAGTGTGTTTAAAGTTCTAATTTCGAAATTGGTACAAGTGTATTTTTAGTATACTTCAGATATACTTATAGGTAGTACACTTAATATTTAGTATACTTAAAGTGTACTTTCACAAATTTAAGTATACTTTTTTTTCACCTGGGAGCTTTATCATAGGTCCTTCCTCCCAGCAACTGCTAGACTGAATAACCATCAAAGCTCCCAACAAACTCAAATTCAATAAGTGTTCATATCCCTGATGGTTTTTGTACAGTTTTTCTCGTTTCAAATAACATTCCTGCTGTAGTTTGCATGTGTTTTTTTTCTCTTCTTGGAAAAAAGACACATGCACATTTTGTTCGTTTTTAAAAATGATCCTTCTCAGTTGTAGATTTCGAGAACAGAAAGAATTGAAAACCTTCCAAAATCATAAACTGTAGGTCTGCTCATGTCTCTTAGCTTGACAGGCCAGGAATCTTGGAAAAAAAACAGTGTTTTGGTCGGGAGATCTCTCTGAGACAAGCAGTTATTGGTTCTGGCGTAGGAACTCAGCCCATCAGCAATATGCACTTCCAAATGTGTCTTGAACCCTTTTGCTGCATTTAAATACAACCAGTGGTTTGTTTTTCTCTAAGACCTGGGGAAAGCAGTTTGTGTTGGTTAAAGGTCAAATCTGATGTGTTTGTGTGTGAAGCTCAGAGTGCATGTTTTGATTTTAATAAAAGTATCTCTGATGAACCCACCGGACCAATCTGTCCATGAATTTAGTTTAGATATTCACTGTCTTGTCACTCAGCATTCAACCTAATTTTTTATTTTTTTTATGGTATGGATCTTGTAGATTTAATCATTTTCACAGTTGGAGTCCCAAAGGGTTGTTGAAATGAACTCCCCATGATATCTGGAATGGGAGCAAAGAAATGAGAATTGTGACTACTTGGCTGTGGAGTTTCTTTAAAGTGGTTTTGCTATTGGAAAGGAAATGGACTGCGTCCCAGTCACAGACGCCTCAGGTAGCCGGGACGTTTGCTGACTGTTGTTATGGTGGTTAATTTTTGAGCATTTCTTTTTTTTTTTTTTTGCATCGAAATGTCATTTTTGAAGAGGTTGCAAGTCATTTGTGGCAGCTGATATATTGTTTGTAAATTGAGTCCTTTTCCCAACCCCCCACGCTTTTTGTTATACTGAGCTAAGTAGCCATGAAATTGCCTGAATAATGTCATTTAAATCCAATCTCACCGCAGCCCCTCACCTCCATGCCCAGCCCCCAGACAATGACACATGGTGGGCTTTTTAGAAATTGCATTTTTCCTGTTTGCTACCTCATCGTACTGTGGCCAAGTACTGGTCCGCTGACCAAGGACCGCTGTCAGTCGACTCTGAGCCTTCAGTGCTGGATTGAATTTGAGAATTTGCTCAAACAGAGCAGAGCATTTACATATAGATTTAAAGCGAATCTCCTAAAGGTGGTATATATATTCGGCTTCTCTCTGTTTCATATTTTAAAGCTAATCTCAGATGCATGTTAAAGTCAATTTTATGCTAGTCTGTGCTCGTAATTGAAATAATACATTTTCCTCCTGCAGGAGTCATTTTGGAAGATGCAGTCGTGAAAATAAATAGAGCGTCCTATGACAGCATTTTTGTGTTTATCTCATACATTTGGGCATATTTAATATCAATTTCAACAATGCTGAGAAATTGAAGAAAAATTTGTTTCATATGTTCTGAAAATTGTCATTTCTGGTAAGGAAGAAATTGGAACATCCTGACATTTATTCCTATTCAGATGGTTGGAATTACACAGGTTTATCACATCAGGTCCACATAATGAAAACACGACTACTAGGGACTTTTTATGAAAGTGTATCCCTATAAAATCACAAAGCAACTGCACAAGTTTGACTTCCACAGGAGGTGTGGAAACCTCTTCTCTTAAAAATGACACATAATGTCCAGACTAAGGTTTGCATGAGAGAACAGAGACAGATTCTGTTCCTGTTCTTTGGACAGATGAGTGTAAATCTAAAATATTTGGAGGTCAGATTAGAGGACATATTTGAATAGAAAAATTCCATGTATGAAAACCACATGATCCTTGAAACAAAAACCATGTGTAAAAAAGTTCAGCTTTAAGCGCAGCTGGAACCTGAACATGAGAATGACATACAAGAAACTTCACAAAAAGTCCTGAACCAGGTTATGAATCAGATCTTTAAGATGACTTGAAATGAGCTCTTTTTTTCATCTCACAGCTGAAAAAAAGAGCTCAATGCAAAAACATTGCATTGAGCTCAGACATCGGTCTGTTTGTGACCGATGTCAAAAACAGACAGATTGCCATAAGCAGCACCTTACTGGAGCTAAGCTAAAGGGTGTAACTAATAGCTAATCGGGGGTAGGTTTCCACAATTAATCTAATTTAGGACACACTTTTTGATCTAGACATTTTGTTTAAGGAGTAGGATATAGTCATTTTGGATGCTTACATACAACTGAATCCCTTTATTTTCTATTGATAAATAAAAACAGAATCAGGCATCAATCTGTAAACTGTGTTTTGAAGGAACTGAACTTTAATATGGTGTCTTTTTCAACAAGGCGGTCTGTCTATTTTAGAAATTCAATTTACCTACTTCTGTGTGAAAAAAAAAATCATCACTTGATCATTCATTATTGGGCTATATTTTGCTAGATTCTCCTTAACCAAGCTTGCAAGTCCCAGTTGACCTTTAATTGGTTCTTTGTGGGGGTCTCTTTCCCCAGTTCTGCTGGATTGAATGAATGAGAAAACTCAGTTGCCAAGGGTAAGACCCAGTAAGTGATTCCACTTATAAATCTAAAATGTGCCACTTCAATTAAACAAGCTTTTATTCCCTCCCCTTTCCTCCCTTCGTGCCTGGTACCAAGGCTAACCCAATTCAGCGCTGAAGAGAGTCCAAATTAATTCCACAATGCACTGATTTAACAGCGCCTAAGGTAGCGGGCTCTGACAGAATGAGTTTTTAAAAAGATTCATTTGTCTAGGGATGTACATCCACATCAGGATGTGAAAATGAGATGGAAAGAAAGCTCTGAGCGGAGGAGCGCGCTGATAAATGCCAGTCCTCATCTGCTGCTTTCTAACCGTGTTTGGGTTCTACTGAAGTGTATCTGCTTAATAAAATTCTCGAGACGGTGGTCTTAAAATTCATAAAACATGCCGAGCCTGAAAAACTTTGTAGCCCATTTGTTGCTTGTGCACCTTTGTTTTATAGATCTGTAATTAACATAATATGACGCCTCATGGCTCGCAAATTTCTCTTTTATATGATTCCAACTATGATATGGGCTGGAATGAGTCTCTCGCTGTATCATAATCTGAGTAGAAATGCTACCACATACATTTTTCAAACAAACATCTGCAATATGATCTAATGTTTTTATTAAAAAACAGAAACAAATCTTCCAACTGCAGCAAAAAAATCTTGCACTTTTAACAGCGGTTTTCAAGGAAATGTGCTTACAGTGCAAAATATTTTAGCTATTTATGCAGCATATGCAAGCATAACAAGCTGATATTAGCAGGGTAATCAGTCAGACTAACTCTTCAGATGAAAAAGCAATACCTACCAATGCACAGAAGCCATATATTGGCTGTTGATTGGGTTGTCATCCTATCATTATTTTCATTGACTCAGTAGATGTGCCTGTGTGCCTCACATGAATTTGGGGTTATGAAATCTCCCAACATTCCAAAATAAATCTCACCTCAGCATTGTTCTGCATTTGTCCCTTTGAGATCTTCATGCATTCATCCTTTTTTTCTGTTTCTGTCTTTCAGGTGACCTGGTGGTACCTTCACCTTCCTCACGGTACCCTACAGCAGCAGAACTCGATGCTTATGCTCAGAAGACGGCAAACAACCCACTGTCCATCAAGATTTTCCCCACCAACATCAGGGTTCCCCAGCACAAGCACCTTAACCGGACTGTGAACGGATATGATACCACGGGGCAACGCTACAGCCCTTACCCCCATCTCCACACAGGAGGGTACCAGGGTCTCCTTGCCATCGTCAAGTCCTCATCATCGTCGTCATCCACCTTTGGTCACTCCAAAGGCGTTCTCAAGAACTCAGAAGGCAGACGGACTAAGCTCTCTCCAGCTCACATAGCGGTGGCCCCGTATCCACCCCCTAATAGTAGCACTTTAGCCAGCAGTCATGGCCAAATGGTATACCACTCTGGGCCCTCAAAGCCTCCAGAAGGCTCTGGACATTCAGTACCCCCAAATGTCACTGTGGCTGGCTCTGTGATTCCTGTAACCGGGGGCCGAGGCCTGTCCCTGCCTGCACAGTCCAATCTCCCCTCCATTCAGAGTATCATCTATCAGATCAACCAACATTGCCAGGCTCAGGCCCTGCAGCAGGTGTGTCAGGGGGCTTCCACTGCACCAACAAATTCCAGCCCCTCCAAGCAGGTCACAGCAGTCATGGGGGTCGGTTCGAGCTCCTCAGGGGGAGGCTATGTCGTAGGGATGGGTCCCCAGGCTAACATGGTGTACACGGGATCAGGGCTGCCAGCGCAAAGTGCAGAAGTAATGAAGAGCGGCATATATGCGGAGGGTATGGACTACATCCTGTGGCAGAAACAACAACAGCAACAACACCAACAGCAGCAACAACAACAGCAGGCCGTCCTCCGCATGTACAGCGGAGGCAGCGGAGGAGGGGGCGCCATCAGCAAGTCCCCCGAAACCTGCATTCCAGGTGGAGGAATCATGGCAGCCCAGGTGTCCTCCTCCTCCTCCTCCAGACCTTACCACCTGACGGCGAGTGCCAGCGGCGGGGGCGGGCTTGACAAAGTCAGTTCTTCCCCTTTGAACTGTGTGGGCATGCACGGGAATTTCTCAGTGGGTCAGTACTTTGCACCGCCGTGGAACAGCGTGCTGGTGACGCCCGACAGTGACTGCTACAACCCCCAGGAGCTGCTGGGCACCTCCACGGGAGGCCCGGCGACGGGCCACAGAGAAATGGGCTATCCTCACCACCATCACCACTACCACCATAACCACCACCACCCCACCGTTGACAGCGGCGGGGGTCTGTGCTGCAGCCTGCCCAGCAAGAGCCTGTGCAACACCTCAGTGCTGAGCAGCAGCCTGCAGTCTCTGGAGTATCTGATCAACGACATCCACCCGCCCTGCATCAAGGAGCAGATGCTCGGCAAAGGCTACGAGACTGTGTCGGTGCCGCGGCTGTTGGACCACCAGCACGCACACATCCGCCTTCCTGTTTACAGATAGAACGGACGGGTGGGAGGGAGAAGAGGAGGAAATTAATCAAGAGTTGTGAATTTATGAAGAAAAATCAAGACAGAGATGTTACGGGACTGTTGCGAGTGCCACTGCTTTAACGATCGCGGCGTCTTAGAGAAGAGCAGTGGCTGCGCTGTGTAACCGTAGATTTTCTGGTTTCAAAGCAGGCTGTGGGGGATCCCTAACACAAAAGGTAGTAGTTACTGCCAGCGGGATGGAAAAGGGATTCCAAGATTCTCCTGATGTTCCATTGTGTGGTTTGCCAATAGGATTTTTGGATTAATAATATTTTTTATTTTTATTTTTTGCTTTGTTGTTTTATCTTCTTAAACTGTTTTTTTGATGAGAATCATAGCTTGACATGAAGTGCATACGCCACTTGTATCTCCTCTCCAAATACTAAGGATGAAGCTACTGTGTAGGTTGTCACTGAAATGGTCTTAAAGGGCCGGCGCTTAGGGCTGCTTTTAAAACCCAAAAGTCAGTAACAGTACATGCGTACAGAAATGTGCTGGGGAAAAAAACCCCAGAGGATTACTAGCAGTTCTAGGGTGTTCTTATAAAAAGGATCACAAGGTTGAATCTAAAAGGGTAGTACAATATTAGTTATTGTTGCTGTTATAATTGATAAATTAATTGCACTGCTTGAATTTTGTTAACTTTGAAGTTTGGAATTGGGTAGTTTGGATATGATATATTTAAGAAACTTGAAAAACTTGAACCTATTTTTTGTTGTTTGATATATTTGTAGGTATATTATATGTATTGGCTGCTACAAGGAAAAGTGTCTCAATTGTTTTTTTTTTAATCTTATTCTATTGTTTTCCTTTTTTCGTCACTATGATTTAAAATTTCCTCGTTAAGCTGACGTGCAGTCTCTTTTGTTCTGATGTGAGGCAGAGTTGCTGCTTTGGTTCTGTAAGAACCTGAACGGAGAGCTCTTTTTTTTTCCTAACCAACACTGGAACCGACAGTAAATTTCAAAATACTTATTTAAAAGAAAAAAATGTTGCAAAAAATATGAAAAACAAAAAGAAATGTTACAGTGAAGAATGTGACTGAGAGGGAACAGAGATAACCTTATGTGTACGGCAGCTTGTAAAGGTGACGTTTGACATTTTCGCTTTTTTTTTTTCACCGTTCGACCCCAAATCTCAGAGGTTTTTATTTTGATTCATGTTTCAGATCAACACAAAGTTGTGCCTAATTGGAAACTGGTTTTATTTTATTTTTTTATTACAAAAAATTACACTTATCCTGTCCAGGTAGAAGAAAAGCATACCCATATAATGAAGCTGCCACCACAGGAGAATGTTTACTGTGTCCCGTACACAGCTTCTGGCAAACTGCAGATGGGATTTATTTTGGCTTTGGAATATTGTTTTATAATCTAAATTTCCCACCACTCATTCTTTGACCTATCTGCTATATTCCTGGTCTTCATGTTTGTGTTCAAATGTTCCCAAAAAAAACAAACGTATTTATCAGGTCTTGAGCAGATGGCATAAAATAAAAGGGAATTAAACACAAGGGGGCTCAAAAAATATTTTATCTTTTATTTATCTATTTTATCTTTTTCTTTTCCACATCACGATCATGCACTACTTTGTGTTGGTCTATCACACAAAATCTCAGTAAAACGCTCTGAAATTTGTGCTTGCAACACGAAAAATGGTTTTAATGTTAAAGGGGATACCTTTCCAAGGCGCTGTATGTTGAAGCGTGTGTGCGTCGGAGTGCATGTGTGTTTGTTTGTACCTTCTTCGTTTGTGTTCTTTAAAATCCTCAGACTTTTTTTATTTTATCGTGTGATCACCAGACTTTTCCAGCGAGACTGACCGACTGATTCAGCAGTCCCATAAACATTATGACAAACATCATGACTAAGTTATGTACAGGAGATAACTTGCTCCTTTTTATTGGAGGCTTTAGATTTTCTGTGCAGGTGGAGTCATTTGACTCCTTTATTGCTGCACTTACAGCAGCTGTGAAAACAAATTAGATCGTGCTTTTGGGGTACTTTACTGTTGCAAACGAGCACAAAACAAAAACAATCATACCCTGTCTCTTTCCTTTGCTACCCATTTCAGCTGCGGGTGTGCAGTTGGCCCAGGCCAGTCTTAACTTTGATGATTCAGAGCAGTGAAATATTCATTATGACTGTGAGAGTCCCTCGAATGTACTGCACTTAAAATTACCACAATATTTTGTTGCCTTGTGGGACCCCGAGCGGGTGAGAAAAATTGTATCAGCGCAGCGGCTCTCTGGTCTTAAATTAGCATTTCTTTTGTCAGTCAAATTTCAGCGGCAAATTGAATTTATTAACTGGACAGAACGAGAGAACGGGGAGCTTTTGTTGTGGAGAAATACTGGCATCGGTCTAGATTTATGAAGTGCAATTATAATGACTGTATAAACATTTTTTTTCTCTGAGCTTACACCAAAAAAAAAAATGTAAACTACAGTTTTCAATACATTCCTAATGTACCACATCCCTAATCTTTATCTCTGGTTTCTTTGTTTTGATTTGTTCTAAGGTGTAAAATAAATTCCTTTAAGAATATATTCAGAAGCCATACCTTGGCTATGAAGTCTGTGATTATTTTTCTTCACATTTGCTCTCTGGAGGCCAGTGGGATCCTGGGCCTTTGTTTTAATAGGTCTACCAGACCCATAATGTAATCTGACGTGCGATTCCTTATTGATTAGAACCTTGTACTTTTGATTGATTTTCTAAATGTTTAGATTTTGGCCATCCCGAGAGAAAAGGAGAAACAGTGCTGCCAGGTCAAGTTGTGTTTTTTTTTTTTCCTTAAATAAAAGCTGTTGTATGGAAGAAAACAGGGGAGACTAAAAAGTGTAATTGGAACTTAATATCCTTTCATTTTTACTTTTTGCAACAAAAAAAAAAAAAACAACTATCCAAACTCTCATCCATACATGTCGAACTAGGGCTGATTTAGTTTTTTGATGGCTGACAGATATTTCAGACTTGAAGAATAAAAGCCTCTTGGCTTAAATTTGCATAGTAAAACCTCAACATTGCAGAGATGCATTATGTTTCAGCAGCCAAATTCTTGAGCCACAGTCTGATTCCAGCATATTTTCTGTGTGGTAGAAGTATTTTGACAGATTTACACATACGTCCCATCCCCAAATCCCTTCCGTTTGACTTCTGCATCCAAGCATTAAACCCTGTCACATGATGTTGCAGTGAAAAGGGGAGATGTTTTAAGGCAGTGGAGTTTCTAGCGTCTGCGTCTCTCCCTTCCCCCTCCACCAGTGGAGATCTGAGGCACCAGGCCTCCTCAGCTAACAGAAACATTAGGTGACATCTTGGCTGCTGGACATTGCCGTTCGAGATTGTTAATCTAAAAAAGTCGACTGAAATGAAACCCGTCGCAAGGGATTTCAGAAGAGAGACGCGGATCGAATCATTGACTCACATCTTTCCACATTACAACCACAAATGTTTGGAAGTTTTGCGCGATAGACACGAAGTAGTGCGCAGTTGTGAAGAGAAAAGATGTTTGACTTCAACGTTTTACATAAGTGAAATGTTGTGTATTCTCACTCATACCAGCTGAGTCAACGCCGTGTGGAGACTGAGACTGTCCATGCCTTGCACAGGGCCACTGTGAATTCAAATCTTTCTGCATATTTCCAAATTGACTTTGGTCTGGACTTTGACTGGGCCACTGAAGTCCTTTGATCATACCCAGTTATGTTAGCTGTGTGTTTGGGATTGTTGTCATGCAGGAATGTGAACTTCGATCTCTAAACTTTTGCCGTCTCTAACAGACCTCGTCATGTCTTTATCCATCTTACCCCCCCAACTCTGCAAAGCTTCCCTGAACAAATGCATCCCGACAGCATGATGCTGCTACCACCATGTTTCACCCTGGGAATGGTGTGTCCAGGGTGATGTGCAGTGCTAGTTTTTAGCAACCTTGTGTGCATGAGGACAAACAGTTGAAATCCTTCCACATATCTGTAGTGTCCGCTAATGATGTGCACTGGATTTTACTTAGAGGTGTCAAAGTAAAAGGAACTAAATACAAAATACACACCACACTTTTGAGAATTGTATTTAAAAGATAAACATGTACCACTTTTCTTCCAGTTATCTACTGCTTTGTGCTTCTATATCATCTAAAAGACATTGGCGTTTGTGTTGTAGCAGGACTAAAAGGTGAAAAGTTCAAACGCTCTGGCAAAACATAACAAAAATAGCTGCACAAATGAGAGTTTTAAATCATTTTTATGCAACCCAGGCTGGTCCAGCATCCCCCCAACATCCCCTCCCCTCGATCACCTCTTCTTGGAGCACAGGCTCCCAACTGTCTGTCCCTCTGCTCCTTCACACACATTAATGAGCCCCTGTTGAAGGCACGCATCTTAGCCCTGCAACTCTGCTCCACTCCTCTGTTCCTCATTCGGACAATGGACGCCCAGCTCATATTAGGATAATAGAATTAAATTTCAAATAGATTTGTGCCTGGGCTGATCCAGCCACGGCTCACTCAGCTGCAGAGGCAGAGTGGCATATGGCAGGTCATTATCTAAAGCCCACCCTTCCTCCACCTCCCCCCCCCCACCCAATCCAGGGCCAACAGGGTTCAGCGGCGCTTAAACAAACCGAAGGTTAGGACTGGCTGTCTGGCTGGCGTCGGAGGGGAGGACAGCAGGGTCTGAGTGGTGGTGGTGGTTGGGAGGGAGGCGGGTGGGTGGTGTTGCTATATCACAGACGCCACAGCATCTCTGAGGGCCTGAGTGCTGCACCATGGCGCCCAGGCTTGTTTTAAAAGCCGGGTTGCGATTGATGGAGGGGGATTTGTTTTCTGTTGGATTATACATGCTCGCTCCCTGCTTGACTGGGGGGGCCCTGTGCAATCTGACAGAGAAAAGAAGGAATGGATAAAAAGAAAAAAGGAAGGATGCGGGTAATTTTTGACTCAGAAAAGCCTCAAAGCGTTTGGTAATCAGGATAATTGACATGTTCCTTCAAATCTTTGACTGGAGACTTAATGTGTCTCGGTTCTCTGCAGAGAAATCCTCTATTTTCACTAACCAGAGAAACATTTCAACTCGTCTTGTTCCGCGAATGATTAATCACAGCAACGCCGCCTTCTGATCGAGGACATTTAAATCTATAACTTATCTCTGAGGCTACAGCCCGCTATTGACTGCTAACACGTTTTCAAGGGCAATGAGAGGCTCATGGAGGATGGTTGGAGGGCAAAGTGTAGGAAAAGTGACTTATGCTGGCTGTAAAAATCCCTTAGTAAATCCCAATAAGTCCATTAAGACCTTTGCCCTGTGTAAAGGTTTATAGTCGCATATTATGCACCTTAAATACTGCTGAGAAGCAAAGGGGGAAGCAGGCTCAGCTCTTTTGCTCTCAGAACGAGGGCGGGGAGGCGGTGGAGGAGGGAAAAAAAGGCAGCTGCTTGCCCTGTGGAGTCCTGGCGGCGCTTCTCCACCCTCCACACGGCTGGTGTGGTGAGGGTCCACTCCGGTCATGTCCCTCCTCTTGTCTTCGATCCTCCTTCGGATCTGAGATTGGATGAATTTAAGACACCAGTCCTCTCTGTTTCCCTCACACCTGGCAGGAAAACACTTCCATCAATAATTCACACGGTCCTGGAGAGAAATGTATCTCTAAACCACCAGCTATAGCTGTGTTGCACTATGTGTCTTTGAAGATGCGTTGTTTTTCCTCACAAATCTCTGAGGTTAAAAATGTGAAGGCCTGTTAGTGGCACCAAGGTTTGCAGAAGCTACAGTGATGTTCATGTAGTTTTGCTTTACTGACAGCAGAGAAAGTTAAATTTTTTTTCTCAGGCTCAATGGAGGAAAAACTTGCCCCTCCCACACGTGTTGCTGCGCATTGTCTGTCATCTGGCTGAAAGAGGGTTTTACAATTTTCCTTGCTTAAGACAAAAAAACAAATAGACTCTTAGGAAATTTTTCTTTCAAAAAACAAAATGAAACACGCTCTGCCCATCACTCTTTGTAATTTAGCGCTGACTGTAAACTACAAATGCTAAGATCTGCTTGTAAACTACAGACTAGCTACACAAGCAGCTGAGTATCGATGTGTCAGGCGTGAGCGAATCGCCTCCAAGAGACGAATCTTCAGCTGCTTCTTCTCAGCTCTCCTGAGAGTCCATGAAGGCAGGACTTTACTTTGATCAGTGCAAGCAGCATCTTTCTGTCTGATGATGAAGACAGCAAATTTAAATTAAGAAATTTAAAAATCAGGTAACGAGTAAAACTGCTCAGATACCTGCGAATCTTTGCTCTGTTGTTAATTTTAAGGTTTCACTAAATTGTTAAACAATAGTAAAAGGAAAATAACAATAAGAAGAAGATTTATCTAAAAGCTCTGATTTAAAAATGTGTATCATCACAAACTATTTAGAATTAAAAAACTAGGTCAAAACGGCGATTTGATAATATTCTGCATGGTAAGCACTTAAAAAAAGGCAGAATTTTGGTTTATGTTTAGGGATCCACATCAAACTGCAATAATTCAATGATAAAAATATCGTACCTGTTATAATCAACCAGTACTGGATGACATAATGTCATGCATTTGTAAAAAATATTTGTGTTTTTATTGTGCGCACCATGGTAATGTCTCTTATAAGTTAGAGTCTGCTACGACGAGCCATTGTTTGGACAGATGCAAGCACCACATATGTTAAATATAATTTTTATACATTGTGCCACGAGGCAAAAAAAAAAAAACTTAACACACGAAGCTGAATCTTTTCCCCTAAAGCCACAACTTCACAGCAGAGTGTTCCCGGAGTTTACACCCGTTTTATTTCTGTGTATGTTTAAATGAAAAAGCTTATGACCTCCACATATTCATCTGGTCTGCACAGCCGGTCTATTACTGAATCCAATCTAAACGCAAAAGTCTGAGGATTTTGCTTTCTCTCTCTCTCTCTCTTTTTTTTCTGGATTCTTTTTACGGTTTGTGAGGCAGTTTCTGTGTTTTCGTCTTTTTTTTCCCAGATGATCTCAAGTGCACCAACGCTGCCAAAGTACGAGGGTGCCGCAACCTTGAGAAAATAATATATATGGAAATGGGAAATCTATAAAGCATCTCTCTTATTGTTTTCCCTGCAGTACTGTGTTTTAAAAAAAATTGTTTTGTCTCCTCAGGATGAAAAAAAAAATGTAAAGAGTACAATGCTTCTTTCTTCTTTTCAAACAATAATGATATACGAGTCTTAGATTTCGAAAAAGAAGTCTGAATATAAAAAGAAAAGCTGTAAAATCCTTTAGTCGCGGGGGTTTTCAGCTTTTGAATGTGCCTACAGCCAAGCATCGCAGTGACGGCTTACCCTCCCCAGATCTGCAACCATCATCTTCAATTTGCTGAAACTGCCACAGTCACTCCTCCATCTCAACCATCACAGGAGACATTTTCTCTGCTCCCTGCTTTTTGTCAATCTCAGGACTGGAGTTTCTTTACTTTAATGTAGATTGGCTGTTTTTCATTTGACCTTTCCTCTCTTATGTACAATGTTTGACATAAGGAAATAAAGCAGATGACTTCTACGTCCGTCTCCTGTCTTTCTTTTATTCGCATTTTAAGACACAGGGCCAAAGCGTCTGATAAATGAAGGTAAGCATATTAGTCTGGGGATTGTCTCTGCACTTCACTGCCATATGCCCGCCTCGACAATCTTGTTGTTCACTTGACCTCCTTCACCTTTACAGCGGTAACAACCTCACCTCAGGGAAACACAAGCAGAAAAATGGGGGACATAAATGGTTTTATTTTCTGGGTTGTGCTTTGGAGACAACTCTTCAGCAGTGGAAAAGGGAAGTTGGGTTACTAAGAATGCAATTTACATACGTGGGCAAAAAGAGGCAAGTACTCCAGAAACAACAGGTGCACTATCCCATTTTTCAAACCCGATGCAGCAGCGATGGGAGCTCAAACTGCAGCTTGCTGTTGTTCTAGATATTTGTGCGACACAAAGCTTTGCAAAAGGAATTCATACGCCTTGAACTGTTTTCACATTTTATCACATGACGACCACAAACGTCAGCGGGATCCGTGTTTAAGACCAAAACAAAGCAGTTTATAACGGTGAAAAGGAGGCAACGTTTATAAATTATTATAAAAATCTACGTTAATAAAATTGGGAAAATTGTGGCTTCCAAATGTGTTCAGTACAATGAGAGTTAATACCTTTTTAAACCACATCTTGCTGTGGTTTAGGCTTTGATTAAACCGTTCTATTACAGCTCTGACTCAGTGTTTATGGTCGTTGTCCTCCTGGAAGATGAACATCAAGCCCTGTTCTCAAGCCTTTACATCCAGATATGATCTTCATGTTGCTCCATTCATCTCCCCAACAACTGCTGTTTTTCTGCCCCCGTTCAAGAAAAGCATCCCTGTTTGCCGTGTCCAAAACTGCAAATGAGCTTTCACTTTTTAGCTGTGGTGGCACCGACTTAGTGTTAAAACAACAGGCAACACTGGATTTTATTTAGTGTAACAGAGTAAAGAAGTGGCAGAATGCATACAGAAATGTTCAGTTTTTTTTAATTCTTCTGTTTTACTATTATACGCTACTTTCTTTCAGTTTATCGCATAAAGTCTCGTTGATATAATGAAATTAAAAAAACATGTTTGCTTGATATCTAAATTAAATGCATAATGACAGCCTTTTTTTTTGTAATCTCATAGCTAATCTCTGCACTTAACAGCACAGATATCCTCAAGAACTCAGCACAGACCCTTCCTGTTCTCCCTCCTAGTCTCTCTGCCCACCGAAAACACCAGATAATCCCCAGGCTGATGAGGCAGCCGCCTCCACCAGAGCATGCGGCGGCACTGGGAGACACCGAGCGCTGATTTCACACACACTCGCTCACACAGAAAAAGAGCTCTGTGGAGCAGAAATGCTCCTCTTATTAGCAAAACTCATTCACCTGCATGCCACATTGAGTCCTTGGCAATTTCACAATAAATCACAAGAGACGCCCACCGAGGCCGGCGGAGCCGAGCTGCAGCTCCGCCACGGCCGTGCCCTCGCCTGTCAGTTTAGACACTCTGAATCATTTCGGGTTCACTGGCCTCATTTCATCTCATATGGACTGAAAGGTCATCTCACACGCCACCTGACCAATATGTCTCTGGCTCTTCATCTCCCAGTGCTTCCAGTGATTGCTCATTCTATTTAGAAATGTCACTCTTCTTGGCAGAAATATTTTGTCGGGAAGAATTAAAGAAGAAAGTCAGGAAAAAGGGGAGGATCGTTTGTTTTTCTGCAGAGACAAGATGTCGATTTTTTATGCACATACAGTGTCCTGGAGGAGATTAACACCACCTAAAACGTTCAACATCTACATATTATGTATTTTTTATGCGATAGACCAAAACAAAGTTCAGCCAGGAAACTCCTTCCAATTTTTTAAATGCATATTTATGAGCCAATTTATTATAATTTTGAGTTTGTCGTCCAGGATCCATTCTCTGTGGAGATGCTGTTCTACAAGTTATGGAGTAGTGAGTGCATCTTTGCACTCTGAATATGGATTGTGCGTGTCGGGAACTGAGGAGAGGGTCTCTGACCTTGAGGCCTAAGCGGGGTGCTGAGGTTTTTAGAGGGGCCGAAGAGAACCGGGCAGAAGCTGCCAGCAGCAAAAACAGCATGCAGGAAGGAAGCAGGGAGTGAAGTGTTGAGTACATTATTTCATTAGACTGGCCAAATTATTATGAGATACTTTTCAGCATGTAAAAACGATTATGGGTAAAGCAGCAGCGCAGACAGGTTGACTATCTGAGCAACAGCTCCAAAAAGCTCTGCTCACATTTGTGTACTCCACAAATCTGGCATTTATGAAAGAGTGGCAAGACTGTTGAAAAGCACAAGACGTCCTGTTTGCGATTTGACACAAACTACTGTATATAAGGTAAAACAGCAAAATGTAGAGGAAGGCGCTCTGGTCAGATGGGACCAAATCTGAAAACTTTAGCTTATAAAACAGTGGATGGTAGAAAATTAAGACCCTCAACCCACCATCCCCACCTTGATAGTGGCAGCATTATGCTATGTGAATGCTTTTCTTAAAGAGGGACAAGAAGCTGGTGGTTAATAGGAAGATGGATGGGCCTAAATGCAGGGGGGAAAAAACCTGCTGGAGGCTGTAAAACACTAGAAACTGGACCAGAGATCCAGCTACCAGCAGCACAACATCTCTAAAATCTACAGTAAACTGGTTTGGACTAAAGCATTATTTACTTGTTAGAATAAGCAATTCAAAGGTCTAGACCTAATTCCAGCTGAGAGTCTGCTGTAAGACTTTACATGACCTTCACAGGCTCTCCTTCCAGTTTGACCACGCTTAGCTGTTTTGCAAAGAATGAGACAATATTTCTGTTTCAGTAGCTGCACAAATCTGATAGACACAGTCTAACAGACTCGCTGCTGAAATTACTGTGAAAGGTGGGTCTACAAAGTATTGACTCAGACGAACACTTTACCTTCCACTTCACAACCGTGCATTCTTTTTGTTTGTCTCCTTAAAGTGTCTCCAATGTGAGGTTTGTGGTCGTAGTGTGACAAGATGTGAAAGTTCAAGATGTCTCAATGCTTTTCCTAGGCACTGTAAGTTGGTTTAAATGATTGTTCACAGTGAACGGTATGATGTTTCTGCTCTGTTTCAGAAGATGCAAGTCTGAAGTGTCGCTTAGTCAAAAAAAAAAAAGGGGGGGATTTAGCACAAGTCCGGTCTTGTGTCCTCATTAGACCAGTCAGCCTAAACATCTTAAAGCCTAACTGGCTGAACAATAGCTGAACAATTTGTCCTTCCAAAACCTAAGCTAGTTAGTCACCATCAGACCTCCTGGCTGAGGGAGTAAACTTTCCCTTCTGTGCGGTTACCAAACAAGGGCCGTTACAACACAGTCCCGTCTGGCTGTCACTTGGTTCGTTGAGACACATTTGTGGCAGCCAGCAGACGCCTGCTGCAAGCAGACGAGCCATTTTGTTAACAGCTCACACTTCCTGTGCAAGCGTGTGGTTCCAGAGTTGCTGACAGTGACACTTGCAGGACCGAGCCCTGCCCTACTTAACGGGGTGAAGGGAGGAGGGCAGGCCAAGTTGTCAGCAGTGCTAGGTGCTCACTGCTTAGATAAACCTGCAGGATTAGTGGCCCAGTTAAAGTTGGGGCAAAGAGGATTAGCCTCTTCTTGGAGGTGGTGAGAGATTCCCTGTGTCCTTCAGCGCTGCTGGCCTCAGACGCAGATGGGAGAGAGGAGGAGGAGGATGTGAGATGACGGATGAGGCCTTCGCCATCATGAGTGTGAAAATCTTCAGAGGAGGAGGAAAAACAAGGTGAAATGATGAAAGGGAAAAAGGAATTAACCAGTTTGTAGTTTTTTAGCTCTGTTAGGAAAGAAGGAAGATCGCTGAGGACACCTGAGGTCGTCTGGAGAAAATATTCCAAAGAAGCAGCATCCTCTGCACACTGACCTTTCAATATTTGCAGTCGAAGATTACATTTATAATATCTATGTCCAAAAACAGCACAGCAGACAAAACACACACACACACACACACACACACACACACACACACACACACACACACACACACACACACACACACGCACACACACACGCACACACACGACTTTTCACTCTGTAAAAACTTTAGACCTCTGCTGCCATCAACAGACCAACGTTGGAATTGCAGTCATATTAAACAACTTTTTTCAGCATTAGGGTTTAATTACATTCTTTATAAATAATTTCATAATTGTTGGTGATAATATGCTGTTTCTTGAAAAAACTGTCCGACTTGCATGCAAGCTAGTTTTCCTTACTCAAAAGAGGTTTAAGGAGACATTTAAGTTTTTAGTTGATAGAAAAAGTTTAGCACTGATTAAAAACAAAGTTGTAATGTTTTATGCCTCAATCACAAACCAATTTTTATATTTTCTAATTCTTTATCTAATTTAGTTGTGTATATTAAAAAAAAACATTTTTGTTCCCAGAATTTGTTTTCATTGTGGATTCTGATTCACGTATCTTTTATTGTTTTCTAATCTCATTTAAAATGTAATTTTTTTGAAGATGCTGATTATATATAAAAATAATCTTCACCTGCACAGAAACAAATAAAGACTCAAGTTAATGGTTTATAAAATCTGTCAGTGTTTACTGTTCTTTATGGCAATGTAAAAACAATACACTAATGCATAGACATGTTGGAGAAATGTAAACAGAGACCAATGATTTGTGACCTTAAGGCAGTAGTGGACCTGTAAAAACAATGAAACGCAGGTCCTGTAGCACAATGATGCACATGTAACCCTGCATGCAGCCGATGCCCATTAAGGGAAAAAAGGGACGACGCTGTTTAGGGCACAATGCCAACTGCACTGAAAACGCTGCAGCAAATTGAGGGGAAGTATACAATGGTTCGGACTAAGAGTTGATTATGCAAATACCGCAGCTGCAAAGGAACAATAACTCTGCAAATTCAAAGACAAGCCACAACACGAAGGGCTATTGTCTTGATTTGCATATTTGCTTGACAACTATAACCTGCCCATCTTGTTCGGGATGACGTCTTTGTATTCATGTAATAATGTGCACATCAGAAGTTGGCATAGTGCATTGTTTCATCTCAATTGACAGCTGTTCTGCCCAAGCTGCCAGTTCAAATCTGTTCTTTTCATGGGAGTGCATTTCATTAATACAATATAAAGAAAGATTTTAAAAACATATGGTGCATAAATTGGATATATCCTGAAACTTTCCACCTACGAAATATTCTAAGCAGCATGCAGAGAACAGTCTCTAAGGTTAAGTTTTTAATATAAGGTAAGCTACTTGCTATCTCTATCTTTGCTGGATAACACTTTTGGAAAGAAAAAAATAAAAGATCTTGCAGTGTGATCGTAGCTGCAAAAATAATATAAAAATGTGCTAATGCAGTGATAATCTGTTTATGCTTATTAGAAAAGCTATAAAGCTGTTTACTTTCAGAATATAGGAACACTCCGAATGCTGAAATGATCCGATTTCCCTGAGTGATCGCCCACTACTGTCTGACATGCAGAGTTGAACAGAACATTAAGGATTTAGGGTTCCTACGCCTCTGTACAAGTAAAAACAAAAACAAACTAATTACAAACTGCAGCTTATCTTCTACCAAGAGCAAACATTTACTGTTACAATATCTCCGGGTTTGTTTTCACCTATAACTGTGTGCTCAGTGTCAGTCTGCAGGATTAAACCTCTGTTATTTTACAAATAAAACATTATATTACTCTACGTTCTGCCTGTGAATTTCTGGCGTGAGTCATGTGCGAATTGGGAGGCTTATTGACCAAAAATATCTCCTGAAACGTAATACCAGAGTCGGCGGCTTTGACACAAGAATGAACAGAGTCTCTGCAGGCTTCGCTATCTTGGCGTCAGGGGCTCCATCTCTACCACCAGATCATGAGAGCGAGGGCCTCTGCTTAACTCCACCACCCGAGGGATCATAGTGGACCAGCGGTCTGAGGGAGAGAAAAACAATCCAATCGTACACATGCATGTGGTCCAAACGACTGGATTCTGTTAAACGGGAATGAATTTAATCACAGCCGTCAGGATCTCACCTCTCCTCAGGCTTTTGACACCTGGCTGCACCCCGTTGGTTTGGCTCATATCAGTCTTGCCCGGATCCTCACTGATTATTGCAAGGTTCTGATTCCAGTGGCACCAATTTACCTCGTCCACCCTGAAGGAGCAACACACCGTTCTGACTGACAACAGCCTCAGATCTGTTTGTGTTATGTTGTAGACTAACCAAAAAGTAGAGAATAAATTTAAAGTAGAAAATGAAATGGAAACAAAGATGGCCAAAATAATGAGTAGCTCCATTTGCACTTTGTCACAAGCTATGTGGTGAACACAGAAAAGCTGAGGAAGAAGATGCTTTTGGTCAGAAATATAACAACTGTACTACATGAAATCTACAAAATAAAACAGAGTGTGGTGGTATTATGCTGTGGGATTGTAGTACAAATAGAGACTTAAAGACTTTATGAAGGGATACCAACGTTTTACTTGAACAGTTTCAATCAAAGAATATTCATGTGTTGGAACGGTCCAGTCAAAGTCCAGACCTAAACCTTTGTCACTTTTCAGATTTTCATTCGCAAATGTTTTGAAAACCATTCATCGTTTTTCTTAAACTCCACAATTGTGTGCTGGTTTGTCACTTAAAACCTAAAAAAAAAATCACAAAATAAAATCATAAAATAATTGTATTTTTTCATATATTATTATTTAATTCATAATAAATACAATAATAGTATTTATTTTTTTAATAAACAAAATAATTGTATTTATTTTTTATTTTATTTATTTATAATTATAAAGTAATAATTTTAATCATAATTATAAAATTTTTAGTGTGAAAACGTTAGTTTTTTTTTTTTTTGTCATCATAGGGCTGTATGAAGAGGTCAAGGGTCCCAGTAAATACCTGAAACACCACCGTCGATCTGGTGAACCATCTAGGTTCTTCCCCACAGTCACCATCTCCCCGGCTCGGAAAGACTTGCGAATACACACTGGGAACGCGCGCTCGATGTCCAAGATAGTCGTTGCCCACTGCAAGTAAAGCAAGTCAATAGCAGGGATTCAATTTGAGGGACTTTCAGCTAATTTGGCATATTTTTCTGAAGTTCACCCATCACAGTGACATTTGCTCTTTCGGCGAGATAATTTGGACTTTGTGGGTGTAAAAGTTTGCTATGTTAGCTGGATTTTGTCAGCAGGATAATTTTTTGGGGGGGAGGGGATTTAAGGATTTAAGTATATCTGAAATCTCTCTGCGAGAATCCTCTTTTTAATCTAACAATTATAAAAAGAAAAAAAGACTTGGGTTAGAATAAAAGCCGTCACCTGAAGTTTCCAGATCTTCTTGCTCTCTTTGGATACCTGTCCCACTGTCTCCCCCATCAAGGCAATCAACATGTTGAGTAGCAGCACAAAGGTGAGGATAATATAGGAGACTAAGAGGATGAGAAAAACTCCAGGGTATAGTGCACTGTGGATCATGTCCAAATCTCCCATCCCGATAGTCAGTTCGAACAGGTCCAGAAGGAAAGTGCTGAAAGTGTCTGGGTTCCTGCAGTAGGTGGTGGAGTTCTTAGCAGACTCCGTGGGACAAACTGGCAACAGAGACACCAAGGCTGCAGGACAGAAACAGAGTAGGGCGCTTAACATGTCAGTCTAGAAGCATGAGGCTAAATATGAGTGAGGCTCACTCATATTAGAGTGAGCCTCACTCAGAGTTAGAGGGAGGCTAACTCTTAGCTCACCTGAAGCATAACCAATCATAAAGAGCACATAGACAAGCAGGAATCTGAACAGATCTTTGAAAAGAATCTGTAAGGTAAAAAACAAGAAAAGTCAAGGTATGCACAAAGTGCAGAGCATTCAGTCAGGGGTCAGAGTTTATCATCTGACCTTCTGAATCATGATGCTGTAGGTACCAGTGAGCTTCAGGCCTCTGGTAAAGTAAAGCGTGTTCATCCACCCCAGGACGAGTGCAAACACCATCACAGCGACGTAGGCTTTGATGCCAGACAGGTAGAGAGCAGCAGTGATGATAATCAGGACAGCGTAGATGAAGCTGGACAAAGCAGGAGGGAAAGATTTGTTAATGTTGTAAATGAAATGGAGCTTATTAAAATATCAACATCGCAGCTGATGATTCAAATCAACATGTGTTGAACTGATGCCAGACATCCTCATCTTTGAAACTATAAAAAAAAAAAAAAACGGCAAGAAGTGTGAGTAATTACGTGATTAAGTGGGTGACTTAATTAAGAGGATGTTAAATTTGCCTTGGATAAAAGTCTTAAAGAGACACAAGAGGAGGTACAAAGATGGAGGAAAGAGACTTACTACAGCAGCTGAAAGGATCCATCAAAAACTAAAGATTTCACCTCAGGACACTTTCTCAGCAGGATGTTCTTAACCTGCAGAGACACACGGAAGCATTTCACCGGCAACACGTTGTTACATGGTGGTTTAATGACACAGTGACTACAGGGAATAAATAAGGTATAATAATTTACATTTGTGAAGAAAAAGAAGATCGCCGATGCCAGTGTTACAATCTCTCCAGCCATCCGTAAATAGTCAGATGAGGTCTTGTAGGGGTAAGGAGGCGGCTAAAGAAATGTCCCAAACAAAAAAAAAAAGGATTTAGTTAAATCGGTGTTAAAATTGACTGCAAAGACACACGGGACAAAATTATACTTAAACTCACACACATTCAAAAATTATATGTAATAAAGCTCTTAAGCTTGTCTTTGTGTTTAATGTGGCAGCTGAGTGCCTTCAGAGATGAGAGATTTGACAGCATTCTTCTGTGATCTCCTCAACTGAGAGCTATGGAGTAACTTTACATGGCAGGTGCTCATTCTCTTTCAGAAAATATCGAAGCAAGGGTAAAGTCTTCATAAGCCTTCTGTGAGTATTTGTTATAGACAGATGAAGGCAAGCTTTCATGTTTTGGCCACAATTGCAAACACCATGACTGGCATAAAAACAGCACCAGTATCACGGAAAGAGCAGGGAAAAAATGTGGGTGGCAGCATCATGCTGTGAGGCAGGGGAGACGTTGTGTTACATAGAAACCAATAAAATAAAGCCAAATATATGTGGCTAACGCTGAGTCACACCAACCTCCTTCATTGTTGGGTGGTAATACGCCACCAAGGTGAAGATGATCATGGAGATGAGGTAGGACACCACGCTGATGTAAAAAGTGGCAGCAGCAAACTTCTGCCACTTGGCCATCAGCAGCTCATTGATGGGCTCCACAGCCAGCATCTCGTGTACTTTCTGAAGAAAAATTAAGCATTTAACATAAACTAACACCCTTTTTTTTCCAAATGCAAATAAAATATTCTTGGGATTTTTTTTTTACCTCATTGCTGTTGTATACTAGAATCTCAAGCACAGATGGTTCCTCTCCACATGTGTCCAATGAGGACAGGTCGTAGAGGGAGGAGTACACTGGACCGTAAGCCCAGTCCTTAAATTTACGTGACAGATGACGAACTTCTTCATCTTTGACCTCACGTCGAATGATATGCTGGAAAACCTGGAGGAATATAGGGGAACTGAGTTCTAGTCTTTGAGATTTAATTTAAAACTCAAATATATTTTAGAGAGAGAAAAACAATCTTGAAAATAAGAGACATAAATCACAACTGGCCTTTTAGATGTTTTTTGAACCAGACCATTTTAAAACACATATCCTCTAAAAGAGGAAGCACTTTTGTATTCATGGATGATAATGTTGCACCTGTAACGTCATCATCTTTAAATCTGTCAGTCTGTTTGACTGTGGACAAAAAAAAGACCTTTCTGACAGAACTATGGCAAATAAATGTGCAGTTGCTCTTTGGCAACAGAAAAAAGATGAAAAAGATCAAGTGAAGACATATGAGGTAACTCTGTGGAAGCAAACAGCAATGAACAGTTTTTATTTTTTTTAAAAACCCTCTGTTGGACAGATTGCCCCCAGGATTAGATAACAATTAGATCTGGAGAACACAACATTGGCTAGGACAGAGAGTTTATACAGAGTCAACTGTTAGACCTGTGGGGCGACTGTGTGTTGTTTGTGAGCATAAAGTCTATCAAGTTAGAAAGTGCATACTTTTACAGAGGTCTTAGCTTGTTTTTTTTCTGTACAAAATGACTGTGAATATCCACCAATAATCAGTCTAATTGTTAAATCAATGCCTCCTCTCCCCAAACATACATCCAGATTGTTTAACCACAATATTTAGGTTAAACACTGACTTGTTTTGTTCTTAGTGTCTGATCCAAATTTCTTCTGGGTAAAACTCATTTGGAGTTGTGTGTCCTTGGTGTGATATTGTTTCACCTTCAAGTACACTGAAACCCTCAGAGGCCGTAAATACGGGGCGCTTATGTGGAGAAAAGTGAGACTTGCACGATCATTGCATGGCTGACAGAGGAGTGTTGATACCCTGGACATCAAAATAACAAAGCTGCTCAGAACAAGAGCAGAAATCCCAATGTTTGAACTACATCCTGACAGTAATATAGCAATTTAAATGATAAGTCACAAGTTGTCATACTGAAAGCCTTAATTCTTCACTGAATTACAGGTAGACTGGGAACATTACAACAATTCTATTCTATTCTATTCTATTCTATTCTATTCTATTCTATTCTATTCTATTCTATTCTATTCTATTCTATTCTATTCTATTCTATTCTATTCTATTCTATTCTATTCTATTCTATTCTATGTTTAATAATACAGACAGGATGCATGAGGATCCAATGACACTGTGAACGTATCTACCCCAATTTTTCCAAGTTTGGCGGCCATCATGAGGGGTGACATGCCGTCGTTGTTGAGTATCGTCTCCAGGTTGCAGTCTGGGAAGAGCTTGGCACACTTAATCAGCAGCAGGTCGTACATCTTTGTGAGGAAACGAGTGTTGTCCTTGGTGTTGTCGGCGATGTGCACGAGCGCGTGCAGCACAGTGTTTCCGCGTGAATCCTGGCGCCGCAGGTCGGCCTTCTTGTGTGGATTTTCTGTCAGGTAGTGCACTATGTCAGGCTGGTTGGTGCAGGCGGCCAGAGAGAGGGGAAGCTCACCTGAAGGGGAACGGAACAGTTCCTTCAGATTGAACGTATTAGAAAAAAAAAAAAAACATGAATAGCAGGGTTAATTAAGAGCCGTAGCTGGCATCTGTAGTTTTTCACAAAGCAGACTAAACACGGATCACAGATCCGACTTAAATCCTCTGCATGAAAGCTGCACAATTAGTGGCTGTTCGAGGGAGGGGCGCAGAGGGGCCAGAGTGCCAAAGGCAGCTGCTGAAAATGAGCCGTTGCCATGGGTGACAGATTACTTTGTCACCTCACATAGAAACGCTCCTCTTCATGGATTTGCACGGGTGCATGCAGAGAGTTAGCGTGAGCCTAAATCCCATTAGCCAACAGCCCTGCCAGGTTCCTGTTCACCTCACCGCAAAGCTCCGCAGCAAATTACTCACACTGTGCCCCGGACACGCTGGGATTGGGGAATGACAACCATGCTAAGTGAAAATAGAAATCCTCACCTCTGTGCTGAAAAAGGAATATGACACTTGATTTTAATCGAAAAAGTTATTTGGATTTAAGAAAAGGTAAAATATTATAAAAGTAAGCAAAACTTTACATTTTTCTACTTTAAAGAAAGACTTGTTGATTCTTTACGACGATTGCTAATGAATGTTTTATTTCGTCATGAATAAAAGAATGAAGCAAATATTCCAAGAGGTTCGATAGTAATGACTGAGGTTAAATTGTCACTGTAGCCAGCAGAGGACGCCATTAAGCTTAGTCACCTCTAATTGTTTGTCCTGCCTGCGTTAAGGTCAGAGAGGCTCTTCCTACCAGTAGAGGATGTTTACGTTTCCAAACTGCAGAACACAGACATCTTTCACTGTCTCAGTATAATGCTCGTCTTTTTACATGGTTATGGAGCATTTTAAGTAGCAAATTCTCGTACCATACTTCAAAAACATTTAGGTGGAGTATCCTGTCCACATTTTTCTCCTGCCTGCCAAAATCTGCCACATTCAACATAAAAAGAGGGTGAGGTTCTGATGTCACTTTCATTTTTTTTTTTTTTTGGCAGCGAAGGCATCTGCGTCTTAGAAAAAACTTTCCATGCTTTCACATTTCAACGCTGCCAGCCACTTCGGAAAATAATTCAAAACACAGACGTGAGTTAAAAACAGTGTAACCAAAATGGGTAGAGGGGGAGATAGAAATGAGACAGCGAAATTACAAGAACAGCACATTATTGCAAAGATAAAAACCAGACTTGGTGAGAGTCAGAATGAAGTGTTGCAAGACTGGAAACACAGAAGCACAACAACGTCTGCTTCTTGATGGCAAAAACGTTGCTTTACCAAAGTAGAAGTAGCCGCCCTCATCTTTGGGCTGGAAGAAGCGTCCCCGGGCTTGAGCGTGGACATCTGCTCCCTTCTCCATCAGCAGCTTCACATAATGCTTGCAGCGTCGCTCGATGGCGATGTGGAGCGCCGTCTGGCCTGGAGACAGAAGACAGCTGCAGGAGTTACTGCCATTCAAACCATTTCATAGCGGTAAATTGCAAACATATCACCTAAACCGAGGCTTTTTCCAAGATTTGATTACACAATGTAGGCATTTGCATTGTTGACAGAAATTTTGCAAGAACAGTTGAGCAAGGAAAAGATTTTCAACTCTGCAGTGCAATTCCACAACATGACTGTTGGGAAATGCGTCTTTGTAAAGTTGATGGTGTAAGTATGAGAGAAATCTGATTGACTATATACACTGACTATTCAGAATACCATACATTTGGTATGGTACACCAAATGCACCATGTCATGGTACTGTGCTCTGTAATTGACCACTTCGGCTGTTCACCTAAACAGACACCTTGTCACAGCCATGTTGTGGTATAACGTGAAGGCCTGTGATGCTGCGTTATAATCTAACCCTCCTTTAAACTCTTCCACAGCTTTCTCCCCGACTTGTCTGCTGTGTTGTTTTGTGTTTACGATGCTGTTTGGTCCCAAACGTTCTCTAACAAACCTCTGAGGCCTTCACAGAACATCTGCATTTATATGGAAAGTCCTTTATATACAGAAAGGCTCTGTTTATTAACGAGGTTGCTTCTGTATGGCCACTGGTTGCATTGATATTTATTTAGGGTTTTCAAAGTCAAAGGGTATGAATATAAATGAACACTACACTTCTCAGATTATAATAGTCTGAAAGGTGTTATGCAATGATCAACAGTGAGTTTCTAACAATTGCAACTACAGACAAAAAAAGATGACTATGAACATATTGTATAACATGTCACATTGTGATCTTATTTTCCTACCTCTGTAGAAGACGTCCCTGAAAGGAGTGTTTATAAACTCTCTGAGGTTTCCCGTCTTCTCTGCAATGTCCACCAGCACTGGAATGGTTTCGTTCCGACCACCGTAAAGGTTGAGCAGGGCTTTGGGAAGACACGTCTTTCCAGTGGATAGCTCTGGGAAAGATTGTAAAGACAATTACCCCTAATTCAGTCTATTTTACAAAAATAATGTTCAAAAAAATAAATGGTTCCTGAAATCTCTATTCAGGAATCATAGTGAGTAAGCAGATGTAGAGAGGACTTGTTTGTTGTCGCCCACCAGAGACAATCTCTAAAACCAACCAAAAACAACATCTAAAGAACTGCAAACATCAGTTAAGCTTCAGAAATAAAAAAGCAGCCAAAAATCCCATCCATGGGAGGGTCCTAAGCTGAAAGCCACTGCTAAACTAAAAAAGAACACAAATAAAATCCACACAAAATATCTTAATTATTCCCAAAACTTACAGGAAATTATTCAGTGGACTGATGAGAGACAAGTAGAGCTTTCTGAAGGTGTGTTTGAATGACACATTATATTTGGATGACATGAGGATGAGAATGGGAGACCTTTGGTTTGTGACCTCAAATGGTTAGTTTGGATATTCCAAAGTAAAGTTCTCAGAAGATATTATAACAAAATAATTATTTGATAGCGCTCCACAATTGACACAAAACATTTAAACTGACTGCATTCTTGGAGGAGCTACAGTAGACTGACGAGTCTCAGCTGATCTGCTTGACTGATGCAACAGGCAGGATTAACCAATCTACAGAGAAACACAGATGTGGTTTGACTGAAAAAAGGTGTTATACAATAGATCTTTAAGAAAACCACAACAAATAACAACTTTTGCAAGATTTCCCGTCAAAGAATCTGAGCAAAGACTAAGTTCAAGCCAACCTGGCTTATGCAGCAAGACAACGCAAGAAAAAACCAAAAGGTTTTGGTGAGGCCTGGTAAAAGTCTGGACTTGAATCAAGTTGAGATGCTGTGGCATGATCTCAAGCCGACCATTCATGTTTGAAAACCTGCCAAAGCAGTTGAATTAAAACAATTCTGCAAAGCTCAGTGGACCAAAATTCCCCAAAGTCGCAACAGAACAAAAGCTGTAAAAGACTCATTGGCCGTTGTTGCGAAAGCTTGATGGTAGTTTCTGCCTCCAAGGATGGCACAAACAAATATTAGTTTTTGATGAAAATTACTTTTTCATATAGCGAAATCTTTGCTTCAAACATGTGTTTTGCATTTACTGAGATTATGTTTTTTAGTCATAAGACCTCTTTGATTATCTAAAATATGCAAAAGAGACGAAAAGGCAAAAACAGAAGAAATCTGCAATGGGGGAAAAAATGTTTCCCGGCTTTGTAAAGTGAAACGAACCCTTCATCTTTAACTATCAGTCAGTCAGCTATATTTATCTCCATGAGGTTGTCAGCAGTTTGCTGTGATTTCTCTCCTCACCCTGTTATAAGCTTGAGAAAACTTCTCAGACACACAGGAAGCTTCTATTTGGCCTGACCTCAACAGGACAAAGGCTGACATCACTCCACCTTATCCCCCTCACATCCTCTCAGAGCAGCTATAGGAACAGCAAGACCAGCAGAGACACACAGAGGACCACAGTTCAAGAGTTTAAAGGGAAGGACAGAGTGTCACAGAGAGGAGATCATCAAGAGACGAAGATCAGAAGATAAGGACTCACCTCTGAACTCCTCATCTGTGAGCCTCTTCTCCTGACTTTGCAGGTATTCCAGCAGACCCTTGAGGGCCTCTGGGTCTCCACGAGACACACAGTCGAACAGTGTGAAGCGAGTGAATGTTTTCAGTACTTTTGGTTGGTCGGTGCTTTGACTCTCATCCAAAGACATCTCTGTTTTACTGAAAGGACACAGAAACACAGATTAATGCTTCTTCACGTGCTGTTTTCACTGTCATATAGCACGACTACTGAAGAATACACCGCTTCATCTAGTGTTTATTCATAGAAACTATGAATGAAATGGTTTGAGTGAGACAAATGACCTTTTAAGCAACACCAGCACTGCTGAGTGCTCTGATAAATGCACCTCTCTGTGTGTATGGTGTATGATGACGACCAGGAAAAAGCATTAGCCTAAATATTACCTCAACGGCTACAGAGGATCAAACAACATACTCTCTGTTAGGCCAAGAACGGACACAAAGTGTGTGTGTGCATACTGACAACATTTTTCCAGTTTACACAGTTTATGAACGTCTCGTTCAAGAAATGAAGGAAACACACTGAGACAGTGCAGTCTCACCCTCTTGGGAGTTTCTTCCTGCGTTTCTTCTGATTGCTTGTGTCTCCATAGGTGCCATAGTCAAAGAGGGAGTCCATGGGGGCTTTTTTAGGTCCTGGCACCACATTTGACTCATACATGGTGGTTTCCAGCAGGTCCATTGGGTTTGTAATGCCCTTCTTGAATGCACCTTGAAATTTCATCCTGAAGTTCTGTCTGCCGTCTGAGGGCTGGCCGGGCTGGCCGGGCTGGACGCCGGGCTGAGCCTGCTCCAGAGTCGTATCCAGACTTGTGTCCTGTGCTGATTGGGAGCCATCCTCGCTCTCAAACAGGTTAGAGAGTTCAGACAGTGGGAATGCGGCATCATTTTCTGCCTGAGATTTCGCACCATCTCCAGCGTTCTCAGAAGGAGCACCGAGGGTGTCCGCCTTGACGAGGTGACACCTTCTGAGCAGAGCAGAGCGGCCCTGGAACGATAACAATGGCAAAATGTTGGGGAAACGTTTAACCAGAAACACAAGTAAATATTTCTTCTCCTTGTAGTGCTTTTTCTTTATTTTTTTTTGAGTCACGACTGTCCTGCATCATTTCTTGGGAAAAAAAATTCTAAAATGAAATTACATGTACTAAAATAAAAAAATGGCTACGTATGTTTTTTGTATATATTTCTGCGGTAAGTCTTCTTTTCTTACATTTTCTTGTGTAACAACCACAAATATTAATGAATTTTATTTTGTTTTTATAAACAGATTAACATGTACAATTGAGACGTTAAAAAAAACTTATGCTTTTCATATTTGTTTACAAATTAAAACCTAAAAACTGTGGCATGCATCGATATTCAATCTGCATTAAATCTTATTCACTACTTTCTCCCTGACTGTGTTGCTCTTTGATGTCGTTTGTTCACTCGTGTTCTGTAACTAACCTGTGAGGCATTTGGAGAGGAGTATTGTTTACACTGATATAAGATTGTGCAAAAGTGGAATAGTTGACTTCTAAAAGCAATCGGTTACACTGGATCTTATTTAAAGTCGTGAGGGTAAATTGTTTTGAATACAAAAGCACACCACACTTTTCAGCTCGTTGTGCACCTTTCTACTTTCTAAAACAGTTTTTTGGTCTATCACATAAAAGCCCAATAAAAACTGCTTTTGATTAACTGACAAGAAACTGGACCTTTGTCATTTTAAAATGAGAATAATATTGAAGTAAAAGTTAAAACTCAGTCTTCTGTAGAAAACCTAGTTTTAACTCTTCTGTACCTCATTCATGCCTTTTATCGCAGTGGTGTGCAAAATTTCACTTCAGGAGAAACTGGAAATGATACTGAAGCACGTGGGCAACCTGCAAAAAATAGCAATAAAAAGGTAATATAGACTGATAGAAACAAAAAAAAAATTGCGTGTAAAGGACTGCACAAGAACTTTGTTGTAAACATTTAAGACTTGTGGAAACCACACAAAGATTTACGCTAAAACCTGATGAGCCCAGACCTTCATATGTTTAGACAAAAAAGACAACACATAAAAATATTATTGTAATGAACCAGGAAGACTGGCATTTGTAGATCAGCATGATGTCATTATGAATTTTCCAAAGCAACCTATCAAAGCTGACTTCAGCGGTAAAAGAGCAACACAAACACTCGCTCTGGGATCCAACAAAGGAAGACGAATGACTTACAACCTCTGTCTGACACAAGGGATTATAATACCTTTACACTCCAGCAGGCATTTGAATAGGTGGCTTTTGTAAAGGCAAGAAGAGCCCGGTGTGTGCTTAATGTTTTAAAGTGATGGACGGGACATTAAAAGAAGCAAACTACACACAACACTCATATTGGGTCCAGGAAGAGGAACTCCACAGTTAGAACGTGGGAGATCCTAGTGTTTCCTGGTGATAGTGTCCCAGCCCTGACAACTGCTGATGTGACATTGTCCACATTATCAGGAGGATGTGCGCATGTAGTTTCTGTGTTAAAATGACACACTAAAGACTCGAATCTTCTATTAAAATGTACCAAATTGAAGGAAGCGCAATATTGGTTGAATTTTTAAGATATGAGTCTTAGTGTGGGGGTTAAAATTTAGACTAACTTATAACACACTAATTTGTGCACTAATTTTGAGTCAAAATACACAATTTTCTCTAGCGTCTTTAGGTAGAAAAGATGAGGCAACTCACCTTTTACTCTGCTGATTCATATTTCTTTTCTTCAAAACTTCTCAATCCGCTTTGTCTCACAGTTCAAAGCTCTTGCAACTTATTTACTCTCTCCCGTCCATCGCTCCCGGTTCTTCGCTCCTGCTACCAATGTGTCTCCAACCAAATGTTTTAAACTTTGACCACAGTGCTGCCCTGCTACATGAGTCCAGCCACCGCAGACCTCAGCCGAACAACGGATGCTTTCTCTGATTTTGGGTGGGACAGACGTGGCCACCACCTTACCTAAAGAAGTGACCGCGGAAGTATGAGGTGCAGTACCACTTACAGCCACTAGAGGCGGACTACAGCACAAAGCTGCATTAGGTTAAACCGGGTATCATCCTTGGAAAACTTTTCCTTTTTCCTGGAAACTCAAAGACAAGTTGGGACAGTTGACGGTGCAACGCCAACGTTGAGGTAACAAGGTCCTCTTGTTTATTTCTGTCTTATAGTAAAAACCCGGAATGTATTTTTAGCGTGGCCACTTTAGTTAAAGTTTATTTGTCCTTACTTAAACTTAAAAAGAGCAGAGGTTATTAGTCATCTGCATCTTAGTAAAAATTAATATAATCACAATAGTGGCATGTTTCTCACCTTTTGAAAACACAGAGTTGAGTGGTCTACAAGCAGGGTGTGGCAGGCCAGCAGGCCTTAACCCTGAAGGGGAAATCATGCACACAAAAAAAACAACAACAACAAAAAAACAGGTTCCACCAGAAACCCAAATCAAACACCAGTCAATTCCTCATAGTTCAGTGACTTTTCACGCTACGTTAGGATAAAAGTGTCATCCTCTTTAGGTTTGTTGATTTGATTCTGACTTACTTTGGGTTCTTGTCATGCTATTATTTGAGTTAAATTTACTTTGTTTCATAATGGCCTTTATGTGGTTTCACAAATGGTGTTACGTTTCTCACCTATTCAAATTCACAGAGGGAAGTCAGAAGGGATCACTTGTTGTCATGTAGCAACGAAAAACAGGTTTGTCCAGAAACCCAAATTAAACACTGTTTTCTCCTGACGGTTCCTTGGATTTCAGAGGCACTTCATTGTAAAATATTAACCTAGTTTTACCACTGACCTCTACGGTGTGTGAGAAAGGTCAGGTACTAGTGTTGGCTTTGTTTTTAAATATTTCAACTAAAGAGAGCATTTCTTATTGAGACAAAAATCAAACTGAAAAGCTTTTCTGCAGAGAATATAAACAAATGTACTTTAAGGTTTTATTTGTAAGCATGTTAATGAGACTCAGTCATGACTTTCTAAGTTTTTGAAACAATACATCCAAGTGTGGATGTAAATCAGTGTGTTGACTGCATACGCAATCTTAGTTGTCTCTTTATACACAACTTGCAGACGTTGCTCTTATTTGGTCATCAGTCATTAATTTGTCATCTTTGTTTTCTATTCTGTACACTCAAGAACTGTCCTGTTTCCAATGAGCTCATGACTAGAAACAATCTCAGAAACACATTTCTTTATAAGTTCCTAACCTCAAGGACTCCTCTAAAATGTATTACAATGAAACAAAATGACCTAGAAGGACGTCATAGACTGACCTCTGGGGAAAAAAATAGAAAAAAGCATACCTTAGTTTGAGCAAAGAAGAAAAAAATACATGACTTTACTTTAGTGTATTTTACATGAAAAATATTAATGAAAACAAAAAGTCATTTAGGAATAACTTTAAAATGTGATGTTAATTTAATAAAATTGAACTGAAATTAGAAAAGGCAATTTCGAAGTGGATTCATATTTGCCAGCAAATGCACTATACTTAATAAAAACACCGTAGCAACAGACAGGAGAAAACTAGACATTGGCAAAAGTTATGAGACGTGCTCTCTTTTTACACTGAAACCAAAGAGGAATAAGATTCTTCTTTTTCCTCTTACAGCTGAGAACTAAGTGGAAAAAAACTGTGGAAATCTTGTGGGAATATGTTAGTGTTCATTCATAGTCAGCCAAGTGGAAATAATCCAAAGAACTTAAATAAAAAGCAACTGGATTTCGCTCTTCATGTTTCTTTAAGAAACAGGAAAAGTTTGTCCTGTTCCAGAAATATCATGAGTGATAACCTGCATTGTTCTCTCAGTTTGGCCATCCTGTTCACACATACTGACCCATGAAGTCAAGGTCAATTTATCTATACAGTAGAACTACTTGCTGTCCAGATAAGTGCTGTGGTTAGGGAAACAGAGACACATATCAGTCAATATAAGAAAAAAGAGAAACACAAAGATGAAAGCAACAGGGCCACTTTAATGATACACGTCTATTTAGGACAAAAATGGATGATCAATATTAGACATTTCTTTAAAAAATTTAAACAGACCAAAAAATCCACCAGAAGACAAAAACAAACAGCACAGAACATTATGATGAAGGTTTGATGGATTTGTGATGATTTTTTTAGAATCCTAAATTATTGTAGGATACTACGGTAGGTGGATCCTTTTCTCAAGTTCCCCCAAAGATTGAGAAAATTTGATGCTTTTTTAATTTAAAAACAATAACAGATTGAAGATGGACTTCTCCTGTGACAGTGAAAGGAAGCCATGATGCAGCTGCCCAACGAAGACTCCCATCGTCACACCTTGTAGTCCAGGTCAGCGTTCATTCTACTAAACATGTCATAAACAGCATCTACAGTGGAAGAGAAGTTGATGAGAAATTTCCTGATTTTTTCCAAGCATTCTTCCTCCTTCACATCCCGACCTTTGGAGAGTGCCTTCAGGAAATCTGACTTGTAGGGAGCGGCATAGAGAGCTGCCTAAAAGGAGGAAAAGTCATATTCAGGCTCAGCTTCGTGCATCTGATTCACACATAGCAAAACTCCTCACCCTGAACTGACCTTGAAGAGCTGCTGAACAAACCACCCATGATACCTTTTCAGGGCTATGTCATAAGCTTTGGTGATATTGACTCGGATGAGGTTGGGGTTGCTGCTGTCCTTTTCCCCGTCCACCAGGCTCTGCAGGAACACTTGGATAAATCTGAGACATCTGGAAAAACAGAGACCATGCATGTGTTTATGGATTTTCAAAGGTTGAAAACAAGAAAAATCATTTCGAGTTATGCAAAACTGAAAGAAATATAAAAAAATAATAATGAGACCTTTTGAGCCACATAAGCTCGAGCGTTGCTCCAACTTTAGGCCAATCACCTCCGTGCATTTCCTTCTCTGCCTCTAGAAGCATCTGAAGCGTCTTGTAGCGTCCAGGGTTGGTATCATAAACTGCCTTGATTTTCTGTCAGTTAAGACAGCGCACATCATTTTAACTTTGCTGTAAAATGAAGTCACAGCAGTGAACTCATAAATTACACTTACTGTGATGTTGCCACATATATCAGATTTTACTGGTGCAAAGATAGTTGGGCCAAGGCAGTCTGAGGATGGAGCGAGAGACGTTTAAGAATTAAAACAAAATCACCAGTTTAATCAAAACATTTCTTAGGTTGTTAAGGGTGAAGCAATACATTTTAAAAGAAGCATTCTCATCTTTAAAAAATGGATTCATGCTTAGTTTGATTTGTCTCAGACGTTCTTGCTGAAAGTAATAAAATTACAGGATTTCTGGAATGTGAAGGCACTAATAACGTTGAGCAATCCAAGATGATAATTTCTTTCTGTTGAGTTCATGCATTCAAACACCAAAGGAACCTGCTCACAAATAGAGGTTGTAAACTACTTAGTGTGCCACTGGTTTAATGACATACAAACCATTAGAAGTGCTAATAAATAGTTAATACCTGCAGCAAAAGCGAAATCGAATCTTAACGTGGTATTGGTCTTAGATCTCTAACTTTCCAAGTTGGAATTCAGAGGCTTCAGAACCGGTTCTGTTTGATCCACGTCAAACTTGGGCTTTCATGTTTGAAGTATGTACTGTAAACTCCAGGACTTTTTACACATGCTCATTATTAAACCTACCATTTCAAACTGAGTTGCGTTTGAACTTTGCATGTTCAGGAAATTCAAAGTTCTTCTTATAAATGGGGAACTATGAACTCTTTACTAACAGTTAAAGTCACCAAAATGACAATGCCTTTATGATATCAGAAGTTCCTTTTATTGTCATTGTGCACACAAAAAAAGCACAACAAAATAAAAAAATAGCAACTCTCAAAGGTACGTCAAATAATTGACTAAAATGAGAATGAATAAGTGTATCTCAATAAATATAAAAACAGAGTAAAAACACACAGAAACAGCTGAGATGGTAAGGAAAAATATTGATGGATGAGATAAGATGGAAGCTGATACGGATTCTTGTGAAACTTTTGACAAGAGGACAAGCTAAGCGAGGGGTACACATTTAAATTTTGTTCCACTTCTCACCCTTTCATGAAATTTGTGTTTTAATGTCCATGAAATGAGAATACTATAGTGCAAAAGTCTCCTTCATCTCTATTCTGTTGCACTGCGCCATTGCCACTCAGTGCCCCAGGCTCACTTTATCTGAGTCACCTTCTTTCATCGCCTCACTCCCAACATCTGGTCGACCACCTGGTCCTAGCGCAGATGTAATGGTCACTTTAACATCTTTAATAAAATGCACAATACTATACAAAGCAGACTTGGTTTTCATTTGCTATTTAAAGATGACAATTTCTACTTTTTCAGCTTTTTCTAAGGGTTTTTCTGAGCGTGGTCAGACAGGAAAGCAAGATGTGAGACAGGTGGAAGACTTGCGGCAAAGGTCAACAGGCCAGGACTTGATTACCTGCTGACACACTGGACCTCTTTCAACCTTTGAGCTGTTGGTGGGAACTAGTTATGACTGTCATCTATTGCATGTACATTTATGTATCCCGTCACCTCAACACTGATGGCAACATATCTAGTTTCAGAGATGTCCTCTTGTGTGGCATTCATTCGCTGCTATTTCATGTCTCATCACATGAAGAAACCCTTTATGATACTGAAAAACATACATTTTATACCAGATAAAAAAAAAAAAAGTCTTGACTCAAAAATAATTCTGAGAAAATAGTTAAAACCAAAGTAATTAGAGCGAGTTGGGCAAAACTAAAGGAACAGTTAGGAATTTAATCGACCCCCATCCTCACAGCCAAGTCTAATTAGACAGACACTTAAATGAATTTGTCCTAGCAGTGTGCCAGACCTTAATAGCTTGTAGGAAAGTTGGCCCAGGCGTTTCTAGGTCAGGAAAAACAATAGCTACGAGGAGGAAAGAGTTTAATAGTGGCATCGGACTTGTTTCATCTCAAGGGTTTCACGTAGCAAATTCAATGGAGGGACTTCAGCATATTAATACAGAATGAAGTTGCACAAAGATGCATTGCTGCTCCGTGCCGCTGCTGAATGGGCCAGAGCAACTCAACACCGTACTAATCAATTTTCACAACTCAAAATCCAGGCCAGTGGATTAAATTATGCATGCTGAAGGATTGTGGACAACTTGATGGGGAGAAACACGATCCAAACCAGATTATCATTTGGAAAGAGAAGCATTGTAGGTATAAACTTTGGGGATTTGTTACAACAGATTCAAACTCTTCAGGCTGTTTGTAATCAATGTCTTTCAAGTTAGAGACCTTAAAGTGCTAATGCTGACATAAATCTTGCATTTTAAAAAATCCATATAGCACTTAGCAGAATTTACACATTTCCGAATCTTTATCCCTAATATCTATTGTCACTTTATTTCTGTTATAGAAATTGAATACAATAGGTCATGGAATATGTAAAGAAAAAAAAAACGCTTTTTATGCAGTTTTTCATCTATTTGCTAAGAAACTTCTACAGCAAACTGAGTAAACGGAGCTTAACTTACCAAAGAAAGTTGGAAGGTACGACACAGCATCCAGAAACGGTCTGGTTTCCACCTGTCTGTCAGCTGGCAGCTGCCTGAACTGGTGCTCCATCAGCAGAGCCATCTCTTTGGTGTGGATGCACTGTTAGCTTTGAAATGAAAGCAGTAGGCTGCCAAACTCTCCACTGCAGATTCACAGAGACACAACGAGAAGGAAAATCAACACACACACACACATCTAGAAACACACACACACACACACTCAGGTTACCTACAATGAGTCCAGGTCATTGAGGGACATCCAGCTGCTGGCCTGCTCATGCGATCAGTTGGTTACTAAGAGGTCTGGGCAATTGAGATACACATCTAATCCAAAGAAACCTTTCTTTATGTACAACTCTGTGTTTAAGTGTTGAAACATACCTCATTCTTAATCCTTAAGAATTTTTGTTACAAGTTCTCAACGGTTTTTGAAGGATCTAAATCAAGTCGAATCCATTTATGTTTATTAGTTGCAGACTAATAAAAACCAAATGTGCGAGACAGCTTCACTCTAGCTGTAAAACAAAAATCACAAAACTAGATAATTAATTTTAAAAAAAGCATCAACAATAAACAACCAGAAAATTGATGGAAAGAATAGCACAAAAATCTACAATGTCCTCGTGTCTGTCAGTTTCAGTAAGGGTGGCTTAAAATGATCTACAGTGCTCTCCAAAAATATCTTAAAAGACTTTGGAAGGCACCATGAAAGTGATTGACAATCTCAAATATCCATGCATTTTTTTCAGTGTTATTGTGAAAGGTCAACACAAAGTTGCACTAAATTGTAAAGTGGAAGAAAACCAATACATGTTTTTAAAAATCTAAGTGAGGTTTGCATTTGCATTCTGCTACCTTTTCTGTTACCCGTAAATAAAACACATTGCAGCACGACGCATTAAAAAATGATTTAATTGTTAATTAGAGTGCACCAGTATGTAAGATAAACTTAAGATAATGATGTTCTGTAAAGCCCTTCAAATGTGTGTTATAGAACATCAATGGCAGTGGCTATGCAGCCTGGTAGTAGGAGAGTTGTATTGAGGAGAAGCAATTGGTAATGAAAAAGATTGTTGAAGAAAGCAAAAGAGATTTAGTCTGCAAAATGTTTTTTTGTTTTTTCTTAAACAAAGAAGACATGTTTTATATGATAATCAAAATTGTAAAATGGACATATCTAGCTCAGATCCCTACATTGGTGTAATTTTATCTTTGCTTTAGCTTAATATCGGTTTCCCTCTTAAATAAGCACCATACATGCTTAAAAATCAGCTTCTGATTTCAGGAATGATGTAAGTCGTGTCGCATTTTCTGAGTGTGGACTGATTTGGTCCTTCACTCTCTCCGTAGTACAGGAAGTGTTTTGGTAACTAAGGAAACCTGTGAGCGGTTGGATGACATAAAGGCAGAGAGACGTTGAAGAATTTCGTCAAGGTTTGTTTTACTGAAATGTGATATGAGGCTTCTAATAAGAAAATTTAAATACAACCAACTTTCCGCAAATATAATATTAAACAAAGTGTTTCTGGATCAATGTCTGAATCCAGTCGTCTGTGTTCATACAGTACACGGGCTTGAACAGTAGACCTCTGTGTTCATAGTGCATTTTAAACACAAGTGAATGAATAGCTAATTATTGTTATATGTTATTAAACCTTTCTGCCTTGCTTAGATTTTAATCTTCCCTCGTCCTGTAATTTCCCACGTTCCTTACGATTTCTGGTTTCTTTTTCAAATCATAATTATCTTTATTTCAGACCGATGGCTTTCTCCGTTCATGGCTCCAGTCGGTTGCGAAGGATGGCCGACCAGCTGGCCCGGCAGCGGGATCAGGAGGATCGGTGGCGCGAGCAGTGGGCTTCGCACGCTCGGTACTTCAAGGAGCAGAGCGTCAACATCCAGAGGCAGTCGGCGTGGAGCTCCCGTCAATCCTTCCAGCGGAGGTAAAGGGTCAGAGGCAGGAGCTGCCTGAATAAATCAACAGGAGAGTCAGGAAGCAGCATCGTTCACATTATTTGACAGACATTTTCAGTAGCTTTTTAAATTTGAAACGCAAAACCAGGCATCATAAAGACCAGACACAGCTTCGCAGTTTATTAGTTTCTTGAATTTAACAACCTCTTAGATTTCTTACAATTGTCACCTTTCAAATATTATAATGTATTTTACTGAGATATTCTGTGACAGCCCAACACAAAGTCTGAAAAGTGTGGTGTAGTTCTAAAATCAAATTGTTTCTGTAATTCCAGCTTATGGCCCTTTGCGTTATGTTTCTACACCAGCTTTAGACTTCTGGTACTGAATTGTTTGTACATTTTTTGCAAAATAGTTTGCATTCAGTCAGATTGAATGCATCTTATCAATGGCCCTTTTCAAGTTTTGCTACATATTTCCAGTTGGATTTAGCTGCTCTAGACTTTGATTGGGCCATTCTAAAACATGGATGTGCTTTTATTATTCAGTTTCATTGTAGCTTTGACTGTAAATTTAATGTCAATGTCCGTTCAACATGATGCTGCCACCACTATGTTTCAGTTCAGCGATGGTGTTTTCAGGGTGATGTGCAGCATTAGTTTTCTGCCACATGCAACATTTTGCGCAAGCCAGAGAATTTTGGCCAGATGCCTTTATTTTACATGTTTTCTTCTTGCCACTCTTCCATAAAGGCCCGATTTTGTGGAAACATCAATCAACAGATTCTCTCGCTTGAGCCATGAATTTATGCAGTTCTTCCAGAGTTATCATGGCCATACTGACATCTTCTGTGAATGATGCTCTCACAACCATGTCATATTATGTTTGCAGTTACTCCATACAGGACTGAATAGCGTTGCGTCCTAACGGCAATACGACATTGAAACTACAATGCATGCTTCAGGCTCTAAACTACAATTCTATACATGCACTGGTTCACAGCTTGCTTTGAACCAGTCACAAACACGTGACGTCCGAGGAACCACCTGGTTCATTTCCTAAATGAATCACCAAACTGGTTCATGGTCTAAGTCGGTGTTGATTTTGCCAATGGAAAATAATCAACCTAAGTTTCTCCTGCCTCACAAACACAATCGTACCATATTTTCTCAGCACTTTTTCCCACACATCACACATGTACCAATGTTTATTTGCAAATAACATGTAATATTGAGTCTTTAGTTGATGAGGTAATACTTAGAAACTATGCTTGCGAACAAAAAAGGTATTTTCCACAAAGGTGTAGTTTGTGCAACACAACTCACTGAGATGTGTGTGTGTGTGTGTGTGTGTGTGTGTGTGTGTGTGTGTGTGTGTGTGTGTGTGTGTGTGTGTGTGTGTGTGTGTGTGTGTAATTGTGTAATTAAAATCTCCTGTCCACCAGCCAGTCTGGCCTGCAGTCTTGCGCTTCACCAGGAGAGGTCACTGTTACTGGAAGTATGATGAAGTTGTTTGGATTCTTATGGTTCAGTGCTTTGCAGAGCTCCCGTCATTCTCAGTATCGCACTGTGAGATTGTTCAAGACTCCTGATGTTGTTGTATATCTCGGGTATGCTTTAAACATACCCCCCCCTCCCCCCTTCTCCCTGACCAGTCTGCCGTGTTCCCTGGTCTTTATGATGCTGTTTGTCTGTATACTGAGATCACATTGCACACAAATCGACTCTAATTTGATAACTTCAGAAGGCAGTTGATTGAACGTCCCTTGTTTTTTAAAAAGATAAACGCATTATCTTTTAAATAATGAAATGTGGCTTTCATTTTTAAACATAAATGAAAGCCACAGTTTTCAGATTTTTATATGAAATAATGTGATGTAATTTTCTTTCCACCTCACAACTATGCATTCATATGTGTAGGCCTGTCACATAAAATCTGTGTTTAGAACATCACAAGATGACGGAAAATTCAAGGACAATGAATTCTAATGCAAGCCACTGAACATAATTTATAGTTTAAATATTTGTCATTAATGCTGCCTAACTCGGAGTTCTGTATCTGCAGACAAAGATGGGAGAAAATGTTTAATTTTGTGGATTTTTATTAACTTGTTGCCAGTATGACAGCATACCATAGAGAGAGACAGAAGGAGGAAAAGAAAATCAGACTGGAGGAGCGCAGAAGGCGGCTCAGGGCCATGCTTCAAGAGGAGAAGGACCAACTGGAGGCAGAACTACGAGCTTTAGTCCCTGACAAAAGCCAAGTGGTGAGTCAGAGGGTGGACAGAGCTGAAGAACTTCGTAAAGCCAGAGAGGAAAGAAGGAAAAAGGTAAATACTCTTAATAATGTAGCTTTTTTTTTTTCATCAAAAGTGAGCATGATATCATGCTATAAATTGCCCTCTGTGCTCTCAGGTTGCGGAGGAACTCCTGAAAGCACACTGGAAGAAAAACAGCCATACCCTGCGTGAGGTAGGCATGCTTAAACTATTCATGCAAAAGTGACTAAAATAACCTCAAAGACAGGCAGGTGGTGACATGATTAAATGGCTTCAAAGATCTCATGACCACACTGTGTGTGTGTGGCGAGTCCAGCAAGTGGGGAAAACAGACACTTTTTGTTCAGATGTTCATTTGATCCTGAAACTTCATCCCCTTCATGAGGCACAGATTCCATGACTTGTGTCTGCCTGAGTCCAGGGTTTTAAACAGTAAAACACCCTGGTGTTCCTGTCCTCAACAGGTCAGTGTCATTTCACAACTTCACTCTTTCGCTGTGTTTGCAGGTTGAGTCAGAACTGCATAAAGATCATGTTGTCAGCCAATGGGAGGGCCAGATATCCGAGAAGAAACAAGTAAGTTCAATAGCTCATCTGTCAGATGAAATATCCTAAATTATGCTCATGTTAATCAACACCCTTTATAGAAGCTATTTACTACAACCCAGCGCAGCCACATAAAAAGCATCCAGTCATTTAATTGGTCCGTTTCTGTTTACCTCATCAATTATTTGTGGGACAATAAATTTTTAATTGAGGAGCACTTATGCAGTCTGTGAGCACAGTATCACGTCTGGGATCTACTCAGGTTAAATCTCCTCAACATGGCATATAATTAAGAAAGTTTGACACCTGTCTCATCAAACATGCAGAACGAAGTGAAGGAGCAGGAGGAGAAGACGCGCTTTGAAAATGAGTACGAGAGGAGTCGAAAAGAAGCTCTGGAGAGGATAAGGCGAGCAGAGGAGATGAGGAGAGAAGAGGATTGGAAGAGTGCAGAAGAGCTCCGTAAACAGATGGAAGAACTGAAAATGAGGGAGGAAGAGGTACTGCAAAAACCTGCAATCATAGAAACACAGAAAATCCCTTTAAATGTCCTCTTCTGCATGAAGAGATGTTTTCAAATTAATGTCAAATCTTATTTCTTCTTTATCTGTGAAAAGACAAAACATAAACAGAAATTAAGCATTAAAATGCATTTTCTTGGTGACGAAAAAGTTTGATCTCATGCACCCTCTGAAACATGGTAAAGTTCATGGTGCTTCCTAAGTTGTACATATTGTCTCCCCGAGGCCACTCGTCTGAAGAAGGAGCAGGAGGCGCTGCTGGTCAAGCAGTGGGAGCTGGAGAAGATGGAGGAGGAAAGGAAGAAGACAGAGGAAAGGCAACAGAAACATGAAATGGGGTAGGATTCTGATAACTAACCACAAGTCCTGTCATGGCTGATAACGTTTGAATTGTGGAGCTCATTTGGTTGTCGTTCCACCAGCCATCTTCTGATTCGTCAGTACCGCGCTCAGATGAAGAGGAGAGCCCAACAAATCCAAGAGGAACTGGTGAATGTGCTTTGCCAGCAGGTCGCTGATTCAGATATGTTCCACTTTGCATTGCTTTAACTTGAAAATCTTTGCGAACCCCAGGAGGTCGACCGTAAGATTCTGGCGGCCTTGCTGGAAGAAGAGAAGGAGGAACAACGGCTGCAGACGGTGAGAAGGGAGATGGCGGCCGCCAGCGCTGCCTGGATGAAACTTGTGATAGAAGAGCAGCTTGAGCTGGAGCGCCAGAGGGAGGCCGAGTTTGACTTCCTGCACAGGTCAGTGCCCAGATTCTGTAAACACCAAGGGGGAGGGTTTACAAAACACCGCCATCTGCTGCTTGTTGCAACTGTTTTACATTGATATTTGCTGCATTTCTGCATTTGATTCACAAAATTGATTAAAAAAATATATGCACATGCACACATCCATTAGGTTCATTTTTCTCTCCTTAAACACAGAACTTATAAACGAGCTAAAATGTTTTTGTTTGTTTTTTTCTGTTTGCTGAAGCCAGCAGTGCAACAGGCTGCTTAAAACTCTAGTCCTTTACAATGTGAATCTGCGGAACTCTCCCTGCACTTCACATGTATGCTAATGTTTCACATGTATACTCAGAGAACAAGCTCAGCGTGTTTGGGAGAAACGTGAGGTCCAATGGGAGAAGGAGAAGAAGGCCAGAGAACGACTCATGCGTGAGGTAAAATTGTTTTGAATGGCTAAAACTTTAAATAATAAAGAATAATAAAGTTATTGCCATATTTTTTTTCTCTGTAAGGTGCTTGCGGGGAGGCAGCAGCAGCTGGAGTTGAAAATGCTGAAGAACCGTGAAGATCAAGAGGAATCTCTGAAGAAACGGGAGGAGCTGATCCGGGTGCTGGAGCAGGAGGAGAAGCTCAGACGTCTGGAAAAAGAGGCTGAAGACGACCAGAGGACAGCCAGGATGCAGGAGCTGAACGCTCAGGTTGGAGCGTAGGGCACAACTCTTTTTTAGGCTTTTACAGAATTGTTGTAGAGCCGTTTGTTGAGTTGGGTTTATGTGTTCGATGTAGGTGGAGCAGAAAGAAAAAGAGCAGTGGGAGGAGCAGTGGATGAAACAGCAGAAAGAGGAAGAGGAAAAGAAGGCCATTGAAATCCAAGAGGAAGACCTTAAGGCTGAGATGCAGAGGATGGCTGAGCAAGGTTACCAAGAAAAGGTAAGAAATGATTAGTAAACGGATTTTTAAGTGTTAAATTTAGAAAGATCCAAGTTGATCATAGATGTTAAATTTCACCTTCTTCATTTCAGATTTACAGCAGACCTCGATCAGCCTGGACGTAGCCGGCATAGACAGCCAAACTCCAGCACAGATAGACTCCTACTAATGAAGTATGCGTCTGAGGGAAGTTAGTTCTAAATGTTTTATAGAACCTCATGTCCAAGATCAACTGTGTGATCAATGAAGGTGTCCTCTCTCTTTCCTCCTTGATGCTTAACAGACAGGGGAAAAATTCAAAGTAAATCCAAAGCTCTGTAGATGAAGCTTTCTTTATGGCCCTCCTTTGTGATTCTTCAAATCAACACAAAACAGTAAAACAAAGAATTCACTGCTAATCAGACAATCCCCTACTAAACCTGTGTTTTGTCAGCACTTTTTGCACAAAGGACTTTTAGTTTCTTTCTCAAAATAAGGACCATCCAAATGGTCACCAAGGATGGACAATTCCAGATTCAACTCTAAATCTGTTTAAGGATGCATGTAGACATTTGAAGAAAAAAAAATGGAAATCTCTCTTTTAGTGTCTTTTGATGGAGAACATGTTGAGTGGTTCATGTATTGCACCATCATAATGTTGATGTTTTGCTGTTTTTGAAGGGGTCATTGTTTGTTGTTGTACACTTTTAGAGTTTTGTAGTAGAGTGGCGGATTTTCTATTCTGTTTTATAGACTTTTTTTTTTAAATAAAAGAAATGAAGTCAAACATCTGGTACATTTGTCTATTGAAGTAGCACAACATGAAGCTAAAAACACCAAAAGACTAATAGGTTTACATATAAATAAAGTTTATTTAAAAAATATTTTTTTTCCATTTCCAGCTGAGATGCTGCATTTCATACATCCCTGCACTTCAGTCAAGCACAGGAAGGGACTTACTTGGAAGAGATTTCAATATGAAAATGAACTCAGAAACACTTTGGGAAGATAAACACTGGGTTGCTCAGCAATACAGAACACATCTACAGTTTTAGCCCATTCGTTGTACATTGAAAATAAAACCAGCGGAAACAGAACAGAGCAAAACACACATACATGTGACCGAAAGCTGAATGAAACGCCTGCAAGACAACATGGAGCCAGTGAGAAGAAACCAAACTGTTGGAACAGTAAATACTAAAAGATCTTCTTTGTGCTGGTGGCAGAAAACATCTTGGCCCCTGAACAGGTCTAACTCACTTTCACCGACTAAATGGGCACAGAGAGGCAGTTCACTGCAGACAGGGTTACATTTAGCTGACAAAATATGCAAATAACATTTTATTGAAGCAAAGATTAACACCGCAGTGCCAAGGAGCGTCTAAACATTCATTCTGAACAACAGATGGAAGTTAATTGAATGCTCAATTATTTATATTGAAAGTGATGGTGAGATGATCTGAATTACATTCGGGGTTCCTACACTATCTTTAAAAATCTGTATTTGATTTCAGGATTTTCCAGATAAGTATGAAAAAACGTAAGAGCGTAAGAAATATATTTACTTCTAGATTTTGTTGGTTTCAATATCCTCTAGCCTTGGACTCAAGTTACCATAATTTCATGGTTTTTTTTTTTAATGCACCTGGAAAACAACACAGAAGTGTTGTTTCACATCTAATTTCCTTCCATATTTCCTTAATATTTTAAAACCAGAAAAACAAAAACATGACTGAATCTGATTATTTCCAGATTTGCACCCAGCAAAAACTGAATCCATGATTATGAGAACATATTCCAAAAGGCAAAGGCAAAACAACCCAAAGCTCAGGAAATGGCAAACATAGGAATGGCTAACACATTCAACAGGCAAACCACCAGAGCAACAGTGGGTGCTGTTTGTGAGCATAAAGTTTATCAGTAAGAAAATGCTTCCTTTCCATGATAATTGGCTGTAATAGCAAAGAGCTTTACTGTGTCTGAGACAAATAAATATTTGACTGTGGACCTTTCCCTGTTGTAAATTTATGTTCGACATCTACATTTCTACAGTCAGAAAAGACAAAGAAGTGAGGTAACGTTTACCTTAGAGTGTTTAGAGTTTCTCAATGTGTAGGAACCCTGAATACAGCAAACAAACATGGTTTTTACAGCTATCATTGACCTATTTCAGCATGCAGTCTAATGTGCTTCATTCTTTTTCTTTTAGCTACTTTAAGCTGAGTAAAGATGTTTCACAATCACTCTATAATAGAGCAATACAGATGTGCTTTTCGGAAAATGTTACCTTAAGAGGAATTGTGCTACAACAACAGCTAAATACATTGTATAACATTGCATTTTTTCCTTTCCCTTTGACAATCTTGCTTTTAGATATAGTCAGTATTGTTTTTAAATAATAAAAAAAACATGCATATACCACAATACATTAAAAATAAGTTGTTTTTTTAGTCACTGAGAATATAGGAACAATACTGAGATGGTGGCTTTGGAGCATGCTGTTTAGTGAGTATTCTCCTTTGTTGTGATGGTAACGAGTTGCTTGGCGGCTTTGGCAATGTCATAAGCACACTGGATGACCTGCTGGGTGACAAGCTGCATGTCCGGCCCTGAGCTGCCGTCCAAAGGCACGGCTTTCCGGCACTCGTTCTGTAGGCGGCAGGCGCTGGTGGTCAGCAGGCGCAGAGATCCTCTCACCGTCTCTGAGCGTGGCTTCTGCTCGGGGGACACACAAAGAACCACAGTCAGGTTTGTGGGTCACAAAGGGATGAAGCCAACACAGACGGTGGACAATTCCCTCCATGTTAGATAAAGTTCAGAAGCTTGCACTCCTCACTGGCATGAATCTTATTTTGAAGCTTTAATCAGTGAATGCAGCATCATCGCTGGCAGCTGAACAGACCCTGTGTTTAAGTTTCAAACGTTAACACAAATTGCTCAGTTTAAGATGAGATGGTTAGGATGTTCAGACACATCCTACACCAAGACTTGAGCCCACTGTGAACCGGAAGATCCTGGAGAATGGGTATCATTGTCTCAATTCACCCTCAACATCAATATGGTGACCAAGAAAGAAGCCTCTGCTGCTCCAAAATCAGCACTTTCAAAAGTGACTGAAATATACATCTGCCCACATAGACTAAATATCTTTTGAAGAAAAGCTTCATGATCTGACGAGATGAAGCCTAGCTAGGGTTGAACTTGCAATATTTACACCCCTTTTCCACCTCTGGAGTTCATCGCACACCCATAACTGCTATGAACTGTAAGGAATAATTCAGAATTAAAGGAGTGTATGTATAATTTTGACCCAGAGTGATTTAGAAAGAAATACACGATAGATCCAAACCCAGGCACCCAGTTATTGTGTTGCATTATTCCAACCATAAAACAAGGAGCCAGATGCAGCATTAACAGGTGGGTGGGTTTGAACTTCATGAACTATGAACTTCATCATAGTTCACCAGAACTATGATGAAGTTCAGGCTGATGATGAGTGGATACAATAATGTTTGACAGTAAATGCAAAAAGTGTTATCAAACCTTGGGGAAGAGGGCGGCCATTTCTGTTACAGCCACATGGATTCTTTCTGAGCAGGGGACAAAGCTGTGACAAAAAAAGGCTTTTTATGAGTTTAACATGGTCTCAATTCACATTAAACTTAAATTAACAATCACACAAACTCATAATATTACTGATACTAAACAAATAACAAGCTGCAACGTTATTTAGCCATTAGAAGCTGTCAAGATACATAAGTAATTGTTTCAGAGTAGCATGCCATATTAGAAGCAATCAACCACATGGCTTTTCTTTGTTTACTACAGAAGACAATTTAAAGTCAGATAACTAAATCATGTAGAGGCACATCCAAAAAAAAAAAAAAAAAGCAGAGCTTATTAGCAGGTGAGAGTCAGCAAAGGAAATAGAGGAAAGAGGAAAATAAAACTGTGCCTGGGAGGCAGGGACAGAGGCCAGAGTACCAGGAGGTGGGGTCAGGGGACCGCAGGCTGAGAGGCTGGAGGGGGGAGGAGGCCTTCTCAGCCCATGGAACCAGAGTGCTGAAACATCCCAGGCTGTGACGGAGTCGTCGGACTCCCTCACGCTCACACGGTCTACACGCGGCGAAGGATGGGGGAAGCCAAAGAGTATCGCAACAGGACAGCGCGGGTGGAGGCAGGAATGAAAAGGGGAAATATTGGCAGGGAAAAGTGGACAAAAGGCATCAAAAATAACAAACCAACTGAAAAATGATCAATGGAGGAGGGTTTGAAATGGAGGAAAAGACAAGAAGGCTGAAAATAAGATGCGTTCTCCTTCAGTCTGACCTGTCGTGTTTATTGTCCTGAGCAGCACGCAGGAGCTCCTGGATGTTCTTGGTGATCTGCTCCGTTTTGCGGATGACGTCCTCCGTGCTCGGCAGCGTGGGGTCCGACTCCGTCTGCAGATCCTCCTGCTCAGGGATGGAGTTGCCCTCTCCAAGCCACCCGCTGCTCCTCAGCCTCCCCCTCCTGCCAAAGCTGCAAAGGGGAAAGTCAAAGAGAGTAAAAAGACGAGCAGTGCTTAAAAGTTTTCAAGTCATTCAAGTGTACAAAACATAAAAGGTGCAGAACTTCTGATTTGCTGACATATATATCATCTTACCCAGAATCATCCATCTCAGAGTCATTGAAGGTGTTGTCATAGTCGCTTTCTGGCACGCTGCTTTGCTTTTCCAGCTTTGACGTCTGGAGAGAAAGTTTGCAGTAAAATAAACAACATGCTACAGATTATACTATATTCAGTAATTAAATATTCTTAATGTAAAATCTCTGTTTGCTGAATGTGTTCAATTCATTCAGAATGAAAAGCAGAGTTGAATAAAAAAGGCCAGCACAGCTTTGAAGCCAGAGCATCAAACTAGAGCAATACAGGCAAGAAAAAAAAAAAAGATATTAGGAAAATTAATATTTACAAAGTTCAGAAGGTTTGTTCAAATCAGAATGAAGCCATATCGGTGCTTTAGCAACATCATAGGTGTATGGGAGCTTGTTGAAGGTGAAACTATTCAAAGAAAAAGCTACTGGTAGTTATTCACGTGTAGTAAAAACTAAAATCTCATACTGACAATAAAATTGAAGGCAGAGAAAAACACTATTTAATGTTTGTCTAACAAAACATATTACTGCAGGAAAGCTTGTCTTTGCAGTAGATTTTAAAGGAATTTTTTTAACTTTAGACTCCATAAGTGCTTAGACGTACGAGTACAGTCATGTCTGGCAAGCCTGTTTAACATTTTCACAAACCGCAGGTCTCCACATTCTCAGCGAATCCAGATCTAAATCTGAATCAGAATGCAGACCAAATAACTCACCTCAGGAAATTTTCTTGCATTGAGACATGACATAAATGTCTGTTCTGCCTTGGTCACTGACTCATCTTCTCAAATAAACCTGTCTGGATCACAACATTTGGCAGCTACAGATGTGAGATTTTTCTCTTTTCTTGCAAAACTTATCACCTACAGGACAAAATTAAACTAAGTTACAATGTTTTTGAAGATGAACCGGAAGCATTTTAGCTTCCTGTTTATCTTCAAAAAATATATATAATTAAGATTTCACAAAATTTGCAATTTCCTTCCTGTTTACCTTAGTTTTTAAAGTGTAGAAATGTGATGTTCAAAAAATCAGCTGCTTCAGTTCACCTTTCAATTCAAGGTTCAGCAGACACAATCAGATTTTGACTTGATTACAAAAGAATTCACACACCTTGGACTTTTTTTATTTCGCCAAATTAGTCAAACGATACCGCATTTTTATATATATATATATATATATATATATATATATATACACATGTACATATATATATATATATGCATACATGTGTGGTAAACCAACAGTAATTACTGAATAACTGTGTTATTGTTTCCAAAAATCAAAAAACTATGGAATTCATTTATACTTTGACCTCTTTACTCTAACCTTGATATCTAGCATAAAAAAAATTCACAAGTAATTCCGTTTAAGTGACAAGAGGGAAAACATTAACGTTAAAAAAAACATTAAACTTAAATTTTGTTAAAAGCTGTGAAAGGGGCACGACGAACAGGTGGAAGGAGGTGGTCTTGTTATAAGAGACAGTTTTTGGCCAACATGCTAAACACTCTGTGTTTTGAAACACTAATCTTGTAGATGAAACATAGTGACAGCCAAATCATGCTGTGCAAATACTTCAGCAGTGCCAAGTAAGCTGGTCAGATTCACCTTCAAGGAAAACATCAAGTCAGAGCTTTGATAAAATGGTTTAGTCAAAGCTCTGTCTTAAATCTGTGAGAATCTGTTTTTTTTTTAATAAAAAGTAGGTTTACTGATGTCCTCCATCCAGCCTGAGAAAAGCAAAACAGATACAACCTTATCCAAAAATACTATTTTACAAACGATATCAACATAAGACATGCTGAATACAGATTCCATTGTACACTTTTCCAATTTTATTTGCAAACTATCTCTTTACTAATTTGTGTTGGTCTTTCCCATAGAGTCTGTAAGTCTCTGTAAATTGTAACGTGACCAAATGTAAGCGAGTTCAAGGGGAATGAATTCTTTTGCAAGGCACAGCAAAACACTCTGCCTTCCCACTGGTTAACGGTGCGCTGAGGATGATGCTGGTGACGGCAGCCGGTGGGAGGTTCGGCTCATGCAGCAGGGCAGATAAATGGCAGGAGAGCACAGGAAGCTTATGAAGGAGGGACAGAGAGAGTAGGCTCCAAGTGGATCTGCCGTGTCCCACAAGGATGCAGGCCGAGCGCAAATGTACTTAACCGTTTGAGGAGTGTCGTCCTTGGACCAAGACAGGGTGGATGGAAATGAGGGAAGGGATGAAGAGGTCACAAATGCACCCCTTTCTGTCTAAAGACAGAGGTTAAATCATATTTCAATGAAAAAGTGTGAGGTAAAAAAAAACTATGAATGGAGATGGACATCTTCCCCAGGCAGAATAAATCTACTGGTAATTATGACAAAATGGCTGAGCAAAAGGTGAAGAGCCTTTGAACATGAAATATAATGGTTTAAATGAGGAATTGATTGTAATTGTGAAATTATTTCCAAATATTCTGTATTAATTGCATGAACTCAAAACAAACCAAGAGGGTAGAAGTACATTTATTATAAGAGAGGTCTCAAATTTAACCATGATTTGTTGAAATTGAAAATGAAAACAGATGAGGTGTGTGTGTGTGTGTGTGTGTGCGTGTGTGTGTGGGAGCGTCATGCATTACAAAACACAGTGTTTATACGGTAGCTTTAATGCACGTTAACATAAAACAGTACAAAAATCCAAAGCTAATCAACGTGCTTCCACAAAGACAGTTTGTCCAAATAAAGCAGCAATCCAGTAAACCGAGACAACGTAGACATGATTCTGAACTGGACACGGTGAAACGAGACAAATGTGTGGCAATGACATTTTCAATGAATCTCAGTCTTCGATACAGCTAAACACCCTGTGGCAAGTCAAATAAATCAAATAAAAAACACAAGGGCAGAGCGACGTGACGGCAGACAGGGTGAAGAAATGAGGGGGGAAAGACAACGGAAGTGAGCAGTGCAGAGGAAGCTGCGGGGAGAGGGTCTTACTTACATGAGGTGGAAAGGGTTGCAGGCTGGGGAGACCCTCCTCTGGGTAAGGAGTTTCCCCTTTGGAAAGATAGGGCTTCAGGCCCGAGCCGGTCTCATACATTGACATGGGCCGACTGGCCCGCGCAGACTGCCGGCGTTTCAGGGCTGAGGGGCTGGACGGGTCAGGGTAGTCTGTACAGCTGGGGGTCTGATAGACATTTGTTGTGACCTGCCGCCTGAGAGAGGTGTTCTCGCTTTGCAGAGATTGCAGCTGGAAGAGACGGTCAGCAGTACACTAAGAGGCGCTTTCAGCAAGGCAAGCTTTGGTCCCTGTTAGCTCTGTGAAGCTTACCCTAACTGATTTTATCCTAGAATTTCTATACATTTTAACTTAAATTCGATCCTGGCGACACTTTAATGTGGCACTAATTTAGCAGATCTTTGTCGATATTAAGAATTTTAAACACACAAACAAATCTGAAGCTGCTTTCATGACAAAATGTTTTTAAAAATCTAGCTTTCCATAAGACTAATGTACTCCGTTGCATAAAACAACATTTAGAAATATCATTGGAGCTTCAGATTTAGTTTAAATAATGTCAGCATCCAAAAGTTACCAACTACTGTAAGATCAAATTCACGCAGACATGTCTGCCATATTCCCTGGAAGTCATTTTTAAAAAGGACTTCATCTTGGTCCCTAAATGCAAAGCAAGTTATAAGCAAGCAAGAGACTGTTGCACAAAGATGCAGCTAAAGAACAGACTAAAGAACCATAAAAAAAAGAGGCTCAGAAGAAAAGCAAAACCTGGCCCCAAAATGAATGTAGCAATTGGCATTCGACAAAAAGAGGGAAGGAAGGGATTTGGTAGGAGAAAGGAGAATAAAGTCTCCGATTTAAGTTCAGAGAGCTGATATGTTTACGATATGAAAAAAGAACGGGTCCCGGCCACATTACATGTCAAAATAAAACAAGTTATAAGTATTGACTGGTTTGCATCAACAGTCCTTTATCTAAAAGTGGACACCGAACTGCTACCCTCCACAAAAACAAAGTCTAAGTACAGGTACACGTCATTTCAAAGTTTGAAATATGTCTGTGTGCAATTCATCTTTAAAATATGTGATTCTCTATTTTTAACTAATTAACTCAAATAAATTAACCTTTCAAAATATTCTAATTTACTGAGAGGCATATGTTTATCCTAAGGGGTCCTTAGACAAGACTTAAAAAAACAGGTTCTAGAAAACACAAATGTTGAGAATCTAAACTGCACAAAACATGTGCAACATGAGAGCAAATAGGATCTATTTCTTGTCTGTGCAAATCAAGAAAGGTGTGGCTCCACATACCAGTGGATCATTTTCTGTGTGATTTAATCACACAGATTAAAGACCAGAGCAACAGGGTTCCAAGTTTGTTTGACCAGTATCTTTCAGTCCGATGTAACTAGTTAGAAAACACAACAAAAACAACATTTCCAACATTTTGAAATATAAAAACAGCACATGTGGTAAAGCAACATACACACACACAAACATACACGGTTCGTTAGTCACTATTGTGTCATAAAACGTTAAAATCCAGGGTAAATTATGTCATGCTTTTTTTTACAACATGCTTGTTAGTAACATTAGATGCCATAACATTCACTCCAACTGATAACACAATACAAATATAATCCGTTATTAAATGAAAAAAAAAAAAAAAAAATTATGCTTTGCTTTTTCTGAAAGTCAACCAAACAAAAAAAAATAAAAATAAAAAAAAACAAGGGAAAAAAAAAAAAAAGAGTTTTTTTTATTTTTAAATTAAGATTCTGAAACATGCTGGTCAAAAAGAAAGCTGATCCGATCCAATCTCACCGACTCTGATCAGTTCACAACCTCCAACACCAGGGAGCGCTCACACTGCGCTCCAGAAGCCGCTCTGTGTCTCCACAAACTTCCCCCACCCTCCCAGTCAGCGATCCCCCGGGGTTAGTGATCTCATTGGTGCAGCGCGGGGGATACCTTTTTCTGCATCAGCCTCAGCTCGTCGCTCAGATCGTCGTTTGCTTTCAAGAGCTGCTGGATCTTAGCTTCGGAGGCAGTGAGCGCGTTTTTCACCTCCATGTATTCGTGCATAGTTACAGGACCGTCAGAAATGTCAGAGTCCAGGCTCTGTTGAGGAAACTGGTTAAAGACAAACCCACCAGCAGGGAGCATGTATCCTCACTCACTGGTCAAATACCTTGGTTCTGTCCCCTTTGCTCGAAGGGAGCTCTTGATCTGTATCTTCATCTGAAGCCACGCTGTCATAATCACTGCTGTGTCTGACAGCCACGCCCTTTAATATGAGTTCAACATTGTCTGGAATAAACGGGATCAAAATGGCCTGGTTAGTGTCGGTCCGTTTGACACAGCAGCTTACAAAAGTATTCAGTGTTCCCTTGAACTTTCCCACATTTTGTCATTGTACAACCACAACCTTCAATATTTGCTTTAACCTTTAGCCCATGTTTCTGCACAGAATAGTTCCAAGTTCAGTCAGATTGGACGGAGAGGCATCTGCGAACCTCAAAGTCTGGCAACAGATGGGCAATTAATTTCATTTTTTATTTTACTAACTCAATAATAAATACTAATAGTCAATATAACAGCTGAAAGAAATCATGAATGACGGAGCGCAGCATAATACGGGTACCACTATGTTTCATGGTGGAGAATGTGTCCAGAGGGATGTGAAGTGCAAATTTTTCACCAAACAAAACATTTTGCATGTATGCAAAAAATAAAAAAAAAAGGTTTAATTTCTCACCTACCCAGAATGCCATGTGTTCTATGTTATCACTTATCCACATTGACCAGGTTTAAGAAGTGTACAACTAATATCGCAGATACGTTGGGCATCTCTCCGGCTCAGAGTTACCACAGGCCCCCCACTGCTTCTCCGATGGCTCTCCTTGAACAGTGTATTATTGGTTTGGTAATCTGTGAGATTACCAAAGCTTGGCATTTCGTTTTACAACCTACTTCTCCATCAAACTTGTTCATATCTCCATCCCTCGCCTGTCTGCTATGTTTTATCGCGACGCTGAAATTAAATTATAAAAGCCTTGTAATAGCCTAAATTGTAACGTCACAAAATGTTCTGATGTTCAGGCCAGTCTGAGTACTTTTGTAGTTTGCATTAATGTCAGCAGAACTCTGGATAAAGGCAACAGGAGGATACAGACCTTTCGGACTGCCGACAGAATTCCCTTGTTGTCTGCGTTTGGCGTCACTTAAAATATCAATGACTAGAGTTGCAAATTCATGTGCATTGAACCTTGCGAGTTTCTGTCGTCCCTAAAGGCAAGGCAAAGCAAGGCAACTTTATTTATATAGCACCTTTCAGCCAGAGACAATTCAAAGTGCTTGTACAAAAAAAAGCTAAAAACGACATACAATAAGAAAAATTTAAAAAATAAAATCAAGCAGATTAAAATTAGACAAAGTAAACATTAGAATTTTAAATATAGAGAATCAATAGAATTAAGAATAAGCACCTTCAAACAAAAATAAGAAAAAATAAAATAACCAGTCAAACAACTGTAGCAGGATTACATATTCAGTAAAAAGCAGAACCTGCAGCAGAAACCTGCAGAGCCTCTGTGAAGCCGACTCACCTGGTTTCTTGTTGATGAATACTCTGGATTTACAGGAAGGAAAGGAACCAGAGTCGTCTCCGACACCAACGTGCTGTGATTCTGTGTAGCCAACCACACTGCAAGCAATGACATACAGATGACAGAGGTGAACAAAGCTGCACCTTATTGCAAAAAAGAAAAATGGCGCTTTGATGAAATGTAACCACAGACAGCTTCTCAAATCAAAAGACACTTATTTGTCCTTTACCTGCATCTGTCTCTCGTCTGTCCACTTCATCATACACGTCCATGGCCAACTCCTCAAATAAATGATTACTTAGCTGAATAAAGGTAAGAAGCACATTTAGCTTTAAGGAGGCTGAATGAATAAAACCTCTAAGGGCAAGACAAGTACTCACTGACTGCAGTTTTCTCTTTGCGGCTTTTGCAAGTTCTGTTAGATCTGGACTTCTACAAAGAGAAAAGGTAACTTTTACACTTACATGCAGATGAATCTCACCCAACTTTACTGTTTAACCAAGTTATACTTACACATTTCTGCTCCATCAAAAGAGAGCAAGTGAAAAAGTTCAAATATGTAATTTAAATGTAATTTAAAAAGCACAGTGTTCTGCAGAGCAGTTTTCAGACTGAAGTGAAATTAGAGCATACGTTTACAGTCAGAACAACTGAATTATTTGCTAAAACTGTAACTTGAGTGGATCTGCTTCCTCTAAACTAGATTAAACAAAGCAAACACGGAGTTAGTGGAAGGTGGGGAGAGAGAGAGAGAGAGCGACAGGCATGAAAACGTGCTTGACTGCACTGCATCAGCGTAAACTAAAGACAAGACCCTTAAGATGAATGGAACGTACCTGTCAGCCATCTGGGGAACGATGAAGTGCTCGCCATTTTTATGATCTAAATGGATCAAGAGGAGAGTTGTGGATTTATTTGGCATAACCATTACTAACAATAATTTCAGATGGAGTCTGCCCCCACATGTTTTAGCTGTTGAATTTTATGATCAGATGAGTAATTACAGAAAGAAAATAAATGGCTGTTTGTTTTATGTTAGAAAAATACACCATATTAACTGAAATAAGGCTGTTTTTCTCTCTTTTTGTGGTGAAATTTGCAGTGTGTACAATTACCGCATGTATAAAGCATGTAGTTGAGACAGCTTTCAGTTTTTATTCTCCACTAATCTGGAATAAACTTACAGAAAACAGCAAAAATGCTGAAACACTAAGTTCTTTTAAATCAAGGCTATAAAGCCATTTGTCTGGAGTTGCCTTTGATTAATAACTGGACTTTGTTATTACTACTGTCTAGCATGGACATTGTGTTATGCATTGAGGCCTTAGTTCAGCGTTCCAAACATAACATTATCACTCTTTAGCATCTTTTTGGCTGCATGCTCAGCTGCTTTGTGCTTGCTTTTTTTTTCTCCTTTCACGCTATATTTCTTAAACATTTGTCAAAATCAAACAAGAAATGAAGTACAGCAAGTCTGAACAGAGCCTGGAAGGAAAGAAAATCACAATTTGTGCTGTATTGTCTGAAGGAAACTTCAAATAAGTTTCCTTATCTGAAACTTTCATTACTGGTTTCAGATAAGGACACATAATTACCAAAACATGCACAGACCAATTAAGCACAAATCACAAATGACTCTCTATCACACATCTCTGTCACTGCTTACCCGGTTTTCTGCCACATAAATAAAACGCCAGTCGATCAGTGAGCTCATACTGAATCTCCACCAGCCTGTCTGCCAGGTCATAGTGACCAACCTCTCTGAAAAAACACAGCAGTAACACAAATAGTTAAAGATGCATAAATCCAGAAATGTCATGAAAGACTAAAAAACATAAACTGTTAATAACAAGAGGCTATACCTTGCATGGTCAATGGGAGTTTTGCCATTGCTGTCTAGAGCTCCAGGATCAGCCCCATACACAGTCAGCAGTTCGGCCTGAGATACTTGGCCTGCCTTTGCAGCTACATGCAAAGGAGTGTTTCCTTTGTCCTGGAGGAGACGAATCAATTGTCAGCATTCTTCCGTGAGAAGAATCAACACAACAAAAATGAAAAATTTTATCAAAGTATTAAAATGAAAAACAAAGTCTTACTGGATGGAAAAAATTTGCTTGTGCTCCCAGAGACAGCAGCCTCAAACAAGTCTCGAGATTTCCTGTGCGCACACTCGAATGAAGTTGCTGAAAAGTCATTTAGTTAACATACATTATGAAGACGCAACAAGCTGAAGAATCGATTGATGATGTGAAAAAAAAAGTACTGCACTAGTCTTGCATCCTGTAATAAATATCTGAGCAAAAACCTTAAAATAAAATTGTTGCTTCAGCAACCTGGAGACCCAAAGATCCCATGATTTGCTGCAGTTCCTCTCTTACCATCGGTCCCACTGAAGGTGGAGGCAAGATATGGTTCAGACTTCCTTGTCAAAGTTTCTGTCAAAATGTTTGTTCTAACCAAATACAGAGTAATCCTAAGAAGAGCAACAGACGACTGCCTTACTTTAATAGTACATTCCTTTGTCTTTATGGTTATGACATCTAATCCTGCGCCAGGTTATATTTATTCGTCAAGGAAACAAAAAGTTATTGTTTACTAAATAGAAGCTCATTAACTCTAAAAAGCAAAGTAATAAACTACTTGCTTTGTATGAATTGAACCTGTTATTTTTTGCTAAAAAAATATTTTAAATGCAACGTTGTTCCCCATCTATTTCTTCTTACCTTGCTTAAATCCTTTGCTGTAGAGCTGTCATCGTCACGGCACGGCATGCGATGGACAAATGCCAGCATTTGATATTTGGCTCTAATAAACTCTGATTTGTTTGGGCTTTTGAAACAGAAACATGAAATGAATGAGTAAACAGCAATCTTTTTTTTTTTCTGTCATCGATATTTTTATGATTAATATCATGAATTCAATCCATGGAGATCAATTTAAAAAAACCAACCACATCTTAAATTCAAGGACGTTTGCTATTCATTTCAATATTGATCTTTTCATTTTTTTGCCAAGCATACTGAATTTTGTTATCTCCTGTGTTTGTGCAGGTCATTTCACCTCGTTGAAATTTACCACCTTTAAAAGTTGTGATTATTTTGTACCTGCCTTATAAGACAGTCAGAATATTCTTAACATCAACTATCATGACACTGAATTGGGAAAAGTTATGTATTACAGAATCTAAAAACTTTAAATATAATTTAATGCCACTTTAAATGGGCCACAACTGAATGGTTTAAATGTGAAAATTAAGGATTTGAAACTATTTTATGTCCACTTTAAATTTAATTCGCTTAGATCTCCACAAATTAAGTGTGAGCAAAGAGCATTTGGTCAGCTGCACAGATATGCACATTCGCTAATCATACTAATACAGATTAAATAAGTCATGCATGACATCAGATAAACATATGGACACAATAGCATAGCCGAATATAGCAACGTCTACATCAATTCTGATCAGTAATCAGTTTTCCGACACTTGTTCTTCCCCATCGTTACAATTTTCTCACCGTGTTCTGCAAGCTTTAGCATCACATATGGTGAGCATCATGGGGCCGCTGCAGACCAACCAACTGGCCAAAAATATTATTGGCATGCAGAATGTGAATACATGGCTCTCGAAATACGATATCTAACTAAATATTACATCAGTTAAGTGCAGGGCTATGAAACGGATGCAGGGAGTTTAACATAAGGGTACAAAATAGGGGAACTAATTGGACAAGTGGTAAGTTGAGCCCCCACAGCGTAGATGCTCCACAAATAAAGACTGAAAAACACAACAAAAGCTCTTACTGAAGTTTGTCCTGAGGATTGGCTTTACGTTTTCCACTCATCACAGATGCAGGGTCCAGAAGGGAGTGCTCCCATATTGAATTTGCACCATTGCTGTATAATGTCTGCACCATCTGGACGGAGTAAAACAGACGATTGTTTAAAATGCGTCCCATCCAATGACAACTACAACTACAAAGATATGTGCTGTGCAACGTCAAGGCATCCCAGGCCTGCTTGGCCTGTACAGAAGACACTTTCACGGCGTGCCGAACGGTACTGCGAGCAAAGAGCAACGTAAATCAGGATTATCTCTCTGTGGGGGGTCATTAACCTGAAGCTGCGTTGGAGGCCATGTGGAATGCGTCAGGTGACGGACTTGGGAGCTGTGCCTGCCGAGACCCCGATGAACGCTGCAGCACTCGTCACAAATCAGCACTCCCCTGTTCACGGAGGCCCAGCGAGGCTCTGGAAGACAGGAAGATGAAGTCAAAATCAGACCTAAACCATCACACTACCGCCACCATTTTTGACTTTCAGCAAGATGGTTAGATTCTAAAGTGCTGTGCTGAGTTTCAGTCAAATGTAACATCACACTTGTTATCAAGATCTTTTTTTGGAGGGGGGAAGTTTAAGCTGGGGATTTTTTGTTCCTTTTGGTCGTTGGTGGTTTTGTCGCTGCAGCTCTCATATGGAGGCCATTTATGCCCGGTAACTCTCTTATTTCTAAATCTTGAACTTTAAATGATGCAGGTCAGGCCTACAGTACTTTAGATGTTATTCTGGGTTGTTGTGGGACATTCCTGGTTGAATCACTGCTGTGTACTTGGAGTAATTTTGATTGGCTGGCCTCTACTGAGAAGATTCACCACTGCTGCATTTTTTCCCCAGTTGTAGATCATGAACTTTGGTGTACTAGCATCCCAAAGACTTAGAAATAACTTTGCAACCCTTCACAGATTGATAAATGCCAATTACTTTCAAACAGGCAGAGAGGATTGGGTACATCTTGCAAAGCCATTAAGGAAAACACACAGGCTTTAAACAATGTACTTCTTTTTTCACCACGATGCATACCACAAACACAAACCTCATATTTTGTGCTATAAGGTTAGAGTCACTACACAAAAAGGAATGTCTTACAGCTCACACAGAAATGTTATAGTAATGGCCGCCACAAAAGGTCACTGCTACAGAAGTAGGCTGCTCAGTGTGGGTTTTTTCCCCCCCCAAGTATAATGTTGAAAGATAGAATGAAAGGAAATGGGTGTATTGGTTGATTTAAGTCACTGCTGAACCAAAACCCTGAAAGCAGACAGTTTGCCATTAAGAAAGTCAGGTTTACTTTGAACCTCATCAATGCCTAATGGCTAATCCACCACATACTGCTCTGATGAAGTATTTCATGCAAAATGAGCCATGAACAAGGGATAGTTTTTTTTAACCGGTCTTGTATAATATTGCGACTTTCTGAGGAGCTGAAGTTTGGGTTTAACTTACTATAGGCTATAATTAAAATAACTAATATACATCTCTGTCCGTGAAACAAATTAAATGTATTCAATTTTTATGTTTTGCAAGTTAATTTCTTAAACTTTTTGATAGTAAATGTTCTTAAGATGTCCGTCTCTGTTTAAAATCTCAAATATTCATCAATCTACTATTAAAATTACATCTAAGAACGTCTGCATGCAAATGCAAACAAAGGAAAAAAATTTAATAAAATACACAGGTCAATTCCGTATTGTTGCAATAGTCCCTTAAAGCTACTTTAATTGCATGTCAAAGTGAGGCTGTGCAGTGTGTAAAAAGTTTCTAAAAAGGAAGTGAGGACCAGCAGTTAGAGGTGGAAGCACCTTCTGACAGAGCAGCTTCCTCTTTCACTGCTGTGTTCAGGCAGAAGAGAAATGAGAAATAGAAATGAGCCACATGTGAAAGTTATGCATGGTGCTGCAAACAGAAACAGTGAGATGTAACACAGTTTGCTCCACTGCTGACTTTATCCTGCAGAGAAACTTTCTGACACCAAACAGGAGTTAAAAACAAAATAAACTCGTACGGTCCTTACAAGGTCTAAACTACCAGACATACTGAGTGTCTGGCTTTGTGAAAGGGCAGACACTGAGGACTGTAAATGTCTAAGCAACAGCTGAGGTGCAGGAGCAACAGCTGCTGGGGTTGGCGGTCGGATTCTGTCTCCTGGGTCTCTCTTTTTCTCCATTTAATAACCCTCTGCTGGGACTTGCTGACATGCCTCCACCATGCTTTTCTCAACAAGGGCCGCTAAACTTAATGCCGCATCCTGAAACTCTAAAAATATTAACACTCAACAACCGGTGCCAGCCATATGCTGGGGCAGCTGCTGAGAAATCCCCGGGGTTAACTAATCCGAGTGACAAGATGACGGACGAGGTCCTGCATACTTCGCAAACTTTCTCATTTACAGATAAAGAGGAAAAGATAGTTGCTAATTTTTTTTTTTTTTTGAAGAAAGGGAAGCTACGCGTTTGATTTTCTTCCAGTAAATCAACGCATTATAACAATAAAAGAATTGTTCGGTAAGAACAGCAGTCAACGCGCTTTGCATCCTGTTTTGCTTCCTGTGACTACTGAAAAACATCACGTCACTTCTTTTTCCTTCGAATGGAAGTTTTGAAAAGTATCCGAGACACAATGCAGTCATTATTTGTTCCGCTTTCACAGGCCCATTAGAGTGTGAAAGCTCACTTCAAGTTTCTCCCAGGCCTATAATTTACTTCAACAAAAAGATGCCATTCATCTCATGTTGGACTGCAGTTGGTCTGGGTTGGTTTGAGAGTCTCATTGAATGAAATCTTGATTAAAAATACTTAATAGGATTTTTTTTTTTTTTTGATTGGATGGTATTTTTCAGATCAATATACCATGTCTAAAATGTAGAGCTTTACTGTTTTTAATGTAAAAATATCTTATTCTACACACGAGACTAAATGAAGGATAAATAAAGAGACTGTTAGTGGTGTTACAGGTCAGCTAACTGATATTTAGTCCAACCTCAAGATACATTTTGTGATTTTAGGTTACAATAATTTACAGGCTTTGAAAAGAATAAAGAGACAAAAATATACAGATGATTTTCAGCTTTTAAAATATTGCAACCGTTCTAATTTTTACCCTATGTCATATCTGAAAGTCCTTTCAACCGTCCTTCAGATTAAATAGTCAGTTCTTATGTCATACTTCACATACTTACTTTTAGCAATTTTGAAGCAGTGACTTTTAAACCATTGTGCACCTTGATCAGCCCATTACGCTGTAATGAGATTTATTGCCACAGAGAGAAATAAGCTCTACTAAGGACTAATTAGGTCCAAGCTAGGGATAAAACTATTACCACTTTTAATGAATACCATGACAAAAAAATACCAAAAGGTAAGTCAAATATTGTCCATCAAATGCAGAATCTTAGATGCTAAGTAAAACTGTGATTTCTTATTTATCAAAATGCACCAAGTGTGAAAAATACCCTTATTTAGACTTAAATTTAGACAAGGAAGCTTTTTTAAAAGAAGTATTTGTTCCCAGCCTAGCAGTAGTTGTTGGGTTGCCAGGTATGCAAAGTAACTGCTGCCATCTTCTGTGATTTCTTGGACCAAAACCACTGCAGCCAAAGCTCTGGTTGTATTCAATAACCCTAGATGATATGAGGGTTTCTGCTTTTGTCAAATAGAAGACCTTCCTTCAAATCTTATGAATAAATAAACGTAAACTTAAAAAAAAAATCATATTTTTAAGCTGATCAAAAGAACTTACAGTATCTTCTTTGCTGTATGAATGCTGGATGCACTGTGTCTGAACTAAAGATTGCACTGTTTAACAAAGGGAAGTTATAATTTGTTAAACTGTTGTTACCACTTCTGCTACTGGTAATAATGCTGATAATATATGTTGCTGGCTTAGCTCTTAGTGCTGCAACTTCAGCCTGTCGATGACACATTTATTATATATTCAATGAATTTTAACAAAAGTTCATAATATCATAAATGCTCCTTTGTACACAATTATAAAAATGAAAAATACTTGCATCCCTTTTAAGGTTATTTTTGTTGCTTTGTTTGTTTTGGGGTCGGAAGAGTTCTATAGTTTCCTTTTTATTTGCTGTAAATAATTTTACAAATCAGTTTTAATAGGGCGTAATTAGAGCTCTTCAAAGATTGGGGAATTGCACAGAACCTTATATGGTGACTTATAAATTTGAAAGCAGGCGAGAACCTCACATCAGTCTGAAAGAGCAAGCATGGCACTGACTACTAAAACTTTATAACATATGCTAAAATTCAAAATTAGATCGGAAATCTGGCAGTGGCATTTGCTATGATACAATTACACACATCAATAGTCTGTAAAAAAAATCAGGTAGGAACTACTAAGCAGAAGAAAGCACAGCGGGGCGGCAGGTATAATCTGATCAAGGATTAGTAACCAAAAGTCAGCAGATTAATAATATTAAATGCAAGTAAACCCCTCAGTGTGAATGATCTTACCTGGAACACAGCAATCGGCGCACAACTCAGTGTTTCGCAGGCGTTTAGACATCCTTAAATCTGCAGGAAATGCTTTCTAAAAGGTGCAGCGCATTAAACCCGTTACCATAACCATTGGTTACACTGAAGGAAGACGCCTTCCGCGTTAGCTAGACTTAGCTAATAAATAAATAAAAACAAACAAGGACCGAAATACTTTCATTAGCCGTTGCTAACCTTAGAGTTTGTGCATGATAACATTAGCGCTCAAGATTTAAAATAAGCTTCTCTCCTGCCATACAGCTGACTAGGCACCCACCTGCCTCGCTAACTAGCCTGCGCCCATTTGAGAGTTTACCCCCCAGTTTCTGCTAGACAGCAGAAGGAGCAGCTGCGACTGTGACCTACTAACATGAGTTAATAAGCCCCGAGTCTGGACTGTCAGGAAGCGAAACTCAGGCAATTGTAACAGTGACGCCCCCTGATAATAACTTGGTGTATACCGAATTAATTATCGTCCATTGCATTCTAGATCTATATCTAAGAACATGAGCTAAATACAATGCAACATATTTGGTGCCACTCTACCTGACAGGCAGTATTCTGGATGAGTTAACATGATTTTAGGTACCTCTGCACAGGAGGTGAGTATGATCCAGGCACCTTTCGAAAAGGTCCAGCAGGGGTCACAATTGTCCCGATCCAGTACAGTATGCTTTTTATTTACCTTGACAGTCATTGTTGAACTTAACACCACATATAACAAAAGATGAAGTTAATAAAACTTGGCATCTCTTTAGAAAGAAGAAGTAAGTGACATTCATTTATAGATAGCTGATCAGTCAAATGATACTATGGGCCCATACTTACTTATAATCACAAAAACAAACAAACAAACAAACAAAAAAAAAGACCCATGAAGATGATCGCTGCATATAATTTGTGGTTGTTCTTGAAAGTCACTCTGGGTTTTCTACTTCTTCTGCTACCTCTTTTGAAATGAAAACGAAAACCTTTTATTGTGAAACCTGGAAACATTAAAATGTCTGTACTTTGAACGCTCAATGTCATGAAGATTGCCACAACTGTGCTGGTCATGTTCAGAATCAGAATAAAAATCAGCTTTATTCTTCAAGTTTGTGCACACAAAAAATGAATTTGATTCTTTTCTCCCCATAAATACAAATAACTCAAAAAGGCAAAAAAAAAAGGGAAAAAAAGCTCTTTTTTTGTGGCAGCAGATTATTTTCCTTTTTGTAAATAGTGCCCAGTAGCACCAACATGAAGATAAAAATCTAAACAGTCTGTGTCCAGGATGTGTGGGGTCTGCAGAGATGTTAGATATTAGAATATATATCATACCAAAAAAGCATTAAATAAAGTCTGGCCAGTCAAGGTATTTCAAATTTTGAACTAGAGATCTCAAATTCAGGGTAACTGAGGCAATATAGAGCAGGTACCTTTTTTCTGCTGTCCAAATTGCTTTCTACAACATGGAGGATCAGTATTAGTCAGGGTGCTGTCAGATAAATTACAAATTTAGCATAGTGACGCCCAACGTAGCATCGAGGTGCGCATGCGCATTACCATAAGGTAGGACGGATTGACGGATAGTACATATAAACAGAACAGTGTCTCCAACAAATACCTGGTGGAAGATATGGCATCTTAGAGCGCAGCAAAATTTGTATTTATACCTTATACCTAGCTAAACAGGGCTGGGAAAGGTGGGAAACAGAGTCTGGAAGAGCATGGAATAATATCATAAAGGTGTTTTGAAGCACTTACTATCTTGTAAAGAACCAAACCTCAACTGCAGTTTCACTTTTCCAATCTCCCTCCCCTGAACCGTCAGCGTTCTGACAACACCTAAACGTCAGAGGGGAAATACGAAATATATTTATAACAGTTAAACACAAGCAGATAATATCATCAACCGTTTTATTGTAATATACAATAATATTCACTAATCACCTAATATTTAAATATGAATTAAAGGGAAATCAGCTTATTTACAGATCAATTTCCGGAAGTCTTTATTTAGCTCCCCTCCCCCGTACTGACACGTAAAATGGTTTAGTCCAACCTGGAACTGTCTATTATTTTCGGTAAAGACGATGCTTGCGGCTGATAAATCCGTTTCTGTGTCACATCAACGTCAGCAACAAATCTCCAGACAAACAGACGAGCTACCATTTTAAAGTCAGCTACTACGAAATTTGATTCGGATGATATAATTCAGCACTGTGAATGTTTTCCTGTGCAGGACACCCCTGTTGCTGTTGCTAGGTGCTGCTCCTGGCACTTCCTTGTTCAAAAGTTTTATTTAGAGGAAGGCTTACGGGCAGAAGTTGGTCACTGGACTGGGTGTCATTCCTGCTGTCAGCGGCAAAAGCGATGGAGTTATGGCGCACATTTAGCTGTAATTAGCGTGTACCCGCCGCCGCTTCGATCATAGATGAAATACTCAGAGACTGTCAGCAGTGAAAGGCTCCAGAAAGAGGAAGATGTCCACGGCTAGCATTAGCGAAGACATCCGAGAGAAGTTTCCCCTTCATTCCGCAGTTTGGGAGAACGACTACAGGAAATTGGAACAGCAAATACGATTACAACAGGTTTGTAGAAACACCAGGTTAGCCGATAAGAACACAAAATGAAAGTAGAAGCTAGTTGCTCGCTGTGTTTGTAGCCTGTGAAAGTAGGCCAGGGGTGTTGACAGATGCTGTGCTGTCACACAGGAAAGTTACCTGATGTCTGATCAGCTGGCTCACAACGTTAACTTACTTAGAAAAAAAAAAAAAAAAAACAGGAAGGAACAACAGGTGCATCTCTGTTTTGCAAGACGGATCGAAAAGTTAATATTATTCCTGGAATTCAAAAGTGAAACTCGCACGATATATTGTTTAATTACGCACACAGGGGTGTATTGTTGTTCATTTGGAAATTAAAAAGTTTGTGGCTAACAATTTAACGTTTATTTTGAATATGAGAGTGCTACGCTATGAGCTGCAAAAACATGGGAAAGACTGGTGAATTTAGAGTCCAGCTGTCATTGCTAAGAATGCTAGGCTCAAATAGTCCTGTGTCCTAGCATATTTTTTGGAAAGTTGTATGGAAGAAAAAACTCATTTGTTAAATCTATAAACTATTAAACTACTAAATGAAGTCTTGAGAGAATCTTCACCATTCAGTTTTTCATCTGCATGTACGCAGTCAGTCCAACAGTCTCCAGCCTTGTATCTAAGACATGGACTACCGCTGTTGCTTTTCTTGTACTAAGTAAGCACTTCACAATATTAGAGATGTCTTACCGGAGGTGAAGATAAAAAAAATAAAAACAACACTGGACTGTTCTGTACTCAGGGGTCCAAAGTTTTCTTTTCAGATGAAAATAAATGTTGCATTTTATTCGCAAATCAAGATCCCAACATCTGGAGGAAGAGTGGAAAGGTTCACAATTCAAGTTTCTTGGGGATCTATGTCATCTGCTGATATCGGTCCAGTGTGTTTCATCAAGTTTAAATGCAGCTGTCTGCCATAAAATTTTTAGCACTTTATATTTCCTTCTCGTGACCAACTGTAGGGAAATTCAGATAAAATTTTTCCGACTGAATTTTGCATCCACCTACACTGCCAGAAGTACCAATAGCTCCATCGACATGAAACTATCTGTTGCACAGTCTGTAATTAATGATTAAAGAAAATAAGTTTCATCCAGAAGTCATAGACATTTGTTACACTCAACATATCAAATGTATAATAAACATGTCAAGACCTAACAATGGATAAAGATAACAAGAATACTTTTACAAGATACAAAAAAAAAGAAATAATTACAAATAAAAATGTCTCTTCAGTTACTGTGCCTCTGAGTTGATTTAAGACAGACTTTTTACAGAGAGACTTTGGCACCACTGACCAATGACTGCATGTGAATTACAGCGTGACTCATAAAACCTGTTGCTTGCGTGGTGGCGCAGGTTTGCGTAATTATCAACCGCTTCCAAAATTAGTATGTACATCTGCACAGGGATGTCATTCAGGTAAACGTGGTCTGTTGTTGTGACACTCTTCGAGTGTTTACCTGTTCTGTATGACACAATTTTTGTACTTGTAATGCTTATTGCATGTTTGTTTTTTTTTTGTTTTTGTTTTTTTTCTCAGAATGACATCGAGGCCGTTGACCCCCGGGGTCGGACACCTTTGCACCTGGCAGTGTCGCTCGGACACCTGGAGTTGGTCAGAGTTCTTCTGAAACACGGTGCTTCAGTGACTAAAGAGAATGCCAAGCATTGGACAGGTTAGCCTGCTGCATATCAGCCAAGTAGTGCTACAAAACACCGACCTTCGTCGTCTATTAAATGTGCTATATTCACGTCAGTTTCATGGTTATTTTATCTCCTAAATCCCCTTCTCATCTGTTGCTAATTGACTTTCTTGTAGATGCTTATCATTCTCCCTCAGTTACAGTAAAACACTCACCACCGCCATTACTGAGGTTTTCAAATGGACAATTGCAATACCAGTGGGACCGATGCCGGTACTTTAATAGGCATTGTGGTTTCCTTGCTCTTCTGTGTATTTGTGCAGTGCTGCAGGAAGCTGTTAGCACTGGAGACCCAGAGATGGTTCAGTTAGTGCTTCAGCGCAGAGACTACCTCAAAGCCTCCACTGCTCTGGGAGGAGTGCCTGAGCTGCTGCTGAAGATCAAGGAGGTTTTTATTCAGATTTTTTTTTTTTTAACAGAATGTTTGTAAGTCTGGAAACATTTACTATTGTAGAATAAAAAATGACCTTGCTTTTTTTTTTCCACTAGTCTCCAGACTTCTACATGGAAATGAAATGGGAATTCACCAGCTGGAGTAAGTTTTTTTTTTTTTTTGTGCGTGTGTGTGTGTGTGTGTGTGTGCGTGTGCGCGTGTTATGTTAATTATAAAGGCACAGGCATGTTTTTCCCTAATGCTCAAGCATCCAGAGCTCTTTGCATAAAAGTTTTCTCAAGTCATACAGGCAAAACAACATACCTGCCTCTACTGTTTCTGTTTAGCTAAGAGTCACATTCTTTTCGTTGTTCGTGTCGTGGCTCCGCAGTCCCTCTTCTGTCTCGGATATGTCCAAGTGACGTTTGTCGCATTTGGAAAAGCGGTGCCAGCCTTCGGGTTGACGCCACCCTTCTGGGCTTTGACAACATGACCTGGATCAGAGGCCGAAGGAGTTACATCTTCAAAGGAGACGGTATGCGTGTGCGTTTTAAACTCCTATGTAAAGATGCTCTCTAAGGTATTTAAGTGTAAAAAAACATTTTGCCTTTTTTTTTTTTTTTTTTCCCCCCGACAGACTCCCATGCAGAGTTAATGGAGGTGAACCACGATGATGGCGTCGTCGACACTGAGCGCTTCAACATATCCCAAGAAATGGAAGAAGTCACGTTGGAGTCGATGCAGCCAGCTGAACAGGAAGTTGCCAAAAGATTGACAACACCTATTGTCAACACCTTCTTGGACACAAAGGATATTGCTTTTGAAAGGCAAGGTTTCTTTCTGGTTGCCATCAGTCACAACACAAATAGCTCTAATGCTCTTTAATCTCTGTTACTGTCAGCTCATGTTTGTCTCTAATTGGGGCTTTATAGATTAGTACTCATCTCATAGTAACAATTTCTAGAATCTCTGCAGAATTTATTTCTAATATCTGTGTACAAACTTGACTTGGATGAGAGGACATATTCACTCCTAATCATCGGTGCCAAGTTCAGTTTTGCCAAACCCATCCAAGAGAGATTAATTGCATTAAAATTCTTAATGCGTAAAAATTTATGTATTTAATTGATCAAAATTAATGCATTAAAGTTCCAGTCTTATTGTTTTTGCCCGTACTTTTGGAAAACAATTCAAGCTCAGCCAGAATGGGTGGAGAGCATCTCTGAATTTGTTTTCTCAATTCAACTTGGGTCGGAGCTTTGACTTTGCTGTTTTAACAATATGAATGAGGTCTGAATTAAACTATTTGATTGTTGCTTTGACAACAAAGGAAGTTAGAAAACACTCTATTAGTTTTAATAAGCCAAGGATTAGAAATCCTTTTGGAAGGCCCTGCTCCATCACAGTTTATTGTTTTCTCTTGGGGTTGTTCTAAGGTGGCAAAAAAATCTCAAATAGTTTATTTTTTTTTCCCAACAGATGCAAATCTGGGATTTTAGGTTGGAGAACAGACAAAACCGAATCGGTCAATGGATTTGAAGCAAAGGTTTGAGAAAGTTACACCGTTGACATTTGGGAAAAAAAAAAAACTCCCTATCCGCTTGCACCTGCGCAGCCGGTCATTCGGTTTTGCGGTTTATTTTCTTTCAGGTTTTTAGTGTGAACAATGTAAACGTGGTCATCAGGACGAGGACGGAGCATTTAACAGACGAGGAGAAAGCCAGGATTAAAAGTAGGCGGAGAACATTTCTCGTACTTGAGTTTTGGTTTCTCCAGACTTATAAATTCACATGCAACCTTTCCATTCATAGGTGAAAGGAATGTTTTAGAGTCTTTGCTGGGGACTGTGGAGCAGCACATAAGTGCCCAGGGGGTAAGATGCTCATTTCAGTATCAATTAAAAATCAAATTATTTGTTTCGCCTCTCAGTTAATGGCTCATTTTGGTTTGTTGCCCCAATTTGCAGAACCTAACTCTGGAGTATGCCACAGCCACAAACCCCACTGCGATCACTCCAGAGGAATATTTTAACCCCGACTTTGACCTGGGTGACAGGGACATTGGTCGTCCCATCGAACTGACGATTCGAACGCAAAAGTAAGAGTTCCTGTTTTTAACGTGCGACCTTCATCAGGCCGGCTGCGTGTTTGATGAACGCCTTCTGTAATGTTCATCCACTTAGGTTCAAAGGAACACTGTGGATGAGTGAGGAGCATCCTCTGTCCCTGGTGGAGCAGGTGTCCCCCATCATTGACCTCATGGCTCGAACCAGTTCCCATTTTGCACGATTAAGAGACTTTGTAACCCTGAAGTTTCCCCCTGGATTTCCTGTTAAAATAGGTACAAACTAATACATCCTTTCTTCTTCTTTTTTTTTTCTTTTTAAAAAAATTAGCATTTTAAAGATTTTTTTTTAATCTTCTCAGAGATTCCCCTGTTTCATGTGCTGAATGCCAGGATTACATTTGGTAATGTAAACAAATGTCGCACTGAAGAGGAGGCAGCAGCCACGCCGACGTCCTCGGAAGAAAGCGATGAAGTAGCCACAGGTAGCGACGCAGCCACAACATTTGTTGTCTTAAAAAAACAACAACGACAACAAATAAAAATAACTCCATGTTCCTAATTCCTGTGCGTCTTGTTCTCCATTCGGTTCTGCCCTCCTTCCACAGCTACAACTCCATTTCAGGTGTGTCCCTCAGTGTTCGAAGTACCTCCGAATTATCACCGCCGAGGGGGCAGCCGCCACACCCCCATGTCCAACAATGATGATGAGCTTCTGCAGTATGCCATCCATCAGAGCCTCCTGGACTCACAAAGAGGCTCGGGCGAGGTCAGAGCAGCAGCGCGTCATATTTTTCCACTGCTCTTTCTCTAACGTTCTGCATGCTCCTTTCTGAGTGTCCCTCTTGTTTGTGTGTTTTTATAGGTGAGCTGGGATGATGCTAATGGAGAATTTTCACATCCAATGACAGGCAGCCATAGCGATGGGTAGGTCCAGACCTGTTCACTAAATACATTGCCTTGCAAAAGCATGGTTATAGTTTTGTTTTTTTTCCAAATGAAGATCTGAAAAGTGTGGCATACATTTCAAATCAGCCCACTTCAGTGGGCAGTTAATAACTGCATGGTGACTGCTTGTATAACTACTAGTTAAATTTACTTGAGTAACATTTAGGAGTAGTTCTGTTCTAACAAAGCATATTAACTGGATGCATTAGTTTCATATTTTTAAGAAAATTGCTTTCTGAATCTGTTATTTCTTTATATTTTTTTTATTTATTTCATGTTAGTCTTTAAAATACCAGGTGCTGGATATAACATTTTTGTCTGTCTGATGATGACGTCTCTTTAAAATATTGAATCAAATGTTCTGATCAGTTACTCAGTACTTTAGCAGCTCCTCTAACCAAAAGGGCTGCTCCACCCACCTCCTCCGTTGCTTAGTAAGGGCAACAGCTCAGGGTTGGATCCGACTTCCTTTCTTTCAATGTTATTCCAGAAGTATCCCTGAAGGGTTGCTGGTGGAAATCGGAGACAGCGTCAGCCCCGCGAGCTCTCCCTCTTCTTCCAGCCACGACTCGGACCTCCGCCTGGCCATGGAGCTCTCTGCTCGAGCTCAAGAAGAGGACGAGAGGATGAGGAAGCGGGAGGATGAAGAGCTGGAGCGGATACTGCAACTGTCGCTCACTGAGAAGTAAAAAGGAGAAAGAGGGAATTTTTAAAACGACATTCCTGGAACCAGAAGCAACCACCACACCTCAGTGTTTCCTTCCTAACCTCTCTAAATCCACCTATGCAACCACTGATTTTCATTTTTACTGTAACAGACTTGGACCCATACAGGCAGTAAAAAAAAACAACTCTCCATTATTTTTCAATAGAAATTTTTGAGAAGAACTTTTTCTTTCCTATATTCCTCCAGGTGGACATCTTGTCACTGCTTACTTGCTTACTTCAGACTATTGAGGTACTTTAGTCCTTTAGTTATTTTTGTTTACTATTCAGACTCACAACAGCATTCACATGTGTTAATCATTATTGTTTGGTTTGGGGTTAGATTAAAGTTAGGTTCTTGAGGTAGCTTCAAATGTTTCTGTTTGTTTTGCGCTGAGATGTCACACTTTATGCCACCACAACCCTTGTTTTTTTTATAACATTTATAGTCATATTTCTTCAAAAAGCCTGGCACATCAAATTATTTTGAGTACTGCAAACGTAAATCAGCAAGTTTGAGTATTATTGCAAGTCTTCCTGCAGAGTCACTACTGTAATATGTTTGGCTAATCGAATAAGAAAAATCTCAGGGTTCCAACTTTCTAGATTTTTTTTTAATTATTTTTTTTATTCCAACATTTATTTATGAGTTTCAGAGCCGTTGTAGACTGGTAAATGTTTATGATGCAAAACGGTATTTCTCATGCATATCATTCTATGCTAAAACCTAAAAATGGAAAATTCACGGAGCCATTTCTGAACGCATTTCGATCTGCGTTGTGAATGTACAGGATGGCAGGTGGTTGAACAAACGAACGCATGTTGCCATGGGAAATGTTTTTAAAGTAACTGCATGGTGACAAATCTGTGCTGCAGCCAGTGCCTAGACTTGGCTTGAGGTAATAAAGTAATTATTTTTGTAACCTGTCACAGAGCAGCTTCAACTCCCTTCAGAAATGCAATAACGGAGACCGGTCTCATCTGTGAGTCGTCGCGGTAACCAATGTAGCAGAGTTTACCTTCTCCAGCCATGAACTGGAGGCGTCACAGACTCCAGCATGATTACGAGTAGCAGCTTCAGCATGTGCCAAGGATCACTTTGCTCTGAAAATGCCTGAGGGGCCGAGGTGTGGTGAAAAGTTCATGGAGTGCCACTAAGACAAAAAAAAAAAAAAATTCTGCTAATGTTTTTTTAAGATGTGTTTTTATTTTTATTTGTATTTTTTATGTGACCGATGAGATGAAAATGCTTTTGGTTTGTACCAGAGTGATGCAGAGTAACATGAATTAACCACTAAAGTTGATTTCACTGACAGCCAACCACTTTTTAAAGATTCCTGTTGTTATGATTCCATTAGGCGCTTTCAACTCTTCAACTAACTGTAATGGATCAAGTTGCCAAACTGGTGAAAAGTCAACTTTGTGAAGGCTAGCTAATGTTAATATAATGCAGATCTCTGCAATGCAATGTGTGAGCAAAGATGTTTTCTAAAAAAAAAAAAGTTAAAAGTTTTGAAAATGTCTGAAAATGTTCTAAAATAAAAGCACTTTATTTCCATGAGGACTAAACTTGTTTCTTTCTTTCCTAAGTTAGCAGCTTTAAAAATAAATACAAAAATAAGCCATGACAATGTTGATATTTTCATGAAAAATAGTTTTTTTTGTTTTTGTTTTTCTATTCTTTTCTCAGTTAAGTTTTTAACAACTGGCTCAGTATAATAAAAGTCAATTTAAGTCTAATATCTTCAGCCTGACCCCGATTTCTCAATCATTCTCACATACAGTCTCTACCACTACAGACTTCAAAATTTTTGCAGATTTGATGTGACAAAGACAAAGTGGTACATCAGCTGTGAAGAATGCTTTCTAACTTTTAAAATCCATTTGATGGACCCAGTTAATAGAGTCCATCTGTGTTTCATTTATTCTCAGGTTAAAATCTCAGATCTCATTCTCAAACCTAAATAAGTGGCAATCCCGGAAGAAAGCCTGTTAGAGGAGGCAGACGTCTGGAGGCAGAGGTGGAGGTTCATCTTTCACCATAAACACAGATCAAGAACTACAATGGAACGATTTAGATCAATACATATCCAATCATGACAGCCTAAAGTCCAGTCCAAAAAAATGATTTTCACAGATGCCCTCTATCTTTAAGAGATGATATTGCAGAAATGTCAGTCTCTAGCTGTAAAGAATGTGCAGAGACATATCCCAAAATAGTTGCAGCCTGCAGACTGTTGGTTTAACAAAACAAACTGCTAAGAACACCATCACTTTCTCTTTCATACTACCCTCACACACTACTTTGTGTCACATAAAACCCCAATAGAACACACTAATGGTTGTGGTCATAGAAACAAAACAAGTTTCATATTATTAAAAGCCACTTAATTACTGTAGATATTTTTTTCTGCAATATTTATTTTCTTAGTGCACAGTCTCACAAGATTGAACAGAAAAGAAGATTTCTTACAGTTTAATTAACCAGTAATAAACACATTTCAACATATCGCACCAAGAAGCACTGATCACTGCGATTGGTAATTTGTAAAAAAAAAACTCTCAGATGTGTCATGGCAAATCCAATATGAAGAGAATAATCCAGCTATAAATCCTTTTATTTCTCAGAATTTTAGAGATTTATCTTTTTGTTTTTCTTAATGAGAGTTTAGATGATAATAATTCATATTTTAGGTCACTGGATAAAGAATAAAGATTTTTCTCTACTTAGCCAGAATTTTTAAAAAGGTTAAATTAAATAAATCCACATTTCCACACTTTTAATCATAAAACAAATCAGAAACTTTTGTGGACAGCAGAAAATGAGTTAAAATCATTAAATCATTGGATTCATAGCTGCTTATCAAGCCAGTCATCAAAATTCATTGGCCATAACATCTGGTTATAGTTAACATGACCTTTATTTTTATTAGTCCTATAATCGCATATGAATCAAATCTAATGTCTTACATTTCAGTGCCTTTTATGAGCAAAACAATTACAAAAGTCCATATTATGTCACTTTTTCAGATTTTTCAGATTTTCCAGATTTTGTAGACAAGATGGATCCATGAGAGAAAATCGTTTTGTTCCAGTCCTGTGCAGTTCACTCCTTGTACCTCCTGTAGAAACCCAGTCTGGCTTGATGTTTTCCTTGCACCAAAGCAGCTTCTTTGCAGCCATACTTGTTACAAGGCCGTTATCCAAAGTCTTTGTCTCACAGTGCATGCAAACATGCTCACGCCCATCTGCTGCCAATTTTGAGCAAGCTCTTCACTGGTGTACCTTTAAGGAGGAAACCATTGCCTGATAATCTGTGATACCCTTATGTATTCTTTTGCTGTAGTTCAATTTGTCAGCTTGAACTTTTTGAAAATGAACAAAAATGTTCTTTCAAGCTAAATACTTGAGGCAGCAATTTCCTTGAATGTGAGCCCCTTTTTGATGGGGAGTGATGACGGCTTCACGCTGACCATTGCTAAAACTTGCGGATACAGATGTTAGGTGCATACATTGTCCACTTTTACTGCAATCTGCAAATCAATGAGTAATTTTTTAACCGCTCAGTCGCAGCATATTTTAATTTAGGCTTCCAAGTCAGGAGGTATCGCTGCTGACAGCTGCCTGGTTGTACTGCCATCTGCTGGGCTCTACTCGCAATGCAGCTTGTACCAGAAGATACGCGTCACAGTTAATGTTTGTGTCCAGTTTCAGCGACGAGTCAGAGGTCTGTACACACAGACAGCCATGACGATCATCAGCAGCAGCAGAACAGCGAGGACACTCCCCAATGTCACTGCGAAGCAGCAAAACACAGATCAGCAACAACGTAGCTCCCCGTGGGATGGCGCAATGCTCAATATTAGAACAGGATTAAAAGCATAACAACCAAACCGAATGGGAGACCTCCAGTGACAATTCTCAAACTGGTCTCCAGTTTAAACGCCAGGACTCACCTAGGTTCTGCTTCTGCAGGACCACATAAGGCCTCTCAGTCAGGTTGGATTCGTCCTGAGCGCTGGTTATCACGCTGTAACATAATATTACAGCCTGTGGGATGAGATGCAGCATCATGTTGTTCATGGATGAAGGTGGAGGATGATGATCATGAGGAGAGGCGTTTTGCTTCCGCTGCTTCAGGGTCCTAAAGCCACTGGGCTGTTATACTCGGAATATTTGGTTTACTATCTCACCATTTTAGAAACTTGATACTATTTTGCAAAATGAACTTGTTACAACATCATCAAATGATCTCAAGAAAACAATTCCAAAGTTTGATTTAACCTAATTAAAATATTAAATATGACAATATATTTAATAAAACATTTTTTATGAATAATAATAATAATAATAATAAAAAAGAAATGTTTTTGTAGCTCCATACCCCAGAAATGTATTTTCTTTGGTAACTATAAGATGTTACACTTTTCAATTTCAATTAATATGTTAAATATTATTCCATTTTAAAGTAATTTGAACTGTGGTTTAAAAAAAATTATTTTAACACAAAATCTTTAAAATAAATAAACACATTTTGAAATCTATAGGCTGTTCATAGACCACCGGCATTTTATGATCTGCAAAACATTCATAGAAATTTTAGAAGTTGCTTCTCTAAACATACATTGCACTCTCTGAAACTTACCAAGGACTTTTACAGAGCGTTCCTGAGGAAACAAGTGCTGTATGGAACCGGTACGCTACTGGAGGTTCCCCTGAGCTCCTGCAACTGCACGATGTGTTGTAAAGCCGTTTTGACAAGATACTTTCTTGGAATTTACCACCACTTACTTTCTAACAGCTGAACACTTTCTTGGAGCTTTCGGGAAATTTACTGGGTATTTTTAAGAAACCAGGTTATATTGCGACCTGGCATAACGGGGTATTATCCTGGACATCAGGGGTCACTACTGACTGAGGTCCTTTAGGAACGAAACTGTATTATGAGGTGACCTGTCAACACATTCTAATTGTTACACTAAGCAGTCATATTGGATGTTCATTCAAGAATCATATCAATCTACTGATTGAATAAAGGTGGATCACCTCTTCAAGAGATACAGTTACATTTACAGAATGAACCGTTCGGTCCTTTCCCTGCTCTAAGCTGTAAATTACTCAGAAAAACTTATTAGAAGACTGAGAAATTATACAAACATGAACACATTAAAGAAGAAACAGGTTCGTTTTGACAGCTTTACTAATGACAACTTTACAATGGCAGAAATAAAACCATAAAAATACCCTGTGGGATATTTTACTTTTCATTGTCTAGATCAGATACAAAATATTTCTACACATTCAAAGATTCATGGATTACAGAAAAAGCAGCTCTTTAGTTTGATGCTAAAGAGCTTTAAGCAAATCCTAAGCTTTGAACAATGATTTACCTGCTCTGACTAATCAGGTGAAAACAGAGGAAACTACCGTAGTATTTTGTCTCGCATTTGTTAGTTTAATTAATACAAAACTAAAATCCAGATAACACACCCTCATCATCCCACAAAATGCATATATGTGTCTGAGTAAAAAGAGAAGAGGATCTTCCCTCTACAGATCACCCTCTAAAACGCAATAACTACTCTAACTAATATGGGTAGAATCCATTGAAAGAAACAAGAGGTATACAGAGAGAAAGAAAAGTACAACAAATGTAAGGTCTTTAAAAGTACCGCTACAAAATGTTAAGCAACTGTGGTGGAAATTTTCACTGTCAATTTACTCTTCAAGAAGTTCCCCCAAAGCTCCAAAGTGCTTTGGGTTGATTATGCAGCAGAAGTGGGATTTCTTTTTTTCTACAAAAAGACTTCAACAACTTTTGAAGAACACATTTACTTCTGCTTTGTTCAATATTGATTGATTAGAGACAAGCGGGGAAACTCTAAAACCACCCGAGGATTTTAATCCTCCCACCACCACATTTTACTTCTCCAAGATAGATTCTCCAGAGATTCGTCCACGTTCTCCTGTTTTTAGAGACCAGAGAAATCCTGTGAAACCACCACTCTGCAGCTCTTCAAAGTTGTTTCCTCTGCTGTGTCCAATTAAATTGATTTGTCTCCGGGAAAAGAAAGCTTTACGTTTTGATCTTCTGGTGATGTGCGTCACATTTTTACCATCACCAAAGCTGAAGCAGTGACATTAAAGCATTTTCTTAATTTAGGACCAGATGTCATAACATCATTTTTAGAAACATTGCATAGCTTGACAGGAAAAACAGCGATCAAGACAGAAAAATACAAGAATTGGTTAATTTGTGTCATAAAATGCCACCAGAACCTCACGGAGAAGCATTGATTGGGTGACCTTGTAAAGATTTAAAATTCACAAGGTTGACCCTGTTTCTTCACAACCTCTGCAATCCTTTCTGGCATGCTAGATATAAACTTCTGAACCAAATCCCGGCTCAGAGTGAACCATTCTTGTCGTATCAGAGTCTGGAGCTGCTCGCAGTTCGACGACTTCTGCTTGTCCACTCGCTTTTTGAGGAACGACCACAGGTTCTCCATGGGGTTGAGATCTGGAGAGTTTTCTGGCCACAGGTCCAAAACTTCTACCTCATTCTCTTTGAACCACTTGGTTATCACTTCTGCCTTGTGGCACGGTGCCCCGTCATGCTGGAAAAAACATTTTCCATCATCAAACTGCTCATGTATTGTGGGAAGAAGCTGCTCCTGCAGGACGGTTTGATACCACTCTTCATCCATGGAGGTGTCCTTGGGTAAAACTGTGAGCGAGCCCACTCCCTTGGATGAGAAGCAGCCCCACACATGCACCGCGTCAGGATCCGTCACTGCTGGCACCATACAGGTCCCCAGGGAGGCCTCATCTTTTCTTCTTACTAATCCTTTTCCAGATGTTGCAAACAATCGGAAGGAGGACATATCAGAGAAAATGACTTTGCACCAGTCCTCTGTGGTCCAGTCTATGTACTTCTGGCAGAACTCCAGTCTGCCCTGGGCCTTTTCGTCCGACAAGAGTGGCTTCTTGGCGGCCCGTTTTCGTCGCCCTGTGCAAGCAGACACACCCACTCCCACCTTCTGCAACTGTTGAGCAAGCTCTGCACCGGTGGCACTCTTCAGAAGAAGATCGTCCTGGTTCTTGCTGGACAGTTTTGGACGCTCAACGCAATGCAAAACCCGCTTCACCGTGGACAGAGACACTTGCATTCCAGCAGTTTCCAGTTCCTGCCAGATTTGAACCTTGGTGGTCCCTGGATTGTCTTTGAACATCTTAACCAGTTTCAGTTCGTCTGAGTGGGAAAGCTTGGGCCTTCTCCCAGACCGGGGCAAAGTGCTGACGCACCCAAACAAATCATACTTGCGTATGATCGATTGAACGGATGATTTGGGAATCTGTAGCTCTTTAGAAATGGCTCCGAGAGACTTTCCTGACTTGTGCAGATCTACAATTCTCCTTCTCACATCCTCACTGAGTTCCTTGGACTTCCCCATTGCTCTGAGGGTCTAAATCTAATGAGTGCTGTCACAGGAATCCTTTTTATGCTGACCAAGGGGAATTGTATGTTATAAAACCATTAAAATGCCTGAAAACCTAATTTATTTGGGCCAGGCTTCAGGGCAGCTGGCTGTGGCCCAGGGGTGCTGCCCTCAGCAGGCGTCTGAACACGTTGCAGGAGTGACTTTGCACCGGAAGAACCGCAAGCAGTCGGGAGTCTGTTATTAGTGCAAATATGTGTGTCCAGTTTCAGCGACGAGCCAGAGGTTTGTAGACACAGACAGCCATGATGATCATCAGCAGCAGCAGGACGGCGAGGACACTCCCCAACGTTACTGTGAAGCAGCAAAACACACGCACACATCAGAAACAGCGCCTCAAAACACTTCATAGGATGCATTCACCGCTGCACAGCAGATCGGAACATGGCGATGTTACAGTAAAACGGAACAAAAGAACAAAAAGCAAACAGCGGCCCGGATGGCAGAGTTCCAGACCCAGTCCTCTTACTGGTTTCAAGAGAAGCACCAGGTCTCACCTAGGTTCTGCTTCTGCAGGACCGCATACGGCTTTTCGGTCACGTTGGAGCCGTCCTGAGCGCTGGTTATCACACTAAAACATAATATTACAGCCTGTGGGATGAGATGCAGGATCATGTTACAGGATGGAGGAGGAGGAGGAGGATGGGAGGCGTTTCTTCTTCCGCTTCATCAGGGTCCTAAAGCCACTGAGTTACTGCGCTGAGCAATGGCGCCACCAAGGGGAGGCCAGAAAGAAGCGTCAGACAGACTACCGAAAAATCAAAGCTGTTTTCTTTCTTAGTCTTTTAAAAGGAAACAGGGCCGTGCAGAGACCTTTGGAGGGACGGGAGCTCAAAGTTAAAAAAGGGGCACATTGAACAAGATCTTCAAACACCGTACAACAACATAGCAACAACCCATATTAATCAAGAATCTAATATTTAATCAGATCATGGAATCCGTGCAGTGAAAGTAAACTGCACCATCTGAAAATGTAACAAATGTTGCAACTTTCATCCTGTGTCTAACCGAGTTTATCAGGCTATCAGGTGTACTAAAACATAGTGGCGTCCTAGTGCAAGGCGTACATGCTAATGTTGCCTCGTCACAGGTACACCGGCGAGGGCATGGATGAGATGGAGTTCACCCGGGCGGAGAGCAACATGAACGACCTGGTGTCTGAGTACCAGCAGTACCAGGACGCCACGGCCGAAGAGGAGGGAGAGTTTGAAGAGGAGGGAGAAGAAGACATGGCCTAAGCAGCTAATATGGCGGCTTTGCTCCTGGGCAACATTGTTAGATTTCAGCATTTCTTTCATTATTCAAAGTGTCCAATAAATGACTCTTAAGGTGTGATAAATGTCATCAGTTGTGCTTGTTGTACAAATGTTTTAGGATGTTTTTCAGGCTTTGCAGAAAACATGTAAAATATTTGATTGGAATTTTTTTCTGGAACATAAATGTGTTTACCTGTAATTTTGCCCTGTAGCATTTTGAATGTTTTGTACATTGAAGCTTTCATCTGTGAGCGGGTTGTTTTTATGTGGTCGCTCATTTTTTTTTATTGGGACTGTGATGATGAGTGTTTTCCTGAATGTTGTAACTCCTCCAGTCCTACCTCCACATTGACCACTCACAATACATTTCTGTAAAGCTGTTTGTTATTTTTCTCTGTAACCCTGACAAGTTGGTACAGAACCTGTCTAGCGACATGGGAGAAGAAAAAGCAACTATATATAATATCTTGTGGGAACAACTTTATTATAAGATGGTATGGCCAAGAGTGTTTTTTAATTCCCATGTCACCAGATGGTCTCTGTAAGTTTTTCCATCTTTGAACTTTGTAATTTTCAGTCTGTGGTGTATTTAGGATGGTTTCATTGATAGCACTAATAACTTCATGGTATGTTCATAGAGTTTTATATAAAGGTTAAGCTGTGGATTAGTGATTTCGTCAGTTGAATGCACATAAATAAAAACTTTAGCAATTAGAGAGGATTTTAATGCTTTCATGTTGAAAATGAAGGAAATAAAATCAGGATGTTACAGAGCCAGTGTATAAATGGCGACATCTGCTGGCCAAATGGCAGCATTGTATTTAATCGGAGGGAACTTTTGAGCCATATGGAATGAAAATCCAGCACATGCGCAGTAACATGACGCAGTGATCTGAAACAATAATAAAACTATCCATCCATTCATTCATTCATCCATACACCCTTGCTCCTTAGTGGGCTTGGGATAAGTGCTAGCGCCAATCTCTCCAACGGATGTTCCGGGAGAGGGCAGGGTAGAACCTGGGCAGGTTGAGAGGTTACACAGAGACAGACAGGACAAACAACCATGCACACACACTCACACCTAGGGACAATTTAGAGAAACCGATTAACCTGACAGTCATGTTTTTGGATTGTGGGAGGAAGCCGGAGTACCCGGAGAGAACCCACGCATGCACAGGGAGAACATGCAAACTCCATGCAGAAAGACCCCAGGGCAGGAATCGAACCCAGAACCTTCTTGCTGCAAGGCAGCAGTGCTACCAACTGCGCCACTGAGCTGCCCGAAAATAAAACTAAACTGATAGAATATTTTCAGATTCATCAAATGTACAACAGCTGAAGTTGGTGATGATTTGCAGAACTCTGGATCCTGAGGAGGAAATGAAGTTCTGGTCCACCTTTCTGCACCAGAAGCAGAACAACAGAAAGTTCATGACTTGCATTGAAATGAAATCTAAGCCAAACATTTAATTGAGATCTGTTGAGTTATCTCTGCATAATTAATCCAAAATAAAGAAAAACTTGTTTGAGAAAACTTTATTGTATATTTTTTAATAAGTAATTTATGGATTGACATATATTATTTAAAGATGAATTAAGAGACCCAGAATGTATGGACAACATTTGGGAAATTTTATGACAGGTTATCACTCTAATTCATGAAGATAAACAGAAATGACATAGTTTAAGTGTGAAATGGCTTGGTTACAGCAGAGGTATTGTCTGTTATTGCACAATAGCTAGCTCCACCTTAATCTTCTCAATTCTCATGGACTGACTATTGACCAGCTCTCCAACTAACGGGTCGGGAAAGTCTCTAGATCCTGGGGCCTTTACTCCATAGAGAGTCTAGGAGACGTTCTGTGTAAGCTGGTGGCGGGAAGACTCGTCTAGCCTCTGACTGCCTCCGATCCAAAAGTTATCACCCTTTTCAATTATCAACGCAATTAACTGAGTAGCTCTCGCAGTCACATAACCTCAATGATCACTTTTGTTAACGGCAGCTCTCTCCCTTTTAATAGCGAGCACTTGTTACAGGCTAGATACATTTTTAGTGGTTCTTGTCTTGATGAGAAGAAAATCACCCTTAAAATGGAACAAAGCAGATCTAGTCCTTTTTTTCCTTTAGACTCTTTGATCTCAGTCAATCAGTGACCTTTGTCAATTCACCAAGTCCGTTGCAGCAGTGTTGGGGTCTTTGGTCGAATAAGGGACCCCGGATCTATGGGTAAACTGGTCTTGTCCCCTTCAAATAGTGCGGAGCCTTAGCCTGTCCGTGGATTCCAGGGTGCAGTCCTCTGCTGTTGGTCCAATTCAATATATTCTAATCATCCAACTCAATTTGTTAATTTTATTTAACAAATGTATTAAGTATGTTTAAGATAACAGATTTAAGTCACTCTTACTCAAATCATTTATTGTCTTCTATTAAACATTTAAAATCTCTTTGTCTTAATTCTACAGAAAGTCAACTCAAACTTTTAAGTATTTCCAAACTAAATATTTTGGAAAACCCTTTTTACAATGTCCTCTAAATATACTCTAATTTAAAAGTTACAAATCTTTTCCTTAAAGGACCTTTTTACTTTGACTTTACTTGAAATAATTAAGTTCAATACCATATTTGTATCCCACGTCTGACCATGACTCAAGCTTACCAGGGACAGATTCCCCAGTAAGCGACTGTGGCTCTGTGGGTAGAGTGGTTGTCTTGTGATCAGAAGGCTCTAGGTTCAATTCCAGCTTCCTCCTGCCTGTGTGTGAATGTGACTCTAATGTGAAGTGCTTTGAGTAGTCAAAGTGACTGGAAAAGTGCTGTGTAAGATCAGTCCATTTACCATTTTTTGAAGTAAACTAAATGATTTGAGTAAGACTGACTTAAATCTGTTATCTTAAACATACTTAATAAATTTGTTTAAAAAAGTAACAAATTGAGTTGGATGATTAGAATATATTGAATTGGTTAAACTTAATAAATTAAGTTGGATAAACTTAATTGAATTGCTTGTTACCCATAGAAGCAATTCAATTAAGTTGGTTCAACTTTTTCTTTTTAGAGTGCAGGTAAAAAATAAAAATCTGAAAATTATGTGAGCTGTTTTCAGTAATAAGGTTTTGTGTTTGTGTTGGAACAGAAATGAAAGGAGCCGGCCCCAAGGTATAATTCTAAGTAACTTTTCTCAAAACACAAATACAATGAAACATTTATTATTTTGAATCACATTTTTCTGTGTGCTATACACCCACATATATGAATAAATAAGAGCAAAATACCGTCCCCAGTAAACAAGGTAAAGAACCAGATTCAGTTAGCACAGTTATTCTTATATTTCACACAATTAAGATGCATGGAAAGAAAATGTAGGATGAACTGATTTTCTTTGACAGGAAACATATATAGATTTATATATATAGCAAATATAATATTCAATTTTATCTGATATAGAAATTAATCAGTCAGCTCAGACTTATTTAGCTAATGTGGAAATATGACAAGTAGAAAGTAATGAAGTTACCTGTAGCATCTTTCCTGTTTCTTATTTCTGCAGTGTCAAAGTGCACTGAAGAACAGAGCGACGGGTCAGGCTCCTGGGGTAACATATTATATCCTCTCTCTGCATGTCTAATGGATGGGTGTGTCGACTTTTATTTTCTAACACAGAAGCCATAATTGACATCATGAAATGTCACTCACGGTAGACAGAGCTCCTTAAATAATGTCATTGCAACAAGAAAGCATGTAATTAATGCGTAAAGTCAGAGGTCTACTCTTAAATGAACGCATGCAAACACAGACACATATTCTGCTAATAAGTATCAGTTCAGACTTAATCAATCAAGGATGTGCATCTGATTGGGTAATAAGGTAAACAGGAGAAAGAACCCACAACAGTTTTAATCTTATCTTGAAAGAAAGAAAATATGATGTCAGTGTCTTCACCCTGATACGCTGTACCTTCAAAAAGTAATCATCTCCTTTAAGCCTTTCTATATTTTGCCACATTACAACCAACAACATTGGCGCATTTTAATAGCCTGGAACAAAGTGGTGCATATACATATAATTATAAGGACAAGGATAAGTGTTTTCTGCCTTTAAAAAAAACCCAACAAAACAAATAAAATTCCTAAAGGTGTGTCCTGCATTTGCACTTGACTCACTTTACTCTGATACCCCTAAACTAAATCAGTTCAATGAGGCATGCTTTTAGTTAACAGAGTCCTCCTGAGTTTAATTTGATCACATTAGAAATCCAGCATAAAGGTCAGGGAGAAAGCTAGAGAATATTAAGTTGCCACTATAAGGAATTTGGGACGTTTGTGAAATTATCTTCTTGATTACATGAACGCATAAAAAAACGATACGAGTAATAAAAACCAAACCTTTCCACACAAATGCCAAGGAATAAAATTACATATTTGAACATTTAGTAATCAACAATTTTGATTGTTTACAATATGACATGTTGCTTCTGACAGCTCTTGTCGTGTATTTCCTTGCTTTGCATTGTATCATATTAGCAGCAGCATTTTCGTATACGCTGCATCGGGTTGGGAAGGCAGGACTGTATTTAATAGTGTGTTCCTTTCATGTATCCACTGCGCTTGCCTGTTCTCGACTTCAATAGGCACAAAAGGGCTTTAATCTGCTCACCGTGCTGCAGCCAGCAGCAGCTCATATGTCCTGAACTGTGTTGTTCTTGAAGAGATAAACCCTGATGTGGACAGAATTTGACTGGAAACTTCAAATGTGAATGTTTGCAGAGAAAACAGGATTATAGTTGTTTGAAAGTCTAATAGAAATATCCAAAGTTTAATACCGCTCTGTTTCTATCTAACATATTGTTTTAACAGATAAACAGACATCAGGGTGTCTTAAGAGTTTTGTGTATGTTTATCTGAAAACTTAAATGAATAAAATGAACCAGACGGAGACAGTTTGGCGTTAGAATCACTTTATGCACATTTTGCAGAAACCATGTCAGGGAGGACACAACAATCATCACAAAAGTCTCTGAATAATGCATTTAAAATAACACTTGTGACTAAAACATAATATATGTTCTGATAAATATCTGAACAGTCTTTAGAGTAAAAACTTCTTATGGAGAGGCACAATATTGTTACCACCTTTACAGTTTTTGCACACATGTTCAACTTAAGGCAAAACAGTCCAACGAGAGTCAAAGGACATTATTAGGAAACTTGTTTTTTTAAAAATATGAATGTCATCTGAAAAATTAGATTAGAAATTAATTAGAAACATTTTCACACGTACTATCACCAGAGAGGATTCCTGCTTTTAAAGTGAGACAATGGTATAATTTCATATTTTTCTGATTTCTGTGTTGTTCGGTTACATTTTGTGTGATTTAACAGGGTAATACACCTTTTTTTAGGATTAATTCAGCAGCAGTCCTTCCTAATAAATTATTATACTTCAGAGCCAGATCATAAAATACAACGATGTGGTAAAAACTATAAATACCTGTCAACCTGTTTTGGGCTTTGTTGCAGGGAACCTAAAAGTAAATGCAACATTTGGCCCAAGAGGTGATCAAATCTAAATCCCTCTGTTGGAAAATAATGCCATCAAACAAGTAAATAGTGGAGAAAGTGCTTCCTAATTAAATAAATATTATAATTACAATCTAAATGTTACACTCCTTGGCAAACTCTAATATGAGTGCATGACAAGGAATTAAATCTTCAGTAATATCTTACATATTTGATACATACACAGTGGTATGTTTTAATGATCATGGCTTACAACTAAACAAAATCCAAACATCTGCTTCTCATAAAATTAAAATGTCACACAAGTTTAATTACAGTATGAGTGTTAACACAGAAATATTATGTTATGACACACACAGCAGTGGCAAAGTTGGCTAACTTGACAAGTGTTCAGCAAACAGTATTTCACTCTTTCCACAAGGAGAAAATGCTACAAAAATGGGTTTATAGAGAAGCTGGCTGGTAATAAAGTCCTGTATATGTCAATGGAAAGTTAAGAGAAAGGAAAAACTGCAGTAGTCAGAGTTGCACTAGTCAAAGCTTCAGGAGCCACCACGCATAGATACATCCAGGACATAGACTCTGGCGGTCTTTTGATCAGAGACGTCTTCATTTGGAAATCAAGCTCTCAGATTATGTGCCTTTCTACTCTTTCAGAATCTAAGCGGCTTGAAGTTTGGTGGGAAGTTTCCACAGCCAGTAATGGTTTGAAGAAACATGTCATCTGCAGGTGTTGGTGCACTGATGCCTGTAGGTAGCACAGCCATTTACCAGGACACTTTAGAGAACTTCATGCTTCAATTTGCAGCTGCTAAGGCAGCTTGGGTGTCTATAACACTGTAGCAGAGCCACATTCTGATCTCATCTCTGCATTGATGTAATAATTTATGCAAAGGGACTAAGTGCTGAGAGCATATTTAGTACAGTTTATGGGCATACGTTTTGGTAAGCCAGAATTAATGAAGTAAAATCCTTTTGTGGTTCTATGTTATATAGAACCACAAAAGGATTTCCAAGCCATCATCCTCAAATAAAAGAGAAACAAACACTTAAAATATCTCACTTTCCGTGTAATAAATCTATTTATGAACTCACTTTTTAATTTCTGAAATAAGGTAACTTTTCAATATTCTCTGATTATTCTTGTTGAGATGCACCTGCATTAATATTAAAACAAACCACAGAGCATACAACAAACTAGTATCACATGAGAAAATAGCCATATTACAGAGCTGTGGACTGTGCAGGTGATGCAGGTCTGACTCACACAAAGTAAAGATATAGCTATTGCTATCTTAGATCCTCAAATGTAGCAGCATTCAACTTTCCGCCAGTCTGCTGTGAAAAAGCCATCCGACGTGTTCAACGTCACCACCAGGAGAACAGTCATGATGACAGGTCACGTTGGGGTTCAATCACAAATTACTTGAAACTGTGGTTTAATTAAAGAGGAGTTCACAAGCACACAGAGGTGTTCATGTCTTTCTGCGACACGGCGGCCATGTTGAGACTGTCTGCATGGACGTCTGGGATGGTCCTCTCCGGTCTCAGACACACAGCCAGCCTCTGTGGGAAACGAGCAGCCGACCAGAGGGTTTAAAAGAGGCTAGTAAACTAAACACATGAGAAATGGTTTTATTGTTTTGGGGTTTTCCCTTTTAATCCACAAACCTGTTTGAGAGAGCCAGGGGTCCACACCAACTTGTAGACCATGTACATGGGGATCCACATGAAGGAGGAGAAGCTGATGACGTAGCCGACTGTGATGCTCCAGTCTGGATACTTGTAGTCGAACAGCGTGAGGGGAGGTGCTTTCAACAGAGAGCTCACTATGATGTACTGAGAGGAGTGGAGAGAAATTACAGTTCAGTGTTGGAAATTTCATGCTCAAAAGTTTTCAGTCGTGCCAATGAGTTTTGTTTTTAGTGTTTTCCCCAAACTATCTGGAGACCTGCATGCTTTTTTTCTTTTTGTTTCTTTGCAAAAAGCTAATGCTTGTTCAGATCAAATAGAAAATCGATGTTTAAGTCTTATCATGGATTCGCAATTAAATTGAGCTGTGTACTTGCATCCACCACATGAATATTCTTCGATCTGAACTCTTCCAGTGTGACTCTTACTGCAGATGTAGGGTCATTGTGTTGCTGTTACAGCTTTTTTTTTTTCTCAGGATTGCCCTGTATTTAGTACAATTCATATTCCCATCAGCTTTAACCAGCGTTCCTGTTCACACTAAGGCAAGGTGATCACATGATGATGATGATGATGATGATGATGATGATGATGATGATGATGATGATGATGATGATGATGATGATGATGATGATGATGATGATGATGATGATGATGATGATACGATGTGTCTCCATGAGAACGGTGTGATCATGGAGACATTTTGCTTGTAAGTTGAAACGGTTGGATTGGGTATCTTCTGACCCGCTATAAACATTTCTACAAAAGTTTGTTTCACTTTATCCCAGATCTGAAAGTTATACTCATGCCTCACTTTTCAGGTTTGTGCTAGTATAACATTTTGAAAGCTATGGATCCTTTCCCTTCCGCTTCGACATTATCTCTCACTTTATGCTGGTCTTGTATACATAATCAAAATAAATCCCACCGAGGATTGTGGTTGCAAAAGGACAGAATGTTAAAAGAGTTAAAAGGGTATAAACATTTTTGCCGTTCATTGCAAATGTCATTCTTTAAAGTAAACTAAATATGTAAATAAAAGAAAGACGGATGCAAACAAAAAGGAGACGTATCAAGCTGAGAGTAGAAAATGAAGGCTGACATTTGTTTTAATGTGGGAAAAGAGGAGTGAGGAGTTTAAACTAGAAGAGAGTTTATTTAAAGGCTGCTGGTCTAAGGAGTGTTTGATGCCACAACAAGCTTTTACTCATATCTTATCTACTGTAGCCCACTTATCTCTGGATCTCCTCAGTGGATGATGCTTATTTACCATTTCTTCCCTTCAAAATAAATACACATTAATGTGTTCTCATTGTGCCAGTCCCAGGTATATGCTACTGTTATAAAAACATTGTCTTTATCTTCTTCTCTTACTGCCAGAAACGCAGGACTTATAGCAACCCAGCACACTCTCCAGAACAATCCTGGGGCTTGGCCGAGCATCGCCTGAACATCGTTGCTAAATCTTTTAATCCCTGAAACCAGAAATGACACACAATGTAATTCTTAAAGACAGTTATCAAGAAAAACACACAGAAACGAAAATGTCAAAGCGTCTATGTTTGTACCATAGAACCAGGAAACTGCAATAGCTTCAAGGAAACCCACAGCAATGATGGAGCATCCCACTCCAAACTCCTCCAGCAGCTTCACCACATAGGCGCCACCCTATATGTTCATGTCAAAGTTGTGAGTTATTTCAACAGTTTTATCATCTGGAAGTGCCCCGATTTTAAAACGGCAAAGAGCTGGAACTGTCATTTTGAGCAATGAGATGACAAAATGTGTTCAGAGGAATACTTACATTTGTGAGCGTGCTCAGAGAACCCAGGAAACAGACGACCACCAAGCACAGGACAAAAAGCTCACGTCTGTGAGAGAAGTAATCTGGGTACTCATCCAGCACAGCAGTGATGATTGCCTCTAGCCCTCCAAACTAAAACACACGCAAACATTTATATTAGAAAATTCATAAATTATAGTGACCGCCAATAAACAATCAGCTCTTGGACTTTTTCATTGGGATTTTAATTGGGAGATGGCAGAAAAATGGTACACAGTTTTAAAATTGGGCATCTGAAAAAGTGTGGCAGTAAGATGAATTCAGGCCCCATCCCTCCATTATCCATAAAATCTAGAGCAACCATTTTCATTCAGCAATGGCCTATTTAGAAAGTAGAGTACTGTTGTGTTTACTCTCTGTACTTTTGTTGCACAAATGGCCGTTTGTGTATTAACAACATTTTGAAACCATCCAGATTTCATACCGTACTGTCGAGTCCCAGTGTGATCATCATCACAAAAAAAATTATAGCAAAGAAAGTGGACCCCATCATGTTTGCAATTGCTTCTGGGTATGTGATGAAAAGTAGACTTGGCCCTGAAATAAAACATAATAACAACAGGAGCAAGGCACAGGTTAGTACATGTTGAATCAGCTGATTTGATTTTGACTTCTGCATTTTCTGACCTTTGTCTTTGGCCACATCCTCGACCTCAACCTTCCTCATCTCTGCCATGTAGCCCAGCACCGTGAAGATTACAAAGCCTGACACAAAGCTGGTCAGGCAGTTCACCAAACTGGTCACAATGGCGTCACTGTTGGAGGAAGAGCACAACTCAAATGAACAGCCGTTACTGCAAGTGCTTAAAAGTTAAAATAAAACTAGAAAAAAAAATCAAACGAATGTTTCAACATTATTTAAAGACATGCACAGACTTCACTTCAGACCAATGACCTTGAACAGGGCAGCATTACTGATTTCATCTGGGATGCAGATTAAATAAATTCATGAGGTGGTGTTGTGTTTGCTCACAGAATAATCAAATAAATGCTAAAAATGGTAAATAATACTAATATACCTATTATTGTAATGTTTTCTTTTTTAAATTCTGTAACCCCAAAAATCAAAATATCAAAAATAAAACTTTTACTGAATTGTGACACTTCTGGAGCTCGACACTAAAAGCAAAAATCCTGCATATCTGTCCTGTCAAAAAATAAAAAAAGAAGCAAAGCTAAAGGTCTGTCTGTTATTATTGTGGAAACAGACCTAAATCAATTATAATGCAAATGATTACCTCTCTGAGAAGAGATGGATTATACTTTTAAATTAATAGCTTCCAGAGGATGTTACCCTCCGCTGCAGCATCTGGTTTAATTCATGGTAGCTATATTCCTTTACTTTACTGCATTGGGTTTATCTGCACAGCACACACACACACACACTTGGTTTTCATAGGGTCATATGTTAAATTTCACGCACAGTTACTCTATGTGGATGACCTTTAAGTATTTCAGATAGATTGCAGCTGATGCATGATGTGCTTCGGTTCTAACTTTGTATGGAGACTACCTACTTTTTTCCAGCGGTAAAACACAGACTCGTGTGACTCAGAGGGTTAATGGCCATTGGATTTTGAGGAAGCGTACCGATAGCAGTTATTTGTAAAAGGGTTGTAGCTGGAAAGAGCCAAGAGAACGCCGAACCCGGGACCCAGAGAGAAGAAGATCTGAGCAGCAGCGTCCACCCACACCTGGAAAACAGACGCAGACACTTTTCAACCCTTCCTCGAGTCTGCAGTCTGGGATGCTGCAGGTTTTCATATGTTAACCATGAAAAGTCATTCATTACTTCCTGGCCTTTTAGTGACTTAACGTCGTTAAATTTCCTATTTCTCTACATTGTGGTCTTGGTCACTCAATGTAATTCTGTCAAACTGAAAGATGTGCCTGTCAGAGGAAAGCCGAGCTGCTGCACAGCTGCATGCAGGGAGATCTGAAGAGGATTCGGCAGTAAAAAGGGGAGAACAGCATCGGATATCCATGAGCGAGGGAGAAAAAGGGGGGAGCCTTTGTTAATGGGTAGAAAATCTAAAGTAATTATGCATCTTATTATTCTGCTCTGTGGTTTATTTATGCATCTCATTTCATCTCATCCATATTCGCTTCCAAACAAAGCGATCGCACAGGTTTGGTGAAACACAGCAGCGAGCCGGATGAAGATGAGGACTTTTTTTTTTTTAATAGATGTAGGAGATATGGATAGGCAGATTGTCAAGAGGCTGGTATCTTTCCAGGCGCTATTATCAACAAATATGTTTAATAACCCTCCAACAAACTTAAAGCTGTTCATTTTGTAAATTTACTTTACTTTGAAAAATACATAGAATAGTTTAGGCTAGTAAATGTTCAGTTTTTCTGCAAGTTCTTCTGTTACTCACTGGTTTAGTGCATGCCAAGGTTTTATACAAATCAAGCTGTAAATGAGAAATTGTTCTTAGTCTGCTCGATTAAATAAAGCTTAAATAACAACTAACATTTAACAGGTTTTTCTGTTATTATACAGGAATACTGCCCCCAAAATAGAGTTTTAAAAATAATCAAGAATAAATCAACAGATAATCTCATATGTCTTTTTTTAGATTGTAAGTCTACACATTAAATAAATTAGCATAGGAGAAAAAAAAGTTACAATTACAGCAGGGTTTTAAGATGATGATATGGGTGAATAATAATTCTAACATATGAGAAATATGGGTTAAGCTTTAGATAACGTACACTGGTCTCCAGCAGCTTGTCCCACTGTGGTTTCAGATAAAACACCACACCTCTCCAGGCTCCTGGCAGAGTTGCACCTCGAATCAGCAGGATGAAAAGCACAATGTAAGGCAAGGTGGCGGTGACCCACACAACCTGAAGGTGAGCAGAGAAAATAGCAGAGAGTGAGGAATGGAGAGATGTGAAAGTCTTTATTTTAGCAACTCAAAAAGTGAAACTCAGTACTAGCGTTTGCAGAAACAAGAGAAAAAGGGTGTACTCTGGAGTATCTGCACTCAATAGTTGATGGTTTTCAGTATCAGTGCAGCATGGCTGCATGCTGTCGACCTCTGTGGGGTTTCATATCAGTTAAATCAAGCGCAGAAACACACAGGTCACTGACGCAGGTTTTGATACTTTTGGCAGAGTGGGCAGATGCCAATTCCAGTTGGACATGTTTTTATCGGTCTTCATAAAGCTTGTCTGCAGAAGGAAACATGAACTGTGAGCTTCATAAAACAGAGTGGACCGAACCATCACTGAACCATCACTGAATGTGGAAACTTCACACTAGACTTGAGCTCTGTGTCTCTCCACTCCTCCATCAGACTCCTGGGTCTTAATCTCTAAACAAAATGAAAAGTTTACTCTTCAGATGAAGTCCTCTTTCATCTACAGAGGACTTTGGACCACTCCTTGTTCTAATTAACCCAAGATATTTCTGACACCGTCTCTGCTTGCAATTGATGTCCCAGATTTGTCTATGTGAGGTGAAGCTTGAAGCTCTGACTTCACTTTGGGAACCGCTCTAAAATGTTAGGAGGGTTTTGCTTCACAATCTTCTCACAGCAGAGGTTATCCCTGCTGCAAATGTGCATTTTCTTCTGCCGTCTTGTTTCCTTCCACAAAACTTTTCATTTATATGCTTGAGTACTGCCAATTTTTTTGATTGGCATTCATAGCCACAATAAAGGGCTAATCATCGAAATGAACAGAAATAAATACTCTGCAATACATCTATGTAAGATGGGAGTAATAAAGTATATTCGTTCATTCATTCCTACCTTCCCTGAGGTCCGCACACCCTTCCAGAGGCTGAAGTAAACTATAGTGAAGATAAGAAAGAGGCAGAGCATCAGCTGCCAGCGAACACCCCCGACATCTCTCAGACCTGACGACTTGTGGATTTCAAGAACGTTCCTCCTGTTGAGAGAAAACCCGCGTCTCATCAGGCTGTCAGCAAACAAGACAAGAAGGGCTTGTGGATAAAAATAACCATCTGGCAACATTTGTGAGAACTGTTACAGTAAAAGCTATTTATGCTCGCATATGTGGTTTCTGTTACTCACACTTACATGCACTTACGTGTAAAATTCCTCTGCTGGAGACCTGGAGGAATTTGTCCAAGTCACATTGTCCACGCCAAAGTAGTTGGTGCAGTCGGGGGTGTTCCAGACGTTATCGCAGTTTGTCCAGGGGAGGATGCTGGAGAAGGAGGAGTAGAAGTAGAACAGGGCCCAGGCGATGATGGTGTTGTAGTAGAAGGACACGTACAGAGCAATGACACAGATGGCATATCCTATTCCTGAAAGACCAAGTCACACATCACAAAGTGTTCCCACTTTTAGCTTTGTAAATAAAATGCAGTGATTAATTAAGGGAAAGGTTCAATCAAAAGGACTTTTTTTTGTTGTCTTATCTGAATACCTGCTTTAAATCAGCTCATTGCTCGGCCTTACCTTTGAAAATGGGACAGATGTGTTTCCATATGGATATGGCTCCGGTTCGGTGGAACTGCCCGAGAGCCAGCTCCATGTAAAACAGCGGCACACCACCAAAGATCGCCATCAAAATGTAGGGGATGAGGAAAGCACCTGAACACATGCATAACAGAAGACGCTTTAATGTCTCAGCTGAAAGCAGCAAATATTTAACACAAAGAAGTGACTTCAAAATTAATCAAATACTGATGCAACCACAGAGGAGCCACAGAAAGAAATGAAGAAATAAGAAAAAAACAAAGAGAGAAAGGAAGAAAGACAACATCTGAAAGAAGGAAATATCACATCACTAATTACCTTGGTTGAAATTAATTGCTGATGCAAACGTTTTTTTTTAAATAAAATAAATAAATATAGCTTTACTATTTACAATTTGGTTGCCTAAAATGATCGTTCTAAATTGACCCTTCTATACAAAATGAATAAGTGTATCAAGTTTATTTTATATAATTTTGTTCAAATTATATATTTCTCTTGAAATATGGATATTTCATATCCGTATTTCCATAATATGGATATTTCAAGAGATGAGCCAGTAACACAGACAGAATAAAAAAAAGAAATTAACTCGAAATGTAAAAAAAAGAAAAAAAGAGGAATGTTTCTTTGTTTGTTTGTATGCTTAAATGCCTTTAATTTTTATTACTTTTCCATTTTAGATACGCCTGCTTTGGCACCATGGACAGTTCTTGCTATTAGTTTTTTCTGAGTAGTTTTACATTATTTAATCTATTGGTTAAATGTATTATTATTATTATTATTATTAAATGTTAAACAAGTAATTGACTTTACAAAAGTAGCTTCAATAACCTGGAAGGCAAATGACATCTTTAAACTCTTACCGCCACCGTTTTGATAGCAAATGTAAGGAAATCTCCAAACGTTGCCCAAATCCACCGCGAATCCGATGACAGACAGGAGAAAGTCCATCTTCTTGCTCCATTTGTCTCTGGAGTCCGTCTGGGTGATAGCCGGCACCACCGCGGCGTTGTTGGCGCTGTAGCCGGAGTTCGGAGAGCCGTGCTGGGGCAGAGTGCCGGCCATGACCGCAGAGTCCTGTTCGGGGCAGCGGACTGTGAAAAGTTAGAGAGAGGATCCGCTCCAGAGGAGAGGAGGACGCTGCTCCTCAATCAGATCACAAGGGCCGAGTGGGAGGAGTTGATGGAGCTGCGGAGGAGACGTGGAGGTAGCCTTCCTGTTAGTGGAAGAAATGAAACGCTTTCCTTTCTGATAGAGCTTCTAGTATGGAAGTAAATATGTGCCATCAGAATTTGAATAAAAAATGCATCTGAAACTTGAATGTTGTATATTTGCGCTTACTTTTTCAATTTGAAAATTAATTCAGAATACAATTTTGACCTAAAAAAAAATTCAGTGTCATTATTTGTACACGTTTGCAATTTTCATTTGTTAAAAAAATTCACATTCCTATTTCAAAGTGATGAAATTTTCAATATATATATTTTTCAGTGTTAAAAAAATTCAGCATATAAAAAAATTCAACTTTTAAAAATTCAAATGCAATATTTTCAGTGTCCTAAAAATTCAACTTGCTCAAATTCGCTGTCTCAAATTCAACATCTAAAAATTCGCTGTACAAAAATGGCGAGGTTACTTCAGGTCACAGACATTAGCAATCGTTGTCAGATTTCAACACTGAGCCAATCACATGACCTAAGCGTCATATTGAAGAAATACCAGCATCACCGAGGCTAGCGACCACGGAGGCGAACGCAAACCCAACGGTGAGTCTATGCTTTCATATTTCTGTAGTACATTTTATTTTGCGCATGAACTTTGATACATGATATTAAAGCTTGATTTAAAACACGGGTTTGGGCCGTTGTTAATCTTACGCCATGTAATGCTGGCATATTAGTTCTCGCTACCTGCTAGACCTCCACCCCCTTCTCTTGGCTGTCCTACACCCAATTTTCCCCTGTTTTATTTAAAAAAGGAATATCACTTGCGCCAAGTCTAGAATCTTTAAAGATAACTGATGGGTGGCGACTTTCTGGGTTGTTTGTATGTTGTCTTAGGTGAGACTGATCAGGCGGTCTTAGTAAAAGTCGTAATTTTCCAGGAGATGCTACCGCTAATGTAGAAGCTAATATGGCTGCCTTGTATGCTTCAAGGAGGGGCTGTGAACTCTACCGACATTAATTATAACCACAACCCCATTCTGTTCATCTACTGTGTTGTTCATGTGACTTCATTTATGAATAAATGTATACATTTATGGTCATTATAGCGTCATCCAAACTACTGCTTCTCTTATCTGACAAGTGTTGATATATATTAATTTACATTCTTTTTGCTTTGCGGTACAAAACGTCGTTCTGTTACCTAGCAACATTAGAAACTACCTCCTTTGTTTTTTCATTTGATTTTAACTCATTTTGAAGAAAATATATGCTTGCAAGTACAGCTGTTAAATTATTAAAATCATTTTAATCCCCACTACTTTGTATCTCCAAAATATATCTTTGGTTACAAAGAATGTTTGAGCTATGCTAAAATTTGTGATTAATCCTGTAATTAAAAGCAAATTCTGATTAAGTTACACACCATTCAATTCCTGAACCCCACAGTGCCTTGATAGAGGTACATTTTAATTGGATAATTCAATGTGTAGCATGTATACTATCATTCATTTAATTTGTAACATAGTGTAACCCGGGGTGAAAAAACTGCCCTTAGTCCCGCCTTGCTGCCCCATTGGTTAAGAGTGACAGTCAGTCACACAGTGCATGCAGCCAATTGACACACCTGATGTAATTATTTAGGCTTGCTCCAGCTTTCCCCAGTCAGGTGTGAGGGGGAGAGCTGGAGACAAAGGAGCTACAGATCTGAAAAGATCCAGTGAGTTTGGTGCCCTGAAGCTGCCATTCTCTCTACTGTTAATGGAATTGGCCAGGTGATCCCTTTTTAGGGTAAAAGATGGCGAGCTTCTGAAAACTGGCTGGAGCCAGGAGAGCCCTAAGAATCACTTCATCCTGGTCTGTATCAGTTCCCCCTCCATCTCACCATTCGGACACACAATCCACTATTCATCTCTTCATCTGAAACGACTTGCGCTAGGACATTGTCATCTCAAATATCTGGACAATTCAACCATGGACTTTTTGAATGTGTGTAGGTCAGACACTGTGCTGACCAGTGGGGAAATTTAAACCAGTTGTGCACAACTTAATGAAAGATCTACTGCAGTACTGTGTATATTTAATTTGGGGTTCTATGTATGTTTGTCTTGTGCTGTTCACTTTAATTTTCTTTTAAAAATACATGGTATTGAAAGCAGTTCTTTTGCATTGGTTTTATTGATTACTGACAACGGCTCCAGTAGACGAATTCTAGTCTTCTGATTTCTTCCATCCAGTCCTTTTACACTTTAAATAGTGCTACAATAGGAATCTGCAATCAAGTACATTTTGAGTTCTCTTGATCCCTTCTTTGTGTTTTCCAGGGTGTACAGATTCCCGAAATTGAATGGGAGGAGAGCTGGCTTCCTCTTCAGGAAGAGTCAAACGTCACAGTACCAAATTCAAATGTGCAACTGACTGACGAACAAATGGACTCAAGAGACGCAGTAAACCCAAAAGGCACATCACTGTCTTTTGGTTGTGACATTTATATTGCTGCAGTTCTGTTTTGTGAACAGTTCTTCACTCTGAAAGTTTTCCAGTTTCAAAATTCAGCATTTATGAAATGTAAAGCTAAGTGCTGATCATATTACCACAAAGGTAAAATTTGTGCTTTGGAAAAGTGAATCATAGTGTTTTTATGGTAGACATGTTAAAGAACTAAAATGTTCTACATTTGTGAGTTGATTGTTCTTTTTTTCTCAAAAGGAACCTAGTAGGTACAGTTGTGTAGGACCTTCATTTTCTTGCATTATAAGAATGGAAAAGTTAAGTTTGTCTTATGTCATTTATTTTCTAATACTTCAAGCATAGATGAACATTCAATAAAATATTGCATAAAAACAGTTTCCGTTTCATATTTCCTGTACAAACAGTGCTGACTCAGAAACTCTGAACATAGTTACTCTAACATTTAAGATTTACAGGGATGCTTGACAAACATTTCAGCTACTTAGTCGTAACTTCAAAGAACACAACTTAATGTCAAGACTGCGGTGAATGATGAACAGTATTTGTAAAAAAAAAAAGAAGCTAATAATAAAATGACTTTGTAATTTTACTTAATTGCCATATTGAAATGCAATTATTGAACAAATGAAACACCAATGCACCGAGTTCTCAAAGAAGACCAAAGCCAGTCCCAACCGATTTAAGACACACCGTCATGTCAGCATACAGAGCCTGGTAGGTAGAATAATGGCTTGGAAGGCGTAAACGTTCACTGCAGGTGGATGAAGTGGGCTTGTGGTTTGGTCCAGTTGACCGCACTACTTCAGGCTTCAGTTCCTGCCATGGAGCCTCCCAGCCAACCCAAAATCTCATGAGCTGGTGCAGATTGTCTGAAAATGCTAGGAAAAGTATAATTTTTTTTAGATACATGGTGAGTTTCCTGTAGATGGAATCATTCATAAAGCTGACTTTGAGATATGACTTTATGCGAATGTCTTTTCCATCTAAGAAACTAATGAATATGAATGTGATATCCTTCAAAAATCATTTGAATACCTTTTGCCATTTTCACTAATCAACCTGAAAAGCTTTATCAGCTTTAAATCTGTGCAGTGTTGTAAGTCATGATTATAACAAAATAAATGTGTATTATGCTGGTATGTATTGCACGTCTTATTCTCAAAATAACAAACATTGGCCAAATGTTTATACAGACATTTTACCTTCTTTGAGAAACTAATGGAGAAACCCTGTCACCTGCAGTTTCTGCTTCCAAGACATCATCGCTGTCGTCACCGTCATCACTTTGCTTCTTCACCTGTGGCCAACTGATTGGACCATCTGTAATTGTAGAAATAGAAATGGCTCCAAACGATCATGGAGTCTATCAAAAATATGATCCATATGTTCCTTGAAAAGAAAAAAGAAAAAAAATGTCAAAAACATCGTAAGTAAAATAAAAAAAACTATTTTGAAATCAGTAGGTCAGTATTGAGAAATCAAATTAAAGATATTTAATCTAAAATAATTTAACAGCTGTACTTGCAAGCATATATTTTCTTCAAAATGAGTTAAAATCAAATGAAAAAACAAAGGAGGTTGTTTCTAATGTTGCTAGGTAACAGAACGACGTTTTGTAACGCAAAGTAAAAGAATGTAAATTAATAGATAAGAGAAGCAGTAGTTTGGATGACGCTATAATGACCATAAATGTATACATTTATTCATAAATGAAGTCACATGAACAATACAGTAGATGAACAGAATGGGGTTGTGGTTATAATTAATGTCGGTAGAGTTCACAGCCCCTCCTTGAAGCATACAAGGCAGCCATATTAGCTTCTACATTAGCGGTAGCATCTCCTGGAAAATTACGACTTTTACTAAGACCGCCTGTCTCAGTCTCACCTAAGACAACATACAAACAACCCAGAAAGTCGCCACCCATCAGTTATCTTTAAAGATTCTAGACTTGGCGCAAGTGATATTCCTTTTTTAAATAAAACAGGGGAAAATTGGGTGTAGGACAGCCAAGAGAAGGGGGTGGAGGTCTAGCAGGTAGCGAGAACTAATATGCCAGCATTACATGGCGTAAGATTAACAACGGCCCAAACCCGTGTTTTAAATCAAGCTTTAATATCATGTATCAAAGTTCATGCGCAAAATAAAATGTACTACAGAAATATGAAAGCATAGACTCACCGTTGGGTTTGCGTTCGCCTCCGTGGTCGCTAGCCTCGGTGATGCTGGTATTTCTTCAATATGACGCTTAGGTCATGTGATTGGCTCAGTGTTGAAATCTGACAACGATTGCTAATGTCTGTGACCTGAAGTAACCTCGCCATTTTTGTACAGCGAATTTTTAGATGTTGAATTTGAGACAGCGAATTTGAGCAAGTTGAATTTTTAGGACACTGAAAATATTGCATTTGAATTTTTAAAAGTTGAATTTTTTTATATGCTGAATTTTTTTAACACTGAAAAATATATATATTGAAAATTTCATCACTTTGAAATAGGAATGTGAATTTTTTTAACAAATGAAAATTGCAAACGTGTACAAATAATGACACTGAATTTTTTTTTAGGTCAAAATTGTATTCTGAATTAATTTTCAAATTGAAAAAGTAAGCGCAAATATACAACATTCAAGTTTCAGATGCATTTTTTATTCAAATTCTGATGGCACATATTTACTTCCATATTCTAGGTCAAGTTGACCAGTTCTCTACTCTAGTGTTGTCGTGAATGTTTTCAGCTGCTTTTCATAATTACAGTATCCTTCAAAAGTAAAGGTGACATTTTACGTGATTTTTAATTTTATTTATATGTTTTATGCAGGCAAAAACATTGAACGTATGCTTTGGATTTAGTCTTCCTTGTTCAGCTTATCCTTGAGATGTGTCGTTTTCATTTTGTCTCATAAATAGCCCAAAGTCAGAAAAAAAAAATTGGTTGGAGAGCATCTGCAAATATCAATTTTGAAATAAAAATAATAATTTTATTTGATCTAAACCCATTCATTTTAACTCTGGTTGGATATTAGAGCTGTTGGTTGAAGGTGAACCTGCAGTCTCAAGTGTTTTGCAGCTTTTAACCAGTTTTTTTTTATTTTTTTTTTTTTATTGTCCTGGATTAATATCCATCCTACTTCCCATAAACTCTAATCAGTTTCCCCAACTAGGTTGAAGAAAACTGTCCCCACAGCATAATGCTGCCACCATTATGTGTTACTGTGAGGAAGGTGTGCAATGTTCATTTTTGATGTTTTACATGTAGCTCAATATTGGTTTGACCAGAGCACTTTTTGTGCTTTGTCTCTGCAAACAGGACTTCATGCGGCTTTCATAAAGACCCACCTGAGGTGTGAATCTCTGCAGCTCCTCCAGAGTCAGTATACAACCTCTGACCAGCCTGGTGAACGACCATTCTTTCTTAAGTTTGGATTTATTGCTTGAATTTTGGATTTTAACGGATGGCTTGGACAGAAAAAAACAATCCATTAAATATTTTTTACAAAAAATGCCTATTTCTTGACTTTTTGACTTAACTTTAAGCTGCCCCTCAACAAAGCAAAAGGTCAAACTAACCAACAAATTTGAAAAAGGTAGAAAGTGAGACCAATGGGATATGTAAAAATTTTTAGAGAAACAAGTCCAGTCCAGATCAAGTTTAAAGTAAGTGAACTGATAATTGCTCTTTAAAATATCTCACCATCCTGATGTTTATGTGGTTTGGTGAAAACACCACAATTAAATCCAACCCGTTCAGCTGTGAATAGACTAAAAGACTACTGACTGGACACTGTGGGAGCAGCAATCTTGTGTGAGCAGGAAGTAACAGAGAAAATGGATATGACCCAGGATGAGATAGGAGCAGAAGCATCCAGCTTCGTCGGGAAATTGTCACTTAAAAGGCCAAGTGATAGCCAAACTGTCTGGACTGGTGTCACGTGACTGAAGCTGTCTGCCACCTGAGTCAGGAAATGATGAAATGATGGTTTGCTTTTCACTCATTTTAATACAAAGAAACTTTCAGATTCCTGGCTGGCTGTGTAGGATAGGTAAACAAACAACCGAGAAAACAAAAACGGCACAGGTTGTGGAGCCAAAACGCAAGGGTCCCTGAGGGCCAACAGCATCACAACATTTTAGCTCTACAGCTTGTATCACCATCCTCCTGAAGCACACTGCCTTGTCGGTGTGTGTTGGCATACATGGCCAGGAGAACACCAGATTGACAGCAGCTTGTATCACATGCCCTGCTGCCTGTCGGAGCCCGTCGAATCTAATCACACACGGACAGGTGAACGTTGGCCCTGCCCACCACACTGCTCCCTGACAGGCTGGACCGCTAGACTTTTATAAGTGTGGTGAGGTAATCTGAAATACATCTAAAATGTTACGCTGAGGTAACAATGTAGTTTTCCTCTGTTCTGTTTAATGGGAGTTCAGACTTCCCTCTGTTTACACAGTCAGTCCTTCTTTTTCCTTTACTTCTAATTGCATTGCAGAAATTGATTTAAAATTTTTTCTTCATTACAGAAGATTTCTGAGTGCATGAGATGAGTTTGTTTCAACCCTGCATCTTCTTACAGCAAATCAACAATGTGCTGCTCTTACAAAACCTCTCCATCAGCGCATGCAAAAAAAGTGTCAAATTCAGTTAAAAATGCCCCTCATAAGTGCCATAGCGTCAGAAAATGGAGGCAGGAGGGACAGGACAGAAAAGGGTTTGGAAGTAAATGCTCCAGGAGGCGTAAACACTGAAAGTCAATGACTGCATTGAAATCCGCTAGGTTTCCTCAGGTAGAAAACTCTTTTTCACTAATTTGAATGATCCATTATGACCTACTGGAGGCTTAAGAAGACATGCATAAAAGAAACAGAAGCACCGATCTGAGAGCACCTTCTATGTTACAGTAGCTCCTTTGGTGGCTTCATCTAGTAGAGAGACACTGCTAAACAGATCAGCTTTGAGGCAGTTTTCAAGACAAAAGAATGAAAGTGAGCATAAAGTTAGTTTCAGTAAGAGGTCAGCCAATATATATAACAGAGACAGGGTTAAACTTTGAAAGACAGTGCAACATGTTTTGTACACAGAAGAAAAATATTACAAGATGAAGCTTCTGTAAAGCGTCAAACACTGTGAGAGAAGATAAAATAAAAAGTTGAAATTACAGCAGATAATGCAAAATTTAAGGAAGGAGGAGTCAGAGTAGTCAGAGACGTGAAATTACTGTGGAATTATATGTAGACAAAGAAAGATGCTTAATTAAAATAAGAAACATATTTTTACTTATGATAGAGTAACAATCTGAAATTTAATGAAGTTTAAATTTGCTTTCTATTTAAAATAAAAACACCCAAATATGTTTATTTAACCATAAAAAATATCAAAATCATCCAAAAATCAATGTTAAACCCAAATCTATAAATTGAAATGTGGATTTTTTTATTTTATTTTTTTTATTTTACAGTGTACAACAGCTATTCCATGCTAACTTTTAAGGAAACTCAGTCTCCTTGAATCAATCTCTAAATGGCTGGAATTAAATTTTAGTAACATTAATTCCTCCAAGAACAACACTGCAGTTCAGGATTGCTGAAATGAAACATTTATTTTTCTCCTGAAGGGAAACTGGTGATGATTTGAGCCAAAAGTCCTGCTATGAGATTTAAACAGAAAAGCTTTTATCCCCAATTATCTGAAACCATAGCAAAGTGACATCCCAGACAGGGAATCCTGGGTTAAAAATGATTATGAGGTTAACAGAGGAAAAGAGGGCTCTGGCCTCACTGCTCTCAGTCTGTCATGTTCTGTTATCCCTCCGTCTTTTCACCACCTGATTCACCTGACAGCTCAGACCTGCAGGCAGAACCGGACCGATCACCCCCAGACATCACGCCGGAGTTCGTTGGAGCTTGTAGTACCTTCTCTTGCTCAGATACTCAGACCATACTTTACTGAAACTGCTCTCATTCATATGCTGTACATATGTTTAAAAGATGAGCAGTAAAAACAGAGAAACTACAAGCTGTTGAGATTCTCATCATAGGATTGGACATGAGAACTGTTTCGAAGCCATCGCCACCTTCTGGACTTCAGTCCAGTAACTTGCACTGCTTTGCAGTCTGTCCACAAAAAACGTTTTAATTCCAATTTGCTTGGGATTTCTGCAACGACAAAGTGATTTTAAAAGAGTTACTAGCAGTCGACTAAACACAAAGTGCTTGATAAACTGCATCAGATCGGTTGCCTGATGTTGTTTTGATGGACATGAAGAAAGGTCAGAGAAAGGTCAACCGAACTCCAAGAACCAAATGAGACCTAAATAAAAACCCTGGAGCTTTACTACTGCAGAACACATCGAAATATTTAAGAAATCTGATTCACAGTGAGCAAATTAAACTTCAGGTTTTAAAGAGTTTAAAACAGAATATATGGTTTTGCAGTAATATTTAGCAGCACAGTGTCGCGGTAAAACGGGCACTCCGCATAAACAGATGAGATGCTCAGCACATCCATCCTGGGTTCAACTCCCAACTTCCCGCCTTCCCTCTCTACCCATTTCCTGTCTAGTGATAGTAAATAAAGCCCTCTGGGCCTCTTTAAAAAAAAAAGTTTATATTTATTATTGTGAGTGGGAGATTACAGACAGAGCGGTCATAAAGCAAATTTTATGGAGTGAAATTAGTCTCTTTTTACACACGCACAGATATTTTGAGACTATTTTCACTCCATAGAGGAGCTCCGTCAAAGGAGTAAGCTGAGATGGATCAGATTTGGCTTGAACTACCTAAAACTGAAACCTTTTTAGTAACTTGATCGCTAAAAAAAATCCAGTAAGGGAATGTAGCTCAAACTCTGCTAATGATCACAACAGTTTGTCTAAATTTCCAGCAGGAACGGATGGTAATTATTGGAAAGTAACCATTTATTTCTTCTTCCTCTTTCTGCTGCGGATGGA